>NC_090440.1:945218356-946418356 GCF_031143425.1 Pleurodeles waltl
CTTCCCAGGCCGTCCCGGGGGTCAGGGGCCCCGGGTCGGGCCCTCCCATCCTCCAGGCTGCCCTTCCCCAAAGGGCCCCGGCCCGGGTGTTTCCGGCGGGCCCGGGGAGTCCTCCCTGGCCGTCCCTGGGGGCAGGGGCCCCGGCCCGGGTGTCCGGGGGATGCTTCCCCGGCCCTCCCGGGGGTCAGGGGCCCCGGGTCGGGCCCTGCCCCGATGGGCCCCCTCCCGGGTGTCCGGGGAGGCTTCCCAGGCCGTCCCGGGGGTCAGGGGCCCCGGGTCGGGCCCTGCCCCGAAGGGCCCCGGCCCAGGTGTCCGGGGCCCCGGGTTGGGTCCTGCCCCGATGGGCCCCGTCCCGGGTGTCCGGGGAGGCTTCCCAGGCCGTCCCGGGGGTCAGGGGCCCCGGGTCGGGCCCTGCCCCGATGGGCCCCGGCCCAGGTGTCCGGGGCCCCGGGTCGGGCCCTGCCCCGATGGGCCCCCTCCCGGGTGTCCGGGGAGGCTTCCCAGGCCGTCCCGGGGGTCAGGGGCCCCGGGTCGGGCCCTCCCCTCCTCCAGCCTGCCCTGCTCCGATGGGCCCCGGGTCGGGCGGGCCCTCCCAGCCTGCCCTGCCCCGACGGGCCCCGGACCGGGCCCACGGGGACCCCGCGGGCTCCGCGAGCTAAGGCAGAGTGCGTCCAGATGGCCGCCCTCCGAGCCCGGCCATCTGGCCTCACCGAGAACCCGGGGCATCTGGTCGCCCTCCGCGCTGATCTGCTATGGCGCGTCCAGATGGCCGGGCTGTCCCGGAAGTCCCGATGAGGGCTCATTTGCTCCCTCCTGCCCAGCCAGGGCTCCAGGAGGTCGTGTGCGTTCTCGCCGACGGTCCCCTCCGTCACTCGGTGCGCACCAACTCCCAGGAAGGGCCCAAATCTTCCTCCGGATTACTAGGGACAGGGTACGCCGGACCCCCTCGTGGTCCGGTGGTCCAGTGGTTCTCGACCGGGCGCCCAGGGCCCGGGTGGCGCGGCCGCCTCCTCGCACCCTCGTCAGACGGGTCTCTCCTCCGGACCTGGCTGCCCAGAGAGCAGACTGCCGCCCCGGGTCCAGCCAGCACCGTACACCGATTGATTGGGCACACTTGGTCCGTTTGGGGATGGACTGCTTGGCCAGCCTCGGCTGTTGTTTCAAGCAAAGAGCTTCCAACCCCGCCAGGGACCGTCCGACTCGCGGGCCCGCCGTTTCTCGGAAGGCCCTTCCCGGCAGAGCGAAGGCCAAGCAGCCCGGCAGCTTGCGCCCTCCCAGCGGTCCGACCAGAGTGGAGAGGGGTCGGGTGGCGCCAGGTCCCGGGAAGCCGCCCCCCACGGCGGTCCGGGCACCCGAGTGCCGTCGCCCGCCTCCTCCTCCACCCAGCGCATTTTCCCCAGCAGCTCGGAACGACTGTTCCGTGGGGCGTCCCCGCCGGTCCCGGCCGGCAGGCACCCCCTGCGTCCCCCGCTCAGGCTGCGCCTCGGCCCGGCCGCCTCCACCCCGCGGAGGTGGCCGGTGCCCGCCGGTTCCCGTGCGACCGCCCTGTCCAGGGCGGTCCGAGACGGGCACGCGGCTACTCCCCTCAGCAGGTGCGGCTACCTGGTTGATCCTGCCAGTAGCATATGCTTGTCTCAAAGATTAAGCCATGCACGTGTAAGTACACACGGCCGGTACAGTGAAACTGCGAATGGCTCATTAAATCAGTTATGGTTCCTTTGATCGCTCCATCTGTTACTTGGATAACTGTGGTAATTCTAGAGCTAATACATGCCGACGAGCGCTGACCTCCCGGGATGCGTGCATTTATCAGACCAAGACCAATCCGGGCTCGCCCGGCCGCTTTGGTGACTCTAGATAACCTCAGGCCGATTGCACGTCCCCGTGACGGCGACGATACATTCGGATGTCTGCCCTATCAACTTTCGATGGTACTTTCTGTGCCTACCATGGTGACCATGGGTAACGGGGAATCAGGGTTCGATTCCGGAGAGGGAGCCTGAGAAACGGCTACCACATCCAAGGAAGGCAGCAGGCGCGCAAATTACCCACTCCCGACTCGGGGAGGTAGTGACAAAAAATAACAATACAGGACTCTTTCGAGGCCCTGTAATTGGAATGAGTACACTTTAAATCCTTTAACCCCTTCTGTGCCCAGGACGTAATGGTTACGTCCTGAGGCACAGTGCTGCTGTGCCCAGGACGTAACCATTACGTCCTGTGCACAGAGCCCAGAGGGAGCGCTCTCGCTCCCTCTGTGGGGTTCCCCCCCACCCCCCCAAGTCAGGGATGGAAGGGGAAGCCCTTCCCCTCCCACCCCGACCCCCCCAACCCCCCCTGTGACGTCAGCGCGCGAGCGCGCGCTGATTAGTCACAGGGTCTCCCCCATCGCGCTGGAAGCAGAGCTTCCAGCGCGATTGAAAAAGAAATGCTTTTGCATTTCTTTTTCAATCCCATGGGGGAGGCCCCGAGAGGCTTCAAAGGGAAGGAAATGTATTTCCTTCCCTTTGAAGTCTCTCACAGGTTTCAAAAGCCGGATTGCTTGCAATCCGGCTTTTGAAACCCCACTAGACACCAGGGATTTTTTTTTTTTTCTTGAAATTGGCAAAAGGGAGCGACCCCTTGGGCAAGGGTCGCTCCCAGGGGGGCATTTTTTTAGGAAGGCCTTTTCTGCCCCCCTGGGGGCAGATTGGCCTATTATTAGGCCGATCTGCCCCCAGGGGGGGCAGAAACCTCTAGGCACCAGGGACCTTTTTTTTTTTTTTTTTTTTTTGTGATGAATTCTTTTTTTTTAGGTGGGGAGCGATCCCTTAGGCAAGGGTCGCTCCCCTACGGGGCAATATATATTTAGGCCATTTCTGCCCCCCTTGGGGGCAGATTGGCCTATTTTGATAAGGCCAATCTGCCCCCAAGGGGGGCAGAAACCATTAGACACCAGGGAGTTTGTTTTTGCGCGCGAATGTCACGCAACAAAGCGACCCCTTTGGCAAGGGTCGCTCCCAGGGGGGGCAATTTTTTGGGAAGGCCTTTTCTGCCCCCCCTGGGGGCAGATCGGCCTATTATTAGGCCGATCTCCCCCAGGGGGGGAAGAAACCTCTAGGCGCCAGGGCAAATTTTTTTTTTGTGTTTTTTTTTTTTGTTCTTTTTTTTTTTTTTTTAGAGATGGGGAGCGACCCATCAGGCAAGGGTCGCTCCCCTGGGGGGCAAATTGTATTTAGACCATTTCTGCCCCCCTGGGGGCAGATTGGCCGATTTTAGGTCAATCTGCCCCCAAGGGGGCAGAAACCACTAGGCACCGGGGATTTGTTTTTTGGCGCCAATGTCACGCAGGGGGAGTGACCCCGTAGGCAAGGGTCGCTCCCGGGGGGGGGGGGGTGAGGGTTGGGCGGCAAATTTATTTTAGGCCATTTCTGCCCCCACGGGGGACAGATCGGCCTATTATTAGGCCGAACTGCCCCCGGGGGGGGGGCAGAACACTCTAGGCGCCAGGGCATTTTTTTTTTTGTGTTTTTTTTTTTGTTGTTTCTTTTTTTAGAGATGGGGAGCGACCCATCAGGCAAGGGTCGCTCCCCTGGGGGGGCAAATTGTATTTAGACCATTTCTGCCCCCCTGGGGGCAGATTGGCCAATTTTAGGTCAATCTGCCCCCAAGGGGGCAGAAACCACTAGGCACCGGGGGAATTTTTCTTTTTTTTCTTTGTTTTTTTTTTTTTAGAGATGGGGAGCGACCCATCAGGCAAAAGTCGCTCCCCTGGGGGACAAATTATATTTAGGCCATTTCTGCCCCCAAGGGGGCAGAAACCACTAGGCACCGGGGATTTGTTTTTTGGTGCCAATGTCACGCAGGGGGAGCGACCCCGTAGGCAAGGGTCGCTCCCGGCGGGGGAGGGTGGGGGTTGGGGGGGCAAATTTATTTTAGCGCATTTCTGCCCCGCCCCCCCTGGGGCCGGCTGAGCTACAGCCCAAACACCACAGGTAGGCACCTTGCAAAAAACACCTCTGTTTTCTGTGAAAAAATATGTTGTGTCCACGTTGTGTTTTGGGCCATTTCCTTTTGTGGGCGCTAGGCCTACCCACAGAAGTGATGTACCATTTTTATCGAGAGACTTAGGGGAACGCTGGGTGGAAGGAAATTTGTGGCTCCTCTCAGATTCCAGAACTTTCTGTCACCGAAATGAGAGGAAAAAGTGTTTTTTGGGCCAAATTTTGATGTTTGCAAAGGATTCTGGGTAACATAACCTGGTCAGAGCCCCGCAAGTCACCCCATCTTGGATTCCCCTGGGTTTCTAGTTTTCAAAAATGCACTGGTTTGCTAGGTTTCCTCAGGTGTCGGCTGAGCTACAGGCCAAAATCCACAGGTAGGCACTGCTTTTTATAAAAAAATGTGATGTGTCCACGTTGTGTTTTGGGCCCTTTCCTTTCGTGGGCGCTAGTCCTACCCACACAAGTGAGGTATCATTTTTATCGGGAGACTTGGGGGAACGCTGGGTAGAAGGAAATTTGTGGCTCCTCTCAGATTCCAGAACTTTCTGCCACAGAAATGTGAGTAACATGTGTATTTTTAGCCAAATTTTGAGGTTTGCAAAGGATTCTGGGTAACAGAACCTGGTCCGAGCCCCGCAAGTCACCCCTCCTTGGATTCCCCTAGGTCTCTAGTTTTCAGAAATGCACAGGTTTGGTAGGTTTCCCTAGGTGCCGGCTGAGCTAGAGGCCAAAATCTACAGGTAGGCACTTCGCAAAAAACACCTCTGTTTTTTTCCAAAATTTAGGATGTGTCCACGTTGCGCTTTGGGGTGTTTCCTGTCGCCGGCGCTAGGCCTACCCACGCAAGTGAGGTATCATTTTTATCTGGAGACTTGGGGGAACGCTGGGTGGAAGGAAATTTGTAGCTCCTCTCAGATTCCAGAACTTTCTGCCACAGAAATGTGAGGGACATGTGTTTTTTTAGCCAAATTTTGAGGTTTGCAAAGGATTCTGGGTAACACAACCTGGTCCGAGCCCTGCAAGTCACCCCTCCTTGGATTCCCCTAGGTCTCTAGTTTTCAGAAATGCACAGGTTTGGTAGGTTTCCCTAGGTGCCGGCTGAGCTAGAGGCCAAAATCTACAGGTAGGCACTTCGCAAAAAACACCTCTGTTTTTTTCCAAAATTTAGGATGTGTCCACGTTGCGCTTTGGGGTGTTTCCTGTCGCCGGCGCTAGGCCTACCCACGCAAGTGAGGTATCATTTTTATCGGGAGACTTGGGGGAACGCTGGGTAGAAGGAAATTTGTGGCTCCTCTCAGATTCCAGAACTTTCTGCCACAGAAATGTGAGTAACATGTGTATTTTTAGCCAAATTTTGAGGTTTGCAAAGGATTCTGGGTAACAGAACCTGGTCCGAGCCCCGCAAGTCACCCCTCCTTGGATTCCCCTAGGTCTCTAGTTTTCAGAAATGCACAGGATTGGTAGGTTTCCCTAGGTGCCGGCTGAGCTAGAGGCCAAAATCTACAGGTAGGCACTTCGCAAAAAACACCTCTGTTTTTTTCCAAAATTTAGGATGTGTCCACGTTGCGCTTTGGGGTGTTTCCTGTCGCCGGCGCTAGGCCTACCCACGCAAGTGAGGTATCATTTTTATCGGGAGACTTGGGGGAACGCTGGGTGGAAGGAAATTTGTAGCTCCTCTCAGGTTCCAGAACTTTCTGCCACAGAAATGTGAGGGACATGTGTTTTTTTAGCCAAATTTTGAGGTTTGCAAAGGATTCTGGGTAACAGAACCTGGTCCGACCCACACAAGTCACTTCTCCTTGGATTCCCCTAGGTCTCTAGTTTTCAGAAATGTACAGGTTTGGTAGGTTTCCCTATGTGGCGGCTGAGCTAGAGGCCAAAATCTCCAGGTAGTCACTTTGCTAAAAACAGCTCTGTTTTCTGTGATGTGTCCACGTTGTGTTTTGGGGCATATCCTGTCGCGGGCGCTAGGCCTACCCACACAAGTGAGGTATCATTTTTATCGGGAGACGTGGGGGAACGCTGGGTGGAAGGAAATTTGTGGCTCCTCTCAGATTCCAGAACTTTCTGCCACAGAAATGTGAGGAACATGTGTTTTTTTAGCCAAATTTTGAGGTTTGCAAAGGATTCTGGGTAACAGAACCTGGTCCGAGCCACACAAGTCACCCCTCCTTGGATTCCCCTAGGTCTCTAGTTTTCAGAAATGCACAGGTTTGGTAGGTTTCCCTAGGTGCCGGCTGAGCTAGAGGCCAAAATCTACAGGTAGTCACTTTGCTAAAAACAGCTCCGTTTTCTGTGATATGTCCACGTTGTGTTTTGGGGCATATCCTGTCGCGGGCGCTAGGCCTACCCACACAAGTGATGTATCATTTTTATCGGGAGACGTGGGGGAACGCTGGGTGGAAGGAAATTTGTGGCTCCTCTCAGATTCCAGAACTTTCTGCCACAGAAATGTGAGGAACATGTGTTTTTTTAGCCAAATTTTGAGATTTGCAAAGGATTCTGGGTAACAGAACCTGGTCCGAGCCCCGCAAGTCACCCCTCCTTGGATTCCCCTAGGTCTCTAGTTTTCAGAAATGCACAGGTTTGGTAGGTTTCCCTAGGTGGCAGCTGAGCTAGAGGCCAAAATCTACAGGTAGTCACTTTGCTAAAAACAGCTCTGTTTTCTGTGATATGTCCACGTTGTGTTTTGGGGCATATCCTGTTGCGGGCGCTAGGCCTACCCACACAAGTGAGGTATCATTTTTATCGGGAGACGTGGGGGAACGCTGGGTGGAAGGAAATTTGTGGCTCCTCTCAGATTCCAGAACTTTCTGCCACAGAAATGTGAGTAACATGTGTATTTTTAGCCACATTTTGAGGTTTGCAAAGGATTCTGGGTAACAGAACCTGGTCCGAGCCCCGCAAGTCACCCCTCCTTGGATTCCCCTAGGTCTCTAGTTTTCAGAAATGCACAGGATTGGTAGGTTTCCCTAGGTGCCGGCTGAGCTAGAGGCCAAAATCTACAGGTAGGCACTTCGCAAAAAACACCTCTGTTTTTTTCCAAAATTTAGGATGTGTCCACGTTGCGCTTTGGGGTGTTTCCTGTCGCCGGCGCTAGGCCTACCCACGCAAGTGAGGTATCATTTTTATCGGGAGACTTGGGGGAACGCTGGGTGGAAGGAAATTTGTAGCTCCTCTCAGATTCCAGAACTTTCTGCCACAGAAATGTGAGGGACATGTGTTTTTTTAGCCAAATTTTGAGGTTTGCAAAGGATTCTGGGTAACAGAACCTGGTCCGACCCACACAAGTCACTCCTCCTTGGATTCCCCTAGGTCTCTAGTTTTCAGAAATGTACAGGTTTGGTAGGTTTCCCTATGTGGCGGCTGAGCTAGAGGCCAAAATCTCCAGGTAGTCACTTTGCTAAAAACAGCTCTGTTTTCTGTGATGTGTCCACGTTGTGTTTTGGGGCATATCCTGTCGCGGGCGCTAGGCCTACCCACACAAGTGAGGTATCATTTTTATCGGGAGACGTGGGGGAACGCTGAGTGGAAGGAAATTTGTGGCTCCTCTCAGATTCCAGAACTTTCTGCCACAGAAATGTGAGGAACATGTGTTTTTTTAGCCAAATTTTGAGGTTTGCAAAGGATTCTGGGTAACAGAACCTGGTCCGAGCCACACAAGTCACCCCTCCTTGGATTCCCCTAGGTCTCTAGTTTTCAGAAATGCACAGGTTTGGTAGGTTTCCCTAGGTGCCGGCTGAGCTAGAGGCCAAAATCTACAGGTAGTCACTTTGCTAAAAACAGCTCTGTTTTCTGTGATATGTCCACGTTGTGTTTTGGGGCATATCCTGTCGCGGGCGCTAGGCCTACCCACACAAGTGAGGTATCATTTTTATCGGGAGACGTGGGGGAACGCTGGGTGGAAGGAAATTTGTGGCTCCTCTCAGATTCCAGAACTTTCTGCCACAGAAATGTGAGGAACATGTGTTTTTTTAGCCAAATTTTGAGATTTGCAAAGGATTCTGGGTAACAGAACCTGGTCCGAGCCCCGCAAGTCACCCCTCCTTGGATTCCCCTAGGTCTCTAGTTTTCAGAAATGCACAGGTTTGGTAGGTTTCCCTAGGTGGCAGCTGAGCTAGAGGCCAAAATCTACAGGTAGTCACTTTGCTAAAAACAGCTCTGTTTTCTGTGATATGTCCACGTTGTGTTTTGGGGCATATCCTGTTGCGGGCGCTAGGCCTACCCACACAAGTGAGGTATCATTTTTATCGGGAGACGTGGGGGAACGCTGGGTGGAAGGAAATTTGTGGCTCCTCTCAGATTCCAGAACTTTCTGCCACAGAAATGTGAGGAACATGTGTATTTTTAGCCAAATTTTGAGGTTTGCAAAGGATTCTGGGTAACAGAACCTGGTCCGAGCCCCGCAAGTCACCCCTCCTTGGATTCCCATAGGTCTCTAGTTTTCAGAAATGCACAGGTTTGGTAGGTTTGCCTAGGTGGCGGCTGAGCTAGAGGCCAAAATCTACAGGTAGTCACTTTGCTAAAAACAGCTCTGTTTTCTGTGATATGTCCACGTTGTGTTTTGGGGCATATCCTGTTGCGGGCGCTAGGCCTACCCACACAAGTGAGGTATCATTTTTATCGGGAGACGTGGGGGAACGCTGGGTGGAAGGAAATTTGTGGCTCCTCTCAGATTCCAGAACTTTCTGCCACAGAAATGTGAGTAACATGTGTATTTTTAGCCAAATTTTGAGGTTTGCAAAGGATTCTGGGTAACAGAACCTGGTCCGAGCCCCGCAAGTCACCCCTCCTTGGATTCCCCTAGGTCTCTAGTTTTCAGAAATGCACAGGATTGGTAGGTTTCCCTAGGTGCCGGCTGAGCTAGAGGCCAAAATCTACAGGTAGGCACTTCGCAAAAAACACCTCTGTTTTTTTCCAAAATTTAGGATGTGTCCACGTTGCGCTTTGGGGTGTTTCCTGTCGCCGGCGCTAGGCCTACCCACGCAAGTGAGGTATCATTTTTATCGGGAGACTTGGGGGAACGCTGGGTGGAAGGAAATTTGTAGCTCCTCTCAGATTCCAGAACTTTCTGCCACAGAAATGTGAGGAACATGTGTTTTTTTAGCCAAATTTTGAGATTTGCAAAGGATTCTGGGTAACAGAACCTGGTCCGAGCCCCGCAAGTCACCCCTCCTTGGATTCCCCTAGGTCTCTAGTTTTCAGAAATGCACAGGTTTGGTAGGTTTCCCTAGGTGGCAGCTGAGCTAGAGGCCAAAATCTACAGGTAGTCACTTTGCTAAAAACAGCTCTGTTTTCTGTGATATGTCCACGTTGTGTTTTGGGGCATATCCTGTTGCGGGCGCTAGGCCTACCCACACAAGTGAGGTATCATTTTTATCGGGAGACGTGGGGGAACGCTGGGTGGAAGGAAATTTGTGGCTCCTCTCAGATTCCAGAACTTTCTGCCACAGAAATGTGAGGAACATGTGTTTTTTTAGCCAAATTTTGAGGTTTGCAAAGGATTCTGGGTAACAGAACCTGGTCCGAGCCCCGCAAGTCACCCCTCCTTGGATTCCCATAGGTCTCTAGTTTTCAGAAATGCACAGGTTTGGTAGGTTTCCCTAGGTGGCGGCTGAGCTAGAGGCCAAAATCTACAGGTAGTCACTTTGCTAAAAACAGCTCTGTTTTCTGTGATATGTCCACGTTGTGTTTTGGGGCATATCCTGTCGCGGGCGCTAGGCCTACCCACACAAGTGAGGTATCATTTTTATCGGGAGACGTGGGGGAACGCTGGGTGGAAGGAAATTTGTGGCTCCTCTCAGATTCCAGAACTTTCTGCCACAGAAATGTGAGGAACATGTGTTTTTTTAGCCAAATTTTGAGATTTGCAAAGGATTCTGGGTAACAGAACCTGGTCCGAGCCCCGCAAGTCACCCCTCCTTGGATTCCCCTAGGTCTCTAGTTTTCAGAAATGCACAGGTTTGGTAGGTTTCCCTAAGTGGCGGCTGAGCTAGAGGCCAAAATCTACAGGTAGTCACTTTGCTAAAAACAGCTCTGTTTTCTGTGATATGTCCACGTTGTGTTTTGGGGCATATCCTGTCGCGGGCGCTAGGCCTACCCACACAAGTGAGGTATCATTTTTATCGGGAGACGTGGGGGAACGCTGGGTGGAAGGAAATTTGTGGCTCCTCTCAGATTCCAGAACTTTCTGCCACAGAAATGTGAGGAACATGTGTTTTTTTAGCCAAATTTTGAGATTTGCAAAGGATTCTGGGTAACAGAACCTGGTCCGAGCCCCGCAAGTCACCCCTCCTTGGATTCCCCTAGGTCTCTAGTTTTCAGAAATGCACAGGTTTGGTAGGTTTCCCTAGGTGGCGGCTGAGCTAGAGGCCAAAATCTACAGGTAGTCACTTTGCTAAAAACAGCTCTGTTTTCTGTGATATGTCCACGTTGTGTTTTGGGGCATATCCTGTCGCGGGCGCTAGGCCTACCCACACAAGTGAGGTATCATTTTTATCGGGAGACGTGGGGGAACGCTGGGTGGAAGGAAATTTGTGGCTCCTCTCAGATTCCAGAACTTTCTGCCACAGAAATGTGAGGAACATGTGTTTTTTTAGCCAAATTTTGAGGTTTGCAAAGGATTCTGGGTAACAGAACCTGGTCCGAGCCACACAAGTCACCCCTCCTTGGATTCCCCTAGGTCTCTAGTTTTCAGAAATGCACAGGTTTGGTAGGTTTCCCTAGGTGCCGGCTGAGCTAGAGGCCAAAATCTACAGGTAGTCACTTTGCTAAAAACAGCTCCGTTTTCTGTGATATGTCCACGTTGTGTTTTGGGGCATATCCTGTCGCGGGCGCTAGGCCTACCCACACAAGTGATGTATCATTTTTATCGGGAGACGTGGGGGAACGCTGGGTGGAAGGAAATTTGTGGCTCCTCTCAGATTCCAGAACTTTCTGCCACAGAAATGTGAGGAACATGTGTTTTTTTAGCCAAATTTTGAGATTTGCAAAGGATTCTGGGTAACAGAACCTGGTCCGAGCCCCGCAAGTCACCCCTCCTTGGATTCCCCTAGGTCTCTAGTTTTCAGAAATGCACAGGTTTGGTAGGTTTCCCTAGGTGGCAGCTGAGCTAGAGGCCAAAATCTACAGGTAGTCACTTTGCTAAAAACAGCTCTGTTTTCTGTGATATGTCCACGTTGTGTTTTGGGGCATATCCTGTTGCGGGCGCTAGGCCTACCCACACAAGTGAGGTATCATTTTTATCGGGAGACGTGGGGGAACGCTGGGTGGAAGGAAATTTGTGGCTCCTCTCAGATTCCAGAACTTTCTGCCACAGAAATGTGAGTAACATGTGTATTTTTAGCCAAATTTTGAGGTTTGCAAAGGATTCTGGGTAACAGAACCTGGTCCGAGCCCCGCAAGTCACCCCTCCTTGGATTCCCCTAGGTCTCTAGTTTTCAGAAATGCACAGGATTGGTAGGTTTCCCTAGGTGCCGGCTGAGCTAGAGGCCAAAATCTACAGGTAGGCACTTCGCAAAAAACACCTCTGTTTTTTTCCAAAATTTAGGATGTGTCCACGTTGCGCTTTGGGGTGTTTCCTGTCGCCGGCGCTAGGCCTACCCACGCAAGTGAGGTATCATTTTTATCGGGAGACTTGGGGGAACGCTGGGTGGAAGGAAATTTGTAGCTCCTCTCAGATTCCAGAACTTTCTGCCACAGAAATGTGAGGGACATGTGTTTTTTTAGCCAAATTTTGAGGTTTGCAAAGGATTCTGGGTAACAGAACCTGGTCCGACCCACACAAGTCACTCCTCCTTGGATTCCCCTAGGTCTCTAGTTTTCAGAAATGTACAGGTTTGGTAGGTTTCCCTATGTGGCGGCTGAGCTAGAGGCCAAAATCTCCAGGTAGTCACTTTGCTAAAAACAGCTCTGTTTTCTGTGATGTGTCCACGTTGTGTTTTGGGGCATATCCTGTCGCGGGCGCTAGGCCTACCCACACAAGTGAGGTATCATTTTTATCGGGAGACGTGGGGGAACGCTGAGTGGAAGGAAATTTGTGGCTCCTCTCAGATTCCAGAACTTTCTGCCACAGAAATGTGAGTAACATGTGTATTTTTAGCCAAATTTTGAGGTTTGCAAAGGATTCTGGGTAACAGAACCTGGTCCGAGCCACACAAGTCACCCCTCCTTGGATTCCCCTAGGTCTCTAGTTTTCAGAAATGCACAGGTTTGGTAGGTTTCCCTAGGTGCCGGCTGAGCTAGAGGCCAAAATCTACAGGTAGTCACTTTGCTAAAAACAGCTCCGTTTTCTGTGATATGTCCACGTTGTGTTTTGGGGCATATCCTGTCGCGGGCGCTAGGCCTACCCACACAAGTGAGGTATCATTTTTATCGGGAGACGTGGGGGAACGCTGGGTGGAAGGAAATTTGTGGCTCCTCTCAGATTCCAGAACTTTCTGCCACAGAAATGTGAGGAACATGTGTTTTTTTAGCCAAATTTTGAGATTTGCAAAGGATTCTGGGTAACAGAACCTGGTCCGAGCCCCGCAAGTCACCCCTCCTTGGATTCCCCTAGGTCTCTAGTTTTCAGAAATGCACAGGTTTGGTAGGTTTCCCTAGGTGGCAGCTGAGCTAGAGGCCAAAATCTACAGGTAGTCACTTTGCTAAAAACAGCTCTGTTTTCTGTGATATGTCCACGTTGTGTTTTGGGGCATATCCTGTTGCGGGCGCTAGGCCTACCCACACAAGTGAGGTATCATTTTTATCGGGAGACGTGGGGGAACGCTGGGTGGAAGGAAATTTGTGGCTCCTCTCAGATTCCAGAACTTTCTGCCACAGAAATGTGAGGAACATGTGTTTTTTTAGCCAAATTTTGAGGTTTGCAAAGGATTCTGGGTAACAGAACCTGGTCCGAGCCCCGCAAGTCACCCCTCCTTGGATTCCCATAGGTCTCTAGTTTTCAGAAATGCACAGGTTTGGTAGGTTTCCCTAGGTGGCGGCTGAGCTAGAGGCCAAAATCTACAGGTAGTCACTTTGCTAAAAACAGCTCTGTTTTCTGTGATATGTCCACGTTGTGTTTTGGGGCATATCCTGTTGCGGGCGCTAGGCCTACCCACACAAGTGAGGTATCATTTTTATCGGGAGACGTGGGGGAACGCTGGGTGGAAGGAAATTTGTGGCTCCTCTCAGATTCCAGAACTTTCTGCCACAGAAATGTGAGTAACATGTGTATTTTTAGCCAAATTTTGAGGTTTGCAAAGGATTCTGGGTAACAGAACCTGGTCCGAGCCCCGCAAGTCACCCCTCCTTGGATTCCCCTAGGTCTCTAGTTTTCAGAAATGCACAGGATTGGTAGGTTTCCCTAGGTGCCGGCTGAGCTAGAGGCCAAAATCTACAGGTAGGCACTTCGCAAAAAACACCTCTGTTTTTTTCCAAAATTTAGGATGTGTCCACGTTGCGCTTTGGGGTGTTTCCTGTCGCCGGCGCTAGGCCTACCCACGCAAGTGAGGTATCATTTTTATCGGGAGACTTGGGGGAACGCTGGGTGGAAGGAAATTTGTAGCTCCTCTCAGATTCCAGAACTTTCTGCCACAGAAATGTGAGGAACATGTGTTTTTTTAGCCAAATTTTGAGATTTGCAAAGGATTCTGGGTAACAGAACCTGGTCCGAGCCCCGCAAGTCACCCCTCCTTGGATTCCCCTAGGTCTCTAGTTTTCAGAAATGCACAGGTTTGGTAGGTTTCCCTAGGTGGCAGCTGAGCTAGAGGCCAAAATCTACAGGTAGTCACTTTGCTAAAAACAGCTCTGTTTTCTGTGATATGTCCACGTTGTGTTTTGGGGCATATCCTGTTGCGGGCGCTAGGCCTACCCACACAAGTGAGGTATCATTTTTATCGGGAGACGTGGGGGAACGCTGGGTGGAAGGAAATTTGTGGCTCCTCTCAGATTCCAGAACTTTCTGCCACAGAAATGTGAGGAACATGTGTTTTTTTAGCCAAATTTTGAGGTTTGCAAAGGATTCTGGGTAACAGAACCTGGTCCGAGCCCCGCAAGTCACCCCTCCTTGGATTCCCATAGGTCTCTAGTTTTCAGAAATGCACAGGTTTGGTAGGTTTCCCTAGGTGGCGGCTGAGCTAGAGGCCAAAATCTACAGGTAGTCACTTTGCTAAAAACAGCTCTGTTTTCTGTGATATGTCCACGTTGTGTTTTGGGGCATATCCTGTCGCGGGCGCTAGGCCTACCCACACAAGTGAGGTATCATTTTTATCGGGAGACGTGGGGGAACGCTGGGTGGAAGGAAATTTGTGGCTCCTCTCAGATTCCAGAACTTTCTGCCACAGAAATGTGAGGAACATGTGTTTTTTTAGCCAAATTTTGAGATTTGCAAAGGATTCTGGGTAACAGAACCTGGTCCGAGCCCCGCAAGTCACCCCTCCTTGGATTCCCCTAGGTCTCTAGTTTTCAGAAATGCACAGGTTTGGTAGGTTTCCCTAAGTGGCGGCTGAGCTAGAGGCCAAAATCTACAGGTAGTCACTTTGCTAAAAACAGCTCTGTTTTCTGTGATATGTCCACGTTGTGTTTTGGGGCATATCCTGTCGCGGGCGCTAGGCCTACCTACACAAGTGAGGTATCATTTTTATCGGGAGACGTGGGGGAACGCTGGGTGGAAGGAAATTTGTGGCTCCTCTCAGATTCCAGAACTTTCTGCCACAGAAATGTGAGGAACATGTGTTTTTTTAGCCAAATTTTGAGATTTGCAAAGGATTCTGGGTAACAGAACCTGGTCCGAGCCCCGCAAGTCACCCCTCCTTGGATTCCCCTAGGTCTCTAGTTTTCAGAAATGCACAGGTTTGGTAGGTTTCCCTAGGTGGCGGCTGAGCTAGAGGCCAAAATCTACAGGTAGTCACTTTGCTAAAAACAGCTCTGTTTTCTGTGATATGTCCACGTTGTGTTTTGGGGCATATCCTGTCGCGGGCGCTAGGCCTACCCACACAAGTGAGGTATCATTTTTATCGGGAGACGTGGGGGAATGCTGGGTGGAAGGAAATTTGTGGCTCCTCTCAGATTCCAGAACTTTCTGCCACAGAAATGTGAGGAACATGTGTTTTTTTAGCCAAATTTTGAGGTTTGCAAAGGATTCTGGGTAACAGAACCTGGTCCGAGCCACACAAGTCACCCCTCCTTGGATTCCCCTAGGTCTCTAGTTTTCAGAAATGCACAGGTTTGGTAGGTTTCCCTAGGTGGCGGCTGAGCTAGAGGCTAAAATCTACAGGTAGTCACTTTGCTAAAACAGCTCTGTTTTCTGTGATGTGTCCACGTTGTGTTTTGGGGCATATCCTGTCGCGGGTGCTAGGCCTACCCACACAAGTGAGGTACCATTTTTATCGGGAGACTTGGGGGAACATAGATTAGCAAAACAAGTACTATTGCCCCTTGTCTTTCTCTACATTTTTTCCTTCCAAATATAGGAGTGTGTGTAAAAAAGACATCTATTTGAGAAATTCCCTGTAATTCACGTGCTACTATGGTCACCCCGGAATTCAGAGATGTGCAAATAACCACTGCTCCTCAACACCTTATCTTGTGCCCTTTTTGGAAATGCAAAGGTTTTCTTGATAGCAATTTTTTACTCCTTATATTTCAGCAAATGAATTGCTGTATACCCGGTATAGAATGAAATCGCACTGCAGGGTGCAGCTCATTTATTGGCTCTGGGTTCCTCGGGTTCTTGATGAACCTACAAACCCTATATATCCCCGCAACCAGAGGAGTCCAGCAGACGTAACGGTATATTGCTTTCGATAATCTGACATTGCAGGGAAAAGTTACAGAGTAAAACGTGGAGAAAAATTGATGGTTTTTTCACCTCAATTTCAATATTTTTCTTTTTCAGCTGTTATTTTCTGTAGGAAACCCTTGTAGGATCTATACAAATGACCCCTTGCTGAATTCAGAATTTTGTCTACTTTTCAGAAATGTTTTGGTTTCTGGGATCCAGCATTGGTTTCATGACCATTCCTGTCACTGACTGGAAGGAGGCTGAAAGCACAAAAAATTGCACAAATGGGGTATGCCCCAGTAAAATGCCAAAATTGTGTTGAAAAATTGGGTTTTCTGATTCAAGTCTGCCTGTTCCTGAAAGCTGGGAAGCTGCTGAGTTTAGCACCGCAAACCCTTTGTTGATGCCATTTTCAGGGGAAAAACCACAAGCCTTCTTCTGCAGCCACTTTTTCCAATTGTTTTGAAAAAAACAATATTTTCACTGTATTTTGGCCAATTTCTTGGCCTCCTTCAGGGGAACCCACAAAGTCTGGGTACCTCTAGAATCCCTAGGATGTTGGAAAAAAAGGACGCAAATTTGGCTTGGTTAGCTTATGTGGACAAAAAGTTATGAGGGCCTAAGCGCGAACTGCCCCAAATAGGCAAAAAATGGCCTGGCACAGGAGGGGGAAAAGGCCTGGCAGCGAAGGGGTTAATGCAAAATTCCCTGGCTCAGTGCATGACGCTTACATCCTGCGGAATAGCAGCATCCCTTATGTGATGGGGCAACTACAGAGGCACCGGGTGTGGCTATTAGGTGAGCACCTGGACCCAAATCAGTGGGAATAGTTGTCTGGGTCTGTGGATGTCCCTGAGTTAGTGTGTGTCTAACAGTTGTCCCTCGCCATTTGCAGGTGACTCTGGTTACCCCAACATGTCATGGCTACTGACCCCAGTGAGGAATCCCAGGACAAGAGCAGAGGAACGCTACAATGAGGCCAATGGGCAAACTAGGAGGATTATAGAGCGGACCTTCGGCCTCCTGAAGGCCCGGTTCAGGTGCCTCCATATGACAGGTGGTTCCCTATTCTACTCACCAAAGAAGGTGTGCCAGATCATCGTGGCCTGCTGTATGCTTCACAACTTGCCTTTGCGACAACAGGTGCCTTTTCTGCAGGAGGATGGTCCAGATGGAGGTGTTGTGGCAGCTGTGGAGTCTGTGGACAGTGAAGACGAGGAAGCAGAAGAAGAGGACATCGACAACAGGAACACGGTGATCATGCAATACTTCCAGTGAGACACAGGTAAGAAGACAAACCTGCCTGCTACATCTAATTTAAATCGACTACCTCTCTACTGTCTGTCATTTTCACCCAGTGTATGGTCACTGAGTTGACACTTTCCCTTACGATTTCACAGATGTGGGTTCCACTGTGTGACATCTGCTTTGTTTCCTCATGGACTAGAGCTGTGTGACATCGGTATGTTGACATTACATTTGAAAGAGCATTTTGGCACTATAATTGCTAATACACTATTTTGAAATCACAGACAGACTCCAGATTGTTTTGTGCTTTAAGGGAGTTTATTTAAGTGCTCAATAGTGGAGGGGTTTGTAAAATGGTCAGGGGTGATGGTGGGGGAATGTCCATTGCAGAGTCCAGTCTATTAGTTTCATAGGTGCATTGTCCAAAGGGGCATAGGAAGTGGAGCTGGGGCAGTTTAAGTATGGACAGGGTGACAAGGTGGGACAAATGGATGACAATCAGGATGGTCTAATTTCTTGACGGGGGTCTTGGCATCGTTCTCTGTCTTTGTCCCGGATCTCAGGGACCGTTTGCGGGGTGGTTCTCCCTCTGCAGGGAGTGGGGTGCTGGTGTGGTGGTCCTGTGGCGGTGCCTCCTGTCCACTAGGGCTGGCGGAGGTGGTGGGCAGTTCATCGTCCAGGCTAGTGTCAGGGGCCCCTTGTTGTGCCACAGTGTCCCTCCTGGTGTTGAGGAGTTCCTTCAGCACCCCTACAATGGTGCACAGGGTGGAATGGTTGGATTTGAGTTCCTCCCTGAAGCTCAAATACTGTTCCTCGTGCAGCCGCTGGGTCTCTTGAAAATTGGCCAGTACCGTTGCCATCGTCTCCTGGGAATGGTGGTAGGCTCCCATGATGTTGGAGAGGGCCTCGTGGAGAGTTGGTTCCCTGGGCCTGTCATCTCCCTGTCGCACGGCAGCCCTCCCAGTTCCCCTGTGTTCCTTGGCCTCTGTCCCCTGAACCGTGTGCCCACTACCACTGCCCCCAGGTCCCTGGTGTTGTTGGAGTGGTGGGTTAGCCTGGGTTCCCTGTAGTGGTGGACACACTGCTGCTTGACGTGTCCTGGGGACAGAGGTATGGGCCCGCTGGGTGGGTGCTGTGCTGGTGTTTCCAGAGGGGGGAAGCTCTGTAGTGGCCTGTGCCAGTGTGAGGGGAACCAACTGTCCCGAGGTCCCAGATGGGCCGGGCTGGTCGTCTAGATCCAGTTGGACAGAGCTGATGTCATCACTGTGGGCCTCTTCTGTGGGTGGAGTGGACATGTCTGGACCTTCCTGTCCGGTGACGTTCGTTAGGGGTCCTGCAGGGGTGTAAAAGCATGATTATTGCATCTGTGTGTGCCATGGTGTGCAATGGGTGGTTGACCGTGTACCACAGTGCTTGCATTCCTGTGTAGGACCTTGTGTGATGATGGTTTAGGGGGGTGTATGGGTATGTGCAGTGGCCATGCTTTGGTGATGGGTGTCCATGCTTTGGTGTTACATGCAGTGCTTGGTGTTGGGATGGGTGGTTTGTGATATTGGGGCATGTGTGAGGAGTTGGAGTGATGGGGGTGAGGGCGAGGGTGGGGGTATGTGATAGCATGCAGGTGGGTGGGGGATGAAGTAATGAGAGTTGACTTACCAGAGTCCATTCCTCCAGCTACTCCTGCAAGGCCCTCGGGATGCAGAATAGCCAAGACCTGCTCCTCCCATGTATTATCATTTACTAGCGACTTACAGGTATATTAAATGTGGCAATTAGGTTTATACCAATTGTTGTGATTAAAAACAAACCACTTGGTCGTGTTTGCGCTAAAAAACTATTGTGGGTTATTATTAAATCTGAAAAGGTTGGGGCGTGTCCAAGATGGTGCCCGAGTAACAACGCTCACTTGGAGCTCCGCTGCTTACAGGATTTTTAAGGTTGGATGCAGCATGCCACAGGCCCTCAAATTCACTATCAATTGTTGAGGGGCTTGTGACAACTGATAGGGAAGAGGCTCCAGTCTTTTGCTTGCTGTTGCTTCCCTCCTGCCATTGTAGAGCGATCAGCGGGTGCTGCTGCCATTGGACCTAGCATGGCAGCCGGCACGTCCTGATACTATCAGAGAGTCAATGTCACTGGGGACAGAGCACCATGGCACTGAACATGAATGGATGACCCTTCTGGGGAGCAGAGACTGGAACCCCACTGAAGGCGCACCTGGTATGGCGACAGTATGTATGGCCAACTCACATCAGCAGATCAGACGGCTCTTAGAGGCCACGTGGTGCAGTGGATGTGGAGTTCCTGATAGCAATGATGCCAAGTGACAGTAGGTGTGGCTCCAGCCCACTCCCGATGAGCTGCACTTTGCTAACACTGAGCGGCTGATTTAATGGAGGGCAGCAGCGCTGCAGAAATGCAAGGTATGAGCCACTTAGAGTGCTACTGGGCCAGAGGACGTGTCTGGCACTGCAACTGTGCAACCCAGATGTCCTTCTACTTGGGCAGCCCCCCCCCACTCCAGTGATTATAGACATTCTACAGTGGATAATCTCTCGCTGGGCAGGACCAGTATGCCGCTGCTTCAGCCTGGGGGGGCAGAGATTCAACCCTTTCCCGGGAAGGACTTGACCCACCTCCCCTTACCTAGGGGGTGGTCTGGCTGAGCCTCAGCTCCAGGTACAGCATTAGCTTCCCACCTGCCTCATTGGGTTGCCATTGGGAGGTGCGGATCTCTCTGGAGGGGTGCACAACCTTGAGACCTCATAGACTCCCCGAATACAAACACTTTTAAGGTGCACCTCAGGCCTTCAGGATCTGCAGCACTGCAGCTCCGCTAACAGTGCTCACTGCTTCTAGCACAAACCTGCCCCACTGTTGCCATTTTGGGGCCCATAGCTCATGCATTACGCCTGTTCACCTGGAAAGGCTCCTATGTTGCTACTGGACACTGTTCCAAGGCCTTGTAGAGGGTCCCCTGGGGTCACTACACCTTGGATCCTCATAATTGACATCCCTAATGACCAGCATAGCTGATGCGCTGCGCACTGCAGTATTACCATCACACTTGGGCCTAGCCACTGATCTCCTCCTTCTTGCTCTCCACCAACTTTTCTATTTTGTGAACAGAAAGTCCTCCACTGCTGCGCAAGTTGTCGTCCAGACAATAATAGCAGGGACTTCCTGATATTTGACTCAATCTCATCTAATGAGCTTTAATGCACTGAACCACCATATCTTATAATAGAGGCAGCAGAAAAGACAGCACTCTTAAAGACATGTTCACCAAGCCCCAAATCAAGAAGCCCAACCACAGCGGGGATTCCTCTGCACCTAAACCCCCCCTCTCTTTAACACCCAATTGGAGCCCGCATGAGGACGATGCGCCAGTCACCCAGGCATTCTTGGAGGTGGTCTTTTTGAACACTGAGAGAGGATCTAGCCACCCTAAAACAAGACATAGTGATGGACATCAAAGCTATCAGGAGGATAATGGTGATTTGAGCCAGTGGGTCAATGACCTGGAACAGGTGGACGACTCATGTGAGGAAGAACTGGATGGACATCATCGTGAATTGCTAGAACTTAGGGACAAGAAAACTGGGCTCCTCCACAAACTAGAAGATCTTGAAAGTGGGTCCTGCCATTTCAATATCGGCATCAAAGGGGTACCATTACAAGCAGACTCTGGGAAGCTTGAGGATTGAGTCACACAACTGTTTTGCCATGTTGTCCCAGACATCGTAGAGCAAGACAATGTGCTAGATCGCACTCACAGAGCAGGTCGCCCAGCCAAGTGTCCTCATCTGCCACAAGGCATATTTACTTGCATGCATTCTCATCGACAGAAAGACACAATCATTATGGATGTGCAAGACCAAAACACCATTAACTTTGAGGGCACAAAAGTGTGACCCTCCTAGTCTCCCCTATTACTTTATAATGCCACAGAACATTCCGACAGATAACAGACTTCTTGCAGGAAAAAGGAATCTGCTATAAGTGGGGGCCACCTATTGAGACTTACCTTCATGTGGAACAATGAGACTCTGAGTGCCTGCACCCTGGAAGAAGCCCACTCTGTACAAGACCTGGACAGGCCACAGAATGAATGCGTCATGCACCCTCCATTGCAGCACTCTGGGAAACTTTCTGCAGGAGATCACCACTGCTTACGCTCTACCAAAAAGCAACTTAGCAAACCCACAGAGACAGAGAGCTGTAAGGAAAGGACTGCCTAACTATGTCAACTGCAACATGAAGGTAATGTGTCCAGCTCAGATAATGAATGAAGATACCTTAGATGCTGAGCTCCAAGCCTGGTCGCAATCCTTCCCCTGCAGAACAGCTCCTACTTTAACCTTAGTAGTGGGTGTCACCAAGGTTCCGCCTCACCCTCCAGCTGCTGAGAACCATAATGAAGGAGCTCCCACTGCAACTCTGCACCTGCAGAAGGAGCCGAGTGCCAGAGACATGGACCCTCCAATCGTACATTGCATCTCCAGGAGATGATCTCTCACAAAATATTATTCTATGTCCCCCCTTTCCCTTGCTCGACTCTAGCCATTATTTTTCCACCTTATGACCCCCACCCACAGGCAGTTATGCGGGGAACTTATTACACACTTCCCTTCTTATCTCCTGTTCTGCTCAGGCACACTAAGGCCCATATTTATACTTTTTGATGCAAATCAGCGCCAGGGCAGATTTGCTTCAAAATGTTTACCACCGGCTAAGCCCATTCCAACGCGCCAGCCGGGAGCCTTATTTATGGAATGACCTTAGCCGTCGCTGTGGCCTGGCTTACGTCAAAATAAATTACTCAAACTGGGCAGTGGAGGCATAGGGAAGAATGGGGGTTGTGCGTCAAAGAATAGTGCAAGTCAGGTTAGAGTAAAAAATATTGGCTCCAACCTGACCTGTGCCATTTTTTGATGCACAACCCCCATGAAAATGACTCCTGTCTTAGCAAAGACAGGAGTCATGCCCCTCTGCCTAGTGGCCATGCCCAGGGGACTTCTGTCCCCTGGGCATGGGCATTTGGCACAGTGGCTTGTGGGGGCCCAAGTTAGGCCCCCCTATGCCACTCTAAAAAAGATAAAAAAATTATACTTGCCTGCACTCACCATGGATGGGTCCCCCCATCCATGAATGTCCTCCAGGGGTGGGCTAGGGTGGCAAGGGGTGTCCCTGGGTGCAGGGGATGGCACCTGTGGACTGCTTTCATGGTCTCCCACCATGGAAAAGAGCCCACAGGTCCCTTAACGCCTGCCCTGACCAGGCGTTAATTTGTGACGTAAATTGGGGTTTACGTCATTTTCCGGCTCCGCCTCCCAGCCGTGCGCCATTTTTGCCCAGTTGGATAAATATGGCGCAGGGTGTTTAAGTCATTTTTTGGATGGGAACGCCTACCTTGCATGTCATTAAAGCAAGGCGGTTTCACGCATCCAGAAAATGACGCACACTGATAAATGTTGACGTTAGCGGGGTTTAACATCAAAGTATAAATATGGTGTTAGGTTTGCGCCGAATTTGCATTAAAAAAATTACGCAAATCCGGCGCAAGCAGAGTATAAATATGCCCCTAAGAGTACCTGTACATGGTTATGGTATTAAGCCTCAATGTCCGGGTCCTTAATGCACCGGTATGGAGTTCGGCCCTTCTATCCTATTTTAGGGAATCTAAATGTGGCATCTGCCTACTTCATCAAAAACACCTTCTCTGCACCGACTGGAAACACTTACGCTCACATTGGTTTGACCATCAATGTTTCTCCTCTGGAGTGGGAAAAAGGGTGGGGTAGCAACACTACTGGCCACACACTTCCCGGGGAGAGTACTCCAGACACAGGCAGAACTACCCAGCAGACTTTTATGCCTACGCGTGGAAATTGGGTGCTACACCTGCACACTTGCAAATGTTTATGCACCAAATGATCACCAGGGGGCTTTCTTTAATGACGCAGCGGGTCAAGTGGTATCCACACCAGACAAAGACATACTCATAGAGGGGGACTTTAATCTCGTCCCCAATGCTCTTCTGGAAAGATCGCCTGTAGGACAGGACAGGTGCAGGTCCTTACCCTCAAGAGTCGGCAATGACTGGCTGACATGGGGTTGGTGGACATGTGGAGATGCCACAACCCAACCATGAAAGACTTTACTTTTTTCTCTGCTGCACACCAGAAGTATGCACGGATAGACCTCTTTCTGACCTTCCCACGCCTCACTACAGCTACTGCAACTGTAAACATTGGGGTAGCCACATTCTCTGACCACTCTCCCATTGTCATCACACTCAACCTACCCAGATTGACACCTCACTAGCGCACCTAGCACCTAAACCACAAGCTGCTCACTTATGACTCCACTATCTATAAAATAACCAATGCCATATGACTTTTCATAGACACTAATGACAACCCAGTCACTCCTATTGCTCTATTGTGGGATACACCGAAGACTGTTATCAGGGGCTTTTCATAGCTATCACGGCCTGACTTAACAAGGATAGGAGAGACAAGCAAATTAAAATAGAGGATGAAATAAGGAAACTAGAGAAGATTCATAAATGCACGGGCTTGCATAAAATGCAGCGCCACCTCATGAAAGTTCCAAACAAATCAGGGCATTAAACATGGACAAGGCCGTGTACACCCTTTTGTGCACAAAACAGAAATATTACGCAGGTGGTAACAAAGTGGCCCACCTACTGGCTCATTGGCTCCATGCCCAAGCAGTTCACCAACGGGTGATGGAAACAAAGGGAAAGCAGGACCATAGAGTGTGCCAGGATGAACAAATAGCCCAAGAATTCAGACACTTTTACACTTCATTATTCACAGTGGAGGCGCTCAATTTGGGCAACGCCGAGTCTTACTTAGCACAAGCAACCTTAACTCATCTTCCCCATGATGAGGATTCCAAGCTGGACAGGGACATTAACCCGGATGAAGGGCTCACTGCCAATACATTTCGGCAGCCAGACAAAGTGCCCATGGGGAAATGGTTCGTGTAAAAAGAAATTGTAGTAAGGTGGAGCTCTGTGAACAAGAATTAGACAAACTGGAAAAGAGATTTATTCACAGGGGCTATCTTGAACGAACGATTAAGGCTGCCAGAAATAAAATCAACAAAGTGTCAAGATCTTCCCTTTGAAAAAAACAAAACAAGAGTGGGGATTTGTCATCACAAAAAACAATACCTTTTTGTACACCTTACAGTCAGAATAGTCAGGACATTTACAGGATTCTTTTGAAACACTGGAATGTCCTGCTTACAGACGATACGTTGAAACAGATATCATCTTCAAGACCAAAAATGATCCATAAAAAAGGAATGACCATTAGAAATTTGGTGTGCAGGAGTTTTTTGCCTCCAGTTAGGGAGAATCTGATGACTTGGCTTCCTAGTAAGCCAATTGGTTTCTTTAATTGTAGCAAATGTAATATGTGCAATATAGCCTTACATAAAACTTACACGTTTAAGTTTAATGACAGTAAAACATATAGGATTTTGACTTTCATCAACTGTAATACTAAGTTTGTGGTCTACATATTGTTATGTGAGTGCAATAAAATTTACGTAGGGAGTACCATTCGACCTCTGAAGGAGAGGGTACAGGAACACATGCGTGCATTAAGGAATAATGATTTATCATCTCCCATAGTTCGTCTTATTAATAAGGACCATCCTATGACAGAGACTCCAAAATTTAGATTTATGGGTATCAGTCAGACTATGTCGCATCCCAGGGGCGGTAATCGTGAAATTGCACTCAGAAGAAGTGACGCAAAGTGGATTATCAGACTTAGAAGTATAGATCTCGGTATGAACTTGGATCATGAGTTGCATCACTTTTTATAAAGTTGCAGTATGTGTCAATCAGGATGAGGTGACATGTGTCCATAACCATGCTGTACATTTATTAGATTTTTGGTATTCAACATCATCTTTTTTGTAACTAATGAGATATGTCTACTATCATATTGTACAATAATCATCAGATTCTTGTATTTACTGTCATTATCTTAGTGACTAATGAATGGAATCACTTACTAACACATTGTGGGGGTATACGTTTCAGTGGCACTTTGTTTTTTGTGTCGTGTTTCTTCTTTTTCTCAATACATGTACTCACATGGATGCATGTAATAGGGAAACTTTACTATGGTCACTCAATTCTTACTATCCGGGTAGTATATTCATGTTGTCTTGAATCTGGTTGGTTAGATATTGATATATTTTGTCATTAAAGGCCCTTTCGTCAAACATGAGTTTCTTTGTTTATGGGTTAACACGATTCTGATCAGGAATAGGTCTATTGCCTTCTCCTTGGGAGAGGGGTTTACAATTTTTTTTATCTTTTTGGATTGGTTTACAGAGTACAACTAGTCTCTTGGAAACGGCACGCAATTAACATCTAAGGGTATTCACTAAATACGTCTGGTTGAATAAAATATAACTGTGCTGTCCTGTGGTTGGCCTTATTTCATTTTATCTTATTGCATGGTTGCTGAGTGTTGTTTTTTAGATATGACATATTTGGGATAATATGTGTGGGACAATAATATGGGATTGAGACATTGTAAGATGATGGAGTCCTTTCTCCCATATTTATTCTAACTCACAATAGTATGAGGCGGTTTACAAATTGCTGCTCTCTCATATTTGTGACATCATGGGGGCTAAGTCGAACTGCAAATACATTAGATTGTTAGAACTACATATAATTTTTCCCTGAGTCTTTTTAGACTCATGTTTGGTGGTCTCACATTTTAATTTTGTGATGATTAGTGGTGCATATCTACGTGTCAATAGATATATGATTTTTTAATAGAACATTCAAGATGGCGCAGGTGAGGATAATCGTGTAGGTTACTGACTTGTTCACAGATTTACTGTAGAGGGTGCTTTCCATCCTCTATTTTTTTCGTTTACTGTTTGAGGGTGGATAAGTGAATCAATATGAGTCAATATTTTCTTACAACCTTAGCTGATTGAGATTTGGCTGTCTCATATACAATTTCCATGACTAGCATTGGGATATCATGTCTTGGCAATGAGTTTAGGGTTACCACAAAGTATATTTCAAGATGGCGGACGCGGTGTTTGCTAGCAGGCCAGTGATGTTCATATTTATTTGGCTTGGATCGTGTTGTCCCTCTTCTATTTCCTGCATCTACATAAGGGGTCTCTACGAAAAGTTACGAGTCGCTGTCGTTTTTTCAGTTCAGGCATGCTGTCGGTTTGCCAGGGATGGAGGGGACATATTACTGTAAATATAAGTATTTCTTTTAACGTTTGGGTCTGTTACTTGATGGCAATACATTTTATTGGCTCTATATACTGAGACGCTTATCGTAGCATTAACATGACAACATGTTGATCCATTTTTTGGTTTACAACCAATATAAGTATCCCACTGCTCTGACTCTGGATGTCTTTTGAGAGTCTCATTTTATATGGCAAAGTGTTAACATCTAATCAGATCATTCGGTGCCTTGTGACATTAGACTGGAATTTTAAGTAAGATATATGTTGTATTAATAACATCACTTTTTGGCATTTTCTAGAGAGAATCGGTATGGGGTCTATGAGGATCCCTTTGAGAAGAGCGGCTTTGTGTATGATTTTGTGTACCGTTGTTTACATCAAGACAAATTCCTACAAAAACATACTTATGTGTACAGGTTAGTTTTTGAGTTTGTCTCTTGTTTGGAGGTATTACTAACTTGTAGGGTTACAAAACAGAATTTAACTACTTTTCATATATGTTTAGGATATTATTATGAATGTATAGAGAGACTTGTTGTACAAGAGGCACTTATTATACTTTTTAAATTCGGATTGGTATAGCATCTTGGCAATTATTGAATTGCATGGTAACACACATAGATTAATGCTGGACTAACAAACTGATTCCTTTGCTGTTTGATTCACTGGGTATCGTTATTGTAAATATCTGGGCTCTGGTTGCTTGATTTCACTTTTGAGGTGTGCACTGTGTTATGTGGCTTGCTTTTTTCTTTTTGCAGTCTGATGGTTGACTAACTGATCATGTTCATTAATACAGTAGTTATCTATGGAATTATATTTTTATGTTTATTCATGTTATTGTTTTAATCAGCCTTGATAAAGTCCATATTTGGACGAAACACGTGTTGGCTGAAGGTTCTAACTAGGCTGAATTTCACGATCACAAGCAGGCTGAAGGTTCTAACTAGGCTGAATTTCATGACTACAAGCAGCATTTTCCCTGGTGGGACTATACTATGAGATGAAACTCCTTATCTACAAGTAGGAGTATGATATTTATTTGATGGACTGATCATGGGCTTTGTTCATTGTCATTTTGGACACGTAGTTCTCTTTTTGATTTTTTATGTCAATAAGTTTATGATGAATTTTGTATTATAATTGTCAAATAAGGTGTTTAACTGTGTTGTTTTGTATATGTAGATGATTTATATGTATAATTGTTTGATTAAACATTTGGTTTATATTTTTGACACATATAACCCATTGTACACATTCTTTTTTAAATTATGATGGTCTAAATCAATTATGAACTGTGGGTGAATCCATTATATCTGAAAACATATTAATTACATTTTTTGAGTGATCCACAGGATGTCTCTTATATGAGTGCCCAGCGAAGACAGCTACACCTCTGACTTTTACAAGGCCTTCACTGCTTCTCTGGCCCCACTCCTGGCCTAGTTGTGCAATTATTTTAGAGCCAGCAGCGCCCTCACAGACACCATGAACATGGCAACCATTACTGTTCTCCCAAAGCCCAGCAAGGACCCTGTGTACAGTTCTTCATATTGGCCTATTTCACTACTAAACGTTGACGCCAAGATATTTATCAGCATCTTGACATCCCGCCTAGCTCCTTATATGCAAGGTCTCGTTTACCCTGACAAAACTGGGTTTATGTCTGAGAGAGGCTGCAATGATAATACTAAATGTATTTGCCATCTCCTTGATAAAATGCAGTGCTCTCGACTACCCGCACTTCACCTATCTGTCGACGCAGAGAAACCCTTCAACCCAGTGCACTGACAATACCTCCACTTAGTGCTCATCAGGCTTGGTGCATGGTTCCAATGCAGGATCTAGAGTAGCTATGCAGAACTGATGGCAATGTTTAGTGTTAATGTGTTCTTGTCACGCCCATTCAATGTGGCAAGGGGTACCCGACAGAGTTGCCTCCTGTCCCCCATCTCATTTGCCCTTTAAATGGAGCCCTTTGCTGAACACCTGTGCAGGAACCCAAACATCACAGGAATTCTGATGGGAGGTAGAGACCAAACGTTGGCTCTCTATGTCGATGACGTGACACAACCATTCGCCCCCCTGCCCATGCTATTTCATGAGATGGAGGATTTTGGATCAGCCTCTGGGTTTAAAATTAACTTCCATTAATCTCAGAACCTTAATTTCTCCAAAGCTGACCAGGCCAAACTTGAGCAACTCTTTCCCTTTACCTGGGCTACCTGCAGAGTCCAGTACCTGGGCTTGCAGATCCACTCCACTCTGAGACATACTGCTGACATTAACTATACAGCACTCCTCTCCAAAGCCCGGTCCGATCTCACCGCCTGGAGGGGATACACCCTCTCATGGCTTGGGCGACTGACAACAGTCAAAGTGACCATATTGCCCAAGATACTATACGTTATGCAAACACTTCCCCTACAGCCCACTCTGACTATAATGAGCAAACTACAAAACCTCATAGAGGACTTCATTTGGGCTGAGAAAAAAGCCCATATGGCAAAGAAATAATCTTACTTGAGTCAGGCATAGGGGGTTGTTAGGTATACCTCATCTATTGTGAAACTATCATGTGGGCCAACTTCGACATGGTAGAGTGGGCTAGGACAAGTACTGAGAAACACTGGTCCTTCATAGACCAAGCAGTCACTAGAATTCTCATATGAAAGTGCCATGGCTACCTAGACCCCACCGGTCACCAGGGAGATATATATATCTATATATATATGTATATATATATAGATATATATACATATATATATATATATATATATATATATATATATATATATATATATATATATATATCTCCCCGGTTACTTGAGCAACAGTGGGAGTGTGGAACAAAGTACAAATAATGCAACAACTTTTCTCCTGAATCTCACCTCAGACTCTGATAATAGGGAACCCAGTCTTCCCCCCAGGCAGCACAAGGGTCCTCCTTTCTGCAATGGCAGAGGCTAACTGTAGGAGGTGGGAGCCTTTTTTGACATGAATGGGCTTATGGATTTCACACAAATTTAGTCAAACTACGGCCTTCCCTCCACTGCATTTTGGCAATATCTTTCCATCTGCAACTGACTTATGCAACCCCACATCCACCCCCGCACACACTGCCCTCTCACAGCATTTGAAAAATGGCTCCTCACCCATCAATCTGATAGGCACCTCCTCTCAGACATTTATTATTTCCTTAATACACCAGTAACTCCCATTGAATCACCAGAACAGTGTTGCTGGGAGCTGGAATGTGAATGCACATTCACCCTCAAGGAGTGGCATGATATTTTCCAGAGGGCCCATGCC
This sequence comes from Pleurodeles waltl, assembly GCF_031143425.1. NCBI lineage: Eukaryota > Metazoa > Chordata > Amphibia > Caudata > Salamandridae > Pleurodeles > Pleurodeles waltl. Next base: position 945,247,937 of record NC_090440.1, read on the forward strand.
TCCACCTGTTGTGCCTCCGATAATGAAATGTTGCTCAAAATAGCACAGTACTGGTGCTATACACCTTCTAGAGTGGCCAGGTGGAAGCCAGGGGGGGATGTCAACTGTGAAAAGACTAGCACACTGACACACCTTCTCTGGCAATGTCCTAAAATACAACAATTCTGGTTAGAGGTATTAACAGATAATGATGAGATGTATGACACTGAGCTCCCCAGATTCCCCTGTTATATCCTACTAGGCCTCCCGAATGCTTTAACATATCCCTTGAATTCAGTACAGAGTGGGCCATCACCTTAGCTCTGGGTGCAGCTAAACAGTTTCTCCTGTCCCGCTGGGGGACCAATAAGATACTGACGTGTCCAGAGTGGCTACACAAAATATGGGAGCTCCTGGAAATTAAGAAACTGATGGCGATGGTGGCTCACACGTTACCTAGCTTTGACAGATTTGGGGTCCCTGCATACAGTTTTTATAGGACGAATTCAGGGAGCTGACCTGTCCAGCATACCTATGAATATTCTGTCTCACACAGTTGGACCACTCTGCCGACTGCTAAGAGGATATGGGACTCTGATGTAAATTCCCTTCACCACGCCAGGATGCTCATCATACTTCTTATTTGCAAATGTCGAGCAATCCCCTGCTTTTTTTCCTCCACCTTAGCACCCTCTTTCTACCCCACCTACCAGGTCCTTCCCCTGTCTTCCCCTTTCCATTTACTGTTATTATATCATCCGTATTGCCCCCACTGGCCTTTGGATGTAGGTGGGTTGTTTGTTGTAATGTACTTTGACTTAAAACAATAAAGCATCATTTAAACCTGAATCTGAAAAGGCTGCCCATGCCATTTTAAAAATACCCCCCATAACATTAATTACAATATATTTATGTGCAACAGGACACGTTAGATTAGAGAAGAAAAAAAAAACATTTTTTACAAAGGCTCAATTTTATTTTGTTCCGCATTGTTCACACAACAGTTCAGCATGTGATGTGCCTGATGCCACCGTCTCACATTAGAGCGAGTGGTTAGTGGTCTGTCAGGAAACATCTGCTGTGTAAACTATAAGGAGATACCAATACCAATTCCGTCCACCTGGTTACTAATTAAGGCATTGTAGACGGTTTTTAATTTTCCAAAGTAGTCTGCAGCAGAAAAAAACTCCGGCAATGAGCCCCCCTAGAGTGACCATTGGGGAATTTTAGCAGCCGCCCAATGAGGAGCACGACCCGATGATGAAGCACGCCACTTCGGTGGGTGAGGGTCTGTGCATCATAAAAAGAATGCTTTCTTTTGCGGAAAACGTCTTTCTGTCCACAGCTTGATCAGAATTACTTAGTCACATACAACTGCACACCATGTTTTGCTATTCGTAAGTATATGGGAGGATGTGCTGGACAGATCAACCTCAGTTCCCTCTCTTTTTGCTTAAATTATAAGGATAGACAAAAGGATGGGCTATTGGATCAATGGAAGAGTGAAAGGATGAATCGGTCAGATAAGGATGACGGTGAAATGATGGGTGGGTGAAAAAGGGATGGATGGATCTATGGATGTGTTGAGGAGTGGGCAGGTTAATTGAAGAATGCTTGCATGGTAGGAACGAAGGAAAGGTGGATGGATATGATAATGCAATGTTGGATGGATATGTTAAAAGATCAATTGCTGGGAAAAAAAAGGATAGATGAAACGGTAAATGAATGAAAAGGGTAAAGTATTTTAATGTTCTTGCTATTCCCTTGCTTAAAATGCCTAAGAAGACCAAACCTAGTGCACAGCAGATCTCCCGATGACGAGTCTAAGACCGCACCCCTTCTATCACAATAGGTCTTGTGCCATGTGACACCACCACTGAAACACTCGGAGTGAGTTCTGGAATGCAGACTTCAAACCAGAGATGAAGACACTTTTCTAAAGTAAAACTAAACTTTCCCTCTCTTTTTCACAACACTTATTTATTTACCTGCATTCTCAATTGTCAAAAATACAATACAATACAAACAGCCATCTAAGACATCTGAGCACAACACGGAGGGAACAATACCGGCTGGAGGTTGGAGTGTGGACAGGAGTCCCAGGCAAGTAGGAATAATAAAGGTGCAAGCCCTAAGGTCATAACGAAACTAGACAATATCTAGCCAGTCAATCCACACTGGTTCGCCTTCTAGCCTGTGTAGCAGAATCGCTGGTCTGAATGTCCATAGACGGCAATTAGAGGGGTAAAAGAAAAGATAAAAGATGAGTGGGGTGAAGGGTGCCCATTCAATGGGGAGACAAGCAGTGCTTAATTTGTAAATAAAAAGGTGCCCGTGCCCAAAGCCCTCCTCTTAAACGCGGCTGCTGCAATCAATGTGTGAACACGGAATACTGCGGCGGAGTAATCCTGAAGCCATCTCGGGCCTCTTCAATCCGTATAAAGCCCCTCCCTGCCCCTTCAGCTCACTCTTCCAGATTTCTACTTTCTCCCATTGTGACGCTTTTTCGTTTTTCCCTTCCTCCGTCCTTCCCATGTGTGTCTTTAGCGCTTGAGGCAGAAGAATAAGCCCTCAAAAATAAGTGTGGTACTCAGCACCGGAACCAACAAGCACAAATTAGGCACTGGAGACAAGGGACCTGGAGGAGATGGAACATGCATGAAACGTAACAAGTCTGAACAGAAGCAGGTCTATAATCCTAATGCAGGGCTAACCCCACTATTCTCGACTCCACTAAATTGCAGCACTTATAACTTAAAGTGCAATGTGCAGCCAAGGGCGTCTGCAGAATATTTTTCGGGGGGGGGGCATAACTGTAACGGGGGGCACGGCCGTACTAGTGCGGGCAGCATAACACTACAGCGGCCAAAGTGTTACGCTGCACTGTGAGCCTGCACACCAGGCTGTACCTAAATCCGGGGGAGGGCAAGCACCCCCCCCTTGCCCTCCCCTGCGTACTGTCACGTTTACAGCTATTATTGTTACGAACAAAAACAATGGATACTCTCAAGAACATCACTAGACAAGAAGTATTTGCCCACATATGATATAATCTTCTGCACAATAACCAGTCTTGAAGGAGTCTGGCGATAAGCGATAGAGGCACCAACTCTGCACTCCAATCCCTTCCCTGAGAACTAGGTCCGGCATTGTCAGTTTTGTCATTGCAGTCGCCATTGTTATTGGGATAAAAGGGCACAAATGTCAGGGAAGGCCCTCCACTGTCAGAGTAAGGACAGCAGCTGCCAGTAGGCAGGGAGGATAGTTAGATGTGGGCATGGGCACCGTATAGTAAGAGAATCATCTCCAAAGTGGTAAGGAGGGCTGGCAACACAACCCTAGGCCATCCCACAGGAAGACGAGATCAGCAGCAGAGCACTGCACAACTGCGGGTAGTGTGCTAGACCAACACTTATACAGAGATATCCACTAGGAACTCTCCCACACCCTCTAATAGGCCTCCAGTATTTTGTTTAGTTTATATGTAAATCATTCATGAAGAGCCACTTTGTGGAGTTTTAGGATCCATTCTGGCATGGGTAGGGCATACGGGCTGGTGCCAATAAATCAGGATACAGATTTTGGCCAGCACAGTAGCTAACCACTGGCACATTTAAATATACATATCAGTGTTGCTAACATTGTAAAGGAGGTTCAGGTGGGTGGAGGGGCAGTCAACATGTGAGTGCAACCTTCATAGGTGTGCCCACACCACTGTCCAGAGCATTGCATATCATGGACGCTCCAAAGTGCGTAATAGATGTCACAGTCCTCTTCTGAGCTTTGCCAACAGTGGCTATGATGTAATAGTCTCGCCTGACACAGTCTCCTCTTGGTCTAATACCACTCATGGAAAATTATGACATATTGGATTTTGATGCAGGACTCTTGGAGGTCCCTGTCAAGGACTTGGAGTAGGCTCGGCAAGTCATCCGGTTTGTTGTCTCTACAGAGGATTGACTGCCATTTGGTCTGCATCTGGATGAGAGAAGGGCCAGAATGGAAACTCTTTAGGAGTACCCCATTGAGGCGGGAGCTAACCCCTGATATATGCCCCAGAGCCACAAATATTGTAGAAAAGTGGAAACATGAAGGTCCACTTGATGGTCCTAATACCAAAGTGAGACAATGTGACAGCTATTGGTGCTTCCAATAACCAGACTGGGAGGGTGTATATTCTGTCCTAAGCTCCGAACATGGCTTGAGTGTTCCCTCACTGATAAAGTGATCAATATGGAGCAGCCCCATTTTGGACAACAACGCCCACCAATGTAGGGCCCTTTTGGAAACATGAAGGTCCACTTCATGGGGCCTAATACCAAGTGCGACAATGAGACAGCTATTGGTGCTTCGAATGATCACACTGGGAGAGTGTATATTCTGTCCTAAGCTCCGGGCATGGCTTAAGTGTTCCCTCACTGATGAAGTGATCAATATGGAGCAGCCCCATTTTGGACAACAACGCCCACCAAAGTGGGGCCCCTGTGATACAGAAAGAGGCATTGTGCCACACAAATACTTGACTGTGGAGTTTTGGATGCATGCATAGGAGTCTGTTGGATTCAGCGGTGTAACATTCATAAGACCTGGCAGTCCCTGCAGTGCAGGGGAGCCCCCAAGCTCCAGGGAGCCCCCACTGCAAAAGTCATAGGTTGTGGGCCAGGGTGGGGGGCTCCCTCAATGTACTTTGTGGTGGGGGCCCTCGGGTTTCGTTATGCCACTGGGGGGACTGCTCCCATGCCCACAATAACCAGTTTGCCCCATGAGGAAGGGTGTGAGGATCGCAGGTAGCATGGCGGTGAGAGACCGAATGGCCATGTGAGGTGCCGGTCAATCTGCACCAATGTCAGAACTTCCACTAATGTATGCCAATAAGGAGCCAGCTGGTAGAGGTAGAAGGCCAGGCTATAAAGGGAAATGTATGGGAAACAGACCTCTTGCGATGGAGCCAGCCCATAGTTTAGAGGCTCTTAATCTGGGGCAGTGATCATTCCAGATGTAGGACTGCAGGTCAGCTTCAATCCCTAATATTAGTGCACAGAGGACTCTTAGGGGCAGGATGCCGAGGACAACATAATATTGTGGTCCTCCCGACATTTTGACAGTTTGAACGCTGATCTTCATGGACAGGTTCAGGTGCTACCATTTAAGAAAGCCCCTGCTTCGATGACTCCAGAAGGCGTAAGAGGTTATCCTCTATTGTCTTCGCATGGCCTCTATTCAGCCGTATACAAAGATATGGGAGCCCCTTTGAGATGCACTTCATGTAATGGCCATCTATTCATGTCCTGGTAGTCCCTCTGCACAGTAGGGGAGTGTCACTTTTGGACCACGTAATTTTGTAGCCAGAGAGGGCAGAGAAACAGTTTACAATAGATATGGCCGCTGTCAGAGAGGAGTCAGGAAAGGAGAGAAGAAGAAGTATATCATAAACTTAGAGGAGCCACTTCACCTCAGGGGTGCTGGTGGTTATACCATGCACCTCCACCGAGAGGCATATAGCTCCTTATAAGTTTTCCAAGGTTCTCAGGAACAATGGGGAAAGGAAAGCCTTGTCAGGTGCCACTGTGTATCTGAACGTCTCAAACAGAAAACCTCTACAGTTGACCTTCACTGTCATCCAGAAGCTTGTCCTTTGATATGAAGTCCTCTCCAAACCTCATCTTACACATTCCCTGAAAGACATGTCACAAAAGGAGGAAGTGTGTCTGCATATTTTTCGTGGGAGGTATGGTCCTATACAAAGCCAACCCACAAACTAGGGATCAATTGGGGGATAATCTTCCCTAACGTGCACACCAGGATTTTAGCTAAAATGTTAAGATCTACATTGATCAACGTGATCAGGCAATAGCTGGTATATTACAGAGCCTCTACACCCTCGTTGGAAATGACAGCGATGGAGGCCTTAGTATGGATCATTCCCAGAGGGCCATCATCTGCCCCCTAATTAAATACTGTGTCAAGATGGGGAACACTGCTGCCTTATCTGTCTTGTAAAATTCTCCGGGAAAGCCATCCTCACATGGGAAATTACACATAGATAGGGATGATATGGCCTCTGCCACATGCTCCTCTGTAGTATCACCATCCAGCTATGCCCATCTGTCGGCAGTGATGGAGGGTAGGTGAAGTGCCGGAAGGAGCTCAACTATCTTAGTTCCAGAGGTGGTAAATCCTGAGTGATAGAGTGAGGTGTAAAACTCAGATAACCAGTTCACTATATCTAGAGGTGTGTCATGAGAGATCCAGATGCAGCTATAAGGGTGGGCACTGATACCTGTGATTCACTCTGATGCAGCTGGGCAGCAAGCATGTGAGCAGCCTTTTCACTGTGATTGTACCTAGACCACTGAAGTATCACTAGCGCTTTTTCCATGCCACAGTATAGAGGGCATTCAGCTGAGACTTGGCATCACCAAAGCTCTACAGGCGGGCTCTGTCAGGGATGCTGTAAAAATGTGGTGGATATTTTGTACCTCCTCTTCTGCTCCCCAGAACCTATTTTGGGCTTTATGTTTAGGACTGGTGGCATCGCTCATCAAGACCCCTCAGAGTGTGGCTATTCCCACGGCCCAAGCATCAGTATTATCCTGCAACTAAGTGGCAATGTGCCTACGCAGGTCTTCCTTGCACTTCGGTAGGGTGTAGGTAAAGGCCCACATCTACCAGCATGCTTTTGGCGGGACGAGTGGGCCAAGTTCTAGGTCAAGTCAAACAATACCTTGACCCATCACAGCAGCCTCTAAAATTGTGCAATACTTGACAAGGGTTAGAAGCAGGAAATAATCACTGCAGGACTGTGTGCCATGTGGACAGGCAAAGAAAGTAAAATCCCTGTCCATGTGACGTAGGATATGCCAAATGTCCACAGAGACATGATTAGACAGGAGATCACTGCGAACTAATCTAGCTATGCATTTTCAGGATCAGGCCTACCAGTACTATCCAGAAACGGGTCTGAGGATAAATTCTAGCCTCCTCCCAAAAGGAGGGGATGCGGTCAAAGGTCAAGAGCATCCAGGCATCTGGGAGAGGCTCTAAAAAAACCTGGCCTTCTCAGTGTTGGGAGCATAGATAGAGTGACGTACTAGCATCTTATCTGGGAAGTGTTTTTTGGAAAACACCCAGAGCCTTTATTTATCTGTCCATGTCTTGAAGACTTTGCAGGAAAGGTACTGACAAAGCAAAATGGCTACTCTGCATTTTTTATTAGAAGCTGGGTCATGCTTTTGACATTCAGTGGGGCTATTTAGAGGGGTTTGTGCATCTTCCAGTCATTGCCACAGGATAGCAAGGGAGGCAGAGTGGGGGTGAAACCCAGGCTGTTTTCCTTGACAGTGTCTGACTTGTGGTCGAGGTCATCCAGCGGTCACCAGGTGGAGGCAGCAAAGGGTGGGATTGGGAGGGGGAAGTATGGAAGTGGAGATGATAAAATGGGAAGGAGCAAGAAAAGAAAGCTCAGTAGTGTCTCAAGCTAGGACATTCTCCCCTGACACCGACATCCCCAAATACCTCAAGAAGGTGTAATCAGAAATAGCATGGGAAAGTGCATCCCACAGCACTGTGCAGGAGGGAGCAGTGAATCAGGGTTAGAGCTAATGGAAAGTGTAGGTGTCTCTGTCCCAACAACTATCAGCAGCAGAAAGAGTGCCCAGGCAGAGAGTAGATATGAGGGGATCGCATGTGCCATTGGGGTCATAGTATAACCCCCCCCCCAACATAGAAATCATCACCCAGTAGCCCAGTGGTCATGGAGACTTATGGGCAGCCGAGGGTAACCAGGGAGGCATCAGGTTGTGCCCAAAAGGGAGGTTCTATTGACCATTGAAAACCAGAAAGGTATTCGTAGAAAGGAACATCAGGTAAGTATTCAAACCAACATTGTCACAAAGAAAAAGAGAGCACTTTGACAGTTCTGTCCAGGGAATGCAGGACGCTCCCACATAGGGGCACTGATACCATCTCAGAAGACAGTGTAGTCCGTTAGGGTTCAGATGTTCCTGTAAGCTCTGAAGTAGAGGTTTCCATGAACAGTGAGCCTGACATGTCCCTTTCTTTATGCAGAGCCTCCACCACTTGATTGAGGCCCATTGGATCCACTTCCCTGCACCACACCACCAGCCAATGTTGCTGTTTGTGATGGGTTCAGTAGGGGTCCCTGTCAGTCTAGGTGTCAGAGGGAGTGGTAGAGGTATCCAGGGAGGCAGACCTTCCAAAAGTGGTAATCCACATATGAATCTGGCCCGATAACCTATATTTAATGTTCCAATGCTGGAAATGGGGCAGTAAAGTGAGAAACTGCTTGTGTCTGTTGTCAGTTACTGAAGAATAATCCACTGAGATAGAAATACGACAGCCATCAAAGAGCAGTGGGGTAAAGGCATTGTGTGCTGCTTGTATAATGGCTCGGGCATGTTGATGGCAGAGAATGCATGCAATAATCAGGTAGAGAGGGCAATCCAGGGCCAAGGAGTGAAAGCAGAGCCTCCGTGCTCGCTGGAATTCCAGAGGTTCTGAAAGGTGGATCTCCAGCAGCTTGGGAAGTAGAGTTCCGAGGAAGGCCATCACATCCACATGCTTAGCCATCGCATTGGCCTAAATCGATTCTAGTGGGGATTCCAGATAGGCCTGAGGCCTGGAGCTGGCGACTGCCTTTAAATGGAGTAGCTGGTGTGCTGCAGGCTTCGGTTGTGACATGTGAGGGACATAAGAAAAGACCAGCGGACATGCTCTTGAGAAATGGACCAATAATGGGATGGTGAGCTGCACTAGGGGCTGCCCACAGGCAACCAAAACCCTGCCAATAGGTCCAGATACTTCTCTGGGAACCATCAATAAGTCTCAGGAGAGGAGGTCCCAACAAATGAGACACATGTAAGAGGCCATGGGGGGATCACGAGTCTCTCACTCTTGTGTACAGTATTGTGGTGTCTCCAGTAGGATCTGTAATGTACCCGGGGGGGGGGGCAGTATCTCATTGGGCGGTAGATGGTGTCCCAGTGCACCTTATGGTGCAGTCGACACCTCAGGTAAGGTAGCCATGGCCTTTGGGGCTGGATACATGTCTACCCCCAGATGAGGATGCGTTCAGACCAAAGCACAGGTTCCACGGTCAACTAGAGCACTCTCTGTGTCCCCCATGAATGGAACAGATAGATGGAAAAGTGCATGGCTCACCTCTGCAGCAATGTCATGTCCCTTCGGTGGGGTCTACCTCTCTCCTTCAGAATTGTGAAGGCGCAGTGTGCCATGTCTGGCGCCTTCAAGGCTCCCTAGCAGTCTTCAGATGCCTCGATGTCAGCCAAGGGAGAATCGGGGGGAATCAGGCCCACATCAGTCTCTTGTGAAGCTTAGGCTCGCCTCTCAGGACTGGCCCGGCCATCACAGGGCTTGCCTGCGGTCCCTATCAGCCACTGAGGCAGTCAGTGCCCCTTCCCTGGGCTGCCACTCACATGGCCTTGGATGGTTGAGGAAAGTGTCCCAGGCAATGGTCCCTCATCTGCAGGGAGACTGGAGAAAAATGAGGGTCATCCAGGCTGCAGCAGTCGTTCCGCTCCATGCTGCAATCGCGGTGGGGTAGGGGCTTGGAACACACCACAGCAGCCTCCAAGGTTGCTTAGTACAACTCCCCCATCCGAAGTGCGTCCGCCTGATCCCAGTGCTCTTAAACGGGGTTCTGGAGAATGGGAATAAGAGAAGAGTCATGTAATGGTTGGGTTAAGTACTCGTAGTCTTCATTAGACTAGCCCTTGTCTAGAAGAAGTTCTCCTTTCTATTGCCTCACTGTCTTCAGGACCCCCAGTGGAGAACCATTTTTTTAATTGTATGAGATGGTGGTGAGTCATTGGTAATTTATGCTAAAGAGCAGAGCTTGACTTAAAATAAAAAGAAGATCTGATGTAGCAGGAATAAGTTAAATAGCAGAATCTTTCAAAGAGAATAATAGGCAGTACTAGGATATGGCTGAGGGACTTAATGCAGTGCCTAATTCGTGCCCATGTTTGCAGGTGCTTGGCACCCGCACCTAAATCTCCACACTGACACTGATGACAGTCCACCACAAGGTGGAGTCATTTGTTTCTTTTTTTGTGGTGAATTCTAAGTGTGTTTAGTAACTCAATATACAGAAATATTTAAAAAGTACAGCTGTCCAGCCCGTTCTTAAAACTTTTTGTGTCCTGAAATGGACCGAATTCTCACACTTGTAGACGTGTGATGGTTATTAGCGGTGTTGGTACTGGCGCTGGCAGCACAGGCAGAGGCAATGGGTGGTGCAAGCTGCAGTGAACGCTTGAGAAAAGGCTTGATACTAAGTCCATATATTTATACTTTTTTAGCGCCGCATTTGCGCTGCTTTTTGATGCAAAAGCGGTGCAAACTTAGAAAATGCAATTGTATTTTGTAAGTTTGCGTCGCTTTTGCGTCTGAAAACGACGCAAATGTGGCGCTAAAAAAGTATAAATATGGGCCTTAACCTTTTACTAAATTAACCACTGCACAAAAGGAAAGGAACTGTAGTGAGGTACATGAACTTCGGGGGAAAAAGATTATTATCAGTACGTAACTGGATCATTATTCTGTATCTATATTGGGCTAAGACTTTATAGACATCTGTTACCTAAACAGAGCATTTTTAACTACATTTCAGTTAGTTTTTAAAGCCATTGCAATTTTTATCTTGTTTGCGACAAATGAACCCTTTTTCTCAATACAAGATTACCTCACTTTTACCTTTTGTAACACTTTCTGCCAAGCCACAAAAATTGTGGCCAGGCCACAACACAAAGCAAGACAGTCAAATAATCAGCAGTCAAGTCCCATGTCACCCCGAGTGGAATGAAGACATCAACTTTTTGATTTGCACTTCTAATTTAACATTTTCATGCACTTGTCTCACCCATAATGTATTTCTAAAGATTCAGGGAGAACGACGAAGGGGTGACATACCCTTCCACCCAAAGTTGTCTCATCTTAGTTAGTTCAACTAGGGGGTTCTATATCGTGGCCCCTGTATGGAGATGTACTGATGTGATGGAACAGACTTTGGGCCTGATTAGGACCTTGGCGGATGGGATACTCTGTCACCAACTTGACGGATATCTCGCCCGCCGTATCGTAGGTTCCATTATATCCTATGGAACTTATAAAATGGCGATAAGGATATCCGTCACATTTGAGGCGGAATATCCCGTTTGTCAAAGTCGTAATCAGGCCCAAAGTGTGTTTATAGTTGTATAGCCCTCACCCACTGCTTGTTGTATATTTCATTGTTGGGTTGCTCCCTTGTAGAAATGGTCTAACATTAGAGCTATGAAAGAGTACTTGCACTGATTGGTTTGTTGTACTGTATCTGATGTATGCCAGATGAAAATATAAAATCATAAAATAAAGTATTAAAAAATACACCAGAGCCGTGTGTGAGTGTGTGCCGATTTGCGAAAAGTGTATGTGCAATCATAGATGTTTATATTGCAACCACTGTCTTCCTCCTACCTCTCTATCATGTCCATGTTCCCTTTAACTGCTGTGTTGTACCTTGCTTCTACACTGCCTTATAGTCACCTTGCCAATCAAACTTTTTAAATGTAGTTACAAATTATGTTTATCCACACCTTCCTTTCACAACATTAGAACCATATGCATGGCCAAAGCCTATCAGTCCTCCATGCTGATGATATATCAATTGATGCCTATTGTTTTTGTTCCCGTGTTGAATTAAGAAACACCCTAGCATTATATGTAATACTCCAGTAATAATGCACACTTGATCATCATGTTGCAATATGTTTAACGTAAAACAAAAATAAAGACACTTGTAGTATTTTGCATGTATGCTACAACAAAAGCATAGATTTATAGATCAAACTTCTAGTATTCCAATGGCTGAAACTGTCATTTATTCCGTATTGAAAAGGCATTCACTTACAGTTCACCCAAACCTTTGTTATACTGACTAGCTATTCTTTGGGTACTTTTTAAATGTTATAGTTTTTCCCTTTGTAAATAGTCTTAAGTGGCATCTAGGCCCATATTCATACTTTTTTAGCACTGTCTTTGAGCCGCTTATTGACGCAAAAGAGGCGCAAACTTAGAAAATACAATTGTATTTTCTAAGGGGCATATTTATACTCTGTTTGCGCCGAATGTGCATCAAAAAGTTTGACACACATTCGGCGCAAACGGTGCACCATATTTAAACTTTGACGCCCGAGCCTCCGGACGTCAAAATTCCACTATGTGCGTCATCTTTTGGATGCAGGAAACTGCCTTGCATTAATGACCTGCAAGGTGGGCGTTCCTGCCCAAAAAATGACTTTAAGGCCTGTGCGCCTTATTTATACTCCAGCGTCATTTTGACGCACAGGAGAGGGCAGGCCTTAAAAAAACGGCGCACAGCCTGATGTGCACCGTTTTTTAATGCCTGGGTCAGAGCAGGCATTAAGGGACCTGTGGGCTCACTTCCATGGTCTCTGCCCCCAGGGACACCCCCTTCCACCCTCGCCCACCCCTGGAGGACACCCATGGATGGGGGGACCCATCCCAGGTAAGTTCAGGTAAGTTGAGGTAAGTATTTTGTTTACATTTTTTAGAGTGGCACAGGGGGGCCTAATTTGGGCCCCCCTACATGCCACTATGCCCAATGACAGAAGTCCTCTGGGCATAGCCATTGGGCAAGGGGGCATGACTTTGCTAAGACAGGAGTCATTTCAATGGGGGTTGTGCATGAAAAAATGGCACAAGTCCGGTTTGAGGCATGAGTTTTGCCTCAAACCTGACTTGCACCATTTTTTGACGCACAACCCCCATTTTCCCCTACGCCGGCGCTGCCTGGTTTGAGTCTTTTTTTTTTACTCAGACCAGTCCGCAGCGCCGGCTAACATCATTCCTTAAATAAGGCGCCCGCATGGCGCTTAGGAATGGCGTTAGCGGGCGGTAAAAAAAATTACGCAAACCAGCATCAGCGCTGATTTGCGTCAAAAAGTATAAATATGGGCCTAAGTTTGCTCCGCTTTTGCGTCAAAAATGACGCAAATGTGGCGCTAAAAAAGTATAAATATGGCCCCTAGTTTTTAGACCCTGAAAAGCAAAGATGAGCTCTCATCCATTCATTTTGAGAACTGGAATTTTCTCTCCTGAAAAAGTGTGTAACAATACCCCCCGCAGCCTCTGCGGGCCTGGATTTAGGGGGGAGCTTCAAAGGGAAATCTTTCCGCTCAGTGCACGGGCATCGTGCCCCTGTGCCAAGAACTCCTGGTTCGGTCCGGGGCGTGGGGCCCCCCTCAAGTTTCTTTACACTAAAGTATCCATGCCTCTCCGTGACATTTTTGCGTGTCCATGAGATCTACTGTAACAATTTTCTTAACTCTAATTCTGTTCAGCAAACTGTTTGCAGTGAAAACGAACTTGGCCATAGTTGTAAGCATTTGGCCGCATTTGTTATCATAGAAAAGCACATCAGTCCTTAGCGTGAACTTGGGAAATCATCCAAGCTTAACATTTTTATAAACGACTCCAAATGTTCAACCTTCCAAAATCAAAAGAAGTAGCTTAAAGGTCATTATCATCCTCACAACACTGTCATTTCCATTTTATTGCTATTAAGTAGAATTTAGCTGTATTTTATTATGGCTATTTCTACAACCATGTTAGAGGTTAATGCATTTCACACATAATCCACTGCCTTGCTAACTAAATGTTCAAGTCATTAAAACCGAAAAATACCCGAGGCCGTTTTTCCAGATAAAGATAATCAATAAATTCTTGGATTAAGTGAAGGACTAAGCATGGTTTAGGGTCGGTTACTAACACGTGTGACTTGTATATGCTGCGGGGTCTCTGATGGGGCTGTCAGTGCCACATTCCGCCAGTTTCACTTGCACTACACGAATGTAAACGTTCTTACCTCTTAGGACCCGATTAGGAGTGACTCGGTATAGTAGCTATTTTTCATCACCCTACTCCCCCTCCCACCCCCAATTTAGACTTTCAGGGAGCCTGAACATTCCAGGGGAGGGCATAACGGATATTTCAGATTTGGGGAATACCATGCAGGAATCTGACTAACCATGCTGAATGCCTCACGTGCGTTTTCTTAATATTTTGCCTGGAGACTTTGCTTGCTTACAGTAGCTTAAATCTTTAAGTGAAATAGACCTGACGAGGTGTTACCACACAGGTTAGAAGTCGGATGAAGACTGGTAAACTTCTGTTGCAGGTTTCATAGGAATTTAAAAAGCCACTAGTAATGAGGGCCTGATTAGGCAAGGTCAACACTCTTCCAGGCACTGTCTCAAAAGCATCATCTAACCAGAGTGAGTATACACAAATTTTAGGCCCTGGGTAGGCACATTTTTCGCAGTCTCTATACAGTGATTAGTATTTCACGTTTTCAAAGTGATGATATTACTGTCGTCCAAATGAGGAACTCGGAGAAAAGAGGCTGGGTAGCTACGAAGGTGAACATGCATCGAGATCACTGACGTCCATCATTGCTCATAAAGACATGACCATTGGAAGTGGACTAACAATTCTGCGAAAAGACGGAAATGGAAGAATGCACAAATGTAGTCTGTACTAGTAGAATGGGTTTTATTTGCCTTTGATTAAAAAAATCTGCTCATCCGGTGGAATAATATAAAAAGAAAGCTTCCGTACTGAATCTAAGGAACACTCTGGTTTTCAGTATATATATAACCCAGTGGACCTCAAAATGATTCAGATTTTTTTGGAAAGCATAAAAAGGAAACCAAGAAGATTCGTGGGTTAATCCTTTATGGCAAAAAACATATATAGCATATACAGTGAGCACTGCCGACCTTTTGCCTGGCTAACTGTGTGGGTTCGGTGTACAACTGATTGGGTTCAGTGCCTGGTTACAATCCAGGCTTCTGGACAACACTCCTGTGCTTGCCCAAAGGACATGCAGAGCAGGGTCTGGATAGAGCACAGAGGTATGAAGTGTATCGTCAAATAAACTCATGCCTCAAGTCATGATTACTTCTGTATAGATAGTTTCTCTTCCTTTGCCATCCGCAAAGTGGCGTATGTAGTGTGACAGGTTTCAGAGCTTTTTTGTGTTTATATTCGTGGGACCATCACCTGTTTTTTTCTGTGTATTTATATATTTTTTTCTGATACACTGCTTTCACATTCCATATACTCATGCACAGCTACACAATGCCTCTGTCCGCATGGAGCGGGATTTGTCCATAAGGTTTGGATGAAGGCTATGCTGCAGCTATAAGCCCAGACACCAGATTAAGACCTCCACCTAACCATTACTTTGAGTGCATTACCTTTAATTGTTTTTGCTCATGCTCCTGATGTTTCTAAAAAAAAATGATATTTAAAATTCACAACTTTTCTGAAGATCGCATATTTGACAAAAGAGTGCCTGTTGGTGATTACAAAATGGTCACCATATGATCACAAATATCATCCAAATCGTAAAGTTTTCTGTAGCCAATTGCAGTGCTTAATTTGTGCTTGTTGTTTCCGGTGCTGAGCACCGGCACTTATTTTTGAGGGCCGGGGCTTATTCTTCTGCCTCAAGCATTTGCTGCGAGCAAAAGACACATATGTGAAAGGCGGAGGAAGGGAAAAACGAAAAAGCGTCAAAAAGAGAGAAAGCAGAAAGCTGCAAGAGTGAGCTGAGGGGACAGGGAGCGGCTTTAAATGGATTGAAGAGGCCCGAGATGGCTTCAAGATTACGCCGCCTCAGTACTCCGTGTTCCCATATTTAATTGCAGCAGCCGCGTGTTTAAGAGGAGGGCTTTGGGCACCAGCACCTTATTATTTACAAATTAAGCACTGGCCAATTGATTTACTTCATTTTTACCTCAAGTTTCCACGCCTGTGAGTGACCTCAAGACCTCTCTTGATTTTCTCACCTCTTATAGTGCATCTCTTGAATAGTAGGAGGATTCATTCCTTGGGCTTCCTTGATTATGGTTACATGGAAGCACAAGCAGCCAGGTGAAGTACATGTCTTCATCTGCATGAGAATGCTAAAACAACATAATAACAAGGGAAAACCACATCTTACCAACTGTACAGATGATGTGATCACAAAAGCAAACAGTGCCTCATCGTTTTTTAAAATTTACCTCAAGGCTGATGATGGTCATCTCTACGCCTTCAAAAATCACCCAGATACATAAACACATTTTTCACACATGTTGGTATGAGCTTTAGAATCTTCAGCGTAGCCAAGAGTTTCAAAACTTCACTCGACATCGTCTGGACTACAAGAGATGGTGAATGTGACCAATCACATTGCGCGTATGAAAATAACCAGAGAAAGCTGTCTCACACTGAGAGACCAAAATGTGAATTCCTCAAGAGAGTTCATGTTCTTTAGGTGCAGGATAATGGCTGAAGGTGTAGCAGCTGGAGAGAAAACAATCAAAACTATCCTTCTGCATCATCATAACAGAACAGCACTTAAGTTTGCAGTTTTCCGGAGATGGTACCACATTCTGGCCATTTCATGCCAAATCTAACTGCTTTGATAGAACCAGTGAAAGAGCTTGTAGAATCAGACGCCGATGATCTGGTCTGAAAGCAAAAAACACTGTTCCAAAACACTGAAAAGTGCTGTCAGCTGTGCCCCCAATGAATCCCTCTAAGATACCTGAATTTTCAGTAGATGGCAGTCATATGTGGTTGGTAAATTTTTGCTACTATAACTGCTCAGTGGTCCACAGTCACCAGTGTCATATGCCAGCAGAGCACTCAAGCCACCTGTAGAGTGCTAATGGCATATTGACACAATTGCTATTCTGTGGTGCTGTCAGCACTTCCACATTTAAATGTATAGAAATTGATTTAAAATCTTCATGAATCATAAACCACTCGTGCCCATTTTTCAAGAGTCCGCAACCAAGTTTCTTCCATAAATTCAAAAGTTGATACTTTATTTGATAGAATGCTTGTGTGAAGTTGTTTAACGGCCTAACCCTGGTAATCATGTAGACACCTTATCTTGTCACCTCCATCAGGTGACAAAAAAGAGGCAAATCAAGCAGAAGAGAAGGAGGAATAAGACCTCATGACTGTTGTCTTTTAGGCCATGAATCATTCCTCTGGCAGAGCAGCTAACAGTATCTCAAAAATACAAATGCCTAGAAATTGTTAGAGAGACCAGGTAAAGGAATAAATTGTGCTTTGTTTTGCAGCTGCTGCCACATAGAACACCTGATGCAAAGGTGAATTTTCAGGTTCTCAATAATGTACACACCAAGTAATCCGTCATTGAAAATGTATTGGCACTTTGAGGGGTTGTATGTCGGAACGCCGCCTGCCGAAACAACGAGTGCCTGAACAACGAGGTCGGAACACCGACCCCGTTGTTACCACTAATGGCTTTACCACGAATGCCTTAACAATGATATTTTGTTGTAAAGACAGGCCTGGTAAAGGCATTAGTAATAGGCACCCATTGATCCTGCATGCATCACCCCAACCCGCCCCAAAACCTAAAACGCCCGCCCCCCCAACCCCACCCCAAAACCTAAAACCCCCTTACCCCCCACCCCCACCCCAAAACCTAAAACACCCTGCCCCCCAACCCCACCCCACCCCAAAACCTAAAACCCCCTGACTCCCTACCCCCGCCCCAAAACCTAAAATGCCCCGCCCCCCAAACCCACCCCAAAACCTAAAACCCCCCACCCCGCCCCAAAACCTAAAACGCCCCACCCCCCAACCCAACCCCACCCCAAAACCTAAAACACCAGACCCTCCACCCCCACCCCAAAACCTAAAACCCCCCACATCCCACTTACCTGAGTCATTGCCTCGTCATCCACGTCGTCCTCCTCAGCCGACTCCCTTGTTTGTGCCTTAACCACGCATGTTCGTTGTTCAGGACATGTGTGGTTTAGGTACAAAATAACGAAGTCGTGGTTAAAGAAAGTGTTGTTCCGCTTTCGTTAACCAGGACTTCGTTATTAAAGAGTCAGCGTAGAGGACGTTTCCCCTTTGAGGTAATCACATGGTGATTCCAAACAACTTGGTCAACTGAGCCATGAAATTCACTCATTTGGTGCATCAAGAGATATTTAAAACCAAAATACAGATAAGACAAAAGTTCTGGTTCCCGAAACATAGCCAGCAGGTGAAGATTGTCATTAGAAACTGTCTGCCATGTTATATCACTGGGCCTCCTGCCCCACCATAAATAATTTGTTAGGACTCACCCATCGTCCACTGACTGCCTCTAAGTGCCAATTCTGTGAGCCTACTGGAACATCATCACCTCTTGGTGGTCATTGATAACTATAGTCAGTATGCCAGGGCCAAATCGTATTGACCACATAATAGGACCATCAGATGCCAACATTTAAAAGAAATCACAACACATTGTCCATTCCAAGGAATTAATACAGGAAATTATCTTTCTTCCCATGGGCAAGAATTAGCTGTGCACATCTGTTCACAGAACATCAATAATGGAAAGTAGCACTTCAGTAGCAACACACAAATATTGACGTGGAGGAGTTTATAAAAACTCTCAACAACGTTCTGCAGATTTTTGAGATGGAGAGAGACCATGCAGACTTGCCCGTTTACAGGTTTTTGAAAGATCCCAGAAGCAGTCCACACATTTCCATTAGAATACTCTAGTTTACATAATGTTCAGTTATCAGGTGGCCAATACAGATTATTACTCTGAATGAGTGGTATTGTAATAACCCAAAATGAGGTGTCCACCAACAGAGGAGAGATCAAATGCACATCGGAGTAGGAAAAGAATGGGCAAAAACAGAAATATCAAGGCAGGACATGAGCCCTTATTGAAAGGCAGACACCCAGGGATTAAGTTCAAGACTCCAGTTGAACCTCAACCATGGACAGTGGTTTAACAAAATAGAGCTATGGTAACTGCAATAATAAATGATGCTACCATCATGCAACCATATTTCCAGAAGCTAGAAGGACCCATCCACGTGATAATCGAGTAGAGTGTGGACATTTTAGATTTCCATTTGGATGTTTGTGATTTGCGCACATCGTTACATTCGGAGACCGGCAATACAAAAATTGTCAGCACCTCGCTCTGAAGGATAGCATAATGGAACTGAAAGAGTCACTTTGCAACTCTTATGATGTTTGGGTCAAAAATAACAAGTGTAATTAGAATCTGAGATCTCCTCCAACACTGTTGCAGGAATATTTTCTATTGTAGTTCCCATTAATAACCATAACACAACCAACGGACTATGTGCTTTTTTGTTTTTATTTTAATTTAGATAGATTTGGAGGCATGTTATGTGCATAGTCTGAATAGAGTGTGTCTGAAGCAAGACACAAACCTCTTCAGATTCCCAAAGTGCTGTGAGAATCATAGTGATGTCAGGACTGATATAAATTTAAGTAAACTGGCCGCATGTGCTCTGGCAATGCGAGCTGAAGACATGTACTTGTCTCTGAATTCCAGATAATCTTCTTTTGGGTTCATTCATGGAAGCAGTGTACATCTGTTCCACCATACAGGGGACATTTTCTTCCCAACAAAGTGTTTACTGGCGTTTCAAGTATTAAGACAAAGTAGAATTTTAGTACAAATTTCAATCCTACGGCTGGAAGAGTCATACAAAAGTATGTTAGATCCAATAGCCGAAAAAGTATCTAAGTATATCCTAAAAGACCACCTCTACTTAGTTGCCTCCCAGTTAATGCCAAGACCTTCATAAATTATCAATCTGTTTTACATCTTAGATTGACTGAGCTTAGTTAAAGCTACCGTGACAAGGATATTTAAAAAACAAACTAAAATTGATTGTGAGTCTTTCATTGCTGTCGTGTCATTTAAAAGGTACACTCTGACGCCCTTTGGATTTGTTATGCCATGTTCCATTCACCTAACTCGGAGTCTATTGAAGAGTGTTGCCAATGTATGTGCTGGCATCAGATGCTTCAGCAAATTCAGGTACTCAAAGTGGGTGATCTGAGCTGGTCTAGTAGGCTTGCTTGATAATGCTTTCAAATATGAGCTTTGTTTTGTTCTAGTGTTGAAACTCTCCCCTGCCGCTCCTCCACCTCACCTCCCAGATGACTACACTTTCGTTTTATGTAAATCGTTTTTCGTTTCATGCACTGTTTCTGACTGTACCTGTGCCCTTTTTACATTCTGTTTTGTTTTTCACCCTCGGCGTTACCGTCCGTTCTCTACGGCTCTTGCTGGTTCTCCCTGACCCAGTGGCTGCGTCCCCTGCGGCCCGCCCTCCTCCCGCCCCCATTGGTCTTTCCCTCCCGCCTCCCAGCTACTCCTCCCTCCCACCTCCCCTTCTTAATGGAGGCCGCGTGCAGCGGGCGCGCCGCTGGTGCGCCAGAGGCAAGCCTGTCTGCACCCGTCCGCACCTGGACCGCGCCCGTCCCCCTGGCCCACGCTTCTCCGACCCCCCGAGGCAGCACTACTCATCCACAGAACTCCATGCTTCAACCCAGGCCAGCACCCCAAGCACACACATGGACCATTCACATGCCACTCATACCATTTTTCCTGCACTCACACTAACACCAGCAACACCAACATGCACCGCAATAACACCAAACCCCGCAACCACCTTAACTGCATCCTCCTTAATACCCTCTCCGTCCACAAGCACGCCATCGAGCTATGGGACCTGCTCACAACATACTCCCCTGACATCGCCTTCCTCACGGAAACATGGATGAACCCCTCATCAGAACCCAACATAGCCATAGCCATCCCAGAAGGTTACAAAATCACTCGTAGAGAACGAAAAGCAGACCAGGAGGAGGTATTGCCATAATACACAAAAACACCATCAAAATCTCCACCAACACCAACGATACCCTAGACAACGCAAAACACCTACACTTTCTAATACACAACAATGCCAACACCACCCTTAGAGGAACCCTCATTTACAGACCACCAGGGCTCCGCCCCCCATTCTGCGACACCATTGCAGATACCATCAGCTCCCACGCCCTCACTTCCACAGACTACATACTCCTTGGTGACCTGAACTTTCACCTAGAAAGCACCCATGACTGCAACTCCACAGCCCTGCTGGACAACCTCACAAATCTCGGCCTCAAGCAACTGGTCACCTCACCCACTCACTCAGCGGGACACACGCTTGACGCCATCTTCACCTCCAGCAGCCACATCACCTACACTCACACCACCGAACTCCACTGGACTGACCACCACTGTGTCAACTTCTCTTTCATGAAACCCCCCACTCACCACCAACAACACACAACAACCTACCGCAGGTGGAACAAGATCTCCAAAGAACACCTGATCACCAACCTCACACAAGCTCCACCTCCCATCACCAATGACCCCAACACTGCCACCCACAACCTCACACAATGGCTAACAACCTGCGCAGACTCCCTCGTCCCATTGAAAAGAAACAACAACACCCGCACCGTCAAGACCGCCCCCTGGTTGACCACAGAACTCCAAGCTTCCAAACGAGAATGCCACAAAATTGAGAAAGCCTGGCACGAAGAAACCTCAATGAGCAATTTCTCTGCCCTCAAGACAGCCATGCGCAAACACCACCAACTCATCCGGACCACCAAACGGTCCTTCTACAAAGAACGCATAGGCAACAACACACACAACAGCAAGGAACTCTTTGCCATCGTCAAAGAACCCCCCAAACCCAAAACCAGCACCATTGACCCTCCACACTCCCAAAACCTCTTCAACTCCCTCTCCAACTACTTTCACCTCAAAATCGCAGACATACACAACAGCTTCACAGCATCAGCACCCACCATCACCACCACCGACACAACCAACAACACAACGCCCTCCCATACCAACCAACTACACACCTGGACCCCCACCATCGACAAAGAAATCGGCAAAACCATGAACTCCATCCACTCAGGCTCCCCTACAGACTCCTGCCCGACCACGTTTTCAACAAAGCCAGCCAAATCATCGCTCCCCAACTCCGTGCTGTCATCAACAGTTCCTTCAACACCGCAACCTTCCCAGATGTTTGGAAGCACGCCGAAGTCAACGCGCTCCTCAAAAAACCCAAAGCAGACCAAGAAGACCTCACAAACTACCGTCCCATCTCTCTTCTCCCCTTCCCTGCAAAGGTCGCTGAGAAGATAGTCAATACCCAACTGTCTCACTTCTTAGAAGAAAACATCATACTCAACGCCTCCCAGTCTGGATTTCGCAAGAACAACAGCACTGAGACCGCCCTCATCGCCTGCACAGACGACATCAGGACCAGAGTGGACAAGGACAAGACCGTCGCCTCCTAGACCTCTCCTCAGCATTCGACACTGTATGCCACCATACCCTCTGCACAAGGCCCTGGACTGACTCACCTCCTTCCTCGCCAAAAGAACTCAAAGAGTTCGCCTCCCTCCCTTCCGGTCTCCAGCCACCAAGGTCATCCGCAGGGTCCCCCAAGGATCCTCCCTCAGCCCCACCCTCTTCAACATCTACATGACCCCTCTCGCCAACATCTTCCGCCCCCACGGAATCACCATCATCTCTTACGCAGACGAAACTCAGCTCATCATCTCCCTCAGCAGGAACCCAGCCACTGCCAAGATAAACCTGCACACCGGACTCCTCGACATCGCCAAATGGATGACAGCAAGCCACCTCAAACTTAACTCAAACAAAACAGAAATCATCATCTTCGTCCCCAACAAGACAGCATGGAACGACTCCTGGTGGCCCACCACCCTTGGGCCACCCCCAACACCCACCGCCCACGCACGCAACCTTGGCATCGTTCTAGACTCATCCCTCTCCATGGCCCTGCAAATCAAAATCATATCATTCTCCTGCTTCAACACCCTTTGCATGCTACACAAGACTTTCAAATAGATTCCTTCAGAAACAAGAAGAACAGTCACCAATGCCCTCATCAGCAGCAGACTGGACTATGGCAATGCCCTCTAGGCAGGGACCACAGCCAAGCTTCAAAGAAAACTCCAGTGAATTCAAAACGCAGCCGCACCTCTCATCCTCAACCTCCCTCGCCACAAACACATATCCACCCACCTCAGATCCCTACACTGGCTTCCCATCATCAAAAGGATCATCTTCAAAGTGCTCGTCCATGCTCACAAAACCCTCCACGACACTGGACCGGCCTACCTCAATGAACCACTAAACTTCCACATGCCAACTCGACAGCTCCGCTCCGCTGACCTCGCCCTCGCTACAGTCCCCCTGCATCTAACACACCACCTCTGGCAGCAGATCCTTCTCCCACCACACCGCCAAGACCTGGAACTCCCTCCCCACCAACCTACGCAAGACCCAGGACCTCCTAACCTTCAGAAAGCACCTCAAGACTTTGATTTTTGAGCAGTGACTGGCAAACACCCCTCCCCCCCACAGCGCCTTGAGACCCTAACGGGTGAGTAGTAAGAAATTATTTGATTGATTGATTGATTGACTGACGTATGTTCATTTTTTAAAAGCATTCCTGAGATGTTGAGATTTCTTCTGGCTATCTCCATGGATTTTCCTCCATAAAACCCCTTCACCTGAAGCTTTTCAATGACATTTGCATGCTGTTTTTTAATAACGTGTTAGTTTGTGATCTTAGTAGCCAACAATATTGTCCATTTAACAAAGATTTTTCAGCTTTGCCTTCTTTTAGTAAGATTGATGAACATAATTTGTGTTTACTGACACAAGGTGTGCTTTGTAGAGCCTACTGCAACAACACTGGGGGACAGGGCCCCCTTAAAAGAGTGAAAAATATCCTCTCTTCTCAAAGGAAAGTGGAATTGAAGAATAGATATGCACATTTTGTGGTAAATATGGGTGATCCAATAACCCAAAACATTTTACCTTTCAAGAATTTATATTTTCTAGATAGTAGAGAGGATTGTTAAGCACCATAGGTTTGGGACTGATTGCAAAAAATGGCTGCAAGCTAAATCCCGTGTTTTTACACTGTTAGCTCTGAGTTACAGGGGCCTGTTATGTGAGCGCAGAATCAGAAGATAGTCCTTTGTGCCACTTGGTCTTTCACCAAGACAATACAATGGGAAACAATCAATGAACAACTGCACAATTTCCCTGTACTGACTCAATATAAAAATATGGTGCAGTGTTTCACTGCGTTCTGGCTGGGTTTGCAATATAGAAATGACAGATACATATATAGATACCCACCAAAGTTCCTGCACTGTGACCTGGGCACTGACAACTAGTAACACACTTCTGCCATGTGGTCCCGAGAGAAGGGAGTGAACCATGACAGCACTCTTGCAGTGGTGCAGGAGGAAGAGACGGCAAGTGGCTGCCCATGCCAGAAAATCACCTTCCTCCAAGGTGGTATGTCTAGAGCGGTGACCCTGCCAGAAAGGGTGAGGAAGCTGAATTCAGGATGTCGTGAGCAATCTTCACCAATAAGTGGCTCCTAAATGGCCACAAGGCAATGGTGAAATAGAACTACGGGCAGGTCTACCAACATTTTGCACTGGGTCTGCATCATGAAAGTGCCGCAAACCAGTACAAAATGTTTTTTTCTATTATTTACTTCCCAGCTCAAAACTTGTTTTGCACTGGAAAATGAAAAAAAGTAACATGAGGCGCTGCTTTGCATTACTTAGCGTCAAAGGGGCGTTACATGGGCGTTTTCATGTCACCACCTACCCTTTTTGATGCAAAACCTTATCTACCAAAAATGTGAGACTGGTTTAGTGTAAAAAATGTACACCTTTTAAAACCAGGTATTAAAAGGAGAAATGGTGTCATTACTTCTTTCTTTTCCTACTATACATTTCTGCTGCCCTGTGCAGCACACATACTAAGTAGGAAAAGTTTTAGAAGTTGGCTAGGCCTAGTAGTTGTACTGGAAGCCTACCCTTCCAGTACAAAACCTATGCCAGACCCTTGCACACACCCTTGCACTAAGGCGCAAAGTGAGTGAAATCAGCACCGTCGCTAGGGGAAGGGGAGGAGAGAGCTATATCTCTGCACATATGGCACTTTCATGCTCCCTCATTCTTGTGCAGTGAGACGCAGAGTTTTTGACTGCTGCGCTGCGTTTCCCCTTCATGAGAACAATGAATAAGGTAATTCGTACTGCTAATGCCAGCCACCAGCTTTTAGAGTGGGCTTTGCACTAATTTCTTCGTGAATCTAGACTGACTCACCACGTAACTACTGGATTATCGCTGAGCCATGTGTGCTTGGTCGAGTTGTCATGGACACCATTCCTCATCATCCAAGGTGGGCAACTGACCCCATGGATGATGAACAGGTGCAGTGACATTCCCGAAAGTGAAATGTGACAGTTAGCCAGAAGAGGTGAGCTAGATCTCCAGATGTGAGAGTTAGGGAAATAGTGTTGGTGCATTACAAGTACTCTGGCAGCAAGTTCTGATTAGCCTTTGAAATTGCACCTTGGCAAATAACTCATTGAGAAGGCTCTATGATAATCACAAAGCATGATGGGGAAGTGGTTGCCTGAAACATGTTGCTGTGCAAAAAATGAAAATGTCCGATGCCTGAAACCTTAGTCGAGGATTTCTGTCATCGAGAAGTCCCTGCCAGTGATCCTGAGTCTATGGACCAGACTGGCATTTGGCCAATCCCTGAAACAGAGGAAATGGTTAACCTAGAAGATGACACTAACAGTGGAGGAGATTCACAGAGGGGCGTGCTTTTTCCCATGAATCATCCAGAGCCCCAATTGAGTCTATTCAAAGGGAACAAGGCTCGATACAGTCTGAAAGCTCATCCTGTATTATTAACCTTATAGTGACTTTGAGGTGTGAACAGTTGTGAGGGACTGACATGTTGCAGTGTAAATGATGTGAGGAGTGTTGTTTCATTTGTGGATAAAACCACTGAGAGAGATAAGTCCTAGGGTTTCCCCTATGGGACTATGTTGTAGTAGTGGAGTCGAGGTGACATCTCTTTGTATAAATATGTATAATAGTTGTAGTTTTTTAAATATATAGAGATTTTTTTAGGTCTGCTTAGCATACACAGATATTACTTATGAATATATATATATATATATATATATATATATATATATATATATAAAATGGCTGGCAAACAGCAGACGAAACCACTTGAAAAAGACAGTATGTTGAAACACGTAGTGGGGTCTGATGGAAATCTATCTGCATGAACTGAAAGAAGTTGGACTATGAAGCTTCCGGGAGTGCAGTGCTTCTTTGTTGTTCTCATATATATATATATATATATATATATATATATATATATATTCATAAGTATATTCACTGAAAAAACAAAGGTTACAGGGATGTTATAGTTAGTAATTAGAACTTTTTTTAAACTTTAGAAATTCCCTAAAAAAAATAAAGGTTATAGGGACATTATAGTTAGAAAATAGAAAAAAATCCTTAGAAATTCACTGAAAAAAACAAAGGTTACATGGACATTATAGTTAGGTTCTGAATTTACTTGTTCAAAACCGTAGAAATTCAGCGGTTATAGTTACCTGAGCTAACTATAACTTGCGCTCCCGTAATGCACTGCTTATGACCTCACATATTACATCACTCATGACTTGGTCAGTGACATCACTCATGACATCTCATATGACATCAATAATGACATCACTGATGACATCATCCAGTGAGTGTAAGTAGCTGTATCAATATGTGAATGGGTGTGTGAGTGGGTCTATGGATGAATGATTGGTTGAATCATTTGCTGTATGAGAGACTGAATGGATGTGTAAGTTGCTGTATGGGTAAGCAAGTGACTATGTG
Organism: Pleurodeles waltl; assembly: GCF_031143425.1. Classification (NCBI taxonomy): domain Eukaryota; kingdom Metazoa; phylum Chordata; class Amphibia; order Caudata; family Salamandridae; genus Pleurodeles; species Pleurodeles waltl. The sequence continues at coordinate 945,274,649 of NC_090440.1, forward strand.
AGCAGATGCATTTCACTTAGTGAGTAGGTCTCTGGTGACTGTGTATGTGAGATAGTGGGTGTCAGAGTGCTTGTCTCGGTAATTGAATGGGTGTCATTGTATTGGTGAGTGACTTGGTTAGTCAGTTACTGTATGGGTGACTCACTGCATGAATTCAGCATTGCTTTTTTACATACCCATTTCAGTATAGACAAACACATTACGTTTCTAGAACTCAATATAACATTTTAAAACATTAAGTTACTCATTAGTGCATTCTCCATACTAGCTTCAGCATACTTCAGGGATCACTTTAATATACTGATAGAAACTGAAAACATCCATGAAATCCCTTATCTAAGTTCAGAAGAATACCTTTCTTATATAATGAATTACTTGTATATTTCCTTTACACAAATCACAAAACTAGTATTTACATATTTTGTGGTGTTTTGTGAACACACTGCTCACTTTATTCAACCTAGTATTAATTTATTCATATACTAACACTTTCTAAAATAAGGTACAGTTAACTACAAATACCTGAAGATTCTCTTTCTTGTGCTCTTTGTTTCTCTTTCATTATCAGTTAGAACTTCTTCTCACAGAACAAAGCTCAGAAAACTAAGTACAAGAATAGAAGTTCACTCTCATAGCAGGCAACCAGTAATGACAACCTCTTCAACTCTCCTTTCAAGGTTACTGAGTCAGTAAACCAATCACAATCTCCCTTTTGTGGGTTTGTATAGTTAACCCTTTGCAGTGCTCCTGAAAAGTTAGCCAATACTATATGTGTTTCACCGGATCTGCGGATCCACTGCGGCACTCAGCGTGCCCCCGTGAAAATTCACAGGTGGATCCATGGGGAAGATTGGAAATATTTTTTTAATCAGTACAAAAACTCATCCATATAAACACTTTTTTTAGAACAAAAAACCAAATCATAACATGAAAAAATCATTATACCTCATTACTGCCTCTATACATATGGTAAAACAAAGTCACATTCCAGTCTTTTTTTCTATACCCTTTCCCCTCATGCTTCTCTAGCTCTGTTACCATGGTTACACAGTCTGCATCAATCTGCTGAACCAGGTCACAAGTTTCAAGCCATATTTTGCAGGTGTGGTAAAATGCTTCAGAGTAAAAATATCACAGTTATTTTTACTGTTTTCCAATTATTCTAAACCCAATCCAATTTATACTTAAAATTCACATAACCTCACTACCTACCTTCACTCAAAAATATTTACAACAGCCCATTGGATCACTTCTTCCATGCTGTACCTACTATCCTTCATTTCAACTGATTTTCATTTCATACCAGCCTCATTCAGCTGCAGCCATCTCCTGTGTGCTTCTCCAGATTACCTCCAAAATGAGTGTGGATTGTAGGCCACAGCTTTGTGTTTTGGGCCAGAGAGAGTGCAAACAGAAGTGCTATTGACAGTGACCTAGGTTTGTCTAGTGTGGATATTACTTGGATTGGCCAGATCGGGTTAAAGTGGCATCAATTACTTCCTTTGGTTGAAACTAATAAGGATTGCCAACATCCAGACCTTATGATTGTACACTGTAGTGGCAATGACCTAGGTGAAGTCCAGGAGTTGGTTTGGAAATCCTAATGAAAGAAACCTTTGTGAGAGTGTCTCTTTGAGCGTGAGAGTGAGTATAAGACTGTCTATGTAGGTGTGAGAGTGCTAGTAACAGTGTCTGCCGTGATGTCAGACTGAGTGTGAAAGTAGCTGTCTGGGTGTGAGGGTGAGTGTCAGAGTCTGTCTCTAGGTTTGACACTACATGTGAGAGTCTCTATGTTAGTGTGAGACTGAGCATAAGAGTCTCTGAGTGTGAGAAGGAGTATGACAGTGTCTGCCTGGATGCGAGGGTGAGTGTGAGAGTTTCTGTGTACATGTGACAGTGGATGTAACAGCATCTCTGTGGTATGAGGGTGGCTGTCACAGTGTCTGCCTGTATTTCAGACTGGGTTTGAGAGTCGCTGTCTGAGGGTGAGGATGAGTGTCAGACTGGGTGTGAGAGTGCCTGTCTGGGTGTGAGGATGAGTATCACAGTGCAGCTCAAGGTTTGACAGTACATGTGAGAGTCTCTGTGTTACTGTGACACTGAGCAAGAGAGTCAGTGTCTGGGTATGAGAGGTAGTGTGACAGTGTCTGCCTGGATGCAATAGTGAGTGTGGGAGTGTCTCTCTGAGTGTAAGAGTGAGTGTGAGACTGTATGTGTAGATGTGACACTGGATGTAACAGCATCTCTTTAGATGTGAGACTGGGTGTGACTGTGTCTGCCTATATGTCACAATGGGTGTGTGTCTTTCTGTGTGCAATACTGAATGTAGAGTGTCCCTATTAGAATTTGCTCTTTTTTTTACGTTTCCAAACTCTGCGGATTAAACAGCGGATTTACACTGGGGCTGCACTGATTCTTGCGGGTGGATCCACAGCTCTCGTGAAGCATAAAAGAAAAATCATTTTCTGCATTCCAAAGGTATTATTTGTCGTATCACCATAACTATATCACCCCCATGGGGTCAGGGAACCTGCACACTGACTCCATAAACGTAATTGCATCCCCACATTTCAACCCCCAGGGACCGTTTACTGAGAAAAGAAAATGGTGGCCGCAACATTTCTCTCAGGTTGCAGGCAGCCAATCAGATTCTTCCTGTGGCGTGTGGATCTGCTGATCGACTCGCAATGGATCTGTGTCCCTCCATATCTATATTTTTGGCCTTAAATTTCTCTGAAACTTCTGAAAGGATTTGCACCATACCAAAAAAGCCTGATCTGCGGAACAGAATCTAGTTTCTTAACAAATTTGGTGAAATTCCATTCACTGGTTCAGGGTGTAGGCGTGTCTAAAGGTCCTATGAACAAATGAATAGTGAAAACACATTTTGGGACTATGAGCACTGAAATTATTACTAATAAATATTTAATGTATTCTGTATTTTGAATCTGCATAGAAAATGAATTAACATAGAAAATAGCGTACAACTCGAAAATGTGCCCACATAGATAGCCGCCACTTACTATGTAATGTTTTATTAAAAGCGTATTAATGTTTATTCAGAACTTATATTAATGTGAAATTTGCAGTTGTATGTTATACTTAAGATGAACTGCAATGTATTTGCTTACATTAACCGTTGGCCTCAAGTGAGCGAGGTCTAGGACTTAGTAATGCACTACCTCATATCAAAAATGCGAAGTCAGATTAAAATATGATCTCATGCTTGCTGAATAATAAAGATGTATTGTGCTACCTGAAGGTTGACCAAATCATAGTAGTAGCAAAGTGTTTTTCTTGTGAGGAAATGTGTGTAGAATCCTGAATGTTCTAAACTGTTACAAATGTTAACTCGAAGCGTGTGAGAAAGCGATGTTCCCAGGAACTAACAATGGACGATGTACTGACGGAAGGACAGAAGGATGTTAAAGTTGCTTCTTGACGAGTTGAACGATGTGCGCAGAAGAAGAGGAGCCAATCATCATCGTGTGAAAGACTGTTTAGTTATATCTTAGATTTGAAATACCAATTTCAATGGACTAATGGCTATTGCATGATTCTGTGACCAATGACAATGTGGGACAATTTTAACTTAACCGCACTGCACTAAGAATTCTTGTCGTCATTCAGCAGAGATCCACTCCACTCCTTACTTAATTTCTCTTGTGTTCCATGCGTAAATGCTGGTGCTTACTTTTGTGCTCGATGCTCAGAGCTTGTAGCGCTTTTGCTGCCTACTCTAGATATTTTTTTCAAATGGTTTGGAGAGCTTAGAGTCCCCGATTCTTTACCATTATCCTTTCAAGTCCTGTTGCTGATGCTGCTTGAACTGATGTCCACCTGACAAAGATTATCGCAGCTTGCTGATCCATAATAAAAGGTATATAAAATTGCTAATGTCTTTATTGTTGATTTGTCTTTTGTTCCTAGGTCCCAACTGCTGCTTTTTGATTGAGCCATAGTTAGATGCTTTGTAAATTTATGTTGACTAAATCCTTTTGGCATGAAGCCCCAACATGCTGATGCTAATCTGATGTTAGAGAGAAATCTCCTCCACCCAGCTAAAATACTAATTGATATTACTCAATTGCTGAATTCAAATGTATGTTATTTCCATTGCGCAATTACTCTTAATGTTGATTTGTACTTTGGCTTTAGAAGGTTTAGTTATTAGCACACTAGTTCATTTGATATTCTTTAGAAGATTTGGTCAACCAGTGTTGTTTTTATAGTTATATCATGTGATTTTGAGACTAATTTATGTGATACTAGCATTATTAATCTAGGGAAATACATTTTCTAATTGATACTAAAGGTGTGGTTATTCATGACCAACTGGGTCATGGTGCGTGAAAGTTACTGACTCCAAAGATTTATATTGTTTGTTTGATGATATTTATGATATGTGTGGACTTAGGGTGTGAACATCTTAAACGAGTCAAAAAGTCCATCGACCCATGAAATAAACCAATAAGGTCAAAAGTGCTCACTGGACCCCAGCCCCCCCTCTTTTTCTTGGTCATTGCTTGACAGATCATGCCAAAACTTTACAGACAGAAGCTGAACTTAGCAAAGTGTACGTTTTGAAAATGTTGTGAAGATTCATCAAATGGTGTCAAAGTAATTAGCAAAACACTAATGAAATATTGAGGAATATATACAAATTAAAAAGAGATGAGCTAAATCTCTATATCTAAATATTGCCTTAGTAGTTTTGGGCAATTAAGGAAACTACTTTGAATGTGTGGATGTGCTCCTGGTGAAGTTGCAGAGTGCCATCACTCATAGTGCTGTTATCCAATTGATTCAGTGGTCTGGCTGAATGTAATTATACATATAAGTTTAGTAAACTTAAAAACCCTGGCCAACGCCGAACGTAAAACATACGCATGGAGTGACATCCGCTCATCGGCACAGAAAAAAGCTGGTGCAAGCATCACACTGACAACAAGCAGCCATACCAGGCACAGCCCTTGTCAACCTCTGAAACAGATGGTGGACGTAATGGGACCAGCTCCGCCAGGCTGCCATCCACATAAAACACACGGAGGTCACTTTCAATCAGTTCCAGGATATAGGTATCTGGAGTGCCAAGAGTGGTTGGCAGCCGTTTAAATGACAGCACTAAAAGACATAATGGGCTGTAAAAATCTCGAACCTTTCATATTCGCACATATTTTTATACGAGTTTAAGGAAGGGTTCAGTGTCTTTGACCATGCGCTTGGATTTGACTTCTGTCATTTAGATGGCAGCACCAGGCTGTTGTATTTTATTCTTCCAATAATTTGTTGCATTTGTTAAACAGTCCAGCTTCTAAAATTTTACTATGTCATCTGTTAGGTGACACTTTGGGCTACTAGGGTGGAGGTCGCATGTGTTTTTTATTTTATTTGTGAGAGTTAAACAGGGAGGAAAATGTAAATTCTGCATGTCATTCACAAACGTACATTATTAATGGAAAGGTATTAGCTAACTGTGCATAATGTGCGAAAGTATGAATAAATCATGCACTTGTAACACCTACTATCATGCACAGAAGCGGGCATTACGCGGGAAGTGCATGGCGAATGGGCAGGAGCATGGATCCAAGGTAAGTGAGCACTCCATCGGTTTTATCTTTGTATTTAACACATTAATCAACCTTAGAAATGTATTTACTAAATGTCGCACCAGTTTCATCCAAATCAAAACGGGCATGGATGGTGCAGGAATGTGTAACAATCTCTGCGGGATGTGCTTGGTGGGGAATAAAAGGTGACAAGTGAAACATTGTGAATGATCTTTTCCTAATCATAGATGTGCTTACTCATCATCATGATCAGAATTAAGCACTTTCATAGTGCTAAAACCAAGAGGCAATCAAGCTCATGAGCTCCTAGTTTTAAACAGGATGGGGTTTGTGCCTCCTCAAAGGGAGCAGTTACAAGTGGCGTCCTAATTGATCTAAAGTGCATTCCATAGAGGACCTTATTACGAGCCCTCTGTTATCTCTCCTGTTAAGTGACCCCCAAATTAATTGATTAATAGGAGTATCGTCAAATTTAGGAGAGAAACTCAATGGACATTATAACTGGAACACTGAGTTTACAAACAAGGCATTGCCGGTAATTCCAATCTCAACTCCTCTCGTAATTTTACATATTTCACCTGGAGGCTGCACCTGTTTACAACAGGTTGTCGCTTCAGGTCAACTCACCACAGATGTGCCACGTTATTGCTGATTTCCGGAATTCCCCGTTACTGGCCCAGTAGTAATTCAAGGAAACGCTGTAATGAGGTCCAGAGCTCCTCCTTGGTTTTGAAAAACATGACAACCTACTCTAGATCATTGTGGTTTCGGAAGTGGCAAGAAAAACCTGCAATTTCACCTACGTGTTCTCCTTGAGGTCGATTTTTATGTAGCTAATAAGTGAACCACAGAATTACTTTTGTACTAGCCTCGGAACCATAAATTGAACCTTAGCTTGTGCCCACAGCCAGTGTGCCACAACATTATCCATACTTGACTAAGCAACATCTGCAACAATCTCTAAACTCTGAGTTAGAAAAGTGGGCAAACTCTTGACTCTGTTTAGCAGATCCATGAAAGCAGAATTGCTAAAATAATTTTTTTAATGGGAAGCAAAAGTAGGAGGTTTTCAAGATATATGTGTTGCAATGGAGCAATCTGCCCAGAATTAAAATTGGGCTTAAGGAATTGTTCATTTTCAATGTACTAAAAATCAGTACTTTGTTGATTTCACCATTATTCCAGTTTTATTTGGCTATCCTCTGCTGGAAAAGTCAGCAAGTGTGAAGTAGTAGATCACAAATTCACTTGACAGGATCATCAATGAGGGTGAGACGTTGAATCAAATTGCTTTTCAAACACACAACAGGCATTTGGAGGAATGTTTGCAATTTGTTTAACCACTGGCAATCGCTTGGAGTAGTATCCCAACTGATTGTTCCAAAAGGAACAGTCCAGCCCGAGCTGCCACGCCAGGTCACCCCTGAACCTTTTCTGTATTTGATGTACTGCTGTAAGTGGCAAGGATGCCCAAATGTGGGTCCCATACTCACTGTGCCACTGGAACCAAGCTATATCCGACTAATGAGCCATAGTGTGAAACTGGTCTTGGATTGCTTGTGTTCTAGTTCAGAGAAGATCTGGCCTGGCAGTTCGAGCTGGACTGTTCCTACTAGAGCAGGGTCAAGACTGATTTGAATGTGGCTGGTCCAAACTGAGGTGGCATAGTGAGAAAAAGGAAGTTGGGTTGGGATGTTACCCTGAGCGATTGCCACAGTGGTGCTGGCACAATTTTCAGAGTGAGGGTGCTGGCGGCAATGTTACATCACTGAAGTCATAGAAACAGGTCTCATGATGCCTGTTTTCAGTCCACGGAGGACCTGGCCTGGCCGTTCTAGCTGACTGTTCAAATGGGGAGCAGGGTCAAGACTGATTTGCATATAGCTGGGTCCAAACTGGGGTAGCATGGTGGGCCAAAAATTGATGGATTGGGATGCAACCCAAGTTATTGCCAGTGACTGAAGTTAATTATAGCATTCTCTCAATCACCTGTTTGTTTTTTGCATTTGCCGCCCTAAGTGTGACAGGTATGCCCAGATGTGGGTCCAGGGCTCAAGGTGCCACTTGATTCAAGCCAACCTGACTGATGAGGGGTGATACCCTGAAACCAGTCCCAGGATGTTTGTTTCTGGTCCAGGGAAAAATGGCCTGGTAGTTCCAGCTGCAATGTTCCCATGGGGGGCTGGGTCAAGACTCATTTGTATATGGCTAGCTCCAAACTGGGATGATATGGTGGACAAAAAAAAATGGATTGGGATGGGCCAGAGCGACTGCCAGTGGGTTTCATTAATTCAAGCTTTCCATTCACCACCTTTTTGCTTTTGCACTACATTTGCATGGACGTGCCGGTGTACTGCTAAAACTATATAGTGAAAAAACTATAAGTGGGATTTTAGTTTCAGAAAATATTTATCATTTTGTGTATCATCCAGAAAAGTGTTTTGAATTGTTTTAATCTTATAAAAATATTTGCTTCCCTTACATTTGAGAATTACAAAAAACAAACGTGCCTGGTGTGCTTTCCAAATGGTTGATATATTTTGAAATATTTGTACAATTCATTTACAGGTTTTTGAATGGTGGTGTGAGATAGAATAAAATTGACATTCTAAAGCCTTTCCTTTTGCATTCCCTTTATCCAAGCAAGATTGTCACAGAATTCACAATACAAAGTCCTTTGCAATCAGAGAATAAAACGTCTGTTAAAAGAATAAGCAGCACTTTTTCAGAAGATGTAGCCTGACATTTTACCTTTTTCTTTGAACACACAAAAATGTGACAAGGTAAAAACGAACTGTAAAGGCCCCTTTATTGCTGATTCACCTTCTGAACTTCAGCATGCTTATTTTGGGTGGGCCCCAACGTCCAAAGTGTATGCATTGGCAGTGGTTAGGTAAATTGCAAGAATTCCTCACATCACTTTTTGTGTGTTTCATGTTACTTTTCTCCTGTTAACCAGCAATAGAGGATGAAAGAATAAGCACAAATGTTCTATATCTCCGTTTTCATTCAGAATCCTGAAGTTACTTTACAGTGATATGTTGCTATGGTGCAACAGCGTAGAGTTTAGTTTTGTTTTCTTCTTTTTCACGGTAATGTTATTTGTTATCAGCTTTATAGTAGATCAGTGTTATGTATAAGCTCAGTTACATTCTGAATAGAATAAAAAATGTAGAAAACTGTAGATGTGGGTATTCATGTAAGGGGCATTTGGCAGCATAGAGGGATCCAGCTGCCCTGTGGAGTTTCTGAATAAATCTACCTCATTATCAAGATCCTGGAGTTACGGATTTCATTTAGATACACATCACATTGTGGCAACAAGAAGACGACTGCCCAGCCAGGAACCCATGCTGTGTAAGAGACCAGTAATGCCCGATGTGGATTCACAGGAATGATTCGCAGCGCGTTCTTTTGACGAGATCGGTGCAAATGAGGATTGTAAAAAGCGATTTGTTCTTACCAGTTTATGTCTTATTTGAGTGATGTCGATGGATATCCGATGTTGGCTGACGTCAGTGGCGCACAGTGTTGTTGGACTGGTGCCCGCGTTTTTCTAAAGCAATGTTTAACACACTTATGCGCATGCTGTTGTCAGCGCCACAGCCTTGTGTTGCCAGGAAGCAGGAAATGGCGCTGAAAGTGACTTGACCAAATTGCTGCATCTTTTAGTTCATGGTTTAACAAGCGCTTATGCACTCGCATACGCACGCTGTTACTAGCGCTGCACCCATCTGTTTCCATGAAGCAGGAAACAGCGGTAAATGGCGCCGCACCTGTGTGTTACCCAACTACAATGGCATGCAGATAAGTGGGTAAATAGCGCTTTACAGCTTCCGCGCAATGTATAGCTGGAGAAGGGTGGCGATAATAGAGGTGTGGGCGACTAAGGAGAAGGGGTTCATGCCATGAATGGGTTTCAACCCTTACTGCGACTAAGGGTGCTAGAGACAGACTTTATTGGTTAAATTATGGGCATATCAATGTCAATCAAAGCATGCGATAACGGGCATTTACAGCGAGTAGGAATCTCCACACGCTGCCCCAGTATGAGGCGGAATCTCCTTGCACTGGCCCAGCGCGAGTGTCCGAGTAGAATGCTGGAGCGGAACACTTCATGCGCTGCCTGCATCATGTGTGAGTGCTCAGGTGGCTGCACAAGCATTTGTAAACAAGACAGAGTGTCCACAAAGCGGAAGAGGATTTTGGAAAATGTGAAGCTTTTAAAGCAACAAAATGTGCACACCAGTTGCTAACTTTAAGTTATATAGTGGAGAATGTGTGGAGTTACTAGGATTTTTTCTTGCTTAAATTTTGTGTGGAAACAAGAAAACTTCAGGTAGAGTGTATTTTGCTAAAAAAAGGTGCACCCTTGCTTGGTCTGATTCATCAGACTGCCATGGGATTGCAATTGCATCCGGGAGATCATGAACAAGTAATTCTTGTGGGTTTTACTGTACAATAAGAAAATGTTGTGCAAGCATTCCTAGAAGTGTTTTCTGACAAACCGTGATATTGAAAGGATTTAAGCATCAGATCATATTACATAGGGGAATCAATCTAAAGTACACACAAAGTCTGTCATTTGCTGTAAGAGAGGATGTTAAATCTGAGATACAGAAATTGATGGTTGCTGACACCATTGAGGAAAGTGAATCATCCAAGTGGCTAGAGCCCTTTGTTGTAGCTCAGAGACCTGATCCATCCATTAGAATGTGTATTGACTTGCAAGATTTAAATAATGTTGTATAGGTTGATAGACATCTTTATCCAATGTACATGAAATGGTAGCTACCAAAGGAAAAAACAAGTGGATTTCAATGATTGATTTATTGTCTGCGTATCACCGGATTGAATTACATTCTGACTCCAAACATCTACCATCTTTTATTACACCTTTTGGTGAATATCGTTTTAGGCAGATGCCGTTTTGGCTTCCGCATCCTCGATATTTCAGAGGTTAATGCAAAATATGTTTGAACATCTGAATGGTGTAAGTTATTTTCAAGATGATATTTTAATATGTGTTAGTGATGAAAAAGATCATGATGCAAATTTAAAAGATGTTTTAGGAAGGTAGCAGTGTAGTGGTTTTACAGTGAAAGCAGAAAAATGCAGGCTGAAGGTCAATAATGTGACTTATTTAGGACATACCTTTGATGTCAATCGGGTTAGACCCTGTGATAATTAGTAAGTAACATCATCAACACCATGGTACCAGGTACTAAAAATGAATTAGAGTCATGATTGATTGAGTTTTGCGTCAGGTTTGTAGAATATTTTGCTGATAACATTACGTGGGGGATCTGCTTAAAAAAAATCAGAGAAAATGTGAGTAGTGTGGAATGTGTCAAAAAGCGTTTGGAAAAATTGGAAATTGCCAATGAACCTCATTTGAGTATGTTTAACACAGCCTGCAAGGCTCTTAATTGTACTGATGCAAATGCCCATGGTTTAGGTGTGGTCCTGACATAAATACAAAATGGATAAGTGTTTATTATATTATATGCCTCATGTACATTAGCAGAAGTTGAACAATGTTATTCTGTCATTCAAAGAGAAGCCCTGGCGTTTTCTGGGCTGCCAGGCATTACAGAATTTATATATGGGGCATACCATTTGTAATCAGAACCGATAAGCCTTTAATCAATGTATTTTCCGAAAAGGGATATAGTATAATGTCACCAAGAATTGCAAGATGGGTAACACATTTACAGGAGTATCATTTTGTAATGCAGTATGTACCAGGATCTAGGAATCTGTTTGTAGATGCATTATCCAGGAGCAAAGTATTGTCAGTGGCATCTGAATGTTAAGGAGAAGACTTACAGGAATTTGATTGGAATGCAGCAATGGAGTGTTTTGATGAAAAATACATTACAATGAAAGAATTATTGGATGCTGTAAAAGATGATATGGAATTGTTGAATTTAAACAATTGCATTAAAGAAGCATGTTTGGCTGATGTGACAGGCATAAAAGATTATGATCAGATCAGGAATTAATAGAGTACAGATAAATGGGGTGGGAGAAGAGGAAGCAAACGTATTCCTCGAGTCGGATTGAGGACACATATTGTGGCTTGTGGTCACCAAGGTTATTTAGGTAGGAATTGTTTTGGTGGCCAGGCATGGACAGAGATGTTGAGAATGTTGTTAAAGAATGTTCACTGTGTGGGAACAGTGGCAAGATTTTGAAAACTACTGTGCAACCTCTTCAAACGGGTAATTATTCAGTTAGTGAACGATTGAAGGTGGCTATTGATGTTATGGGTCCATTGATATCATAGGTCACCATCATTGATTTGTTGTGGTCATAGTGGATTACTATTCCAAATGGTTTGAGATTTAATTTATGAGGGAAGTAACAAGTAAATCAGTCATACAATTAATTGAGAAATTGTTCATCTGTGAAGGTCATCCAGAAGACATGGTATCGGAGAAGGGTTCCCAGTTTTGTTCTCAAGAGGTGGAAGCATATTTATAACAAAAGAATATTCACCATTGCAAAACTGCTGTGTACAATCCCAGAGCAAATGGCCTTGTGGAAAGAGTGAATAGGATTGTGAAAGAGAGCATTTAAATGGCTATGGCCAATGGTAAAAACGTTATTGAACATGTAAATCAGATGTGGGCATTCTGAACCAGTATACATTGTACCTTAGTAGTGTCTCCATTTGAATTGCTGAGAAAAAGGATATCAATGCTGGCTGTATCCATTGGTTTGAGTGAAGGGAAGGCTGATGTTGATATGAAGGGACTGCTGAATAGAGTGTGTGAAAAACAACTAATGAATAAAAATATACTTTAACAAAAGGTGCAGAGTTAAGGGATTTGATGTTTCCTGTTGTCAAAAGGTTAAAATCAAATTGCCATGGTGTGTAAGAAAAGGAAGATCTATGTTTTTGAACCCAAGGTTGTTAAAAAAGTAGGAAACAAAATTACGTGAAAATGAGTGATGGGTTCAGATGGAATAAGACTAGACTGGTAAAGGTGAGTGATCAAAGTGGTGACATGATTATGGAGAAACGTTCTCCTGAATTAGATGGTCAAAGGAAATGTGATGTGGTTGCTAAAGTTAAAAATAGAAGGAAAAGAGAAGTAACATTTCCAGGAAAATTCAAGGACTTTGTATGTAACCGATAGGGTGTTGATAGCATAAATAATATGTTTTTGCATTTTTTTTCATATGTTCAATATATTGTAATTTCAATAGTGGGCAGATTTTCTGCATACCATGTGTGCATCAAATTCACTTTATTTTGTATTTGTATTTCTCCTCTTGGTGTTTTTTATGTTTTACCTTTGTTATTTATGTATTATTATTATTATTATTTCTATAATAATAATAATAATAATAATAATAATAATAATAATAATAATACATAATATTATTAATATTATTTTTATTCCTAGTAGTAGTAGTAGTAGTATTTTAAAATAGGAACATATGTTATGTATATGCTTAGTTACATTCTCAATAGAATGTGGAATGTAGAACACTGCAGATATTGGTATTCAAGTAAGGAAACTAACTGAGAGGGGTCCAGTGCAGCTGCTATGCAGTGCCACCGAATAAACCTACTTCATTATCTTGATCCTGAAGTTGTGGATTTCATTTAGTTACACTTTGCAATCAAGGTTAGACAACATGGGTCAGAGGCTAAATGTTTTTTTCTCTCTAGAAGGCCATTTGAGGCTGCTCACTTTGACCATTCCAGAAATAATTTGAGCACTTCACCCTCCTCCCATCTACCAGTTCGGTTTGCACGGCACTAGGTTACCGTCAGTGACCGAAGAGCATATTCTTTTCCGATGTTCATCTTTACTCACTTGAGCACATCATGGTAAACACACCTACTTGTATTATCTGCAACCATCAACTCAAAAGTAAACCCTTGAATTTCGAGTGAGTATATTGTGTTATTTTCTTGCCTAGCTTTGACACGTGGTTGCTCATAAGTTGTCAGTGTAGGTTGAGCTGTTGGTCACGTTTCTCGCTAATATTTACACAGAGTGACTTGTTTAAGGAGGAATATGTGTGAATTTTGTTCCCAAATCTATATTGTGTGTAGCACGAAGTGTGATTTTTTTTTGAGTTCATTGCGCTGTGTAAATCAACATAAGGCTACTGTTGTATATTCCTTTCCTGGATCATTTTTTCTTTTGCCCTCACTTTCATGCTGGAGCAGTTTGGTGAGGGTGTTTTGTTTTTTCTCTTGGGTCATTTTTTTCTCCGGTTAGGAGTGGGGCCTCCCATGATTCCCGTTTCTTCCTCATTTTTGTGGTGGGGCTTTTAAATTCACATGTTGCTTGTTGCATTGTGGTTGTTGCTGGCTCCTTTTGTTCTGCTGTTCTGGGTGTGTGAATTTGCAATGGGAAAACACACTTCAAAGCAGAGGCATGTGGAGGTTTCATCATCCTCCACTTCTTCTTCCTCTTCTTCTTGTTCGGAGGAGCAGGAAGCGCAATGATGCCCATCTGCGCAAATTGATTCGGGAGACCTTTTTGGAGTTACAAGCCGTCCCTCCTGTTGTGGTCCTGGCTTGGGCGGCTGCTTCTCCCTCTTCCAATTTGGAGTTGGAGGGTCCTTCTCCAGAGGAGCAGAAAGGCAAATATATTTCCAGGGAGTTGTTGCCTCCTCTGGTCAAGCATGTTAAGGTGAACATGGACTTTCCAGAGGATAAGGTTCCTGACACTTCTTCTGGCTCTCTTTTGTGCAAGTTTCAGAGTTCTGTTCCTGTGGATGTGCCTATTCATCCTTGTATTCAGGAGGTGACAAAGCAGGAGTGGAGGGACCCGGTTTAAGGCCACGTTGTATCCTTTGCAGTATATGTTCGAGGTGTTGCCTGATTCGGTGCCTATTGACTCTTTTGTCATCAGTTTGGTATTACGCATGTTCCTGGCTGAGGATGCAATTATTCGGGATGCTGTGGATAAGTACGTGGATGTGTCCTTGAAGAAGGCGTATTCTGGGACTCATTTGGCTTTGAAGGCTGGAATTTGTGGGACTTACCTTGCTTAGTCTTTACTATTGAATCTCAAAGCCTTGAATAATGCTCTGGATGGATCCTCAGGCTGCTCAGGGTTGATCTCCCTTATTGAGCGTTAAGTAGAGTTCCTGTTGGATATTTCTTTTGATGTTGTGTGGGCATCAGCTCTGACTGAGGGAGCTTGTGTATCTGCTTGCCGGAATCTTGTTCTCAGGGACTGGAAAACGGATACAGCACAAAGGGCTTCAGCATTGCTACTCCCTTTCCAGGTCAATGTATTGTTGGGGCTGAATTGGAGGAGAAATTGCATAAGAGTTTTAAGGAGAAGAAGCATTCCTCTTCCTTCCATTCCACTTTGGGAGATCGCTGTTTGTTTTGCAGGACATCTCCCATTCAGGCTCCCTCCAGGCAACAGTTTGTGAGATCACCAGGCCCTTTTCCACTGGGCAGGGACAGGGACAAGAAACATAAGTCCCCCCACCTCCTCCTAAGACTCGTCCCTGACTATATGACTGTCCTAGATCTTGAGGTTAGAGGCCCTTTACTGCATTTTCTTCAGGCATGGACTCTCACCACCTCAGATATGTGGGGTCTGGACATTGTTCACCATGGTTATCAAATCAAATTCCAGACTGTTCCTCTTCAGTTGAGGGTGTGTCCCACTCCATGGCCGTCGGACCCTGGCAAACGGAATGCACTGATGTTGGGCTTTGGTTCCTTGTTGCAGAAGAAGGCAGTGGTGCCAGTCCCAGAGCTGGAACTGGGTCAAGGTTTCTATTCAGAATTGTTATGGTTCCAAAATATACGGGGGGCTTCCAGCTGGTTTTGGATTTGAAGGCTCTGAACAAATTTGTCAGCCATGTCCCCTTCAAGATGGAGACTTTGCAGAGGATCATTCCATTGGTGCTTGAGGATCATTTTCTTTGCACCCTGCACCTTCAGGATGTCTATTACCATGTTCCGGTGCATCCATCATCTCAACAATTTCTCAGCTTCTGTATCCAGGGGTGTCACTATCAGTTCAGAGTCCTTCTGTTTGGCCTCCGGTCTTCCCCACGGGTGTTCACGAAAGTGGTTGCTCCCCTGGTAGCATCTCTAAATCTCCAAGGGGTGCAGTTGTACCCTTATCTCGACGACTGGTTGATTCATGCTCCCTCTCCAGCCCGGCTTGTGCAGGACCCTCAGTTGGTTTGTTCCACTCTGCAAAGACATGGGTTTCACCTGAACTGGGAAAAATGCCAGCTGCCTCCATCTCAGGATCTGACATTTATTGGGGTGCACTTTCAAACAGATCTCAACCTGGTGTTTCTGCCAGTAGCCAGAATCCATGTCTTGCAGTCTCTGGCTCTGGAGTTCCTGTCTCGGTTGTCTGCTCCAGTACGGCAGTGGCTTCGTTTGTTGGGTTTCATGCCTGCAACAGTGTTTACTATTCCTTGGGCTCGGTTTCATCTTCGTCCTTCGTGGGTTCATCTGCTCTCCTGTTGAGAGCCTCGGTTGCACCAGTACGCCAGGGAGGCGCCTCTCTCGACGGGGGTTCACCAGGATCTGCAATGGTGGACACTGGACTCCAATCTGGCAAAAGTGGTCCTTTGCAGCCCGCTCCTCCATTGGTTTTGACTACAGATGCCAGTGCTTTGGGGTGGGGGGCAACCCTGGGCAACAACTCTCTTCAGGCCCGATGGTCTCCTCAGGAGGGGAGGCGTTCCTCCTATTGGAGGGAGCTCATGGCTGTGTTCCGGGCCTGTATGGGGTTTTATCATTCTCTCTTTGGTCAAAGCTTGGTGGTTCGGTCCGACAACATGGTCACAGTGGCCTACCTCAACAACCAGGGTGGGATTCTGTCCAAGTCTCTCAATCTGGTAGTGCAGTGGTTGTTTCGCTGGGGTGAGCTCTACCTTCAGTCCCTGGTTGCTGTACTTGTGCGTGGAGTGGACAATGGGGTGGCAGACTTCCTCAGCAGGTGTTTTCCCCCTTTGCAGGAGATTTATCTTTCCAGGGAGGTGTTTCTCATGGTGTGCGAGAGGTTTGGTGTACCCTACCTCGACCTCTTTGCTTCTCGGTTCACTGCTCAGGTTCCTCTGTTCTGCTTTCAGGGTCCTCAGCCAGGGGCATGGGGAGTGGATGCATTGACGGTCTCCTGGCCAACCTGGCTGTTGTATGCTTTCACGCCTATTCCCCCCTCCCCCATTCCCAGATTTCTGGCTCAGTTGCTGAGGAAGGACAGGTGGGTGATTCTGGTGATCCCTTTTTGGCCTCAGAGGTCTTGGTTCCCTGTTGTCCGGTTGCTATGACTTCAGGGTCCTTAGTTTCTTCCTCTGTTTCCCTCTCCTCTACTGTCAGTTCCTCCTCTACCTCTCTGGAAGCTTTGGCTATCGGTTTGGATGTTGAAAGGCAGGGGTTACAGCACAGGGGCATTTACAGGCATTTAGCAGTGGCCATTTAGCAGTCACGTAAGCCATCTACTTTGAAATCCTATGGTAGGCATTGGAGTAATTTTCAGAAATGGTGTTCGCCCCTTGGTTTTTCTCCATTGGTTTGTTCCTTATCGACTGCTCTTCAGTTTTAAGGTTTTGAGAAACGCCTGGCTGTCTCTACCTTGCGGGCTCAGTGGGCTGCTAATAAGGTTTTTTGTGCCCTGTGGGGTAATCTCACAGATTTGGAGGATTTGGTTTCTCATCTGTTGAAGAGTTTTTCTCTTTCCCGTCCTCTGGTAAAGCCTCTTTTTCCTTTTTGGGATTTGACTCTGGTGCTTCTTTCCATGGTCTCTTCTCCATTTTAACCTCTGGAAGCCACGGATCTTAAGTTTTTGACTTTCAAGGTAGTGTTTTTGGTTGCTATCACCTCAGCTAGGCGCATTGGGGAATTAGGTGCTTTAATGGCTAGAGAACCTTTTTTGTCTTTTTCCGAGGATGGGGTTGTGTTGTGTCTGGATTCGTCCTTTGTTCCCAAGGTGGCCTCTC
This sequence comes from Pleurodeles waltl, assembly GCF_031143425.1. Lineage (NCBI taxonomy): Eukaryota > Metazoa > Chordata > Amphibia > Caudata > Salamandridae > Pleurodeles > Pleurodeles waltl. The sequence continues at coordinate 945,292,171 of NC_090440.1, forward strand.
AGTTGCATCGTTCTCAGGAGATTGTCCTCCCTTCCCTGCAGGTGTGGTCTCCTGGGGAAGGGGATCTTACATGGTCTTTTCTGGATATTTGTAGGGCTCTTTTGGTCTATCTTGAGAGGACTCGATCTTTTCGCAAATCTGACTCTCTTTTTCTCTCCTTTGGTTCTTCTTCTGGGGGGGAGAAAGCATCCTCTCTTTCCATTAGCCGATGGCTGAAGCAGGTTATTGAACTAGCTTATTCTTTGGCCGGTGTTCCTCCTCCCGGACATGTAAAGGGTCCCTCTACCAGAGGCATGGCCGCTGTAGGAAGTTGGCTCTGTATATACTATTTCAAAGTAAGAAAAACTGTGCACAGAGTCAAGGGTTCCACTTAGAGGTAAGATACTGGCAAAATTCGATAATTCTAATGCTCTATTTTGTGGTAGTGTGGTCGAGCAGTAGGCTTATCAGAGGGTAGTGTTAAGCATTTGTTGTACACACACAGGCAATAAATGAGGAACACACACCCAAAGACTTACTCCAGGCCAATTGGTTTTTAAATAGAAACAAATGTATTTTCTTAGTTTATTTTAAGAACTACAGGTTCAAGATTTGAAGTAAACACATAAAATGCAAGGTACTTCACACAGGAAAGTTAGGAACTTTGAATAAAAGCAATATCATATACAGTCTTTGTTAAAATGGCAATAAGCTACTTTAAAAGTGGACACAGTGCAAAAACCAACAGTTTCTGGGGAAGGTAAGTAAAGATTAGTTTGTGAGGTAAGTAAGACACTTACAAGTCTCAATTCCTGGGCGTAGGTAGCCCACCGTTGGGGGTTCAAGGCAACCCCAAAGTTACCACACTGGCAGCGCAGGGCCGGTCAGGAGCAGAGGTCAAAGAGGTGCCCAAAACACATAGGCGCCTATGGAGAACAGGGATGCTCTGGTTACAGTCTGCCAGCAGGTAAGTACCCGCATCCTCGGGGGGCAGACCAGGGGGGTTTTATAGGGCACTGGGGGGGACACAATTATGCACACAAAACACACCCTAAGCGGCACAGGGGCGGCCGGGTGCAGTGTGCAAAGCAGGCATCGGGTTTCAGATAGGAATCAATGGAGGGACCCGAGGGTCACTCTAGCAGTGCAGGCAGGCACGGGGGCTTCTCGGGACAGCCACCACCTGGGCTAGGCAGAGGGTCGCCTGGGGGTCACTCCTGCGCTGAGGTTCGGTTCCTTCAGGTCCTGGGGGCTGCGGGTGCAGTGCTGGTTCCAGGCGTCAGGTCCTTTGTTACAGGCAGTCGAGGTCAGGGGGAGCCTCTGGATTCTCTCTACAGGCGTCGATGTGGGGACTCAGGGGGGTCGTCTCAGGCTACTCAAGGGCTCACAGTCGGCGGGGAGTCCTCCCTGTGGTGTTTGTTCTCTGGATCTCAAGCCGGGGGCGTTGGGTGCTGAGTGTGAAGTCTCACGCTTCCGGCGGGAAACGTGAAGTCTTTGAAAGTTGCTTCTTTGTTGCAAAGAAGTTGCTGGGGTTGAGCAGAGCCGCTGCTCATGGGAGTTTCTTGGTCCTTTAGTCCAGGGCAGTCCTCTGAGGCTTCAGAGGCCGCTGGTCCCTGTCGGATGCGTCGCTGGTTGCAGGTTTTCGAGTCAGGAGACAGGCCGGTAGGGCTGGGGCCAAAGCAGTTGTCGTCTTCCGTCTTCTCTGCAGGTTTGTAGGTCAGCAGTCCTTCTTGTTTCTTCAGGTTGCAGAAATCTGGTTTCCTAGGTTCTGGGGTGCCTCTAAATACTGACTTTATGGGTGTGTTTAGGTCTGGGAGGGCAGTAGCCAATGGCTACTGTCCTTGAGGGTGGCTACACCCTCTTTGTGCCTCCTCCTCATTGTGGGGAGGGGGGGAAGCCCTAATCCTATTGGGGGAATCCTCCAAAACCAAGATGGAGGATTTCTAAAGGCCGGGGTCACCTCAGCTCAGGACACCTTAGGGGCTGTCCTGACTGGTGGGTGACTCCTCCTTGTTTTTCTCATTATCCCCTCCAGCCTTGCCGCCAAAAGTGGGGGCAGTGGCCGGAGGGGCGGGCATCTCCACTAGCTGGGATGCCCTGGGGTGCTGTAACAAAAGGGGTGAGCCTTTGAGGCTCACCACCAGGTGTTACAGTTCCTGCAGGGGGAGGTGAGAAGCACCTCCACCCAGTACAGGCTTTGTTCCTGGCCACGAAGTGACAAAGGCACTCTCCCCATGTGGCCAGCAACATGTCTGGTGTGTCAGCCTACACTAGAAGTCGGATTGGTATTCAGGGGGCATCTCTAAAATGCACACTGGCATCAGTGTGTATTTATTGTGCTGAGAAGCTTGATACCAAACTTCACAGATTTCAGTGTAGCCATTATGGAACTGTAGAGTTTGTGTTTGACAAACTCCCATACCATATACCCTTATGGCTACCCTGCATTTATAATGTCTAAGGTTTTGCTTAGACACTGTAGGGGCATAGTGCTCATGCACATATGCCCTCGTCTATGGTATAGTGCACCCTGCCTTAGAGCTGTAAGGCCTGCTAGAGGGGTGACTTACCTATGCCACAGGCAGTGTGAGGTTGGCATGGTACTCTGAGGGGAGTGTCATGTCGACTTAGTTATTTTCTCCCCACCAGCACACACAAGCTGTGAGGCAGTATGCATGTGCTGAGTGAGGGGTCCCCAGGGTGGCATAAGACATGCTGCAGCCCTTAGAGACCTTCCCTGGCATCAGGGTTCTTGGTACCAGGGGTACCAGTTACAAGGGACTTATCTGAGTGCCAGGGCTGTGCCAATTGCGGAAGCAAAGGTACAGTTTAGGGAAAGAACACAGGTGCTGGGCCTGGTTAGCAGGGTCCCAGCACACTTTCAATCAACACTTAGCATCAGCAAAGGCAAAGTGTTAGGGGGTAACCATGCCAAGGAGGCATTTCCTTACAGCCGATTCTTGGGCAGAAATAAAGGGGGTCTCCATCTCTGAGATTTGTTGGGCAGCAACTTGAGCTGTTGCTAAAACCTTTGTGTCCCACTATTGTCTTCAGAATGTGTTGGGGGGTGAACTTAATATTGGGTTGGGATTGCTTCGGGCAGTTTGCTCCTAAGTTTGCTATTTTCATTAAATCACTTTTGGCATGCACTTGTTTGTTTGCCTCTGTGGTTCTGTGCCATTCTGTTTTCAGCTTGAGTTTTCTCCATATAATAATGAAGAGGACGAGGACGGTGGGACATGGGGGTAATGTCTAGTTACTTACTGATAATCTTCATTACTCCTGGTCCTGTAGTCCTCGTCCCATTCATTTTGCCCCACTCTCCCTCCCGGACATCCAGCCAGCCTTCGAGTCAGGCGGTTTGGTAGTTCAGGAGGAATGCTGAATAAATACATGATTATGTACTCCCAGGTGGCGGCGGGGTGGGGATAAAGCATTCCTTGTGTTCTTTTTTCTCTGTCATGGAGAGATTCCACTCCCATATAGAAATGAATGGGACGAGGACTACAGGACCAGGAAAAATGAAGATTACCCGGTAAGTAACCAGACATTATTCCTTGAAATAAGTAGAGGCAATGAAGACATGTGCAACAAGTATTGCAATCAGTGGCCTAGCGGTCAAAAGAGGCTGGTCGCAGAGCAAGATTGCATTGCACTGCGACCGGCTTCTCCATTTGTGGTTAGGTTCTCAAACCATTTGGTGCACAGAGGAACGTTTTGTAATGAACCGCAAAGCACCTGCAGAATTAATTTTATCAGGCTGTGACGTCTCATTGGGAAATCTGTCCCACACAGGCCTCCATCCTACCACTCGTAACTTTTCTCAAAGAAATGACTTTCTCTTTATTATTAAAAATACAGGCCGTTAGGGACGTACACTACCCTGTGATTCGTTGTGCAGCGAACGTGTGTAAAGCAGTCACAGAACAATACAAAACAGTGTGCTGACACCAACCTGTTATGCATGTTTTAGGATGCATTGTGGGTCCTTGTTAGAGTATGCATTTTCTTGCACCTGGTTTGGTATGGCTAATATTTTGCTTCTTTTTCCTTTTGTTCCCAATTTCTGCTAACCATACCCTTTTGTTTGCAGTCCCAATTTACTTTTCACAAATCGAGTCACAGCAATCAATCAATCACTGCATTTGTAAAGCGCGCTACATACCCGTGAGGGTCTCAAGGCGCTGGGGAGGGGGAGGTGCTACTGGTCGAAGAGCCAGGTCTTGAGGAGACTTCTGAAGGCCAGCAGGTCCTGGGTCTGTCGTAGGATGGTGGGGAGAGTGTTCCAGGTCTTGACGGCGAGGTAGGAGAAGGATCTGCCGCCGGCGGTGGTTTTTCGGATGCGGGGAACTGTGGCTAGGGTGAGGTTGGCTGAGCGCAGCCTTCGGGTGGGGGTGTTGGAAGCTGAGTTGGTTGTTGAGGTAGGTGGGTCCGGTGTTGTGCAGTGCTTTGTGTGCGTGGATCAGGAGCTTGAAGGTGATCCTTTTGTTGACAGGGAGCCAGTGCAGGCCTCTCAGGTGGAGTGTGATGTGGCTGCTGCGGGGGACATCGAGGATGAGTCGGGCCGAGGCGTTCTGGATACGTTGGAGTCGTCTCAGGAGCTTGTTTGTAGTTCCTGAGTAGAGGGCATTCCCGTAGTCGAGTCTGTTGGTGATGAGGGCCTGGGTAACGTTTTTTCTCGTGTCGAGGGGGATCCATTTGAAGTTCCTGCGGAGCATACGGAGGGTGTTGAAGCAGGACGCAGAGACGGCGTTGACTTGCCTGGTCATGGAGAGAGTGGAGTCGAGGATGACCCCCAGGTTGCGTGCGTGGTCCGTGGGTTCCAGGGCTGTGCCTAGTGACGTGGGCCACCAAGAGTCGTCCCAGGCTGATGGGGTGGGTCCGAGAATGAGGACCTCCGTCTTGTCTGAGTTCAGATTCAGTCTGCTGTCCTTCATCCAGTCGGCTACGGCCTTCATTCCTCGGTGGAGGTTAGCTTTGGCGGTGTGGGGATCTTCGGTGAGGGATATGATCAGCTGGGTGTCGTTGGAGATGATGTTTTGGTTGTGTTGTCATGCGACGTGGGCGAGGGGGGCCATGTAGATATTGAACAGTGTCGGGCTGAGGGAGGATCCCTGTCCAACGCCGCAGATGATCTCGGGTGTTTTGGAGCAGAAGGGTGGGAGGCGGACGCTCTGGGTTCTGCCGGAGAGGAAGGATGTGGTCCAGGCCAGGGCCTTCTCTTGGAAACCGGCGTCATGGAGGCGTGCTGATAGGGTGCGGTGGCAGACCGTGTCAAAGGCTGCTGATAGGTCCAGGAGGATGAGGGCGGCTGTTTCTCCTTTGTCCATCAGGGTCCGGATGTCGTCAGTGGCGGCGATGAGGGCGGTCTTGGTGCTGTGGTTACTGCGAAAACCGGATTGGGAAGGGTCCAGGATGTTGTTAACTTCGAGGTAGCGGGTCAGCTGTTTGTTGACAATCTTCTCGGTCACTTTTGCCGGGAAAGGGAGCAGGGAGATGGGCCGGAAGTTCTTGAGGTCCTTGGGGTCCGCCTTGGGCTTCTTCAGAAGGGCGTTGATCTCAGCGTGCTTCCAGCTTTCTGGGAAGGTTGCTGTCTCGAAGGAACAGTTGATTGTTTTCCAGAGGTGGGGCGCGATGGTTGCGCTGGCTTTGTTGAAGACGAGGTGAGGGCAGGGGTCCGATGGGGATCCGGAGTGGATGGAGTTCATGGTTTTGATGGTGTCTTCGTCGCTGATGCTGGACAAAACGGTCAGGCGACTGGTGCGAGTGGTAGTCGCAGGGGTGGTGGACTCGGTGGTGGGTGCGGGGGGGTCGGAGTTGAAGCTGTCATGGATGTCGGTGATCTTGCGGTGGAAGAAGGTGGCCAGGGAGTCGCACAGGTCTTGAGATGGCGGGATGTCGTTGGTGTTGGAGCTGGGGTTGGAGAGTTCTTTCACGATTCTGAAGAGCTCTTTGGTGTTGTGTGCGTTGTTGTCTAGGCGGTCCTTGAAGGCGGTCTTCTTGGCGGTCCTGATGAGTTGGTAGTGTCTGCGGGTGGCGCTCTTGAGGGCTGTGTGGTTGTCTGGTGTTCGGTCGTGGAGCCATTTCTTCTCCAGCTTCCGACAGGTGGGCTTGGAGATCCGGAGGTCCTCGGTGAACCAGGCGGCTTTCTTGTTGGTGTGGTTGGTTGTAGAGGTCTTGAGAGGGGCGAGGGTGTTGGTGCAGTTGTTGATCCAATGTGTGAGGTTGGTCGCGGCGGTGTCTGGGTCGGTGGGGTCGGTGGGTGGTCTCAGGGCGAGGGCGGTAGTCAGTTGGTCCTCGGTGACCTTGCCCCAGCTGCGGCGTGGTAGCTGTTGGGTGCGGTGGTGTGTAGTGGGTTTTCTGAAGGTGAAGTGGACGCATCTGTGGTTGGTCCAGTGTGGTTCAGTGGTGTGGTTGAAGGAGACGTGGGGGCTTGCGGAGAAGATGGGGTCGTCGGGGCGGTGGAGTCTCGGAGGTCCCAGAGTTCGATGGCGTGCTTGCGAGCGGAGTGGGTGTTGAGGAGGATGCAGCGGAGGTGGTTGGGTTCTCTGGCTGGTGGTGTGGAGGGTTGGATGCTGGTGAATCTGCAGTTCCGGCAGGTGAAAGGCCCGTGGGTGCGTTTTGGGGTGGCCCGGTAGCAGGGGTGGTCTCGTCTTGTGTTGAGTGCGTGGAGGGTGCTTACGTCGTAGAGCAGTCTGGCGTTGCGGGGGGTGCAGGTTCCAGCGGTTCTGGTGCTGGGTGCGGTCCAGGCGCGGACGGGCGCAGACGGGCTTGCCTTAGGCGTGCCTTTGGCGCACCTTTGGCGCGCCAGCTGCGCGGCCGCTTCGCGGCCTCCATATGAGGGCAGAGGGAGGGAGGAGCAGCTGGGAGGTGGGAGCAGGGCGGCCAATGGGAGTGAAGGGGGCAGGGCAGCAGGGGCTCAGTGGCGAGAGAAAAACCCGGGGAAAACCCGTGGAAAAAACGGTGGGAAAAGACAGTGGGAGAGGGACAACAGAGCACAGGGGTACAGAAAGCAAAACACAGGGGCACAGAATGAAAAAACAAAGTGGCACAGAAGCCAAGCGCAGGGGTACAGAATAAAAAAGGGAGCGAGTAGTCAGGCGGCAAAAGCGGCAACGGAGGTTCAACCCACAGGGGGCTGCGTGGCAGATGGGGGAGCGACCTGCCTGGTGACAGGTTCAAAGGTCGCTCTCTACCCCTGCCTCGCGGCCTCCATATGAGGGCAGAGGGAGGGAGGAGCAGCTGGGAGGTGGGAGCGGGGCGGCCAATGGGAGTGAAGGGGGCGGGGCAGCAGGGGCTCAGTGGCGAGGGAAAAACCCGGGGAAAACCCGGGGAAAAAACGGCGGGAAAAGACGGTGGGAGAGGGACAACAGAGCACAGGGGTACAGAAAGCAAAACACAGGGGCACAGAATGAAAAAAACAAAGTGGCACAGAAGCCAAGCGCAGGGGTACAGAATAAAAAAGGGAGCGAGTAGTCAGGCGGCAAAAGCGGCAACGGAGGTTCAACCCACAGGGGGCTGTGTGGCAGATGGGGGGAGCGACCTGCCTGGTGACAGCACAATCAGTTACTTACATTGACCTTCATATTTTTTTAAGGTTGCACTCCTGAAGGTAAAAAAAGCTCCATTACTATACAATGCTAATGGTGTTCAAAATTCAAAGTTTCAAAAGCTTTTTATGTTAGTGTTGCTATCGTGTAAAACATTTTGCAGGCCGAGCAGATACATGCTTGCATAAGGCGAGTTTCCCTTGGCAGGGCTCCAAAAAAACTACAGTGTAATTTAATTTTCATTTGTACCCCTTTTTCAAAACAGGACCAGGGAATAGAATATCTCTATGAGGATGTGTGGCTTGATGGGCAAGGAGAAGGACAGCTGTCATGACATATCTCACCTCGCAGAATTGTCAGGAAAACTTCCCATCACTAGAATATCGTGGCAGCGCTTCCCTCCGAGTTTAGAGCACTTTGATGGTGATTGCAGTGGAGTGGATTGGGTGTTAAAAGTGTGAAAGTGAGAACCCCTTGGCCGAATGTCAACTTATTGTACAGAAAAAGGTAAGCCATCAGTATTGATCGATTTCATCCTTCCAGATTTCATTGCCATACGTCAGATCTCCTCCTCTAAGAGACCATAGTGCAAGCCATACCTGAATAATGTTGGTGCTGCCAGGCTACTAAACTCGTACTCTTAATTTTGCAGCCAAAAAGGCAGGAAGCCTCTCGTGCCAGATTGAATACTCCTCCCATCAGTGACTGACTACTTTAAACACTAGCTATACCATTGCAACTGCTATCTACCACCAGTGATTTAAGTGGAATAAAACAGGTAGCAGTCTCTAAAAGGGTTGTGGCCAAAGAAGATTAACAAGGAATTGTTTACAAAAGGTGTGGGCTATGTAACTAAGGGAGTGGCATAACACATGTAAACGAAAATCCTGTGCATAACACATCATGCCACCTTAGCTGTGCCTCTCAGTGAGTTTCTGTTATTACATGTCAATCAATCAATCAATCAGTGATTTGTTAAGTGCGCTACTCACTCGGAAGGGTCTCAAGGCGCTCAGGGGTTGTACTACTGCTCGAAGAGCCAGGTCTTGAGGTACTTCCTGAAGGTCAGGAGGTCCTGGGTCAGACAAAGGTTGACGGGGAGGGAGTTCCAATTTTTTGCAGCAAGGTAGGAGTAGGATCTACCGCCAGATGTGGTGCGGTAGATGCGGGGAATGGTAGCAAGGGCGAGGTTGGCGGAGCAGAGTTAGCATGTAGGGATGTGGAAGTTGAGGCGCTCGTTGAGATAGGCCAGTCCGGTGTCGTGGAGAGCTTTGTGAGCGTGGATCAGGAGCTTGAAGATGATCCTTTTGTTGACGGGGAGCCAGTGGAGATCTCTGAGGTGGGCTGAGATGTTTTTGTGGCAAGGGAGGTTGAGGATGAGTCATGCAGAGGCGTTCTGGATGCGCTGGAGCTTCTTCTGGAGCTTGCCCGTTATTCCCGCGTAGAGGGTGTTGCCATAGTCCAGTCTACTGCTGAAGAGGGCGTGTGTGACCGTTCTTCTGGTTTCCACGGGATCCCTCTGAAGGTCTTGCAGAGTAACCACTAAAACAATAAAGGACATACTCCCTGAATAAGCCAGTCCTATTGGATTTGACAATGCTTGTTAGCAGTAGCTAGTAATTAGTAACAATGATGTTGTTGTGGATAAATAGAATGAACATGTTCCAATTCTGAAAAGATGAGGCAGTGAATTAAACATTACTAAGGTCTATGAAAGAGGTAGTGGTTTCCAGAGTGTCTTAGTCATACCTGGTCTCTCCTTCACACCACTTCACTCAGCAGTGTCTCACTCTGGTAGAGACACTAAAGCCCTTTTTTCTGCCTTCATCTTTCTGAATATGCTCCATGTGCATCTCGTGCATGCCATTTCTTGCATTTTCATCATTACCTTTGTCCTCTCTCCTTCTGCACATACTTTCACCTCTGTCTCTTAACTAAACCCCCCACACACATATCGGACACATTCACTACATTTCTTTTTCTGTGACGCTGTCAACATTTAGAAAGCAGTATTTACTCTTTGCAAAGATATACAATTACAAATTGCGAACAGATTACTCATGTGCTCTACTTTCTGCAGAGAGGACAAGCAACATATGTCCTGTTGTCTGAGTATCTCTTCGACTCATGAAGAAGGGACTGTGAGAAACTCACATTTCCTTCAGCCTCAACTCATGAGCACTCTGTCTGATTCAACTCCAGGAGGCGACTCACAGCATGCAAGAGTTGTTATGTGGCATACAAAACTAATAAAACACAAGGCATGGGAAAATCAAACACTCTTAGAAAGTGCAAGATGAAACTAAACATATGAAACTTAAAAAGGAACTGCATGGCTACTAGATATTACCTTAAGGTTCATTGTTGAGAAATTGATCAAACTTGTGTCTTTTAAGTTAGGGACAAAAAAACAGCAAGGTGTAACTGATTTAAAGCTCTCTCACACATACACAAACCAAACTGCTTCATAGGAAAGTTAATTTCTCCATATCTAATACCAGCCAAAGAAACAATACCTCATTTTTAGAGAAAAATTGTTTTGGTCTCACTATCAGCTTTGGTTCGACAACTGTTATGCTTTAGGTAAACCTAAGCCCCTGTGCCAAAGGTTCAGTCACACTAGACAAGCCCAGCTTGTTTCACAATAACACCTGGGCTGAACCCTGGAAATAAAAGGAAGTGAACATTTCACTGCAACGTCCTAATAGCAAAGTCCTAATAGCAAATACCTATGCATGATGGCACCAATATTACTCAGGATCCAGCTAGGAAAGAAACTGGAAAGCCAGCCACAAAACCACAGACAGAACCAACTACAAGGCTGCACTTAGATATTACCACCAGCAACTGAGAGGCACCAAAGAAAGAGTGCTAACTGATAGGACCAGAGGGAGCTCCAATAGCTGAAAGGAAATCTTCAATCATAAATGACTTCACCACACCCTTTGCCTCCCTCAGCAGCATCACCCCCTCCCAAGAACTCCGTGACAACCTATAAAACGTCTTCCACAGCGAAAAACAACTTTGAACACCAACAGGATCCCCAGCTATCTCATTGCAAACCTGCCCATCACCAACCAAGGCAGCCACCTGACCGAATTGAAAACTCTCACCAGAAAAGACACAGAATGGACCATGCAGACCATCCCCTCAGAAGCCCCTACATAGCCAGGCCCTCACCACGTCTACAACTGTGGTGAATCACTCAACAGTACCACCCACATTCCTTGAATACTGGAAGCATGCAACGGTCAATGCCCACCTCAAGAAGCCATTGGCCAACCTGAGACAACTTCTGTTCTATCTCCCTACTCCTTTACCCAGCTAAAGTGATTGTGAAGGCCATCAACAAGCAACTAACAACCCACCTCAAACAACCACATCTGCTGGACAAAAATCAAGATCCAGAATAAACCATAGCCCTGAAACAGCACTCATCGCAGCCACTGAGGCACTTCCAAACCATCCTGGACTAAGCAGATACGCGGCTTTCATCCTGCTCGATCTCTTTGCGGCTTTCAACATGGTGTCCCACAACACACACATCAGAAGACTCCATGAGCTTGACACCCAAGGACCTGCACTTAACTGGACCTGCTTCGTCCTCATGAAAAGAACCGAAAAAGACAGAATGCCATCCTTCACGTATGATATGAAAAGCCTAATCTGTGAAGCCCCCCCTGGGATTGTCCCTAAACCCTACCGTTTTCAATGTCTACTTGACTCCGCTTGCCAACATCATCCAATCTCAAGGCCTCACCCTCATCTCCTACACCAACAACACTCAAATCATCCTCTCCCTGACAAGACAAACACCACCAGAACCAACTTCACCAATTGCATGACCATGGTAGCAGAATGGTTGTGAACTAGCTGCTTAAACCTCAAGTCTTACAGGACAGAAGTACTGGTCTTTGGAAACAGGACCTCCCCGTGGAATGCCACCTGGTGGTTGATAGAGATAAGGCTAACATCCTTGACCATTCCAGAAATCTGGACTCATCCTAGACTAGAAGCTCAACATGATGGCACAAGTCAACACAGCGTGCGCTGCCTGCTTCCATATCCTTCATATACTACAAAATCTTCAAGTTGCTGCCATAGAACACCAGATGAATTGTCACACAATCTCGCATCACAAGCAGGCTAAACTATGGTAATGGACTCTATGTCAAAATCTCCAAGCAGCTCCTACACAGACTTCAAACCATTCAGAACAGCATCGCAAGACCCATACTCAACCTTACACACTGCACCCACATCTCAACCCATCACTGACAGCTCCACTGGCTCCACATTCACAAACACAGCCAACTCAAACTTCTCACACACATATGAAGCCTTGCACAACACTAGACCAGCTTACCAGAACAGCCACAAGCACTTTCACCAACCTGTCAGAAACCAATGCTCAACCTTACTCTCACTTGCACTCCCCCCTGCAGTCACAAAAGCAGAGCAGAAGCTCAGTCTTTCTCCTACATCACACCCAAAACATGGAATGCCCTCCCACTACCCATCAGAGCCTCCTTCTCACTTCTGGAGTTCTGCAAGAAGCCGAAGACCGGGCTCTTCGAATAACTCCACGTGTACCACACGTCCACACATCTGCTCAAGAGCCTGGATACCCTCACAGGGGATTAGTGTGCTTTACAAATCAACATAACATAACATTCAGCTACTGGTGTCCAACTCAATCAGCCCTTTACAGGAGCAGCACTGGCCATACTTTTGAATAACTTTCTAATTGGTGATGCATATTCTTTTTTTTACTTCATTGTCTTATAGATGCATCGAGTACAAAACAATACAGAAGTCGATTTAAGTAGTACTTTTGATTTAATTGACCATTCTATCCTCTGGTCAACTTTGATCTGCTTTGGTGCCCCAGAGGCGGTGATTTGTTTTTTGGCCCATCTTTACAGGAACCTTGCATTGAAGGTCCGGTACGGGCCAAACGGTGGTACTATACCGAAGGCAATTTGCCAGATGAAGGTCTGGAATAAGAACTGACTAGAGAAGTAAAAAATAATGTGTGAGTGAAGGAGAGTGAGGATAAAAATGGCTCTGAGCCTAAAACATCATTTTAATGTATCAGGAAAAAGGTTCAGGCCAAGATTAAAAACATTCAGAGTATTGGCGGGGATAATGTCCTGCTATGCTCTATAAAGAAGGAAGGGTAGTACACCTAATCCTATCTATTGTATGGTCAACATGTTTCGCTCTGGATATGTACCTCTATTATTACTCTCTGCAGCACTTCCGGTTCCGGTTCATTCAGAGCGGAGCAGTAGCAGCAGCGGTAGCGGTAGGGCCCTGCTGAAACTCGCCGCTCGCCGCTTGCCACTCACCTATCGCAACCAGTGTACACCGCCAGTACGGGTGGCAGGTCCAGGATCCTGCCCGTAGCAGCCGCAGCCCGCAGCCCACAGCAGTCAGTGTGGCAGCCGAGCATGCCTGCAGCGGCCGCCGGTGTGCACAGAGGCGTGCACAGAGGAGCCCTGCGGAAGCGTCCTCTCCCCTCTGCGGACCCCCGCGGAAGCGGCCCGATCGTGGGTGCAGCTTGCGGGGGGCATAGGTGGCAGAGGGGGTTACAATTTATGGTGGCAAAAGAAAAGAGGGACACCCTTCAAGGACGGTACACCTGGCATCCAGGCCAGGCTTCAGGGCATCAGCTACCGGCCCTCTATTCCAGGTGCTGCCCGTGACATGACCCCCAGCACCAGCAAGAGGCAAGTGAGCAGGTGAGCAGCAGAGGGCTAATGGGCTAAGGGGGGGCAAGAAGGGCAACAAGTTGGGGGAGAGCTGGTCCAAGTTCTGGTGCTGCCCGGTTCCACTGTCAGGACGTGCAGCACCCCTCGCTCCCACCCACCCGGGTAGTCTCATCAGGTAGTCTGTGGCCTCAACACCCCCTCCCCTATACCACTGCCCTTCCCCCCACCCTTGCACCTTGCTCAGGGCTCCCACAGGTCTGGGTAGCCCGGGCAGGAGCAGGAGGGATCAACAAGGACCAGCACGGTCTGGCATCTCCGGACTCTCTGTGCCCCCCAGAACCCAAGCCCCAAAAAGCTTCAAGTTTCCCCTGAGGGTTACCTTCATTGCACCCTCAGAAAACAACGTACGTTAAAGTTTCTTCTTGGAGGACGGCACCCTCAACTGCCTCAAAATAATAAAAGGCGCAACAAGGCCTATCTCTCCCACTCAGCCCGCTCAAAATCACCCCGGTCTAAGGCAGCAAAATTTACAGACCACGAGATCAGGCAAAGCACGAAGCAGTATTATCAACCGTCCTGCAAAACAAGGTAAGAGAAAAAGGAAAGGAGACCTGGCTCTGGATGAAGCAACCCCAAAAAGGAGAGCAAGCAGCGAACAGGATCTCCCCCTCCCAGGCAGGAGGCATAATCTAACAAACGGCACACGCAGGGGAGGCAACCAAGACTCCAGCATGGAAGAAATGAACTGGGGCTTTTGGAAATCGATGACCCCGCCGGAGGGGGTTCCAGAGTCCACAGTCTCTCCCAAGCATCGCAAGATAACCGACTACTTCACTACTGCTGGAACCTGCGCCGCCAGAAAAAGGATCGACTCCCTGGCTCCATCCCAAACAAGTCTTGGGGAAATAACCCCACCCTGCAAAGACTGGCAACAGCAAGGAAGCAACGAAAAGAAACTCAGAATGAATCCACTTCCTCCCCTCTCCTTATAGCCAACAGTTGTGATCAGGAAAAATCACCCTACGAAAGTAGACGCATCAAGTACAGTCCAAGGAAGACACAGTACCACCTACTCCTACACCAGGATCCCTCTACAATCCTAGCCAAGACCTAATTCTATGCAATAAATCCCTAGACGCCACTAAGTACCAATGGACATCTAATCCAGCTAAGCTACCCATCCTGGACTCAGAACTGGTGGCAATCGCGGAACATTTAGAACAAGAATCTCAGGAAGGTGGCCAATTCTGTCAAATTCCGAAACTCCACTCTTTTCCAACGTACGACTGTGAAAAGGAAGAACAGGACCTCCGGGGTAAAGAACAGGTCTTTACAAGCGGATCAGCAAAGGCAGAAACAGTGACAGCCGCACAGAAAGCCCCCATAAAACAACAATAAATGAAGTATTATCAATTGGTAACCAAGAGCCCGACTTAAAGATACTAGCCCCAGTGGCGGTCAGGTCAGAAGAAATGTGGGCTGCATTCCTAAATTCAATGCAAGCAACATTCATGGCGCTGCAATTTCACTCAAATAAAATGGACATCCAAGTTGACTTGCTAAACACCCTGGCAGTATTTGTCTCTGGGACTGACAGTAAATTAGAAAAATTAAACACACTTATAACAAGGGCGCAAGTCAATCACTCTAATGACTTTTAAATCTGTTCCTGTAAGGAGGTAGTAGAAAAGATATCTCAACTGCCGCAAATCCTAGAGGGAATACTTCAAGAAATCTGCTCCACCCGAAAGGATGAACATACAGGCACTAAACCACTCGCCACCATGCTCAAATCTACACCGAGGGAGCAGGAACAAGAGAAGCAGCAGCCCCTTTCCTCCCCAGTGCCCGTTTCAACGATTATAAGTGAGGAGAGAATATCGTCTGACAGCCGCCAACTAGCAAGTGCTAGTATGGAACCCATGGAGAATCATCCTCCGCTACAGTCCATCAATAAGCCCGGGAACCCTGAGTTTCCCACAACCTGGACCCTTTCAAAAAGAGAACGTAAGCAGGCAAGGAAGGGAAGGAAGTCCGCACAACTTCATCAACCAATTGCCAAAAAAAGCACTGATACTAGCCTAAAGGAACCACCTAAAGACCAAGTGACGTCAAATGGAGGGTATAATAGTGACATTACTACCCACATAAGTACAAGCTCTAACATAAAAGTAGATGTGATAACACTCCCCGCCTCAGCAGACAATACCCAGTCAACAAAGTCCCCTCTGAGGCCACCCACAGCAATTGGCACAACAACGAACTTAAGACCAAGCCCCACAAGGGGCCAGCAGAGTAAAAAACCAAAACCCATCACACCTCTGCTGCCCCCCCAACTAACAATGGTCAATGTGGGCAGCAAGGGACACAAGCCTGCCAGTGGTCAGTGGGAAGATGGGTATAAGGAGCAAAACCGGCACATAGAGCAAAATCAGTCACTTATAACAGACACGAATACCAAGAAGTCCACCCTCCAGTTACTCTGGATTCCAGAATTCACCTCCAGGTCCCCCATAGACGTTCCTAATCGCTCTTCTATCTTAAGAATCATAAAAGCCTTACCAGATCTTCAGTTTGTAGCCTCTGAGGCCCGCGCAGCAATAAAATGTATTCAAGCAAGAGGCAACCAACACACGGATCCAACACTCACCATCTTCTCGGCACCAGATATCCCAAAGTGGATCATGAAAAGAAAGGACGTATTGAAAGCCTGGGGCATTGAGGTGACCATCTACAAAGGAGAGCACAATCCAACTCCGCTACTAGCCTCACAATACCTGGGAAATCCCAAAGGCACATGGTCGGTTTTGAAAGGAGTACATCAGGCTAGCAGACCCATTGAAGAAAAGCCCAGTGAGAAAAGTCCACGTAAGCACCCGCTGACAGTCCAAGTATGGAGAGAAGAAGAGAGGGAAAGAGTGGTCTTGGGTCAAAAAATATATCTGGAAAGGGAATGGGCAGCGACGAATTTACCCCCAAGACCGATAGGCAACAATTGAATAGGTAAGGATCAACCCGCACACAGCACATTATCCATTTGCTCCTGGAACGTCGGTGGCCTACGGGCAAAACTGGAGGATCCTGCAGTAATAAATTTCTTCAGTTCCTTCGACATTTTACTCCTACAGGAAACCTGGGCAATGGAATCAATACCAATAATTGAATTCATGGAATATCTTAGCCCAGCAACGAAAACAAATAGGCACAGTAGGCCGAAGGGAGGCCTAGCCATCTACGTCAGTAAGAGCCTTTTGGTAAAAATCTCTGAGCATAAGGAGAAAGACTAACCCGTTCAATTACTCCGGCTGGACGATTGGGGGAAAAAACACACAGGAACCATTGATTCTGGCTAACACATACATCAATCCAAAAAATTAAAAAATTGAAGCAAACAAAGTGTTAACTCAAGTATTAAGGATAAAAAGCACAGTAAAATCGGCATTCTGGCTAATGTCGGGCGATTTCAATCTCAGCTTATTCCACAACCCCAGTGAGGACCACATTCAAACAGTGTCAAGAATGCCCAGCCAAACCCTCCCAAAAAAACTCAGGAAAGAGAAAATAGGGGAGAGTTTTATATGCACTTGAAAATCAGTAGGCCTCTTCGTGCTAAATGGACGGAAGTGCCTCGGTATTCCACCGGCATGGACAACATTCTCCGGGAAATCGGTCTCCTATCTAGACTACACTTTGGTGTCCCCTGCTTTATCTAAGTTAGTAAACTCTTTTACCATCATGGACCGCACGGAAAGTGATCATAAGCCACAGGTATTTGGAATCTGTACATCACCACCAAAACTGGAGAAAGGGGTAGCCCTAAACGGGGCATTGGACACCGAAAATCTAAAGCGACTCAAATGGTCATCTGACACCATTGAAAGTCAGGCAGAAGAGGCCCTACGAAAGCTAGAATCAATGACCACAAGTGGGGCAAAGTTGACAACAGTTTGGGAGAATTTTGCCCTCGACCTCAAAAAAAGATTGATTCTTTAAGTAACACGAGAAAGGGAGCACAATTGAATCACCTCCATAGTTCACGTTTACCGCTGCCAGTGCGCAAAAGGAAAGCAGCTGTAGGTAAATTGTTAAGATCACTGCGTAAATGCCCAGATGATGGATCAATATTGACCCCTCTGAGAGAGCAAAGGAAATTGTATAAAAAGGATCTATGGACCGTTAAAAAAGGCCAACAGGAGGTCCTGTGGGCCAAACTACATTTTGTGACCAAAACATCTGACTCCAAAAGATTTTTGAAAATCATCAATACAATAGACAATGGTGCAAAAGCAGGCAATAATGCAAACATTACAGAGGAAGTATGGATATCCCATTTAAAGTCCCATCTAAAAGAACTGACCAGCGAAGAAGGCCCTCAAATTCAGGGGCATATCATTGGCTGGGAACCCAACGTCCCTGAAGCTTTGAAAATTACGGCACCAGATCTATTAAAAATCATTGGAAAGTCACGAACTGACTGCGCCCCTGGCCCTAGTGGCTTACCTCAAGCATTATTCAAACAAGAAATGGAAAGATGGGCCAATTTCCTGGCTGCAATATTTAATGATGTGCTCACAACAGGCAGCGTCCCGGCATCCTGGAAAGGCTCAATAATCCACCCCATATTTAAGGGTGGGAGCGCGCTCTCCCCAAGCAACTTCTGTCAGGATACTTCAATTCGATTTCCTCAGAAGCAGAAGATAACTCCTCAGTCCCTACCCGAGCTACTCACAACAAATTTTAATCCTTCGTGCTGAGTACCCTGGAGGGTGAAAGGGGAATGGGATTGTAGAGAGACTGCTACAGAGATGATGAACGTCAGTACTCAAACTGCCTCTTCACGTCTAAGATTGGATGCAACTTCTCAACCTTTGTTAGAGATTGGTTTTATGTTGCTATATATATATATATATATATATATCTGTATATATATATATATATATATAGTTAGTGATAATGCGTTCTCCAAATCAGCTGATGTTAGTTGGTTTCTACTTTACATTAGAGAGTTCAATTACATTTATTGCATTAGTAATTCTTGCGTGTGAAAGTTTGTTTCTCCTGTCTTATTTTGACTTCTGTCAATACTTGTATTTGTAAATGCTTGTTTATTAAAGTTTGTTTCTTCTTTCTTACTTCGACATCTGTTGATAACTTGTATTTGTAAATGCTTGTTTATTAAAGTTTGTTTCTCTTTTAAACTCTACTTTGGTTTATTACCATTGCATTTGTAAATGCTTACTTGTTAACATTCATTTCTCTGTTAAACTCGGCCTTCGTTTATAACCTTGGTATTTGTAAATACTTGCTTGTTAAAGTTCGTTTTTCTTTTGACTTTGGTATCTTAAACAGGAACCTTGTAAACATAAGGCTTATTCATACATTAAACTCTGTAGCCTTGCCAAACCTCCACTGGAACGGTCTACTATCAAACTCCTCGAATAAACCTTGACAATATTTATCACGTTTTCTGTAAAATAGTCTTCAAGGGTAATTTTACCTCACAGGAGTTTCTGCTCTGAAGCGCGCTCTCTCTCCACACAGCTGATTCCTGTCAGACCTCAGTTGAAGTGTGAAGCTTCCAGCTGGTGAGCTCGTAACCTAGCAACCAACCGATTGCAAAACTAGAACTGTAACTAACCTTCAGGACTCACGACGGCCATCTTGAATCTTCTCTTCTTGATTCTTGCTTTGAAATAAGCGCAAGATTACTCTGCAAACCTTCTTCCAGTTTGGGCTTTGCTGTCTCCACTGAGGATATCTCTTTGCTTTTCTCAAGCATTTCTTTGATTTGATTTGGCAAGTTTTTGTGGTCATGACAACTACAGACTAATCTCTCTTTTAGACGTTGACCTCAAGTACCTTTCCTGCTGTGTGCTAAAACATCTAGAAGCCTGGATTACAGATAACAATATTCTGCCCCTTAATCAAACCGGCTTCACCAAGCACCAAGGAACATTAACAAATCTTATGGGGCTAGATCTGATCATGAACAGAGCAAAGGCAAAGGGTTCTCCAACCTATTTATGTTTTGTTGACTTTAAAGCTGCTTTTGCCTGTGTCACCCGCGGCAAATTGTGGGCCAAATTACTACTATGGGGGCTGCCACATCCTATTTTAAATTCCAACAAAATGATATACTCTGATACTTGGGTGAAGGTTAAATTGGGGGAAGGCTCTCACCTATCCAGGGCAGTCAAAACAACAGTGGGTGTGAAGCAAGGCTGTGTATTGGCCCCAACACTCTTTATCCTGTACATAGCAGATCTCCCCACCAAGTTAAATGGTTGTTCATCCCACTCTCCCTCACTGGGCGGTGAACAAGTATCCAATCTGCTATATGCAGATGACCTACTATTAATCAGTAATACCAGAATAGGCATGCAGAATTTGTTAAAGGCTGTAGAATAATATTTAGAAATCAATCATAAAAAATCTAAAATGATTACCTTAAACCGCAGGCCAACCAGCCAATGTAAATGGCATATGAATGGGAAAATCCTAGAGGAAGTAACATCATATAGATACCTAGGATTTGTGGTGGACGCTAGAGGTAATTTCACGCCACAAAAAGAAGCAATAAAAAACAAGACGCAGGCCCTTACTTACGCTTTTTGTAAGCTAGCAAACTCAATGTGTGGTCATGCACTGAACCCATTAACAGCTGTAATGAGAGCGAAACTACTTCCAACTATCACCTGTGGGACCGAAATAATGAGCGGGATGGAAGTAGGTCTACTGGATAAGCTTCTGATAAAGACCTATAAGCGCGTTTTTCGGCTCCCCGGGCGTGCTTCGCCAGCCCAGGTCAGACTGGAATTCATGCTGGTCAAACAGTCGTTAGCCCGTCCCGCGGTATATATTAAATGCTGCTACAAATTGAGCCGTTCTTCAAAAGGGTCTTTAGCCAATCTAGTTTGGGAGGAAATTATCCTAGAAAGAGGGAACTGCAACTACATAAGGTATCTAGAAAAAAGTAAGAGTCTTTTAAACTTAGATGAGGTATGGGACCGGTCCCTACCCAGCCCCATTTTCAATAAAGCCGTGAGTAAAGCAAGTAAATTACAGAGCTGGCTAGAAGATAGGGTCTCATTGACCAAAAGGGAGCATAGTTGGTTGATCCTTAACTCCTACAGAATGTTTAAAGAATCACTACTGATGGCTGCCTCCTACTCACAGAAAATCAAGCAATCCTTTCTCAGACTTAGGCAGGGTGAAGTCCCAATGTTAGACCTCATGCCAAAATGGAAGAAGGAGTGGCAAGTAGGCTCCCAGGAGTGCCGTCTTTGTCATCTAGTAGATGCAAACTTGGTGCATGTGGTCTGCATTTGTCCAGCTTTGGCGGTTGAAAGGAGACTCTTACTGAAAAAAGAATTAAACGATTTAAGAATTAGATCCTGCAGACAAGCATTAATTGCAGCTTTTAATCCTCAAAACACAATATTGAACATTAGGCTAGTTCAATTTTTGGAAATTTTCTCTCTCAAAATCACAGCCTCTCGAAATAACCAAGTCATATGGAGGACGGAAATGATAACAAAATCCCTATAACCCACTCTGATCATCTTAAAGAAGTGAAGGCTTCTAGGCAGTTCATTTGGGTTGCTGAGCATGTGTTGCAATAAGGTCTGGTACTAACAATCAGACTTAAGTAGGGGTAAATAAAATCGATAGAAGGTCTCTTCCCACTTTGTCCTATGTTTACTAATGCCTCATTGGTCCATTACTGTTCTCTTTTAAATTTCTATGTGGAAGGAAATTTTATATATCATTTCATTTTAAACACAGGACTCTTTTTTTGCGCTGTATTTGCCTTATCTACACTAAGATTGTTCTGTTGCCCTATTATTATTAATGCCTTATAGCACTAAGTAAGATCTTTTTTTTAAAAATGTATGTGGAAGGAAATCTTATATACCATTTCATTCTAAACTTAAGATCTGTAATTGCCTTCTTGCAGTAAAGTTGCTGTGTTAAATTTTTATGTGGAAGGAAAAGTTTATGGTTTTAATTAACTAATAAAAACTTGTTTACTACTAAAAAGAAAATTATGTGTATGTGTGCAGGCGCACTGTGCACACTATTGGTACTTTCCCATTACATACCTGCCACATCTAGCTATTGAAGAAGACAATGCACATCCTATTTCTCTTAAAGCCATTTTACCGCACCTATGGGCAGCCGACTCCAGATGGGAAATTAACACCATCCGTAGTACCACTAAGGCCTGGCGGGAGTTAGGTGTTGGGGCAGTGAAGTTGCCATTGTATGCACTGGCATTACTATTGTTACACCACCCAGCCATTTCAGTCACTCAAGAACCCAGAGCGGTCTCTATACTGTCGGATGCGGGACTGATGATGATGGGAGATGTGTATCCAGAGGGGAAGTTCATTTCACCTGACACGTTATTATTACCCCCTTGAGGGTGTACATTTATCATGGTCTCTAGGAGGCTTTAAAAGCATACTATCCACAATTTCCTGATGCTCCACCTGTAATGGGAGCTTTGCAGATGATGCTCACCTGAAGCACATGCAAACGTCTCATAACAAGATTGTATAATGCAACTCAATGAGACATACCCATTACCCTGATCAACGCACCAGGCAAGTGGAATACTGGGTTGGATGTCCCACTCTCTCTGGAGGTTTGGGAGTTCTGTTGTGCACTCGAGGGCAGACTCACACTTAATTATAATTTATGAATTATACATTTCAAATATCTACAGCAGATGTATTACACTACACTTCAGTTGTATCGCTACGGCCTGCGCACCGATGCCCGAGCATTGTGGCATCTCTTATGCAGACTTTCTACATCTTGTCTGGACATGTGAATTTGTTCATTGTTTTAGGGTACAAGTGACTCAAGCCTCAACTTCTATAGTAATGGAGCAGGTGGATTGCACACCACACATCTGTCTGTTGGGTCTTGTCAAGTATCTGCAACCGATTAATCGCAAGCTGGTAGCGATAACTCTCCTATTGGCAAAGGGGACAGTGCACTCTGGGAAAAAGCAGCTCCCAAATTTGACCACTGATTGACTGATGTAGCATATTGCAGAGACCAATTAGACTTATATGCAGAGCAATTACATGAGGCATTGCGCCCTCAAAATAGATAGGCACCGTTCACCACATATATCCTGTTGACGGCGGCTGGAGACTAGAAGATGATAATTGAGCCACTCGATATCGAGCTTATATACTGATTCTGTGTTTTATATTCTGACTATGGAGTGCTAGAGCAAATGTGAAGGACTTCCACTGTGATTAAGATGTATATATTGCAAATGCAATGTTATGCACTCTGTTCTGAATTTGCTTAATAAAATGTAATAATATATTTTAAAAAAGCTGTGAAGGCCAATGCACCCAGCATCACAGGTAGGCCAGTCCCTGTGTTGCTCTATTCTGACTATGCTGTTTTATTATCTAGGACACCAAATGGCCTCCAAAAACTGATGAATGTATTTAGGGATTCAATAGTTTCCAAGCAAATGGTTATTAATAAAACCAAAACATTTATTATGGTCTACGGGAAGAAAACGCAGAAGTGTAGACCTTTCTACATTGCAGATTCACCTATTGTTAGAGTTAATTCCTTCTGTTATTAAGGGATTCTTTTTGCGAGTAATGACGCATGGGACTCAACAGGTCACTAATCACAGGTCCAAGATGAGCAGGAATAGTCAGGGGATCTTTCGGTTTTCACCTGGTAGACATATGTAAAACTAGAGGACTGTCCACCGCCATATTTTGTGGAGGTATGTGGGGTTATACATGGATGCTTCAGATCTGGTTTCCTCACTTCTCCTGGTCATCTCAACTAAACAAAATTCACAATCTCAATTTGTGCCACAGAAACACTGACCTAAACAACTCAAGAGATTGGATTTGTAAGGTCTTGATGAATCTGTGTTAATCAATTTGTGTCAAAATGACTGGCATATTTACATAATATCCTGAGAAGCTGACATATTGATGGGGATTGGCTGGTTCAAAAAATCAAGCCTCTTCCTATTGATTACAAATCAAAAATGAGAAGAGAAGACACTATGGGCCTCATTCTGAACCTGGCAGACACAAGGCCACCGGGTTCGGTGGTCTGAGCACCATATTTCAACTGGGGACCGCCAACTCCGCCAGTATCAGAGATCCTGACAGCCTGGTGGTAGGTGGCATTCCTAATTCAGCAGGGCAGTGCTGCAAGCAACAGTGCCCTGTGGATTATGACATATGCAGACAGTGCACATTCCGGGAGTGCTGGTGTGCAATTGCATTGGCCTCGGCTCCCTTCAATGCCGCCACACTGCTTCTGCCAGGCTGACCCGCGGAGACGTCATAATACAACGCTTACACCGGTCAGCCCAGTGGAAACATCGTAATACAACAAGGGGTGAGGGCACCGGCTTGACGTCGCCTCATACCCACGGCTTTGGCCGTCCAAAGGTCGACCAAAGTCGTAATCGGGCCCAAAGTGTTCCTATACTTATAATGGGCAAAACAAAAATATTTTTTTTAAATATTATTTTACACTAAAATCATTAACAAGCATTCAAGATTCTTTTTTAATATATACAGTTTAAAATAGTAAATCCTAAATATTTTAAAATATGACATTAATATAATATAAGTAAAAAAACAAATAATATTCAATACAATCTAAAAATATATACTTGCATAAACACACATATACGTGTGTGTATATTTATATATACATTTATATATAAAGTAACACTATTATTAAAAGTATATTTTATATTAAATACATTATCAAATTAATGAAAAACCAAAACATTTACAGAGAATAATATTAAAAAATATATCTATATATATATCTATCTATATATATCTATCTATCTCTATATATATATATATATATATATATATATATATATATATATATATACATATATATAAAAACAAAGCGGCTCAGTTCAGAAAGGCGCTGCGCTCATTGTACTGGTGCAACCGCTATGGGTGAGCCGAACCCATGAAAGAATTATGTAGACCAAGGATTAGCAGTGCACTCCATCAAAGGTATAAATAAACCTTATTTTATTGTAAGACTGGAAACAAAAGAACAACACGTTTCGACCATAAGGTCTTTTTCGAGTTCAAACATCCTGTTACTGTTTCAGATCCTATTTATAGTGACACACTTATTACCATAACAATGCATACTGGGAGTTGTAGTTCAGTTGTAAATGTGAACTGGTTAAACAGTAATAATCAATCTTATACATTTAAATTCAATTAAAATAAATTGAAAATAAATTTTCATGAAGTTAAGCAAACCAAAATAAAAAAAAAAATACTGGATTATTCAAATTTCAAATATTATATAGAAACAGACAAAAGTCAAGTTCACGCCTGGAAGCACAGCCAGCCTGTTGGAAGTGCTTCCGTCGTTTTAGCCCTGGCGGTCCCGTACCGCCAGGGTCAAAATGACCCCCCTAGTATCTATAGAAAAAATGTTTTTTTTTTTGCTAATAACTTTCAAGCTGTTTGATGAATCTTCACAAAATTTTCCAAGAAAATACGAGGCTCACTTCAGAGTCTGGAAAGTTTGGGGGTGATTCATCAGGCAGGGGCTGAGATAAAGGGGGGCTCCCAAAACGCTGTTTCCCCATACATTTTTCCATAGGGATTTTGAACAGAAATAGCCCCCGAACCACTGGATGGAATTACACCAAGTTTGGCAGAAAGGTAGCTCTTAGACCAGAAAGCACCCTTTTTGTTATTTGGTGTAAATCCGTTCAGTAGTTTTTGAGAAATTAGAGAAAAAACAAATTTGTATGTATAGGAATGCAAAGGCTCCATGAACCCTCCCGATCTCTTGCTGAGATCTAATTGGCTGCCAACACTTCAAAAAGGAAGTGTTGGTAGCTATGTTGGGTCTCAGCTTCAGTCGAGTCCCAGAAAAAAAGATTAAAAAGAAGACCAGGGTAGGGACATCCTGACCCATTAGCTGTGGCGCTGGGGTCCCAGAGGGACCCACAAATAGCAAAAAAACATTTTAAAAACATTTTCAGTGAAATACACAGTGGGTCCATGAATCCACCTGTGCTTGTTTAAATGCAGCCCCTGGGTGGGCCAGATCTGGTAAGCAGTGACATTTTGAATGTCCCCAGAGGCCAAAGACATTCTGGCCCTCATTACAACATTGGGAGGTGGCAGGCACCGCCCGCCAAGTTGTAACCGCCATGCGGCCGCCAATGCATCCGCACTCCCGCGGTGGCCATTATGAGATCCCCGCTGGGCCGGCGGGCGGAAACCTAGTTTCTGCCCGCCGTCCCAGCGGGAATGTCGGGGGCAACACGGGAGCCGGATCCAAATGGAGCCTGCGGTGTTGCGGCGGTGCGACAGGTGCAGTTGCACCTGTCGCGCTTTTCACTGTCTGCTATGCAGACAGTAAAAAGCTCCATGGGGCTGTGGCAGGGGGCCCCTGCACTGCCCATTCCAGAGGCATGGGCAGTTCAGGGGCCCCCAGGGGCCACAAGACTCCCCTTTCCGCCAGCCTTTTCATGCCGGTTCCTACCACCATGAAAAGGCTGGCAGGAGGGGGACTCGTAATCCCCTGGGCTGCCCTGGGAGATTAAAACCGCCGGGACCGACGTGGCGGTAAACCGCCAGGAGGTGCGACCGCGGTGCTTCCACCGCGGTTGTAATTAGCAGGATTGACCGCCAGGGTTGTAATGAGGGCCTCTGTGTGCAAGGGGACCAGGTGGTCCCCTGCAGACCTTTTATAGTTAGAGTTATCTCAAGTAACTATAACTCGTGCCCTAAGGTAACTATTACATGTTCGCCATACACTGTTAAGTAACCCACTAATCGCGGCACTCAGGACATCTTTGATAACAACATTAATAATATATATGTAATATTTGCAGTAAAATGTTTGATGAAACTGTGCATGGCAGTGGCGCAAGTTACAGTTACCTTGGGGAATGAGTTATATTTACTTGAGATAACTCTAACTGTAACAGGTGGATTTCTATGGTTTGGTGCTTTTGAAATGTGAGCCTAACTATAATGTCCCTTTTACCTTTGCTTTTATAAGTGCAGAGTCCCACAAAAAAAGAGTTAAAAAAAGACAAGGGGTTAGGGTAGAGTCACCCTGACCCCTTAGCTCTGGTGGTGGGCACCCACAGGAAGAAAACTTTTTTAAAAACATTTTTACTACAGAATTACAACAATTTCGCAAATTCCAGGGAAAATGTATCAAAAAAAGATGCATAGGCTCCTGCGCTTTCCTATTAATAAGCCCCCCTGGTGGGTCTGGTCCAGAGGGTGTTTTTGTTTTTTAAATAGGTGTTTTCTAAATTGGGTGCGGGGCTGTGTGAACCCCTGCAACCCAGGGACCTCCACCTCCCCGGATCAAAAATGATTTTATTATGTGGTGGAGGCCCCCCTTGATGCCCCTGTGGTCCCATATAGCCTGTAATGGGCAAAAAATATAAATTAAAAAAAATCAGTTGGGACCATGTGTGTCACAGAAAGCCCGTAAAGGGCATAAAAATAGTTATTAAAAAAAGATAGCCTAATGGTGAAGGTCACAGAACTTCAAACTGAGAGTTGAGGGTTCGACTGCAGGTTTATCCATAGTCATTTCCCTCCTTTAATTTCTTTTCAACTGCAAATGTTTAAGGCTCATACTGAAAGGTGATCTTACCCTTTTTAATTGACAAATACATTTTTCTTTTCAATCTGTGCAGAAAAATCTCATTCTAAGTATATTCTCTATCAAAGCCCAAAAACTCTCTCTCTCTATCTCTCTCAGTCTCTTTCTCTCTCTCCCTCTTTCAATCCCTTTCTCCCACTCACACACCCACTCAGGCCCTTATGCACCCACTCACAGACCCACTCAGTCACTCACACACCCACTCACAGACCCACTCAGACCCTTATGCACACACACACAGCCCCAGTCAGACCCTCATGCACGCACTCACAGACCCACTCAGACACTCATGCACCCAGTCACAGACCCACTCAGACTCTCACACACCCACTCACAGAGCCACTGACATCCTCATTCAGCCACTCACAGACACTGACACACACACTAAGACACTGATGCACACACTCTCACATCCAGACAGAGACTCTCATAGCCATTCTCACCCCCAGATACACATTCTTACACCTATTCTCAGACCCAGAGAGATAGGCTGTGGTCATCTCCCTCCACGCATGGCCAAAGTGCTGTGTGCAGAGTAGGGTTGGGTGGTTAGGGGGGTTTTCCACAGGGACGGGCTGCAGGCCAAACTTGCCGGCATCCCCTGCTGCGCACGGGAGAAGCCCGTGCACGGTGCAAAGTTGGGTGCTAATAGGGGGTTGGCCTTTGTGGCCAACTGCCGCCACCCACGGTGCTGGTGGTTGGATTAACATAGAGTAATGAAAATTACTATACGTTAAAAAACATAGAAATTCACTGAAATCACCAAAGGTTAAAGGGACGTTATAGTTTGTAAATAAATTTTTTTTAAACATAGAAATTCACAGAAAAAAACCAAAGGTTACAGGGACTTTATAGTTTGAGCACATTTTAAATGTACAAAACCATAGAAATTCATCTGTTAGAGCTATCTCAAGTAACTATAACTCGTGACCTAAGGTAACTATAAGTTGCGCCCTTGCCATGCACTGCTAATTACCCCCAAAAATATGGCACTCCTAACATCTTTGATAACATCCTTGATAATATCAATGTAATATTTGCAGCAACATTTTTGACGGAAAAAACTGTGCATGGATGGGGCGCAAGTTATAGATACCTTAGGGCATGAGTTAATTATTAATTAATCAATTAAATAATTAATAATAAAATTAATTTTTAATTGTCTATTAATTATACCAATTTAACGTATACCCTTACAAAGCTAGCAACCCGCTATGACACTAAAGATAATTTTTAGCAATTAAATTAAAAACAAATTGCTTAAAATTACAAAAGTTTTCAAAAATATTATTAAAAATTGTATAAACAATAAAACATAAAATTAATATATGAACTAAACACATAAAGATAAGTAAAAACAATATTTTTTACTATATGATTGAAAACTTTATAAACAATGAAAATATTCTCGACAACGATGTTAGTAACCTAAAAAATCTGTATTCTTAACAACAATAATTCTGCATCACAACATTTTTGTATCACAATATTTTTTTCTGATATTTCTTTAACTGAATACTTAAAAGTCAATATTTTATTCAAATGCCAATTCAAATTTCTAAATTTCGCCAATAGACTCTCTTACATTAACCAAACCAGCTCTATCTTATACAATGTGTTCTTCATCAGTTCTAATGTAATCAAGAATAGACGTATAGAATAGATGTATCAATGTGTTCATGAAGCACCTCATTAATAAACATTTAAAAAGCTGCTAGGATTTTGCACAATCCAATTGTCAACACCTGACACTCAAATAAAACAAATTTTGCATAGAAGACAGTATCCATTTGTAACACTCTCTTTCTCTAATTAAATGGTAATCAGCCTTTAGATCTAATTTGGTAGGGATTGTTGTTGATTTTAGTTGGTCTAGTAGCACAGAAATCAGTGACCGTGGGTGCCTGTTGTTTATTGTAAGCTTATTGGGTGCCCTGTAGCCGGCACAAAAAACAATGGCAAGGCTCTGGAAGACTTTCCTTGTAACATTCTCTTCTAAATATCTTTACATGTTCATTCTCTTTTTCAGTCAGAGCATAAATCCTGCCAGAAGAAATTCTTGCACTAACTTCAAGATCTATTCTACATTCAAAGTCTCTGTAAGGAGGTACGCCTATGGCATTACTCCCATCAAGTTATGTTATGTGTATTTGTAAAACTCACTAGCACCAGCTATGGTATCCTGGTGCTGAGTAGGTGTGTGTGCCCAGCCCTGGCTATAGTAGGTTGGTTAATTGAAAAGCCAGGTCTTCCACTACTTGCAGAGTTCAAAACAAGTAGAGGAGGGTCTGATGTGGAATGGTAGGCATTTCCATGCTTTAGGAGCAATGTAAAAGAACACCCATCCTCCTGATCTGGATCTTTATATGTGTGAGATGTGTCCTGTGGAGCAGAGGTGTCTAGGTGGTTGGCAGAAGGAAATGCAACCATTTGGGTATGTGGAGTCTGATTTGGGTAGAGCCTTGAATGTGTGTATGAGGAGTGTAACTTTAGCACATTTGTGTATTGGGAGCCAGTGGAACTCCATGAGGTGAGGTGTGATGTCAGTTCTGTGTGGGAAGTTGAGGAGGGGTCTTGCTGCTTTGGATGGCTTGTAGTCTTCTACTGAATAGGTTGAAGATCTTTTCATAGAGGGTGTTACCATAGTTCCACTTAGTGGTTACTAGGACAAGTGTTACTAGTGTTGCTTGGAAGCCATTTGAAGATTGCCCTCCACATCTTAAGGGTGTGGAAGCAGGATGCAGTGATGGCTTTGACTTATGCATTAATGTCAAGTTTGCTTTTGATGATTATTCTGAAGTTGCTGCTGTGGGTTCTGGGTGTGGGTCCAAGTTCAGCGGGCCACCAGTTGGAGTACCATGGTGAGGTGTTGTTGCTGAAAATCACTACTTCTGTCTTGTCAGTGTTGAGCTTGAGACAGTTGGCTTTCAACTAGTTAGTGATTTTGGTCATGCAGGTGGTGAGCGTGTTGCTTGTGTTGGGGATCCTGCCCAGAGGGAGGGTATGAGTTGTGTGTCGGTAGCATAGGGGAGGGTGTTGATGTCGCGTGTACAGATGACATTGGCCAGGGGGATCATGTATGTGCTGACCAGAGTGGGGCAGAGTGATGAGCCTTGAGACACTCTGCCAATGAGTTTACGAGCTTCCAAAGAGTAAGGTTCCAGACTGACCACATGTGCTCTGTCCATAATTAAGGAGCAGATCCTGTGGAGAGCAGGTACTTGTATGCCAATTTTGTGTAGGCACCTTACAAGGATGAGGTGTGAGACCATGCCAAATGCTGCAGAGAAGTCCAGGAGTATGAGGGCAGCCATGTCTCTTCTGTCAAAGATTATGCGGATACCATCTCTGGCCGCGATGGCTGCTGTTACTTTAGTTTGATTGGGCCTGAATCTGGACTGCATTGAGAAGCTGACAGTTCCTGGGATGGCCATTGAGGATTCTGTTGCTTAGTTTCTATAACATCTTTGCTGAGTATGGTAGGAGGGCGATGGGTCTGTGGTTGGAAAACCTGGCTTGGTCATCAGATGGGTTCTTGGGCAGGGGTGTGATAGTGGCATTTTTCCAGGTGTTCGGGAGTGTGGCTGATTCGATGGAGATGCTGAGGATAGGCGTTTGTGTTTTGTTAATTGGTAGGAGACCTTCAGTGAATCATGGTGGGGGCAAGTGTCAGATAGAGTGGACGCATGGTTGGTCTTTATGGTAGCAGTGATTTTAACAACGGTGATGACACGCTACAAATTCAGGCTTCATTCATCTGCTGTGATACGAAGTTGAGCTACAATGGAGATGGGGTTTGGTTGAAGTTGCTGTATATGGAGGTGATTTTGTTACAGAAGAATTCCAAGAGCTTGTTGCAAAGGTCTTGTGATGGATTATGTTGCTGGAGATGGCAGGAGGCTCGGTGAAATCTTTGATGATGGTGAAGATTTCCTTTCTGCTGTTAGTGCTGGTGTTAATGCGCTCTGCAAGAGCTATGCTCTTGTTGTTCCATATCTGCTGCTGGTAGCATGGTAGGGGGATGATTTAAAGATGTCTTTTTGTGGTAGATGGGTATGCTGAAACTGACAATGTTGTCCAAGTCATAGTTGCTGTCCTGTCAACTGTGTTATTCCTGATTGAGGAGGAAATAGGGTTCAGTAGGTGTCCCGCAGTGTGGGTGGGTTAGGTAATGTTCTGGGTGAGGCCAAGATTTCAGAGGCTGTCTTGAGGGGGTGTAGAGTTTGGGTCAGTGCGATCTTTTAGCTGAAAGGTAAGTTCTCTGAGGAGGATGCAGGTGCTGCCATTGATAAGGAGTGATGCAACAAAGTCTTTGATGTTGTTGGTGAAATTGGTGCCAGGTCCTGTTGTTCTGTATACAACGGTTCTGTGAGGAAGAGCAGATCCGGAGCATTGCAATGCAGTAGATCTCAAATGTCTGTGGCGTTTTTGGTGAGTGAGCAGCTTTTGAGAAACATGCATGTGAATGTGGAATGTTGTTTGGGTGGTGTTTGGTCTCTGTGAATAGGTGGCTGGTATGTGTGAATGTGAGCAAGTGGGTTGCTGGGTGCTCTTGGTGTGGGAGTGGTAGGTTTAGGCTGTGGGAGAGTGTGTGAGAACTTTCAAGAGGCACATGTGAATGCTCCTTCATGTTGTGTGGTCTAGCAGCAGTGTGGCGAGCAGGACCTTGAGCTGAGAGCATGGAGGAGTGCAGTAGGGTAGCATTGGCTAGGGGGAGAAGCAGGGTTCCTGGTGCTGCATGCAGTCCAGGTACAGACAGGCTTGCCTTTGTCATGTCAGCAGGTTGTCCGCTGCGTATGTCCACACTGCAGCCACCATAAAGAAAGACCCAACCTTGGGTGGCAGTGATAATCAACAAGTCTAGTTTGAAGCCTACATCAATTGCAGTCAGCAATCTGGATCTAGTGCCAAGTCTCTCAAAGTACTTTGATTCTTCCTATAGGGCTGCTGAGTGTGGTTGTTATTTTCTCAGTGCTATGCCTTCATATTGTGGGCCTGATTTAGATATTGGTAGACAGGAATACTGCTGCAAGTCCTCATTGCCCTTGCCCTTGTCTCAGACTCTTGCACTTCACTCTTCCAAATGTTATCTTCATGCATGGGTACCTACAGCATCCCTTCTTACCAGTAGCCAATGCCTTCCCTGAAAATAGCTTTTCTCCAGAAGGTTGCAGAACGTCCAGGTTCCAGTTCCTGCACCTGAAAAGGAAGTTGGCAGTCAGCAGCCTCTAAACTGGAACACACAATAGTTTTTTGGTTTCTTCTGCAGTGTGAAGACATATTCTGGTAGAAAAATGTGGTACACTAGATGGCAGTTTTAGACTAGTATGCAGAATCAAAGCATTTGACAAACCCTACTCTGCAACCGATTTCGGACAGTTCCTTCCTTCTGTGTATTCCTCCCAGAATAGTCCAATAAAAGTCATTGCCTCACACTCTCAGCAGAAAAGTGGGGTGGGGTTGTGGGCCTGCTGTCAGTGGAGTGCCAAAACCAAGGTGCAAAAGTGCAGGAGGTTACCCTACTTGTCCTTTCATTTTGGGGATAATTCATCTGCATTAAAATGGAGTAGGATCCGGGCAAGGGTTTTCACCACACTACAAAGGGACCACCTCCCCCCCGTCTTGTGCTCTGAGTCCGTTCTACTTCAAAGGACCTCAGTAAAGCATTTGAGTAACCCTGCAATTCACGTTGCTAATTGGAACACTTTGTAACATTACAGCTTCAATGCAGAGAATGAAAAGGATTTCTGGGTGGCCACAGCCATATGTAGAACAGACACACCATGCACTTCCGACCACACACACACATGATACGCACATATACCTATGCATCATCTTGTCCCATGTAGATGGCGCAAAGGATAAGGTCTTAGTGGATTGGCAGCTCAATTTAGTATCACAGAAGAGGTCAAGAGAGTCAATCTCACTGTCCGTTGACAGGCAAAAAGGCCTGTTCTGTCACCATAATGTGTTGCTGTCACCACTGACAGTCCTCTTCTGCCCAGTAACCTCATGGTAGTCACACTTAGTAAGGGAGGGTGTCAGTGGCGTAATGCAAAAAAATGGGGCCCATCTGCAGAATGAGGCCTCCAAGCCGCCAATATCTCACAAATATTCATAGGCTTTGGGCCCAATCCATGTCCTTTTATGGTCCTCCCTGATCCCGAATCCTAGATCCAGGGCTGCTCTGGGCGAGGTCTACATATGCACCCTCCTAAACAGCGTGCATTTAGAACCCTTATGGGTTCCTTTGCCTCATTATAAAGCAAGATGCATTCAGTGCGCAACCTTCCAAAGGGATTCCGTCGTTCGAGCAAGACTGATGCAAATAGTTACAAACTCCGTTTTCGATAGTGAGACATATGCGAGCGCAGGAATTAATTGTGTCCTAAGGAAAGGGTCTGGCAGAACAGAAGGATATTTGCTTTAATGGTGTATTTTCGGTGTTCTATGTAAAGGAACTAGGGCTTTTGAAAAGCTCTCTTTAAAGCATTGATCGACTTCTTGGCACTAGATCTCTGCCAGATCAAATATCCACTAGCAGAAAATGCACACCTTACCCCATGCTCGGATGTATCACTGCACAGTCTGAAATCCTCTGACAAAGCAAACAATCTCTAGAGCAGCTTACAAATAGGTAGATTTATACTAATTCTTTTAAAGATTTGACATTTCAGTTACAATGTACAAATTATTATTGCTCGTCAAATAAGCTTTAGTTGGTAACTGGCACTACCACCATAATTAACAGCGTTGAATGAGAAAATTAAATTAATTAAACATTTATTTCTAACACTGCATATATATGAGTTGTCTTATTATCAAAGCTGTTGACGTGAGATAAGGTGAAATTCCTTATAATGGCCTTCGATGGGGGACACTGTACTGAAAATTGATCCTCACTGTTAAAGCACATATTTGAAAATGGTTGTTCTTTTCAAAATAGAATTTTAATCTTTAGTGAATGATCATGCAAAGGCCCAAATAGGAGAAATGTTCTTAATTATTAAGAAGTGTGCTCTATTACACGTTTCTCTTTCATTTGATTTGTGAATGTCCATAACAACTTACAATTTGTAAATAGCAAAAAACTACAGGGTACAGTAGAAAATAAAAGCAGGTTGAGCATTGTTTGTTTACAATGTTATTACAGCTTCCAACCCTTCAGAGATATCACAATATAGAACGCAACATTAATGGTAAAATATGTCTGGCATAAACCCCTGTTGCCTAGTTGTGAACATGGCCAAAGAGTGTAGTTAAATGATTCTGGAAATGTTATGTTGTGTGGATTTGTCTAGCGCAGCTAATTACCCGTGACGGTATCCAGACGCTGCAGAAGGCACGTAGGGGTGAGGCTGGAGGTGTTGGTAGTCTGCCTGGTGAGATAGTCGAAGTGCCAGGTCTTCAGCTTCTTGTGGAATTCAAGAAGTGAGCAAGACCCAGGTCTTGGTTGTGATGTAGAAGAATGCTAGAATTCTATGTCAGGACCGGGGGCTCCGATTATGCTTTCTCTTTCTTTACTGACTTAAATAGCAGCCAATCACAAACAAATCAAACAAAAAACTAAACATCCCATGATGCTCTACTCAATGTCACATGGTCCAATCACCTATCGCGACCTCTGTCCATATATCACCTGACCCTCGATGTCACTCCCTCTTTCTTTGCTGCTTCGCAGCAGATAAGTGCATTTTATATTACTACTCTGATTGTGTGTATTTATGTCTATTGTATTTACATGTTTGTAGAAAATTTAGCGTCACGATTTAGCGCGCTTTACCTTTTGTGCGAGCGCACTTCCGCGCTATTGATATTCACCCTTTTTTGCTGATTTTTTGCCCAAAACTGGTGGAGTGGGAGCTTGAGCGATCTGCGTGTGCTCCACGCAGTCTTTCCTTCGTTTTCATAGCCATGTGCACGCACGCGCGCGCACCTCGTTCTCGAGCCGATCCTCCGTTTCGTTTAGGAAGGATCGGCTCGTCGAGTGCTACGCGCGTGTTCCTGTTTTTTTTCTCCTAAATCCCAGATCAGCAGTGCTCCCTGACGTCCCGTTCCTAGAATTAGAACGAGGGTTGTAAAATTGTTATTAGGCTTCTGCCTAGAGTGCCTTCAGGCAGCTCCCTCCACGTTCTATAGTGGGCACATTCAGTTGTTTTGCCTGTTTTAGGGTTTTTGCACTACCCCTGTTATCTGAAAGATATTATTTAAATTTTACAACAATATTAGGTACATTCAAACAGATATTTATACTATTGCCTAAATACTTTCCAATTTCAAAATGGCTCAGTGGAATGATCAGGACACTGAATATTACACAGAAGAATTGGGGAACCAATTAGAAGTTAATTTAGTGGAAGCCCTTGATACTAGGGTGCAACAATCGGTTAATGATGCTCTTGTGAGAGCTTTAGGTCACTTCTCAGGGCAACTTTTTGATTATGCATGCTCTCAAGGCTGGGTACAAGGCCAACCTCCTCAACTGGAAGGTAAAAAGGCAAAAGCAAAAGCAAAAAATTTGGAAGAGCCTAACACTGATATTAGTGGTCTACATGCAGACGCCTTTGATAAACTTTGTAAGAAGCATAGAGGTGAACATAATTACAGTTCGAAAAAAGATGTTTCCTTTTCCCCTTCATCCTCAGATAAAGATTCCTCTTCCGAGGATTCGGACGAATCAGAAACTCAAGTTCCTTGTAAGAAAGCTAAGAAAGTTGTTCCGCCTTCTCTTGTATTAGATTTCGATCCCTCAGAAATGATGCCCCCCAGAGCTTCCAATTGGGTTCCTCCTCCTGAGGTGGCCCAATATGTGCAGACTAACATCAGGAAAAGTTTTGATAAAGAGGTTCGGTCTCGTTTAAAAGCTGAATGTCCCAGACCAGATTTAGAGGGTAGGGTCTCTGATACCCCTGAAATAGACCCAACCATGGTCACATTTGTGAAGAAGTTTGCTAAAGATCCCAAAAAAGGATTGGATAGATCTTGGCGTAGTTGTCAAGATAAACTGTTGGACCTTTCCGGTCCCCTGACTAAGATTCTTGAGATGGCTTACTTGGCTAAGGAGGCAGGATCCCCTGTGGACACAGACGTCCTTATTGGTTGGGCTCAAAGAGCTGTTTGTCAGATGGGGAACACTAATTGCGCCATATCTTCCGAACGCAGGAAATCTATATTGATGCGCATCGACCCTAAATTATCTGATTTAGTATCTTCTGAAGCGGGCCCCTCAGCCGAAGGTCTTCTATTTGGATCGTCATTTATTAAAGATCTAGCCAAGTTATGTTCCACCTTTTCATCACTGGACAAGGCTCAGATGTCTCTTAAAAAAGTCTTTAAACAGGGCCTTTTTATCAGGGCCGGTCGTTACGGAGGACGCATGCCCGGCCGAGGAACATTCAACAGTCCCCAGAACTATTACCCCAGAGGCAGAGGTGATTGGTATGGTGAACAGGACCCCACTTTCTACCCCACTCGCCCTAGAGGATGGCGCCACCGCTTCTGAAGAGGCTCTCGCAGAGGACAGCAAGGTGCCATTCAAGACACTAGTTTCTCAGGTGAGCATTATTCTTTTTTCTCAAGTCACACTTGGGGGCAGAGTGGCATTGTTCTTAAAAAATTGGAGAAAGATCACCGGAGATCCTTGGATTCTCCAAACGGTCATGGGTTTTCACCTAGAGTTTGTCAGTACACCCAAACAGCTCAACCCTCCGCTTCAGATGTTTTTTTTCTCTAGAAAATCAAGCTTCTATAGACAACGAGGTCCAAGCCTTATTAGAAAAAGGCGCGGTACAATTTTCCAACCCTCATCCTTACGGTTTTATCAGCCCTATTTTTGTAGTAGACAAAAAAGGGGAGGACACCGTCTAGTTTTGAATTTAAAGGATTTCAATCAGTGGATCCTATACTGGCATTTCAAGATGGAGGGCATACACATGTTAAGAGATCTTCTTTTGGAAGGGGATTGGATGGTCCGACTGGACCTAAAAGAGCTTATCTGTCAATCCCAATTTTTCCTCCCCACAGGAGGTTCCTTCATTTTCAGTGGAAAGGTCAGTGTCTAGAGTTTCTTGCTCTCCCATTCGGTCTGTCATCAACCCCGTGGTGCTTCACGAAGCTAATGAGACCTGTGATGGAATGGTTAAGATCCAAGGGCGTCCGGTTGATCATTTATCTGGACGATATTCTACTGATGGCTCAATCTCCCCAGGTCCTTCTGTCTCATTTGAACTGGACCATCAGTCTTCTGCAAGATTTAGGTTTCCTTATCAATGTGCAGAAGTCATTGTTGAGTCCGACCCAAGTGATAGACTTCCTGGGTTTTTGGATAGACTCAGTCTTATGTCAGCTTCTTCTGCCCTCTCAGAAAATTCGCAACATCAAGAGGGAATTGAGGTCTCTTCTGACCAGGCCGACGGTTTCCTTAAGAAACATAGCCAGGGCAGTGGGGTTGTTAGCCTCATCCATTCAGGCGATCTTCCCAGCTCCCTTACATTACAGAGCCCTACAGAGACTCAAGATCAGACATCTACAACAGGGTCTGAGTTATTCAGAACAGATCCCATTGACTGTCGAGGTAAGATCAGAGATTCAATGGTGGCTCCAGCATATGGAAGCCTGGAATGGCAGAGCGATTTTCGGGTCTCACCCAGAGGTGGTGATCAAATCCGATGCCAGCCGTTGGGGTTGGGGAGCACGTTGCAATTCTCTAGTGACTGGAGGCAGATGGTCAGAATGGGAACAGACCCTACACATCAATTGCCTGGAACGTCTGGTGGGCTCCTTCCCCATAAAGAGTCTCTCCCCTCAGAAGACAGATTGTTGCATACTTTTATGGATGGACAATGTCTCAGCAGTGAGGTATGTCAACAAATTGGGGGGGACGAAATCCAGAATTTTGGCAGAGATTGCCAAGGATTTTTGGCATTATTGTCTGACACAACGATTAGTGGTTATTGTGGAGTATCTGCCGGGGGACCAGAACATTGTAGCGGACTGGAATTCCAGGTATCTGATAGATTCCAGCGACTGGAAACTAGATCCAATGATTTTCTCTCAGATAACCAAAGAATGGGGCAATTGCGATGTGGACCTGTTTGCATCCCGCCTCAATTTTCAGATTTCATAATTCTTCAGTTGGCGGCCAGACCCTTGTGCAATGAAGACAGATGCATTTCTCCAAGACTGGTCTCAGTTTCGAGGTTATGCTTTTCTGCCATTTCTGATGATTGCCAGAGTGTTGTCTCAGGTCCAGAGACAGAAGACAGGGCTTGTTTTGGTGACACCCTTCTGGAGAGCACAGCCTTGGTTCCCTGTAGTTCTGAATTTAGCTTGTGCCTCTCCTCTTCTCATTCCCCCTCGTCGGAATCTTCTTCTGAATCCGGAGG
The DNA here is from genome assembly GCF_031143425.1 of Pleurodeles waltl. Lineage (NCBI taxonomy): Eukaryota > Metazoa > Chordata > Amphibia > Caudata > Salamandridae > Pleurodeles > Pleurodeles waltl. Next base: position 945,330,484 of record NC_090440.1, read on the forward strand.
GCCTTCAACATCCAATGATCTCGTCAGGAAAACTGACTCTGTTGGCTTGGTTGATTTCAGGTCAAGATGGAGTTCCTCAGGCCTTTCGCAACAAGCTGAGGACTTCATTAAATAGGCCTGGGCCGGTAGTACCCATAAAAGGTATGACTCAGCCTGGCGCAGATGGGATAGTTGGTGTGATGGAAGAGGTGCCAATCCGGTGGAAGCACATATTGAGTTGATCATTAACTTCCTAGCGGAATTAGCTAGTTCTGGCTTAGCATATCGGACGATTAATAATTTTAGATCAGCCATTTCAGCGGGGCATATACCTTTTGAAGGTAAGCCTGTGGGAAAACACCCTCTAATTTGTAAATTACTGAGGGGCATTCGTCTGTCTAAACCACCTCAGGCAAATATTCAGTTTTATGGGATGTTAATGTTATTTTTAAATTCCTAGATTCTTGGCCTGCTAATAAAGATTTATCTCGCAAGCAACTTTCAGCAAAATTGACCATGCTTTTGTGTCTCATTTGTTGTAAAAGAGTATCAGATGTCAGAGCGTTAGACTTATCTGGCAGGGTATATTCGCCAGATGGGGTTACCTTCACGATAACTAGAAGGACTAAAACGAATTACAGGTCGGTATCATATCCAATGTACCCTGTCAATTCTAAGTTATGTGTAGTTCATTGTTTAAAGGAATATGAAGCTGTTACAGAAGGGTTTAGACAGGATGTTAATGGTCAAGTATTAATTTCCTTGCAAAAACCTTTTAAACCAGTTACATCAGCTACCCTAGCTAGATGGATGAGATGGTTAATGAAAGAAGCTGGTACAGATACCAATATATTTGGAGCTCATTCTGCTAGAGGAGCTATGGCCTCCAAATCTTATGCCCTGGGTTCCCGTATGGAAGACATTATGAGGGCTGCAGATTGGTCTTCAGAAAATACGTTTCGTAAATTTTATCACAAGCCTGTGTTGGATGTAGCATCTGTTGTAATGGAGCAGCTTTAAACTAGCATAATCGGAGCCTCCGTTCCTGACATAGAATAAAAAAAATTCTAGCTTACCCGTCAAGAATTTTCAATTCTATTAAGGACAAGAAGGCGAGGATTATCCCACCCATAAGAACTGTTATTATTGAATAAAAAATCTTTAACTGATGAGATTGATGATTATTTTTCCCACCCAATTTAATACCAGTTATATGAATATTAATTTTATTGAAGTTTATTCAATGTACTTTGAGTATTACCTACCTGTTTTATTAATTATAGGTTCTGATCAGAAGAATTCCTGAGTTTCACGATTTCATGTAAAGATTTGTGCGTTTGATTTTGCGGGGACTATTTTCCCTTTGAGTTGGAGTCTTCTAGCTCATGTTATCTGGTGGAGGAGGATCTTCCCGATTCCTGGTTTACAGTTTGATGTAAGAAGTTTCGATTTCAATTTGAACTATATCTGCCTTGACCAAAGAAAGAGGAAGTGACATCGAGGGTCAGGTGATATATGGACAGCGGTCGCAATAGGTGATTGGACCATGTGGCATTGAGTAGAGCATCATGGGATGTTTAGTTTTTTGTTTCATTTGTTTGTGATTGGCTGCTATTTAAGTCAGTAAAGAAAGAGAAAGCATAATCCTCGCCTCCGTGTCCTTAATAGAATTGAAAATTCTTGACGCGTAAGCTAGAATTGTTTTTACTCCAGTTCTGCTTTTGTGGTTGCCGAGTTTGTGTGCGAATAAGAGTGAGGATGAACATGGGTGTCTGCTGTGTTAGTGGAAGTGAACGGAGTTGTTCAGGCATGTTGTACTGATATTGTGCAGTGCCTTTTATGCAAGTGTGAGGAGTTTGAATTGTCTGTGCGGGGAGCTAGTAAAGGTTTTTGCAGTAGGTGTTTTTGTTGACTGGAGGCAGAGGGTGGCTGCTTCTGAAAGTAGGCTGAATTGGACCTAAATGAGGATTCTGAGGCCTACGGGGTCTGTTTTATCTATGCTGTCCGTAGGTGTACTCGGGTGACATAGGATGTTGGCATTGAGTGCTGTTGTGCAAGGAGGTTCTTGGTAGGCAGGCCTGTGGGGACATCACGCGCCACCATTGTGGTGGGTGTGCTCTCTAGTGGTCGGTGCTGCACTGTGTCGTGCGGAGCATGCACAAGCATAATATCATGGCCGCAGCGTGGATGCACATATCGGGGGCACTGTTGGTGCACCACTGGCATGCCTAAGTAAAGTCCATCTGTGCCAATCTTTGTCCCGGCCATGGCCAGGGCCAGCCACTATGGCGGTTTGGGGCCCGAGGTCAATGCCAGATGTGCGATTCAGCTGTGGATTTAAAAGTTATTGGGGGGGACAAGAAATGGTTGGATTCTGTCCTTTTACTATAGATGCATTGGCCCTAGTTCTTGCCTTAAATGTAGGGCTAGTTTTCCTTCTCTATGGTCAACTGCTGCTAAGAAACAGGACATACGTGAGCAAGTAAGGGAGTTGAAAGCGATTCTGGTAAATGTACGCTCCATGCAAAAACACGCTCATGATGGTTTTGATTTGTTTAGAGATGAGAGCACTGTTTTCTTTTTTTGACAGAATCATGGTTGAATGAGGCCTCTTATGCTGATTTACATTTGGCCCTTCCTGAGGGGTGGAGGAGTGGCCATCATTTTTAAAAAGACTTTCAGGTGTATTAGCTTCAAATTGGAGGAGCTGCAGGGAGCAGAAGCTTTAATTGTTTGTTTAATGGTGGAAACTCCTTTTCTGGGGTGTTGGTGTATCACCCCCTTGGACATCTGAGAGCCTTTGTAACTGGATCAATCTTTGGGCCTCATATGACAATTTCACTTTACTCTGTGATTTTAATTTGGACTTGGATAAGTGCGAGGACCTTTGAGTTACACGTTTCATGGAATCTGTGACTTCAGTGAACTTGGCCTGTGTCGCTATTGGTCCCACACACATAGCAGGCCACGCTATTGAAGGGATTTTATCCAATATTCCCCTGAATTGGGAGACCCAGTTTCCTGTGCCATGGCTTGCCTACTATATACTACCATTCTCATGAAAGTGTGTTCTACCAAAGGAATCGCTCTCTCTTTTGTGCTTGGGCTTGGGACAAGGTATCCCCGGTTGTCTTTGGAAAGGCCTTGCTGGAATCTAAACAAGAATTATCTGGTTTATTGATGGAGAAAGATTTGTCAATTAAGAGGTGGCTGGAGGAAGCATTTGATCTAGTAGCTCCGAGAAGAAGAATGAAGAAATCTGATAAAACTTGTTCTACCCCTTGGTTAATGGCTGAGTTAGCTCGGGAAAAGGTGGCATGTAAGAAGGTAGAAAGAGTAGGCAATATTTGGAAGTAGATAAAGTAATTTATAAAAAGGCATTAGGCACATATCATCAAAGCATTAAGAGGGCCCGGAGCACTTATTACATCACTATGTTCAGGCAGCTGATAATGACAGCAAAGAGATCTTTTAAACTGTGACTAGATTTACAGACCCAAAAGCATAATCTGCCCCATTAAAGCCTCGCCAGACTCATTGTGCCCGCCTCTGCAATTTTTTTGAGGATAAGGTCCTTAAACTCCAGGCTAATATTTCTGACCCTTCCTGGTTCTTTGGAGCTGGGAAAGCAACCTGGGAGAATGTTAGGCCTGGCGGTCCCAAACTGTCAACATTTATGGTCCCTTCTCTGGCTGAGGTGCTTTCTGCCTTCTCCCAATGTAAATCGGGTGCACCCTCGAACCCCATTCCTCATCATATTTTAAAATCTGTAGCAGATACTATTGGCCCGGACTATCATCAGCTATTTGAGGCCTCTCTCCAGGAGGGGATATTCCAGAAGAACTGGAAACGGGCAAATGTCATCCTTCTTCTTAAAAAGGCCAATGCTGACCCTGATTCACTTTCAAATTTTAGACCTATGTCCCTACTGCCAGCAGCAGCTAAGATCCTGGAAATATTGGTGAATCAATAACTTACCACTTTCTTGGAAGATAACAACCTGCTTCACCCCTCACAATTGGGGTTTAGAGCCAGGCATAGCACCAAGGTAGCCTTACTTGAGATCACCGAGTCCATCAGATTTAGTTTGGACTCTGGCCTTAATGTTGCCCTGGTGCTGTTGGACCTGTCAGCTGCATTCGATACAGTAGACCATGACAGCTTCCTGCTCAGGCTTGAGCACCTGGGGTTGATTGGCATGGCTTTTGATTGGCTGAGGTCTTTTTTGCTTAATGGGAGCAGGTAGTTTGGATGAAGGCATTTGCTTCTGAGGTTTAGGGCCTGAGATGGGGAGCCGCGGGGCTCTTCCCTCACTCCCACTCATTTTAATATCTTCATGTCCCCCCTGCGGCATTGGTGGAATCCTTTGATATCTGAGTCATCTTGTATACAGATGACACACAATTTCTGCTCACGTATGATGGAGACACAGCCAAGGCTAAAGAAACTTTTTCAGGCTGTATGATGGCGGTGCTAGATTGGTTGAAAGTTAATAAACTTCAGTGCAATCCAGATATGACAGCGGTTCTATTATTTGGTTGTGATCCATCTCCAGGATGGATAGGAGCCTGGCCTGAATCGGCCTTGCCCCCTCCACCTCCCATGTCAGTGGCCAGAAACCTAGGGATTCTTTTTGACACTCAGCTCTTATTTGGGGTTCAGGTAAAAGCAGCAGTAATGTCTTGCCGCTGGATCATGAGGATGTTGAAGAAAACTTTACACTATCTCCCACATGGAGCTAGGGTGACAGTAATAAGATCACTAATTCTCTCTAGACTTGACTATTCCAATGCCCTCTATCTGGGGTTGCCTGACTAATGGTTGAACCGACTACAGGTGATACAGAATATGGTGGTTCGTCTATTGCTAAAATTCCTAAGTGCATCAGAGTGTCCCCATTTCGAGAAAAATTACACTGGCTACCTGTGCGGAAACACATTCTATTCAAGCCTCTGACAATGGCACATCAGAGGCTTCAAAAGCAGGGGCCAAAGTTTCTGAATGAGGGGATGTTGGAATACTGTCCGGCTCGTCCTTTTCATTCTAGAACTGCAGGCTTATTATTGGTCCCATGCTTTAAAAAACAGCATTCTGGAAGTTCTTCCCTCTCAGTACTGGTCGCTAAGGCATGGAACCAATTGCCCCTGTATATCCGTTCGACTCACTCTCTAAGTGAAATTTAGTAAAGAACTGAAGACACTTTTGTTTAAATTTGAGTAAGTAGTCCCGGCTGCTATGGTTTCCCTCTGATCATACCTTGAGTGCTGGGGCATTTTATGAGTAGCTGTGCGCTATATAAGCAAACTGCATTCATTCATTCAGTGCACCTCTGTGAGGTGTGGTACAATGGGGGTGTATTGTGGGAGGTCAAGGATGAGTCTCCCTGTGGTGTTCTGTATGATCTGGAGTCAGTGGAGCCAATGGTTGGTGCCTGCGGCAAGTATTGTGTTTCCATCGTCTAATTTGCTTGTGATAAGGGCTTGCGTGGCAGTGCATCTGGTGTTCTGCGATAGCCATTCAAAGAACTTGCGGAGCATATGGGAGAATATGGAAACAGTAGGAGCTCACCACATTGACCTGTGCTGTCATGTTAAGCTTTTCATCCAACATGATTCCCAGGTTTGTGGAGTGGTTGATAGCTGTGGTTCAGAGATCTGCTGGCCACCAGGTGGAGTCCCAAGGAAAGTGCTTGTTCCTGAAAATCAGCACTTCCGTCTTGTTAGAATTGTGCTTCAGACAGTTAGCTCTCATCCAGTCTGCTACTGTGAGCATTCACTTTAAAAAGTTGGCTCTGGTGGTGGTTGACTTGTCGGTCAGAGAAAGAATGAGTTGGGTGTCAGAGACATAGATTAAGATGGGAATGCCATGTGATCTGATGATGTTAGCGAGCGGTGTCATGCAGATGTCAAACAGGGTTGGGCTGAGCGATGAACCCTGGGGGATTCCACAGATCAGGTTCTTAAGGTTCCTATGTACAGGGTATGCTGACTCATTCTGGTCTTCCAGATAGCTGCATGTTTCCTGCTTGCATTTTCATTTAGATTCCTAGAAGTCATCTGTATACCGGCTGGCTTGTTTGTTAGTTCTTCTTTGTACATTGCTTTTAATGGGCATGAGGGAGTCTGTACACTTCTTGATTCATTTGTTGAAATTGGTGATGTCCCTGTCAAGGCTATTGGTGGTGTTGGGTTGATTTGTTTCGAGGGAGGTTAATAAAGCTGGTTCGTGATCCAGGTGGACAATCCTTAAGAGTGCTTTCAGGGTGACACTGTTGTTAGTTTATAGACAGAAGTGTATTTATTCTATGAAGGGGTGTTGGTGTCCATGGATGTGATGCATTTGATAGTGTCTTTGTGGATGATTGTCTTTGTGGATGATTGTGAGTCCTCCTCCTAGATTGTGATCGTGGTTCTGACATGCAGTTTTTTAGCCCACTAGAATGGCCATCACGATGTCAAGTGCCATTGTCGGGTTGAACCAGGTGCCTGTGAGGAAAAGGCTGTCCAGCATGTTGTTGCTGAGGAGATCAAAGATCTCAGTGGCATGTTTGTTGAGTGAGTGGGTGTTAAGAAGCATGCATGCAAGTGGTTGCTGAGGTATTGATATGGTGTGAAGTGTGGCATTTGCCCAAGTAGGTAGTGAAGATGTTAGTGCCTGCGGGACATGTGTGAGTGGGCTGCTGCAGGTGAAGTGGCAGTGGATGCGTATAAACGGACCTACCAGGGTATGCTGCATCAGCACCAGGTGGATCGATGGCCTGGGTGGAACATGGAGGATCACTACAGTTTAGCAGTGGGGGCTGGTCAGATCAGGGACCGTGGCACTGGGCGAGGTACAGGAATGAACAGTGGAAGATGGATTTGCATTTGGCAGGCCTGCTGAGCAGTCGTGCAGCAGCCACCATTAATTTTACAGTCTTCCACATAACGGGGCACTTTTTGTCACCCCAATTTCAGTGATGCCTGCAGACCCACATCCTCTGAGATGTCTTCTTCCCAAACGAGACAGCCCCCAGCCTCCTATTCTAGAGGTTTCTATAGGGGGTCCTACAAAAGCAACAGCAGCAATGGGCAGATGTAGAAGCAGCACCTCCCGATGCTCTTCCTGCACTGCAAAGGAGTGACTATCACAGTCTTCCCCCACTCACTCCACACATGTGGGGAGGACGGCTCCAGAATTTTCGTTCAGAATTGGTCAACATCACCATGAACGAATGGGTCCTTTCCATTATCCAACATGGTTATTGTCTGGAGCCCATTACCACTCCTCCAAATATTCCCCCTCGCATTCACAGGCTATGCCACAGTCTTTCGCAAACAAGAGGTTCAATCTCTTCTTCTCAGAGGGGATATCAATCCTGTTCCCCCCAACACCAGGGATAAGGGGTATACTCACTATAATTCCTCATTCCCAAAAAGGACGTCTCTCTCAGGCCTATTCTACACCTCAAACTGTTAAACCAGTACATTCTGTCTGAACACTTTTACTTGGTTGCACTTTAAGATGTTATCCCATGTCTGCAACAAGGCGACTTTATGACAGCTCAAGAACTAAAGGGCATCTTCTTTCACATTCCCATCCACCCTGCACACTGAAAATATCTAAGGTTGGTTATTGCAGACAAACATTAGCAGTTCAAAGTCCTGCCTTTCGGGGTCACGACCACTCCCAGAGTCTTTACTGAGTGTCAAGTAGTAGTTCCCTTACCTAGATGACTGGCTCATTAAAGCCAGTACCTTATGACAGTGACAATATCACACTCAGTTGACAGTGGATCTTCTTCACACTCTGAGCTTCACATTCAACTTTTCCAAATCCCACCTCCAACCCCTTCTGATACATCCCAATCTAGGAGCTATTCTCAATGCAGAGTTGGGGCTAGCACATCCCAACCCGTCCTACGTTCAGAGTTTTCAATCTCTTCTCCCCCAGTTTTAGGAGAATAGCACATACACAGTCAGGACTATTATGTGCCTCCTGCACTGCCATCTTTCCCCATGCCAGACTCCACAAGTGTTCCCCTACAGCAGTGTCTGTCTGGTCAGTGATCTCAGTCACAGGGCCACGTGGAAGATCTAGTGTTGTTAGGCCACCATACTCACTGCTCTCTGCAATGGTGGAACACCACCAAACTGTTGCAAGGGTGGCCTTTTCTGGACCCTGTGCCTCAGCTCATACTGACCACAGACAGATCACTGAGGGGTTGGGGTGCTCACCTGAAAGGCCTCATAGTACATGGCCTCCAGGATCTCAGTCACCAATCCATACATATCAATTACCTTGAGCTTCAGGCAGTATTTCTAGCCCTGGAAGCATTTCTTTGTCACCTGTCTCACAAGGTTGTCCTAGTCTGCACGGACAACATGACAGCCATGTATTTTCTACAGAAACAGGGAATGGACACCCTCATCCCATTTGTGACAACGTTCTCAGACAATATGTGAATGGGCTTTCCACCACCATATTCACCTGGTGGCAGAGTATCTCCAAGGGAAGGATAACAACTATGCAGACCAGCCCAGCAGGATGCAGCAGCAAGTCCAGGAATGGGAGCTCGACCCACTAGTACTTCAAACATACTTTGCAAAGTGGGTAACCTCTCAGATAGACCTTTTTACCACAGCAGAACATACAAAATACCCAAGCTTCGCCTCCAGGTATCCACACCCTCTGTCCAAGGGCAATGCTTTATGGATTAACTGATCAGGGATATTTGCTTACGCTTTTCCACCTCAACCTGTCATGCCATTTCTGGTTCAGAGGGTGAAGCAAATGTCCCTCACCATGATCCTTGTAGCTCCCACTTGGGTGCACACACTTCTGGACCTATCACTAGCTCCCCACTAGAAACTTCCCAGCAGGCTGGACCTTCTCACGCAAAATCAAGGACTAATCAGACATCCAGGCCCCATGTCACTAGTGATAGGGCTCCTGAAGTCATAGAGTTTGGCTACTTAGGATTGCCTGCAGAATGCATGGGCAATCTCAGGGAAACTTGTAGACCTACAACTGGAGCATGTTATGCTGCAAAATGGAAATGTTTTGTTTGTTACTGCCAACCCAAACGTATTGACCCCATCAAAGCTACTGTTCAGGACAGTGGGGGTCATTGTGACCCTGGCGGTCGACCACGGGAGCACCGCCAACAGCCTGGCGGTGCCCCTTAGGGCATTCTGACCGCGGCGCTTTGGCCGCGGTCAGTGCAGGAAAACCGGCGGTCTCCCGCCGGTTTTCCGCTGCCCGTCAGAATCCTCCAAGGCGGCGCAGCATGCTGCGCCGCCTTGGGGATTCTGACACCCCCTACCGCCATCAGTGCCCATGCCAATGGCATGGGCACTGCAGGGGCCCCCGTAAGAGGGCCCCGCTTGTATTTCACTGTCTGCATAGCAGACAGTGAAATACGCGACGGGTGCAGTAGCACCCGTCGCACCTTCCCACTCCGCCGGCTCGATTACGAGCCGGCTTCATGGTGGGAAGGTCGTTTTCCCCTGGGCTGGCGGGCGGCCTTTTGAAGGCCGCCCGGCAGCCCAGGGGAAAACTCAAAATACCCGCCGCGGTCTTCCGACCGCGGTACGGTATTTTGGTGGCTCCCGCCGGGCGCGCGGTGACCGCGCCCGGCGGGAGTCAGAATGACCCCCAGTGTTTGTTATTTGCTCCATTTACAAAAAGCAAACTTAGCTTACACTTCCATTCACCTACATCTCGCCACAGTAGCTGCATATTTACAGAACAGACAACATATTTCTTTGTTCAAAATCCCAGTCATTAAAGCTTTCATGGAAGGCCTTAAAAGGGTCATTCCAGCCATGGTACATTCTGCACCATCATTGAACCTCAATATTGTGCTTATCAGGCTCATGGGCCCTCCTTTTGAGGCAGTTCATTTATCCCCTCTTCAATACCTTTCTTGGAAGGTGGCTTTCTTAGTTTCCATCCCATCACTCAGGTGTGTCAGTGAGCTCCAGGCCCTAACCTTGGAAGAAACTTCCTTCCAAATCCATAGAGACAAGATGGTCCTTCGCACAAACCAAAGTTCCTTTCTAAAGTGGTTTGACAATGCCATGGGGGAGGAGGATCAAAGAGGTGACCAATGTCTGTTAGAGAACAGCTCTCCCACCAGAGGATGTGCGAGATCATTGTAAGTACCATGGAGAGTAGCTCAGGGACAGTGAGAGAGGTGACCATTTGGGATTTGTGGTTGTTGGGCTCGGGCGACTTTCCGAGTGCAGGAACATCCTGGAGGTCATGGTTTTATGCAGCAGAGGCTTTCAGAACTGAGGGCATTCTGAAGGAGCAGCTTTGTTGAGTTAGATACTTTCTGATTGGAGGAGGCCTCCGTGTATTTTGAATGAAGATTTATGGGGAATAGAGACTTTATGATTAGCAAAGCTAATAATTTTTTCATGTCCATGCGTGAGTACCTGAACCGGTCCAGCGTTTAGGTGTGCATTCTGGGACTTGTAGTCCAATTTAGTCAAATATAAAATCCACACTACAAGTATAAAGCATACATTTGGACTTGATGAGCTTCCATTACTTGTAGCTCTGTTTACACCACAATGCAATCAGGACTCCAAGCCGCAGAACTCAAAGCAGAATCCTACAGTGAGCTACTTAAGCATTGATGGACCTGGGAAACTTTATCGCTTTATATTAAAGTCGGCTGTCTGGATTGGCTCAGGCGTTTTCATGGAGGGCCTTAGCCATATGGCTTCATGGGTAACGCTTGCTGTCTAATGAGTAGGGCTCCTGTGAGGCTTAATACTACCTTATGGAGGGGCTCATATGAGTGTATATTTATGAGCAGAGGCTTCTGTGAAGGAAATGCTCTCTGGGGAGCTCAGGGCAAACTATAAGAGATTGGCTTATGCTCCTGTCTAGGTGTGAGAGGGATCTCTGATGGGCCCAGAAGGATTTATGATGTGGGGAGTGTTGACTTCTTTGGAGTTCTAGAAGGTTTTCTGAGGGGGCTGAAAGGGATTTCTGAGGGGAATGCTTACTGAAGTGACACTTTGGGGATTCTGAAGAGTGGGTGGGACTTACTTAGGGAGTTGCAGTGCTTTTGGGATGCTCATGTAATTTAGAAGTGGACATTCTGAATAGTCAAAATTTATTCTATGTGAAGAGTAGAGGTCCAGACTTTTGCTAATGGTTTTTACTACAGGACATTGTGGAAATGGAGGATTACAACATAGAGGCCCTCATTACGAGTCGGGAGGGTCAGCGTACAGCTGCGGTTGAGTTGGTGGCTGCACCGCCGTGGGCCAGGCGGTAATGACCGCCACATTACAAGTCCATGAAAGGTACCTGCAGAACACAGGCAAGTTACGGTCCAGCCCGCCACAGCGGGTGTGTGCTGGCGGACAAGGCAGCAGCCATCTCCAGCCTGGCAGTCAGGCAGCATCCCACAACCATACTATGAGGTTGCACACCACCAGGATTCCCAGGGCGGATCCATCGCCACCAAACTCCTGGCGGAAACTAACATGATAAAGGGAACACCTACATTCAGGAACACAGTCACATCCGTAGGTGGCATGGCAAGCATATTGCAACTCCTTCCAATCCTCTACCTGGCTGTGCAACTCCTGGACCAGCGACCAGGACACCAACCGTAAGTACACCAGCCTAGTGGACAGTGGAGGAAACGATGTTAGTACACACACACACAACACATACACAGCACGGAAAGCCATGCCCACACACACATGCAAACAAACACCTGTACCAACACACACACACCAATACCCACAACCACCACACATATATGGAGAATGAAAGCCAGGACTAGGTAGGTAACAATGACACCAACTGTGTAGTGCCGCATGAAAACCATACATATTAAAATGTGTGATAAAACATATGTACATACAAGCCCAAGGGCCAGTCCAAAAACCATAGTAGCCTGAGCACACTGGACACAAGTTGAAGCCCCAACTTAACTCCTGACTGTAAAGTGCAGACATCCACAGGGCAGGGGCATCAATGGGGAATGCAGGCACCTCAGGGATAAAGGGGGGGTGGGTCTTTGGGCTTGGAGGGGGTTCCTTTCATCTGGGACTGGAGGGGGGCCTACACTTAGATTGGGGGATTAGCAAGGGGCTGCGGTTTGGGCTTGCTCTTTGATGGAGGGCTTAGCAAGGGGGACGGGCATGGGCTTGGCCTTGGAGGTGGAAGGAGTGGGCTTGGCCTGGGGAGAGGAGGGAGTGGGCTTGGATTTGGCAGCAGGAGCAGTGGATGTGACAGGGGCGGAAGTGGCAGGTGGCGGAGGGGCAGGGGCAGTGGCAGACTGGGATGCGGAAATCTGAGCCAGAGGAAGGGTAGCAGGGCATTTGGGGGGCACAGGGACTGGGTCAGTGGTGGGGAACAGGGAAAACTCATGCAGGAAACGTTCTTTTGGGAACACATGGGAGGTCACTGGAAAGACATTTGGGAGTGGAGGGAGTGGGTATGGTTGTGAGGTGGGTACATGGGTGTGCCATGCGTGCAAGTGTGTGGGTGGATGAAATGTGTGTGCTTGGGGACTGTTGGGTGGGTGAGTGTACACGTTTAGGTGTACTGGGAGGAGGTAGGGAGAAGATGCAGGGAGATGGCAGGGGGTAAGTGTGAGTGTATGTTTGGGTGGTGTCTGTAGGTAGGCTGGATGTGCTGTACGTGGGTGTGTTGATAGTTGTGGTGTCTGCACCAGTGGTGTATGGGGTGCATGAATGGGGGTCAGAAGATGTGGTGAGGGTGGCAGGGAGGGCACATGTGGCAGGTACAGTGACTGATGTGATGCTGACAGCAGGTGTGAGTGTAGTCTCGACTGTGAGGGGGAGGTGGTTGGAGAGTCGGTGCAGGGTATGGATGTTGACTTGTCTGCATGGGTGTGTTGACTGTGTGCATGGCGGTGGTGGCGTCTGTGGTACCTATGTTTGCCCTTGCGCACCGTGTCTGTTGATGTGGGTGCATGTGGCTCAGTAGGAGTGTCTTGGATGAGTAAGGGAGAGGGATGTGGGATTGGGAACAGGTAGCTGGAGGAGGGACTGAAGAAGAAGGGACACTGGCTGCTGTTAATGAGGAGGCCAGAGACTGAAACGATATCTATAGGCCAGACAAGGCACTGTGAATGCCTTCCAGGAACGCATTAGTGTGTTGCATCTGGGATGCCAGTCCCTAGATGGCATTCACGCTAGTTGTCTGCCCTACAGAGATGGACCTCAGGAGGTCACTAGCCTCCTCATTGAGGGCAGCAGGGCTGACTGGGGCAGGGGCAGAGGTGCTTGAGGCGAAGGAGATGCCCACCCTCTTGGGTGAGCGGGCATGGGCAACTGGGTGGGGAGCTACAGGGAAGGTGGTGCTGGAATGGGGGGGTGGCGGACAAGAATGGTGCTGGGGTGGTCCCAGATGGGTCTGCCACCGCCAGGGAACTGTCATCAGAGGAGGAATCAGAAGATGTACTGGTCGATCCAGTCTTCCCCGTGGCACTCCCCTCACCCTCCGTCCCACTGGTCCTCTTGACATGGTGTCAGACTCCTGGGTCCTGTGGGCTGCAGCTTCCCCAATCGCCAGTGCCCCTTCTCCTTCGCCAGATGATGCTGATGCACACCAAAACAAAGGAGGACAGGGAGGGAGAGAGAGAGACAGGGTGCAATCGGTCAATGCCAGCACAACAGTCACACAAGGTAGTTCATCTGCATTTGATGCCATGCCATGATACATTTTACCCACCTCTGAACATCCTACTACTTGGTGACACCATGGGGGAAAGAGCAATAATACACATGTCAACCGCTGATGGTCTAACTGAGTCATATCTCGACATAAGGAGCAACATACCCGCCACTACCCATGGCTGTTGTGACACGCATGCAAAGGACTGGACACCCAAGAGGATCCTGCATGACTAGTTGGATGGCCCCGTTGGCTAATGTCAAGAAGCACTGTCACCACTTGGTGCACCCACCACCACCCAGAGCCACCATGTCAACACATGTCACAAGTGAGAGTTAGTACTCACCCCAATGTGGATGCGGTGCGGCCCTCAAGTACCCATCCACCTCAGGGTAGGCCACCGCCAATGTGCGGGTCATTAGGGGGGTCAGAGTCTGACGGGTACCTCTCCGTCGCTGGGAGGGCGTCACAAGCTGGGCCTCCTCAGTCTTCCAAGCCCAGCATCTCAGGTCCTCCCGCCACTTTCTCCAGTGGGTGCTCTGCCAGGCATGAACCTCCAGGGTCCGCACTTTCTTGGCGATGGCACGCCAAATCCCTTTCTTCTGATGGGCGCTGACCTGCATGGGTGACACAGACAGAAGAACACAGTCATGTACGATGGCATTCCGGGGACAGTAGTGGACAGCACACATCACACATCCACACTCACCCATGTCCATGCTCCATTCACACTGCCACCTACCAAGGTCCCCATCCCCATGGGGGCAACTCACATACAGGACAATGACAAGGGGCTCACCTGCTGCTCTGGTGCCCCATACAACTGTCCATACAGGGGCAGGACCCCGTCCACAAGCCACACCAACTCTTCCTGAATGAAGGCTGGGGCCCTGTCTCCTGCAGGACGTGGCATTTTGGCTACCAGGGTCAGTACACAGCAGCACACGCAGTGGAGGTCTTCAGTGCATGAGGTTCAGAAGTCAAGTGAGCATGAGCACATGAAATGGCGGTGACGGATGCCGTGGGCATCACCGTCACCACTGCCAGATCACAGTAGTCTCCCTCCTCCCATTGGCAAAAGTGTAAGCCAATGGTGTATAGCACAGCGGTCATGACTGCCTACCACCATGACGTGTTACACCTGCGGGATGATCTCACTTCCACCTGTCCCATGCATGCAGACAGACAGCAACCATTTCACATTTAGGATGTGTGATGTGTGTGAAATTAACTGCCTCATTCATATATGCTGCATGACATATTACCACCTTCCCCCCGGTTCCCAGGTACATTGCACATTTGAGGATGAGGAATGCACCGGTGTACAGGCACCTAGTTGACCTTGCCACCATGGAGGAGCGTCACATCATCCAGTCCTATCGCCTGACCGTGTGACCACAATGGACTAGTGGCCCAGTTGGAGCCAGATCTTTTTCCTGCCATACGCAATCCCAATGCCATCCCTCCCACTGTGCAGGTGTAGTCAGTCCTCCACTACCTTGCCTCTTGCTCCTTCCAGGTCACAGTGGGCCTCGCAAGTGGGATGTTGCACCCCATGTTCAGCAACGTCCTGAGCGATGTACTGTGTGCCTTGATAAAATATATGTCCGTCTACATCCGGTTCCCCTGACGTGCGGATTTGCCCACTGTCAAGGCTGCATTCCATGCTGTGGCACATGTCCCACATGTCATTGGGGCCGTTGACGGCACACACTTTGCAGGAATGATAAAGTGTACAGAAACCGCAAAAACTTTCATTCTGTCAATGTGCAGGTGGTCTGTCTCGTGGACCTGTACACCTCCCAGGATCTGTGCCTGATTCCTACATCTTGTGGAACAGCAGCATCCCACACATGATAGCTCCACCCCTGAAGGACCGGGCCTGGCTCGTTGGTATGTACCCCTGCATATGTGTCCCCCTCAACTCACTTCACCCTTGTGTCCCTGACTCATTGCCCTCCTGGTCTTGAAATGCCTCTTCACTCTATGCACACAGGTGACTCTGGCTATCCCAACCTGCCCTGGCTCCTGACACCCGCGAGGCATTCATCCTCAGCTGCAGAGGCCTGCTACAAAGAGGCCCACGGTCATACCAGACGGGTCATTGAGAGATGCTTTGGCCTGCTGAAGGCCAGGTTCGGTGTTTGCATGTCTCTGGGGGTTCCCTGCTCTACAACCCACAGAAGGTGTTCCAGATCATTGTGGCCTACTGCATGCAGCACAATCTGGCCCTGAGGCATCACATCCCATTTCTGGGTGCAGAGGAGCGGGTAGCTGTACCAGTGGCTGATGAAGGGGACATGGGGAGTGATGAAGAGGAGGATGAGGAGGATTCAGCTGACTCCAGGGTGGAGCTGATTCGACATTACTTCGGCTGAGATGCAGGTACATGCCAATTGTGTGGTATGTGTCCTCTACACCTGCCTGCCATGTCCCTGCTCCACCTGTGGTGTATGACCACTGACAGAATTGGTTGCAGCTCTGACTCAGGGTGGGTTTGGGGTGGTGTCACATGTGGCCATGACTGAGGTAGTCACAGTGTACAGGTCAGGCCTATAGTCAGGTAGGTGTTGTGCCGGTGTACTAGTGCCATCTATGTGTATCTAGAATGTTCCCTGAGTTGCCAGTTCAAGTGCTATGTGTGTGCCACACAAGGTTGTTGCATCTGTGCAGCATCTATCCTGGGAGTCTACATTGGGTGGCAGTGCAACATTGTTGTTGGTGACAGTGGGTGTGGGGCCAGGTCTGACGCTGGGCGATGTGAGTGTGGGACCATTGGGTTGGTATGTGTTGTGTATGTGTGTTGGCACTGGCATATGTTTTTGGACCTGCCTGGCATATCTGCCCTGGATTCCTGTTCCTACAGTGCATTTGTGTGGAGTTGGCATCTGTGACTCCTACTGTGATTGTTGTTCCTGTCTTGCTCTCCTTTCAGGACAATATTGTGGTGTTCTGTGCTCCCTGCCTGGGCTGTTGCCTCCATTGACACATATATCCTGCCACTGCCTGTGCCACAATCGACCTCCTGGCATTTTGCTCCCCATGCTGTCCCCCTCCCATGAATGTGCTGGGTGTGGGTTGCCACTTGTACACGTTCTGGCTGTTTCATACATACTCATGGGAAGTAAACATGTAGACATGGATTGTGCTCAGTTGTTGTTTATTTGTGATATGCAAGTGCAAGAGGTGATGAGTGGGGCCATAGTGGCGGAGATCATCAGAATGGTAAGGCCAGCTGTAGGAAGTCCAGGTCCAGTCTGCTGGCCATGGGTAGACGGTGATATGGGAGTGGACAGTCGACAGTGTGTCACACACAAGGGAGAATGTTCATGAGAGGGTCACTTTCTGGCAGTAGTCGTGGTCTGGCCATCATGTCCGGCTGGATGACTACTTGGACGTCCTCGCTTGCACAGGGGTTCCTCAACTACAGGGTTAGGGGGGGTGGTGTCCTGCGAGACCTGTGGTGGGGCCTCCATGCCACCGGCTGCCACTGATGTGGAGGGCTGTGATGGGATCTGGCCAGTTGTAGGGGCCTGCTGGTGAGTGGTGGACTCACACATGACACTGGTCAGGTCCTTGACCACCCCTACAATGGAAGCCATAGTGGTATTGTGGGCCTGCTACTGTTGCATTGCCTTCTGATGGTATTGCCTCTGCAGCCTCTGGGTCTCCTACACAGCGACGAGGATCTGGGCCACTGTGTCCTGGGTGTGCTGGTATATACCCAGGACTTGGTTGAGGCCCTCATGGGCAGTGAGTTCATGTGGCAGTCCCGACCCTTGGGTCACAGTTCCCCTCCCACTACCTCTGGCCCCCTGTGCCTGTGCCCCTGGGACAGTGTGCCCACTCCCAGTATCAGCAGGGCCGTCATTGTCTGGGGTGGGTGCCCTTGACTCTGGCCGCTGTACTGTGGGACACACCTCTGATTGTTGGGTCCTTGGGGCACAGTTTGTGGTTCAGGGTCTGGCTGTGGTTTTGTTGCAACATGGGTAGGGTCTTCTGGTGTGTCCAGGGTGAATGTGCATCGGTGGACTGCCTAGTGGCCCCGATGGCCCAGGCAAGTCGTTCTCATCCAGACATCCAGTGGGGCCTTCATCCTGGGGAGGTCTGTCTGAGCCTGGCATACTCTGCAGGGTGTCAGAGGCAGGAGTACATGTGGATGGATAGGGTAGATGTTAGTTGTGTGACTGTTGTTGTTGTGTCCCTGTTGTGATGCATGCAGTGGCTCAACTTGTTACCTAATGATAGCAATGACAGCTGCTGCACTGCAGACATTGGTTTGGATTAGATTGTGGGAGCTGTGGTACTTCCACATTATGCTTGACATCTGTGCATTCGGGATGTGTGAGTAAGGATTGTGGGAGTGGGGTGGTGTGGCATGCAGAGGAGGGGTGTGAGGTGTTTGAGACGCGGTCAGTGGGGTGGGTTGCAGTGGTTTGGAGAGTGGTGGGGAAGCATACTGGGCATGGGTGGTTGGGGCATTGGGGGGTATTGCTACCAGTGTCGAGCCCTCCACTGATGCCAGTCCGGCCCTCAGGATACATGATGTCCAGTACCTTCTCCTCCCAGGTAGTCAGCTGGAGGGGAGGAGGTGGAGGCCCACCGCCGGTCTTATTACTGGCTATCCTCTGCCTGGATGCCATGGAACGGACCTCCCCCCTGAAGTCGTTCCACCTCTTTCTGATGTCCTCCCTTGTGTGTGGGTATGTGCCAACTGCGTTGACCCTGTCGAAGATCCTCTGTCATAACTCTGTCTTTCTGGTTATTGATGTTTGTTGAATCTGGACTTCCATGAGCTGTGGCTCAACTCTGATGATCTCGTCAATCATGACCTGCAACTTATTGTCGGTGAACCATGGATGCTTCTGCCGTTTGTCAGCTGTGTTTGCCGTATGTTTCTTCTCGACTTTGGCTCTGGCTGTCTGGATCTGATGCAAGGGATTGTAGGTGGGTGGGGGGAGTCATATGGTGGCGCAGTCAGGTGTCAGTGGTGTGTGTATATTTATCAGGTGTGGGTTATTTGAACTGGCTAATGTGGTGTTGGCTACTTTCCGCTGTGTCTTTTTGTTCCGCCGTGGTGCGAACCTCCAACATTTTTCGCCATGCATGTTTCGCTGTGCTGGAGGTTGCCTCATAATATGCCAGTCAGAATGGCGTGGCGGGGCTGGCGGTTGATCAGTCACTCTTTCGACGTGGGTTGACCTGGTGGTGTTGGTTTTGTGTCTGTGTTTGGATGTTTGTGTTTTGTCACTCGCAATATGGCGGTCGCTGTGCCGCCACCACTGCCGGTATGGTGGTGGCATTTCGCATGGCGGTCTTGCCCAGAGACCGCCAGACTCATAATGAGGGCCAGAGTGTGGAATTCTATTTCTTCATTGATGTGCTTCACAAATGATGCATTGGTAGTGGTGAAGCGTGCATTTTGTCAATTTGCTTTGCTTTTGTGTCTCATTCCAGCATGTAAAACCTTGTGCAAGCCAAGGGTGTTTATTAAGCTATATTGCCTGATACTAGGGCCCGTATTTATACTTTTTTAGCGCCGCATTTGTGTCATGTTTTAACGCAAAAGCGGCACAAACTCACAAAATACGATTGTATTTTGTAAGTTTGCGCCGCTTTTACATCAAAAAGCGGCGCTAAAAAAGTATAAATACGGGCCTAGGTTTTATATTTAGATACTGTTGTAGGCAGGGGGAGGGAGGTATGAGAGTAGATTTTGCACACATAGTAAAGTTAGAGTAAAGCTTTGGAGTCAAATGTGGGTTAATTGAAGGACTCAAAACTGTTGATTTGGAGAGACCAGGAGATATGTACTACAGTTTTAAGCTACATAAAATATTAGTAGGAGGAACATGTTTACGCAGCTTTGTCCCTGCCCCTGCTCCAAAAGGCT
This sequence comes from Pleurodeles waltl, assembly GCF_031143425.1. Classification (NCBI taxonomy): domain Eukaryota; kingdom Metazoa; phylum Chordata; class Amphibia; order Caudata; family Salamandridae; genus Pleurodeles; species Pleurodeles waltl. The sequence goes on from NC_090440.1 coordinate 945,350,009, forward strand.
TTGGCTATGAGGACCAAAAACCAGGGCACTCTCAAGTTAGGTGTGTATCGCAGTTGTGGGCATGCTTGCAACATTACATCAACTTTTGGCATTATATTAAATTAGGGCATGTTGCACTAGAGGTTTATCGAAACTAAATTTGTTGGTGGACCATCGTCCATGTGCAAACTATTATTAGTTGGAGCTTTGGAACCTGGCAAAGTGGACAGAGGCATGTGTCCATTCCTAAGGCCATGCGTTGTACCACACAAAATCAGTGAACGGGTAGCCATGCTCAAATAGGAGGCTTACAAGGAGGCATAGACACTGCCAGGGATATGGTATTGGCTGTAGGAAGATATTCCGTGTCAGGTGGGGCACCTATCTCTGAGTTAATATGGGGTCTGCAAATTCATCTGAGTTCAAGTAAATGGTATTATAATCCTGAGGGTATAATTTAGGTGTAAATTGTCAAAGCCCATAGAGAAACATTATTGATTGGACATTTCATTTGGGGTTTTTAGTACCTGGTCCATACCGTGCTTAGAAAGGCAAATGTGTATGTTGAAAACAAATTCTACACTTCTTTAGGTCTTGCTTGATGGCAGAGCTGTAATTTTACCTTTTGCAATTAACCAAAAAAAGAGCTTTCAATAGTACTACAGAGAGAGGTTTTGGCTCTGCCAACTTGTTAGAGTACAGGAGTGCATGGTTTGTTTGTGCAGAAGTTGTGTGCTTCCTTAGTATAAAAAAGTGCTTCCTACCCAGGCAGCTGTGATCATTCTGTTTATCCAGCTGTCTGAACCATCATCAGTATGGCTTCCCAGAGTGGTCTCACTAAAACACATGTAGTGTCAAGTTAATAATGGGAAATAGCTTGAAGTTTTGGGGACCACATAGTGCTATTAACAAGTCTTACTTAAGTAGATCATTTATGGTGTTTATTGTCCTCTGGCAGTAGCACATATGTGAGGAGGGAAGTCTTGATGAATGTATTTATATTTTGCAGTCCCAGAATCATCCCCTTCCATCATTGACTTTAGCCATCAGAGTGCAATTGTGTGTTTCAAAGCTCTACGGTGTCCAGGGCTACAATAATCCACATGACTTGTTAAGTCTGGCTTGACAGCGCAGCTGTTGCTGTACCTCATGTAATCAACAAAAAAGAGCTTTCATAGCAGTACTGAGAAAACATAGACTCCAGCCACATGTTGGTTTCTGTGAGTACAGGATTTGTGTTGGCCGAATTTATGTGCTTTTACCAAAAAGACTGCTGTAATGCACTTTTTGGTCTATGACATAGCTTATGCTCTTCATAATAGGACTTAGTTGGTTAAGCTGGAAAGTCAATGACCAGGCTATGGACCTGATCCGTCTATTATAAAATGCTACAATAAAGGCACCAGTCCTGATGTATTCATTAAGAAAAGGAAATGTAAAGGCCAAATGGCATTTAAGAGCAAATTGATATCGCTCATCACAAACCTCATTTTACTACTTTGATCGTCGTAATCTGTTTCTACAGACTCTTCCCTCCTCCATCTCTCCTTTACTAATCCTAAACCTCATCTTACTACTAGGATCTCCCAATTAACATTTTTGGAGTCTTCCCTCCTCGATCCCTCCATTATGCTATTCAATCCATCTAACAGACTCACGTGCCCTCCGCTCAAATTAACTCACAACTCCCTATACTAATTGTTAGAAATGGGGTCTTTGGTTGACAGTCAGGTTAGCCCCTGTTCAAGCAAGGACCCTCACTCTAGTCAGGGAAAAAGAGAATCACCCTCAGCTAACCCCTGCTTACCCACTTAGTAGCTTGGCAGAGCAGTAGGCTTAACTTCAGAGTGCTAGGTATAAAGTATTTGTACCAACACACACAGTAACTTAAAGAAAACACTACAAAATGACACAACACAGGTTTAGAAAAATAGGAAATATTTATCTAAACAAAACAAGACCAAAACGACAAAAATCCACCATACACAAGTCAAGTTATCAATTAAAAATCAAAAAGAGTCTTTAAGTAGTTTTAAATACACACTAGCGCTGCTAGAGTGAAAATGTACCTGGTGCGCGTCAAAAATAACCCCGCACGGGCGGGTGTGCGTCAAAAATAACTCCGCACGGCGGTACGTGAGTCGAAAATCCAGCCGCTCGATGATTCGAAAATCCCGCAGCGCAGGTTGTGATCTCCCAGCCTCCACCAGAGATGCTGCGTGTCGTTTCTCCTGCTCCGTGCGTCCAATCCTCGGTCGCGTTTCCTGCAAGCGTTGTTTCTCAGCTGCGGAGCCGGCAGCGCGTTGTTTTTCTCAGCTGCAGATCGGATTTGCGTCAATCTTTTCCCCGCATGGCGCTCTGTGTGTGGATTTTCTTGTCTTTAGGCTGCCAGCTTCTCCTTTCACGGTCCCAGGAACTGGATGGGCACTACAGGGCAGAGTAGGAGTCTCTCCAGAGACTCCAGGTGCTGGCAGAGAGAAGTCTTTGCTGTCCCTGAGACTTCAAACAACAGGAGGCAAGCTCTAGATCAAGCCCTTGGAGATTTCTTCTGAAGATGGAAGGCACACAAAGTCCAGTCTTTGCCCTCTTACTCTGGCAGAAGCAGCAACTGCAGGATAGCTCCACAAAGCACAGTCACAGGCAGGGCAGCTCTGATTCCTCAGCTATTCAGCTCTTCTCCAGGCAGAGGTTCCTCTTGGTTCCAGAAGTGTTTCTAAAGTCTGTGGTTTTGAGTGCCCTTTTTATACCCAATTTCTCCTTTGAAGTTGGCCTACTTCAAAGTAAAGTCTCTTTGGAATGTGAAATCCTGTCTTGCCCAGGCCAGGCCCCAGACACTCACCAGGGGGTTGGAGACTGCATTGTGTGAGGGCAGGCACAGCCCTTTCAGGTGTGAGTGACCACTCCTCCCCTCCCTCCTAGCACAGATGGCTCATCAGGATATGCAGGCTACACCTCAGCTCCCTTTTTGTCACTGTCTAGTGTGAGGTGCAACCAGCCCAACTGTCAAACTGACCCAGACAGGGAATCCACAAACAGGCAGAGTCACAGAAATGGTATAAGCAAGAAAATGCTCACTTTCTAAAAGTGGCATTTTCAAACACACAATCTTAAAATCAACTTTACTAAAAGATGTATTTTTAAATTGTGAGCTCAGAGACCCCAAACTCCACATGTCCATCCGCTCCCAAAGGGAATCGACACTTTAATCAGATTTAAAGGTACTCCCCCATGTTAACCTGTGAGAGGGACAGGCCTTGCAACAGTGAAAAACAAATTTAGCAATATTTCACTGTCAGGACATATAAAACACATTACTATATGTCCTACCTTAACCATACACTGCACCCTGCCCTTGGGGCTACCTAGGGCCTACCTTAGGGGTGTCTTACATGTAATAAAAGGGAAGGTTTAGACCTGGCAAGTGGGTACACTTGCCAAGTCGAATTTACAGTTACAATTGCACACACAGACACTGCAGTGGCAGGTCTGTGACATGATTACAGAGGTACTTATGTGGGTGGCACAACCAGTGCTGCAGGCCCACTAGTAGCATTTGATTTACAGGCCCTGGGCACCTCTGGTGCACTGTACTAGGGACTTACTAATAAATCAAATATGCCAATCATGGATAAACCAATCACATACACATTTTGTAAAGGAGCACTTGCACTTTAGCACTGGTTAGCAGTGGTAAAGTGCCCAGAGTAACAAAAACAGTAAAATCAGAGTCCAGCACACATCAACAACCTGTGGAACAGAGGCAAAAAGTTAAGGGAGAACACGCCAAGGATGAAAAGTCTAACACGTGTCCCCCCCAGCTGAAAGTGGGGATCAACTACTCAACCTCATGGGAGTTCTCATCACTAAGGTGAAAGAACCTAGACAGACCATCAGCATTGGCGTGTTCTGTACCAGGACGGTGTTCCACCGTAAAGTCCATCCCCTGTAGGGAAATGGACCACCTCAACAGTTTTGGATTCTCACCCCTCATCTGCATTAACCATCTGAGGGGCCTGTGGTCTGTCTGAACTCGGAAGTGAGTCCCAAACAAGTAGGGTCTTAGCTTCTTCAGTGCCCAGACCACAGCAAACGCTTCACGTTCTATGGCACTCCACCTACGTTCCCTGGGTAGTAACCTCTTGCTAATGAAGGCTACGGGTTGATCTAGGCCCTCTTCATTAAGCTGTGAGAGTACTGCTCCAATACCATGCTCTGAGGCGTCTGTTTGCACAACAAACTCTTTGGAGTAGTCAGGTGCCTTCAGCAAAGGTGCTGTGCACATGGCAGCCTTCAGGGCATCAAAAGCGTTCTGGCAAGCCTCTGTCCAGATCACTTTCCTGGGTTGCTTCTTTCAGTTAAGGGAGTAACAATGGTACTATGGCCCTCATTCTGACCTTGGCGGGCGGCGGAGGCCGCCCGCCAAAGTCCCGCCGTCAGGTTACCGTTCCGCGGTCGAAAGACCGCGGCGGTAATTCTGACTTTCCCGCTGGGCTGGCGGGCGGTCGCCTGACCGCCCGCCAGCCCAGCGGGAAAGAGGCTTCCACGATGAAGCCGGCTCGGAATCGAGCCGGCGGAGTGGAAGCTGTGCGACGGGTGCGGTCCGGGTCGGACCGCCGGGATCTGGATGGCGGTAGGGGGGGTCGGAATCCCCTCGGCGGCGCAGCAAGCTGCGCCGCCTTGGAGGATTCAATGGGGCGGCGGTACACTGGCGGGAGCCCGCCAGTGTTGCCGGTCCGACCGCGGCTTTACCGCCGCGGTCGGAATCCCCATTGTAGCACCGCCGGCCTGTCGGCGGTGCTCCCGCAGTCCTCCGCCCTGGCGGTCTTTGACCGCCAGGGTCAGAATGACCGCCTATATCCCTTAACATACCTCCTGTAATATCCTGTGCGACCTAAAAAGGCTCTCACTTCAGTCTGGGTCTTGGGAGGCTCCCAAGCCAGAATCGTGTCAATCTTAGGCGGTAGGGGTGCCACCTGGCCACTCCCCACCTGGTGTCCTAAGTACACCACAGAACCCTGCCCTATTTGGCATTTGCTCGCCTTAATAGTGAGACCTGCCTTCTGAAGGCCTCTAACACTCTCCAGAGGTGTTGCAGGTGTTCCTCCCATGTGGAACTAAACACAGCAATGTCATCCAGGTAGACGGCACTGGACTCATCCATCCTGCCAACACCTGGTTGACCAACCTCTGAAAGGTGGCAGGGGCATTCTTCATCCCAAATGGCATCACTTTAAATTGAAAGTGTCCATCTGGTGTAGAAAATGCTGACCTCTCCTTGGCCCCCTCAGTTAAGGCAATCTGCCAGTACCCAGATGTTAAATCAAACGTACTGAGGTACTTGGCAGCTCCTAACCGGTCAATGAGCTCATCAGCTCGGGGGATGGGATGTACGTCAGTCTTGCTGACCACATTGAGTCCCCGGTAGTCCACACAGAACCTGAGTTCTGGGGTGGCACCAGGTGCAGTAGCCTTTGGGACCAATACCACTGGGCTGGCCAAAGGACTGCTGGAGTGCTCAATAACCCCTAGGGTAACCATTTTGGATACCTCATCCTTAATGCGTGCCCTGACCCTGTCAGTCACCCTGTAAACCTTCTGTTTAATAGGTGTACTGTCCCCAGTGTCCACATCATGTGTGCACACTGTGTGACTGCTGGGATCAGGGAAAACAGTGAGGAAAACTGTCCCAACACGTGGCGACAGTCACCTTGCTGCTCCTTAGTCAGGGAGGGGGAGAGGATCACTCTCTCCACTGACCCATCTTTTTCTCCTGCAGACAGGAGGTCAGGAAGAGGCTCACTCTCCTCCTCTACCCCATCATCTGTTGCAAGGAGCATGGACTGTTCAGTCCGCTCAAAGTGAGATTTGAGGCGGTTGACATGCAGGACCCTTAAAGGGTTCCTTGGAGACCGCAAGTCCACCAGGTAGGTGACTTCACTCTTGCGCTCCACCACCTCAAATGGCCCAGTCCACTTATCCTGGAGCGCCCTAGGCTCCACTGGTGCCATCACCCACACTTTTTGACCAGGTTGAAACTTGACCAGAGTGGCATTCTGGTCATACCACCGTTTCATATCCTCCTGGCTTGCTTCCAGGTTCTCCTGAGCGAGACTCCTGAAGCGTGCAGTCTGGTTTCTCAAAGCCAGCATGTAACTGAATACATCCTGGGGGGGTTTACTAGGAGCTTTCTCCAAAGCTTCCTTAACCAGACTCAAAGGTCCCCTCACAGGGTGGCCATAAATCAGCTCAAAGGGACTAAACCCAAGTCCCTTTTGAGGCACCTCCCTGTAGGCGAACAGAAGGCATGGCAAGAGGACGTCCCACTTCCGCCTCAAGTGCTCTGACAGGCCCATGATCATGCCTTTTAAGGTGCGGTTGAATCTCTCAACCAGACCATTACTTTGGGGGTGGTCAGGGGTGGTGAATTTGTAGGTTACCCCACACTCCTTCCACAAAGACTTCATATACGTGGATATGAAGTTGGTACCCCTATCAGATACCACTTCCTTGGGGGACCCCAGGCAGGTAAAAACCCCCATCAAAGCACGACCCACCACAGGGGAAGTGATTGATCTCAAAGGAATGGCTTCTGGGTACCGGGTGGCATGGTCCACCAAGACCAGGATAAACCTGTTGCCCATGGCTGTCTTGGGATCCAGAGGCCCCACAATGTCAATGCCTACCCTCTCAAAGGGAGTACTGACAACAGGCAAAGGTTGGAGGGGAGCCTTACATTTCCTCCCACTCTTGCCACTTGCCTGACAAGTCTGACAAGACCTGCATTGTGCATCTGAGTGCCTGCGCATTAGGGGCCAGTAAAAGTGGGTGACAAGCCTCTCAAAGGTCTTGTCCTGCCCCAAATGTCCAGCTAAAGGCACATCATGAGCCAACCCCAGTAAGAAGGCCCTGAAGCACTGGGGTACCACCAGCACATGGGCTGACCCAGGCTCAGGAACCTTAGGCTCGCTATACAGGAGGTCATCCTCCCAATAAATCAGGTGTGATCCTGGCTCCTTGCCAGCCGCTGGTCTGCAGCCTGCTGCCGCAAACCTTCCAAAGTAGGGCATGTCTTCTGTGCCCCACAGAATGCTTCCCTGGTGGGCCCCCCTTCCTGCTGCCCCTGTGACAGCTCAGGAACCTCCCCTGTTCAGCCACCTGTTCCACTGTAGGCTCCGGGGCGTCACCCTCAGGCTCCGCCTCCTCCTAGACCGCGGGGACTTCTAGGGCCGGTTTCCCGTGCCCCCTGCCCTTCCTCTTCTTGGCGGTCCCCTGGGCCACTGTTTCAGGCTCCAGGGGCTTTTTGATTACCCTGACGGGCTGCCATTGACCGGGTGGATACGCATACCCACCCAGGCAGACCCAACATCTCCAAGTGAGACCTGTGTTCCACCTCCTTCCAAGGGGAATCCTCCAGGTCATTGCCTAGCAAACAATCAACAGGCATGGTTGGACTCACAGCTACCTTCAAGGAACCTGAGACCCCCCCCCATTCAAAGGGAACCTGCGCCACTCTGCACAGGCGTTCTGAGTTATCCACTGCAATTACTTGGTGAAGTACCCGGGGATCAATCTGCTCTTCAGACACCAGCTGACTCCTCACTATAGTCACACTGGCTCCTGTGTCTCTCAGAGCCTCTACCCTCTGTCCATTAATGGTCACCCACTGCCTGTACTTCTTAGTGTCTTCAGGCACTAGGGTTCTCTGGACCATCTCACTGTCCCCTAGTGAGACAAGGGTCATCTCAGCTGGTTCCCACCCACCTGAAACCAACTCCTCCCCAAGCGCTACACTGGCCAAACCCTGGGAGGTGCACCAGTGGGTGCCGGTGTACTTTTGGGGCATTTGGGGTCCCCCCTCACATGACCCACCTGGTCACATGCATAACACTTACATGGGGGACCACCTGCCACTGGCTTCCATTTGGAGAACCATGGCTTCTTCTCACTGGGGGGTTGGGAATCCTTACCCTGGAAATCAGTTTGGGGCCCTATAGAGAACTCCCCCTGTTTGCCCTTACCCCCCCTTTCTTCTGAGAGGGACCCTGCCCACCCTTGGCGTGGTCTCCCCCATACCTCTTTTGGACCCTGGTGCTCTCCCAGCGGTCCGCTTCCTGCGCAAGCTTCCTGGGATCAGTCAGCTTGCTGTCAATCAGGTGCTGGCGCAGCTCTGGAAAACATAAACTGTACAAGTGCTCCCAAGCAATCAGATTGTAAAGCCCCTCATACGTAGTTACCTTACTGCCCTTCACCCAACCATCCAGTGACCTGCAATAAGAATCAACACATTCCAACCATGTTTGGGATTCCTTCTTCTTGTAGGACCTAAACCTATCCTTGTACTGCTCAGGGGTAAGACTATACCTTGGAAGCAAGGCATCCTTCATTTTAGAGTAGGTGAGATTCTGAGCATCCCCTAAGGCAGTCAGTGTATCCCTCCCCTTTGCCTCAAAGTGCTTCCACAGAGCCGCCCCCAATGAGCTTCAGGGACCAGATTCATGTGGAGAGCAGACTCATACCCCTTGAACCACAAGTATATGTCATCCTCCCTCTTGTAATCTTTCACAAGGTCTTTAGGAATGTGCACCCTCCTCTCAGGCTGCACTGTAGGGTTGCTGCCACCATCTCTACTGGACTGGCTTCTATGATCCATCTCTTTCATGCTAAGCTCATGAGCCATCTGAATCTTCCTCTCCTCAAGAGCTAGCCTTCTCTGCTCCAATTGGTACTCCCTTTCTGCCTGCCTGTCCTGCAACTCTTCAGGTGTCAGACCCTTGGATGAGACACTGCTACCTGCCCTGGAGACCTTCCCCCTGGACAAAATAGGCCCACCCACAATACCATTGTGTACTGAACACTCTTCCTCCTCCTCCTTATCTCCCTCATCCTCTGTGTGCCCTTCGGTGCTCTTGGCTGTCACCCAGGCCCTCAGCGCCTTTTGCAGCTCCTCCTTCCTGGATGAGCTCTTAATGGGACAGTCAAAACTTTTACAGAACTGCTTCAACTGAGCCTTGGTATAACCCTCCAATTTCTCAAGGTCAAAGCCAGCTCCAACTGATGCATCTCCAGCTTGGGACATGCTGAAGATTCAAAAACAAGTGTAAAGTTCCAAAGGCAGAGAAACAAGTTCCCAAAATCAAGGTATCAGTGATAAAAAAATAGAGTAGAATAAAAACAGTCCCAAAGAGAAAAAATCAAAAGATCACCAAACAAGTAGTATGTGGTCACGTAGTGGTCTGCACTCAAAACAGTAGTGTACACTTAATTACTGTATGTCAAGTACAAATACAAGTCCAAATCCCAACCGCTGCTCACCAATGTTAGAAATGGGGTCTTTGGTTGACAGCCAGGTTACCCCCTGTTCAAGCAAGGACCCTCACTCTAGTCAGGGTAAAAGAGAATCACCCTCAACTAATCCCTGCTTACCCCCTCGGTAGCTTGGCAGAGCAGTAGGCTTAACATCAGAGTGCTAGGTATAAAATATTTGTACCAACACACATAGGGGGTCATTCTGAATCCCGCCGGGCGCGGTCACCGCGCGCCCGGCGGGAGCCGCCAAAATACCGTACCGCGGTCGGAAGACCGCGGTGGGTATTTTGAGGTTTCCCCTGGGCTGGCGGGCGGCCTCCAAAAGGCCGCCCGCCAGCCCAGGGGAAACCGTCCTTCCCACGATGAAGCCGGCTCGTAATCGAGCCGGCGGAGTGGGAAGGTGCGACGGGTGCTGTTGCACCCGTCGCGTATTTCACTGTCTGCCAGGCAGACAGTGAAATACTCGTAGGGGCCCTCTTACGGGGGCCCCTGCAGTGCCCATGCCAGTGGGGCCCCGCGACCCCCCCTACCGCCATCCGGTTCCCGGCGGGCGGACCGCCGGGAACTGGATGGCGGTAGGGGGGGTCGGAATCCCCTCGGCGGCGCAGCAAGCTGCGCCGCCTTGGAGGATTCATACGGGCGGCGGCACACTGGCGGGAGACCGCCAGTGTTGCCGGTCTGACCGCGGCTTTACCGCCGCGGTCAGAATGCCCTGCGGGGCACCGCCGGCCTGTCGGCGGTGCTCCCGCCGACCCTTAGACCGCCGGGGTCAGAATCACCCCCATAGTAACTTAATGAAAACACTACAAAATGACTCAACACAGGTTTAGAAAAATAGGAAATATTTATCTAAACAAAACAAGAAAAAAAAAATAATAATCCACCATACACAAGTCAAGTTATCATATTAAGTAGTTTTAAATACACACTAGCGCTGCTAGAGTGAAAATGTACCTGGTGCGTGTCAAAAATAACCCCGCACGGGCGGGTGTGCGTCAAAAATAACTCTGCATGGCGGTACGCAAGTTGAAAATACAGCCGCACAATGATTCGAAAATCCTGCAGCGCAGGTTGTGATCTCCCAGCCTCCGTCAGCGATGCTGCACATCGTTTCTCCTGCTCCGTGCGTCGATTCTTCGGTCGCGTTTCCTGCGAGCGTTGTTTCTCATCTGCGGAGCAGGGGCGCCGCGTCGTTTTTCTCAGCTGCAGATCGGATTTGCGTCAATCTTTTCCCCGCACTGCCCTCTGTGCATGGATTTTCTTGTCTTTATGCTGCCAGCTTCTCCTTTCAGGGTCCCAGGAACTGGATGGGCACTACAGGGCAGAGTAGGAGTCTCTCCAGAGACTCCAGGTGCTGGCAGATAGAAGTCTTTGCTGTCCCTGAGACTTCAAACAACAGGAGGCAAGCTCTAGATCAAGCCCTTGGAGATTTATTCTCAAGATGGAAGGCACACAAAGTCCAGTCTTTGCCCTCTTACTCTGGCAGAAGCAGCAACTGCAGGATAGCTCCATAAAGCACAGTCACAGGCAGGGCAGCTCTTCTTCCTCAGCTATTCAGCTCTTCTCCAGGCAGAGGTTCCTCTTGGTTCCAGAAGTGTTTCTAAAATCTGTGGTTTTGGGTGCCCTTTTTATACCCAATTTCTCCTTTGAAGTAGGCCTACTTCAAAGTAAAGTCTCTTTGGAATGTGAAATCCTGTCTTGCCCAGGCCAGGCCCCAGACACTCACCAGGGGGTTGGAGACAGCATTGTGTGAGGGCTGGCACAGCCCTTTCAGGTGTGAGTGACCACTCCTCTACTCCCCCCTAGCACAGATGGCTCATCAGGATATGCATGCTACACCCCAGCTCCCTTTTTGTCACTGTCTAGTGTGAGGTGCAAACAGCCCAACTGTCAAACAGACCCAGACAGGGAATCCACAAACAGGCAGAGTCACAGAAATGGTATAAGCAAGAAAATGCTCACTTTCTAAAAGTGGCATTTTCAAACACACAATCTTAAAATCAACTTTACTAAAAGATGTATTTTTAAATTGTGAGCTCAGAGACCCCAAACTCCCCATGTCCATCCGCTCCCAAAGGGAATCTACACTTTAATCAGATTTAAAGGTAGCCCCCATGTTAACCTATGAGAGGGACAGGCCTTGCAACAGTGAAAAAATATGTTAGCAATATTTCACTGTCAGGACATATAAAACACATTACTATATGTCCTACCTTAACCATACACTGCACCCTGCCCTTGGGGCTACCTAGGTCCTACCTTAGGGGTGTCTTACATGTAATAAAAGGGAAGGTTTAGACCCGGCAAGTGGGTACACTTGCCTAGTCGAATTTACAGTTAAAATTGCACACACAGACACTGCAGTGGCAGGTCTGAGACATGATTACAGAGCTACTTATGTGGGTGGCACAACCAGTGCTGCTGGCCCACTAGTAGCATTTGATTTACAGGCCCTGGGCACCTCCAGTGCACTGTACTAGGGACTTACTAATAAATCAAATATGCCAATCATGGATAAACCTATCACATACACATTTTGTAAAGGAGCACTTGCACTTTAGCACTGGTGAGCAGTGGTAAAGTGCCCAGAGTAACAAAAACAGTAAAATCAGAGTCCAGCACACTTCAACAACCTGGGGAACAGAGGCAAAAAGTTAAGGGAGGCCACGCCAAAGATGAAAAGTCTAATACTAATACTAAGAATGTACTCCTATTTTCCAATGCTAATCCACCACTAATCCTTTTGGGTTCTGAAGTAGCATGCTACTACCAGATAAGTGGTTTGAGGCCTCATTGGGGGTAGTACACGCTATATAAATACAATTACAATTGTAAATAGGTTCTGGGAGAGGGAGGTGAGTGGGAGGTGAGTGGGAGGCAGTGGGTTGGGCTTCTGGGAGCAGGAAGAAGATGCAGGAAGGTGACGCAGGAGAAGCAGGTAAGGAAAAGGGGTGGTGGAAGGAGAGAAAAATGCACAGAATTGGGGAGGTGAGCAGGGGGCATGAAACAGAGAAGAGTGCTTGAAAAACAGCACAAAAATAGAAAAGAGGTACAAAAGAGAGAAACACCACAGAGAAAATTGAATAGATATGGAGAAAGACCAAAAAGGGAGAAAGGCACCAAGAAGAGAAGGACACAAAGAGGACTAAAGTGTTAAAAGAGACCAGAAAAAAACGAGGTACAAAAGAGAAAAATGCTCCAAAGAGAGAAGGGCACACAAAGAGGAGAAAAGTAGGAAAAGAGAGCAGAATTCACAAAGGAGGTGCAAAAGAGAGAGAGGGACACTAAGAGAGGTGAGCACAAAAGAGGAAGAGGACATAAAGCAGGCATGAAAGTGAGTGTGGCAGATATTGAGTGAGAGAGGGAGTGAGGTGGCTGCACTGGGTTGATTGTAGGTGCCCAAGAAAAAGAACGTAAGGGCGTGCGACTTGCAATTTAGCAGATTTAAAAAAGGTTTTGAAAGGCTTGCAAAGTGTGACACTGAGGAAAATTACGGAAGTGTTATGTTTATTCCATTCTTCACTACGTAATGGTGGAAATGTATTTAATTTTCCCCTCCTTTCCTCAGGTTTTGTGTACCGCCATGGTTCTCTCTGTGAGTATCTTTCATCGTAATTATTTTTCTACACATGTACAAAGTTACAGGATCTACTTTGTCTAACCACTTTCCTTCACCTTTCACTCAAATGAGATCTGTAATGAACTCTAGAATCCGTACGAAAGAAGGGGAAGGGAGGCAGATAGAGAAGAAACACTATTAGCACCTCAGACCATTCACCACAGGAACACAGACCGGTGGAAAGGATGCAGCAAGGACTCCTTGTCTGTAGTGAATGGCTGGTAGCCCTCTTACTACTATATAAGCTAACAATGCCTTGTGAGTATGAATCAGTATAAGTAGAATGACGTACCAGGGTATGTAAATGGAGCAGCACTGACTAGCCACCAGATGACCAGAATGGAGTCTGGGAACAGAATACTAAGGTCTGCCTCTAACAGGAAAGATTCTAGATGTTAGGGTGATTTGTGGAGTTTGGATTTGGAGCAAGAGTTACTTGAATGGTGGCAAGCGATGCTCGGAACCTGTGGAACGAAGCATTAACCTGAGCTGCCCTAAACACATGAGGGATCCGAAGGGCAGCAAAACAGGGAATAAAAAACAGTGCAAATTAAATGATCAGAATAGAGAACCGATCAACTGCTCTTGCCACTAAAGTGCGAAACTGTGATTTGTATTTACATTTTTCCAGGTCTTACTAACCCAGAAGTGTCCACAATGCACTGACTCTTTCCAGTGAGTTCTGGCGCTTATCACTTTACCCTGAAATTGTTGTTCTTTATTACGCTGTGATTCCTCCCTGATTTGCCTTCTCAGATTCAGTAGGACATCTTCCATAGTTTCCAAGGCCAGCCAATAACAAACTTGTATTGTGGAATCTTGGTCGTGTTGTTGTGTTCTCGTGATACTAGTTGTGAACCTTGGAGAGTATGAACTCTAAAATTACTAACACCAATGTGTATGCCTGTATAAGCTTCATCTCGGACCGCAGCAGCTTCCACAGTGTCTATTGGAGACTTTCCCTCTTTTTTGCAAGGCCTGGGGTCCTTTGAATGTTATACACATTAAGTGATCTTCCTGTCGAGGTAAAGACTTAAGGGCAGATTTATGGAAAGTGGCGCTGCACCGACTGCAGTGCCATTTTCCCTGCGCCCCTTAGAACCCCCTATCGCCACCATGTGTGTGCCGTATTTAAAGTACGGCGCACCATGGTGCAGGGTAGGGGGCAATAGTGTCATTTTCTATTGATGTACCCTGCAGGAGTAGCACCAAAATATTGGCGCTACTCCTGCAGAGTGCATAGGGGCCCATTCTAAGGAATGGAAGCCACCATTTTGCGCCTGCTCTTGAGCAGGCATTAAAAGTGCCATAATAAATGGCACAAGGAAATCCCATAGATTTCCTTGCACCATTTTACCGGCTCCCCTAATGGGGGAATGCCCCCTTTGCACACATTATGCCTGGCATAATGAACCGCAAAGGGTTACAGAGTGGCACAATGCATGCATTGCGCCACTGTGTAAATACGGCATGGGGATTTTGGCCTTGTTGGGCCACATTAACTTCAAAATAAATGACGTGAATGTGGTGCAAGCTGGTGCTAGGGGCCTATAAGTAGGCCCCAAAGTGTGTCCAAAGACATTTATGCAGACCGTGCTCTGCCTCCACAACCTTCTTACCAGGAAAATTCCACAGAGGGACACCAACTCAGAAGTGCATGTAATAAAATAGGCTATTCCCCTGGAAGCTCTAGAGGTTAAGATCTCAATGGGATCAGATAGACCTGGAGGTAGCACATCATGACCCTTATGAAGAGCAAAAAAACAACAGATTGCAAAGGTGACTCTCAGCAGTGGACTCTGGAAATAAGATCATGATTTTCCTTGATCAATTCTTCAGTTGCATAGCTGCTCAATGTGTTCCCCCTTTAGTTTAAAAAACCATCAAGCTGAGGCTAAGCAGAGTTCCACAGCTTCAAAAGCTGGGTTCTTCTGATTCAGAGGTGTTCCAAGGATGTAAAAGCACTTCAGATAAAGGGAAAGTATTGATTAAGGCTGAAAAGGCTGCTGGATTTCTAAACTATGGCCAGAACTCATAGCTGTTCTTACAGCGGATCACCAATCATTATTTAGCAGTCAGAACGCTCTAGGATGGTAGAGCTATGACATGGCTCTCTAGTCTAATTGATCTATAGCAAATCAGGCAGGGATTTCCAAGCTCACTGACATATGGCAGCGCGCAGCAGACCACTTTGCCACTGGAGACGCATTCATCTTTCACATTTTCTGTACTAACCTTGCACAGACTTTGAGCAGGCACACTCTTGTCTTAAATGTAATTTGTATTCTCCTACTTTCACAGCTACCAATGCTTTGGGTGTGTTTACTAACTCCTACGTCACTTTAATTCTCTTGCTTCCTATTCGTCAGCCTCTTCCTCTTTCTAGCCTCCATCCACCTTATGAGTTTCAAGTCTTCATCCTGCAGTGGAGCCTGGACCTAATACTGTTTCCGGTGACCAGTGTCCTTCCTTTGCAGGCTCCTGCAGGAACTCCTCTTTTTTTTTACTTTGTGGGCCCTTTTTTACACCCCCAACCCCTTCTGATTTCTGTTATTTTTTTAAGTGACCTGCTAGCTTTTATTTTGTTGAAACCCACTCTTCACCCTCCTCCTGCTATCCTTAACCCACCATCCTGCCTTTCTTTGTTTCTAAACCCCACCCCTCCTGCTTTCCTGTTGTTTCTATAAACACCCCTGCTTCTCCTACCTCCTCTCTACTGTGTTTCCCACCCTCCTCCAGTGTGTCCCAACCCCGAGCACTGTTTTTTTTTATATTTTATACTGCAGCGCAGGCTACTGTGCAGCATGGGTAAAGTAAAAAAAAAGAGCTATGACGGGGACAATGCTGTCTATGTCATTGTGTTTTTATTTTTGTTTTCCTTAAGCCATGTTGCAGATCACTGAGCAGTATGTAAAAAACATCGACAAAGCTGATGTATTTTGCATAGGCGAAACCTATTGGCTTTGCCAATGCTTATTTTTCTTCAGTCTTTGACATTCTTTAAAGTCACGCAGCATTTCCGAAGACACCTTTAGTTAAGTTATAGTAAGAGCCCCCTTTACATCTGTATTGTACAACATTCCTTGCCTCTTTCCCCTCATGAATGAGGACCGGGCTAGTTTTCCAGAATCTAGAACCTGTCAGCTTGGGATCCTGCATGTCGCTTTGGATGTGATCTCTGCATCACGTTGAAAAAACTAATTTTTACTACATATTCATATCCATTTTATGTTTTGTATACTAGCAACAAGTGGAGATTGAAGAGTGATTGGAGACCACCAAACACTACTGGGAAACGCCATAACTGGTACAAGACATTGAGAGTGATTCCATTCCAAATACACTTACTATCATTAGTGACATTTCCTGAACTCCGCTAGATACCATATTAGTGGTACAGTATTAAATTGAATCAGAAGTTAATAGAACAGCTCTGTGGCAGGTCACGAAATCCTGACTGATGATGGAGGCGGAGTCAACACGGTGTGCCGATGTATGACATTACAGTCGTAGAGCATGACCACATAGAAGAAAGGCACCACCTTGTAAAGTATTGTGGCACGTCACGCTATGCATATGACCTTGTGTGCCACTATTTTGGAAGCTGCATCCCCAGTAAAGGTCCCGCTGAGTCAAGAGGCAATTAGCAGAAATTCTGTGTGTCACAGGACATACTCGCTTCTGAAGCCTTCCGGGAACCCAACCTGCAGAGTTGTACAGCATTGTTTAATATTAATGATTGTCTCTGTTTACTTCTGGTTTAATCTATTGGACCATGGAGCGCAGTGATTTCGAATGTTTGTAAGCAAGGTATTGTATATTCGAAGTTTGTCAGGCAGCATATTTATTACACATAGCACTGACACATTTACCCAAGGTGTGGTTGTACGTGCGGTACCCTAATGTTGAGTCTTTCGCATTACTGTGAAAATTTCCACCCAACTTACAATAGATGATGGTGTAACTTGCTGAGCGCATTTACTCAATAATGAATTTCCTGTTCCTTTTTATTGTTTTATTCTCTGATATAACTGTTTTTTCTTTTGTTTGGTACAAGAACACAGATAGGTTACATCAATATTAAACAGCATTCTTCTCTATTTCATCCTCTAAAACAGCATTCTTCTCTATTTCATCCTCTCATGGATGTTAATGGATCTAGAGTTCCAAAATCTACCATGAATTTCCGTGGGTGCCAGTCGGTGAATGTGTGGCTTCTATACATGAATAATAATACACCTACATTTTAACTACACCTGGACGTCTGTTACACATACACTTCCTGTGTATCTAAAAATCAAAAAACCCGTTCATACGATTGAGTGACGGCTAAGTATTACATGACTTATACATCTGAAGTCACCATGGTGCATCTGTTCACCCAGTGGCAGCATCTCCAGGGGAAGTTTGTATGTTAAAGCCACCCAGACATTCCCCATAGGTCATGCTGACCATTGTGCCCAGCCTTGGTGATGGACTCTGTAACTTCCTCTAATCCTTACACTGAAGAAAAAAATGAATGTCCAGGTGCACATTATGTTCATGTCTATTCGTTTACCTTCTTATGACTTTTGTTCTCTACGAAAATTGTCATTTGTGGCAACATAAAAGCATCTGACCAGAGCTGAACTCGCATGCGTTGCTGTTTGTCAACATTCTGTGGGCCACTATTGTTAAGAAGACTCACTGGTGATTATTCAGCACCACGCCTGGTGTCTCGGTGTATAGCTGCTCCGGATTACCACACGTCCAACTAGAAACATTGCTGCATGCATTGACCTGAAGCACCAGGAATGCCACCATTATGGGTCTTCATGTGTTCATCTTTAGGTCGCTGAATTACTTGGGTTCTGGGTTCAAATACAAGATCATTTACCATATCTCTAAGTCATGACCACTGACACAGGGCGTTGCCAGAGAGTGGGCGCAAAAACAAAGGGCCATATTTACAACAAGCTGGTGCAGCTCAGGGCTGCACCAAAATCAGCAGCGCCATGCTGCGCCTAGTTTGAAATGCAGGGATGCACCATATTTACAAGAATACAGCGCACTAATGCGTTTCCCCCTGTGCCAGCGCTAAATTTAGCTGCCAAAGCAGGCACCCTTGCACCATGGTGCAAGGGTGTCTGCGTTGAGGGGATTGATTGTGTATGTGCAGGAAGGTGTGCCTTCCTGCACATAAACAATCATTCACGGCAAGTTTGCTCTTTCTATGTGTGCTGCAAAATGCAGCATACATAGAAAAAGCAAAAACAAGGAGAAATGGAAGCATTTCTCCTTGTTGCGCTATGTTAACGCCATCCCCGGGTGGCGTTAGTGTTTGGCGTTGCCACAGATGCACAGATTGTTGTAAATCTGGGGCAGATTCAAAAGCAATGGGTGTTACAGTGGAAAGCCCCAAAAAAAAACATTGCACGCCCCTCTACCACAGAAAACTGCATGGGGGACATATTTACAAGGTGGCGTTAAACCACAAAAAGTGGCTTAATGCCACCTTGTAAATATGCGTAATGCACAGTGCCACTGGAGCATCACAAAAAGTGACGCTCCGGTGGTGCTCTGGGGCTTGTAAGTATGCCCCAAAATGTTCTTGAATCTTTATTCACATGGGTGCTCTGGGTGACCGGTGGGTGCAACCAATAGAAGTTGGTTCAAATGAAGAGAGATACGTACTTATGTGAGCACTTTGCATTAGTCAAACACACTAGAATTTAATGGTAAATTTACAGAGGGTTCTGCATTTTTACAACTTTATGATAATAGCATGTAATAATGCAGTAAGTAAAAAGATTCTGTTGCTGGATTTCATCTTCATCAATTTGGTGGATTTTCAAACGTAAGCATGAATCACTTCATACTTTCTTCAACTGTCTAAGTCCAATGCTTTTATTTTATTGTTGGCCTCCCGAGGATATTTCACTCAGCCTGTCGTTTGAGCAGTACCACTGTTTTGCTGCACATGCTCTAAAGTCTTCATAGATGGTGTCGGTTATACTACAACAGGTGCTAGCACTCAGTTTAGTCTTCCAGCACATTTTTCATTGTCAGCCTGGCTTTGGATTGAAATATGGAATGTATACCTTGCCATCCCTTCTCTTTAACTCTCTGTCCAGAGTGTCTGTTGCGTGCGTGCCGCTAATTTAGACCTCCTGAGAGATCAGTTACAATAGATGCACCTATTCCGTAAATCATGGCAACTTTCTCCCTGCTTCACACATTTTATAGGCTAGGGAAGTGCTACCTTTATAAAAGGCAAGTAAAAATAACAAACATTTCAGATATTTACCCATATGTATTTGCATATTAAATTACCTTACGAATTCAGATAAACAGAAATGATGTCAACGACAGGATGGAAAAACATGGCTACTAGCACAGTGTGAGCACACTGAATGGAGGACAAAGCATAACATTAATGCTTCCAACTTGCCATTAGGTGAAGCTGCAGGCTCCAAGATCGCTATTACATTGGGAAACTCTCTCCCGTCTCCCCCAATAATCTTCGGACTCTTTCAGCTGAAAGGGTTGAAAAGTCCTGACACCACTACTGGGGTTGGGAATGCTAAAACCCATTAGGTTGGGAACGCAAGGATAGGTATCTTTAACAGAAAGTAGACCTCTGTCCCTGCATTCCTAATTGCAAAATGCTAGTTATGTTTTTCAGTGCAGCCCTTGTCTGCCAACCTAACAAAACCATGAATATCTGCATAGATTTTGAGTGGAGAAATCTAATGTTGGCATGTAGCAAGGGGGGAAAATCCATTGCATCCTTGGCAACCCACATGCCAATTGTTTTGTCCCATGGGCATGTGACCCAGGGCATAAAAAGAGAACAAAAGAGGTGGAGCCAGGTATTCCGGGAGCTGCCATATTCCACTACACCTGTGTCCCAAGTTGTTACTTCTAGCGGCCTAGGGCACCAAGAGGTCCTCAACTCCCAAACTGGGAGTGGGCCCTGTGCCCACACTGACAAAACAAACATCTGATAGGTCTATCTGGAGGTGATTGAGAGCTAGATGTCTTTAGAGTAGACTGGTGTTTTTTAATGCCTGGCTGAGGATTTTTGAAGCAGAGCCATTGCAATGGGGCAAGAGTAGCTCACAGTTTCCAAAATGTGTTTCCAACTGATAATATTTCATTTTTACGCAGATGTATGTTTCGGTGAGGTCAGAGAAAGTGCATTTGTAAATTACTTGTGCATTTCAATTTGGACTTTTTGATGTGAAATGTAAAATGGTTACAGTACACAGCTCTATAATTTCGTAACACCTTTTTGTGGTTCATCATTTATGGGAGCACTCCCAAAAACAGTGGCAAACCCTCATTCATTAAACAAAAAAATATGTTATTTTAGCATTCTTCCTCACAAATCTTCTTTGTCTCCAGTGCAAATGAATGGGAGAATTAAATTCCATACATTAGTTTTATGTGATTGTTAGACCTGGCATCCTTGGAGTGGTTTTCCCTAAACGTTTTGCCTTCAGACCTCCTGTTTTTGCTGACTTCGTTTTTGTTGGCATTAGGACTCTGCACACTTCAACACTGCTAACCAGTGCTAAGGTGCTTGTGCTCTCTCCTTAAAATATGACAAAATTGGCTTGTATCCAATTGACATCTTTAATTTACTTATAAATCTCTTATAAGGTGGCACTACTTGTGCCCAAAGCCTATAAATTAAATGCTACTAGTGGGCCTGCAGCACAGATTGTGCCACTCACTTAAACAAGTCAAAGGCCTTCCATTGCAGCCTGAGTGTGTGTATCATTAAACTGCCATTTTGACCTGGCAAATAAAAACTTTAGGCGGGCTCAAACCTTCCTTTTTAAGACATGTAGGTCACCCCTTGGGTTGGTCCTGGACATCCCAGAGAGCAGAGTGCAGAGTATTTTAAAAGTTGGACAGGTAGTTCTAAGTTTTACATGTCCTGGTAGTGAAAAACTCTTAAATTCATTTTGCACTACTGCAACGCCTGCCTCTCCTATAAGATAACATTGGAGTTACCGTATTATATTTTATAGGTGTAATTTCCAAATGGGAACAGGTAACCAATTCATATTTGGAGTCTTTGGAATTGTAATGAAAAATCTTAACTTATGGTGAAGGTGGATTTTAAATTACAATTTTTAAAATATCACTTTTAGAAGGTCTCTGGGTCACGTGAATGGGTGCAGTTGACAGTTGGGCTTTTTGTATACCTCCTAGAACGGCACACAAAATGAGGAGCTTAGATGTGCTTGGATGGATCATCACTGGCAGGATGAAAGGAAAGAGCTAGATTAAGACCCACTTACACTTCAATAGGCTGTGTCCTGCTTCCACAAAAAGGGCAACATGCCCCTGTAGTTAGCCTGGAGTTACGTCCCAGAAGACAGGGCCCCTGTGCACTTCAGATGCATGTCTCTAGAAACTTCTCCCCACTTCAAAGGCACAGCCATGTATAAATACTGAACCTCAGACACCCACCTTTGAGTACACTTCTTGATCTGTGGATACTCTGCCAGGGAGAAGGACTGTTGTGCTGTGAAAAGGACTGATACTCTGCTGGTTTGCTGCTCTACAGTGCTGATCTGCCTCCTTTTGCCATCTTGCCTGGGTGAGAAGGACCTGCATCCAGGCCTGTGTCTCTTGAACGCAGAACCCAGAGTGACTTTAAGGGCAAGTGACTTAGCTAGCATCCTGATCTAAAGGCTCAGGGATAAAACAAGCTTCCAACAACCTTACACCTGCATCTGGACTCTGCCATGTTGAGTCTACTCTGTGAAGTTGTGAACTCCAGTCTTGTATTTTTGGAAGTAGGCATAACGTTCTCCACCAGCCTCTATGGATCCAGCGGTACAGATGTATATCCTCTGCTGCATGGCGCAAACCTGGGCAGAACCGATGCATCACTGCTGCTGTGTGGATTGGACCATTCACAAAGGCCATCACCTTCGCAGCCCCATCGGAAGTATCAGTGCACTACGCATCCTCAGTGCAGGGCCTCGCATCCCTTGTTGATGGAAGCCTCAACGATGATGCCGGACTCAGCACTGCAGCCCTGCAGCTAAATGAAATGACACATAGCCACGAACACACACTGCATTCTTAACCTGGGCATGGCCTCACAAGCCCTCTTCCACAGGATCTTTGACAATGACGCAGAAACTTGCAAGTCAGTCTACCTGCATCTCTGAACCAATGCATCGCTTTAGTTGCAGGACGCATCTATGATGCAGACCCTCGCAACGCTTTGGAAACAAGGATTTAAGGTACTTTTCAGCAGGCCTAACTGGGTCCCTGTAGCTGGTCCATGCTCAATTGCAGTCAGCCTGAACTTGTGACTTTGTCCCGGTCTGGCGCAAACAAATATCAACGATTTTGGTGCTATTTTCACTAAAATCTTCAACATTTCATATCTCTGGTTCTACTGATTTTTCTCTTTTTGTTCTTGTTATATTTAGGTGAGTGTTCCATTTTTCTAGCATTGAGTGAGATATTCTTTGGGTAGTGCTTTCGCTTTATTTACTGTTTCAAGTGTTGCACAAATACTATATACATTACCTCCAAGGTAATACTATACACATTACCTCCAAAGTCTTAATTCTTCGTGCCAAGCTACCACAGGGTTGACTACACATTAATTTAGGGTTGGCTTGACCAGGGCTCACACCCCAGTCAACCAAATAACCCAATTTCTTACAGTGATTTTATGTGTGACAACATGTGTATGAGAGCTATAGCTGTGTGGGGAAGATCTGACTTGAATGTCTATTTAAAAAAGCAGACATACAACATAACTTTTTATAGGGTCCGTCCTACCTGCCATATGGCCACATTTTATGTGTAATGCCTTCAACTTTTCCCGATTTTTTTGAACCAATAGTACATTGAACGCTACAATTTTTTAGACCATACTCACTATGCCCTGATATTGTTAAAAGTGAAATGAAATGCATATGTTATTGACTTAAATACCCAGACTGGATGCATAACCTGCATAGTATTTTGTATGCCTTTTCAATATCTATTCTGCAAATTGCCTTCACAGCTGGTGATCAATTATTTTGCTTCATGGTCTACTTTTCAGTGCTCATGGGTTCTTATATGTCAGCTGCCCGTTCTATAATGTGCCAGGACAGATCAACCTGTGGAGTCAGTAGGGCAATGAGAGGGATTAGGAGGGATGAAGTGGATTAAAAGAGTCTGGCTACATTTAGAGTTGGATTCAAAATGTCTTTCACCTACCTCTCATTTTGTCATAGAGCAGTCTGTTTCCAGATTAAAGCATATTGAGTATTGGCAGATGTGAAAGACTGTAGCAGAGACTTCCTTTTCTTTTATTTGTCCGCAGCTTCCTGGGGGAGGGCCCTTCCCCACTGTATTGAGAGCTTGGTGCCTGCAGCTTCAGCTAATGGCAGGTCAGAAGAATTAATATTATGCCTTGCCCTCCACCCTAGGTCCTCAGCCTTGCTACTAAGTAATGCTTTTTCATCCTGTCCTTTAAAACATTTTTTGTTTTAATGTAATGTGGTATAAACGTATTGGTGTCTGCTTAGCACATGTCTGCCATTGGAATGTGGCCCAGATATATTCGGGGCTAAATACATTGTTCTGAAATGGTCACTATTTATCCCCAGCCAGCTCTGCCAAGACTCTTTTAGAAGGATTTGCAAACTTAATTTTGCTTCAATGATGTTGATAGGCAGGATTCTATGAATCCTACTAAAGGTTCATTTTTGCATTGCAAAAGATTTGTGCATCTGTCGCAATATAAGTATCTTGTCAGGTCACAAACCAGTCGCTGTTTTCACACAATGGTTGCTTTCAGCTGTGGCCACCACCAATCTCAAGGGGAGGGGCAGGAGATGGAACGGAGATGGAGGGAAAAAAAATGTACTTACCTTATCGCCGTCTCTGTCTCCTGCTGCCTCGCGCTCCTCTTCCCTCCATGTGGTGTCCCAGCATCTTCTGGGACCCCAGCAATCCTGGCACTGCTTTCATGCTAAACCTAGCATGAAAGCAGCTTCAGGATTGGTCTGAGAGGCAGTGACTGCTGCTCAGACACAGCCCTGGGGTCTTGCAATTTCTCCATGCCGGCTGTTAAACACAGCCGGGCTGGAGAAACCTAAGTGTGCATGTGCAAGTGTGTTGGCCTGAGACGGCCGGCCAAACACACATGCACACTTAGATGCACTCTTTCTTCTCCTCCCCCCTCCCTCTCCCTGTTGTCCAGCCCCGCCCCTCCCTTCACATCCTGGCTGAGCCATCAGAAGAAAAATTATTCGTTAGTGCAACTATCGTTTTATTTTTAATCTCCTAGCTCTTGGCCGGGGGGGGTCGGGGAGGGCTGCGAAGGAGCCTCTCCTGGTTACTTTGTTACATGAGGGTAATACATCGGGACTCTGACTTCCAATGCTATTTAGAAAATTCTTCTCTCAAAGTTGGAGATTACCTGATGTTCCGTAGGCCTTGTTAATTTCTGATACTAGCTTTCATAAGTGGTAACAAACAAATAAAAAGAAAAATGTTTTAATATTCTAGCGTAGCCTAAGAGATAGATCTAAAAAATTATTACAGGGTATGCACAGCATTACATTTTTCCACATAGATAATTAACAACAGGATCTATTGGTAATTTTAAATACATTTTAGTAACAATATTTCACACCGCGGAACAACTTTGCTTAAAATATGTATTATTGCACAGAAAGGCTACTATGCTTACTAAGTCATTGGCCCAGGTTTTAAAACTTCCAGTACTAAATTTAAAAACAGTTTCACAATGGCAAAACATTGTTCAAATTTATATTCTTGATGACATATAGTTCAGAGTGTGCATTATTCCACAGTGGAGCATAATTCAGTAATTTCATAAATTCTTAATGCATGCACAAGTCTAGATTTATAGAGACAAAGACAAATCCATTTTGCAAAGAGAAACAGAACAGAAAACAATACGGTTTCGGGAAAATATATGAAATTGCAAAGATAATATCAATTACAGAAGAATTATTTACGTGACACGCTGTAATAAGCAATTGCCCTTAAAATATTTCGGAAAAAAGTTTCATTTGCATGGCTTTTGAATAATATACTTTTAATGCTTCTCGTGTCCTGACTCAAGAGGTGATGCTTTTGTAAGGCATGAAAAGAAGACTTTTAGAGAGCAAAATAAGCCTACTTCAGAACTGCATTACAATTGACTTAACAAAAGTCTGTTTAGACATGTCATAATCATGTTGCCCTGATATACTGTTTTGAGAACCTACATTTTCATATGGCCTGGTTGGCCTAAGGGCAATGGTGCCATACCTGAGATTGGAAACAATAGACCTAGGCAAACTTTTCTTAAGGCATTCACTGCCCTATTGACAGATAAACGTCAAGTTGACAATAGGACGATGTTATAACATATAGATACCTGAAAAGCGGAAAATCGCCCACATCCGAACCTGGCAGAAGGTTTCTCTTGTCCCCAAGCACCCTGCCACTCTCCGGTGGGGGTCAAATAACTACTTGGCAAGAGGGTAAGAGGTTTGCTACATCACGTCAGGCACCAGCAAACTCTAGAGTGAGGTGGCCCAGTGCTCACTTCTGCGCGGGCTCATTAATATGTGTAAATGTACAAACAGGCATACCAATTATGAAAGCCAATTTCATTAAGTACCGCTGTGTGTGAAATAGAAATGCTGTGTGGGTATGGAAGAGTTCAGTTTCTTTTATTACGTCAGTAACGACATCACACACATATCAGATGGCCTTTGGAGAGATTTTCTTGCCCCTCCCATGTCCACCAAAGGATTGACCTGGTTGTTGGGCTATAGGAGGGCTAAGAGCAGCTATTTCGTTCTTAGCTTCTCCCTTGGCATGGCCACGAGCTCCAGCCAATTTTTTTCTGGTTGCGGAAGAAAATTAAGTGGGAGAGAAGGCGGGAAGGGCAGCCCAACTCCGATCACCCTCCCTGCCACCAATCCTCCCATTTCACCAATAGAAGAAATTATTTAGGAGGTGGAGCTAAGAGGGGGAGATTATGCCTTGTCCCTCCACTTCCACTCCCCACTTCTTGATTCATTCATGGTAAGAGAAGCATTGAGGGATAGAGGAGACAACTCCTTTATATCTCAAAACATTGGGGAGGAAAGAGCTGCATGGCTCTGCCTCAGCAAGAAGCCAAACACTGTTTTGTTTTTTTGCCTAAGACAGAGCTTGTCTCCTTTCTGGGGCACAGGGACACAGTTTTGCATCTAAGAAAGGAGACAGATATTGTCTTTGTCTTAGCCTCAGTAAAAAATCCAAACAGTGCCAAGCTCCTTACTGGGGAACAAACTAACTCATTACTGTCCCAGCGAGGAAACAGGGTCCTATTTGGAGACTTTTTTTAGCCTCTGAAAAATTCAATACAGCACCCAGCTCCTGGCCAGGGTGCAGACATATAGACATCTGTATCCCAGTGAGGGATGTGGAGACTGTTTGCATTTTTCTTAGCCTCATAATCAATGATATTCTTTCCCTTTGGTCATTAAAGGTCAGCAGTGTTCCATAAGCCTGATTCTAGGCTTCCAGCCTTCTTTAGTACCTGGATCCCTGCCTTGAATGTTCTATTTCCTATGCGTGTTGCCTTTCAATTTACAAAGAATGTCTACTAGGTGTAAGGTGCAAGTCCCTGTTACATGCAATCTTATGCATACACATACACGCAACTCAGCATTCTCATGCATACACATACATGCAACTCATAACAATTCTGTATACTTGTGTTTCATTCTGAGTCCTTGAATAGATGGTACCTGTGAAAATATATAGTCTCATTGAAGTGTTAAACCATAACACAATGATTGGAGTTTAACATGATAGGTTCAATCTCCCTACATTTGGTGCCTAATGGTGTTGCTTCTTAATTCCTGTTAGACCTGGAATCATTGGGGTGGTCTCCCCTAACTTTTTTCCCCCTGACCTTCTGTGTTTTCGACCTATTTTTGTTGGCCTTTAAGAATCTGGGCACTTTACCACTGCTGACCATTGCTAAAGTGCAGGTGCTTTGCCCTCTAAAACATTGGAGCATTGGCTTCTCCACAATTGGCATATTTAATGCACTTATAAGTCCCTTGTAACATGCACTATATGTTCCCAGGGCCTGTAGACTAAAGGCTAGTAGTGGGCCTGCAGCACTGATTGTGCCACCCACATCAGTAGCCCTGTAAACATGTTTCAGACATGACACTGCAGTGTCTGTGTGTGCAGTTTTAAAAAGCCATGTAAACCTGGAAAGTGTATCCACTTGCCAGGACCAAAACTTTCCCTTTTTATTACATACAGTCACCCCTAAGGGAGGCCCTATTTAACCCCAAGGGCCGGGTGCAGTGTACATAAAAGGTTGGACATGTAGGGGTATATTTATAAACCCCTAGCGCCATCTTGCACCACATTAGCATCATTTTTGTTTTACGCTAATGTGGCCCAACAAGGCCAAACTGCTAGTGCCATATTTACAAAATGGTGCAATGCATGCATTGCACCACTTTGTAACCCTTTGCACTTTATTGTGCCTGCGCCAGGCATAATGTTTGTAAAGGGGTCTGTTCCCTCATTAGGGGGCTGCAAAAATGGTGCAAGGAAATCTAAGAGATTTCCTTGTGTCATTTTGTATGGCACTTTTAATGCCTGCTAAAAAGCAGGCATTAAAAGGGGTCTTTCATTACTTATAATGGACCCCATGAACATCTGCAGGATTAGCACCAATATTTTGGCGCTACTCCTGCAGAGTACATCAATAGTGTCATGAAAAATTACGCCCCCTACCCTGTGCCATGGTGCCCCATATTTTAAATACGGCACACAAATGGTGGCGCTAAGGGGGGGCGCTAAGGGACGCAGGGAATGTTGTGCTGCAATCGGTGCAGCGCAACTTTCCATAAATCTGCTCCGTAGTTTTAAAGTTTTACATGTCCAGATAGAGAAATACTGCTGAATTTGTTTCTCAAACTGTAAGTCTGAAAATGCCACTTTTAGAAAGCCGGCATTTTCTTACTTTAACTATCCTGTGCCTCTGCCAGTACCTGCCTGAATACATGTCTGGGGTAGGTGACAGCTGGGCTTCGTGCATTCCCACCAGACAGGTACGCACAAAGGGAGCTGGGGTGAGGCATTAGCATATTGATGGCCCATCATCTGGCTGATGGGTCTTTCTGGACCCGATGCGAGGGAGGAGCTGACACTTCCCTCCAAATAGAGCTGTGCCTCTTATCAAACAAATGGCTGCAACCCCCCTGCTTAGTGTCTGGAGCTGGGGAGGGCAAGGAAGAGACCCCAGGGACTTTAAAGGAAAGGTCTTGAAGTTTCCCCAGCCTTCCAGAACCTGGGCCACAAAGAATAAAAGCTGAGCTTCAGGCACCACCAGGGAGTTCACTTCAGGGTCCTGGGGAGACTCTACTGCTAGGAGGAGCTGTGCTGCCAGGAGGGACTGTCTCTGGACCAATTGCTGGGCTGGCCTGCAACACCCTGTCTACTGAGCTGCCAGGAGGGACTGCCACTTTGTTTCTGCTCTGCTGTGTTAGCCTACTGCACTGGTGCTGCCAGAGGGACTGCCACTAAGCTGCTGCTTACTGTGTTCGCCTGCGGCACCCTGACTGTGTCCCAGGAGAAACTGCCCTGTCGTCTTGCACCCGGTGTGTTGGCCTGCTATCCTACGCTCCCCCCAGGACCGTCAGATATTTCATTCTGCCAAGCGCTGTGTCGTGACATTAAGAAATACTCCCAAGCACCCAGCGACTACTGCCTTGGGCTGCCGGGTGACATCCGTATCAGGGTGCTGCCAAGCACCATGGCGCTGATTCTCGCACTAGGGCAGCAAGAAGCTCTGCACCCCTTGCACACTGTCTGGGGTTTGTGCTTTAAACCCCCAGGCCCTGCTGCAAAGACACAACCCACCTGCCTCACAGAGCCGAGAAGTAGAGTGACCCCAGACCGGCACACCAGCCCAGTGACCTCTGCCCAGGCCGTTGGGTGTACTCTGCCGGACTGCACTACAGGATCCACAACCAGACTGCCTCTGAGTCCTGTGCACCATGCTCACAAGAGAACTGCCTGAACCTGCTCCTGATCCCTCACAGTGCCACGGACATCTGGGGAACTGAAATAGCACAACGCGAAATAAGTGTCTTCACTTGCGTTCTGGTCCGAAGCCAGGAAATGCTTTGCTCCCTACCGCATTCCTCCTAAAAAAAGCGACCTCGAATTTTCCAGCTAATGTCTGTCCTTAGAACCTGGCCCAAGGATTGTTTGGTAAACAACCCCTAGGAAGCTCTTTTTCCCTCACCTCGACTTCGTAACTTGGGCACCCCAGAACTGCAACCCCTGAGATGGCCCATGGTAAACTTAACTCATAGCAGGACCCTCATGAAACCTAATTAGCCCCTGACTCATTACCTGGGTTTTTTAGTTGTGTTGGCCTTAATTTATCAGATAAAAGTCTTTTTTTTTTCTAAACTTCATATTGCGTCTTAGTGTGGTGTTTCTCGCTGTGTTGCTATAAATGGGTGCTGCCCAAATACTTTAAACATTGCCTTCCAAGTTGAGCTTGCCTGCTCTTTGCCAAGCTACCAGGTGGTGAGCACAGGTTTTTTTGGTTTGAATGCCTGACCTTCCCTGACGGGGAAGATTGTGGTCCTATTTGCACAGGGCCCAAACCACCCTGCAACTAGAAACCCCAATTTCTAACAATTCCAATTCACAAAAGCACCCTTTGATGATTATTTACTTTACTGCTTATGATATCATTTAGAACTCACATTCACGCCTCATCCTCACAATTGAGTGAAAACAAAGTACCACAAAGTAGAAGAATCTGCCATTTGAACATGTCCATCTAATCTGATATTTCACTAGATATCCATAAATCACAATTGATAACGTGTGAAGACACCCAGTGCTTATAGATTGTGTACACAAATGTTTCGATCAACATTTTTCGGTCGACTTCTAGTATATATATATATATATATATATATATATATATATACCACTTTCTTCAGGACTACACATATACAAATTTCACATATTTAAAAAGAAGATCAATCTTCTCTTCTTATATACATATCTCCAAACTGGGATAAGAGTTTATCGATAATTTTACTCTCCCAACATGTTTGTTCAATCTCATGTTCTGCAATTAGTCCTTAAGACCGGGTAATATAAAAGCACTCAAAATCACTGAGTGCTACTTCTTTCTACTGGAATTGCAGTGCACTACTGCGAAGAAAATTTCCCTTACATCATAACAATCAACAACGCATGTGATATCATTACCATGGATTACCTCAATCTTAAATCATATTTTAAACGCAGTGACCACTCCAAGCATTTGCACTATTAAAAGTGGTACGTCAGCTTCTGTCTTTCACATCTTTCGATTGGTTCCATTTGTAGATTTAAGCTGATGTATCACAGTCAGGCATGGTATGGGCAATCTAAAGTTTGAGCAAACGTACTGCCCATGTAAATGCCCTGAATTTGATGCTACATTTTCCCTTCAAGTTCAAAGTAGTTCTTCGTAAGGGTCAACCTTTCACAGTAAGGCACAAACTGTATTGGGATTATGTATTCTCAATTGCTCTTGAACATGAATGACTTGATAATTTCCTCCTGTGGGATGCCTGCATAGAGCGCTTCAATATTGAGTCCCATATGAGGTTCTTTCTTTGGATCAAAGGTGATGACACGCCCTGGAGTTATCATGGTTGTAGTCTTAAATCAGTGATCCAAGTCACAAAATGATAGAGATTGTACTAAGTTTATTCCTAAAATATTGGGTCACCTGGGGAGGTGTGGCTACAAAAAGATCTCCATTACAGAGTTCCAAGGATTATGGAGCCCATCCTTGCCACCTGTAATGTTGTCTGGATGAGGAGCAAGCAAATGATGATGCATGCCCCCCAAGTTGGTGGGTGAGGTGTTTCATTCTTTTTAGTAAACATACTCATGAAAACAGAGATTGCCTTCCTCATTAGTGGAGTTACCCATACATTCGACTGCTTTATATGTCTGGAATATTCTTTGATGATTTTGCTAATAGTACATGTGAATATGCATTATTTGAAATGGCCAATCCTTTTCTTCCCCCTTGTGATTACTGTGTTTTTTCTTGCCTTAAAAAGACGAGAAAAAGGGTAATTTTTGTACATGTTTCAGTAATATTCTTTTTGATAATCCTGCATATCTGGACAAAGGAGGTGACGTTTCTGGCAGTCAGGAATAAACATAACTTTCAAAAAGCAAGACAATCCCATATAAGAACACATTAAAATTGCATTGGAATCAACTCAACAATATTAGTCTTACATAATTCAAAATCATATCTCCTTCCCAATGACATACTGTTTTGAGCACCTCAATATTATTCATATGTCCACTGTCCTGGTCATTGTGCTACAGAGGATTGCTTCACAACATGCCTATGCAGAATTTTCTTAACTCGTTTTGTTATTCTTTTAACGAATATATATGCTATGAAAGAGAATGCATTAGATTCCCTTATCACTTATGCACATCAATAGTGGAAAGAACACCCTCCACCCCCCCCACACCAGGTAGCAGCTATTTTGTCCTAATGGGGGAAATTATCTTTCTTGGCTCTGGGATGGGGAAGGAGTTGCCCAGTTTCGAATTCTTTCTGTGCACAGGGAAACTCACAAATGAAGCAGTGCGGTGATCAAATCTCCTGAGAATTCTCCTATCTCTCTAATTTTCTGAAATGGCTGGGTTTGGTAGGTTCCTCTAGGAGCTTGCCACTACTGAGCACAAATATCACAAACATCCCCATAATTTCTCTCCAATCGAAAACATTTGCTAGTCTCTAGTGTGTGGATCCTTACTCACGCTATTTGCCATCTCTGTATAATAATATCACATTCAGAAAAACTAGGGAAACACTATTTTAGGTCAGGCCCTGGGAGGGATTTGTTCATTTGTGAGGAAGACTGACAAACTCTATCATTGTTTTGGGGAAAAATGTAAAAAATCGGAGATATTTCTTGTTCAGTGTGACCTAGCTAGCCATTCAGTATGAAGGAGGTCTGAAAGGAACTTTAGGGTTGTGTAGATGTTTAAAATGTAGAATTGTGGTAAGCTTCTATACATCCCAGTGGTGATATCTGTGATCAAAAAATAGTTAACTCAGAGTGGGATTTTACTTCCGGCTGCTTGCCACATTTTAAAAATGAACTACACCAAGTTTATTGCCTGTGGGCAACCTAAACCCAGAAAAGGCTCTTGCAAGTATGGTACCACAAAACGCTGAGGAGATACAGAGGAATACAGCTTGGAGTCACACCATGGAAGAATATGTTTCCGTGCAAGGAAGTTTGGAGGGAAACATTCTAAAAATCTGGCAAATGTCATGTCAAGTGTGATTTCACAGTTTCCATGCAGCCACCAAAATATACACAGACTACCATAGGATTTCACACACAGCAGCTTTTCAATTTCCCAAAATGTGATGCACCTAGTTTGTCTAAGTTGCATGCAAATCCCATAGAAAACACAATCCATGAATAGTACCCCCTTACTGCGGAGACCCAGAGGATGAAAGTTGGGAAACCAGGTGTTGCCAAGATATTTTCATATGAGAGACTAGAGGAAATTACAGCATTTTGAGAAAACAGTTGTGAACAATCGAACAAACATCATGTTCAGAGTTCTCTACTAGCTAGCATGTAAATGCAAAGGGAGGTCTAGCTTGCACCAATAGATTCTCTCAGTTCTACGTAATTAAAAAATGTACAGTTTTTATACTTTTTATATCGCTCTGAGTTTGATATCTTTCATGAAATTAACAGTGGAGCATAAATAGTGATTCTACCATAATTTCATGTCTTACCTTACAATTACACAATATACTGTGTTATCCCTGGGCAAACATCGTTTTGAGCAGAATTCACAAAAATATAAGTTGTGAGATATTTAGAGCATCCATTAATTACCAGGTGTGCAGAACCTCTCACCCTCCATTGAATTTCAGCAGGTCAAACCAGCTGGAATTGATCAGGGACAAAAGGCCTAATATTTACATAGACGTGAATTTTGATTCAGCAAGCACCAGATTCTGCATGTTAGACCCAAAAAGTCAAAGAAGATGTAATTTATTGCACTGCTAAATAATGAACTTCAGGTGTTAGATCATTTTGGGTATGATAAATTCTGACTACCCTCCGGACACTAATTAGGGGCAAAGTGTACTATGGCTGCTCAAACATCTTGCACATGTTTTGGGGTGATATGCACGTTCACATGAGTTTGACTTTTTAAGTGAAAATCTGTTTTTTCCTCTGATATAGGACTGTAACTTGGGTATATGAAATTACCTCTGCTTTCTCAATGAGTTCCTTCACAAACTGAGGAGAATAGGAGAGGGTTTATTGAAGAAAGCTTTCTTTTGTGTCCTTATTTCGTTTGAGTTTTTAACTTGACTGTGTTTTTAGGGAGGAAATACTGTTTTTGCTGTGCATTTTCGACTAGAGATATCATTTAAGATAAACATTAAGCTTTGTTTGTCAGGAAATACTATTATTGGTGTCCTCCTCTAAATTATGAAAAGGGAGGACGTGAGAAAGTGAAATGTTCATTGGGGTGGATCAGTGTCTAAGTATTAAACTCACTGTTGTGTTAGGTCCAGTCAAAGCTTTCAGTAATTTAAACCTACAAGCCATCCTTGATATCTATGGCACAGAGCAGGTAGGTTTAAACAAAGAACAAAGTATACACCATTTACAAGTATCAAAGGAGTTAAAAAGGCAAGAAAAAGCACAATAAAAACTCTACTACAATTTATAAAAATAGAGTAAATGCCTAGTGATCAAAATGGCACCAAGATAAAAAATATCCAATAATGGGAACTAGAGATATATATTTTTAAGATTTAATAGAAAATAACACAGCACTAATTGTGATCAATGTTCACAGTAGTCTGAGACCTTTGCTCGATTTAAGGTCAACTGTGATGGAGCATGAGTCGCATGCACCAAATAGGTTGGCCTAGCTAATGCCTGGAAGTAGAGAAGTTCAAAGAACTTTTTAAGTTCTAATCTGAAAAGGGACTGTGGCAGTTTTCCATTGAAAAACTCTTCAGGCATCACAAACCTGAAATGCAATCCAACATTGTGGAGCTGCCAGTCAGTCCCCTTAAAGCTCTGGAGCAAAATTTATGAATAAGTTCCCAAACTTCATATGATGCCTAATCATCCACAGGTTGTGTATACCTCTCAGGCTTCCAGGACCTCAGGTGGAATACTTAGAAACTCCACGAGTGTCAGGTAGAGGGCAATAGGAAAGTCCAGTCAAGGTTCAGTTGCCACTGGTAAGCTAAGATTTCCACAGGCTGTGCATGGCAGGGGTTGTATGCAGGCGTTTTTTCAATGTACAAATTGCAGAGGAAACAACCTTGCTTTGCCATGGATAAGTTCAATAAGTTGGGTGGATTTGTCCTTTACAGAAGCAGAGCTTCTACTGGGGCACCTGCTATGTTTATATTTATAAGTGCTTCCTGTTGAGGTTTAATTTCTGTGAAATGATCATAGATGCCATAATGGATCCTCACCTGCTTATTTATCCAAGAAGAGTCCACAGTTTTGCACAAAATATTTACTCAACTGGAGAACTTTCTACTGGCTAATTAGTAAGTGCTACATATTGGGTAAATATATAGGTCACATTCTGTTCTACCACTGCATAAAGGACCACAAGGTAATGCCTTTAATGACCATGCTTGGTGTAATTTTGGCAATGTGACTTCCTCTAGATTTAGGTAGACCGCATGGGACCCTCAATTCCCCTGCGGTCTCATTGCTCTGCATGTAAGGGACGGCATGCAGCAAACCTCCTATAACCACCCAACCTCGCACTATGCCTGGCCTTTGGCCTACAAGCAGGAGCAATTGTTTCTTCTGTTTTCCTGCCCGCTTAACAGAGGGCAGGAAAACAGATGAAAAGTTCACTCCCAAGGAGCAGGAGCAGTTTTACTGCTTCCGCCTGCTGGGAACTGATTTATGTTTGCTCTTGCTTGTTGGGAGCTGTGATACTCCAGCCAAGCAACAATAAACTACTATGTCCCGATGTTGAGCACCTCAGAACATAGGGGGCCTGTCCTGGGGGGTGGCTATCCCCATTCCCATCAATGGCTACAAGAGGGGGCCACACAGCCACCCTCTTTTCTTAAGCATAGGGTCAGACCTGGGGAGGTGATGGTGCCCAGGGTCCAATATGGTCTGGGAGAGGGTCGGGTGGTCCCCCTCCCCCTTTAACGATTGCTGTGCCCCAGGGAGGTGGTGGTCCCCCAGGCAATTTGAATTAGGAGGGGGGGTCTGACAGCTACCCTCTTATTACCAGGCCAAGCCACAGGGAAGTGGCAGTCCTCCAGGCCCAAAATGGCCTTGGAGAGGGGGGCTGCATGCTTCCCATCCCCATTATTTATTTTTAACATGCCCCTGGAAGCTGTCCCACCCGGGGGCTGAAATAGAAACAATTGAGAGAGACCGATGTCTTTTAAAAAAAATTTCCCAGAATCCATGGGTCCTCCATGGTTTCACAGGAAAAATAAAACAAATGTCTCTTGGCCCTGGTGGGGTTCCTGGTGGACTCTAGCGCCAGGCCTAGGGGTCAGTGTATTTACACATTGCCCCCTTTTCTTTATCCAAGTCCCAAAATGGCTGCCAGCACTTCCTGGTTGAAGTATTGGCAACCAGACAGATATCAGCTCAGATTGTCAGATCTGCAGAGGATCCGCATCCCTAGATGTCCATAGATATCTATATTTTTTAACTTTAAATACCTCCGACACTACTGAATGGATTTGCACCACATCAAAAAAAAGGGTACTTTGTGGACCAAGTGCTAGCTTTCTGCCAAATTTTGAGTAATTCTGTCAAGTGGTTCGGGCTGTAGTCATGTCTAAAAATACCTATGGAAATTTCATAGGGAATAAGCATTTTGGGACCCCCATATTTTTCTTGGCCCCTGCTTTATGAGTCACCCCAAAACTTTCAAGTGAGTGGCATGCTAGTTTTGAAAATTTCATGAACATTCGTCAAACGACGCCAATGTTATTGGCAAAACAAAAAAAGATTGTCCTGTGGAAACTAGGTCCTAACTAGAACTACCTACTGGCAACTGTCAGCAGGTAATATATATATATATAATTATACATATATATATATATATATATTTGTGTACACAACCTATAGACACTGTGGTGGTCATTATGACATTGGCGGTAAATACCGAATACCGCCGCAGTGACTGCCGCCAACATACCGCTGCGGAGGCGAACATCCATCTGCCAGATTATGACATACACACACAAAACCGACAGAAACCAGCCACAACCACAAATCCGCCAGACCCAACAAACACGATAAACTGTCGGAACTAACACCCATACCGTTACGCCACCAAACCAACGCCCTCCAAATAATGACCCATGAATCACCACAGCGCACATTCAATGGCGGTAATCTATTGGCGGCGCACACTGCCAAGGTGGAAATGGCCATCCAAAAACAAAACAAGACAACTTTGGCCAAAACTAAAAAACAAACATGACACAAATACACCCACCCACCAATAGCACTATAAAACACATCCCCACAGCACCAACAAATCTTTGCAGACACACAAAGACCGATACACCTTGTCACACTAATCCCAGAGACAACTGCACATACATACCACAACTACCCATATATCCGTCACACACCACATACCGCACACCCCACCACGTCACTCATCACCATCTGCACAACACACACCACACCCATGTCCCCACAAAGGCACCCCATTATACTGATAAGGAGTTGCGGGTCATGGTGGAGGAAATAGTCAGGGTAGAGCCACAGCTGTTTGGAGCACAGGCACAGCAGATCTCCATTGCCAGGAAGATGGAGCTCTGGCAGAGAATCGTGGACAGGGAGAAGGCCATGGGACAACATCCACGCACAAGGGATGACATTCAGAAGAGGTGGAACGACCTACTGGGGAATGTGCATTCCATTGCAGCAAGACACCAGCTTGCCATCAGGTGGACTGGCTGTGGACCCCCACCTCCACCCCAACAGCTGACAGCATGGGAGGAACAAGTCTTGGCAATACTGCATCCTGAGGGACTCACTGGAGTTGCCGGAGGAACTGGACACTGGTGAATCACCATTAACCTACCACCACCCCATACCTGCATGCCATCTCACCCCCTCACCCTGACTCCCTTCACCCCACTCCATCCCACACAGTGCAGTAACCCAATTACCACACCTAAATGTCAGCCCTTGCATGCCATAACCACTGCAAGCACATCCCTCCCAGCTCTGCATGCACACCCACCACACATGCGAGGACAGCATGGAGAACTATCATTCCCACAATACTTCAAAATACACTACCAATGGTGGGAGGCAACACGATTATCATTGGGAAAGCTAGGAATGCGGAACATGTCACAGACACATCACTTACATCACTACAGGTGACCCAACCAATGTCAGCGGCGAGGAGGTGCCACAGCAACCCAGTACCTCACCAGAAAATGCCCTCAGTGATGATAACAACTCTGGACTTCTCGATCTGGATAAACTCCCTGTCCCATCTGGGACCACTGGTCAGTCGGCTACTTCATCCCACATCCAGTCCACCACAGGGGCCCCCCTCAGACTCAAACACCACAGCAGCCAGCCAACGCCCCCACACCTCTGTCCCCAGGACACGTCAAACAGTAGTGTGCCCACCTGTACAGCACACAGGCAAGGTGATAAGGGTCCTGGTGGAAGTGGGAGTGGGCACACTGTTCAGGGGACACAGGCACAGGGGGCCAGGGACAGTCGGAGGACAGCTGTGAAACAGGGGGAGGACAGGCCCAGGGAACCGACTGCCCAGGAGGCACTCACAAATGTCCTGGGGGCATACCAACAATCCAAGGACAGGATAGGTCAGGTGCTCAACATCATGCAGGAGAACCAGCAGCTGCAGGGGGAACACCACCAAGAGGTCATGTAACAATTGCATGCCTTGAATACCACCATGACCTCCATTGCACGGGTGCTGGGAGACATGGCGAACATCATGCGGGAGAACACAGCACACCAGCGGGCTCCTAACACTAGCCAGTGTACCTACCAGCCCTCCACATCTGCTGAAGCTAGTGGACAAGAGGCCTTGCCACAGGACTCACAGGCCACCAGCACCCCTCCCCCAGCAGAAGGTGAACCACCCTGCAAATGTTCCCTGTGACCCAGACAGACACCAGAGACCGTTGCCAAGACCCTCCAGAATGTCCCCCTTCTGTTCCAATGATTCACCTTGTTCACTTTGGACTGCC
Organism: Pleurodeles waltl; assembly: GCF_031143425.1. Taxonomy (NCBI): domain Eukaryota; kingdom Metazoa; phylum Chordata; class Amphibia; order Caudata; family Salamandridae; genus Pleurodeles; species Pleurodeles waltl. Next base: position 945,388,246 of record NC_090440.1, read on the forward strand.
ACTGCTCCTCTTCCTATGGCCCTATGAACACTGGACCTGTCATGCAAAGAGACTGGGCCACTACAGTGGACTTTTCCCAACAATCACCTCACTCTATTGCACTTTCCATTGTTTTTCTGTTATACAAATAAACACCCTTGAACACTGTAGGAGGCTGGACTGGCTTGTAGTGAGTACCAAGGGGTATTTGCACCTTACACCAGGCCCAGTTATCCCTTATTAGTGTATAGGGTGTCTAGCAGCTTAGGCTGATAGATAATGGTAGCTTAGCAGAGCAGCTTAGGCTGAACTAGGAGACGTGTGAAGCTACTACAGTACCACTTAGTGTCATATGCACAATATCATAAGAAAACACAATACACAGTTATACTAAAAATAAAGGTACTTTATTTTTATGACAATATGCCAAAGTATCTTAGAGTGTACCCTCAGTGAGAGGATAGGAAATATACACAAGATATATATACACAATAGCAAAAATATGCAGTATAGTCTTAGAAAATAGTGCAAACAATGTATAGTTACAATAGGATGCAATGGGGAAACATAGGGATAGGGGCAACACAAACCATATACTCCAAAAGTGGAATGCGAACCACGAATGGACCCCAAACCTATGTGACCTTGTAGAGGGTCGCTGGGACTATTAGAAAATAGTGAGAGTTAGAAAAATAACCCTCCCCAAGACCCTGAAAAGTGAGTGCAAAGTGCACTAAAGTTCCCCTAAGGACAAAGAAGTCGTGTTAGAGGAATAATGCAGGAAAGACACAAACCAGCAATGCAACAACTGTGGATTTCCAATCTAGGGTACCTGTGGAACAAGGGGACCAAGTCCAAAAGTCACAAGCAAGTCGGAGATGGGCAGATGCCCAGGAAATGCCAGCTGCGGGTGCAAAGAAGCTTCTACTGGACAGAAGAAGCTGAGGTTTCTGCAGGAACGAAAAGGGCTAGAGACTTCCCCTTTGGTGGACGGATCCCTCTCGCCTTGGAGAGTCGTGCAGAAGTGTTTTCCCGCCGGGACGCCAACAAGCCTTGCTAGGCACAAATCGTGCGTTTGGCGTTTTTGGACGCTGCTGGGGCCCTGGAGGGACCAGGAGGTCGCAAATTGGACTTGAAGAGAGAGGGGACGTTGAGCAAGACAAAGAGCCCTCACTGAAGCAGGTAGCACCCGGAGAAGTGCCAGAAACAGGCACTACGAGGATGCGTGAAACGGTGCTCGCCGAAGTTGCACAAAGGAGTCCCACGTCGCCGGAGACCAACTTAGAAAGTCGTGCAATGCAGGTTAGAGTGCCGTGGACCCAGGCTTGGCTGTGCACAAAGGATTTCCGCCGGAAGTGCACAGGGGCCGGAGTAGCTGCAAAGTCGCGGTTCCCAGCAATGCAGCCCAGCGAGGTGAGGCAAGGACTTACCTCCACCAAACTTGGACTGAAGAGTCACTGGACTGTGGGGGTCACTTGGACAGAGTCGCTGGATTCAAGGGACCTCGCTCGTCGTGCTGAGAGGAGACCCAAGGGACCGGTAATGCAGCTTTTTGGTGCCTGCGGTTGCAGGGGGAAGATTCCGTCGATCCACGGGAGATTTCTTCGGAGCTTCTGGTGCAGAGAGGAGGCAGGCTACCCCCACAGCATGCACAAGCAGAAAAACAGTCGAGAAGGCGGCAGGATCACCGTTACAGAGTTGCAGTAGTCGTCTTTGCTACTATGTTGCAGGTTTGCAGGCTTCCAGCGCGGTCAGCAGTCGATTCCTTATCAGAAGGTGAAGAGAGAGATGCAGAGGAACTCGGATGAGCTCTTGCATTCGTTATCTGCAGTTTCCCCAGAGACAGAGACCCTAAATAGCCAGAAAAGAGGGTTTGGCTACCTAGGAGAGAGGATAGGCTAGCAACACCTGAAGGAGCCTATCAGCAGGAGTCTCTGACGTCACCTGGTGGCACTGGCCACTCAGAGCAGTCCAGTGTGCCAGCAGCACCTCTGTTTCCAAGATGGCAGAGGTCGAGAGCACACTGGAGGAGCTCTGGACACCTCCCAGGGGAGGTGCAGGTCAGGGGAGTGGTCACTCCCCTTTCCTTTGTCCAGTTTCACGCCAGAGCAGGGGCTAAGGGGTCCCTGAACCGGTGTAGACTGGCTTATGCAGAATTGGGCACATCTGTGCCCAAGAAAGCATTTCCAGAGGCTGGGGGAGGCAACTCCTCCCCTGCCTTCACACCATTTTCCAAAGGGAGAGGGTGTCACACCCTCTCTCAGAGGAAGTTCTTTGTTCTGCCATCCTGGGCCAGGCCTGGCTGGACCCCAGGAGGGCAGATGCCTGTCTGAGGGGTTGGCAGCAGCAGCAGCTGCAGTGAAACCCCAGGAAGGGCAGTTTGACAGTACCAGGGTCTGTGCTACAGACCACTGGGATCATGGGATTGTGCCAACTATGCCAGGATGGCATAGAGGGGGCAATTCCATGATCATAGACATGCTACATGGCCATATTCGGAGTTACCATTGTGAAGCTACATATAGGTAGTGACCTATATGTAGTGCACGCGTGTAATGGTGTCCCCGCACTCACAAAGTTCAGGGAATTGGCTCTGAACAATGTGGGGGCACCTTGGCTAGTGCCAGGGTGCCCTCACACTAAGTAACTTTGCACCTAACCTTTACCAGGTAAAGGTTAGACATATAGGTGACTTATAAGTTACTTATGTGCAGTGTAAAATGGCTGTGAAATAACGTGGACGTTATTTCACTCAGGCTGCAGTGGCAGGCCTGTGTAAGAATTGTCAGAGCTCCCTATGGGTGGCAAAAGAATTGCTGCAGCCCATAGGGATCTCCTGGAACCCCAATACCCTGGGTACCTCAGTACCATATACTAGGGAATTATAAGGGTGTTCCAGTAAGCCAATGTAAATTGGTAAAAATGGTCACTAGCCTGTTAGTGACAATTTGGAAAGAAATGAGAGAGCATAACCACTGAGGTTCTGATTAGCAGAGCCTCAGTGAGACAGTTAGTCACTACACAGGTAACACATTCAGGCACACTTATGAGCACTGGGGCCCTGGGTTACCAGGGTCCCAGTGACACATACAACTAAAACAACATATATACAGTGAAAAATGGGGGTAACATGCCAGGCAAGATGGTACTTTCCTACACAACCCCCCCCAAACGAAGGACAATAAGACTAGCCATGACCTGATGAGTCTTCATTGTCTAAGTGGAAATATCTGGAGAGTCCATCTGCATTGGAGTGGCTACTCCCAGGTCTATGTTCCACTGTATAGTCCATTCCCTGTAGGGATGTGGACCACCTCAACAATTTAGGATTTTCACCTTTCATTTGTTTTAGCCAAAGTAGAGGTTTGTGGTCTGTCTGAACAATGAAGTGAGTGCCAAACAGGTATGGCCTCAACTTCTTCAGAGCCCAGAGCACAGCAAAGGCCTCCCTCTCAATGGCAGACCAACGCTTTTCTCTAGGGGTCAACCTTCTACTAATAAAAGCAACAGGTTGATCCTGGCCCTCAGAATTAAGTTGTGATAGGACTGCCCCTACTCCTAATTCAGATGCATCAGTCTGGACATAGAATTTTTTAGAGTAACAAGGGCTTTTCAGGACAGGTGCAGAGCACATGGCCTGCTTCAGCTCCTCAAAAGCTTTCTGACAGTTTGCTGTCCATAATACCTTTTTAGGCATTTTCTTGGATGTGAGGTCATTAAGAGGGGCTGCAATGGAGCCATAGTTCTTAATGAACCTCCTGTAATACCCAGTGAGGCCTAGGAAGGCTCTCACCTGAGTCTGAGTGGTAGGGGGAACCCAATCAATAATAGTTTGGATTTTCCCCTGAAGTGGTGCAATCTGTTCCCCACCAACAAGGTGTCCCAGATAAACCACCTTACCCTGCCCTATCTGGCACTTTGAAGCCTTGATAGTGAGGCCTGCCTTTTGCAGGGCCTCCAAAACTTTCCATAGGTGGACCAGGTGATCATCCCAGCTGGAGCTAAAGACAGCTATATCGTCCAAATATGCTGCACTGAAAGCTTCCAGCCCTTGCAGGACTGTGTTCACCAACCTCTGAAAAGTGGCAGGTGCATTTTTCAAACCAAAAGGCATTACAGTAAACTGGTAATGTCCTCCAATGGTAGAAAATGCAGTCTTAGGTTTAGCATCTTCTGATAATTTGATCTGCCAATACCCTGCAGTCAAATCAAAAGTGCTTAGATACTTGGCAGATGCCAGTGTATCTATAAGCTCAACTGCCCTGGGTATAGGGTGAGCATCAGTTTTGGTTACCAAGTTGAGACCTCTATAGTCTACACAAAACCGCATTTCCTTCTTTCCATCTTTAGAATTGGGTTTTGGTACCAGTACCACAGGAGAAGCCCATGGACTGTCAGAGTGCTCAACCACTCCTAGTTCCAACATTTTCTGAACTTCTTGCTTTATGCAGTCCCTGACATGGTCAGGCTGCCTATAGATCTTACTTTTGACAGGTAAACTGTCTCCAGTATCTATAGTGTGCTCACACCAAGAAGTGGTGCCTGGCACAGTAGAGAAGAGTTCTGAAAATTGTCCTAGGAGATTTATGCAATGGTCTTTCTGCTCAGCAGTAAGACAATCTGCCAAAACTACACCTTCCACAAGAGCATCTTGTTCTGTGGAAGAGAAGAGATCAGGTAGAGGATCACTGTCTTCTTCCTGTCCCTCATCAGTTGCCATGAGCAGGGTGAGATCAGCCCTGTCATAGTAGGGTTTCAGGCGGTTGACATGGAGCACCCTAAGGGGACTCCTGGCAGTGCCTAAGTCAACCAAGTAGGTGACTTCCCCCTTCTTTTCAACAATTGTGTGGGGTCCACTCCATTTATCTTGGAGTGCTCTTGGGGCCACAGGCTCCAAGACCCACACTTTCTGCCCTGGTTGGTACTGAACCAAAACAGCCTTCTGATCATGCCATTGCTTCTGGAGCTCTTGGCTGGCCTGAAGGTTTTTACTGGCCTTTTTCATGTACTCAGCCATCCTTGATCTGAGGGCAAGTACATAGTCCACAATATCCTGCTTAGGAGCTTTTAAAGGTTGTTCCCAACCCTCCTTTACAAGTGTGAGTGGAACCCTAACAGGGTGTCCAAAAAGAAGTTCAAAGGGGCTGAAGCCCACTCCTTTCTGGGGTACCTCCCTGTAGGCAAAAAGGAGGCATGGTAGAAGGATATCCCATCTCCTGCGGAGTTTTTCTGGGAGACCCATAATCATGCCTTTGAGAGTTTTATTAAATCTCTCCACCAGTCCATTTGTTTGTGGATGATAGGGTGTTGTGAACTTGTACGTTACACCACACTCCTTCCACATGGCCTTTAAGTATGCAGACATGAAATTGCTTCCTCTGTCTGATACCACTTCCTTTGGGAAGCCCACCCTGGAAAATATTCCCAGGAGGGCCTTTGCCACTGCAGGAGCTGTAGTGGTCCTTAAAGGAATAGCTTCAGGATATCTTGTGGCATGGTCCACTGCCACCAAGATAAACCTATTGCCTGAAGCAGTAGGAGGGTCAAGGGGGCCAACTATGTCAACCCCTACCCTTTCAAAGGGAACCCCAACCACAGGCAGTGGGATAAGGGGTGCCTTTGGGGTGCCACCTGTCTTGCCACTGGCTTGACAGGTTTCACAGGACTTACAAAATTCCTTTGTGTCCTCAGACATCCTAGGCCAATGAAACAGGGGAACAAGCCTGTCCCAAGTTTTCATTTGTCCTAGATGCCCAGCTAAGGGAATGTCATGTGCCAGTGTTAGGAGGAACTTTCTGTACTCCTGAGGAATCACTAATCTCCTGGCAGCTCCAGGTTTAGGATCCCTATGCTCAGTGTACAAGAGGTTGTCCTCCCAGTAAACTCTGTGAGAGTCACTGACATCCCCATTAGCCTGTTTGACAGCTTGCTGTCTGAGACCCTCTAATGTGGGACAGGTTTGCTGTGCCACACTCAGCTCCTCTCTGCCAGGCCCCCCTTCACCCAAAAGCTCAGCAGTGTCTGCTTCCAGCTCCTCTGGTGTAGGTTCTGCACAGGGAGGGAATTCTTCTTCCTCAGAAGTAGAATCCACTGTAGAGGGAGGGATAGTAGGAAGTGGTTTGCTTCTACTAGCCCTAGCTTTAGGGAGCACTTGGTCCATTGTTCCAGGATCCAAGCTTCCCTGTCCTTTTTGCTTTTTGGCCTGAGCCCTTGTTAAAGCAAAAATATGCCCTGGGCTGCCCAGCATTGCTGCATGGGCCTCCAACTCCACATCTGACCAAGCTGATGTCTCCAAATCATTCCCTAATAGACAGTCTACAGGTAAATCTGAAGCTACCACAACTTTCTTTGGACCAGTTACCCCCCCCCCAGTTGAGATTTACAACAGCCATGGGGTGGCTTTGTGTTATGTTGTGAGCATCGGTTACTTGGTACTGGTGTCCAAGTATGTGTTGTTCAGGGTGCACCAGTTTCTCAATCACCATTGTGACACTGGCACCTGAGTCCCTGTAGGCCTGGACCTCAACACCATTTATTAGGGTTAGTTGCTTGTACTTCTCCAAGTTATGGGGGCAAGCAACCAAAGTGGCTAAATCAATAGCCCCTTCAGAGACTAAAGTAGCCTCTGTGGTCTCCCTAATCAGACCAACCCCAACTAAGTTACCAAAAGTGAGCCCAGCTACTCCCTTGCATTGGCTATTAGTAGGTTTGCTCCCACCACCACTGCTATTAGTAGGGACACTAGGTGTAGCAGTAGGGGTTGTAGTGGTAGGAGCTGTGGTGCCTTTCTTTGAACAACTGGGATCTGTTGTCCAATGGCCTTTTATTTTACATAAATAGCACCATGGTTTCTTTTCCTTGTTCTGATTAAAGGAGGATTTGGACCCACCACCCCCACCAGAGTGTTTTTGTGGGCCTGATGAAGACTCATTTTTAGATTTGTCCCCACCCTTGTCAGAAGACTTACCATCCTTCTTTTTGTTGCCATCTTTGTCACCCCCTGTATGAACTTTTCTGTTCACTCTTGTTCTGACCCATTTGTCTGCCTTCTTTCCCAATTCTTGGGGAGAGGTCAGATCAGAGTCCACCAAGTACTGGTGCAACAAATCAGACACACAATTATTAAGAATATGCTCTCTCAGGATTAGGTTATACAGGCTGTCATAACCAGTAACTTTACTGCCATGTAACCACCCCTCCAAGGCCTTCACTGAATGGTCAATGAAATCAACCCAGTCTTGTGAAGACTCCTTTTTGGTCTCTCTGAACTTTATCCTGTACTGTTCAGTGGTTAAGCCATAACCATCCAGGAGTGCATTCTTAAGAACTTGGAAATTATTAGCATCATTTTCTTTCACAGTAAGGAGCCTATCCCTACCTTTTCCACTAAATGATAGCCATAGGATAGCAGCCCACTGCCTTTGAGGGACATCCTGTACAACACAGGCCCTCTCAAGTGCAGCAAACCACTTGTTAATGTCATCCCCCTCCTTATAAGGGGGAACTATCTTGTGCAGATTCCTGGAATCATGCTCTTTTGCAGGATGACTATGGGGAATACTGCTGCTGCCACCATGGGTATCTAAACCCAACTTCTGTCTTTCCTTCTCTAATTCAAAAGACTGTCTATCCAAATCCAGCTGTTGCTTTTTAAGCTTCAGTCTGGTTTGTTCCACCCTCAACTTATTGAGTTCCCTCTCTAACATTCTGTCATCAGGGTTGGTGGGAGGGACATTTCTAGAAACAGAGCTATGATGGGAATGAACAGAAGGAGACCTGTCCCTTACAGAAGCCACCCTAACAGCTTGGTTAACAGAAACATTACTACCAGTATGGTGAGAATAAATGCTTTTGCTATGATGTGAGACAACACTATTTATATGGTGTGGCTCATCATCATTACCATCTATGCTAGATTGTCTAGTAATGGGCAGGCTAGGAAGTTTCTTTCCTGAATCTTTTCCTGGGGGAGTCCCTGAATCAGATTGGGAACTATTAGGTACTTTTTCAACAGATGAGGCACCTATGGCCTTATCCTGTTCTCTAAGCATGTTAAGTAACAGTTCCAAGGAAGGATTCTTCCCTACACTCAAACCTCTCTCTATACAGAGACTCCTTGCTCTTTTCCAGCTAAGGTTGTCATATGCAAGTTTGGACAGATCAACATTTTGGCCTGTGCCAGACATTTTTAGAGAGAGTTAAAGTGATAGAAAAAGAGAAAAAAGTTTTCAGAACTTTTTGGAAAGACAAAAAAAAACTTTTTTAACTTTTAAGAACTTTTAAGAAAGTTAGAAGTACTTTTCAGCACTTAGAAAAGAGTGAAAAGAGGAAATGCAAAACTTTTTGGCTATGTGTATATACACTGACCTTGTTTTGTATATTTTTCTCTTATGAAAAGTACAATGACAAGAGTGGTAAGTAGTCTCAAGCACTTATCCCACCACTGCACAACCAATGTAGGAGGCTGGACTGGCTTGTAGTGAGTACCAAGGGGTACTTGCACCTTACACCAGGCCCAGTTATCCCTTATTAGTGTATAGGGTGTCTAGCAGCTTAGGCTGATAGATAATGGTAGCTTAGCAGAGCAGCTTAGGCTGAACTAGGAGACGTGTGAAGCTACTACAGTACCACTTAGTGTCATATGCACAATATCATAAGAAAACACAATACACAGTTATACTAAAAATAAAGGTACTTTATTTTTATGACAATATGCCAAAGTATCTTAGAGTGTACCCTCAGTGAGAGGATAGGAAATATACACAAGATATATATATACACAATAGCAAAAATATGCAGTATAGTCTTAGAAAATAGTGCAAACAATGTATAGTTACAATAGGATGCAATGGGGAAACATAGGGATAGGGGCAACACAAACCATATACTCCAAAAGTGGAATGCGAACCACGAATGGACCCCAAACCTATGTGACCTTGTAGAGGGTCGCTGGGACTATTAGAAAATAGTGAGAGTTAGAAAAATAACCCTCCCCAAGACCCTGAAAAGTGAGTGCAAAGTGCACTAAAGTTCCCCTAAGGACAAAGAAGTCGTGTTAGAGGAATAATACAGGAAAGACACAAACCAGAAATGCAACAACTGTGGATTTCCAATCTAGGGTTCCTGTGGAACAAGGGGACCAAGTCCAAAAGTCACAAGCAAGTCGGAGATGGGCAGATGCCCAGGAAATGCCAGCTGCGGGTGCAAAGAAGCTTCTACTGGACAGAAGAAGCTGAGGTTTCTGCAGGAACGAAAAGGGCTAGAGACTTCCTCTTTGGTGGACCGATCCCACTCGCCTTGGAGAGTCGTGCAGATGTGATTTCCCGCCGGAAGGACGCCAACAAGCCTTGCTAGGCGCAAATCGTGCGTTTGGCGTTTTTGGACGCTGCTGGGGCCCAGAGGGACCAGAAGGTCGCAAATTGGACCTGAAGAGAGAGGGGACGTCGAGCAAGACAAAGAGCCCTCACTAAAGCAGGTAGCACCCGTAGAAGTGCCAGAAACAGGCACTACGAGGATGCGTGAAATGGTGCTCGCCGAAGTTGCACAAAGGAGTCCCACGTCGCCGGAGACCAACTTAGAAAGTCGTGCAATGCAGGTTAGAGTGCCGTGGACCCAGGCTTGGCTGTGCACAAAGGATTTCCGCCGGAAGTGCACAGGGGCCGGAGTAGCTGCAAAGTCGCGGTTCCCAGCAATGCAGCCCAGCGAGGTGAGGCAAGGACTTACCTCCACCAAACTTGGACTGAAGAGTCACTGGACTGTGGGGGTCACTTGGACAGAGTCGCTGGATTCGAGGGACCTCGCTCATCGTGCTGAGAGGAGACCCAAGGGACCGGTAATGCAGCTTTTTGGTGCCTGCGGTTGCAGGGGGAAGATTCTGTCGACCCACGGGAGATTTCTTCGGAGCTTCTGGTGCAGAGAGGAGGCAGGCTACCCCCACAGCATGCACAAGCAGGAAAACAGTCGAGAAGGCGGCAGGATCAGCGTTACAGAGTTGCAGTAGTCGTCTTTGCTACTATGTTGCTGGTTTGCAGGCTTCCAGCGCGGTCAGCAGTCGATTCCTTATCAGAAGGTGAAGAGAGAGATGCAGAGGAACTCAGATGAGCTCTTGCATTCGTTATCTGCAGTTTCCCCAGAGACAGAGACCCTAAATAGCCAGAAAAGAGGGTTTGGCTACCTAGGAGAGAGGATAGGCTAGCAACACCTGAAGGAGCCTATCAGCAGGAGTCTCTGACGTCACCTGGTGGCACTGGCCACTCAGAGCAGTCCAGTGTGCCAGCAGCACCTCTGTTTCCAAGATGGCAGAGGTCTGGAGCACACTGGAGGAGCTCTGGACACCTCCCAGGGGAGGTGCAGGTCAGGGGAGTGGTCACTCCCCTTTCCTTTGTCCAGTTTCGCGCCAGAGCAGGGGCTAAGGGGTCCCTGAACCGGTGTAGACTGGCTTATGCAGAATTGAGCACATCTGTGCCCAAGAAAGCATTTCCAGAGGCTGGGGGAGGCTACTCCTCCCCTGCCTTCACACCATTTTCCAAAGGGAGAGGGTGTCACACACTCTCTCAGAGGAAGTTCTTTGTTCTGCCATCCTGGGCCAGGCCTGGCTGGACCCCAGGAGGGCAGATGCCTGTCTGAGGGGTTGGCAGCAGCAGCAGCTGCAGTGAAACCCCAGGAAGGGCAGTTTGGCAGTACCAGGGTCTGTGCTACAGACCACTGGGATCATGGGATTGTGCCAACTATGCCAGGATGGCATAGAGGGGGCAATTCCATGATCATAGACATGTTACATGGCCATATTCGGAGTTACCATTGTGAAGCTACATATAGGTAGTGACCTATATGTAGTGCACGCGTGTAATGGTGTCCCCGCACTCACAAAGTTCAGGGAATTGGCTCTGAACAATGTGGGGGCACCTTGGCTAGTGCCAGGGTGCCCTCACACTAAGTAACTTTGCACCTAACCTTTACCAGGTAAAGGTTAGACATATAGGTGACTTATAAGTTACTTAAGTGCAGTGTAAAATGGCTGTGAAATAACGTGGACGTTATTTCACTCAGGCTGCAGTGGCAGGCCTGTGTAAGAATTGTCAGAGCTCCCTATGGGTGGCAAAAGAATTGCTGCAGCCCATAGGGATCTCCTGGAACCCCAATACCCTGGGTACCTCAGTACCATATACTAGGGAATTATAAGGGTGTTCCAGTAAGCCAATGTAAATTGGTAAAAATGGTCACTAGCCTGTTAGTGACAATTTGGAAAGAAATGAGAGAGCATAACCACTGAGGTTCTGATTAGCAGAGCCTCAGTGAGACAGTTAGTCACTACACAGGTAACACATTCAGGCACACTTATGAGCACTGGGGCACTGGGTTACCAGGGTCCCAGTGACACATACAACTAAAACAACATATATACAATGAAAAATGGGGGTAACATGCCAGGCAAGATGGTACTTTCCTACAAACACAACTTGAATAATAATGCTTTATCAGAAAGAAATGTGCAATGTATTGAACTGCATGATCCTGTGCAAACGTCCTGTAATGTGTGACTCCATCCAACAAATGTGTATCAGCAGTCTGTAGTCATCACCTCAATACACTATTGTAACCACACCAACACTTGCAATGAGGGAAGGCTAGGTGACAGTCAATTGGGTTGCAAAGGTAGTGAGTGCCATAATACTACAGCCACACAGCACACCACTTTAATGGAGACATGTATAGATCAACAGTATTACCTGAGTGTCATTGGAAGTACTGCTGAATGATGTGTCTTGTTGTCCACAACCTCCTCCTCACTGTCCTCAGTGTCCACAGCTGCCACAGGTGCATTGTCTCCCCCTCTTCCTGCAGATGGGGCACATGGCATCTGAGGGCCAAATTGTGCCGCATGCAGCAGACCACCACAATCTTGCAGACTTTCTCAGGGAAGTAGCAGAGGGGTCCACCTGTCAAATGGAGGCACCTGAACCTGGCTTTCAGGAGACCGAAGGTGCGTTCAACAATCCTCCTGGTATGCCCATGAGCATCATTGTACCTGTTCTCAGCCCCTTGTCTCGGATTCCTAACAGGGGTCAACAGCCAGGGCGTGTTTGGGTAGCCGGAGTCACCTGGACGAAGTGAGGGACACACATTAGCCATGCACAGTGGCATGGGGTATGACTCCAGTCAGCATACACCGACATACATTCGGTGGGGACTCAAGCTCACCTATAAGCCACTCTCTGTGCCTCTGTAGTCATGCCATCACCAGTGGTACGCTGCTATTCCTCAAGACAAAGGCATCAAGTACAGATCCAGGATACTTGGCAGTGACGTGGAAGATGTACTGGTCAGCAAGGCACACCATCTGGACATTGAGAGAGTGGAAGCTTTTCCTATTCCTGTACACCTGTTCATTTGCCTTTGGAGGGACTAATACAATATAGGCCTGTCAATGGCCCGATCACATGTGGTATGTGTCCCATGGCGTAGAATCCAGCCTTCACAGTAGGCAAATCATCAACCTGGGGGAATGTGATGTAGCTGCACATGTGTTTGAGCGAGGCAGCCAAAACCCTTCCAAACACAACTGAGAGTATTGGCTGTGACATTCCTGCAGCCAAGCCCGCAGTCACCTGGAAAGAACCAGTTGCCAGGAAATGGAGCACTGAGAGTATCTGCACAAGAGGGGGGATTACTGTGGTGCAACAGATAGTAGGTAGCAGATCAGGATCCAATTGTGCACACAGCTCTGTGATTGTGGCCCTGTCTAGACAATAGGTGAGTATGATGTTCCTGTCCTCCAGTGTAGCCTGGTCCACAAGGGGTCTGCCCACGGGTGCTTGCCTCCTCCTCCTATTCCTCGGTTAGTGGTTGGTATCTAAGTGACCCAAAATTAAAACGAGTGTGACAACAGGTCCTATGGACACACAACATTAGAGTACACAGAGCATGTATGTATGTAGGACACTAGAATTGTCTAGGTGTGTACAGTCAACACCAATGACGCACATTTTAATGCAATACCTGAGTACTAGCAGTAGGAAATTGCAATCGCCTGTCCTGTATGCAGGGAGGTGGAAGTGACTTCTCACTCCGCCGGCGTTAGGCATCCTGGCAGAAGGCGGTCTGCACTGACTTGCAATACCTCATTGGCTAACATGGGGCTCGATGGAGTTCAGGAACCAAAGATGATCAACGGCAGTGATGATGGTGATCACCGTCGCGGCTGTGACCGCCATTTTCTTCCTACGACTTCACTTGGTTCCTGACTTTCCACTCAACGACATTTCCACTGTGTGTGCTGCTGTGACCTGTGTCTGGAACCTGCCATGGCCTGTGCAACAGGGGATAGGGCACCAGCGTTCACGTCGGAGGAGTTGGAGAGGCTCGTGGATGGGGTCCTATCCCTGTATGGGCAGTTGTATGGGCCTCCAGACTAACAGGTGTATACATCATGGGTATGTTGCATGCGACATGGCTACATGTAGATATATGTGTGTGCTAGAAGTGTGTCATTTGGGGGGTATGGCTGCAGGCAATGCGAATGCAAAGGTACAGGCCATTTGTGTGACAGGCTGGATTGTATGGTTCATGTTGTCCTTCTGTCTGTGTTTCCTCTGCAGGTCAGCGCCCATCAGAAGAAGGGGTTGTGGCGTACCATAGCCAAGGACGTGCAGACCCTGGGGGTCCACAGCTGGTGGAGCACCCACTGCAGGAAAAGTGGGACGACCTGAGACACTGGGCCCAGAAGACCGCGGCGGCCCAGCTGGGGATGGCCTCCCAACGAAGGAGGGGTGCCCGTTGGAGCCTGACCCCACTAATGGCCCGCATACTGGCGGTGGGCAATCCTGAGTTGGATGGGCGCTTGAGGGCAGCACAGCAGCGCCAGCGTTTGTTGCTCATGGATAGCAATGGCGTGATACAGCATCGGGAATACTTCCAGTTCTGCTTCCATGGCGGCCGTGGACTCCTCTGTGAACCTGGAAGTGAGTGTCTCCTTTTATATCTGTTTCGTTCACGCTTTTGGTGGCGTTGCTAACGCCCCAGAAATCCTGACAGTCTGCTATGTCATAATATGGTGGGTGGATCCTTATCTTCTGCCTGCTTTGAGAAAGCTACTGCCGTGTTCAGTGGTCGTACCGCACTGGCGGTTGGGGTGGTACATTGGCTGTCTGTGGGAGGGATCACTGCCATGGTCATTATTTGGCATCATTACCGCCGGCCTGGTGGCGGTATTACTGCCATTACCGGCGTGGCGGTCAGCTGACCGCCAATGCCATAATGATCACCTGTGTTTCTTTACATGTTATCGATTGTGAATTATGGATAGCTAGTGGAATGTCAGACTCAATGCATATATTCAAATGACAGAATATTGTGTCACAATGTAGCTTCCTTACTTTTAAGGAATTCAATTTCTATATGTTTATTGTAAACAGTGTTATTTTATATATATATATATATATATATATATATATATATATATATATGTATATATATATATACATAGTTAGGACCAAGCATTTAAGCATTTTTTGACATGCCTATATCTTTGGCACCATTTGATGAATCTTCACAAATGATTCTAAAAAAAAAAGTGTGCCAGTAATTCTTGTTGCACATACAAAGTTTTGGGTTGATCCGTCAAGCGGGGAGTGAGGTCAGGAAGATGGAGGAGTCTAAAAAGTGTGTTTCCTGTGTTAATTCCCATAGGAGTTTTGAACACAACTACAGCCAGAACCACTGGACAGCATTACACCAAATTGGGCAGAAAGCAAGATTGTTCCAAAGATTGTGCTTTTTGTTATTTGGTGTAAATCCGTTCAGCTGTTTTGAAGATATGAAAGGGAAAATACATTTGTATATCTAGGGCCGCTGATCCGTTGCGACCACTTTGCGACTATCGCGGCTTACCCTCTGAATGAGTACGCCACGAGGAAGGCTGTGATTGGCTGGCCACAACCTGAGCAGAAAGCTATGGCCGCCATTTGAGGTTAGGCACTCAGACACTAACGCCCCCACTCACAGACCTACGTAGACACTCATACACCTACTTACACACCCTCTCAGAGACTGACGCACTCACTCACAGGCCCACTCAGAGACTCACACACACACTCACAGAATCACTCAGACACTCATGCACCCACTCACAGACCCACTCAAAGACTTACACAGTCACAGATCTACATAGACACTCCCACTCACAGAGAAACTCTCACACCCACTTTCACACCCAGAGACTAGCTCTCACACCTATTCTCACACCCTGACACTCTCATACCAACTTTCAGACCCACATAGACCCTCTGACACACACTTTCAAGCCCCAAAAAACACTGTCACACCTACTCTCACCCTCAGAGACACCCTCTCAAATCTATTCTCACCTCCGCACAGTGCTCCACGGATTTAGGTGGTTATGGTCAGTGGTCAGTGACAGTGATTCTGGTGATAGCCTTCTAGATGTATTATTGTCAGAGCATACACCTCTGAATAATAGGACCCGAGTGGACTGAGGAGATAGCACTAATGGTGGTGGAATTTTTGGATTAATTACTGCCCCATAAAATGTGAATTCTGGTTCAGTGGCAGTTACTTCGGTAAACATGCACCAGGAACCCATGGGTGAAAGTTCAGGAATTTGTGATCCAGCTAACTGCACTATCTCAAACACTGCTAATGCTGTTCCTGTCCCAGTTACTACTGGTCTTGTGGTTCCCATGTACAAGCCTGATTCCCCAGGAAAGACAGCTTATAATTTGGATTTCCAGTGCAACAGGCACTTCAGGTACAGTTGCAGTGAGTCCCGATATGAGAGAATTTGTTTCTCTAGTCCCAATAAACACAAGCTCTCCACGTGTGGTAAATGCTGATTCGACTTTGAATCATACAGAGTCCAGTTAAAGGATTAGATTTCAGAGAATGTCAACTTCTGGTACACCCGTTTGGGAGCCACCTTTAAATTCTAGTAGCGGTACCCAAGGCAATTGGACTATGTATAAGGTCCCTGTAGTGTCATGGAATCTCAGTGCTAAGGAAATAAACAAGTGGGTGAATGCATTCAACACCAATACTCCTTCGAGTGATAGTGAGAGTTCTGAGTTGCGTCACAGAATGATTCATTAACCTGTGAGAGAGAACTTAGCTAAAAAGAAGTTGGAATTAAATGAGATGATTAACAAGAATCTTGAAATGTCTTGTTAAGATTCTGGTTAAGAAAATAAGCTTTCATTCATGTGTAAGGGTGTTACAGACCTGCAGGGCAAGTTTATGATAAACTGTCTACATTTGTTCAAAAATATGAGAGAGATTTGAATAAAACCACAGCCTTGCAGGAGAGAAACCGTGTCTTCTTCAATAAGAAAGACATAGCCCGTATGAGAACTTCAGGGGTAAAAATACAAATTAGAGAGCTAATTCACAATATTCAGACATAGAATGAGCTAGAGAAATGGGGAACTTAATGGCCGAGAAAAAAAGAACCGAAGAAACAGACAGGGGAACCACCTCCTCCTATAACAGTAGAGGCGAGCACATCAAATGTTCCATTGAGAGAAGTGTCTGGTGGAGGTTGCGTTCATGTGCCTTTGAGCAGAAGTGATCTTGCATCATTCATTAATGATTTTCTGAAGCTGAGGGAAAAGGCAGTTGAATGGTACAAGCAGGTTGAGAGATTTTGAAGATTTTGCAAGTATTATGGGTTGATTTGAATACTGTGTTTGACATTGTGGTTCCGAGTGACTCATGGGTAGAAGGTAAGATAGCTATTGCATGACCGACCTGAGTCAAAGCCACTGAGGATCCCAGTGATGAAAGGCCCTTCACCGTTGGTGATTAGAAAGTATCAGCAGGTGATGACATTCTTGAAATTAAAAGTGTTGCCCAAATATATTGATTGGATCAAGATTGACAGAGCAACTCAGGAACCCAAAGAGTCGACTCATGCTTAAAATGCAGGCGTTCACGTAGTACAGTGGAATGGAGATGCTTGAACCGAAGAATATGGGACATTTTGTGTCAAGGTTTGTGACAGGATTGAGACCTGAAATCAGCATGATGATTCAGCAGCATTTGACTTGTTGGCAGAATACATCAGTTGATGAGATGAATGAAGTACTGCAGTGATGAAAAAGAGATGAAACAAAACAAACTGAAGGAGATGTTGATGGTTGCTCAGATGAAGGCTGCTCAGAGAAGTAGTCAAGCCCAGCCTTTTGTAGGAAATATTGGTGCAACACAAGAAGTGTATCAGCAGGGAACTACTGTGAGGCAGGGTAGAGGTCGAGGTGTCCCGATTGAACCCAATATAGTGATGGATGTGGGTAGTCTGAAGAAGACAAACCCTTATAATTTCTGCAACAGGTTGGGGCATTGGAAGCGGGTATGTCATCCTAATTCAGCTAATCAAATACAGAATTAAGGGTTTGAACAGCCCTAGAATAACAACCCCAACCGGATGCAAAATGTGCAAAGACAGAGTGGGCAGAATTTTAATTTACCAAAAGCTCTAGTGATGCAGGTTCCACAGCCCCTGATGCCACAGCAAATTGTAAATAGCCTTAGATTGAATTCTAATCAAGTTCAAAACATGAATTTGAATGCATTCCAAGACAATGGGGGTCATTCTGACCTCAGCGGTAAAAGGCGCTTACCGCCGGTCAGAAGACCGCCATAACACTGCCGCGGTCGCAATAAACCGCCACGGTCATTCTGACCCGCAACTGGCAAACCGCCAAAAACCCGACATCAACAAAAGTCCGCCACACCAACGGCCAGCGAAAAACTGGCGATGACCAAACCTCCACCGTCACGCCAACAGAAATACGCCCATGCCATTCCGACCCACAAATCCCCGCAGCGGTCTTTCAACCGCGGTATTCCATTGGCGGTACACACCGCTGCGGTCAAAATACACACACCTTTACAAAACACTACCACATTGGACAATTCAAAATACACACACCTGAGACACATACACACACCACTCCCACACACCCAATACAATATAAAACACACACCCACATCACCCACAAACCCTTACGACCACAATTGCGACTGAAGGCCAGAGAGAGACAGCACAGAATAGAGTAGACCATCACACAGAGGCAAATCACTACATCACCCACACAATATCCACGCACAAAATACCACACACCAACAAACTCACCACACTCTACAACACATACCCCACCCCACACCTCATCCACACCACCCCATGGCACCCCAAAGACACCCCAGGTTCTCTGACGCAGAACTCAGGGTCATGGTGGAGGAAATAGTTCGGGTAGAGCCCCAGCTCTTCGGGACACAGGTGCAGCACACCACCATTGCCAGGAAGATGGAGCTATGGCAAAGAATAGTGGACAGGGTCAACGCTGTGGGACAGCATCCACGAAATCGGGACGACATCAGGAAGCGGTGGAACGACCTACGGGGGAAGGTGCGTTCCTTGGTATCAAGGCACAACATCGCGGTGCAGAAGACTGGCGGCGGACCCCCACCTACTCCCCCAGAATTTACAGCATGGGAGGAGCAAGTCTTGCACATCCTGCATCCTGAGGGCCTCGCAGGAGTAGGCGGAGGAATGGACTCTGGTAAGTCAAATCTTCACTACTTCATTCCCCCCACCCCACCTGCATGGCAAATCATACCCCCACCCTCACCCCCACCCCCATCACACCAACTCCTTGCAAATGGCTCACCATCACAACCCACCCATCCCAAAACCTAGCCCTGCATGCGTCCCCAAAGCATGGACACCCATCACCAAAGCATGCCCACTGCACATACCCATCTCCCCCACAAGCCACCGTCACAACAGCCCCCACAAGGGAATGCCAGCACTGGGGTACACGGCCACTCACCCATTTCACGAAATGGCACACACAGAAGCAATAACCATACTCTTATACCCCTGCAGGACCCTAACGCCACCACACCGCCCAGGAGGGTCCAGAGATGTCCATCCCACCCCCAGAAGAGGCCCCCAGTGATGACAGCAGCTCTGTCTCCCTGGACCCAGATGACCAGCCCGGCCCATCGGGGACCTCGGGACAGTCGATTCCCCACAGACAGCCACAGGCTACAGCAGACCTAACCCCCTCTGGGAACACCAGCACAGCTCCCACCCAGCGGGCCCATGCCTCTGTCTCCAGGACACGTCAATCAGCGGTGTGTCCACCACTACAGGGCACCCAGGTTGACCCACCACCCCAACAACAACAGGGACCTGGGGGCAGTGGTAGTGGGCACACGGTCCAGGGGACAGAGGCCCAGGGAAACAGGGGAACTGGGAGGGCTGCTGTGCGACAGGGGGGGGACAGGCCCAGGGAACCCGCTCTCCAAGAGGCCCTCTCCTCCATCATGGGAGCATACCACCGCTCCCAGGAGACGATGGCTATGGTACTGGCCAGGTTCCAGGAGATTCAGGTACTGCAGGAGGAACAGTACATGGGGTTCAGAGAGGAACTGAGAAACATTAGTTCCGCAATGGGGACCATCGTCGTGGCTCTTAACCAGATAGTCACCACATTGCTGGACCATGTGGCACCACAAAGGGCCCCTGTCACTAGCATGGACCAAGACCAGGCTACCACCTCCGCCGGCGCTAGTGGATAGGAGGCCCCTACACAACGACAGGCCACCAGAACCCCACCTCCTGCAGAAGAAGAACCACCCCGCAAGCGGGGCCTGAGATCTCAGAAGAAGACAGAGTAGGATGCCAAGACCCCCGCCAGCAAAGGATACCCCCTGATGTCATCCCACTGTCCCACATTGTCACCCTGTCCAACCTTAAACTGCCCCTGCTCCATCCTTCCACAGGCATATGGACAATGCACCTGTGAGACTGAAAACTGGACTCTGCCATGGACATTACTCCACCATCACCCATCACCGTTTTTCAACCATGTCCCTAAATTTAGCACTTTAATAAAATCACTTATTGCACTTAAAAAATCTGGAGTCTGCTTGTATTTTGAACAAATGTATTAGACATAACGGTGCCAAAATGTTCAGTTACATTGTGATGACAACATACCACTGTCACACAGCTGTAGTCCATGGGCAAACAAAGCAGAGGTCACGCAGTGGGGCCCACAGCTCTGAAAACGGAAGGGAAAGTCACAACTCAGTTAACAGAAACTGGGGGGAAACACAGACAGTAGAGAGGCAGGAGACTTTAAGTAAATGTAAAATGGCGGGGTTGATTCGTACCTGTGTGCTACTGAAAATACTGTTGTATCACTGTGTCCCTGTTGTCTGTCGTCCCCGTCGTCTTCCTCCCCTTCACTCTCCACAGGCTCCACAGCTGCTACAACACCACCATCTGGACCATCCTCCTGCAGGAAAGGCACCTGGCGTCGCAAAGCCAGGTTGTGAAGAATACAGCAGGCCACAATGATATGGCACACCTTCTTTGGTGAGTACATTAGGGATCCACCTGTCATATGCAGGCACCTAAACCTGGCCTTCAGGAGGCCGAAGGTCCGTTCGATCACCTCATTGTACCGTTGCTCTGCCCTGGTCCGGGGATTCCTCACTGGGGTCAGTAGCCACGACAGGTTGATGTAACCAGAGTCACCAATTAGCCACACACGGTGTCTCTGTAGCTGTTCCATCACATAAGGGATGCTGCTATTTCGCATGATGTACGCGTCATGCACTGACCCAGGAAACTTGGCATTTACATGAGAGATGTACTGGTCAGCCAAACAGACCACCTGGACATTCATCGAATGATAACTTTTTCTGTTCCTGTACACCTGCTCACTTTCACTGGGGGGAACCAAAGCAACATGGGTCCCATCAATGGCACCAATGATGTTGGGAATATGTCCAAGGGCATAGAAATCACCCTTCACTGTAGCCAAATCGCCCACCTCAGGGAAAACAATGTAGCTCTGCATGTATTTCATCAGGGCAGACAACACTCTGGACAAAACCTTAGAAAACATAGGCTGAGACATCCCTGATGATATGGCCACTGTTGTTTGGAATGATCCACTTTCCAAAAAATGGAGTACTAACAGCACCTGCACCAGAGGGGGAATCCCTGTGGGTTGGCGAATGGGGGACATCAGGTCTGGCTCCAGCTGGGCACACAGTTCCTGTATAGTGGCTCGGTCAAGTCTGTATGTCAGTATGACATGTCTTTCTTCCATTGTCGACAGGTCCATCAGTGGTCTGTGCACGGGAACATTCCTCCATCTCCTCGCAAGTCCCAGCGGACGGTGCCTAGGAAGGACAACATGGAGCACAGAGTCAAGCAACCCACAGGTACGTAACCACAGCTTGCACAGAACACGATTCGCTATGCATTGAATGGCTTGTATGAGTGGCAATGCAAGGCCTAGGCCTGTGTGACGCAGTAGAAATTAAGCCATGTGGGCCCTTGAAATGGCGGCTGCCTGACCTGTGAAGTGTGACAATGGGATGTGAGGTCAATGCGCTGGCGTGGCACACCTTGGCGGTAGGCGGTCGAAGACCGCGGCGCAAAGCAGCATTGGTTAACATTGAACCCTATGGGTCCCTATGGGTCCCATTGAACCCTATGGGTCTCAGGAGCCAATGACGATGTGCGCCGGCGGTCGCGGTACGCCCCGCCGCGGTACACACCGCCGCGGGCGTGACCGCCATTTTCTATCTGCTTAATCACTCGAGACCTGATCATCCACAGGAGAGGACCTATACTGCAAGTGCTGCTGTGACCTCAGTCTGGAAGAGAAAATGGCTGCTGCGACTGGGGAAAGGGCCCCTGCCTTCACATCTGAGGAATTGGAGAAACTTGTTGATGGGGTCCTCCCCCAGTATGCGCTACTCTACGGTCCTCCAGACCAACAGGTAAGTACACTGGGACCATGCTTTGTGGGCAATGCCTGGGTTGAATGGGGTGAATGACAGATGAGAGCATGTGCCACATGGCAAGGGTGGGGATGGGGGGACACTCACATCGAGCAAGCAGAAAATGATGATATTGTATTTTCTCTCCCTGTACGTGTCACATAGGTCAGCGCCCATCAGAAAGTCGACATTTGGTGTGCCATCGCCAAGGACGTCCGGACCCTGGGGGTCCACAACAGACGGGGCACCCACTGCCGCAAGAGGTGGGAGGACATCCGCCGCGGGAGCAGAAAGACCGCGGAGGCTCTGCTGGGGGTGGCCTCCCAACGTAGGAGGGGTGCCTCGCGTCAATTGACCCCCCTGATGTCTCGGATCCTGGTGGTGGCCTACCCAGATTTGGATGGGCGCGTGAGGACATCACAGCAGACACAAGGGGGTGAGTGCACTCTCATTCTGCTGACTATGCGTGCAGTGGAGGTGTCTGGGTGGGGGAGGAGGGCTGTGGGTATCCCTAGGCCAGGGCGATTTCTGTAGGCTAGGCCCCTCCGTAAGGCATGGCCCTGTGCCCCCGCCCCCCACCTCTGTAGGGTGCCAAGTACAGCTATCCATGGCCCTGTGTCACCTATGTGTGCAGTTGTCGTCCATAGGCTTGTAGGCCATGTCCCACTGATTGAGTAGTGTACCCCAAGTGCGCGGCGTAGTGCAGGGGGCTTTGGTGTCTGTCCTCTCCGCCAACTGTGTTGCCAATGCATGCACTCAACATGTCTTTATTTCCCCCCCCCTTTTTTTGGTCTGCTCTTCCTGTTCATGTGTGCATTAGCATCATCTGGCGGAGGAGAAGTGGCATTGGAGCACGAGGGAGCTGCATCTCACATGGCCCCGGAGGGCCATGCAACGGACTCTGATTTGACCAGTGAGACAGAGGGCGAGGGGGGCTCCACAACGGGGACACGTGGAGACATCAGCGACACCGACACGTCCTCGGAAGGGAGCTCCCTTGTGGTGGCGGCAACATCCGTGCCCACCGCAACAACAGGTACAGCCGCCACCCAGCGCACCCGCATGGCCCTCCCAGCAGCCCCTCAGCGTTCGCCCCGTGCCCGCTCGCACACCAAGGCGGGCATCTCCTTCGCCCCAGGCACCTCAGGCCCTGCCCCAGTTACCCCTGCTGCCCTCAGTGAGGAGGTCATAGACCTCCTCCGGATGCTCATTGTTGGGCAGTCTACCCTTTTGAATGCCATCCAGGGGGTGGAAAGTGAGGTGCATCGGAGCAATGCATACCTGGAGGGCATTCATTCGGGTCAGGCTGCCCATCAGCGATCGTTCAACGCTCTGGCCTCAGCACTGATGGCAGCCATTGTCCCTGTCTCCTGCCTTCCTCCTCCAACTCCCTCCACCCAGTCCCACTCCCCTGTTCCTCTGCCTATCCCAGACACACCTACAGACCAGCCTGCACACACCTCAACACCCAAGGTCAGCTCATCCAAACATAAGCACCACACATCACAGAAGCATTCACACAAGCAACATCCACATGCAGACATGCCAACAGCCACTGCCTCCTCTGTGTCCCCCTCCTCCTCGTCTCCCTCCTCCCTCCCTGTGACGTCCCTACTCACACTTGCATGCACCACTTCATCAGCCACTACGTCCATCACCAGCACACCCACCAGAACACTCCGCACACGTGCAGTCACCACCCCCACTGCCATTTACACGTCCCCTGTGTCCTCTCCCAGTGTGTCTGTCACCCCCTCTTCCAAACCACACAAACGCAGGCAGCCACCCACCCAACAGCCATCCACCTCACGACAGCCTCCGTCACAAGCACCTGCACCCATAGACAGCACACTTGACTCTCCTACAACCACATCCTCTTCCTCCACTCCCATACCCACTGCACCTACCCTTCCCATTGCTCCTAAAAAGTTTTTCCTCTCCAAAATTAACCTCTTTCCATCACCTGACCCACCCCCTCCATCTCGTAAAAGTCCAATCTGCACCTCAGCCACCACAACCCCTGGACCTACAAGGACCATAGTCCAGGGATATTGGAGTCCCCCACCTTCGAGGGCAGCCACATCGGCCAGCAGCAAAGGGCCAGCCAGCCCACCCCCTGGGAAAAAATCAAAAAAAGGCAAGGGCCGGCGCGAGAGAACCGAGACGGCAGCCTCCACAGGCACCACCCTGGCACCGTCAGGGAGTGGGGTGCCACCTGGCACATCTCCAAAGGGAGGCAAAGGCCACAGAGGATCAGGCAAGGATTGCAAGGGCAGCACGGCCGACAAGTCCCGCAGCAGGCGAGCCGCCCAGGAGGGCCCCACCAGCCCCATTCCGGGGGTGAAGGAGGACACCCACGGGCACGGGACACCAGCACAGGAGGGCCCAGCAAGCGAGAAGTCGGATGGCGAGTGAACACCATCTATTGCCCGGATCTGGTGCCCTGGAGACACATGTAAAGAACCGGAGAACAGGGCCCCGCCGTCTCAAGAACCGCTGAACAGGGCCCTTCAAGACAAGCACCGCTGAACAGGGCACCGCCGTCTCAAGAACTGCTGAACAGGGCCCTTCAAGACAAGCACTGATGAACAGGGCCCCGCCGTCTCAAGAACCGCTGAACAGTGCCCTTCAAGACAAGCACCGCTGAACAGGGCCCCGCCGTCTCAAGAACCGCTGAACAGGGCCCTTCAAGACAAGCACCGCTGAACAGGGCCCCGCCGTCTCAAGAACCGCTGAACAGGGCCTTTCAAGACAAGCACCGCTGAACAGGGCCCCGCCGTCTCAAGAACCGCTGAACAGGGCCCTTCAAGACAAGCACCGCTGAACAGGGCCTCACCGTCTCAAGAACCGCTGAACAGGGCCCTTCAAGACAAGCACCGCTGAACAGGCCCCCGCGGTCTCAAGAACCACTGAACAGGGCCCTTCAAGACAAGCACAGCTGAACAGGGCACCGCCGTCTCAAGAACCGCTGAACAGGGCCCTTCAAGACAAGCACCGCTGAACAGGGCACCGCCGTCTCTGCACCGCTCTGCTTGGCTCTTCATCTCAAGCACCGCTCCGCTGGGCACCGCCGTCTCTGCACCGCTCCGCTGGGCCCTTCAACTCAAGCACCGCTCCGCTGGGCACCGCCGTCTCTGCACCGCTCCGCTTGGCCCTTCATCTCAAGCACCGCTCCGCTGGGCACCGCCGTCTCTGCACCGCTCCGCTGGGCCCTTCATCTCAAGCACCGCTCCGCTGGGCCCTTCATCTCAAGCACCGCTCCGCTGGGCCCTTCATCTCAAGCACCGCTCCGCTGGGCACCACCGTCTCTGCACCGCTCCGCTGGGCCCTTCATCTCAAGCACCGCTCCGCTGGGCCCTTCATCTCAAGCACCGCTCCACTGGGCCCTTCATCTCAAGCACCGCTCCGCTGGGCCCTTCATCTCAAGCACCGCTCCGCTGGGCACCGCCGTCTCTGCACCGCTCCGCTGGGCCCTTCAACTCGAGCACCGCTCCGCTGGGCACCGGCGTCTCTGCACCGCTCCGCTGGGCCCTTCAACTCAAGCACCGCTCCGCTGGGCACCGCCGTCTCTGCACCGCTGACACATTGGCAGAAGGGGCAGGCCTGGATCAGTGTCGGACAGGGCTGCACGATACACTCTGGGCACCAAGAGTCCTCCAGTATCGCTGGAGTCTGTCATCCACTTGTGAGACTGTGGCTTTGCACTCCCCAGGATGGCACAGTGGGCAAGCCACCCACTGTAGAGACTTGAGAGACTGTGGCTTTGCACTCCCCAGGATGGCACAGTGGGCAAGCCACCCACTATAGAGACTTGAGAGACTGTGGCTTTGCACTCCCCAGGATGGCACAGTGGGCAACCCACCCACTGTAGAGACTTGAGAGACTGTGGCTTTGCACTCCCCAGGATTGAACATTGGCCGCGGAGGCCCCTCGTGGATTTGGCGTCGTGGACTCATGTGGCTGAGGTGGCCCCCCTTCCCTTCCCCCTGAGGTGCCTGTAGTTTTCCTATCAGATGCGTTCTCTCCAATGGATTCGGGTCTCATGTGTGGGCTTTGCCCATGTGTTGAGGACCATTGGCCCACGTACAATGACAGAAAGCCAATTCTGACGGGACAATATACATATGTGTATATAGTTATGGGATGTTCATCTTACTTATTTACTTTGCCTTACAATATATTTGTATTACAATAACTTATTATTTTGTCTTTGCATTCTTCCAGGGGGTTTGGGGGGTGTCACTCTGAGTTGTTGCTCTGCATTGGTGTGTAGGTAGTTGGGGGGGGGGGTGTCGCGTATGTGTGTGCCCGTAATCTTTTCTCCTCCCCCCTCCCGTGTGTCGTAGGTGCAGTACTCACCGTTTTCTTCTGCGCCGGCGTTCGTGCTCCTGGTAGAGTAGCAGGTAGACAATAGCTGGTAGGATGTGTAGTTCTGGTTCCATGCTGTCCAGATTCCTCGTGGAGTGTGTAGAGGTGAGCGTTTTCCCGTTCGTAGTCTGTTTGCGCCGTGTTTTTATCAGCAGGGCTCCCGCCCCGGAAAAGGTGGCGGATTGGTGAGTTGTGATAGGGTGGGCGGTACATTGTCTGCCGCCTGTCTGTTGGCGGTGACCGCCGCTCTGCTTGTCTGTACCGCCGTGGCGGTCGGAGTGTTAAAGTGGCGGGCTGTGTTGGTGGTTCCCGCCAGGGTCGGAATTCCATTTTTTTGGCCGCCTGCCTGTTTGCGGGTTGGCCGCCGCTTTAACACCGACCGCCAGGGTTGGAATGACCCCCAATATTCCCTTACAACAGTACCCCATGTTTGAGACATTGAAGAACTATGGTTTCAACCAATCAGCCTGACGGTGCCTGAGGGGGGAGGAAGATTGCATACTTGACAAAGTATTGGAGGTAAACCAGAGTGGTCCATTCGTAGATGCAAAAGTGAATGGCCATGCCATATCATTTTTGGTTGATACTGGTGCTACCCATTCAGCTCTGAGAAGAGTAGAAATCCCAAACCTATCCCACTTGGGAAAAATGATCCTAGTTATAGGAGTTGCGAATAAACAAATGACAACCCCACAAATGAAAGAAGTGCCTACGAAAATAGTGTCCTTAGAAGAGAATCACTGATTTGTGTTGTGTGATACTAGTCCAATGCGTCTCTTGGGAGAGATCTCCTTTTCAAACTCAACTGTGTCATCTATTGTACGCCCAAAAGGTGTAGAAATGTAGAGTCATGATGAGGATGTTGCCTTCAAGTTGGCACTGCATTGCTGACCACATTGGCCATTGATGACGTTACCAGATCTTAAAGATGCAGTCAAGTCAGAGGTTTGGGATTTTTCAGGAAAAGATATTTGGTTGATCAAAGGTGTTGAACCCATTTCAATCATGGTGAAACCAAATGCTGAGTATCTGAGAACACCCCAATATAATTTGACACCTGAAACAACTGTTGGGATTACTCTAGTAATTGAATTTATGATTCAATAAGGGAATCAGAAGGAGATTATGGGAAGTCCATACCATTCACCCATAATGGGCTTTCAGAAGCCAAGTGGGAAATATCATATTGTTCAAGATTTGAGGAAAGTGTACAACATTGTTGTTTCCTGTTGTCCCATGGTACTGAATCCAACTATGATTTTGTTTCCATGAGAGGCCGAGTGGTTTATGGTTATTGATTTGTGCCAGGCTTTATATTCCATACAATTACATGAAGTCAGTCAGTTCCTCTCCGCATTGTGGTTCGGCAATTGTGTTCTGACATTGTGCAGAGTTCCAAAAAGGAATACCGAGAGTCCCTCTATTTTTAACCAGATTCTCAAGAAGAATCTGGAGTCACTGGTCCTGCCTTGCAACTCAGTCCTGGTCCAATATCTTGCTGACTAAGAGGTGGCATTGAATATTGAAGAAGCCTGTAAGCAAGGTACTATTGCATTGTTGAATCATCTGTCTGAGAATGGATATGAGTCCCCAGACAAGCTGCAACACTGTCAAAAAGAGGGCCATTATCTCGAACATCACATTGAGAAAGTAGCAAGGAGAGTGTCGCAAGAGAGGATTTTGGCAATTGTGAAAATGAATCTGCCAACTACTCAGAGAGAAGTCAGGATCATGTTGGGAATGGTGGGCTACTGTAGCCAATGGATACCCAACTTTTCAGTAGAGGCCAAGCCTTTGCAGAGGCTGAAACACAAGTATGTGTCTGCTCCGGTACCCTGGGATAACAATTGCTTTATTGCCTTCCTAGAGCTGAGAGAAAGTCTCCCTTGTGCCCCAGCTTAGGGAATGGAATGCCTGATTGCAATAAGTCATTTGCACCTTTATGAAGTGAGAGGGAGGGCTGAGCTCTCTCAGTGTGTACACAGTTACACAGAAATGCCAGAAGGTCTGTGGCATATTTCCTGCTATTCTTGATCCTGTAGTCTCTGTGCTGCCAGGTTACCTTAAAGCTGTGGCCGCTTTCAGTGTCAGCATAGAGAAGTGTGAAAACATAGGCGGTCATTCTGACCGCGGCGGGCGGCGATCGCCGCCCGCCATGCGGTTACCGCCGAATGACCGCTCTGCGGTCAGGAGACCGCGGCGGCCATTCTGGCTTTCCCGCTGGGCCGGCGGGCGACCGCCAAAAGGCCGCCCGCCGGCCCAGCGGGAAAGCCCCTGCAACGAGGATGCCGGCTCCGAATGGAGCCGGCGGAGTTGCAGGGGTGCGACGGGTGCAGTGGCACCCGTTGCGATTTTCACTGTCTGCCAAGCAGACAGTGAAAATCTGTATGGGGCCCTGTTAGGGGGCCCCTGCACTGCCCATGCCACTGCCAGGGGCATGGGCAGTGCAGGGGCCCCCAGGGGCCCCACAAAACCCGTTCCTGCCATCCTGGTTCTGGCGGTGAAAACCGCCAGAAACAGGCTGGCGGGAAGGGGGTCGGAATCCCCATGGCAGCGTTGGGCCAGGGGAAAACCGGCGGGAAACCGCTGGTTCCCCTTTTCTGACCGCGGCTTGACCGCCGCGGTCAGAATAGCCCTGGAAGCACCGCCAGCCTGTTGGCGGTGCTTCCGCTGCCCTCCGCCCTGGCGGTCAGAGACCGCCAGGGTTGGAATGACCGCCATAGTCTTTGGTCATTCACTATCTATTTGTGTCTTGGATTCCGATGAGCTGTTGTTCACTAGGACTAGAGTACAGCATTTGACAAGTAGACTCCTTACAAGGAGTGAGCAAACCATATATGCGGCAGAAAATATGACTGTCACGCACTGCTCTGTTCTAAATACTGCTACACTGTTACCTGCACCAGAAAATGAAAGTGTTGATTGCGGAGGATGACTATCTCGATGTCCCTGAACTAAATACCAAGCCGAGACCAGATATACAAAATTAGCCACTATTTGAGTCTGATTTTATGGTATATGTGGATGGTTTGAGTTTACGAGACAGTGAAAGATGCTTGAGAGCTGCCTATGCAGACTGCATAATTTCAGGAGTTGTTGAAGCTTCCTGACTTCAAGGAATATTTTCTACACAAGTGGCTGAATTGATTGCTCTTACCTGCTGGTGTTTCAGACCAGCTGAAAGTGACGATTTTCACCAATAGTCAGAATGGCTTTAGATTTATGACCTCATCCAGATTCCCAATTCAGAATGGTGAATAAGTAAGAAATATTCTTGAGGTGTTACAGATGCCTGCACAAGTTGCAGAGGTCAAATGCCCTGCACAGCATAGTAGAAATGATCATGTAACATTGGACAATAAATATGCTGATGAGGTTGCAAAGTACTGTGCTCACAATGTCTGTAACTTTAACGAAGAGTACACCAATGAGGGAATGGATGAGACCAATTACAACCTGTTGTTAACAACTGCAGACACATGGGAAGAGGTGAAGAGGCTTCGGGAAGAGATGTCAGAGCAAACACAGCAGAGTTGGCTCAGAGCAGGTTGTCTAAAGAGAGAGGATGATGGCATTTGGGTTTCAACGGATGGAAGACTTGTGTTGCCAAATAGTTTAATGCCTCATACACACACACACACACACACACACATACACACACACACAGACACACACACACACACTTAAAAATGTCTCTCCTTAACATTTTCCAATTCACCATTCTTTAATGGAGGGGACGAAAGTCCCTGGATATATTCTTTATATTATTTACAGATACACTTGCCCATCTCTTTTACTGTTTTTGAAATGGCCTAATATGTTTTAGGGCCATAAGTACGAACACATTTTCCCATTGACACAGAATGGGAAAAAACCTTTGATACATCTGGCCCTTAATGTTTTCTTTATCACTAAGTTATTGCTTTGTAATATTGTGCCAAGAAAGGTCTAGTGGCTGACAGTGATTCTTTACAAAACTTGAAAATTAGCAAGCAACCTAATTCCTATTGTGGTCAGTCATCTAATTACTCACATTTTACTCCTTATGTCCTTCCCCAATGGAGAACCCCTTCCTCTCATTGTCATGGTGGCATTAAAAGTCTTGACCTCAGAGGGAAATGTAGCATCGTCCCTTTAAGAGTTATTTGAGCTCTATTTGGCTGTTCAGAAGATTATTTTCTCTAAGCACTCCTTCCAATGACATTTCCATTCCTATGGCCTTCTGTTTGCCCTCCCTTTCTGACCCAATTTTTACCTGATTGATCCCTATGGCAGTCAGAGTGGGGGCTTCATAAGGGAAGTTGAAGTGCCTAGGATCAAACCCATTCTTCCTTATACCCGTCCCTTCCACCACATCCCCGCTAAGGACGTTAACACATGGTCTTTGGTTACCTAGGCAGGGGCAATGGTTAGTTTGAGTCAGTGGTTACCGGTGGCGCCACCCACACTTATTTTTAGCAACCAGCACTTATTTTTTCTCATCATACATTTCCATAGTGCAAGGGAGGGAAGCATACACAAACAGGAAAGAAAGAGGAAGAGAAAGATAGAAAAAGCTTCATGAAATGAGAAAGCAGGAACTTGCAAAAAGTGAGTAAAGTGGTAGAGAGTGTTTGGTGGATGATCAAAGAGGTCTGGGGTTGTTTCCAGGCTACGCAGACTTGGGGCCTGATTTAGAACTTGATGGCTGGGTTACTCCGTCACAACCACAATTGATATCCCTCCCACCAAAATCTAAATACCATAACATAAAAAGGCTCTAGGTCTTCTCCATTGCTGACATTAAATAGCACTACCAGTGGCTTCTTCTGTGCATGTTTTTCAGCACTGGCACTCATTATTTTACAAATGAAGCACTGGGCAGGGGGATCTCCTTGTGAGTGAAAATGGAGGAATGCAATTCGGGTCTGGCAGCGTGGCAATGGATTAGGTGGGCGCAACTGTGACTCTGAGCTGCCCGGTAAGGGATGTGGCAACAGGAGCATCTCACAAAGAAGAAAGACAAGAATGGACACTGACTGGGCTCAAGGAAGACGACACTGGGTCATAATCGGTCCCCCATTCCCCTTCTCACAAATAATCATAATTTATCCTTACTTGACTTAAAATAACTGTGTAGACATCGCTAATAATAATGCATACTTCCCATTTTCAAAAGATTTCCCACAATTGAAAAATATTGCAAGAAACCTCAATTGCCTGGGGGGTCTGAAAGCTGTTTGTGCACAAGTGTAGACTGGACCACCTTTCACTGACAGACTCCAGGGCACTTGTGAAGAAAACATAGGAAGTCCAGCATGCATTCACAAGCAAAACATCACATCCTGTTCCAGCCAACCTAGCCCCAGATTTCCTGTCACCTGAACTCCTTATTCCTGCTCCCAAGGGGTGGATCCGCCCTCGTCTGACTCTCCACCCCAATGTTTCACTCCAGCAACCTGTCCCAGCCAGGCATCCTACACCAACCACGACCCAACCGTGGCAAAAGCTCCGACTCCCCTGCCACTGCCCCGAGAGCCAGAAGAAGACATCACTTCCCCCTCCGGCTCTCTTAACCCTGTTGCCTACCCACGTGACTCCCTCCCCCACCCCAGCCAATCCTGTCCACTCTCCTGCTTCCCACAAAACTTCCCAGGGGAGGACTAGTCTGCGACCAGCCTCCCATGGGCCCCTCCTTCATGGGAAAGCATCACGACTCCATTATTGTGCAAAAGGTCATTTTGTAACCAGAACTGTAATGAACATCACAACGTGTAATAACACAAAAGATCGAACTCTTAACATTTCAGCTGTGTCTTCTCATTTCCCCCTTCACCATTCTCTCCCCATAATGCCTCATGCATTCTTTTGCCCTTCACCCCGTCACTTTCTCCCATCACCATCGTCTTCCTCACTTCCTTTACAAAACATCCTTCAAACATCACTCATTCACCTGCTCCAGCCAACCTACCACCAGATCTCCTTTCACTGAATTCCTTATTCCTCCTCCCAAGGCGGGATCCACCGGCATCTGATGCTCAACCCCCCGATATAGCGAAACCCAGAAAAACCCCAAAGGTTTTTTTCTGCCCCACCCTTAATGCATGCACTACTGAAACACATTCATGCCCACAAGCTCTTCACACACTAAATGTTCTCATTCCACAAGCTTGCCCTTACTTCCCTGAGTTTCATCATATAGTAAGCGTAACCCAAATCCGAAAGGTGTACCCCATTATCTTGGAAAGGCCCCTTTATGTCCTAAAAAATACCCCCTTGAGCCACCACCTTTATTCAATGCCCTGTGCAAAATACCCTCAGTGCTCTGTTCACTTTCTTGTGAGCATTGTCAATTGGTGCATGCTTGACCGCACCCCTCCAATTCATTCAAGGCACAAATTGCATCCACACTAAACAAATCTCATACAACTTACTTTTCGGTATCTCCAGGCCCGCTGCATGTGTTTCGGTAGTGACAGTCCCACCAAATCATTCTCCCCTAAATGCACCAGTAGCATGTCTGGACAGCCTTGCTGGGACACCATCAAGGTCAGAAAAGGCAGCAAACTTACCCATCTCATGCTCTCTTTTCACAAGCACAACACATAAATCGCCTCAGTAGCCTCAACACCCTTAAGTCTCGTGCCTTCTGCCTGTTCACTAGCTCCACCACCGTCATATTATCCACGTGAAACAACACTGTCCTGTTTTGCCAATTCAGCTCCCCACAGGGCCAATGCCACCAGAAGAGGACAAATCTCCAGAAATGCAATGCTGTGCCCTTGCTGAAGCCAGTGCTGTGATTAGTATTCCGCAAACCACCTGCCATCCCAAAACAAGCCAAAACCATGTAGCCCACCTGCATTCAAGAAAATCAAGACATGACACAGCATCTTTTCATCTTGAAACTACATGGATACCCATTTGAAATCATCAAGAAAAGAGTGCCAAACCCCCAAATCAGATCTCTCTCTGCCATGGACATCTGCATCCTGTGATGTGGAAGAATTGCACCAGACAAAGTCAGGCTGCCTGCAAAACATCTGCCCCCCGTACCAACCTGCAAGCAAAGCTGAGGAAACCCAACAGTTTCTGTGCCTTCTGAAGCTCCAAATGTCGTTCACTCATCACCTCCTCCAAAAAAGCCTGAAACTCGAGTACGTTTGGCCTGGGCAAAAATCCCATGGGTGAAAAGGTAGTAAACGAAATGCCGATTTTATGTCACATTTAGCCAGGTAAGCCCCTTGTCTGCAGTGTTGTACCAAATCCACCACTTCATCAACTGAGGCATACATGACTCTAGTATCTTCTGTAGCTATGAAGTCATTGACCGACTTCCCCTTTGGCTATGACAGATGATGAATCAACCTGTACTCCCCTTCCTGCTTCTTCGGCAACTCCCCCAAAGGAGAGATAATGAGATCCGACAGTGGACAGTCAAAGAAGGGGCCCACAATCTCCCCTGCCCCTTCTTTGCACAATTTTGCCCTCACCACACCCATCTGCGACCCTTAGGTCCTTGGTATCCCACTCAAAAGCCTTCTGAAACCCCCATTCCAGCTTCAATGCCACATCCATCTCAGGATTCCTCTAACTTAATTGGTGTAGGAGCCCTTAGGACCAGCAGAACCTGCTGTCCTCTGGCCCATCTGGCCTTCCATTGCTTTGCCAGGCTGGTCAGCATAAAACATTGTGTGATGGGATGTCTGCCCTCACACTTTGATCATTCATGCTTTAATCTGCATGGGTTCCTGTTGCAGAAACACTTGTTATAATTCCAACATGCACCGGATGCCCTCCCTGCAGAATTCCTTCTGGCCCCAGTGGTGACTGCATTACCTGCCCGTTGCTGGGCGGGGTGTGGATGAAAGGACTTATAAGTGATAAGCAATCCACTTGCAGTGTGAGCCAATGCTGTAGACGGGGTGGATGACATCCGCTGCTTCCAGAGTTTTGAATCCATGTCACCCCACGGCTTGTCAGGGTTGATTCAAGACTAGAATTCTTTGTCGTAGCTGAGCCAGGCAAACCCTCCAAAGTGCATTTTGGCCTTCCTAATAATGTCCATGTATTTCATAAGGCAATTGCCCTGTCGGGGTATTTCTCACAATAAACACTGACATGTATTAAAAACACTGACTTCCAGTTCTCCATGGTAATGGAAACCCTGGGTCTCCTGGCTAACTCCCATTCCTCCTTTTTCAACCCCTTTTTTGCCTGAATAGCCCTGTGAAGCAGCCTAAAGACATACATGTATTCATGCATCCTAATCCTGCCTTTCATTTTGTCTGACAGATGTGACCCCAGAGGCATGGTCAGCCCCACATAAGGTAACCCCTTCTTGTGCCCAGCCTCTTCTTTGTACTACTCTTTTCCTACAACCCCTACCAAGCTGACTCCATCTGGCCATCCTTCTTACCCACTTCTGCTTTCTCCTCTGTCACCCTCTGAGATTCGCACTCCTTTCCAATAACCCCATCCCCCACACCAATGGATTTGCATGACTTTTTTGTCGACCCCCCCGTCCAGGAACATCCCATACAGCCCACCAATCCTCCTTAGCTGGTGGCATGGCAACATACTTCTTCTGTTGTCTGGCTGCCGGGCCCACCTGCTTCCATCACCCTTGCGTGCCACCAAGGTCCGCCCTCTTCTAATGTATGGTGGCAACACCTGATTCCTGGGCATCACTGGTAAACCCTGGCATGGTCGTCTGACCGTCTTCAACTTCCTCACACACCTCACCTTCCTCCCATGCATCACTCTCATCATCATGATCAAGCGCTAGCTTGTTCCGACAGTTTAACGCATGAACCACCCCAGGTTGTGCCACTCTGAAAGGTTGCGAGGCCCCTTCCTGTGCTATCTTGTCTTTGGGCATTGCAGAATTCCCACAGTCCTGGGCTGTAGGGAGGGCAGCCCTAAACACCCCAACAGCTTCACAGCATCAGAACCCACCATCACCACCACCGACACGACCAACAACACAACGCCCTCCCACACCAACCATCTACACACCTGGACCCCCACCAACGACGAAAAAATAAAAAAAAAACATTAACTCCATCCACTCAGGCTCCCCCACAGACCCCTGCCCCCACCACATTTTCAACAAGGCCAGCCAAAATATCGCTTCCCAGCTCTGTGCCGTCATCAACAGCTCCTTCGACACCGCAACCTTCCCAGACATTTGGAAGCACGCCAAAGTCAACGCGCTCCTCAAAAAAACCAAAGCAGGCCCGGAAGACCTCACAAACTACCGTCCCATCTTTCTTCTCCCCTTCCCCGCAAAGGTCGCTGAGAAGATAGTCAACGCCCAACTGTCTCACTTCTTAGAAGAAAACAACATACTCAATGCCTCCCCGTCTGGATTCCGAAAGAACCACAGCACTGAGACCACCCTCATCGCCTGCACAGACGACATCAGGACCAGAGTGGACAAGGGCGAAACCGTCGCCCTCATCCTCCTAGACCTCTCTGCAGATTTTGACACTGTATGCCACCAGACCCTGCGTGCACGCATTTTTTATGCCGAATTCGACACAAGGCCCTGTACCGGCTCACCTCCTTCCTCGCCGAAAGAACCCAAAGAGATCGCCTCCCTCCCTTCCGGTCTCCAACCACCAAGATCATCTGCGGGGTCCCCCAAGGATCCTCCCTCAGCCGCACCCTCTTCAACATCTACATGCCCCCCCTCGCCAATATCCTCCGCCCCCACGGCATCACCATCATCTCTTACGCAGACGACACCCAGCTCATCATCTCCCTCACCAGGAACCCAGCCACCGCCAAGATAAACCGGCACGCCAGACTCCTCGACATCGCCAAATGGATAACAGCAAGCCACCTCAAACTTAACTCAAACAAAACAGAAATCATCATCTTCGGCCCCAACAAGACAGCATGGGACGACTCCTGGTGGCCCACCACCCTCGGACCACCCCCAACACCCACCACCCATGTACACAACCTTGGCATTGTTCTAGACTCATCTCTCTCCATGGCCCAGCAAATAAACACCATATCGTCCTCCTGCTTCAACACCCTTCGCATGCTACACAAAACTTTCAAATGGATTCCTTCAGAAACAAGAACGGTCACCCATGCCCTCATCAGCAGCAGACTGGACTACGGCAACGCCCTCTACGCAAGGACCACAGCAAAACTTCAAAGAAAACTCCAGAGAATCCAAAACGCAGCCGCACGTCTCAGCCTCAACCTCCCTCGCCACAAACACATATCCACCCACCTCAGATCCCTACACTGGCTGCCCATCAGCAAAAGGATCATCTTCAAAGTCCTCTTCCACGCTCAGTGGAATGGCCTAACTCAAGGAACGAGTAAACTTCCACATATCAACTCGACAGCTCCGCTGACCTCACCCTTGCTACAGTCCCCCGCATCCAACGCAACACCTCCGGCGGCAGATCCTTCTCCCACCTCGCCGCCAAGACCTGGAACTCCCTCCCCACCAACCTATGCAAGACCAAGGACCTCCTAACTTTCAGAAAGCACCTCAAAACATGGCTTTTTGAGCAGTAACTGGCAACCCCCTCACCCCACACAGCGCCTTTAGACCCTAACAGGTGAGTAGTGCACTTAAGACATTTTTTTGATTGATTGATTGATATTTATTTGGACCAATGCCGTAGGGCTGTCATACTCCCCGTTGGTGTCACCATCCTCTTATCTAACTGCGTGCCTTGAGCCACTGTCTGCCTGGCCGCTCCAACCAGGGGTGTCGCCACCAGTATCAGGTCCAAAAACACCCCCAAACGCCCTGCTCCTCCTCATCTGCATCCGCCGGTACCCACAGCCAGTGCCCTCTTGGGTCTTGACTTTCCGTGTCACCTTGGCCAATGCCCCTTTTAGCTTCTTAACCAGATGCACGTGCTTAGCCCCTTGCTCCCTGGCCCTGTACAATTTTTCCCACAAGGCCTCTGTCTCCTCCACTGCCCGACGCTGTTCCCTGATCCTGATCTCCAGATCCACCACTAGCCTACTACCATGCCCACTACCCAGGCTGACCTGGTCTCCGCTGCTCAGGCCCTCAGGCTCCCCACAGCCCTTGTACCCCATGTGCCTGGCATTAGTCAGCACCCTTTCACCCTCACCCTCTTGTTTTCTCTTGTCCCCGGTGCTTTGCGGTTGAGCTCCTCACCCCTGCAGACTGGGTGCGGCCCCCCTACACGCAAGTAAAGTGGGCCCTCCCACTTTGTGGCCCTTAGGTCTCCCACAGCCCCCCTTCCCTCCTGTATGGGATCAATGCACTCCTCCACTTGGTCCATGACTGCCCTCGCCACTAGGACCAGCCTCTCCCACCACACAATCTAAGCTGAGGCCCTCAAGCCTGCCAGATATTTGCCCCCCCCACCCCAGGTCCCCCCTTTCGTCTTGGAGGCGCCCTTACTCTTGGGGAAGTTGCAGGCTGTGATTGCAGCTGCCACACCCCGCAATGCTGCCTAGTTCGGCCTTTCCATGCCGACCCAGGCCTCTGTGAGCATGCTGGGCTGCGAAAGATCTGCCTGGCCAGTGTGGGTGTGTCAGTCCTTATTTGCTTTTATATAGATATGATAAGGTGACAAGTTTAGGGTAAAACATCTATTGCCCTCAGAGGTCGACTCAGACCTTTTGACTCAGACAGTAGTGTGAAATCATCCAAATAGACACTGTGAAACTAACAGACATCAAATTTAACATTAAATATTCAACATACTCAATAAGAGTCAGTAATCGCAACACACCATGACCTATGAGGCTATGAATCATCACACCAGTTTAGTAAAGGTTGAGCAAGACCAAATGATAGAAATACAGAAACACCAGAGGCTGTCCAAAATGTCTGAACATTTTTAATTTAATTAACGCATTAAGCATAAGACATTCCAAAAGAATAATGCAAAACAACAATAAGATCAAGTGAAAAATAGTAACGGCATTCATTTAGTTGTGTGAATGAATGAAAGCACAATCAGTTAATACACATTCAAAATTAGATTTACGCCAGGCGTCCCTACCCAACACCCTAATTGGGCTAAAAGGAAAAATAAGACAAAAATTTATTTGGAGAAACTTCTAATTAGGGGGCTACCTAAAATAAGTGGTTGGATTTTCTTAGGAAGAAAAATCTGCAAGAAAGACAAATGCACATTGGTTATACCTCTCCTAAATGGATTAGCAAGCAGGAGACACTTCATCAGCAGAGCGCAGGAACATCAGGGGGGTCATTACAAGTTTGGCGGTCTCATGACTGCCATGTTGGCGGTAGCGGTCGTTCCGCCAACAGGCTGGCAGAGAAGACTGATGAATTATGACCATGGTGGTATTCACAACAGAATATAGCCAATCCACCGCCAGCACCGCCAGTGCGGTCAGGCTGCCATGGATGACGGTGGCCATCTGCAGGCCAGCAGAGACCATGTTCCCACTGGACAGATTATGAGGCTGCACACCGCCAAGGGTTCCACAGCGGTCGTACCACCACAGAAACCCTGGCAGAAACCAACTCTATAAAATTATACACTCACCTTTAGGAACACATACCCGTCTGGAGCTGCCATGGAACCTTACCTACACATCAACCAGCAATGACGACAGCAATCATGAATAAACACACTCACCTGTCACTGTTAAAAAAAATGCCAATGTACCTATGCACACAGAACATACACATCTGGAACGGGTGGCGAGGACAAAACACACACTTAATATCACACTGACAAGCACACTCACATACAGCCACATACACACATGCACATACACACTATGGCCATCACACACACGTGGCAAAAGCACACACCAACCCCCAGATACACAGCATGGGCACAGTCACACACAATAACACACAACACCAATAAATGAGACAACTACACCACAACCGCAACACCTCAAAAGCACTGTTAAGCATCCACAATACACATCTCTACTTGACAAATCATACATACAACACAGCATAACAACGCCAGAGAACAAACACACACAATCAAACATCCATACAACAAGGCATATGTCATATCCCGCAAACGCACATCACAACGTATCTGACATACCAATCACTACACACACTCACGCACACAGTACAGCTGTACACAACAATGCAAATAACACATCAACACAATGACAACACACAATGCCAACACAAATACATGTCCCCAACTTATACGTGCCCATCACAAAATACATACCCATCACAGCGGGACAAATGCAATGCACACACTCACACATGCTGCCCAGACACAACAGGTAACACAACCACGAAACATACAAAACGTACTCACACACAAACAAACACAGCCAAGACCAAAACAGCCCTAAGAAAAGAAAGGCAGGACAAAGATGTAACCTTCAAACCAACAAAGTGTTAACCCACAT
The DNA here is from genome assembly GCF_031143425.1 of Pleurodeles waltl. Classification (NCBI taxonomy): domain Eukaryota; kingdom Metazoa; phylum Chordata; class Amphibia; order Caudata; family Salamandridae; genus Pleurodeles; species Pleurodeles waltl. Next base: position 945,427,762 of record NC_090440.1, read on the forward strand.
ACATGTAAATAAAGAGATAAATGTATGTACATAAATATGTACACAGACTAAGGCCATAGGCCAGTCCAAACACATATGTTCAACATGCAAATATGGCACTTCCAAGTGCCCCAACTTGACTCCTGATTGCCATGTAACCTCCACAGGCAGAGTCATCAAGGGGCAAGCAGGCACCTCAGAGATTACGATGGGGGTTAGGAGGGGTGGGTTGGGGTTAGGTTTGGGAGGGGGATCCTTAGGCTTGGGCTTGGGAGGGGAGGCTTAGGTCAAGGCTTATGGGAGGGCTGGGAACTCTCGGGAGGAGTCTACTTCTTAGCAGGGGAGGGCATGAGTACTTGTTGGGGGGCAAGGCAGGTATTGGAGGTGGAAGGACTGGACTTGGGGAGGGACATGGAGTATTTGGGGTATCACAGGGTGGGAGAGAAGTAGGAAAAAAGGTACAGCTCTGAGAGGAAAGCCTTCCTTGCCACAGCGGGACAGTCATGGCAAAAGGGTTTGGGAGTGGAGGGAAAGCAAGTGGTTGCAAGAGGTATGTTGGAGGATGTCTTGGGTGCATGTGTATGCGAGGTATGCTTGTGGGTGCTGGGTGTCTGTTGGGTGGGTGAGTGTGGGCGTTTATGTGTCTTGGGAGGATGGGGGTGAAGGTGCTGGGAGATTCCATGGTGTTGGGTGACTGTCTGTTGAGGTGGTGACTGCAGGCATGGTAGATGTGCTGCATGTAGGCATGCCTGTGGTGTCTGCAGATGTGGTGACTAAGGTGAATGTCTGAGAGTCTGCTATTGTGCTGACTGTGCATAGGGTAGGAGTTGTGGCTGGATCAGTATATGTTTGTATGGTGTCTGCAGGTGTGTCCGGTGTTGTGTCTGTGATGCTGGGGGTACTGGCAGAGGCAGTGCAGATAATGACTGTTGGTGTGTCTGCAGGTGGTTGCTGTTTGTGTGCTTGCCGGTGGTGGGTCTTGTGTTGCTTGTGTTTGTCAGCGGTACCCTTGGATGTTGAGGTGAATGTATGCTTGTCTGTTTGTGTGCTTTGGCTGGGTGGGGTAACAGGGGTTTGGGATTGGGAAGACGAAGGTGGAGAGGGGACGGAAGACAAATGGTGACTGACTGCCATCACTGTGGTGGCCAGAAGCTGAAAGGATCTCTGTAGGCCAGCCAGTACACTGTGAATGCCCTCCAGGAATGTATTACTCTGCTGGTCTTGAGTTGCAAGACCCTGGATGGCATTCAAGAGGATTGACTGACCCACAGAGATCGACTTCAGGAGGCCAATAGCCTCCTCACTGAGGGCAGCAGGACTGACAGGAGCAGGGGCAGAGGTGCCTGCAGTGAAGGGAAGGAGACGCCCACACTCTTGATGCGCGAGCACGGACAACAGGGTGGGGAGCTACACAAAGGGCGATGGTAGTAAGGGGGTGGTAAACAATGATGGTGCTGGGGTGGTCCCAGATGGGTCTGCCACTGCCAGGGAGTGTCCACTACAGAAGTATTTTGAGGATGATGATGATGATCCTGTCTCCCTTGTGGCACTCCCCTCACCCTCCGGGCAATTGGGTCCCTCACTGTTGGTGGTTTTAGCACCCTGGGTCCTGTGGCCAGCAGCACCCCCACTCACCTGTGCCCCGTCTCCTTTGCCTGCCAATGCTGATGCACACAAATAGAGAGAGAGGGATGGAGAGATAGAGATGGAGAGAGAGGTTCATCACATTCTTCACATACACACATTACAACATGCACAACTATAGGTATAAATCTCCAGGCTAGGCAATCCCATATGGAAAGCCACTTATCGTATGTCATGTCGCAACATTTAACTTCTATCCATCCCTTCATGTCATCTCTCTCATTGACATCATAATCCATGTAAGGTAACACAACTGGAGCATTCCATCAAATCACATATAAACCTATGTCAGCATGCTCATCATGCCCTGGCTCAAGCTGCAATTCTGTCCTAATCCTGGTCATAACTCTCCATACCCTTATCACCTATAGGAAAAGCAGTTGACTGATCACACCATATCATGCATGTTTCGATTCAACACCTGACCAGTCCATGTCCATATGTCATGTCCCATGCAAGTAAAGACAACTCTAGTAACAGACGACGCAGCACCTGCCATTCCAATCAAATGCCTAGCTGAACCCTCTACATATATATGCCATAATGGATACAATCTCTGATGGACACATAACATGTGGCAGGCCCATAGAGGTGCCATCTGATGTTTAGAATTCATGTCTGGAGAACAGCCATGTAACAACATGTACCAAATCCCAGAAGAATATCTGCTGTCACTATACACAGATATACCACACCACATCATACATACATTTACAGCTACAGTGGCCTACATACCACACATGAGACATCCACTGACAATTACAGAGAGCAATGTAAGAACAACTAAACCAAGGTCGGCCAAATAAATCCTGATAGGACACATAACATTCCTTCTGACATGCAGAGACAGTTCCACAACATGACAACATGAGTAAACCAACATCACTCACATCATTCCTGACATGTTATTACCTGTACCTAAGTCCAGACAATACACATATCTCACTGAAAAGACATGGACACATGATGTACACATGGCCCTACACGACTGCCATTGCACTTACAACATATCCAACAACAACACCTGTATGACAAAAAGTAGTTCAGCCAAAACATAACATCTCGAAGTAAGATGTGACCCAAAACCATTTCCTGTCCAACCTGTCCACGTCAGCGAGGCTATGGGTAGCTCACTCAACAGCATCTGCCCCCAAGTAACCATTGTGACTTGATGTATGCGGCTGATACCATATGTTGCACTAGTATTGGTAGGCTGTTAGCACTAATAGATTGGGCATTGCACATTTTCAGAGGATAGGTTAGCCTAATCAGTTACCTCCTCTAAAACAAGGACCTTGGGATAATAGTGAATCCCCTACAGTTAAATGGCATGGAAATGCATGGTAAAGCCAAATATTGACAGCCATAGTTGGATGTCCTTCCATTACAACCTTCACATACCCATTGTATGAATATGAAGGGACAATGGGGGCACCTCCACAAACCCATATGTTTAATCATATACTGCCATATCTGTTGACTGATTGAGAAGCCTGCCTCACATGGACTCAATACCTGTACCAGGACAAAAGGTAACTAGGCCCTGTACCAAATATGTCAGGCACTCACTAGCAATACAGGTGATCTACACAGATGAGAGTAGTCTGGCACCTTAGAGCTACATATTCACATATTCAGATGTATCGACCTGGAAATACTAGATGGATAGAATGATACAGCAGCTTACATACATATATATGGATGGGTGGAGTAACACATGTGGCAATGTCAAATGTGCATCTACACATGCAGCCATAGATATACCTTGACACAGGTGATATAAGTGTACACATGACCAACCCTAATGCCATATCTCCATCTATTAGTCAGGCAATGTGAGTACTATGTATTCCCACTAGTCTACATACATGTAGCACCTACTACATTGTCACAGCTGCTAAAGTGTGACAGCAAACACTATACTATCAGAGCCATGTACAAGGATACAGTCATTACTTACCCATTGTGGCTGCTGTGCTGCCCTCAAATGCCCATCCACCTCAGGGTAGGCCACCGTCAAGATGCTGGCCATTAGGGTGTTCAGGGTCCGTCGGGCACCCCTCTCTTTTTGGAAGGACATCCGCAGCTGGGCCTCAGCGGTCTTCCAGTGGAGTGTCTCAGGTCCTCCTACCACTTTCTACAATGGGTGCTCTGCCGGCTGTGGACCCCCAGGGTCTGCACTTGCTTGGTGATGGCACGGCAAATCCCCTTCTTCTGATGGCCGTTGACCTGCATGGATGACACAGACAAAAGGAGAAAGTCATGTGCACATGCACAATACTAATAGGAGTGGTCAGTACACATCAGTCACAGCAAGTAGACGCACATACCCATCCTCTCTGCTCACACGCCTTCATATTATGCTATAAGCTTGCATCTACACCCTTACAAGTTCAAATGCCCAATGCAATGGCACACACAACCCCTATCAGACATGGCTAGGGCATTGGACTCACCTGCTCCTCTGGTGCCCCATATAGCTGTATATACAGGAGTAGGACCTCCTCCACTAGCCTCTCAAACTCTTCTGGGGTGAGGGCAGGGGCCCTATCACCTTAAGGACGTGGCTTGATGGCTCCCAGATGCAGTACACAGCAGCTCACGTCGTGGAGGTCTTGCAGGCAACAGTGTCAGGAGTCAAGTGAGCAATACTGCAGAAAATGGCAGTCACAGCTGACACGTACAGGACCATCACAGCCGGTGGTCATGGCCATTGGCCCAAGTCTGCCAAAGGCAGCAATGTTAACCAGTGGCAAGATGCACAGCAGTTGCGACCGCCTACCGCGATGGTGACTTCCGGCGGCGGACATAGGTCACTTCCAACTGCCCACTACAGTAGGTCAGGTGACTGCCATTTTGGGCACACATCATCAATGGATGTGCTTACTTATCTACGTCAATCACTTATTCCCCCAAAATGCTGTGTATCCATATCTAATGGCATCATGATTAGGCAAAATATTGTGCCAAATTTAACAAAATTACATGTTGAGGGAGTATATATGGTGAGAACTACGTAAAGCTACTCTGAGCTACTTAGGCCATGGGTAGATATTGATAGAATCCAAAACATATGTGTGATTAGAGCAGGACAGCCAAGTCTTACACGCATGTACACTAACATTAATGTTGTATGTACAATCCCATTTACATGTTAGCCAATGTGAAGCAATGAGGGTGAATTAGGTGCATATCTGTGGCCTGCACTGTATATGTTAAGCATCCTATACAGATGTTAGGTGTCAGGTAATATACAATGTGTTAATGATGTGTGCATACAGCATTAACTCATAGTATATTCTCTTCTCTCAACATAGTTATCCTGCCATGAGGAGAGTGAGACAACCACCAGTGTACCATTCACTAGTAGACTTGGAAACAATGGAGGAAAGGCATGTCATCCAGACTTATCTTCTGAATCGTCATACCATCATGGATTTTTGTACTCAGGTGGAGCCAGATCTGATGCCTCCCATTTGCAATCCTAATGGCATACCTCCTATCGTTCAAGTCTTGTCAGTGCTTCATTTTTTAACCACAGGGTCCTTTCACAATACTGTCACCTTAACAGCAGGGATGTCTCAGCCCACGTTCAGTCTGACGTTGAAGGATGTACTGTGTGAATTGTTGAAACACTTGGACAGCTACATCAGGGTTCCCCAACAAGCTGATTTGGCCTATGTGAAAGCATACTTTTATGAGATGGGACACATTCCTCGTGTGGCTGGAGTAATTGACGGCGCCCATGTAGCCCTGGTCCCTCCCAGTGCCAATGAACAGGTCTGTAGGAAAAGGAAGAACTACCACTCAATCAATGTACAGGCAAGTCACAGCCAAGTTTCTAGGATCTGTGCATGATTCCTACATCATGTGGAACAGCAATGTCCCACATCTGATGGCACAACTACAAACAGAGAGGGCCTGGTCGCTTGGTAAGTTTGCATTGTAGTGTGTGTTTGTGTGTTTGTGTGTTATGTCTCCTGTCATCACAATGTAGCCAGTTGCAGGAACTAGTTATGAGTTTTTCTACCCTTGTGTTCACAGGTTACTCATGCTATCCAAACCATCCTTATCTGTTGACACCAGTGAGTTACCCAGCCACATTAGGGGAACTTCATTACAATGAGGTCCAGTGGAGGACAAGGCATGAAATCGAGCAAACATTTGGGCTCCTGAAGGCAAGATTGAGGTGCCTAGGCTGATCTGGAGGAGCCCTCCTCTACTCGTCACACAAGATATGACAAATAATTGTTACCTGCTGCATACTCCATAATCTAGCCCTGAGACTTCAGATACCATTGATAGCAGATGAGGGGAAGGCAGCTGGACCAGTGGCTTGAAATGCAGATATGGCAAGTGATGAAGAGCCAGAGGAAGAAGGATCAGGTGATTCTAGGGCAGACATCATCAATCAGTACTTCCACAGACATACAGGTATGTGAAGTGGACCTTTTTGATGTGTTGAATGTGCCAACATGAAGTAGATGGCTGCCATTACACCTCCTGACTTGATTCATCAGTGGGGGTTTCACGAGCTCCAATGCCTATGTGTGAGTTGTGGCTGCACACTGATAGATAGTAAAGTGTACAGTACAATTTGGTCTGCTATATCATGTATTGTTACATCTGGTCCTAACATACACTTCTGTAATGGAGTACTCAATACTGAGGTATGTTTCTTGCATTCTCCTATCCTCTTTTCCTTCCACTCATTAAAATTGCTGTTCATGTCTGGCTCTGCAACCTAGGCTTGGGGTATTCACTGTCAGTAGCCAATAGTAATTGCTGACAGACATGAGAGGTGTACCTGACAGATAGCTGGTAAAAATGGATACAGTTACAGTGAGATGGTACCTTGTTAGTGCTTCATTCATGCAAGTGGGGTTGTAACTGCTTAGTCCTTTCCTATTACCAGTGGAGTTGGGGGGATATGAAATGGTGTATTACGTGTCAATTGGGGTTGTGGCTCATGTGTGATGATTGGATCATGGCCTCTGGCTTCACAATGGGTGGGGTACTTTGTGATGACCATGGGACCTAGCTGTGTTTGTATTCTGACGTTGCTGTCCAAGGTACAGGTAACTGCATACTGACAATGTTGAGTGACACTCCTACAGGTATGTGGTGTATGTGAGTGTATGGTTAAAGTAATGGGTTACTCCGTGATGTTCCTTTTGTGTTCCATGAGATATGTGATCATGTAGCTATGGTATGGGTATGTGAAAACCCTGTACCTGTGATATATAGGTCCAATCAGGGTGCTCCTGCTTTGTAGGTAGTTGACCATGGGCATGACTTCTATTACCTGTATATGTACATTGTATGCCACCATGCCTTCCATCCTGAGGATAGTCTCTGTCATGCTCTACTTACAGATTGGTATACTGTCCATACTATTGTGTTCCCCTGGATTTCAACCTCTCTGAATTCTGCCCAATGACATTTCTGTTGTCATGTGTCTCCTGCTGAGGGAACCTCCGTCGGATGACCATTACGCTGGCTGTTCGATGCAGGGGGGCATGACCAGACCACAGTTGGCAAGCATGACAATTGTTGATGTATTATTAAAAAACCCTTATACAGTAGCTGTGTTCAATTGTGATTTATTGTGCATATCAGAATACTAAAAGTAAAAATAAAAGTGCATAAATGAAAATGAAGGTGATGAGTGAGGTCATGGTAAATGGATTCAACAGAGTAGCTGCTACACCAGCTGTTTACAAGGGTCCAGAGTCCTTGTACCATAGGAAAATGGAGTTATGTCTCAGAACCGTCTACAGGGTGTCTCAGTGGCACACATGGGTGACAAATCAGGAGAGTTCCACCTCTTCCTGATGTCAACCCCTGTGCATGGATGGCTGACTACTGAATTGACACTGTTGACTATCCTTTGACACAACTCCATTTTCCTGGCAATTGATGTTTCTTGGACCCGTGCTCCAAATAGTTGCGGTTCTACCCTGACAATTTCATGTATCATGACCCTCAACTTGTCGTCAGTTAAATGAGTGTGTTTTTGTGGGTACATGGTAGTGGTTGTTTAGACGGTGTGTGGTGGTGTTGTGAGTGTAAGGGTGTAATAGTGTTGGGTAATTGGTCTGGTGTGGGTGCTGCATTGTAAGGGTGAGGCGGTTGTCACGGAGTGTGTGTGCTAGTGATGTGTGTATTGTGTTAGTTGTGCTGATGTGGGTGTGTGTGCTGAGTGTAATGTGTATGTATGCCTATTGCGTAAAGGTGCTATATCTATAATTTTGCCTTCTCTCTGGGTATCTGAATGGCGTTTTTGTTTCAAAGGATTGTGAGTTGTGTAAGGCTGTGTTATTTAGTGCAGTGAGTAGGTGTGTTGGGTGTGTGGATATGTGTCAGGTGTGGGATATTCAAACTATCCAATGTGGTATGGTGTTCTGACTGATGTGAGTTTTGACCGCAGCGTTTCGTACTGCCAATGGTTTTCCACTATGGAAGAACTGCTGTGGTGATTTGTGGCTCGTAAACTGATGGGTAGATTTTTGTCGGGCTGGTGATGCTGGTGGTGGGACCCACCAGTGTCATGGCAGTTTCAGATTTTTGGTTGAATTTTGGTGGTCTTCACAGTGTGACTTAATACGCCGGTCGGATTATCGCCAACAGGGCAGCCTTTTGACGAATGCCGCTGCAGCGGTCTTCCCAAAAGACCGTCAAGCTCATAATGAGGCCCCAGGTCTTCAGGAAACAGCATCAGGACAGTAGAGAGAAACAGTTAAGCAATTTGGGCCTAATATAACTAAACTGTAAGGATCATAGGTAAAGAACTGAGGGCCAGATGTAGCAACAGAAAATTTTGCGAGTTGCAAATTGCGAGTCATACCGACTCCCAATTTGTAACTCACAAAATTGTATGCAGAAAGGTGTCTCAGACACCTTCTGCGACTCGCTATGGGGTCGCAAAGACCCACCTCATGAATATTATTGAGGTGGGTCGCAAATTGCGACCCCATAGCGAGTCCCTGCACTCACAGGGATGGTGGCCTGCTGGAGACAGCAGACCTCCATGTCTGTGACTGCTTTTTTAATAAAGCAGTTTTTTTTTTTTCTATTGCAGCCCGTTTTCCTTAAAGGACCACTGCCTGCTCTGAAAAAATATTTTCAGCGACATTCACAAAGGGGAAGGGGTCCCGTAGGGACCCCTTCCCGTTTGCGAATGAGTTACCACCCACTTCAAGTGGGTGTTAACTGCGAATTGCTTTGCAACCGCTTTCGCGGTCCCAAAGCAATTCTACATCGCGGTGCGAGTCGCAAGTAGGAAGGGAACACCCCTTCCTATTTGCGAGTCGGATTCACATTTTGCGAGTCGGTACCGACTCGCAAAATGTGAATCAGCATCGCGATGGCATTGCGACATGCAAACCGGTTCCTACATCTGGCCCTAAGCAACATCTGGACAGAAATGAAGCTAAATGGAATCGGCCAGAACTGACAAGATGATCAGAAAATGGGGAACTGTCTTACATCACCTAAAATATTGCTATATTAAAGTCCCAAAAAGTTGGTATCTAAGCTTCTATTGGTCACGATTATGGGGTGCTTTTATTTTGCAGCCAACGATCATCTTGTGCGCATCAGATACATCTCCTCATGTTTTCTGCAGCAAGAATTGGATTAATGCTGCCACTCCTCTCTCCTCTCTGGACATCAGCTTCCATGAAACATTACATTTAAAACTATGTGGAAACATAAAATGTGCTTCCTGCTTGTAGCGACAATGGAGGGCATTAATCATGCAGTAGTTGATCGTCAGGTATATAAGTGTTATTTATTGGATATTAAGTGGAATTGTGCCCTTGTGGTTGGTGATTTTTCCTCTTTGCTTCTTCTTGTTTTTGTTTGATGATGTTATGCAAGTTCCTGGCGCTCACTCTTCTCCTTGTTTCCCTCCGTCTCATAGGTTTCCCGGGAAGCGCATGCGAAGAGAAACAGAGAGATAACGGTAAGTGTTTTATTCCCCTTGTTTTGTGTTTTCCCTTTTCTATCTCCTCCTGACTTTCCTTCTTCTGCTTCATCCTTTTCTTTCTTGGTGTCTTTTCTTTCTTATCCTATGTTTACTTGGTCTGCTGGGTTTTCTCTTTTCTTTCCCTTTCTGCCATGATTCTTTCTCAGTCTTTTCCTGTCTTTCCTCTTTCTGATCTCTTTTCCTGCTTCAGTGCTCTGTTTTCTAAGGGTGTACTTTCTCCAACCTTTTTCTCGCTGCCTTATTACTTCTGTTACTCATACAAGTTCTCTTCTCTTATACTGTGCCCCTTTTTTCCCCCCACCCCACCTTCTCCAGTGAAATCATGCAATACTTTCCCAGTGCGGTGTCTTGTATCCCCTTCAGTCTTCACCCTCCCGTCCTTCCTTCCCTCAGGGCAGTTTCCCCATACACCAGGATATGCCACACTTCTCCAGAAGCGCGGCGGGCTCCTGCGCTCCGTCTTCCCGGGCTACCGCGGCGTTCAGACCTCCGTCTGCCACTATGTTGATCTCTCCCCCACGGTTGGGAAGGTACCGCTCTCCCGACATCCAAATCCTCTTGCCTTGAAGGATCTCCTCATCCTCCATCCTCTCGCCGTCTCGTCCTTCTTTCCTCCAGTTCTCTCTTGCGCTGTTTTCCTCCTCCTCTTCCTCCGCTGACGCCGCCCGTTTTAACCCTCCTCCTTCCCGCAACGCTCCAGAAGCTAGCGGCTCATTGGTAGTGGCATCGGGATGTTCCGGTGCAGCCCCGGCAGAGTCAGCACAAGTCAGTCTCATGTGCGGGCGGGTTCCGGCCAGCCCGTCACATACACTCCCCCTAGAGAGCGGCTGATCGAGACGCTCTGTTGCCAGATATCTGGACAAAAAATCAGCGCTCGTCATGTGATTACCCGGGAAGTGTTGTATCTGAAAGGAGAAAGGTTGTAGTGAAAGGAACCACCGCAGGATACGGGAATTTGTTTCCTTGTTATGAGCGAGCCAGGTGAGGGGAGCATGATCGGTTACCAGGGTAAAAGACCTGCCTGAGAGATAGTATCTGAGTGACTCTACTGCCCACTCTATCGCCAAGCATTCTTTTTCGATTGTGGTATAGTGTTTCTCCCTCGGTAGGAGCTTCCTGCTGATATATAGGATGGGATGTTGTGTCCCATCACCCTGTGTCTGGGAAAGTACCGCTCCAAGACCCACATCGGAGGCGCCAGTTTGTAAAATGAAGGGCTTCCGAAAATCCGGGCAACAGAACACCAGGCCCGAAGTTAGTGTGGTTTTTAGTTGGTCAAAGCTTTGACGTTCTGACTCAGTGGGCGGGAAAAGGTTATTGGGATATGACTTCTGTAACAGGTTATTAAGAGGTTCTGCTAGAGTGGAAAACTGTGGAATGAAACGTCTGTAATAACCTACCAAACCTAGGAAGGCTCTAATGTCTTTTTTCTTCCTGGGAAAGGGTATGTTCCTGATGGCCTCTATTTTCTCTACTTGTGGTCTGACCTGACCTTACCCCACGACATAGCCCAAATATTTGATACTGGTTTGTCCCAATCGACATTTCTCCGGAGCCTCTGGAAGGTGGCAGGTGCCCCATGAAGTCCAAACGGAAGGACCGTGAATTGATAGAGCTCAGAAGGGGTTGCAAAGGCAGTTTTTTCTTTGTCTTCTGGTCTCATGGGTATTTGCCAATACCCTTTTGTTAGGTCAAGGGTGGACATATATTGGGCTTGGCCTAGTCTCTCAAGAAGTTCATCAATACGCGGCATGGGGTACGCATCAAAGTGTGTCAGGTCGTTGACCCGTCTGTAATCCACACAGAAACGGGTGCTTCCGACCGGTTTGGGTACTAGTATGACTGGGAAACACCAGGGACTAACTTATGGCTCAATAATGCTGGCCTCTAACATGGACTGTACTTCCTGTTCTATTATCGCTTTCTTGGCTTCCGGGATACGAAATGGTCATTGCCGGGATACTCTATCTAGTTTAAGCTGAATGGGGTGTTGCACTAAGTCTGTTCTACCTGGACTCTTAGAGAAGACCTCGAGGTTCTTGTCTATCAGTTGGGTGAGCTGTCTACGACAGGGTTCTGTTAGTACGGGGTTTATCCATGGAGTCTGAGTCCCATAGGGGATTCTGGAGGGGAAGGACGGATAGGGGGATCTCCTCGGTGGTATTGTATGTAATATACATGACGGGTTGCTCACATGAGGGTTCTTGCCATTACTTAAGGAGATTAATGTGGTATATCTGATCCCTTCCGGTTCCTTGTGGAATGGCTAGTTTATAGGTAGTGGGGTTGATTTGTTCAATAACATCATAAGGACCCTGCCACCGGGCCAACAGTTTGTTTTCACAAGTAGGGAGCAGGACTAACGCCTTGTCTCCTACCTTCAAACTTCGAAAAATACTTTTAGCGTCATACACCTGCTTCTGTTTCATCTGGGCATCTCTTAAGGTGGTGTGGGCCTCTTCCCACACCGTATGGAGAGTTTCTCTTAAGTCCCGTGTGTACGTTAAGAGATCTTTTACTTCTTCCTCTGTTTCTTCCCACTGTTCAGCCAACATTTCGAGCAGGGTACAGGGCTGTCTACCAAACAACAACTCGAAGGGGCTATGTCCCAGGGAGGTCTGAACATGGGTACGTATGGCGTATAATACAAGAGGTAGTTTTTTCCCCAATCTTTTCCTGCCTCTGAAATACTTTTTCTGAGGAGGGACTTAATTGTCCTATTGTACCTCTCTACTAACCCATCTGTTTGAGGGTGATAAACAGATGTCTTGATTTGTTTTACCGCGAGTGACCGGCTCACCTCTGTCATGAGTCTGGACACGAATGGAGTCCCTTGGTTGGTAAGTATTTATTTAGGAAACTCTACCCTGGAGAAGAATTCTATCATTGCTTGTGCAATGGCTTTCGTGTGCATGCTGGGAATGGGGATAGCCTCTGGATATCGGGTGGCATAGTCCACCAATACCAACACATATTGTCGTCCCCTGATTGAGGGTGTTAGGTGTCCGATAATTTCCATCCCAACCCTGGAAAATGGGGTGTCTATGATAGGAAGGGGTTGGAGGGTAACTGGTCGATATGGAGACGGGTTAAAGAGTTGCCATTTTGGGCATTCTGAGCAATGCTTACAGATTTCCCCAAACACTCCAGGCCAATAGAAGCATCATAGTACTGCTTCCTCCATCTTCTCCCTTCCCAGATGCCCTTCCCCGTTATCCCCATGAGCCAGGTGTAACACTTGCTGTCGATGACTCTTGGGAACCACTATTTCTAAGTTTTTCCCTCCCGTTGTAGTGGGCCTCCTATATAGTAGGTTGTTTTGTATCAGGAACCTGGGACCTACCACATGATCATCCGGATTCAGAGCTTGATGCCATGCATGTTTCAAGGAAGGGTCATCGCGCTGATTCTGCCGAAAATCCCCTGTAATGGTACAAATACTACTGGCAGTTACGGGTCATCATGTTTCAGGGTTTTCTGTATAAAGTTTTGTCTCTGTTCCCTTTTTTGTTTTCTACTGAGGATAACACGGGTTTTATGGTTCTCTTCCACACCAGTTCCAATGGGTACCTCCTCCCACCAAGTCCTAAGGATATGTTCCTGTCCTGCTTTGGTTAAGAGAGAGGGAAAATCCTCATAGTCAGTAACGAGGATGATATCCTCGCCCAGATGGGAAAGTACACCTCCCTGTATTGTCTCATTTTTATCTCTCCAATTCAAACATACAGTGGCCACTGGATAATACCATTGATCCCCATGTACGCATGCGATTAAGAACTGGGCTTGTGGATCCTCTTGACCTAGTAATACTAAAGTCTGCCTGATTACACTCTGACTATACCCTGAGTCTATTAATGCTGTTCTTTCAATGTCATTGATGAAGACAGATAGGGTGTACTACGGTTTCTCCCCTCCGGACCAGAACACCCACCCTCTCGTCAACCCAATCTCCATGGGCTCCTCAGTATCCCTTTTTAATGGGCAATGACTAGTGATGCGACCCCATTCCGAGCAGTGGTAGCATTGGGGACCCGTGGTCGGTTAGCTGGGAGTTGCTGTTGCGGCCGGTTGTGAGCTTTCTGGACCATGTATCAGCACAGGTTGATGGGTGGTACTTTTTGCTATGGTAGGTCTGAGAGGGGAGGGAAGTGGATGTTTGCTAGCTGTAGCATGGAAGTCCGGGCCCCGATGATATGCACATGCTAGGTCTACGGCTGTCTCGTTAGTCAGACCCGGATGTTGTCTGACCCAGTTGCGTGTGTTGGAAGGCAAGGCATCCAGATACTGTTCTAGAACTATAATATCAAACATTTCTTCCCTGTTCTTTTCGGTCGGATGTAACCATCTCCCTGCTGCGTGCTGAACTCTGTAGTATAAGGTGCGAGGGTTCTCTTGATGCTGCCACTTAACTTGGTGGAACCTAGTGCGGTAGCTTTCACTATCCAGCCCGACACGTTCCAAGATAGTTTTCTTTATTTCTCTGTAAGGAAGAGTGCCACCTGGGTTAATAGCTTGGTAAGTGGCCTGCAAATGCCCTGTGAGTAGTGGCGCTATATATTGGCCCCATTTATCCTCAGGCCAATTTGCCGTGCTGGCAACTCTTTCAAAATTCGTGAAGAAACAGTCCGGATCGTCCTGTTCCTGATATCGCTGTAGTACACTACTTGGTACATTTGGATGAACCTTTGTATGTGGGATGGTGTCCGTTAGCTTCCCCAGGGCCGTTTCGTGCACCAGCTGGTTATTCACTATAATTGTCGCCTGACTTTTAAGGGCTGTCTGTAAAGCCTCACGTTTTTCCTTGGCTTCTTTCATCTGGTGCTCCCATATGAGTTGTAAGTGACGCTGCCCCTCAGCCAGCTGGGCCATCATATCTGCCATGGTTGGTTTCTCTTCCATTGTGGCGTGTTCCTCTAGATCCCTCTTCTGACACCACTTGTAGCGACAATGGAGGGCATTAATCACGCAGGAGTCGGTCGTCAGGTATATAAGTGTTATTTATTGGATATTAAGTGGAATTGTGCCCTTGTTGTTGGTGTTTTCTCCTCTTTGCTTCTTCTTGTTTTTGTTTGATGATGTTATGCAAGTTCCTGGCTCTCACTCTTCTCCTTGTTTCCCTCCGTTTCAAAGGTTTCTCGGGAAGCGCATGCGAAGAGAAACAGAGAGATAACGGTAAGTGTTTTATTCCCCTTGTTTTGCGTTCCTGACTTTCCTTCTTCTGCTTCGTCCTTTTCTTTCTTGGTGTCTTTTCTTTCTTATCCTATGTTTACTTGGTCTGCTGGGTTTTCCCTTCTCTTTCCCTTTCTGCCATGATTCTGTCTCAGTCTTTTCCTGTCTTTCCTCTTTCTGATCTCTTTTCCTGCTTCTGTGCTCTGTTTTCAAAGGGTGTACTTTCTCCAACCTTTTTCTCGCTGCCTTATTACTTCTGTTACTCATACAAGTGCTCTTCTCTTATACTGTGCCCCTTTTTTCCCCCACTCCACCTTCTCCAGTGAAATCATGCAATACTTCCCCAGTGCGGTATCTTGTATCCCCTTCAATCTTCACCCTCCCATCCTCCATTCCCTCAGGGCAGTTTCCCCACACACCTGGATGTGCCACGCTTCTCCAGAAGCGTGGCGGGCTCCTGCGCTCCGTCTTCCTGGGCTACCGCGGCGTTCAGACCTCCGTCTGCCGCTATGTTGATCTCTCCCCCTTGGTTTAGAAGGTACCGCTCTCCCGACATCCAAATCCTCTCACCTTGAAGGGTCTCCTCCTCCTCCGTCCTCTCGCTGTCTCGTCCTTCTTTCCTCCAGTTCTCTCTTGCGCTGTTTTCCTCCTCCTCTTCCTCCGCTGACGCCACCTGTTTTAACCCTCCTCCTTCCCGCGAAGCTCCAGAAGCTCGCAGCTCATTGGTGGTGGCATCGGGATGTTCCGGTGCAGCCCCGGCAGAGTCAGCACAAGTCAGTCTCATGTGCGGACGGGTTCCGGCCAGCCCGTCACACTGCTAAAAATGAAACTCGAACAAATTTAAAATCTTACATGGAAAACACAACATTGAGCACTGTGGCTCTTTGTTTAGTTTGTGCATTATTATCTCATGTCATTAAGGACAACAATATTAAGCAAAGAACATATCTTTTCCACAGTGTGCGAGTCACACAGGATGCTCGAAGAAACATTATTTTGCAGAGTTATCACTTTTAAAACATTGCCTCTGTAAAATTACTAAAACGTGATGCCTTTAAACTAGTGCTAAGCATGAGGAATAAAAAATATAATAATATTTGAACTATTAATCCTTTTAGTACACATTAGTATTCATTTTTCAGTACATTTAATTATTATCAAGCAAAATACACTTTCATTAGACATTATTATTTCATATTAATATATGTTGTTTATGGTGTCCACTATATCAGCTACACATTTTTCTTTACTAATACTCAATCAATCAATCAATCAATCAGGGATTTATAGAGCGCGCTACTCACCCGGTAGGGTCTCAAGGCGCTAGGGGGGGCGGGGGAGAGCTACTGGTCGAAGAGCCAAGTCTTGAGGTGTTTCCTGAATGATAGAAGGTCTTGGGTCAGGCGGAGGAGGAGCGGTAGGGAGTTCCAGGTCTTGGCGGCAAGGTGAGAGCATGATCTTCCTCCGCGGTCGTGCAACGGATGCGAGGTACGTAGGCGAGGGCGTGGTTGGCGGAGCGAAGGTTGCGGGTGGGGGTGTGAAAGGTGAGTCTGTCATTGAGGTAGGCGGGACCTGTGTTGTGGAGGGCCTTGTGTGCGTGGATGAGGACTTTGCAGGTGATCCTCTTTGATACTGATAGCGAGTGTAGATCTCTGAGGTAGGGTGAGATGTGGTCGCAGCTTGGGATGTCTAGAATGAGGCGGGCGGATACTCGATTTCAGCTAGGCCATTTTAATACATGTTATTTCACATTATGTTTTAGGCACAATTTTATTAATAATGTTTACACCTCAACTTCGGCTTCCCCTAATGTAGGTACTGTGGCCAGTACTGCTTAGTGGTCGGGCTGCACCTCCATGATCAAGTCTGTCTGGGACTTGCTCGCGGATTGTGTCGCAGATATGAGTTTGCATTCCGTACCTGCAATAAAGGCATGCATTATCGCGTGCATCTGAAAAGTCAGTTTCGACACGCCCAAAAACCCTACCTCACTCACAGAGCTCCAAAAGCTCCATCTTCCCTGTCACTGCCCAAGAGCCAGAAGAGGACCTCTTTTCCTCCTCCGGCTCTTTTAACCCTTTTGCCTACCCACGTGACTCCCTCCCACAACTCAGCCAATACTGTCCTCCCTCCCGCTTCCCACGAAACGTACTGGAGGAGGACTAGTCTGTGACCAGCGTCCCCCGGGCCCCTCCATTCTGAGCAGTGATGAGAAACCTGTTCTTTACTGTATAGATTTCCCAAAATTGCCTAGGCATTGTTCGGGGAAACAGCCCGGGAGAAAGCATTATTTAAGCTTACATGAATTTTAACAGCTATTTAGCCTTTTTGTCCTAAAAAAAATTAATTCAGTCACTAAAGGGCGTTTATCATAATATTTTGTGATTCAGAAAACTAAGGCCTAACTAAAATATAATTGTATTTTGTAAGTTTGCACCGCTTTTGCATCAAAAAGTGACACAAATGCGGCGCAAAAAAAGTATAAATATGGGCCTAACTGTTTTCTGAATGCTTCTACTTCTGTGCACCTGTGCCTAGATCTGAATAATACACCAGGGCAGTGTCTTATTTTCTATAAATTAGGATGTCATAAAGGAATAAAAGATCACACCAGTACATGGACTCCCACTAAGTCATACAAAAATTGCAGTAGGAAGAATGCATGGCAATAATGAAATATTCAGATATTTCTTTAACAGGTAATCTAAAAGCTATTACAATGCCACCATCCTACAATGTACAAGTACATTTGTGGTTAAATGTGTTCCTTAATTATATTCAACCAGCGTGGATGACAAGTATAGTTTTTCTGGACGACAAAGTACAGCTATTCCTCCAGAGAGCTATTGCTCTCTGTATCTATTTGTATGTAGACAGCCCAAAACTAACTGGGAAGTAAGTAAGCGCTGTACATCTATTTTTCCTGATTTAACCATTTCATAGTGACTCTACTTTTCACACACATTTACAATTTCAGGAACAGAGAAATAATGGGCCAGATGTAGCAAGCAGTTTGCACGTCGCAAACAGCAAATTTCGCTGTTTGCGACGTGCAAAAAGCACTTCGCAATGCACAAACCACATTTTGCGATTCGATAACCTGGTTACCAAGTCGCAAAATGGGTTTGCAAGTCGCAATTAGGAAGGGGTGTTCCCTTCCTAATTGCGAGTCGCAGTGCAACGCAGGATTGGTTTGTGACGCGAACCTGGTCGCAAACTAATCACAATTTGCACCCTTTTGAAATGGGTGGTGACCCTTTCACAAAAGGGAAGGGTTCCCCACGGGACCCCTTCTCCGTTGTGAATGGCACTGTTAATATTTTTTCAGAGCAGGCAGTGGTCCTATCGACCACTGCCTGCTCTGAAAAAATTAAACGAAAACGTTTCATTTTTCGTTTTTGTAATGTATCTCGTTTTCCTTTAAGGAAAACGGGCTGCATTACAAAAAAAAAAACTGCTTTATTAAAAAGCAGTCACAGACTTGGTGATCTGCTGTCCGCAGCAGGCCACCATACCTGTGAGGGCCGCCATTCGCAAGGGGGTCGCAAATATCGACCCACCTCATGATTATTCATGAGGTGGGCCTTTGCGACCCCCTTGCGAGTCACAGATGGTGTCAGGGACACCATCCAACATTCAGAATCGTGACTCGGAAATTGCGAGTCACTCTGACTCGCAATTTGCGTGTCGCAATTCCGAATTTTGCTACATCTGGCCCTAAATGCCTTGCCCAGAGTCACATAACTGCAGTCAAGTGAAGGGGCCAGAATTAAAACGCAATGAGAATAAGTGGAAGATAGGTGGCTGCGCAACGGTCGTCCCATATGGCAGTACCAAAGCGTATGTCCCCGTGCAGCTACCAGACCCTCTGGTGTTGGCCACAGAGAAGCAGCCCCGGACACCTAGTCAACAGATAGTTGGTTAAATAAGCACGCCTTTCTGTGCTAAAATGATTTAGATTTAAAATGAAAAAACACCAACATAGAACTGATAGAAAAATAAATGGCTGACAGTTATTTGGCAATGACAAACTAAGGCATACTGCTTTAGTCAGGGATACCCAACATAGGTCTAGAAAGAATGTATGCATGTCAGATTTTCAGGGTATCAACATAAAAGATATATACAACAAATGTGTCTAAATGGAGTCGATTTACATAGACAGTGTTTATGGTGATAATTTGGTAGAGACATTTATCTTCTGTTCATACTTTGCAAACCCCTGGCTTAGCTTGATAGGGTTTACCTAATACAATATGCGGTGTGCTAACGGTCTGTAGGAGGCTGGCCTGGCTTGTAGTGGGTACCAAGGGGTACTTACACTCTGTACCAGGTCCAGTTATCCCTTATTAGTGTAGAAGAGGTGTTTCTAGGAGACATGCAAAGCTCCTACTATACCACTGGTGTCATATGCACAATATCATAAGAAAACACAATACACAGATATACTAAAAATAAAGGTACTTTATTTTTATAACAATATGCCAAAAGTATCTCAGTGAGTACCCTCAGTATGAGGATGCCAAATATACACAAGATGTATGCACACAATACCAAAAATATGCAGTAATAGCAAAAGGAAGTAAAGCAAGCAATGTAAAGTTACAGTAGATTGCAATAGGAGCACATAGGTATAGGGGCAACAAAAACCATATACTCCAAAAGTTGAATGCAAACCACGAATGGACCCCAAACCTATGTGAGCTTGTAGAGGGTAGATGGGACTGTAAGAAAACAGTGAGGGTTAGAAAAATAGCCCACCCCAGGACCCTGAAAAGTAGGTGTAAAGTGCACCTTTAACCCCCAGAGAGCACAGAAGTCGTGATAGGGGGTTTCTGCAAGGAAGACCAACACCAGCAAAGCAACAACAGTGGATCTCCGGACCTGAGTACCTGTGGAACAAGGGGACCAAGTCCAAGAGTCGCGACAATGTCGAGAGTGGGCAGATGCCCAGGAAATGCCAACTGAGGATGCAAAGAAGCTGCCACCAGATGGTAGAAGCTGTGGATTCTGCAAGAACGAAGAGGGCTAGAAACTTCCCCTTTGTAGGACGGATGTCCCACGTCGTGAAGAAGCTTGCAGAGGTGTTCCCACGCAGAAAGACTGCAAATAAGCCTTGCTAGCTGCAAGGGTCGTGATTGGGGTTTTTGGATGCTGCTGTGGCCCAGGAGGGACCAGGATGTCGCCACTTGGATGAGGAGACAGAGGGGGCACCCAGCAAGTCAGGGAGCCCTCACAGAAGCAGGCAGCACCCACAGAAGTACCGGAACAGGCACTTGGAAGAGGAGTGAACCAGAGTCCACCCGAAGACACAAAAGGGAGTCCCACGACGCCGGAGGACAACTCAGAAGGTTGTGCACTACAGGTTAGAGTGTCGGGGACCCAGGCTTGGCTGTGCACAAAGGAAATCCTGGAAGAGTGCACAGGAGCTGGAGCAGCTGCAAATCACGCGGTACCCAGCAATGCAGTCTAGCATGGGGAGGCAAGGACTTACCTCCACCAATCTTGGACTGAAGAGTCACTGGACTGTGCGAGTCACTTGGACAGAGTTGCTGAGTTCCAGGGACCACGCACGTTGTGCTGAGAGGGGACCCAGAGGACCGGTGATGCAGTCTTTTGTTGCCTGCGGTTGCAGGGGGAAGATTCCGTCGACCCACAGGAGATTTCTTCAGAGCTCCTGGTGCAAGAAGGAGGCAGGCTACCCCCAGAGCATGCACCACCAGGAAACAGTCGAGAAAGCCGGCAGGATGAAGCGATACAAGGTTGCAGTAGTCGTCTTTGCTACTTTATTGCGGTTTTGCAGGCGTCCTGAGCAGTCAGCGGTCGATCCTTTGGCAGAAGGTGAAGAGAGAAGTGCAGAGGAACTCTGGTGAGCTCTTGCATTCGGTATCTGAAGAATTCCCCAAAGCAGAGACCCTAAATAGCCAGAAAAGGAGGTTTGGATACCTAGGAAGGAGGATAGGCTAGTAAGAAAGGTAAGAGCCTATCAGAAGGAGTCTCTGACGTCACCTGATGGCACTGGCCACTCAGAGCAGTCCAGTGTGCCAGCAACACCTCTGTTTCCAAGATAGCAGAGGTCTGGGGCACACTGGAGGAGCTCTGGGCACCTCCCCTGTGAGGTGCAAGTCAGGGGAGTGGTCACTCCCCTTTCCTTTGTCCAGTTTCGTGCCAGAGTAGGGCTGGGGGATCCCTAAACCGGTGTTTACTGGCTTATGCAGAGATGGGCAGCATCTGTGCCCATCAAAGCATTTCCAGAGGCTGGGGGAGGCTACTCATCCCCAGCCTTCACACCTATTTCCAAAGGGAGAGGGTGTCATACCCTCTCTCAGAGGAAATCCTTTGTTCTGCCTTCCTGGGCTAGGGCTGCCTGGACCCCAGGGGGGCAGAAACCTGTCTGAGGGGTTGGCAGCAGCAGCAGCTGCAGTGCAAACCCTGAAAAGGCAGTTTGGCAGTACCTGGGTTCTGTGCTAGAGACCCGGGGGATCATGGAATTGTCTCCCCAATGCCAGAATGGCATTGGGGTGACAATTCCATGATCTTAGACATGTTACATGGCCATGTTCGGAGTTACCATTGTGACGCTATACATAGGTAGTGACCTATGTATAGTGCACTCATGTAATGGTGTCCCCGCACTCACAAAGTCCGGGGAATTTGCCCTGAACGATGTGGGGGCACCTTGGCTAGTGCCAGGGTGCCCACACACTAAGTAACTTTGCACCCAACCTTCAGTGGTAAATGGCTGTGAAATAACGTGGACGTTATTTCACTCAGGCTGCACTGGCAGGACTGTGTAAGAATTGTCAGACCTCCCTATGGGTGGCAAAAGAAATGCTACAGCCCATAGGGATCTCCTGGAACCCCAATACCCTGGGTACCTCAGTACCATATACTAGGGAATTATAAGGGTGTTCCAGTATGCCAATGTGAATTAGTAAAATTGGTCACTAGCCTGTTAGTGACAATTTGTAAAGCAGAGAGAGCATAACCACTGAGGTTCTGGTTAGCAGAGCCTCAGTGAGACAGTTAGGCATCACACAGGGAACACATACATGTAGGCCACAAACTTATGAGCACTGGGGTCCTGGCTAGCAGGGTCCCAGTGACACATAACAAACATACTGACAATATAGGGTTTTCACTATGAACACTGGGCCCTGGCTAGCAGGATCCCAGTGAGACAGTGAAAACACCCTGACACATACTCACAAACAGGCCAAAAGTGGGGGTAACAAGGCTAGAAAGAGGCTACTTTCTCACACGGTCTAATAGAGAATATTATAATTTCTTCCATCTAAAGTAATGGGGCTGATGCTTTTTAAAAGAAGATCATATAAAACAAACGTTAGATGTAAAAATGTATACGAATATTCAATCACCTATCTTTTCTACAAATATTATTAGAAAGGAAACGTATAAATTTTTGTACTGTATATGTGTTCCTCTACTTTTCTCCTATTAGGCATGATTTCTGATCTCTGAGGTAGTTCAGAAAACAGAAGGCTTGTTTATACCGTCTTGAATACGATTACAAAATGCACGTAGGGAGAAATTATTAAGGTTTGCTATCTCCAGTAGAGGCAGCAAAGTATTAGTGCAATGTCTGAAAACGAGACACATACTTTTTTTTTCAAACATAGAGGGACAGAAATAATAGCTTGTTTGGGATGCAAATGTGCAGTTGTCATAAACTAACCCGTTGTCAAATTCTAATTATTGGCCCTGCTTTGGGGAAACAATTGCAGCAGGAGTAAATTTAATTACACCTACGTATTTTGGGGGCTCTGGCCTGGGGGAACGTGCATCATACATACGAGTTCCTGCTCGGTTGTCCAATTATTTTCCTAACTTGGCACCACCAACAGATGAAGCCCTTTAGGGATATTTCTTAACAAATTTTTGAAAAGTCCAGGATGAACAATCATGGAGAACTAAACTTTTTTAACACTGACGAAAATTTCTCAAAAATATCCATTCCAGCAAAAACGCAGTACAACAGTCTCAAGACTGAACTGTCCAAACTTCTAATAATTCTAATGATTAATTAACCGCTCTAAATGCTACATAGCTTGCAGAGGAAAATAAATCTGTTTCAACAAAATCATGTTATATACAATGCCAGACTAATAACAGTCGACCCGACACAGACTTTTCTCATGTCCCTTGTGCAATGGTGATCAAGCATCCTGTGTTGAATAAATAGTACTATTTCTACTCCATAACTAGTGACAGATAGAGTACTTTGCTGTTAGACCCAAAAGCCTTCAGGTGGTCTTCCCCTAACTTTTTGCCTGCCTCCCTCAATTTTCCTGATCTCGTTTTTGCTGGTTTTAGGACTCAGCGCACTTCACCGCTGCTGACCAGTGCTAAATTGCTTGTGCAATCTCTCTCCTAAACATGGTAACTTTGACTCATAACCAATTGGTATATTTAATTTACTTATAATTCCCTAGTAAAGTGCACTACATGTGCAAAGGGCCTGTACATTAAATGCTACTATGGGCCTGCAGCACTGATTGTTCCACCCACATAAGTAGCTTCTTCACCATGTCTCAGGCCTGTATTGCAAGGCCTGTGTGTGCAGCTTCACTGCTAGTTCGACTTGGCATTTAAAACTACTTGCCAAGCCTTAAATGCCCCTTTTATTACATACACATCACCCCTAAGGTAGGCCCTAGAGCAGGGTGCTCTTCAAGTAAAAGGCAGGATATGTACTTGTAAGTTCTACATGTCCTGGTAGTGAAATACTCCCTAAGTCGTTATTCAGTACTGTGAAACCTGCTCCTCCCGTAGACCAGCATGGAAATTCCCTTATATACTTTTAAGTGGTCATTTCCGATCTGAAAGGAGTGGCATTGTCATGTTTGGTATGGTTGGAAGAGTAGTGAGAAACCATGCTTATCTATGAACTTGGATTTAACATTATTATTTTAGAAATGCCACTTTTAGAAAGTAGGCATTTCTCTGCACTTTCTGCTGTCTGTGCCTTACAGCCTGTCTCCAATTCACACACTGGTCAGTGCTGGTTGACAGCTCCCTTGTGCATTCCACCCAGACAGCCATAAACACAGGACACTCAGCTGCATCTGCATTCATCTGCATACTGATGGACCTTCCTGGGCAGGAAAAGTGGAGGGCACTGTGACTTACACTTCAAAGGCTAGTGGCCTGACCTCACACAAAGTATTGATAACCCGGAATAGATCTCCTGGCAGACAGGACCGAGTTTAAAGGGGAACTGGTGCACTTTAAAACCACTGTTCGAAGTTTTCCTCCACTTCAAAGGACCATTTGGACCATTTGGACCATTCCTGGGTCTGCGACCCCCTAAAATCAGACACTTCTGGACCTACACCTGGGCTCTGTCATAGGGACTGCCGTGCTGCCCAAAGGACTCATCTGGACTGCTTTTCTGGTAGGACTGCTCTCCTGCTTGTTGGCCTGCTGCCTGCTGGTCCATGACTCTGCTGGAAGGACTTTGCTTTCCCCGACAAGTGCCCTCCAACGGCCTGGACTGAGCATGCCCCTTGTTCTGAAGTCTCAGGACCATCAAAGACTTCATCTGAAGGAGAAAATCCACAGCACTGGAAAAATTGATGGAACACCTGCAAAATTCGATGCAATGCCTACAGAATCGACACAGCTCCTATTTTGCGGTTGAAAAATCATTGCATTCCCAGCCCAATGGGTACAGCGCCTGTTGCCTCTTCACAGCGCATTTTGGATTTTCCACCTATCATCCATGGGCATCAAAATGTCTCCACATCGCAGTGAGCAACCAAGGCTGTGCTCCTGGAAATCAATGCATCACCTTGCTCATGGAAAGATACAAAACATCACCTTCACTGCACCAGAAACAATGATGCATCGCTTTACATTCCAACACATCTCCTCCTCTGCATCCCTCTGCATCATTATTTTTCATGCATTACAAGTGCTGTGTGTTAAAAGGATACAACCACTGATTCTTAATGATTAAGACTCATCTAAACCTGTAAAAAGTGATATCTTGACTTGTGCATATTAGATTTTTGATGTTTTGGTCTTATTTTAGTCAGACAAATATTAGCTATTTTCCTAAAATGGTGTGGAGTACTTTTGTGGTGTTTTCACTGTGTTACTGTACTGTATGAGTTATTGCACAAATACTTTACACTTTGCTTTGTAAGTTAAGCCAACCTGCTTTGTGCAAAGCTACCGAACAATGAGCACAGGATAATTTAGGTTGTGTTGTCACTTACCCTGACTAGGGTGGTGGTCCCTACTTGGACAGAGTGCATACCCCTGCCTCTGCCAACTAAAGACCCAGTTTCTAACATTTGCCCTTTTAGAGCATGACACAGGGTCTGACAAATTTCAACCTCAGTGAACATAGCTATTGCCTTTACTCACTAAATTAGTAGCTACTTTGAAATGAGTTGTCTAATAGGAAAAATGGAACACTGTATCTGACATTATTGAGTGCACTGTTTCCCCAACTATCCAGGCAGAAAATATTTCAATGTCACTGTAGGCTCACCCAAATCAGATCAGAGGTAGAGTTAGAGGAAGGCAGGAAGGAGTAAAAGGAAGAGGGAAGTGAGATTTGAGACTCTCACAATATCATGGACAAGTGTGATATCTTATTAGGATGTAGATGCAGCATCCAAGAATCTGGGGCTAGATGAGTTGGTGAAAGGACAAGGAACATCAGTGGAGTCCAATAGGGTAGATATGTTGGGTAGCAATTCTCAGTGACAACAAGTATATATCATAATTGCCGAGCATTGACACTGTGATCTACGAAGAACTTGTATTCTAAAACTTAAAGATGACTGTCACAGCCTGTCAGGACATGTAGTCCTTCTCAGCTTAATTTAGGTATTTTGCAAAGTGAGTCATTTGTAGACACAAAGGGCCATATTTATACTTTTTGACGCAAAACTGTGCTATCGCAGTTTTGCGCCAAAAAGATTAGCTCCGGCTAACGCCATTCTGAAGCACCATGCGGGCGCCGTATTTATTGAATGGCGTTAGCCAGCGCTAGTAGACCGGCGCTGCCTGGTGTGCGTGGAAAAAAACCACGTACACCAGGCAGCGCCGGCGTTGGGGAAAATGGCGTTAGGGCGTCTTAAAATGGGGCAAGTCAGGTTGAGGCAAAAAAATCGCCTCCACCCGATTTGCGCCATTTTTAACGACGCCCAGACGCCATTTACATGACTCCTGTCTTAGTAAAGACAGGAGTCATGCCCCCTTGCCCAATGACCATGCCCAGGGGACTTATGTCCCCTGGGCATGGTCATTGGGCATTGTGGCATGTAGGGGGGCACAAATCAGGCCCCCCTATGCCAAAATTTTAAAAAAAAAATTATACTTACCTGAACTTACCTGAATGTCCCTGGGATGGGTCCCTCCATCCTTGGGTGTCCTCCTGGGGTGGGCAAGGGTGGCAGGGGGGGTCCCTGGGGCATGGGAGGGCAGCTGTGGGCTCATTTTGAGCCCACAGGTCCCTTCACGCCTGCCCTGACCCAGGCGTTAAAAAGAGGCGCAAATGCGGGGTTTTTTGCCCCGCCCACTCCCGGGCGTGATTTTTGCCCGGGAGTATAAATACGACGCATTTACGTCGCAGTCATTTTTTTTGACGGGAACGCCTACCTTGCATCTCATTAACGCAAGGAAGGCGTTCACGCAAAAAAATGACGCTCATTCCTCATACTTTGGCGCTAGACGCGTCTAACGCCAAAGTATAAATATGGCGTTAGTTTTGCGCCGAATTTGCGTAGAAAAAAACGACGCAAATTCGGCGCAAACGGAGTATAAATATGCCCCAAAGTTTCAGTCCGGTTGGTACCCACGCTCTATGCACCGCCCCATCCTCTTCTGGTTGTGAAGAAAGGAATCTTAGAAGAATCTGAGTAGTGCATCATGCAGGATCGGCACACAGAGGTAAGCATGCTCTGTGGTGCATCCTGATACTTATGTTTGGTGTGAAGTATATTGCTTCTAAAATGCAAGGATATTTTTTGCTTTTTGTACAAATGGAACAAACTGGAAATTGCTGACACAATTGTCCACGTTTTAGATTAGAAGCTTTCACAAGATAAAATCATTTCTAAACCAGCTTCAGAAATGTAGGAAACTATGGAGTTTGATTTTCTCACAACCCAGAAGGTGTGAGGTGGGTTTCAGTGGGAGCATGCCATGTTTAAGGGATTTTGAAGGTCAGCAGACGGATTCCTATAGCTTGTTATGGTAGGCTTTGTTGAATAGGTTTACAAAGTGGCAAGACAACTGTAGGGCAGTTCTTTTGGTGGTAACAGGTCATTTTATGGCCAAAGCAAATAGGACATAGGGACATCTACATAGATTGTTAGCAGCGAGCATGATGATAGGTTGGGTTACACAATGAACGATGAAGGCAAAGAATATTGATTTCAATATTGGGTAAAACTGTGCACCCTTTGGGAGACATTTGTGGAGCCTGAAAACTGTTAAGCCTGTAATTTAGCATCCTTCCTCTGGGACTACGCACCTGAAGGAATGGGCAGGGGTCTGAAAGCAGAAGAAGATGAATTGACTAGTGTACGGGAAACACTGATTTATCGTGACTATGTAGGTTTTAAGAGATTACTTTAGAAAACAGATTTGAGAGACAAGTGTCTAATTGTGGGATCAATTGTCTTGAGGGAGGCACGTAATGCGTTTTCAGTTACTTCTTTTTTGTTCACTTAGAAGTTCTGCTTTGTTGTAAGAGTGGTCAGTGAAGGACAGGACTTCTCGTTGATGTAATGTTTGTCAGCATGAAGGAAGAGAGGTACAGGAAAAGAGTGTCACTGTTATTGCAGGTAAGTACAGCGATTGTCTTCTTGGATCCTACACGATTTTACCAGTGTGTATTAGGCAAGCCTTTTTTAGAGTGGGCTCAACTTACATTTACCCATGCTAGCATCATGAAAACAGACTTTTTGTTGTCTAGAGTCATTCTCAAGACGGGCCTTTGCATTTGGTGCTTTGTTTATGATGAAGCTTGAATATGGTTTCTTGTAACTATTCTTGTGTGATGGTAGCTCTGAGTTTCTCTTCTCTTTGAGGTGGTATTTGGGTATAGTATCACAAAATGATACTCTTTCCCTTTTTTGAGCGATAGAACGCAAAATTTAACAAACAATAGATCTTGTGTGTTCATCAGCTCTCACCTTCTGTGGGGAGCTATGGCTAGGGTAACATGGCTCAGAAGGTGTATGCATATGTTCTTGTCGCAGTTTCTGTCGTGAGTCATTGTGTGGTTTTAGGAGCACAGAAGTGTGAAAGTTCCAGAGCAGTAGTTATTGAACTTTCTTATTGTGGTTCTTCTATCTGAAAGTGTTACCAGTTTTCGTCGAGGATAATTATCAGTATTCGCTTTCTCTGTAGTATTAAAACTCAGTTCATTTCCTATTTTGTTTTCAGAAAGTAAAAAGAGAAATAGTATTGCAAACTGCAGGAAAATATATTTCGAATTTCATCTTACCCAGCAGGTGAGTGTGGTAGCAACTGGAATTGCAATTTGGCTTAACACTTTAAAACTGAACAACAGCACTTTGGGACATACTTATGGCCCTGAACCATGCAAAGGGGGCTAGAGCAATGCAAACCTTGAGTGAGATTTATGGGCCACCTTGCGTGGCCCTGTGTGGCTTCATAAATCTCAAGTAATGTAATGCAGCTCAAATTGCTGTGTTACATTACTCTGCGCCAGTGTGGTCTTTTCATTGGGTGTTGCGCGGGTGCTTCTACACGACATCCATGGATTTTGTTGCATTCCCAGATTTGCAAGAACTTGTAAACCTGAGAATGTGCCAAAAAGATTCTCCTCCCCAGGAGAGGCATAAGGGGGAGAAATATCTTTATTTCTCATTGTTTTTTCCTCTTTCTTTGTGTGCTGCATTTTGCAGCACTCATAGAGGAAAAAGCCACTCACGTTTGTTTTTGTGTAGAAAGGTCCCGCTTCCTGCACAAAAACAATCCTGCATGCGATGCAGGCACCCTTGTACCATGGTGCTAGGGTGCTTGCGTGGCACTAGGCAACCAAAAGTGTGCTGGCTCAAGGGGTAAAGACAGGAATATGCCTAATTGGGTAAATACAGAGCATTCCTGCCATTTTCCTATGACGCAGGGCGACGCTGCAATGTGACTTGCTGTGCTGTCCTGTGTCACAAAGCTCATGAACATGGGCCTCAATATCTATTGTCAAAACACAGACGTTTAACTTCTTAGATCGCCCCCTTAGTCATCAGTGTCAGCTTCCCAGGAAATTAAGTAAATAATCCAACGATTCTGACACTAGTTTGGTGAGGTGGGTTCATCACTTTCCGTTAAGACTGGACTCCTGATTTTTTCAGGTCAGTCTTTTTTTCTTAGTCGGTGTATGACAATAACACAGGCCCACGAATTTTTCCAAGATAATAAAGGCAACTAAAAAAACAATCAGGAATTGCGAAAAGTGTAAACAAGGTCTCAGGAAACTACTTGAACGTTAGAGCAATGCTTAGATCACTTAGAATGAAGGCAATTTACAGCCTGGAGTTTACCTCCTTCAGTGAAAGCACGAACAAGACCAATACTTACGTCCCCTATTTCCGTACATATACCAGGAGCTGTACGGGGGAGCAAGGGGAATTTCCATGGAATACTGCTCAAGCAGTTTGCCTCAACTCGGTACCTTCTAATCTACAGGTTCAATTAATACCGGTTTTACCACATTACCTGCCCCATTAACACAATCTAAACATTTTTGTGCTGATGGTAACATATATTCCATGTTCATTAAACAGACTTTCTGCATTTTCGGATGACCAATCAAGGGCGGCAGGACAGCCTCACTGTCAATTTCTGTAGTAGAGAAAAATGACCCACTTCTTCATTTTTCAATTTTTAAGCATTTAAGGAAGAACTAAATACATTGTTTGCCAACAGCTCCTTCGTCAGGTCTTTAGACAGCAAGCTCCTAAATTTACAACAAGCCGATCAAGAGTTAATCAACTATTTGGCTACATTTAGCAGTTTACGGGCAGACACGAATTTGCCTGAAGAATTATGTTCTCCAGTACTCCTTAAAGGTTGAAAAGGTGTGTTAAAGTATTTATTTGCCCTAGTAGTTAATCTGCCAGTGTCCAGTTTGGAACTAACAGACCAAGCAATTAAATTAGATCATCAATTACAGGAACGAAAAGGAAAAAAGAAAGGTCAAGAAAAAAAAAAAATGATTTTCCAGGTGAAGAGGTTAGAAATAGTTGGCTAATGAAGTGAGGTTGAACCTACACAAATTGGTGGGACTAAGGACCCTATTTCTAGAGAAAAATTAGACAGAAGAAAGAAATATTAGATCAATATAGATGGAAAGCAGGTCCCTTTTTAAAGCATTGTTTGATAAAGTCAAACGAATTTACAAAAGAGTCGTCAGGGGATTTTCTGTGGGTGACAAGCACAAACTATGCAAGCTAAAAATTGTCATTTTATTTTTTTCCTTTAAGCTAACTTGTAGTTCTGTAACATTTTAATTGAATTCAGCTTTATGGCTGCTTAATGTGATAAAAAATTAGGAACCTGAACAAGTTTAAACAATTGATGGCTGTGATTTAATGTGAGGACTAATTATGTTCAAGAAGGACGGACAAAATGTTTTTATGAATTCCTGAATAACATGTAGAAGTCACATGCCTTGATTTAGCTTAGGCTTCTGATTTTCAAGTAATCCTATGGTTGTCTTGATTAAAGCAAAATGAACTTAAAGTATGCTGGAAGGATGGCAGTAATTTTCATTCCGAATTCTGTAAAAAAACTGTATGATGGAATCGAAAATTAGGACCATTATGAGAAGGCAAGAGAATAAATTGGATAGCGCGGAAGAAGTGTAAAAAAAAATCCTTCCTATTATCATGAGTGTCGTGAGTATTTCCCATTACCCATCTGCATAAGGAGTGGCATACATGGATTTCCATTCATCCATTTGCACAGGAAGTGACCACTGGATTTCCCATCACCCATCTGCACAGGAAGTGACATCACTGGTTTCCAGCCAAAACTGTCTTTGAAAGAAGAAGCCAAGCAAGAGGACTTTATTTCCCTTCACCCACCTACATAAGAAGGCATGACTGGATTTTTCCATCATCCATCTTCAGTATAAACGTGTGGTAGATTTGTGTTTGGCCCTGGAGAAGACACCCCACAAAGAGGACATGGAGAACACAGCAAAATTGGTTGGGTTGGTCCAGAGTTAATACAATCCTGGCTGTTGGACCATTTAGGATGACATGCTACCAGAAGGGACAGAGAGCTCCACCTCCAGCTAGCCTTACAGGTCCGTCTGCAAAATAATAGCAAAGACAGAAGGTAACTGCGCAAAGGTGAGACTTCCCAGAAGAACTAGCATTTGTGATTATCCATACTCTACCTTACCATACATGTGCATATGGAAAAGAGGAGACAGAATAGCTGCTACATTTAGGAAAACAGCTAATTTCACCAAAGCCTCGGATGCTTCCTGATGAGGTTGGGAGGCCCTCATAGCCCGATGCAACCCTAAATCAACATTCTCCTATAACTTCCTCCTTCTTTACAAACCACCACATTGCTATTAAACATTCCCGCTACCTAGCAATGGAACATTCCCAAAAATATTTCTAGGCACATTTTCAAACCTTCTTATACTATATTCAAACCTAAGCATCCTTGGTGACCTAAACTTATGGTTTGACAAACCTAAGATGCCCCATCCCAGAACTATCATCATTGGCCTAGACTCGTTGAACCTACATCATATTTTCCCCTAACCCACACACATTACTGGACACATCATGGATGTCATTTTTTTCAAATCCAGAAGTAGTTACTTTCCAAAGGATTTTTCCAGTCACAAGGTCAGACCACCACTTTGTAGCTTTCCAATACAAGACATCATAGCTCACTACATGTAAGCCCACCGTACCTGCGACTACATATTGACCTTGGAACAAAATTTATTTTGAGGTCCTAGAAACGCAACTAACATCCAACCCAGATCCAGGCAAGACAAAATTCCGTTAAAAAACTGTTCCAGGAAGCTTTTGATATCCTATTGCAACTAAAAACAACAAAACAAGCAAAAGAAAATAAGCCCCTTGGATGAATGCAGAACTAGAAAGATAAAACAACAAATAGCAAAGCTTCAATGCACCTGACTCAAAACAAACAACACTCAAAACAAACTTCGCCTACACCAACATAACAACATCTACAATTCAATATTAAAAAACAGTAAAAAGTTATTATTCAATATAGAAATCACAATTCAAACTTGCAAATAAAGACCGTTATAACATTCTCATTGAATTTCATAAACTTAAATGCATAGAAGGAACCTATCCCATTTCTCAAGAACTTTCTGACAAATTGGCAAATCATTACACTACCAAAGCATTAGTTGGATTCCTATTTAAACCAAAAGAAAATCACCAGCACCAAAATATTTCCAGCTATTCCCTCCAAGGTCAGGTTAACACAGCCTCTGCATTCTTTCAAACAGCTATGAGAAACTGGATTTATGGATCTTGTAAAAAGAAGCAGACCAGTCAGCTGCCCGTCTGACCCTTGTCCTCCACAAATGTTCAAGAACATCCTTTTAACAGCTTGTGCTGCCATCTCAGTCAGAACACTCATTAGTACTTCCTTAACGACAGGAGATTTTCTAGGAGACTTAAAAATACCTGCATACACCCATTATTAAATAAAACAAACCTGGATCCTCAAGACCCCAACAACTACAAACCCATCACGAAAGGACCATTCCTGGATAAACTGATACAAAGAGCAGCCTTCACCAAGATGTACAATTTATTGAAGATAACTCATTACTCTGAAACTTCCAAATAGGATTCCATCCATCTGAATCTGCCCCAATTGCCATCAGGGATGACCCTAAAACACAGTAGAAGGGGTTGCTGCCCTTTTCATCTTAGACCTTTCAGTTGCCTTCAACTTTTAATTCAAAGACTCTACAAAGCCAACATTGAGGGTGCTGCTTTTCACTGGATCACATCCTACCTTGAAAACAGAACAAATATCATTCATACTCCTCCTTTCTCAACCGAGTCTTACATCATAAAAACAGAAGTCCCTCAAGGCTCTATCATCTAAACCTATGATTTTCAACATCTACAGGAAGTCATTACTAGTAATGATCAATTAATTTCAGTTCACCTGCTATAACTATACAGATGGCACATACATACCTCTTATACTGGAAAGCCCCAAAGGCATTGGAAACTAAAAAAACATCAGTTGCCTCTAAGCAGTTGATCAGTGGATGACATGGAGCCAGCTCAAATTGAATGCTTCCAAAACTGAAATACTCACCTGTGGCAAATGGAAAAATTATGACCCACTGTGTGCCTGGCCTGACGATCTGGACGTGCCTCCTAAAATATTCAAGGAGGTATAAAACCTTGAAATCACAATAGACTCCAAGCTATCAATTAATTCCCATTCGGATAAGTTAGCAAAATCAAGCTTTATTACTATGAAAACTCTGCAACACATCTTTCCCCTTCTAGGATTTTCACACAAGATCCAAACTACTATGTTTCTTATACTATCTAAACTTGATTACTCCAGTGGCTTCTACTACAGATCACCTCTATCAACTATGAAATGACTACAACAAATTCAGAATTCTGCTGCAATACTACTCCTAAATGTGAAGCCACAAGCCTGCATCTCCCCTGCTTGAGGGCCCTACATTATTTACCGGTTACCAGAGGATCCACCTTGATGCTACTTTGTATCACCTTCAAAGCAATACATGGAAAAGGACCACTTGTCATCAAGAAGAAAATCAGCAATAACATGCAACAAAGGAGCCCCTGCTACAGACCTGCACCCTGCCTCAAAATCCCAGCATACAAGAAAAAAAAACACGGGTGGAAAATCTTTCTCTGCTCAAGCAGCCAAACTGTGAAATTCTTTAACCCAAATCATAAAACCCATGGACACACATCTTACCTTCAGAAGCT
The DNA here is from genome assembly GCF_031143425.1 of Pleurodeles waltl. Lineage (NCBI taxonomy): Eukaryota > Metazoa > Chordata > Amphibia > Caudata > Salamandridae > Pleurodeles > Pleurodeles waltl. The sequence continues at coordinate 945,461,551 of NC_090440.1, forward strand.
TACTCAAGACTTAGCTTTTTCCTACATGACTGCCATACTCAAAACTCAGAAGAACAGCAATGGTATGCACAAGACAACAATAGTGCATATATGTGTGCATGTAAACGTATAATTATAACTATACATAAATATTTAGATATGAGCATTTCTTTGTACAAATGTATATACTACTTATGATTAAGAATATATATTCTTATGTGTATACTTAACATATACATATGGCATTGCATAGATAGCATATACATATTTGACTATGCTTATAGGTTTATTTTTATTATCACATAACAAAACTTATAAACATGATTATATAGAAAGTAAATTTAACTGTTAAACTATTCATTACGCTTACTGCTTAAAAAAAAACCCTAACTAAATCATAAATAATAAAACAAATAATACTAATACATAAATAAATAAAATAATAATATTGATTTTAAATGAGTGTATTTATGTGTGTGAATATGTTTATATGCATATATGTGCATGTATATGTGTATGTATGCATATATACATATACAACCCTGAAATTACATCCTTTATAACATATAAGCAGATGATTTTCCAAACTGCAATACATTCTATATATTAAAGTGCTTAACTTCATGGAAAATGTGGCAAGAGAAGGGGTGCTTAATTATCCACAGTAAAGAGGGGTTGGGCCTACTCTCTGGCAGTGCTCTTGACTCACCCCTAAAGAATCAGTATCACCCTCGCTCCGCAGTACTGCATACATTTACATGTGAAGCCACAAGCACCAGTGAACAGATCTACCCTTGTACCATATCTGTGCCTTTGTGAAGGACTCACACTACATCCTGCTGAGGCTGAGCTTGTTCTCACCCTCACTACCCAGCAATGGCAACTGACTGACTCTGTTGTCTTTATGCCTCCAAAAAAGCAACAGCTCAATAGAGTATCCAGTTCTTTTACACCAGCAGAGATACAGAACAACTCACCAGTGACACCTGCAAGTGACACCATGTCTCTCACTTAAGAAGAACTGGTTTTATCCCTGAGAGCTTTTGAAAAGAAACTCCAAGAGCAGATTATAGCATACCTAGCCTCTTCCCTGGAAACACTCAAGGCCAACTTTAATAGTAAGCTCACCTCTCTTCAACAAGTGGGTACCTGGGTAGTGGATCTTAATATTAAAGCATTAGACCTGAAACAGTGCACCAGCTAGATGCAAGACATAACCCAGTTTCTCCTTTCCCAGCTTCAGGAGTCTCTCTTTAAGTGCAAAGATCTTGAGAACAGATTGCTTTGCGACAACGTGTGGATTCAAGACCTCAAGGAAGGAACAGAAGGTCCAGACTTGGAAGCCTTAGTAACAGGCTTATTTTTGGAGTTGCTTGGGGTGTGTCGCTGTAGGTCAAGATAGACAGGGTCCATTGAGTGGGCCTACAGACATCTGGTGAGAGGAGGCGCCCTTGTGATGTCCTGGCAAAGCTACATTCCTTTAAGGTAAAGGAGGCCATCCTACAAGCAGCCCAAAGGACTAAAAGATCAGATTTCAAGGGGCTACCTGCTCTCTCATTCAAGATATTGCTGCTGTAAGGTTAACCCGAACCCAACAGTTTTGTCCAGTGATAGACAAACTCAGACGAGAACACATCAAATATCGCCGGACACACCCATTTGGGTTAGCATTTGATCTCCACAACAAAACGTACCATGTCACAGAACTTGCAGAGGCCAGGTCTCTTCTAGATGTTCCAGTCCCAGAAGCTCAACAGCTCGAGGAAAGCCTAGGAGATTCAAGAACAGCACCAATGGAACTCAGAACGCCGGCCTATGGATTTCCCAGCATCTGCCATGAGAGCATAGGAAGCGCTGACCCGTGATTGATAACCACCCATCTTTCAAAACTACCTTCCTGAAGAGGGCTCTACTGAAGCTCTAGTGGTAGTCAGCATGTTTCACAGAGACAGCACAGCACCTGGACAGCCTCAAGGATAGCCCTTTCTTTAGCAGGATGAGGTGAATAAAGCTGCAGAACCTTCCATTCCCCTTTCATGCCAGTACATAATCCAGCATTTCACCCAGTTCTTTTGCCCGGTCCTTTTGATGTCTGGAGGGAGGAGGGCTGTCTAACCCACTCTGATCTCTTTCACAACTGGGACATCTTAACTTTCAAGCACTGTCAGCAGAACTTCCACCTTTCAGATGCAGAACACTACTGCTATACACAATTGAAACACTGGGCACGCCAACCTGACATTAGAATAGCTACCACTAAAGATCTTTCCATTAGAGATCTTTCTCCTACTGAGCAACTTGTCAGAGAAGTGGGACCCTCCAGGTGAAACATTTCCTTTCTGTACTTCTTGTTGCTCAATCACACTTCTTACCCCGCAGTCAAGCCACTTCACTTTGTGGGACCATACACTTGAGGAGGAAATTCCTGAAGTAAAGTGGCCCAAACTCTGGAGATACATTCCGAAATGCAATCACTCTATAGGGATGAGAGTAGTACATAATAAAATACCCTTTGACTGATGTTTGTATCCCGCCATGTGGAAAACAATCTTCCCCAACACATATGGTGGAACTGTCCAATGCTTTGTCCATGTTGGGTTGAGATCTTAGCACAAATCAAAGACATCCTGGGACATCAGATCCCCTGGGCCATACATTACAAGGACTACGCAATGATACCCCTAAATGCCAAACTAAAGGTAAAAGAGTCATAATGAGTTTGTGCCTGGGTGCAGCTAAACTGTTGCTGGCCACAGCTTGGAAGAGACGGAGGCTCCAGCACTGACACAGGGGCATGCCCTGTTTATGACAAGCTCCCACAATGAAGAGAATGATGGAAATCATTCTGGATGAATTTAAACATTTTGAATTTGCATGGGGGCCCTTGGTGACATACCTCTTTAGAGGACTGCTGCTAATTGCTTTGGCAAAAAAAGTGATTCAATGCCTCATTATGGGTGGTATGTGCTATAAAATTTCAATTTATAGTTACAATCACATGAGGAGGGGCAGACTGGGAGCAGCAGCAGAGTGCAAGAGCATTACTCAGCAGTTATTCAATGATGGATCTGTGTCTGACTTACATTCACTAGCCCTACAATATGTTACCAAGCGGAGCAACCTTATTAACAGGGCCACTGGAAATAAACGGCATGGGAGCATCCAATTATGTGGCAGAGTTGAGCAAATTATGTGGCAAGAAAAGGCAAATTGTTCAGCAATATGAGGCACATATTGTGATACTATTACCTCATTATTTTCTCATTGTTGCACTTGTTAACACTGTATGGACATTGGTTGCACCTCATTAGTACCAGTTGAACACCAAAATCTAGAAATAATCAACTTAAAGGTGACCGGTCAATCTTTGCAAAAGGCTTTCCACTGCACTGCAACATCTGTTGCTGTATTTTTTTGTTAAAGTCTGCAGGTTATGCAGCAGATGATGGATTATGTGGCAAATGCAGTAAATCCACAGTTGTGAGAAATATGCCACAGCCGTACAATTGCATAACTTCAGTGACCCTGCTTATCACCTAGCAGTCATTCCATGAAGGGCAAGTGTCAAACTTGCAGTCAGTAACCCTATGATACCCATTGCCTGAACCCAATGCCTTGATTAGTCTGATTATTGCCTTGATGTTGGATGTATCATTGAGTTCTGAGTTTCTGCCTAGTAATCTCTCCCTGAGTGAGGTTTGGGACTATGGGAGTTCCTTAGGGTCAAGTGCTGAAAGGGTGTACTTGGAGCTTGGTTTTAGGTTCAACAGTAAGGTAAGGCCGGAGGGCATCAGTGGTAAAAAAACTCTCATTGTTACAACTTGAGCCCAGAAACCACTGACTTTTCTGGGACTCTTGAAATAGTTTCCACACAAGGTTTACCCAAGGTTCACTAATAGACAGTGTCAAAGGTGCACTGGCTGCAATGCACCAGTGTTCACTACCAGCTGGGCATAGCCCACAGATTACCTCTGACATTGATGCTTTATCATGTCTGATGTCCATAAGCTGTGAATTTGTTTATGCTATAGTACCACAGCTAACATAAATGGGTAGATGTTTTTTAGGTTTTGGATCCTAATTAGAATGTCTTTTCAACAGTGGTTTCAAAACCTAATTCATAGGAATGAAAGCAGAGCTACTTTTGCATAATTTGTGCAGGTGCAGCCCATCCTTTTGGGCGAAGGGGCCACGCCCCCCCCACCTTTTGCCCCTCATGTTCAGTGTCTGTCAGGCTGAACAAAGGTCAGCCTGACAGACACTCTTTATTTTCAGCTCAGACAGCCAGAAGTGAGACACCTGGCTGCCTGAGATGAACTTTGCTGGGCTGAAGAGGGCACAGCTCCTATGGGTGTGACCTCCTCAGCTCAGCGAAGGTGCCTCAAGGCCCTCCCCTGGGTGACGAGGAAAGCGTCATCCATTGACTTCGACCTGGGTGCTTCAGGTTCAAGCCCTGAAGCGCCCAGGGTGAGTGTCAATCAGTGACACTTCGTCACAGAGTGGGGTGGGGTCAGCAGTCTCACTGACCCCATCCTACTCTGTGACGAGGCTGGGACTGCTGCCTTCCCTCACTGGCTGACCTAAGGTCAGCTAATGAAGGAAGGCAGCAGTCCCAACCCTCCTGGGACCTTGAGGCTGAAGGTAAGTGTGTGTGTATATGTGTGATGTTTTAAAATGAATGTTTGGTGCATGCGTGCATATTTGAATGTTATGAATATTAATGGATGTGCGTGCTTGAGTGTGTGAAAGAATGAGTGTGTGTGTGTGATGTTTTAAGATGAATGTTTGGTGCGTGCATGCATGTTTGCATGTTATGAGTGTTTTTAATGGATGTGCGTGCGTGTGTGTGTGAAAGAATGTGTGTGTGTGTGTGTGTGCTTCCCGCCCACCCCCTCCCTCCTAAAGCTGCCGCCCGCCACTGAATTTGTGGAAATTGTATTATTTCTAGGAATTCCAGTTTTCAACAAATTAGGAGGTTGGTAACTAGTATGTAGACTACTGTTTAGAGCGGAATGAGACAGTGCAGTTTTAATTCGTATTTCCCTATTAAAAAAACATGTAATTTTAGGAAATGTATCACCCGTAATATTTACCTGGGGATGACGTGTTCAAACACCTCTGCGGCATGATTGATTGTCATGTGATGGCAACCTCACATTAGTGCAAAATAGCTAAAGGGTTTTTCAAAGTATAAATTTCGCCTATACAGTTTCTGGCATTTATGCAAACATGGCTCAAAAATACAAGTCATATGTCCAGCAATACATCAATCAGGTTGCTTTTGCAAGAAACACACACAGCTGCTATACAAAATCCTTTTATTAGTTGTGCATAACAACCAGTGTTCCTCCATATGACTTTCTGCATCCTTTGTGAATGTTTAATAAATATAGCACTATCATGAGTTTTTTATTTTAAAAAAGATTAGGCATTGTTTCAGTGATGACAATGATGTCATGCCATGAAGTATGTAATATGTGTTATCGTAATCACTGTATGACGGTGCAAATTGTAGTTAGACAACTAATATCAGTGTTTTTTGTACTTTACAAACATTGGTTCGTATAGCCTTTCAACACCCAAACTCAGATGCGGCGTGTGCCCAACCCCCCACCCCAAAGTGTGCAGCAAAGGCCTTAGGCCAGGTCCTATACCCAACCCCAAGGGTGACTTGTGCAAAACCTCCCTGAGATGACCCGCGCTCGACCCCCACTGCCAGTCAATTGCAGTGGGCAGTTGGCCCTTTGCAGAACCCCCACCCCCAACAGGCAGCCAACTATATAACTCCCATTGCACATGACATATGGCTTCCACGATAGTATTGGCAGTAGTATCTGATCTATGAACCAAGCCTGCTAGTTTTATCAAAGGGTTGGACACATGGTGCCACGTGGCTTTGCTGGGTACCTTGGACGCAGTCACTAGACCCCCAGTATGCATTGACAATTAATATATACCACAAGTCCTGAGTCCTATAATTGGGGGTGGCAGCATTTATCTCATCCTGCAGCCAGCCAATCAGACTTTCTCTCAGTACTGGAACCCTTCTCAGTAGCTACACTACTGAAATGGTTGATGGGAGGTGAAGCTCCTGCATCCAGTCAAAGCAGATTATTTTTTCATTGTGCCGTCCTGAAGATGTGCAATATTGTGAATGTCAGTTAAAAATAAATGCTGTAAACTAACAAAACCACTGAAATTCAGTTATAGTTAAGTGAAAAGCTGTATCTTGTGCCCCAGCCATGCACAGTGTTGTCATGAATTATGTCATTTCAGATGTCAGTGATATTATCAAAGCTGTAATTAAACATGGTATGAGTTATATAATATGTGAGGGTATAAGAAGTGCATGATGAGGGTGTGGATTATAGTTAGCTTATAAATGAATGAAATAGTTACATCAGTTAACTATAACTGATGAATTTCAGTGGTTTTAATAGTTTAAAACATTTATTTTCACTTGCATTTTCACCTAAGTATAACATCCGATTTATTCACATTTTTTGTATGGAATTTCTAAGGATTATTTTAAATGTAAAATAAGATGGTATTATGGACCTATGTACAATGTCATTTTAACCTCTGTTTTTTTCAGTGAATTTCTGTGTTATTTTTAGCATAAAGTAAAAATATGAAGGCTTTCATTGTAAGTGGGGCAGACCTACTGGCTTCAAAGGGTGAGCAGTCCAAAATAGAAAAGGCAGGCTTATTAACTTTACCAGGGGTTCAGCACATCGATGCGTATAAAGCAGACTGATTTGCTTTGTTAATAAATCACCACAATAATTTATCATTAGGTATAATCCAATACATTCCCATGTACATGGCTGCAATTAATAGTCATTACTATCACAAAATACTTCAACTAATGTAATTTTATTCAAAACAATCATGAACACGTGTTGAGTCATTTATTCATCCTCTTTAAGGCACACAATGCAGCCATAGAACAGCCAAAGGGGTCCACACACTCCAGCTAAAGAGCACACAGCTCCAGCTTGGAGTGTTTGATAAAGTAATGGTAAGCTCCCTTGGGGCTCATATAGACATACTGCCATTTATTTAATGGGAGGATGCTGCATTCCTTGCAGCCTCCTACAACATTTATAAAATGTTTTGTGGTGCAACTATCCCTTCTACTGGCACCACCAGAATCTAAAATACAAATGAAAAGACCTGGCAATGCATTATGGTTAATGCAGAATATTTACTAATAAATATCTATGTATTCTGAGTGTTGAATTTCCATAGAAAATAAGTTAACGTAGAGAAATAATACACACATTTGAAAATGTACCTACTTGAGTGACAGTCAATATTCACAAAGTGTACTTATTAACAGCTTATTAATGTAAAATTTTGAGCTTATGTTTGGATTAATGTAGTAGTATGTCATATTCATGGTTATGTATTATGTACTTGCTTTATTAATTGAAGGCCTTACTTTAGCAATGTCTTAGGCCTAGGTGCACAGCCTCATGTCAAGCTGCATTGCTTAGGCTAATTATAACATGGCTGCTTAGGAGAATTAAATTGTGATTTTCTATTGCATGGACAGAATTTTAGTAACAAAAATTCTTTCCCATGAGAACTGCTTGCTAGAATATGCTGTACTAGCTAAGGATACTTTGTATAATTTAGTGTGTGTAGAGGCTACCTTCCCGGGAGCACACAATGAATGCACTGACTGGAGTATAAACTGTTGCAAATTTGTTACCTGACAATGGGAACAGGAGAAGGGGAGCCAATCATCGACATGTGACCAGTGGTCTTGTAAATTCTTAGATTTGAGGTTCTCCTTTCATTGGACTAAAAGTAAACTTACGAATCTTTGACCAATAGCAACGTAGGAAGACGTTTTAGGGAGTCTAACTTAGCCAGAGTGTACCGAGGGGAGATACACCATTAGCTCTATTCTTTCAAACTGCCCAGAGAGGCCATTCTGCTATATTCTTCCTAACCATTTTGAGTGTTTAGTTATTACCTTTACCAAGCTGCATGAAGAGACTTTACTTTCCTGAACTTTAATGCTGAATTCCGATGCCTTGCTGACTGAACAGATGTCTAATTGGCGAAGACTGTCAGAGCTTGCTGAACCATACTGAGGCAAGGTACAAAATGATGTTACTGATTGTTATGTCTATTTACTCTTGTCCCTAGGTATCAACCACCAATTTTGATAGAACCATAGTTAGATGTTTTTCCAAATTTGTGATGACTAAAATTGTTTTTCATGAAGTCCAAACATGCCATTCTAATCTGAAGGTTAGTTAGGATTCCCAATGATGATGTTTGCTACATGTAAAAACAGTTGATGTCTTTTCTTTTCTGAACCTAAATGCATGCCATTTCTTTTGCACAGTTATTCTTGCTATTGATTTGTACTGTAACCTTAGGATGTGTAGTAGTCCAAGCCTTGATCAAATCGCAATTCTTTAGCAGATTTATGCAGCCATGCTCTGTCTGCTTATCATTTGATTTTGAGGCTAAGGACCAGATGTATCAAGCAATTTTGCATTCGCAAACGGTGCGAAAAGCAAAATTTGGCCGTTTGCGAATGCAAAAATGCCTTTCAAGATGTATGAAAGGCATTCTCTGTGCTATTTTAAGCAATTGCTCAAATAGAAATTCCTTAAAATTGCGACCCCATTTAGATAATCGCAAAATGCGATTCTCTAAATAAAAAATCGCAAATAGGGAATTTCTATTTGCGATTTCCAAAGCACACGTATCAAGCATTTCCTAAATGCGAATTGGGCATTTAGGAAATGCAATTACCACCAAATCCAATTTGGTGGTAAGCATGTGCAATTTTTAAAAATGCATTATAAATGCATTTTTAAAAATGACATGTAGCGCACACATGCCCCTAGGGCATGTGTGTGCTTCACATATTCGCAATCTTTTTGGGGGGTGCATCAGAGGGGGCCTTAGGCCCCCAGCACCCTGGGATTTGCATTACCTAATTTGCAAATTCCTAACTGGAATTCACAAATTGGGAAATGCAAAACCATTCGCCACTATGGGCCTACAGGCACATTGGGATGAAAGGAGTTGCATTCTCTAATTGCGATTTGGTAATAGCAATTGCAAATTTTAAGAAATCGCTTTTACCAAATCGCAAATTTTATACATCCCATTTTGCATTTTTTAAATAGCGATTTCTTAAAATTCACTATTTAAGAAATGCAAAATGGATCTTTGATACATCTGGCCCATAGTTACGTGATATTAGCACTGTTAATATAGGGAAATAAACATTCTAACTTTCATGTAAAGGTCTGGTTATTCATGATCAAGAGGTCATGGTGTGTGGAAATTACTGGCTCTTATGATTATTGATGCTATTGATTGTCATTGCTATTGAATCGTATTGGTACGGAGTCTCATGGTGGGTACTACTCTAATCGCAGTCAAAAGGTTCATCGACCTACAAACGTGTCCCCTTATAAATTAATGTCAATTAACCAAATAAGGTCAGACGTGCTAACAGAGATGGTTGCAGAGTATAATATGTAGTCTCCTTAAGAGCCCATCATAGAGGCCCCATGTAAGAGTGGCTCCTAAAGAGAAAATTTGCAGAAAGTTTGGATTTTTCAATTTTGATGATACAAAGTGGGGAGAAAATGTGCCCCTAAATACTTAGAATTACTTTCCCAGAACCATGGAACTTGCCAAAGATTGTTTGAGGTTATTCCCTGTGTTCTAGTGACAGTGTGAATGAAGTAGGTTTTGCACTTACACAGCTTATGCAAATCATATGTGAACTATGATGTTTGTGAGGGTTTAGGGAGTTTGCCTACTCCAAATGAAGTTGTAAAAGGAGTGTGCGTACTCCGAAGTTTGAGAGTAGGGAAGCCATCGAACTTCACATGTATGTGGCACTTTGTGCTCAAAAAGTGTCCATGTGGTTGTTGGTATACAGACCCAGCGAGGTCTAAGATTCTGGAGTATATTGAAAAGTGTATGAGACACTTGGTTTTTGTTTTAATTTGTATGGTTTAATAGTCGATAAAGCGTGGTCCACAAGTCAGAGTGTGAGTCAAAGTAAGCTGAAGAATTTTTTGACCGAGATCTGGCGAGTCCTATGTGCACCAGGACAGACTCACTGATCAGTTGAGAGTAAAATTTGCGGGTCAAATTTTGCTTGCGAATCAGGGCAACTGAGAAAGAAGGAGTAGCTGCTAGAGAGAAACACCGTCAGTGAAAAATCCGTAAGGTTTCTGAAGCAATTGTGTTATCCTACCTGTAATAAACTGACAAATTGGGTTTTGATTTTGTTTGGTGCTCGCAAAGATTTTGCATTAGTCTAGTGTGAATCCGAGGTTCGGAGGACAAGCTGCAAGACTTTGTCAGCCGCAGTACATGTGAGTGTGACGTCATTTGAGCAGCGCTGGGATCGGTTGGTTAGTGAGAAGGGTCGCGCACTGATTGGCGGACAACCGTGAAGTGCAATTGGTTGAGAAAGTTGGTGAGGAGGATTCTGGGACTGAAAGTCACTTCCTGATTTGATATAGAATAACAGAAAGGTCACTGAAATTACATTTTTCAATGCTTTAAAGAGTGCCTTAATGGGAGATATGTACATTACAGGGACTATAGGAGATATTGCACCGCCAGAAGGTACACCATCTTACATTGAAATCGAAGAAAAGGGTGCTGCACCATGTCTTTGGTTGAAACAATGGTGCAAAGTGACAGAGAAAGATGGGAGTTTAGCGTTTTCTGCACATGGAACATTTAATTTGAGGAGCTTAGAGAATTTGAATAGGGTGATATGTGACTTGAAACCTCCTCTGAGACCAGCACAGTTCATGGCATTAGTAATCTGGGAATTAGTAGCCAGACAGAAACAGCAATAGAAGTTTGAGAGGAGGATGAGAAAGGCAGAAAAGACACTGGTGGAGGGTAGATGGGACAGTGATCAGAAAGTTTGGAGAACCGAGACTTTACAGGGGATTAAATTGTTTCCTGCGATTACACAGGACAGTGAGGGAGGAAAGCTACCAGAAAGACAAACAGAAGCCCTTCTGAGAGTAGGGAGCAGAGATCAAAAGAGTTTACAAGATATTTAACATTTTAGGAAGAGTCAGACGACGATAGTTTATTTTATCATTATTGAGAAATCGTCCCCCACCATATGCAGCACAAGAGAGCAGTCCGAACACTAGTGTAAATCCTTCAGCACCAATACCAGTTAACATAACGACGAGTCCAGTACAAATTAATCAGAGCATGACACAGAGCCCAGTGCAGAGCAGTCTTAATGTACCTACTACACCGGTAGCACAAAATCAGATGCCACAGCCGAATGTCCTGAGAATTTACTCTGAGGGACCTATTGTTTAAACTGCCACAAACCTAATAGTGCCAACAGGACGGGTTTTCCCGAACCCTACATTGGTTATGACAGAACCAACTCCATTATTACTGCCTCAAGTGAGCTCCCAGGCAATGCCAAAGTACACTCCTATAACAGGACACAGACAGATATGTCTGTACTGATGAGCCAGAATACGGGAAATATGCACCCACAGAACCTGAATGTTAGACCAAGTGCAGATGCTGTACCAGCACCCGCCAACATCGGCCCAACAGTACCTTTATTTGCACAGGAAAATAACAGTACAAATGGGCAGGGAGTCTTGAGTCAGGATTTAATGAGGATCAGACTCAATGAAAATACTTGAATAGTCTCTCCTGTGGGACAGACCTTTGACGGAACAGGATCAGTGCAAGACCTTAGTCCGTTCGGAGTGCCTCTGAATACTGGAACAGGGTCAAACATCAGTCATAGCCTGAAATTACTTACAACGCAGTCTCCAAATCAAGTTATACAGCCATTGCAAATACTCAGCCCAACAATATTTCGCTGCAAGGTTTGACTGCCTAACAATTGACTGATGATTAGACAAGCTGAATACCCTGCAGAATGCTCATATGGGAGAGGAGTACTTGAACTGCACAAGACTATGGATGGAAGCGGGTGAGCTCATTGGAGGGACTATGGGTGTGAAAAGACTTGAATCTTAAGCGGAATTGAGATACTTGTGTCTGAAAATTACAAGAGAGGCAAGTGAGGTACATCAGAAGCTAGCAGACTTGGCAGAGAAGTACGGTGTGATGGGTTCTATGTCTATATGGGACGGATATTGGAATAATGCTATAGGCACCGGGTCTTGGTTGGATAATTTCTTTATTGTTAGGGTTTCCCAGTTCCTTTGTATCACTTTGCAGGGTTTTCTTGGTTACTTGTTAATGAGTTCACCGGGCTCTTTTTACTTCTTTTAGATGTTTCTGATGGAGGTCTCCACACAGTCGATCCCCTGGTGGAACGGGGTCTGTTCTCCTCTCCTGTGACGTTGGACCGGTTTCCCCAAAAAGAATGAAACAAGAGGTAAGTGTGGAGGTAGATTTACGGAGACTTAAGGTGGTTAGTAGGGGTAGTGGGAGGAGGGGGGGTGCAGGGTTGTGGTTGGGTAATTTATCTTTTAGTGAAATCACCTTCCTGTGAGTACTCTCTCTCTCTCTCTCTCTCTCTCTCTCTCTCTCTCTCTCTCTCTCTCTCTCTCTCTCTCTCTCTCTCTCTCTCTCTCTCTCTCTAGTGTCTCTTTACAGCTGGAGGGGGAATGGAAGGGTTTTAACCCAGTGGGTTGTGCTATTAATTGCTTATCGGGCTCAGAGTACCTGCCCTTCCTTGCAGCACCGTTCCCCAGTCTGCCCTTCAGCCCCTGTAGGCCCCCCCCTTCCCGGTAACCAGCTAGGCAAAAATTAAAACTTAAGGTACGATCGTACCTGTGACTGCCACGCCCCTCCTGGGACGTGGCGGGCCCTTCCGTGGTTCCCCGGCTGCTCCTCAAAGGTTTTCAGCGGCTTGTTAAGTGCTTTTCCTTCTTCTGGCATCCTCTGGCTCCCGTCGCGAACTTCTTCGGATTCCTCGTCTTGCTGCACTCGCGGCGATTCCTTCCTCGCGGTCTTCGGTGGCAGGGTCGCTTCCTGCTTCTCTGACGCCGTAGTCCGGTGTCCTTCGTCTATTTCAGGCCCTCCAGGGCTGCATCCTGCGTCTGACGTCACTCTGTCGGCGCCGTTCCTCTCGGGAGTGCCCCGGGGGTATGGGTTTGTCGGCCCAGGCTGGTGAGAAGTAACCGAGGCGATAGACGCCCGGTTACATACGGATTAGAGATAGAAAAAACAAAACATTTGAAGAGGAGTTACACGTTCAATTTTGACGCAAAAGATTTTGAACACATGAGATCTGCAGGAATGAAAGCATACCTTACGGAGTTACTCCAAAGTGCCCAGACATGGGGAGCATTAGATAAGTGGGAAGGAAGATGGGTGAAGAAGAGAGATAAAAGGAAAAGGGATTCTGCAAATCTCACTGCAAATGTGCAGCAGGTCGAGGGCCTGGTGAAAATTTTACCAATGAGAGAGATTCCAAGAGGGAATTTTGTTCATGTCCCTTAGAGCAGAAGTGACATTCTGGCCCTCATTCCGACCCTGGCGGTTTGAAACCGCCAGGGTGGAGGGCAACGGAAACACCGCCAACAGGCTGGCGGTGCTTCCAGGGCTATTCTGACCACGGCGGTAAAGCCGCGGTCAGAAAAGGGAAACCGGCGGTTTCCCGCCGGTTTTCCCCTGGCCCAGGGAATCCTCCATGGCGGCGCTGCTTGCAACGCCGCCATGGGGATTCCGACCCCCTTCCCGCCAGCCTGTTCCTGGCGGTAAAACCCGCCAAGAACAGGATGGCGGGAACGGGTGTCGTGGGGCCCCTGGGGGCCCCACCATGAATTTCACTGTCTGCTATGCAGACAGTGAAAATCGCGACGGGTGCTACTGCACCCGTCGCACCCCTGCAACTCCGCCGGCTCCATTCGGATCCGGCTTCCTCGTTGCAGGGGCTTTCCCGCTGGGCCTGCGGGCGATCTTCTGGAGATCGCCCGCCGGCCCAGCGGGAAAGTCAAAATGACCCTGCGGTCATTTGACCACGGTGCGGTCTTTGGGCGGTTTCCGCCCAGAGGGCGGCGCCCGCTGCCCACCGGACTCGGAATGAGCCCCTCTATCTTTTACAAATAATTACCCCAGCTTGAGAGTCAAATCAGGAGAGTGGTATCAGCGGACAGACAAGTTTGTAAAACTTGCAAAATGCCTGTGGGAGGACTTGAACACTCTATTAGAGATAGTAGTTCCAGCTTATTTATGGATGGAGTGCAAGAGCAGTATAAATTGGCTGACAGAAAAAACAGAGAGAGATCCAATTACGGGTGGACAATCTCCCAAGGTAATGAAATATTACTACAAAGTAATTGAATTTTGAAAACGAGAATTTTGCCCAAAAACATTGACTGGCAGAGAAGCGAAAGAGTCAATACATGCTTATTATGAGAGATTGTTGCAGACATTTAAGCATTACAGTGTTACAGACACAATTGAGCTGAAAGACAAGATTCATTTTGTGTTTAGATCTGTGAGAGGACTTAGGCCTGAAATTAGCCAGATGATTAAGAGTCATTTGATTTGCTGGCAAGCAAAGCTGATTGATGAGGTGTTGCAATATGCAAAGTACTATAGCGACAAGATTGAATTGAAGCAGAGAACGTTGAAAGAAAAGGTGGTGGTGATGCAGATTAGAGTGGCATAAACAGGGATACAGGGAAATTTCCCACAACAGCAGATGCAGCAGAGAAATGTGGTAGTACAAAATCAGACGAGAGGCAGAGGTCATGGATGAATTGGAAATGAAAACCGTAGTCCCGATTTGGGTACTGTAGTGGTTCAGAGTAATGAGCATGGAATGAAGAGATTGTTGCCTTGTCACGTTTGTGGAGCAATCAGATACTTGAAGTGTCCAATGATGGTACAGGAAGGTATTGTTCAGCAAACAAGTGACATCAATTAGTTTCAAAATATGAGAGGACCGAGAATGAGAGGTCATAATCCAAATTTCCAGAACAATGTGAATCAGATGCAAAATTTTCAACCCATGCAACAGGTGCAAATGCCACGTGTGCAGATGACTCAATCACAGCCAATGCAACAGCAGGTTCAAATGGTACCTAGACAGCAAATCTAAATACCTTAAACCCAAATGGAACAGCAGCAGTTGATGCTTCCTCAACAGGTCACAGGTTAAAGGCTTAACCACCATAATAACACAGTACACCAATACCCATTACACAGTGAGAATGGAATAAACAATGATTGGATGAGCGAGAGCTCAGATGAAGAGGAATGTGTGCTTGCAGCTTCCTTGAAAGTAAATCAGGAAGGGCCACATGTGAAGGATAAAGTAATGGGTCATAAAGTTTCCTTCTTAGTTGACACAGGAGCTACACGTTCTGCAGTGAGAACTGAAGAAGTTCCAAACCTGCCCCTTTCAAGAAAAACAGTCCAGATTGTAGGAGCAGGAAATCAATATTTGAATAGCCCAATTACAGAACCAGTTCAGGTTAAAATTGGCAATTTTAAAGGGTTACATAAATTCATAGTCTGTGACTCAAGTCCAGTATCCCTACTGGGAAGAGACTTACTGTGTAAAACAAGATGCTCAAATACTTGCTCAAATGTTAAAATTGAGATACAAATGAACACTGATGATGAGGATGACCCAGCTCCAGAAACAGAGTGTGAAATAATAAATGAGGAGTACCCCCTGATTAGTTTCTTTACAGTTTTTACAGTAAAATATCTTCCTTCTGGCTTACAGGGAACAGTTAAAGAGAGAGTGTGGGATTTGACAGGGAAAGAGATTGCCCTGATAAAGAGAGTTGAGCCAGTTTAAGTTCCGGTAAAGCCGAACGCAACATTTCCCCAGATTCGCCAGTGCCACAGGACATCATTGAGAAGGTTGCTCCCATAATTGCAGAATTTGTGAACCATGGGGTCTTGAAAGAAGTGTTGAGCAGTCAATATATTTCACCGATAATGGGATTGCGAAAGCCCTGTGGGAAAGTTCAGATTGTCCAGGACTTGAGAAAAATAAATTACATTGTAATCAAATGTTGTCCTATCAGTACCAAATCCAGCCATGACCTTCTTTTCTGTGCCTCTTCATGAGGATACTCAAATTCTTTTCTGTTTCAAAATTTTAGATCAAGTTTATTGTTTGTATAGAATTCCTCAAGGAAGGCAGTTTCAAGCCTAGGCAAGCATACGGCCTAGTGGGACTACTTGAAGAGCCAGGTCTTCAGCTTCTTATGGAACTCAAGAAGTGAGGAGTAGGCTCTTATGTGTAGTGGCAGAATGTTCCATATTTTAGGAGCAATGTAGGAGAAGGCGTGTTCCTTTACAATGCAGTGCATATATTCTTTTATATTACATCAGTTACACTATGTGAAATTATAGCACTCATACCAAAACTTATAACATCTCAAATTACATTCTTTGTGAGAACAATGTTTATGGTTGATTAGTGAGTTATAGTTACTGTAGTGTGGCTAGTGAGTTGACACCACTGTGTAATAACGTATACATTTATTGTATAACTATAACATTGGAATTTCTAGATGGGCTCGTATAGACACAATACATAAAGTTACAGTAATTTGAAGTAATTTGTGTAAATTATAAATTTGAGACATAGGGGGTCATTCTGACCCTGGCGGTCATTGACCGCCGGGGCCAATGACCACGGAAGCACCGCCAACAGGCTGGCGGTGCTTCCTGGCCAATTCTACCGCCGCGGTCAGAAAAGGGAAACCAGCGGTTTCCCGCCGGTTTTCCCCTGGCCAAAGGAATCCTCCATGGCGGCGCTGCAAGCAGTGCCGCCATGGGGATTCCGACCCCCTTCCCGGCAGCCTGTTCCTGGCGGTTTACACCGCCAGGAAGAGGCTGGCGGGAACGGGTGTTGTGGGGCCCCTGGGGGCCCCTGCACTGCCCATGCCACTGGCATGGGCAGTGCAGGGGCCCCCTAACAGGGCCCCAGCAAGATTTTCAGTGTCTGCTTGGCAGACACTGAAAATCGCAACGGGTGCCACTGCACCCGTCGCACCTCAGCAAATCCGCCGGCTCCATTCGGAGCCGGGTTCATCTTTGCTGGGGCTTTCCCGCTGGGCCGGCGGGCGATCTTTTGCAGATCACCCGCCGGCCCAGCGGGAAGGTCGGAATGCCCCCCGCGGTCATCTGACCGCGGGCGGTGTTTGGGTGGTTTCCGCCCGGCGGGCGGCGCCCGCCGCCCGCCGGGGTCGAAATGACCCCCATAATTATAAGTTTACAATTTCCATTGTTTGTATAATTTAAGTTTGGTTTGAATAGAATAAATAATGTTTTCTTAACTATAACTTAGGTGTAACCTTTCTTTTTTTATGTAATTGTATTTTTTTAATAGTGTTGTCAAGTGGAGGGTCATAGAGTAAGGGAGGAGAATGTCATAGAGTGTAGCGTGTGGTACAGTGGAGTGGCATAGAGTGAAGTGGTGAACAGGAGAATGCTGTAGAGTGGAGTGGTGTAGAGTTGAATAGCATAGAGTGCAGTGTTGTACAATGGAATGGCATATAGTTGAGTGGCTTAGTGTGGAGTGGTGTAAAGTGGAGTGACGTGGAGTGGAATAGCAAAGAGTGAAGTGGAGTGGTGTAGAGTGGAGTGGCGTGGAGTAGAGTGGAGTGGCATAGAGTGAAGTGGCATAGAGTGGAGTAGCATAGAGTGAATTAGCTTAGAGTGAAGTGGTTTAGAGTGGCTTGGCATAGAGTGACGTTGTGTAGTATGGATCGGCATAAAGTGGAATAGTGTAGGGTGAATTGAGTGGCATAGAATGGAATTGCGTAGAGTGGAGAGGCGTAGAGGGGTATAGTGTTGAGTGGCATAGAATGGAATAGCATAGGGTGGAGTGATGTAGAGTGGTAAGAAATATAGTGTAGCACCATACAGTAGATGAGCATAGAGTGGAGTGCCATGGAGTGGAGTAATGTAGAGTGGAATAGCATAGAGTGGAGTGCCATACACTAGAGTGGCATAGAATGGAGTGGCGTAGAGTCGAGTGGCATAGATTGGAGTGATGTAGAGTGGAATAACATAGAATGGAGTGGGGTGGCTTAGATTGTAGTGGCAGAGTGTAGTGGTGAATTGTGGAATAGAGCAGAGTGTTGTTGAGTGGAGTGTTATAAAGTGGAGTAGCAGAGTTGAGTGGCATAGAATTGAATAGCGTAGCGTGCAGTGGTGTAGAGGGGCATAGAGGTGAGTGGCATAGAATGGAATAGCACAGAGTGGAGTGGAGTGGTGTAGAGTGGAGAGAAATATAGTGGAGCAGCATAGAGTAGAGTGGCACAGAGTGGAGTGCCATGGAGTAGAGTGATGTAGAGTGGAATAGCGTAGAGTGGAGTAGTGTACACTAGAGTGGCATAGAATGGAGTGCAAAGAGAGGAGTGGCATTGATTGGAGTGACGTAGAGTGGAAAAACATAGAGTGGAGTGCATAGAGTGGAGTGGAGTGGAGTAGCGTAGATTGGAGTGGCAGAAGGTAGATGCGTAGAGTAGAATAGATCAGAGTGTCATTGCGTTTAGTGTTATAAAGTGGAGTAGTCTGGAGTGGAATAGCGCAGAGTAGAGTGGAATAAAGTAGTGTATAGTCAAGTGGCATGTTTTGGAATAGTGTAGAGTGAAGTGGGGTAGGGTGGAGATGAGGGAAGTGGAGTGGCATACAGTATAGTGGCACAGTGTGGAGTGATGTAAAGTGGAATAGCATAAAGTGGAGTGGTGTACACTGGAGTGGCTTAGAGTGGAGTGGAGTAGAGTTAAATAGAGTAGGGTGGAGTGGCATATAGAATTCAAAAGTCGAGAAGTGTACAGTGGAATAGCATACAATGGAGTGGCATAGAGGGGAATAACGTAGAGTGAACTGATGTGAAGTGACGTAGATGGGTATAGAGTCAAGTGGCATTCAGTGGAATAGTGTAGAATGGAGTAGCATGGATTGGATAGCATAGAGTGTAGTTGTGTAGATTGTAGTAGCGTAGTGTGTAGTATTAGAGAGTGTAGTGGCATAGAGCGGAATTCAGTATTGTAGAGTGGAGTGTCAAAGAGTGGACTATCATAGAGTGGAGTGATGTAGAGTGGAGTAGCATACAGTGGAGTGATGTTCAACAGAGTAGCTTAGAATGGAGTGGCATAAAGTGGATTGGTGTAGAGTGGAATAGCATAGAGTGGAGTGGCGTACAATGGAGTAGAATAGCGTAAGTGGTGTAGAGTAGAATAAAGTAGAGGGGAGTGGCTTACAGTGTTGAAACGTGGAGTGGTGTACTGTGGAATAGCATAGAGTGGCATAGAGTGGAGTGGTGTAGAATGGAGTGCATAGATTGGAGTGGGATAGAGTGGAGTGGTGTAGAGTAGAGTGGCATAGAATACAGTGGGATATATTGGAGTGCAGTCCTGTGGTTTAGCCTAGAGTGCAGTGGTGTAGAGTGGAATGACATACAGTGGAGTGGCATTGAGTAAAGTGGCATAACGTGGAGTGGCATAGGTTAGAGTGGTATAGGTTGGAGTGGTGTAGAGCAGAGTGGCGTAGAGTAGAGTGGCGTATAGTATTGTGGCGTAGAGTGGAGTGGTATACAGTGGAGTGGCATAGTGTGGAGTGACATAGAGTGAAGTGGCATATTTCCCCTCCTGCATAAAAATCTTTTAATCGCTGTGACTGTAGGACTTTGGCATTGATAAAGTGAGGGTATTCAAGCCCTCAGAGTAAGGATAAAAGGACGAGGGTGTCAATGGGGAAGGAATAGTCATCATTTTTTTTACTTAGAATCAGATTGCTCCAGTGGTCAGGGAGAGTCTTTATATGCTTCAAGGGGATTGAGGTTAAACTTTCCTCAACTAGTAGCCAGGGTTTTTATCTTAGCTTGTTCATCCAGTGTGGGGTCAGTTTTAGTCGACAAGCTTATAGATATTGAGTTATTTCTGGGAGTCCTAGGCATCCTTCAATGGGCTTTCTGTATAGTGTGTATGTCCTCACTCGGGTGATTTCTTTACCCAAATGAAGTGTAGTAGACTTTTCTGTATTGTTCTGAATGTTTGTTGTTTTGGGAAATTGAATGCAAGGCTTTGTTTTACAAATAGAAACTTCTGAAGGAAATTAATTTTGACAAAATAAATCTTGCTGATTTGGGATTGATATTAATGTGCCCCACTTATGCAGATCTCTGAAAAGAATATCCAACAGTGGAGGGACATTGCACTTTTAAAGAATTTGGTATTCTTCAGTGAAAATAACCTGGTGGGGTTGTGGCCCATATTTGTGCCCCAGTTTACATCCCTCTTGCACCACACAACGTGGTACAAGAGCAATACAAACCTTAGGTCAGATTTCTGAAGCCACACAAAGCCACTTTGCGTGGCTTAGAATAGCTTCACAAATCTGGAGTAATGCTACACAGCACAAAGCTCTGCGTTTTATTACACTGAGCAAGGGAGGGATTCCATAGGCGTTACATGAATGTTCCCATGCAACTCCCATGTTGTTTGACTCATTTCCAGATTTTCCAAACCAGAGGAACCTGGGAGTCTACCAAAAAGATACACCTCCCTAAGAGAGGCATAACAAGGAGAAATATATTTATTTATCCTTTGCCTTTCAGGATTGCTGTTGTGCAGGAAGGTGCCCCTTCCTGCACAAAAACAATCCTGCGTACAACACAGGTACACTTCCAGTGCAAGGGAAAAGGACAGGAATTTGTCATATTGGATAAATACAGCACATTCCTGCCATTTCCCTGGGACGCAGGCCAGAGCAGCAAGGTGACTTGCTGCTCTGCACTGTGCCACAAATGTTATAAATATGCCCCTGAGTCTTTAGAGTACCCAAAGCCTCAACATGATTTTGATCCCAGATACTTTTGAGAATCATTTGACTTGATCGTTCAGCAAGCAAAAACATATATGCAAATAAGACAATTTTGTATACCATATATTGTGTTGCTATCCTTTTTATTAATTGATTGTTATTTATTTTTTGACTAGGGGTACCATGATTAGAGAGAAGAACGGGGTGAAAGATGGAAGCCCTGTCGTGTGCCTCTAATAAGGTGCATCTTTGGTACAGTTAGCCATTAGTTTTGATTCGGGAAACTGGCTGCCCGTAACTGGCTTGAATGATTGACGTCATTGTTAGGCCTAAAGTTGTTTTCGAGAAAGCATTTTTGCAAAAATTCTCCATGTCAAGAGAGAAGGACCATCTCCATTTTTTCCACCGTGGTAAATACTTTCAGTAGTTTGACCATCATAGCAAAGTCCAATTGCGGTAGAGAAATTAAGTCTGGCAATATTAGATGTAGCTAGTCTTCTTGTAAATATTTCAGAGTTTGGTTAAGGAGAACAATATGGTGATGTCATGTGGATATTTTGGGGTCTTTTAAGAACACTTAGGCGGTCATTCTGACCCTGGCGGTAAAAACCGCCAGGGCCGTGGTCCGCGGGAGCACCGCCAACAGGCTGGCGGTGCTCCTTTGGGCATTCTGACCGCGGTGGTACAGCCGCGGCCAGAAACGGAAAGTCGGCGGTGTACCGCCGGCTTTCCGCTGCCCAGGGGAATCCTCCATGGCGGCGCAGCTTGCTGCGCCGCCATGGGGATTCCGACCCCCATACCGCCATCCTGTTCCTGGCGGTTTCAGCCGCCAGGAACAGGATGGCGGTATGGGGTGTTATGGGGCCCCTGGGGGCCCCTGCAGTGCCCATGCCAATGGCATGGGCACTGCAGGGGCCCCTGTAAGAGGGCCCCACTTAGAATTTCAGTGTCTGCTTAGCAGACACTGAAATTCAAGACGGATGCTACTGCACCCGTCGCACCCCTTCCACTCCGCCGGCTCCATTCGGAGCCGGCTTCCTCGTGGAAGGGTGTTTCCCGCTGGGCTGGCGGGCGGCCTTCTGGCAGTCGCCCGCCAGCCCAGTGGGAAACCCAGAATGACCGCCGCGGTCTTTTGACCGCGGTCCGGTCTTCTGGCGGTCCCCGCTTGGCGGGCGGCGGGAGGAATCACCCCCTTAGTATGGATTCCACCATAATGTCTGTAACCTTCCTTACAGCTGTCATGTGATAAAATTTGGCCAGGAGCTCTGCCACGATCTCTTGAAAGGCTCTCAAAAAGGATGAGGAAAAGCCGTCTAGACCTGGGACTTTGCTTTGTGGCATTCCCTGGTTTTCATATTTACCCTCTGGGAAGAAATTATGGCTTCACGTTTCTCTCTCAATTCTTGGTGTATCAGAAGGAAATTATAGATTTCAAGATAGGAATTCTGGAGGTCTTCATCAGAGTTTCACTCCGATAAAGGAATGTGTAATATGTTATAAATGTATGGAAAATGTCTTCTGTTGTTACGAATATTGCCCTCCCCCATCTTCTATTTCTCATATGTAATTGTGGGTTTGAATTGTTTTAGAGTATTAACTAAAATGTGGTCTCCCTTCCTTCCTTCTCGTAATATTTTGACCTGTATACATCATTTTCCTTGCCGTTTCTCAAATCAATAGCTGTTCTGCTCCCATCTGGCCTTCTGTAGTCACTGCATGTTGTGCGGATTCAATCATTTTCATTCTGAGATTCTAACTCTTAAATTAGAGACTTGAGGTTTTCTTTTTTGTCCTTGATTCATTTTTGATCTGCTGATTTGTGGGATATTACTTCTCCTCTGGGGACCCTCCTTTACTGCATCACTTACAGTTTGAGTGATGCTTTGCCAGTGTTCTTCTCCTCGATATTGTGGCCTATGGCCTCAGCAATAGAACTTCTTAGAGCAATTCTCCTAAAGGCTATTTCATTGAAACATCAGAACTTGTCATCAGGCGTTTTCTACACATGAAAGCTCAGACTTAAGGTAATGGAAGAATGGTCAGACAAAGTCCCTATCCCAGTTCTCCAGGATAGTATTAAAGGCCTTTCTATCCACAAAAAAACATTTACTAGAGTGCATTTTGTGAAGCTGTGAGCAAAATGTGCAATCCTTTTTTTGGGGATGTTGCAACTGCATACATCATGAAGCTCTAAATCTTTGAATTAACTCAGTGATGGTTCTGGTGAGTGTGAAGGACATTTTCTGTTGGCTGACCTGTCTATGTTAGTGTTTAATACTGTATTGAAGTTCACCATCTATGATTAGGAAGTCTTATAGTCCTGTGAGAAAGCTGCAATCTTAGAGAAGGAAAATGGAAAGATTGTATTCCTCCATTCGTTGGGGCCTTAGATGCAGAAGATTGTTACATCTTGAATCTTTAGTAGGGGTGGGTGGTGATCTCTGCTCTGCTGGTGGAGCAAACTGAGTTTTTGGCACTCTGCTTGGAGCGCAGAGTTCAACCTAAAACTCCGCTAGCCCCGCCAGTGGAGCAGCGCTCACTGCGTGGACACTGCAGCCCAGCTATGTGCCACACAGCGTAAGTGCAGACAGTCTTCTCTTGCGCTGTGTGGCCCATAACTGGGCTGCAGTGCGCAGTCAGCCCGGCATCATGGAGCTGCATGCCAGTGCCAGCCCAAAAACTCTGGGTCCAGGCCTCCCTCCAACCACCAGCAGCCCAGAACAGGAGCAGGCTGGGTGGCAGAGGGAGGTAGAGAGCCAGGCCACTGGCAATGACAAAGACCCCCGGGGAAGACCCAGGTAAGTCCTTGTTTTTCATTGTATGTGCACACTGGTGAACAAGTGACCTGAAACTGCAGCTTTCGCTGCCTACAGCCCTGGACTGAATTCAGGCCAGAGCAATAGGCAGAAAAAGCTTCCATTTCAGGCCTCTCGTGCACAGGCCTGCCCAGGCCTCTTGTGCACCAGCCAGCCTCGTGTGCAGCACACACGGGCAGTCTGGTGCACAAGAGGCCTGAAAGGGCAGCTTTCACTGCTTTCGGCCCTGTCCTTAGTGCACCCAACTTCCGAGATTCAGTGCATTCAGGACAGGGTGCCACTCTGCCACTCACAGAACTCCGCCTCTGCGGGATTCCACAGAGTTTTAGATCAACTATGTGGAATTCTGAGGAGCAGAACTCTGTGAGCTCAACCCAGGCCTAAATTAGGCCCTGACGTATTTCTACAAAAGCGGTGTAACAATCGGGTGTGCTGAAGTTGCCAAAGCTCTAGGGTGCCTGAAGAGACATCATGGAAGAGCAAAACCTTGTGTCCTTGTAATTGTATCATTTTCATTGTCCTTGCATTGGTCATTACCGGTTCTTTTAATTTGAAGAAAATAAATTTTATGAGATTGTCTGATGGTAACTTTTTGATTTGGTAGGGTGAAAAAAACTTCGGGTCTTAACTAATTTGATCAAAAATTCTTCATTTTTGGACAGGATAAGGGAAAAGAGGGTCTTTAGGTAACCACATTGGGGACCTCATAGATCCCTGACTCTAATATTATTCCTTCTGGAAGGGTTCTCGTTGTTTTCTTACTTTTCCAACAAGTTAGTGTGGTGTCTATCAAGTACTGACATCCTTTCCTCTTGCACATGTTTTTGTTCAACTGTTTGGCAATTAAGGTTTCTATTTGCTCTAGTCTGTTCTCTGTTTTTTTAAAGACTGGGAGCCAACTCCGATATTAGTATATCACGCGCACGTGTGTGTGTGTGTGTGCGCACGCACTCGCCTATTCGTCTATGAAGGATTCTTTTGGTCTAGTATTTTCTCTGCTTTTTAAAGGCTGTGGTATAACTCATATATGTACTTCTCTATGTCATGGGATAGGAAAGACAGCTCTGATTTAATTTTTCTTATAAATGATTGTATGTCTCCTCCTGTCAATAGATACTTCGCTTCAGCTAAGTCTACAGGGGTCTCATTTTCAGTTACTTCTTTGGAGCAATGACCTTCCTTTTGTTCCCAATGTCTTTTTTATGTTATCCCAACATGTCTTCGACAGATACGTTTTAGATTGTGTGCTTCTCATGGATGCTATTTTCACTTGAGCGCTTGGTCCCTTCAATCATTAACTTATTTTCATGCTTGTGGCTTTCATTACAGTCTGCCAGCAAATGTTGAGATCGCCTCATTTCTAATACTTTTGTGTCTAGAATTTGATTGTGGGAGGAAACTTGTGTTTGCACTTTCGCCCCTTGGTATAACTCACCATGCAAGCCTGCCAATGGCTGTGCAAACACAGTCAGGTGGCTAAAGACCTCACTAGCGAGATGGCAAGGTTTCTTTGGGAATAAGCTCATCAATCACAGCTGAATAATGTTTGTGGAAGTAAAGCTTGATTGGGATTTCTTTAATTCATTTACATAAAAGTCTCAGGGCGTAATTAAAATCTTTCCGTTTCAAAGTGTGGTAGTGGTGACTAATTTGTGTCAATGTAGGACCCTGAATCTTTGTGCCTTGTCTCTTGTGTAATTGAGGTGTTTGCTCGCATTTAGAGTCTCTCATGGTGAGATGTTCATAATGTGGTGGCTGTCATCTTGTGAATCCAGCAGTTGCTGTGTCCACTCTCCATTTAACCACCTACCCTCCCTCAGTCATTCTCGATGAGCAGATGGTCTTATTTATGCCTCCTGGCCAGGAGCTATCATCCCCAGCAGGCCTGACAGCAGCTCAGTGCCGGAGCTCAGCAAGGAAAAATATGTCTGGGTCCTTGCTGTGGCCATGCGCCTCTGCATTCCAAATCTAAAGTGTGCCTTATATAACTTGCCAAATTTGTCATGTATAGATCTCATATCCACACATCCTTGCTGTATCCATCTTGTCACCATAGACTGCAGAGACATCTTCATAGAAATCCGGTTGGATGCACAGTAGAGATTTTGAGGAGTATGTGGTACACCCAATCAACTTTCATATTAACCTACCTCATACTTGTGACATGAGTAAAATCCAGAACGGTACATTGGTGTCACCCAGTAACAAGCATGTAAAAAGATATTTCCGCTTGCCATCGTCATCAGAGTTCTATTCAGTTCACTCAGGGTGCTGAAAACGCTCTCCCTCTAAGCGCATCATCTAAGGGTTGAATGTGATGCAACTACCAAGACCAGTTGATGTCTGACTGCTCGTAAGCGTGTTTTGTGGGATCAAAGCTGAGACGCTGTCTGTTTACACTACCTTCCAAATGCAGTTAATACCGCCAGCTCATATCGTGAGATTGGCTGTGTATAATGCAATAATCTGCAGTGGGCCCTGGAAAAAGTCCAGAACATCTAGCACACAGACATCTGAAAGGCATAGACCTTGCCCATCAAGGTTATTGTGTTCCAATAAATGAAGACCATTTGTGTTCTTCAACACCTAGCCAGATATTCGGGACCATTTTCCCTTACGGTTGAAGCCATAGGGTAGGTAGACAGTGGTCCAGTGGACGACAACTTGCTCCCCCAAAGTTTCAAATATAGAAAACGTTTTTTCCATTAAAAGCAGTGCCGGTTTCTTTAAGGAAATAGGGCTGCTTTAAAAAAGAAAAAGTTGTACAGTTTAAATAAAATCATAGCTGTGGTGGTCTTCTATCCTTTGCAGACTACCATCCCTGTAATTACAGTGAATCACAGGGATCGCAAATTGTGATCTGCAAAACGAATAATACTTTGTCATTCTGCAACTTCTGCCATTCAGTATTTTGTGAACTGATCTATGAGCGCATATGCAGAAAGTCTGTAAACTAATTCCGATCACTTTTTGCAAATGGAATAATAGCGCATCTGGGGCCAGATGTAGCAAAGGCTTTTACCCATTCTGTGTCAATGGGAAAAAGTGTTCATACATATGGCCCTTGGTCCCAATTGCACTTAAGAATATTTTAAAATAGAATTTGCTTTGAACTCTCTTAATGTCTGGATAGAAGCGGGCTTAGCCTACACACCAACGACCTTCATGATATCTAGTTTGTCATTGAAAGTATAGCTAGGTAGCTTTGGTTCTCAGTACCGCGTACGCAGGTTTCTTGCAGGAGTAATTGAGCAGTGCTTTGTGGACTCCAGGAGCCATTAAATGATAGCTGTAACTGGAGGATCTTACCTAGAAGACACCTGAGCTGGTGGGATCAAAATAAAAGCTGTAATTACGAATAAAACATACTCATTTCCATTATCCGTTGGCATATAATCTACACACTTCAAGAACTGATGTGATATAAGGATTTACCCAGTGTTTAATTTGCAGAACAATAGGTGCGGGTGTCCAAACCTCTGTCCCGATACCCACGAGTCCATCAAAAGCTCATAGAGAGTGGTTTTGATCAAAAAGTGTAATAACAGTCTCATTTTCAGCTCTTGAGCCGTTCTGATATGGAACCAATGATTAGGGTAGCTAACTCAGGAATAACTTCTGTTTATGCTTCAAACACATTAATAGCCATTTCTCCCTGGGCTTAAGCCTAGCCACAAGATGGGTATCTCCCACCTCTCTTCCCCAGTCTTTCCCTTGCCCTCCTTCTACCCAACGTCCTTTCGGGTCCGATATCCCTCAACGCTCTCTTTCGTCACAAAAAGTGCCCCGAATTTGAAATACACAAATACAACAAATCACATCATGCTACCTGGATATAGTCCATTCTTGGCCACCATCTCTACAGGAAGCGATGTAAGCCAATGAAAAGTAGTGTCAGAACTCAAGTCTTGCCAACTGGCAGACAGCAAGATCCAGCAGCAACCAGAGAAAAACAATCGCCCTTATGTGTCGTACATCAATTAGGCACCTATTGAATAGCACATTCAATAATTAACCAACTTTACATGACCTTTTCTGCAACAGTCAGAAATGTATTCCATCTGCAAATCTTTGCCAGGAGAATTCGTATTGGACCCACTTTTTGTACCCGATGTCCTCTATTTTCATAACTTTTCCACCCCCTCTTTTGTGCCCGCTGCTGCCACGCTGTTGAGTGCTCTTAAACATCATTATTAATGCCAATGAGAAAATAAAGTTGGAAATAACCCGGGCTATCAGCTGTCGGGGACAGATAATTGTTTGCGATATGCCATTCAAAAGGCACTCGACATCTTAGAAGACGCGTAAATAAACACAATGTAAGTTGAGGCGTATGTGTTACAATCTGGCGCCTTCTGGTGCAACCTGTAGTTTTTCCTAACTTGGAAATCTTGACACTTGGATCACAATGTACAAAAAAGCAGTATTTTTTTCCCTCCGCACAGCTATCTCTGGCCCAATGAGTAGCCAGCAGGTGGGAGGAAGCAATCGCAAATGTCTATTCATGATGCTGGCAGCCTCCCCCACAATCCATAAAACATTTGAGGATGAGAAGCCTAAAGAGGCAATTTGGTTTTCATATTGCATATGCTTCAGAACCGATTGTGATTTTGCATAAATACTTTCCTATCTTTTGAAGAATTATATAGATGACATGTGGCAGCCTTACTTTTCGTTCATTCGGCGATAAACGCCGCCTCTTTATATTGCATGAGCCGCACCGCAAACGGTGAAATATTGCCATGCAAATGTGGAGCGCAACAAAAAGAGAGCAAAGAAAGTTATTGGGAGTTAGAGAGCAAGATAAAGGCAGCAGATATTAGAGAGTGTGGAGCATTATTGAATGTAACAGCTCTGGAGATGTGTCTACAATGGGTGCCTGATGTGCTTAGAAGCCTCCTCTCATCGCCCACAAAAAAGGAGCTTGACAAATAATTAGAACCCGCGCTAGCTTTTTGGAATTTATTTTTGCGTCTAGTTTTTCACTTTATGCCAAATCCTAATTATGTATGGATATGACAAATAATGCGCCATGCTACCCTCTGAAGTGATGTCGAGTTGGTGAATTTGTACAGCCAGTGTTCTGTTGAGAGTCTCTCTCTGTTGTATTTAAAACTTTCCGCACTTCCTCTTGATTATTCCTGCCCTAACACATTTTCGATCACTCGGTAGGGAGAATGAGCTGCAGTCTTTAAGAATACGAGTCCCGAACGCTAAACCAACCTTCCTCTTCGGTCCTTGCCTCAGCTAAACAGACAGTGACTATAAGTTTGGAATGTTCGTGTCCACTTAGAAAGCAGAAACAGGATAATGGCGTTGCATGTCTTCTTGAAAGCGTCTTTATTTAATACTCCTCGTTACAAAATTGAATTGCTAGTGTTAGAAACATTTTATTGCCGGTCTCACTACATAATGATTGAAGGGGGGGAGGAGGGCAGCGGCTGGAGGGTTGGAGGGTGAAGATGTGTCTCAATGATCTGAGTTGCAGGTGTCGTGGATTTCCAACAATAACTGTTTGGAGCAGGTAGGCTAAGATGTCGTTTCTTGATTTGGAAACCAAATACTTTGTCAGGGTTCTCTCCTCAGGCTACATGAGAATTCAGGTGATCAATGATTTATTGCTGAGGAAAGGAGAGTAGTGTCGCTTGACTTTGATGCATCGAGCGATACTTAATAAATGTATGGCAGCTTGAGGGGAGGTGTTAGACCTTAGTTTTTCTATTTTCTTAAGATATCTAGTTGATGCACGCTTCACTTGCACTTGGCTTTTGTTAGAAATGGGGTTTTTGGTTGGCAGTCAGGTTGCCCT
Source organism: Pleurodeles waltl (assembly GCF_031143425.1). NCBI lineage: Eukaryota > Metazoa > Chordata > Amphibia > Caudata > Salamandridae > Pleurodeles > Pleurodeles waltl. The sequence goes on from NC_090440.1 coordinate 945,490,924, forward strand.
CTGTCCAAGCAAGAACCCTCACTCTAGTCAGGGTAAGTCACACACAATCCAAAATCAGCCTGTGCTCACCCTCCGGTAGCTTGGCAGGAGCAGTCAGGCTTAACTTAGAAGGCAATGTGTAAAGCATTTGTGCAATAAATCATACAACACCATAGCATAACACCACAAAAATACACCACACAGTGTTTAGAAAAATATATAATATTTATCTCGGTATCTTCAGGTCAAAACGATCAAAGTTGCAATACGAATTTGTAAAGATATCACTGAAAAGTGATAGAAAGTGTCTTAAGTCTTTAGAAAGTAAACAAAGTCTCTTTCAAACACAAAGTACCTGGTTTCTGGTGGAAAATCTCCTCAGAGGGCCACAGGAGAAGAGGTGCGTGGAAAACTGGTGTGTGCGTCGATTTCTCCTCAGCACACACGGACTTGCGTCGTTATTTTCCACGCGGGGAGTCGGGCGTTGTTTTCCGGCGCGCGGACAGTCTCTTACTGTGGTTTGCGGGGAGTACCAGATGTCCCGGGTCTGTGCGTGGATTTTCCTGCTTGTTTTCCGGCTGCGCGTCATTCTGCGGGGCTGCGCGTCGAAGTTTCGATCTCACGGCAGGCGTCGCGTCGATTTCTCCTGCGGAGTCGGGCGGCGTTGTCCTTGCGAGGCCGTGCGTCAAAGTTTCGATCTCACGGCAGGCGTCGCGTCGATTTCTCCTGCGGAGTCGGGCAGCGTTGTCCTTGCGAGGCCGTGCGTCAAAGTTTTGATCTCACGGCAGGCGTCGCGTCGATTTCTCCCGGGAAGTCGGGCGGCGTTGTCCTTGCGAGGCCGTGCGTCAAAGTTTCGGTCGTCCCGAAGACGTTGCGTCGATCAGCGTCGGTGTGCGGCGTTTTTCTTGCCGCGGAACAAGCTGTGCGTCGAAAAGTTCGGCGCACGGAGCATCCAAGAGGAAGAGAGAAGTCTTTTTGGTCCTGAGACTTCAGGGAACAGGAGGCAAGCTCTATCCAAGCCCTTGGAGAGCACTTTTACAGCCAGACAAGAGTTCAGCAAGGCAGCAGGCCAACAGCAAGGCAGCAGTCCTTTGTAGAAAAGCAGACAGGTGAGTCCTTTGGGCAGCCAGGCAGTTCAGCAAGGCAGCAGGCCAACAGCAAGGCAGCAGTCCTTTGTAGAAAATCAGACAGGTGAGTCCTTTGAGCAGCCAAGCAGTTCCTCTTGGCAGGATGTAGTTTCTGGTTCAGGTTTCTTCTCCAGCAAGTGTCTGATGAGGTAGGGCAGAGGCCCTGTTTTATACTAAGTTGTGCCTTTGAAGTGGGGGTGACTTCAAAGAGTGTCTAAGAAATGCACCAAGCCCCCTTTCAGTTCAATCCTGTCTGCCAGAGTCCCAGTAGGGGGTGTGGCAGTCCTTTGTGTGAGGGCAGGCCCTCCACCCTCCCAGCCCAGGAAGACCCATTCAAAATGCAGATGTATGCAAGTGAGGCTGAGTACCCTGTGTTTGGGATGTGTCTGAGTGAATGCACAAGGAGCTGTCAACTAAACCTAGCCAGACGTGGATTGAAGGGCACAACAAGATTTTAGTGCAAAGAAATGCTCACTTTCTAAAAGTGGCATTTCTAGAATAGTAATATTAAATCCGACTTCACCAGTCAGCAGGATTTTGTATTACCATTCTGGCCATACTAAATATGACCTTCCTGCTCCTTTCAGATCAGCAGCTGCCACTTCAACAGTGTATGAGGGCAGCCCCAATGTTAGCCTATGAAAGGAGCAGGCCTCACAGTAGTGTAAAAACGAATTTAGGAGTTTTACACTACCAGGACATATAACTACACAGGTACATGTCCTGCCTTTTACCTACACAGCACCCTGCTCTAGGGGTTACCTAGGTCACACATTAGGGATGACTTATATGTAGTAAAAGGGGAGTTCTAGGCTTGGCAAGTACTTTTAAATGCCAAGTCGAAGTGGCAGTGAAACTGCACACACAGGCCTTGCAATGGCAGGCCTGAGACAGGGTTAAGGGGCTACTGAGGTGGGTGGCACAACCAGTGCTGCAGGGCCACTAGTAGAATTTAATCTACATGCCCTAAGCACATGTAGTGCACTCTACCAGGGACTTACAAGTAAATTAAATAGTCAATCATGGATAAACCAATCAGTAGTACAATTTACACAGAGAGCATATGCACTTTAGCACTGGTTAGCAGTGGCAAAGTGCCCAGAGGTCAAAAGCCAACAACAACAGGTCAGAAAAAATAGGAGGAAGGAGGCAAAAAGTTTGGGGATGTCCCTGTCAAAAAGCCAGGTCCAACATGACCCCCTACCAGCCTAAAGCCAGGGGAGAACAATCACTATCCTGATGTACTTCCCTGTTTGAGGCGACAGAACAAGGACCCAGGCCCACAACAGCAGGGGCATGCTCCAGTTCTTCGCCTTCCTGCCTCCAATTGGATCCCTCTGTCCATACTCTCAGGGCCCACTAAGCCAACCCAGGGGGAACTTTTCACCTTACCTGCGGATCCCATCTGTGCAGCACCTAACCTTACCTTGCTCACAGATGTATCCCAGGAGCAGGATAGTACCACCATGACCAACACAGTGGTGTTGCCCACTCTACCCCCGGGTTGGGACACTTGTCCCCTCCCCTGGGATAACTCCGTCCACCCGGACAGCAAGCCACAGTGATTACTGACAGCTGCCAGGGATGAGAGCCAGGCCCCAGGCCTCTCAAAGCTCTCCAACCACTGTGGCTGTGGAGAGTGGGGGGCGGTAGCCCCAGGTGCTGGGCACCCTTTAACCACTCTCCCTTCCACCAGGTCAGGGATGGCAGCCTGAACCTGGTCCTCCCCTCTGGGGCTCTGTACCCTCCCTCCTGGAGCGGTACCCCCAGAGTCCAACATGGTCAGGGTGCTTACAGAAGTCGCCCTGTACCATTCCTCCACCAGTGCAGGGCTGTTAACCTGCAACTGGCCCTCCAACCTGGGGCCTGTACCTTCAGGTTGGACTAGGGCCCGGGGTGAGGCTTCCCTCCCCCTGCCCTCCCTTCTGGGGTCCAGCACCCTCCAACTAGGAGTGGCCTCCTCAGAAGACAACATGGTAGGGGCACTGTTATCAGTAGCCCCTCCCTCCAGGTCCGGGGGGACACCCTGAACCTGGTCTTCCAGCTCAGGGTCTGTACCCTCAGACTGGATCACTGCCTGGCAAACCAGGACTTCCTGGGAGGCACACCTACCCCCCACCAGGTCAGAGTTTAACCTCTGCACCTGACCATTCAACTCAGAGTCACCACCCTGAAGTTGAACAATTGCCTGGCACGCCAGGACTTCCTGGAGGGCACACTGACCCTCCACCAGGTCAGAGTTTAACCTCTGAACTGGGCCATTCAACTCAGAGTCACCACCCTGAAGTTGAACAATTGCCTGGCACGTCAGGACTTCCTGGAGGGCACACTGACCCTCCACCAGGTCAGAGTTTAACCTCTGGACCTGGTTCTCCAACCTAGGGTCACCACCCTGAGGTTGGGCAACTGCCTGGCACGCCAGGGCTTTTTGGGGGGCACACCTACCCCCCACCAGGTCAGAGTTTAACCTCTGAACCCGGTTATCCAACCCAGAGTCAGCACCCTGAGGTTGGACAACTGCCTGGTACACCAGGACTTCCAGGGAGGCACACCTACCTCCCACCAGGTCAGAGTTTAACCTCTGAGCCTGGTGCCCCAACCCAGGGTCAGCACCCTGAGATTGGGCAATTGCCTGGCACGCCAGGACTTTCTGGGGGGCACACCTACCCCCCACCAGGTCAGAGTTTAACCTCTGAACTTGGCCATTCAACTCAGAGTCACCACCCTGAAGTTGAACAATTGCCTGGCACGCCAGGACTTCCTGGAGGGCACACTGACCCTCCACCAGGTCAGAGTTTAACCTCTGTTATCAGTAGCCCCTCCCTCCAGGTCCGGGGGGACACCCTGAACCTGGTCTTCCAGCTCAGGGTCTGTACCCTCAGACTGGATCACTGCCTGGCAAACCAGGACTTCCTGGGAGGCACACCTACCCCCCACCAGGTCAGAGTTTAACCTCTGCACCTGACCATTCAACTCAGAGTCACCACCCTGAAGTTGAACAATTGCCTGGCACGCCAGGACTTCCTGGAGGGCACACTGACCCTCCACCAGGTCAGAGTTTAACCTCTGAACTGGGCCATTCAACTCGGAGTCACCACCCTGAAGTTGAACAATTGCCTGGCACGCCAGGACTTCCTGGAGGGCACACTGACCCTCCACCAGGTCAGAGTTTAACCTCTGGACCTGGTTCTCCAACCTAGGGTCACCACCCTGAGGTTGGGCAACTGCCTGGCACGCCAGGGCTTTTTGGGGGGCACACCTACCCCCCACCAGGTCAGAGTTTAACCTCTGAACCCGGTTATCCAACCCAGAGTCAGCACCCTGAGGTTGGACAACTGCCTGGTACACCAGGACTTCCAGGGAGGCACACCTACCTCCCACCAGGTCAGAGTTTAACCTCTGAGCCTGGTGCCCCAACCCAGGGTCACCACCCTGAGATTGGGCAATTGCCTGGCACGCCAGGACTTTCTGGGGGGCACACCTACCCCCCACCAGGTCAGAGTTTAACCTCTGAACTTGGCCATTCAACTCAGAGTCACCACCCTGAAGTTGAACAATTGCCTGGCACGCCAGGACTTCCTGGAGGGCACACTGACCCTCCACCAGGTCAGAGTTTAACCTCTGGACCTGGTTCTCCAACCTAGGGTCACCACCCTGAGGTTGGGCAACTGCCTGGCACGCCAGGGCTTTCTGTGGGGCACACCTACCCCCCACCAGGTCAGAGTTTAACCTCTGAACCCGGTTATCCAACCCAGAGTCAGCACCCTGAGGTTGGACAACTGCCTGGTACACCAGGACTTCCAGGGAGGCACACCTACCTCCCACCAGGTCAGAGTTTAACCTCTGAGCCTGGTGCCCCAACCCAGGGTCACCACCCTGAGATTGGGCAATTGCCTGGCACGCCAGGACTTTCTGGGGGACACACCTACCCCCCACCAGGTCAGAGTTTAACCTCTGAACTTGGCCATTCAACTCAGAGTCACCACCCTGAAGTTGAACAATTGCCTGGCACGCCAGGACTTCCTGGAGGGCACACTGACCCTCCACCAGGTCAGAGTTTAACCTCTGGACCTGGTTCTCCAACCTAGGGTCACCACCCTGAGGTTGGGCAACTGCCTGGCACGCCAGGGCTTTCTGTGGGGCACACCTACCCTCCACCAGGTCAGAGTTTAACCTCTGAACCCGGTTATCCAACCCAGAGTCAGCACCCTGAGGTTGGACAACTGCCTGGTACACCAGGACTTCCAGGGAGGCACACCTACCTCCCACCAGGTCAGAGTTTAACCTCTGAGCCTGGTGCCCCAACCCAGGGTCACCACCCTGAGGTTGGGCAATTGCCTGGCATGCCAGGACTTTCTGGGGGGCACACCTACCCCCCACCAGGTCAGAGTTTAACCTCTGAACCTGGTCATCCAACCCAGAGTCAACACCCTGAGGTTGGACAATTGCCTGGCACAGCAGGAGTTCTTGGGAGGCACGTCTACCTCCCACCAGGTCAGAGTTTAACCTCTGAACCTGGGTATCCAACCCAGAGTCACCACCCTGAGGTTGAATCTTTGCCTGGCATGCCAGGACTTCCTGGGGGGCACTCTCACCCCCCACAAGGGACACACCGTCCCCAAGGGCCACACAAGAGTCTGGTTGGCGCAGGTCTCCCGACCTCTGCCCATCCGGCAGAGTCTGGGTTTCCCCCAAACCAGAAACGGTTTCACCTGGGTCATTCCTGGGGGGCTCTGCTCTCAGAGCTGTCCCCTGACTCTCAAGGTCCTCCACTGGGGTCTGCAACCCCCTCTCAACCCTATGTCTGGACTTCTGCACCCCCTCACTAGGAGGGGTACTGCCAGACACCAGAACTGTTGGGATGCTGGCTACAGTCACCCCCCCAAGTTCTTCTGACACTGCAGGGCTTCCCTCAAAAGGTGGCCCTACGGTACAGGCTTGGCTTCCCTCCTGGTGTTCCCTCATGGAACCCTCTAGGACCTGGGACCTACCTGGGACACTACAATCCTTTCCCACCACACTCGGTTGGGAACCACCTAGACCACTCCCTTCAGGAGCACCCCCAAATGCCTCTTCAGACTCTCTGGTACTCACCCAGAAGTCTGCCTCCATTGTAAGTTCCCTGGGGTCAGAGAACTCACACTCCACCTGGTGTTGGCGTAGCTCTGGAAAATAAGGACCAGACATATGCTCTCCAGCAATTACATCACTCTGCCCTTCACATGTATTAACCACAGTACCCTTCACCCAACCACCCAGTAACTCAACCTTGGAAAAGCACTCTACTTCACCCTCCTGAGACTGGTGAGACAGTATCTGTCTGTCCCTGACACTCAACCCATACTCTTCTGGGATGTCTCTACACTCTATATCCAGGATGTCCACCAGGGGGGAACCCTTTTCTCTGTCACTCTCTGCTAGAGTCAGTAAAGTGTCCCTCCCCCAGTAGGAATATGACTCCCTGTGCCAGTTCCCCAATCCTTCTCAGGGACCCTGTGCATAACGGGAACTACCTCATACCCTTAAACCGCCTGGGGTGTGTCAACTCCCTTCTTCAAGTTGGGCACCACATCTCTGGGCTTGTGCCCTCCTTCAGCAGTACTAGATGCAAGATTTTTGCTGCCACCATCTGAACTGGACTCAGCCCTTCCGGCCTCCAGTTTCAGCTCTTTACAGCTCAGCTCTTGAGCTGCAATCTTTTCTTCTTCCAGGGCTAAGAGTCTTTTTGCCTCAACCTCTGCAAGATACTCCTCTAATTGTTGCTCCTGTCGCCTTTGACCTCGGAGCCATTCATCTATTTCTGGGTCACTGTCCAAATCTGAGTAGTCTTCCTCCTCAGGTGCGTAGTCCTCCTCCTCATCTGAGGGGTACTTAGTCATTTGGTTTCTTGCTGCCTCTCTCTCTGCCCATCTTTCCTCCCCCAGACTATGTAGTGATGGAGCATCTCCGCCTTAGTAGATCTCCTTGCTACAGGAAGGCCCCATTTTCTGCAAAGCTTCCTTAGGTCAGCCTTAGTGAGGTGGTCAGTACGAACAAAGAATGAGTAGGTACACAATCCCATTCTGATAAGATCTTGTCAGCAAAAAACAAAATTCAAAGTCCAAAATATCAATAGTATATCCAGGAGGACATCAGAGAACCAAAAGCCAAAAAAAGATGAAAAATCAAGTTGACCTTCAACTGTGGGTAGGTAGTGAAATACTTAGCTATTGTATGTCACTGCACAAACACAAGTCCTATCCTCACCGCTGATCACCAATGTTAGAAATTGGGTTTTTGGTTGGCAGTCAGGTTGCCCTCTGTCCAAGCAAGAACCCTCACTCTAGTCAGGGTAAGTCACACACAATCCAAAATCAGCCTGTGCTCACCCTCCGGTAGCTTGGCAGGAGCAGTCAGGCTTAACTTAGAAGGCAATGTGTAAAGCATTTGTGCAATAAATCATACAACACCATAGCATAACACCACAAAAATACACCACACAGTGTTTAGAAAAATATATAATATTTATCTGGGTATCTTCAGGTCAAAACGATCAAAGTTGCAATACGAATTTGTAAAGATATCACTGAAAAATGATAGAAAGTGTCTTAAGTCTTTAGAAAGAAAACAAAGTCTCTTTCAAACACAAAGTACCTGGTTTCTGGTGGAAAATCTCCTCAGAGGGCCACAGGAGAAGAGGTGCGTGGAAAACTGGTGTGTACGTCGATTTCTCCTCAGCACACACGGACTTGCGTCGTTATTTTCCACGCAGGGAGTCTCTTACTGTGGTTTGCGGGGAGTACCAGATGTCCCGGGTCTGTGCGTGGATTTTCCTGCTTGTTTTCCGGCTGCGCGTCGTTCTGCAGGGCTGTGCGTCGAAGTTTCGACCTCACAGCAGGCGTAGCGTCGATTTCTCCTGCGGAGTCGGGCGGCGTTGTCCTTGCGAGGCCGTGCGTCAAAGTTTCGATCTCACGGTAGGCGTCGCGTCGATTTCTCCTGCGGAGTCGGGTGGCGTTGTCCTTGCGAGGCCGTGCGTCAAAGTTTTGATCTCACGGCAGGCGTAGCGTCGATTTCTCCCGGGAAGTCGGGCGGCGTTGTCCTTGCAAGGCCGTGCGTCAAAGTTTCGGTCGTCCCGAAGACGTCGCGTCGATCAGCGTCGGTGTGCGGCGTTTTTCTTGCCGCGGAACAAGCTGTGCGTCGAAAAGTTCGGCGCACGGAGCGTCCAAGAGGAAGAGAGAAGTCTTTTTGGTCCTGAGACTTCAGGGAACAGGAGGCAAGCTCTATCCAAGCCCTTGGAGAGCACTTTTACAGCCAGACAAGAGTTCAGCAAGGCAGCAGGCCAACAGCAAGGCAGCAGTCCTTTGTAGAAAAGCAGACAGGTGAGTCCTTTGGGCAGCCAGGCAGTTCAGCAAGGCAGCAGGCCAACAGCAAGGCAGCAGTCCTTTGTAGAAAAGCAGACAGGTGAGTCCTTTGATCAGCCAGGCAGTTCCTCTTGGCAGGATGTAGTTTCTGGTTCAGGTTTCTTCTCCAGCAAGTGTCTGATGAGGTAGGGCAGAGGCCCTGTTTTATACTAACTTGTGCCTTTGAAGTGGGGGTGACTTCAAAGAGTGTCTAAGAAATGCACCAAGCCCCCTTTCAGTTCAATCCTGTCTGCCAGAGTCCCAGTAGGGGGTGTGGCAGTCCTTTGTGTGAGGGCAGGCCCTCCACCCTCCCAGCCCAGGAAGACCCATTCAAAATGCAGATGTATGCAAGTGAGGCTGAGTACCCTGTGTTTGGGGTGTGTCTGAGTGAATGCACAAGGAGCTGTCAACTAAACCTAGCCAGACGTGGATTGAAGGGCACAACAAGATTTTAGTGCAAAGAAATGCTCACTTTCTAAAAGTGGCATTTCTAGAATAGTAATATTAAATCCGACTTCACCAGTCAGCAGGATTTTGTATTACCATTCTGGCCATACTAAATATGACCTTCCTGCTCCTTTCAGATCAGCAGCTGCCACTTCAACAGTGTATGAGGGCAGCCCCAATGTTAGCCTATGAAAGGAGCAGGCCTCACAGTAGTGTAAAAACGAATTTAGGAGTTTTACACTACCAGGACATATAACTACACAGGTACATGTCCTGCCTTTTACCTGCACAGCACCCTGCTCTAGGGGTTACCTAGGTCACACATTAGGGATGACTTATATGTAGTAAAAGGGGAGTTCTAGGCTTGGCAAGTACTTTTAAATGCCAAGTCGAAGTGGCAGTGAAACTGCACACACAGGCCTTGCAATGGCAGGCCTGAGACAGGGTTAAGGGGTTACTGAGGTGGGTGGCACAACCAGTGCTGCAGGGCTACTAGTAGCATTTAATCTACCTGCCCTAGGCACATGTAGTGCACTCTACCAGGGACTTACAAGTAAATTAAATAGTCAATCATGGATAAACCAATCAGTAGTACAATTTACACAGAGAACATATGCACTTTAGCACTGGTTAGCAGTGGTAAAGTGCCCAGAGGTCAAAAGCCAACAACAACAGGTCAGAAAAAATAGGAGGAAGGAGGCAAAAAGTTTGGGGATGTCCCTGTCAAAAAGCCAGGTCCAACAGCTTTGTATTACATATGTGGCCATCTGAGTAAAGTGTGTGGTTCTTTACTGCTCTTCAACTTCCTTTGTGGGAGTATTACGGCTGTGTTCAATTCCTCTAGGGAAAATAGAGGTCATAAATTAGGGGGTGGGGTGGTGCACACTCATTTTTCTTTAAACTGCTCTAATGTCACACAGCACAACCAACCATACACTTATATTCATTGTAAGAGCCTCCAAACTGATACAGAATATAAAAAAAAAAAACTGAAAATCGGATGAATTTTGACATCCTTAATCTGGACTTTCGCCAAGGCTAGCCTAATTTCAGTTCCATGTGAATTACCTTAGGCCAGTGCTCTTTTCGGTACAATTTCCACAAGCAACACTCTCGGGGGTAACACGATGCAGGGCTTATTATTATGTTTTGTAGTCAGGCTCAAAATTCAACAAACTGATAGAGGTAATTTCTTCTGCTCTTACTGGGCTGACGACTGCAGTCTCGTTCTGAGAGGAGGGATGACCTGTTTGTGTTCTATTGGTCAGCACTTTAAAGGGCCAAGTTTTCATCAAAGATGGCAGATATACGCAGGCTAAGATGGCAACCTCCATACATTTTGCTGACATGATTGCAAGCCAAAATGGATGCCTCTTGTTTTCTTACCTTTTGAGTCACATATGTCAAATACCTGTACAAAGGGCACATAATTAGTTCCTAACACTTTATAACAAGTTCAATGTGATCTTTATTTTTGCTCTTCACTCTCTGCTACTGGGTTTTCGAACTGTAGCTTTTTGCATTGTGTTCCTGTTCATACTTGCTTAATCATCAGGCTGATATTTTTGCACTTAGGACTTCTCTTGTTATTCTGTTGTCCCTTCATCTGCATTTCGTAGTTCTGCTGCTGCTGCTGTATACTGGGATACCTTCTGAACCATTAATCTCTTCTTCCCTGTGGCTCTTTATTTGGAACAATTGTTGGGTGATGCCCTTTGTAGACTTCACTAGAAGAGTGGAGTTCAGAAAGGGTGATCCTTACCATTGACTCTTCAAAGGAGAGAAACCTCATTTTGAGTGTATCCATTATTGACAGGTGCCCATATCCACACATCAGTAGGTAGCCCTTCAGTGAAGTAGAATGCCTGCCAACTTCTGATCCCTCTCCTAGAATCATTTGGTCTCTAACAGGTAAAGGCCTAGTACAGGTCAACCCTCTGGTTGACCTATACAACCTCTGGTTTCTAGCGTAGCGAAACACAACCCAGGCCTTGTTCACCAGCAGTTTTTTGTTACCATAGAAGTCAGGAAACAAAGCACCACCAATATTCAGTCCTGCAAAACCCATGCAACTGCTTCTACCAAAACTCACAGCAATAGGAGTTCTTCAAGACATTACTATTACAAGAGCAGAGTATAACAATAACAACACATCCCCTTCTGTTAATAAAGGAAACAAAAGAAAAGAGCAATGGTAACATTGCTGTAATATACAAATTACAGAAGGCACACAAGAACATGATGGTGTCATAGCAAAGAAACAGGAAAGAAACAAAGGCACCTTGAAAATACGATGACAACAAAAATTATGGAAATAGAAAGGACTAAGGCGAAACATAGTCTGTCCACTACACTGGTTTCTTCTTCCAGAGGTGAGATTGCAGGAGCCTCTTATTTGATGAAGTTCCATAATTAAATTCAGGCTTGGTGCTCCTCACAACAGGTGAACAGGAGAAACCATCACTGGACCCAACTTCATTGGGACTCCAGCTGTGTTGACTGAAGCATCACATTTTTCTGAGGCATCACATTATCCGAACATCACTCGTGTACAGCCTGACCATGTACTTCTTCACTTCAAAAACTGTAAAAGGGCCAGCAAAACAGGACTTGCACTTACATGCATTGCTGGGTTTCTTTTTACTTACTTTTACCTACTACACCTCCTGGAGAATAGGCCATTAACCAGGACCCTCCAGCCATCTCTGTCCTGAGTTTTTTTTTTAATCTAACTCCAGGTGTAGCCTATCTCATTGCAGACAGCATGGAGGACTCAGCTCCATGTGTTTCTTGGTCTTCCTTTTTTCCTTTTCCCTTGAGGGTTACAGGTCAGGGCTTGCCTGGTGGTGTTTGGTGTGGGCTTGCAAAGGGTGTGACCTATCCAACTCCAGTGTCTTTTCAGCATTTCTTCATGAGCAGGAAGTGAGAAAGACTGCTGCCATAGGTGGTTGTTGCTGATGGTGTTTGGCAAGTGGACTTGGAGGATTTTCCTCAGACAGGTGCTGATGAAAGTCTGGACTTTGTTGCTGGTAGTCACTGATGTCCTCCACATTTCTTCTCCGTACAGATGGGCTGATTTATTTTACGTTGGTATTAAAAAGCCTGATGTTGCTCTGCAGCGTTACGTCCTTGGAGCTCCATATCTTCTTTAGCTGATTGAAGGCAGCCCCTGCTTTGCCGATTCTTGCCTTGACCTTGGTGCTTGTGCTGCCCTGCTTGTCTATGACACTGCTCAGGTAGGTGAAGGCCTCAACCTGTTCCAGTGCATCACCGGCAAGAGTGGCTGCAGTTGTGCTGGCCATGTTAGCCATCAGAATTTCATTTTTCCCCTGTGGATGTTGAGGCCAATTTGTGCTGATGTGGTTTCTGCGTTGTTGGTCTTCTCTTGCATCTACAGATAGATGTGGGATAGTGGGGCCTGGCCGTCTGCAAAGTCCAGGTCGTCGAGCTTCATCCAAGGTGTCCATTTGATACCATTTCTTCTCCTTGCAGTGGATGCCTTCACGATCCAGTCTGTGACCAAAAGAAAGAGAAAACACAAGAGCAAACAACCCTAGGGGACTCCATTTCTCACTTGGAAGTTCTGTGAGTTGTCCTCCATGGAATTTCTGGCCTGTCATTCCCTCATAGGAGTTCCTGATGACTCTTATGAGTTTATCTGGCATACCGTAGTAGCAGAGGATTTTTCAAAGGGTCTCTTTGCCCATGCTGTTGATGCCTTTTCATAGTCAGCAAGTTTAACATAGAGGGGAGAGTTCCATTCCATGGACTGCTCAATGATGATGAGCAGTGTTGCAATCTGGTCTGTGCAGGATCTATTTTGCAGAAGCCACTTTGCTGGTCTCCTAATTGAGCGTCAATTTGTTCCATTTCATTCTGTTCAGGATGATTCTGTTGAACACTTTGTCTGTACACACATGACAGAGGAATAATAGTACAGTCATCGCTGTGTAGTTTGCACAGTTACTCTGGTCACCTTTCTTGGCAATCTTGATGAGATATCTCTCCTTCCAGTCTGATGACGCCATTTCCTCTTTCTAAAGCCTACCAAACATGAGGTAGAGCATGTCTGGAAGAGCATGTCTATTGATGTTTCAGTGTCTACCATCAGTGCCTCTACAGCAATCTTGTCAGGTCCTGCTGCCTTCCCATTTCCCAGATGTTTAATGGCTTGATATATTTCTTCCTTGGTTGGTCTTCTTCAGTCGATTGGCAAGTCTTTGTCAGCTGGCTGTATGTCAGTTAAATACTGAGGCACAGACTGGTTCAACAGTTATTCAAAGTGCTCCACCCTTCTTTGTTCTTGGCATTCTTTACCCATGATTGTATTCCCAGCTTTGTCTTTCACAGGGCTTTCTGGGTTGCTGTATCTGCTAGAGAGTTTCCTTGTTTGTTGTTTTTTTCTACCAGACTAAACTTCCCAATTTCCAAGCAAACTCACAAACAGCCATCTTGATGTCAAATCTCTTTTTTTGCATGCTGTTAATAACTTCTTCATGCACAGACACACTTCTCCACCATCGTCTTGGGTTTTTGGCCAGCAGCCACCCAACTGAGCAGGGCTAAGCTTCGTGCTCATCACTATACCTCTCAAACATGCAAAAGGGGTGACTGAAGTCACAATGAAGGGAGCAGTTGAATTGGCTCACAAGTTCTTCCCGAACATTTTGTTCAGAGGTGCTCTCAGGTCATTCGTTGTGTGGATTCTAGATTTGATAGGTCTAGTCATTCGCTTGTCTAAGCTATTAGCCTGCAGTGTATAGAAAACAGTTTTCTGATGTACAACACACAAATGTTTGAGAAAATTTTGCATCTCTCAGAGCTGAACTTCATTGTCCATAACACACCCTCACTCGCAAATTCAGTCTTTAAAAAGTTCAACACATTCCTAGTGTTGCCAACCTAAAACATTTACTGTAAACCTACTTACTTAGAGTTATAGTCCACAAGCAACAAGGCATACCTTCCTGGTGGGGGCAACAATGTGAATGAACTCATAAAATCAAGAGGCAACTTTATCCATAGTGACTTAGAAACCTCTACAGAAGACAAGAGTACAGGCTGCGTTTTGTCATTCCCCACACACAGGATGCAACCCCTCACTACCATTACACTTCATTTTCTATGACAGGCTGTCAGTATCACTCTTTCATTTGAGCCTTGGTGAGGTTCTTGCTAGAAGCCCCGCGTGAGCCAAATGTGATCATTTCTCCTCTCTCACCACTTGGAGAAATGCATCTGTCACTCCTCATCAATGTATTTCCACACAAACAGCACTCATTTCTGACATTCAGAAATATCTTGGTCTCATTTGACACTGCTCAATGCAGGCTGACACTTAACCATCAGCACCTTGACTGTCATAGAGTCAGGATGCTTCACCTTTGTCTACTCTCACTCCCCTTTTCCTAAGGCATTCTCTATCAGGCAGGAACTACTTTTCAATTTAATGCTTCACCTGCAACTGTAATCTGGGAGAGACAGTCTGCAACGTTGCTTCTTGTACTTGGAAGGTATTCAACATGAACGTTAAATTTCCCCAGCTCTTCAGTCCATCTTCTGATTCTAGGAGTGACCCTTATCTCTGCCTTGCAAGGAAATCACTATACAAGGGGACAATGATCTGACCTCATTTTCAATGGAACCCCCTAAAGGAAGAATTTGAAGTGGAGAATTCTGCAGGCGTAGGCCAGTGCCTTCCTCTCAATAACTGAACAATTCTCCACAGCGCTCATTAGAACTCAGGAGGAAAATCCATACCCTTCTCCTCACCATCCTACATCTGCATGAGCATTGCCCCTAAACCCTTTAGGCTGGCATCTGTGGTTAGAATCAACTTCTTATAAACATGAAAATGCTTCAAGGATAGCATCTTCCCAATCGTATTCTTTATGGTATTGACTGCCCCTTTGCAGTCTACCTGCCACTCAGACCTGGTCCCCTTTATCAGGAGTCACTTCAAAGGTTGGACCCCACTCGTAAAGTTATTGAAGACCTTGGACTAGTGCTCAGCTACCCCATGGAAGAACCTACAGTGCTCCTTGTCACTGGGGACTGGAGCTTTGATAATGCTCTCTGCCAGTTCCAACTTGGGGCTGATGCTCTCCCAATTAGGTCACAGAACTGTCCCGGAACCTTCACTTCTCTTTCTTGAGGGTGAACCCACTCTAAAAGAGTCACTTCACCACAAGTCTCAGTACTTCATCATGGTCATTCATATCCTTCCTAAAGACTAAAATGTATTTTTGGAAAAGCAATACTTGGGGCACACCCTCCAGTACCACCTTTGTCACCCTTTGAAAACACGAGGCATTGGATACCAGACCAAGGGGGTGATTCTAAGCTTGGCGGGCGGCGGTAGCCGCCCGCCAAGCGGGAACCGCCAGAAGACCATACCGCGGTCAAAATACCGCGGCGGTCATTCTGGGTTTCCCACTGGGCTGGCGGGCGACCGCCGAAAGTCCGCCCGCCAGCCCAGCGGGAAACACCCTTCCCACGAGGACGCCGGCTCAGAATGGAGCCGGCGGAGTGGGAAGGTGCGACGGGTGCAGTTGCACCCGTCGCGAATTTCAGTGTCTGCAAAGCAGACACTGAAATTCTTTGTGGGGCCCTCTTACGGGGGCCCCTGCAGTGCCCATGCCATGGAGGATTCTCAAGGGCAGCGGGAAGTCGGCGGTACACCGCCGACTTTCCGTTTCTGGCCGTGGCTGAACCGCCGCGGTCAGAATGCCCAGCGGTGCACCGCCAGCCTGTTGGCGGTGCTACCGCCGACCTCCGCCATGGCGGTAATTACCGCCAGGGTCAGAATGACCCCCCAAATGTCATACAGGTGAACCTGAATCTCCCCACAGGTGTAACAAAGCATGCCAAGAGACTGGAATCCTTTTGCAGTATGACCTGGTAACAGAAAGAGGACAGGTCTAAGACACTGATAACCTTTACCTCCCCCAGCACTACTAAAGATTCCTATATACTTGGTAATGGGTGCCAGTGTAACTTATTGCACTTATTAAAGTTGGGTCACTTGAAACATAATCAAATTAATTTGCCTTAATCATTTGCTGCAAAGACCTCATGTGCCAGACACTTACAAGATTCAATTTCTTCTGTTACACCGAGATCAATTAGTCTTTGCAAGTCCTTTTTCAATGTTCTCAGCTTCAGGTTGGGAACCATCTTCTCCTTCAGGATACAGAGTTTCACTTTCAAAACACTTTTGTGTTTAAACCCTGTCATCAGGTTTAACTCATCATTATACACCAGTGAAGTCACCCCACAGATCAGCATGATCATCTACATTGGCCACCTGCATTACTTGGTCTTGCGCATTGGAGTTGAATGTTATACCTATATTTGTTTAATGATGATAACCAAAGAGATTGTCAGCATGTTTGGTGACATAGACTTTACCATTCCACTCCCTGTCACAGAACTGTATTTTCATACCAGCAAAGCCTTTAACATCAATCTTCGTACCTTTATATCTACCGGGACTAATATCTGACGGTGATAGCACTATCTCATCATTTCCAAAATGCCTCTGCCATTGTTTATAACCCACCATGGTGCATGGTGAGCTGGGATCTGCCATTACCAACAGTTTCTTGTCACCCAGCATAACTTCACATTCTGACACAACAATAACCTCACACCTTTGGTGAGTTCCTGCCCATACTGAACTGAGATTTTTCTCTCTTGCACACCCTGGTGTAATGTACTTTCTTGCCGCACCTACTGCGCATAGCATTTTACACTTTGCAACCTGGACTATTAGACAACTGTACTGGGTCCTGCACAACATCAGCATGACAATGCCATGCTCCATATGGAAGTACACAGAAGAATAACCACAAGAAAACCTCTTCACCTTTTGAAGTAAAGAAGACCATGCTGGCCATGGAGAATGCCCACCAGTGGCTCCAGGAGAGACTACTGTCTACCTGTCTACCTTTTAGTCCTATCTCATTCCTGTGTGAATGTCTCCTAGGTTGTCCCTCTTAGGCCATGCACAGTTGGATGTGCAAAAAAACATAATCTGAAGGCCCAAGCAAACTTTAGGCATGACTGTACATTCACCTATCCAATTACCTCTTGGCCTGCTGACTCGCAGCCAAGCCTGTCCTATCAAGCAATCCTCGTGTCATCAGAGGAAACTAAGGTATTCCACTTCCACTAGACCATGTGTATTAATACCATCTAAAATAGCCAAAGGAATCATGCAATCTAGTCACTCACTCTCTTAATAATGTTATTCATCACAGTGACCTAGCCATAGCACTTGCTGGATCATTCACCCTACTGGGAGGGCCTCCTGCATTTTTATTTCCATAGTTCAGACACAACAACCTTACATATATCAGACTATTCAGACGGAAGAATTTCAAGCTAACCACTCATTTGATCTGGGAAGTTCTTTCTCCAGCACAAACTCTCAGTCCTCTGCAGATGTCACTGCACTTCACCAGATACTCATGATTAATAAACACCTTCCTCTTGATAAGATTCGATTTCACTAAATAGTTCTGCATATTTGAACATGTTTGTGATACAGGCATTTTATTTCTATTTATATGGACGTTAATCCAAATGTCACTGGAATATGTTTAGAAAGGACACCAAATTATATAATGACTTTTTCTAGGGGCTGACAAAGTATAAAAAGTAAAGGTAAAGTGAAGTTGCCTGAGGTTGCTTAAAGTAGGGATTATGGAGGGCAGAAGTGAAACAAAAAAGGTATTATCTGGAAAAAAGGAGCTAGCCTGTGTGGGATCTGGTATCTTAGGCTAATCAGTTGCATACTACATGATTGTCAGTGTCCAACATCACAAAGCAAAAAAAACAAATCCTGAGGAAAGAAGGTATCAACAATACAACAATGCAGCGGGCCCCCTAAAAAGGAATCCAGGAAATGTCTTCTTATTGGACAACAGAGGGCACTGCTATAGCCACCGAGGCTCCAAGTATATAAATCTGATTTGCCTTGGGCTGGTTTAGATCCTCATTGAAAGGGTTATTTTCATGTCCAAGTGGGATGCTTCACATTGGGACTTTCTCTGATATTCATGAAATATAGAATATCGCCATGCACCTACAGGATTGTGGAACAAAGCTTTTTTTAAAGAATAATATTTCAAGTGTAAAAATATAAACCAAAAAAATGCTATAATGTAGCGGTGGGCGTAACTGGTGTAATTCTGTCTAGTGTAATAACTCATAATTACCACAAAATTACTCATAATTGTGTGTAACTGTGTTAAAAGTGTATTCCAGAATTTAGCACTATTTTCTTTGTGTAAAATTCACTCTTGTGTCCAAAAAGAGCCCAGGGATGTATTTTGTGCTGGGAAGATAGCACTAAATGCTACAGGACATGAACAGCAGTAGCCAACAACTGCTTGCTCTCTCTTAGTTCATTGTACCAGTGCTCCTGAGGAAGGATTTGTGTCCCAAATTACACTTTAACGCTCAAGTTGGCATATTGTCAGTATTTTGCTTCACAAAACTAATGCATACTTATTGAAATTACTCTGATTACTCCGGCATAATTAAATTTTGCCCAGGCTTACTATTATGCAACATTTCCTGTGTTTTATCCAATCAGCCACATTAACAACAAACCAAAGTAGCATCAGCCTCTGAACTCCTTTTCTCAATTTCCCTTCCCTTGTCCCTCAGACATGCACTGTTAAATCGCTCAACCTTCTGTATAACATTTTCCTAGGAAAGATATAGAGATATGTCTATTCACAGTGGTGTGAAAGATTGAAAGATAGATCGATCACACATACATCGTGAATAACATACATTTCGTGAATAGCAGACTAGTACAGGCTGGACACTTTTCAGAAAATGTAGAGATATTCATGCAAAAACAATGGAGGGTGAAAACATGTTTAGGAAGCAGTGTAAAATACTACTTTTTCCAGGTAAAAGAGGTAGAAAAGCCTTGCTGATGTATGAAGATTTTGACTAAAAATACTAAAAACACAGGAGGCAGATGTTGTTCTGTAGCTTCCTCACTGAATGGAGAAAGCGATCCTGCTGATTCCTTGATAAGCGTGATGGAATTGTGCATTCTCAAGATTCTTAAAATATTTTTACCATCTCTAGGATGAAGATGCCACAAGCCAGAGTGTTTAACCTTTGATCTCAGTTAATTTCGTAGCCATAAAACCCTTGGGCACTTTAGGATTCAAAAAAGTACAAACATTGTTTAAGGATGTCGAAAAACTTCTTTCTGATTTGGAAATCACTTTTTATGTCAGAAGGTTAAGATTTTTGACATGCTGGCAATTTTAGAGTCATAAAATGTATTATGAATGATTATTCTAGTATATTTGAAAAGGGTTAGGACAGGTAGAGATATGCCTCTTATTTTCCTGCAACAGAGTCAAGCTCTTGATGAGCTCTGTTGAGAATCATTTGACTTTAGTATTTGTTCTTGAAGACCTTCTTGAAGAGTTCCACTATTCTTTTTCCTATTGGACTTAATGGCATTCATTTGGGACTTGCCTTGGATGACTCTACAATCAAAAGGATTGTAATTGTAGTAAATTATGCTAAGAGAGGTGGTGGGTCCGCCAAAGTGAAATCATCTAGTGACCATATGAATTCCAAATTAGGTTCAGCAATGTGTGCAGGGTGTGTTATCTTTTTCATTAAACCTTTAAAAAAAAAAAAACATTTCTTCATTTATTTCAAACAAGCAACATGAATGAGTCAGTGTTTAGTATGTCCCCCTGTCCAGGAAAGACACAATTACTGTAAGTTTCCTGACAACCTAGGATTGTCCCTCATATAGCCCCACAAAGTTGTTTTGGGTGATGGTACAATAATCTGGATTGACATCTCTGAGATATCTGTGAATATGTTCTGCCAAAATGAAGCTTTTTGATGGCAGGACTAGGCCAGGAAAAGTATAAATGAATCTTATGTTTGGGGGGTAACATCTGCTTCATAGACATTGGTCTACTAACCTGCATACTTCCAGACTGTCTGGCATGTGGTGTATTCTATGTAGCTTTTGAATGTATTAGTCTGAGCCATTGTTTGAGAACAGGGCACGTGTTTGGGTGCAGCAGTAATTGCAATCTTTGTCAGAGATTTGGCTATTTAAATCTACACCACACTTATCTCTTGCAGTTGTGGAGGTAGGGAGTGCTTCCAGTTGCACAGAGTTATATAAGTGATACACTATGGGCATCATTAGGAACCTGGCGGTCACTAGACCACCAGGTTCGCAGATGGCAGTGGGATCACCACCAATACGGCGGTCCGAATGCCATATTACAACCCTGGAGGTAAGGCTGCCAGGGGACTGCCAGGTCCACCAGGATCAGGGAAACCGGCAGTCTGGTGGTAGGTGGCGGTCCTAATCTGCAAGCAGTGCTGCCCTACGGCTTACGACTTCGTTCTCTGCAGGCCTTCTCATGGCGGTAGCACTGCCATGAAAAAGCTGGTAGAGAACGGATGTAGGAGGCTCCAGGGGGGGCCCATGCACTTGGCATGGGCAATGCAGGGCCCTCCCTGGCCAGTACCCTCGCAATATTCACTGTCTGTTTTGCAGACCATGAACATTGTGAGGGTGCTGATACACCCTCCAGGTTACAGCATTGCCGCCGGCTCGAATACGAGCCAGAGACAATGCTGTAGCCTGTATCCCTCTGGCCAGCGGGAGAAAACTCAGGTTTCCTCCCACTGACCAAGCAGGAAACTCTTAATAACTCGGCTAGGAGGTTGCCGCATAGGTGGCGGCCACCCTGTCGGGAGTTTGGCAGACAGAGTTTTCTGTCCACCAAACTAAAAATCTGGCCCTATGTGTCTAGGTGTGGAAGAGCTTAGTAAGAGTGTTAGAATTTTGAGATGGGAGTCCTGGTGAAATGTGTTAAAAGTATATCTGCCCCACCTCTAGGTCTACAGTACTGAAATATATTGAGTAGGATTTTACCAGGTTTCTTTTTTATCTCAGGATATGGAGGAAGCTTCGCACAGGGAACATGTCACTCTGTTTAATTACTTTAAGGGTTTGTAGATGTGTTACTGTTTTCTTTTAGAGTGTCGGTGGGAAGGATGTATTATTAAGTATAGGCATATCACCTTGGCTCAAAGTCTGTCCCAAGCCTACATTGCATATGCTGCCCTGATTTTTTTTGCTGCTGGTCGTATAGCCAGCTAGCACAACACAGTCTTCAGGGATGCAGTAAATCCATCCTTTTCAATAATGGTCAATTTATACCCTTTGATCTACTGAAGACAGTTGTCACTACATTATTTTTTTCTAGGATAGACTACTACAACAGTCTTTACCAAAACCTGCAAAAGAGATCTCTGAACAAGCTTGCAAAACGCTGCAGCGTGGATACTCCTGAATATTCCCAGATTCTAATCCATGCCCCAGACCATAAGCAGGTTACATTGGCTCCTTGTAGAATAGCTCATTGCTTTCAAGGCCCTTTGTAACACAAAGTCTCCATAGATAAGGACCTGATTATTTGAAGAATAGCTTCAAATGGTACTAGCCCAGCAGAACACTGTGACCTAGCTCAGCCACTAAGCTGGTTGCTCCCTCCTTTAATCGTTCTTCATGGGAGGTAGGAGCTTTGTTATCAGCACTGGTTTGAAATGGAACAGTCTCCATTTGGATCTGAAATCTGCCATTTCCCTACCTGCATTTAGGAAATCCTTAAAAACTTGGTTATTCAGAAAACAGTAAGGCTCCTGAGTCTTGTTACTCACAGCTCCAATACGCCTCCAGGCATTTGTGCACTGAAGTTCCTTCATTCATTCATTCATTCAATAACCAAGTGTGGCTTACATGGTGATGAATGGTACCAGTAGTGCACCTAGGGTACAGGCACATATGTAGTAAAGATCGAAGTCTGGAACCTGGTCATAGGGAATTGTGAGAAATTCCTAATTTATTCTAGCATAATTATTTCCCTTAACTGCTAACCTAACCATTATAGTTCTCAGGGTATCACAGCAATGTTTGCTTAGCATTGCAGGAATACACAGAAACCTCTTCAGAAACATCTACAGGAATTTGGTGGGGATCACAATTTTCATGAAGGTTATACAGCTCGCAATTCTCAGTTGAAGGACGATGTTATGGGCTACTGCACAGTTCTCCGATATGACTAAGTATCTTGGCTAACCATGTTTCCCAAATGTTTCACAAAAGAGGAGCACTTCAGCAGTGCAAAATCTAGTTTACATTCTATGGTGTTCTGCAGCAATGGAAGAATTAGAGATTTTCCCCAATCAATCAATAGGAAATGTAGCCAAGTCTGAAAAATTCACAGATTATAGGAGGGAGGATAGTGGCAGGGTCCCCGATGAATCGCACTATATCATCTTCATAGAGAGGTACTGATATTATGCCAGTTGTCCTGCCCCAACACACCTGTGTTTCCACAATATCCTTCCACCCTAACATTGATAGCCACCCAACATGGTGGTAAGAAAAGCATTAAACATTTGGTAGAAGTGCTAGATCATGGTGCTACTCTAGGGTGCACAGAGAAATCAGTCGTGATAATTCACTACTCAGGTGAAAACGTCCGGAGGATATTTCTGCATGGGGGCATTTCTTCAGTGTATTATTGGATTTTTGACTGAGAATGTTGCTAAATGTGACAACAATATGAGGTCTCACCAGTGGCATGTCTATCAGGTTCCTTACACAAGCAACCTGAATGGATCACAAAATAGCCTCCTCCATAAGGCGCCAGGGGGAATGGAAGTTCTTCTTCTTCATTATAACATTATCACTCAAGTTTGAGGCAGAGCTCCCCTCTCCACTACAGCCTCACCCAGATGAACCAGTCACATTTTTCTTCAAAACGTTTGTTGCCTCCTTGGGATTTGTGAAGATGTGGAATTCATTGAGGATAATCCCTCACTATCATGCAGAAAATAGCATAGAATTTCTGAGACATGCTTTCTGTAGTTTCCTTTTGATTGGAAGAAATTTGTGTCTTGCCTTAAGTACTGCCACAGTGAAGTCCGGATATATGGAGACCAAATTACTTTTATACTTCAGGTCTTACTTTCTCTGGGTAGCCTGATTGCTGTGTCGATGTTTAAAGTTGAGCAGGTGGATAACTAGGGGTATGCCTGTGTTCCTGGAGGGAATCTGTTCACCAATGATCAACAAGCCTGTTCAACCAAAACTTTGGGTGTTGGATGCAGAGGAGTAAGACATATTTTTAGGCATAGTTTAAAAAAAGGCCTCCATTTTGCTGATTATGGTGGATTCCAGCACCAATGGAATGCACAGAATGGTCCATGAACAGGCGTTGAGTTTCATGTTCTTTGATTTAGTGAGATCTAGAACTTTTTCCGAGTTCAATGGTTTGTCATTCTGCATTATAGAATCATCCTCAACATCTAAGATGTTCTGTTTAGCAGCCTAAATGTGATATAAATAGCTACCTAATCTTTAATTCAACCTATCTATCCTGGTTTCAGTGAGTCAATTTTGTTGTCTGATGGAGCAAAACCTTTTTGTATGCTAATCAGTGAACTTGTAAGATCCTGTTTTTCCTTTCTTGTCTGATTGTTCCATTTGATTTTCCTTCCATGTTTATGCGTCTTGATCTTGCATTCTAGACATTTGCCTAGTGTTAAATTTAAGTTTAAACTACTTTTTGTTGTGCTTCCCTATTGCTATTGGGGGAAGTTGGCAGATTGGTGGGTTTTTAGTTGTGTTACTGCTAGTGGGGGATGTTATTCAGTAAGGGCACCTGGGGAATTATGTCACTGCAGTCAGGCACTTGCCACTCCGGCCTGTCAGGTATGTTTAATATACTGGATTTGTTGCCTATACTTAACTATTGTCAAAGCACTTCATGGCTGTGGTGCATTTTGACTTACAGGAGAATCTATATGGAATACTTTAAATTTGAATCTTAATGCTTACTAAGGGCATATGTGGAGAGACAGCATAAGATAATAAAGATGCTGCACAGCTTTCAGAATAGAAAGCATGGATGTGCTATAAGGAGCAATCTGCGGTTCACATTTTCCACATGGATAAGAGTATTTTCTGCTGCTACTACTGATTATATAGACAGTACAATACAGTGTGTTCAGTAGTAAAGCCTCATACACAGTCTTGCCCTTTATAAGTTTACTATATATATGTTTAACGGGTCACCGTGAGGATGCGAGGAGTAGACTGATTCTGGGCCCTAAACGTGTTGGTTGCAATGTTGAATGCTTATCAGGGACTGGCATCCTACAAGAGAGGGTCCCAGGAGGCACGAGCAGAACGAACTGTCTCTATAGTCTTGTGTTTTCCTTTATTTTAGGCTTTGAAGTTTGTGGTCCATCCCTCCTCCTTACTTGTGGTTGCCTTGATATGTCTTGATTTTCTGTTCCTCACGTGAGGCTGTCTAGTCAGGTCAGATAGGTGCTGCACGCTTAAATCTGGATGAATGACAGACAGCGTTTGATTTTTAGATATCTGGAGTGGAGGAGACTTTCAAAGAGGTGTGTGCCATTGGCCATATTGGTGGATTTGATGCTGTTATTGTTAGAACTTCAAGGGGGCACACATGAAGGCTGATGATTCACTGGAGGGGCTGTGTGTAGGTAATAGAGATCGTTTGTGACCTAGAGGTGTCAATGAAATGGTGGTGTTTGCTGGATATGCTAGAGGAGAACCAGTCAAAATTTCAGAAAGTAAGATGACTTTGTGGTCAAGATGGCATTATCTATCCGTTTCTATGCTGCACCATGAGATGATGGTCAGTTTATAGCCATGCTATTTTTCAATGATTTTGCCGATGAGAGTTGGTGAATGATTGGTCACCTGTTAGTGAGATCATTAGGATCTTGTGGGGGTTTCTTCTTGAGTGGAAGGATCAGGTCTGTTTTGAGAGATTCTGGGAGGATTCCTTGAGTGAGGGAGTTATAGACAATGGTGAGTAGGAGTGAGAGAGCTTCTGCATAAAGGATTATAATGCCTACATTGAACAGTGAGGATATACACTACTGCTTAACATATAAAAAAGTATGAACTCTGTGTGTGTGTGTGTGTGTGTGTGTGAGTACTGTTAATGGTATAGAAACAAATACTTTTTCGTTAGAATTGTGTGACAGTGTCAGGCGCTATTTATTCTCTTATAATCTTTTATGATTGTCCCTTGACTCATGAAATAATTTCAAGACTCATTTCTGACAGTACTTCACTGTATAGTTCAAACATCATTTAACATGGGTGCTAGTTTACACTAATTCCCAGGAACATGTTAGTTAACTGGATAAAAGTAGAAACTAAATAACATAAGTGACAAGGACTAAGGATAACACTCTGAATAGAAAACCATTTTAAATAACACATCCTCTCCAATCGTTTATCAACTTTAATTTCTGCAGCCAAAGAAAATGAAAAATACATAATGTAGCGGTTTCTCCTAATTTTGGTAAGACTTTCATTTATGTCTTGAGGAGCCATATCGTAGATATGAAAAGGAATGAAGTGTTTTCCAGAAATGAAAACATAGACAGAGTGAACAATGTTGATTTTCTGTTGAAATCTGTTTCCATTATAATACAACTTACCCAACAGATGCCATCACCCACTAAAATAAAATTACTGCATATGGCTTCACAAATTGCCGCCCTGCTGAAGCTGATTGTACTCTCAATAGCGTACACAATCTCAGTTTTATATCCATATAATTACTAAGACGGAGTGTTATTAAAATATATGTAGAGTATTATCAAAGGAGAAATAAAATTGAAACATATTTCACATCAGCAGCAAAAAAGCTCTAAGACATCAAAGCCAAAAAGGGCCAGGTGGAATGTGTAGAATAAACGTAAAGCATTACAATTTCGTGTTGTTACAGACTGGTGACCCACTCCAAAATCATCTGGCTTTGCGAAAATACAGTTCTGCTGTAGGGGTATGGCAAAGGTGTGGAGCATTGAAATTTCATGAAGATTTTGAATTAGAAACCTGGACTGCCTAATAGGCCAAAAAAAGGCGACTTTACAATTCAACAAGTTTTCTGAATTCACCCAAAGTGAAAATTCACATCACCCCTGCTCTCTTTCCTGCAGCCCAAAGCCTGGATGAACATGCGGCTGAAGTTGAGTCTTCCATTTCGTGGCAAGATCAGAGATCAAGAATAATCAATGTGACCATAATATCTGTTAGAAATGGGGTTTCTGGTTGGCTAGGGTATGCACCTAAGCCAGGCAGAACACATCCACTCTAGTCAGGGCAAGGGAGTTACACTTCCAAGATAACCCCTGCACACCCCCTTGGTAGCTTGGCACGAGCAGTCAGGCCTAACCCGGAGGTAATGTGTAAAGCGTTTGCACAACACACACAACACAAGTGACGCAAGATGTACACCACAAAGTAAACACAACGCTGAGCTATGTAAAAATAAACTGTATTGCACAAAACACAATTAGACCAAACATTACACATCAGTAATACCCTGCTACCTTAGCAGTTGTCAGAATGTTACACAAGTTACTAATACTCTGCAAGAATAAGCAGTAATCATAATGGAACACATAAGTACTCAGGATTCTGCAACATAAGCAGTAGTCAGGAGTAACAGTAAATAAATGTACTTATCATATATACATCATACATATCCATAAAAGGAACATTAGAGAACATATGGCAAGACATAAAGGAAATATATATCTTTAGGAAGATAACCCTGGATATGTCACCCTCCCAGTGTCCCCAAAAGTACCTTATTTTGTAGAGTAAGGCACTCCTAGTGCCTGGAAGATCGTGGTAGGGGCCCCCAGCACTCCTAGGTTCTCAACGGGGGCCACACGCGGCTCCTAAGGGAGAGGGGCAGTTGGCACCCTCTCTTTATTTCCTAATAGGCCCCTCCTGGGGCCTGTGATCACTGTGGGGCCCCCCCGGGCCTCCATTGGCCCTACCACCATGAGGGGGGGGCAAGGCAGTGATGGGAGATACAGGAAGGGGCCTCCGGTGAGGCATTCCTTCCCCCTTTCATCAAGCCCAGGTCGGGCAAACAGGAAGTGAGGCTCGGCAGCTGGGGCACCTCCGATTAGGTTTTCCTTCCCCAGTCCACGAGCGGATGCCTTCAGCACCTTCCAAGGGCTTGCGGGAGTGGGGGGGGCTCTCCGATGAGGCTTCCCCCTCTGC
The DNA here is from genome assembly GCF_031143425.1 of Pleurodeles waltl. NCBI lineage: Eukaryota > Metazoa > Chordata > Amphibia > Caudata > Salamandridae > Pleurodeles > Pleurodeles waltl. The sequence continues at coordinate 945,518,004 of NC_090440.1, forward strand.
TTACAAATGCGGCCGCACCCAACACTATGCGCGAGCCGCTCTGCTGCCTTCCCTCATCTGCGAGGAAGGCATTACACAAACGGGTGCTGACGTGTGCCCCGGGGGGTGCTTCTCAAAGCGCGCTTCCCCCGGTGGGCACAATAGGAGCACGCTCGCTCCTTTCCATGAATTAGAAGTGCCCTGGGGTCCTAATGGCAGCGCAACACTCATGCTGAAGAAAGGCAGTCTCCCGGGCAGCGGCGGTGAAATTGGTAACCAGAGAGCGCTTTTCACAGCGCTAGGAAAGTCCTATGAGCCCGGATCGTGGCGGTGAACTTATTTCATGGCGATTGTGCGCAGGAGGCGCAAGGACCACCGGAAAGCGCACTTCCAGGTGCTTTCTTCCCCCACAGCAGCACTCCTTCGTGAAGGGGTTAGTGTCAGGGGTCAGGGGCCACGGCACCCTGCCCCTGGGGACAGAAGTAAAAAGGAGCACAGGGCTGGCGGACCCAGCTACAGGCCAGCACAAGGGTTGCAGATGGTGGCAGTTCCTCCTAGTGACCAGGCAGGTCAAAGGTCAGCATAGCAGCAGCAGTCCAAGGTGGATCCTGGTGAGTCCTTACAGCAGCGTCCAGTGTCCAGTTTCAGGCGAGCTTCTTCAAGGTTCAAGAATGTCCAAATCGTGGGGAAAAATTCCCCTGTACTTATACTAAGTTTGCAGAGTCTTTTTCAATGAGGAGGAGAGGGGGTTCCAACCAGTTACAACTGGTTCTGGGAGTGCCCCTTTCCTCCTCCAGCACAGGCTCCAAACATCAGTAGGGGGTAAACAACCCTATTGTGTGAGGCCAGGGCACAGCCTTTACAAATGCAGGTGTGCCCGCCTCTCCCTTCTCTCAGCCCAAGAAGACTATACAATATGTAGATGCACCTCTGTGACATCTCCACCCTCCCTGTGCACAGGCTGTCTGAAAAGTATGCAAAAAGCCCCAACTGTCAGCCTGCCTAGACGTGGATTGGAGTCAAGCTGTAAAACACCAGCGTCATAAGCACAGATAAATGCACACTTTCTAGAAGTGGCATTGCTGTAATAGTAATAAAAAATACACCTACACCAGTAAGCAGCATTTCTTATCATATCGCAACCATACCAAACATGCCTACGCTACCCCTCATAAATCAGACAATACCCCTTACACTTAAGGCAGGGCATTCCTAATGTAATCCTATCAGAAGGCAGAACTTACAGTAGTGAGACACCAAGTTAGGCTGTTTGTCACTACCAGGACAGCCCATGCAACCTGGCACATGTCCTGTCTTCTACACACATGGCACCCTGCCCATAGGGCTAGCTAGGGCGTACCTTAGGGGCAACTTACATGTAGTAAAAGGGGAGTTCTGGGCCTGGCAAGTAAATTTAGATGCCAGGTCCCTGTGGCAGAAAACTGCGCACACAGGCCCTGCGTTAGCAGGCCTGAGTTAGGTTTGAAAGGCTACTTCAGTGGGTGGCGTAAGCAGCGCTGCAGGCCCACTAGTAGCATTTAATTTACAGGCCCTGGGTATAGGAATACCATGTTACAAGGGACTTATAGGTAAATTAAATATGCCAATTAGGTATAAGCCAATCATACCATTTTACAAGGGAGAGCACATGCACTTTAACAGTGGTTAGCAGTGAAAAAGTGCTCAGAGTCATAACGTCAGCCAACAAAGGTCAGAAAAATAAGGAGGCAAAAGGCAAAAAGTTTGGGGAATGACCCTCTAAAAGTGCCAGGTCCAACAATATCCTTATGTTTGTCAGCACTTGACTACCTTAAAATTTGAATAACGCTGTATATGTCTGACTACTGCGTTTTGTTCTAGTGGAAAAGACCTGCAAGTTGTTCTAAAATCTGAAAAAATGTGAAATATATTCTTGGAAAATGTTTAATCCACAGAAACTTTACTCTTCCACAGAATGTTTTTTGAAACCTTACAGCTTGTCACCGGGCAAGACTGTTATGTGCACAGATACTTTTTTTCCTTTGTTACTAAGCTTCTCTGTTTTCAATTTCTATTTTCGTACATTCTCGCAGAGTTTATTCAGTGCTCTAAGCTCTGTTAAAAATTTGTAAAAAATTTGTGTTTACTCCTTTTTGCTGCATACAAAATCATAGGTACTGTGTTTTTCCTGGAACATATACATATTTTCCTTTGATTTCATGTTTTCTCTCATTCATTCATATTGGCTATTCCTCTTTACACCTTTGCTGCTTCTAACTCCCTTCCTCACCTTTTCTAGTAACCTTTTATCATTTCTCTCACCTGCCCGCCCATCTCATCTCCTAGCACTCAAACTCCTCTTACCAGATGACGAGCTCATCCTAGTCAATGATGTGCATTTGTGGCGAAATGTTTGCACCTCATTAGTATTTGATTGTAGCAGATAAACTGTTAACAGTTGAATTAACATATTATTACATCTTCTTGCTGTGCTATTCTTCTGACAAGTGTCAAAGATCTTCTGAATAAAGATTTTCTTCTTTGAATACTATATATAGTATAACTACCAGTAGGTAGCTACAGTTAGGATCTAGTTTTCCTAGAAAATGTGTTATTTATTTTGCTAATAACTTTGGCACCGATTGATGAATCTTCATAACATTTTCAAAACTAGTGTGCCAGTCACTTCAGCTGCAGTCTGGAGAGTTTTGGGGTTATTCGTCAAGCAGAGGCAGAGAAAAAAGGGGGACCCAAAATGCAGTTTTCCCATGCAATTTCCCATGGGGATTTTAGATGCAACTACAGCTCACACTGCTAAATGGAATTGCTCCACATTTGGTAGAAAGCTAGATCTTGGTCCAGAAAGATCTCTTTTTGTATTTTGGTGTAAATATGGTCAGTAGTTTTGGAGTTATTAAAGAAAAATAAATGTATTTATATTTATTGACGTGGATCCACCATGGATCCACAGTGGTGGATCTGCAGATCCATGCACCAACAGCAATGCTGTGGTTGGCTGGACACAACCTAAGAGAAAGTAGCGGCTGTCAATCGGGATACGGTTCCCGCCAGAAAAAATAAAGTGACAACTGATAGAAGGGGTCAGGGGAGAGGTACCCTGACCCCATGGGACTGATGGATTGGCCTTTGAGAGATCTTTTATGGACAAGAAATTGCCCCAAAGTGTTTTTTGGGGGCGCACAAGGATCCATGGATCCACCATAGTGCTTAGCACAGTCCCTAGAGAATTTGCGTTGGATCTGCAGGTCCAGACCCTAATTAAAAACACACATTCACCTATTCACAGACCCACATACCCACTCACACACCCACTCACACACTCATTCACACACTCAAACACCCATACAGCCACTCACACACCCACTCACAGAAACAAAACCAGTCGCCCACCCACTCACAGACCCAGACAGTCACTCATGCACCCATTGAGACACACACTCACACAATCCCACGCCCACTTGCAGACCCACAAAATCACTACCACACTAATTTGCAGACTAGCTCAGCCAGTCACACACCCACTCACAGACCCACAAAACAACTCACACACCCACTCACAGACACACAGACACTCACACAACCACTCACACACTCACAGAGCCATGTACACACCCATAGAGCCACTTACACATCCACTCATAGACCTACACAACCACTTACACACCCACTCACACAGCACATACACACACAGTAAAATCACTGACACAACCACTCACACACACACATGCATCCACTCACACACCCAGTAACACATCCACACAGCCACTCAGACACCTGTACAGCCACTTACACAGCACTCACAGATCCAGAAAACCATTTGAACACCCACACGGGCACCAAACAGCTACTCACACACCCACACTGTCACATACACAGCTATTCACACACCCACACACAGGCAGTGATACAGTTATATAAATTGCAATAGGATATGTTTATATTAAATGTGTTGTTGTTTTGTATTGAATGTGTGCCTAATGTATTACCTTATCATTTATTTAATGCGCTTTAATTGTGTTTAATTAACATATTTCGCTAGTCGGCACATTGCCGAACCACGTGTAAGCGCCGCATACCGGGCACTCTGTTCTCCTGAGACAAGCGGTGACCATTTTCTTAATGGTTGAGAGAATTGTCGTCTTACCTCACCGGCTTCTGGCATTTTCTTTCTCGGCATGCCAGACTCCTCTGCTGCGCTCATTAATTATAGCCTTTCAGACTTTCTGTTTTCCTCTCGGCATCATGTTTGGTAGGATAACACCGATGCCTTTCATTCTGCTCAGCAGTTTCACAAGTCTCTGCCTGCTCGAAGGACCGGTCCTGCCCTCCTCCATCCCCACCTTTTCCCTTCACATGATAAACCCTTTGTCACCGCCCATAAGTCAAGCTTCATCCTTCCTCTTTCCTTGTTGCTCATATAACTGCTTTTTTGTCTGTTTTCATTTATTGTGTAGCTAGCACTACATAAATTACATATCATGAGGGGTGGATAGTTCTCCTCTAATGCATGATGTTAATGAGGACGATGAGTCTGTAAAAGATCATTTAAATGACTGTTCAAATCTCAGTTGAACAGGTTGTTTCTGCTTCCATGGATAAGGTAACTAAGAATTTAGAAAATTCAGTAATTAATATTATTTCATAGATGACTTTGGCCCATTCTGCAGGGGGTTGCTAAAAGCGCCCATTTCCTAAACAATCCCACAAAGTGGCACTATTGGTTAGTGAAGCTCCTTAACACAAGACAAAGAACGCAGCTCCTCAAAGGCCTCCTTTAAAGGAGGGAAATATTCAAATTAAATTGTCTCTAAAATGTAAAGCAAAGGCAAAACATATTTCCTCACCCACATTAATATACAACATTCCTGATACTGATGATGACATGGATGATTAGGATTCAAACCATGGCAAACCTGATAATGGGAATGATGACCTCTTTGCCCCCTCCCACAAAGAAACCCAAAATTACTTTACAGGAGGTCTCATAACCTACTTTGGTCAGATATTCAGAAGGGGTTCCAATGTTCGACCTTAATAATATCCATCACCCTAATTCCACAGAGTGGCTACCTGTGGACCATGTGGGGGAGTCTGGGTTACGCACCTCATTAGACAAAAAGACTATAGCCAAACTTAAATCAGAATGTACAGGCCCATCTCTTCCATCAAAAATCACTTCTACCCCATCCATAGATCCTTCTCTCCTAACCTTGTTCTCCAAATTCAGGAAGGATCCCCGCAAAGGGATCGACAAGGCATGGTCCAAACGTCAGGATAACTTGTTGGACATAGTTGGACCATTAACCCACATTTTTGATTTAGCTGAAGCAGCTAGACTTAAAGACACTCCTATCAATCCGGAGGAACTATCTTTGTGGGTCCAACGTGCCTTTTGCCTATTTGGCCTTTACCCACAAGAGCAGGAAGGGTTTTCTTTTAAAGTTAGACCCAAAACTGGTAAACTTAGCTGTGGCTGATCCAGGGAAGGCCTTCGGTTTGGTGACACCTTCATAAAGGAGCTCAACAAGTATGTAGCCATGTTTGCCTCTCTTGACAATGCCCAGCGGTCTTTAAAGAAGATGTTTTCCAACCGAGGCTACAACAACCAAGGTTCCTGAAGTTCCTTCAATTCCTTGTACCAAAAATACAGGTTTACCCCCAGAGAGTGAGAGGTTTCCATAGCAGTGGAAACATGAGCTCCAGTTCTTCCACACAAACCAGTAATTCTCCCTTTTGGCCTTCCTCCTGAAGGAGGTCGTCTTCTATTTTTTCTCCCAAAATAGGGTTCTGTAAGTTCAGACCCTTGGGTGTTAAACACAGTGCAAGGTTATGCTATGGAACTTTACTCAGAACTTGTCAGGCGATTTTTCCTCATGCTCCTCAGTTCTAGACTGAAATGTCTCACCTCATTTCAATGGAAATTCAGGCTCTTCTTCAAAGACAAGCAATTGCTCCTGATCATCTCGATCGTTCAGGTTTCCTCAGCGGTGTATTTCTTGTACAAATGAAAAACAAAAACGTGCAACCAGTTATCAATCTAAAACACTTCAATCTTTTCATTGCTTACCAACATTTCAAGATGGAGACCATTATCCATCTCAGAGACTCTGTGCTCCAAAATGATTGGATGGTTTGTTTGGATCTGCAAGACGCGTATCTCACTGTCCCTATACATCCACACTTCATGCTGTCCTTACAATTCCAATGGCTGAATCAAACCTTTCACTTTTCCTCTCTCCCTTTCGGTCTTTCCTCTGCTTTACCACGCTCATAAAACCGGTGTAGCTTTCCTCAGAGCACAAGGAGTCAGGTTGATCATCTATCTAGACGACATCCTACTCATGTACCAAAACATTCCATCTCTACAGACTCAAATTCCACTAACTTCTTCTTTGTTGTCAGATCTCAGTTTTATAATCAATCTGGAAAAATACCTTTTCATTTCTTTTCAAGAGATAGAGTTCTTAGGGTTCCTTGTAAACTCTATCTCAACCACCTTACATCTTCCTTCAGCAAAAGTGAAGTCCATAAAATGAAAGATCCTCCAAACTTTACACAGTTCTTAGATTTCTCTCAGATCCCTTGCAAGGGTAGTAGGCCTTCTTTCTTCTTCTATCCAAGATCCAGGTCCATTAAATTATTGGGCCCTTCAAAGACTAGAAATCAGTCATCTACAGAAAGGCCTTGCTTACTCAGATAACATTTCTTCAGATCAAGAATCTTGCATAGAACTGCAATGGTGGATAGACCATTTAGCTGCGTAGAATGGCAGGACCACCTTCGTGTCAGCCCCAAATCAGATGCAAGCCGCACGGGTTGGGGCGCCCATTGTAGGCCAACCTCAGTTGGAGGGATATAGTCACAAGAGGAGTCCAAATTGCACATCAATTGTTTAGAGATGCTTGTAGGCTCCTTTGCGATTAGAAGTGTAGCAAAAAACAGAGTTCAATGTTCTATTCTTGTTGTATTCTTCTCAGAATGAATAACGTCTCAATGGTACGCTATATCAACCAGCTAGGAGGCACATAATCAAAACCTTTAGCAGAAGTAGCAAAAGGGTTTGGGAATTTTTTGCCTCAAAAACAGAATTTCTGTACATGCTGAATATTTACTAGGCAACCTGAACTCCGTACCAGACTTGCATTTGCGTCACCTTCAAGATTCCAGTGATTGGAAGCTGCATCCCTCTGTATTCAAGCCCCTCCAATGGAAATGGGGTCCATTCCAAAGAGATCTTTTTACTTCTCGCCTCTACGCCCAACTTCCCCAATTTTACGGCTAGTGCCCAGATCCCTTGGCTTTAGACTCAGATGCCTTTTTACAGGACTGTTCATCTTCTATGAATTACGTTTTTCCATCTTTGATCATGACCAACAGAGTGTTGGTTTCCTCCTCTTCTAGAACTGACCATAGACTTCCTGATTCTTCTTCCTTCATTTCCGAATATTCTATCGGGCCCTCTAGGTCTCCCGCACAACTTAATTATAGACAATCTTCTTACCCTCTCAGCGTGAAATATATCGGGAATCTCCAACCAGTCCCACTTATTTCGGCAGAAGCTTCAAACTATATCAAACAATCCTGGGCTCCAGGAACTACAAAAGTTCACAAATCAGCTCGGTCTTTATGGCTGGTGAGTGGGAAAAGACATCAATCTCAGCATTTTTCAGCGGATGCGACTTTTACTGTCAGTTTCCTAGTGGCAGAGGCTAGCAAAGGTATAACTTATTGCACGATCAATTTATATAGGTCAGCTATATCAACCAACCATCCGTACATTAAGGGAAAACCCGTGGATGTACACCCGCTTGTCTGCCGTCTGTTAAAGGGAGTATAACATTTTGCAATCCTCCTCTTTCTAACTACAGTTCTCTATGGGATGTTAATGTGGTTCTTAATCTATTTACATCTTGGCATGGCAAAGAAATTCTTTCTCTAAGAATGTCATCTGCTAAGCTTACCATGCTGTTATGTCTAATATCTATTAGGAGGCTTTTAGATGTTAAAGTTTTAGATATTTCATCTCGTCAATGCACCCCAACAGGTGTCTTAATCACAGTTCATAGATGTACGAAAACTAACTTATCAACAGTGTTTTATCCTTATTTCCCTAAACATCCCAAATTATGGCCCTCATTATGATTCTGGTGGTAAATCCTGGTTACCACCACACCGACGGCCGCCAAATTACCACCACCTCAGTGGATATCCGTTCACTATATTATGACACACACACACCAATCCAACAGAATACAGCCACATACACAAATCTGCCAGAACAAAGGTCAGTGATAAACTGGCAGTATCAAAACCCACACCGTTATGCCAACAGAACAACGCCCATCACATTCTGACCCACGAATCACTATGGTGGACATTCAACGGCAGTAAACCATTGGCAGTACATACCGCTGCGCTCACAATGGACACTCACAAACAAAACAACACTACATTGGACAATTCAAACAACACACACCTGATACCCATACACACATCACACCCACACCACTATAAAACACACACCCACAGTACCCACAACCCTTTACGAATACCAATAAGTGCCACCAGACTGACACCGAGACCACTGCAACAACTAGACATACACACTACATACACCCAAACATTCCTCACACACCCTACTTCATACACCCCAACACATTACCCAACACACCCTCACCAACACATATCACACAACATTCATGGCACCACAAAAGCACCCCCGTTTCACTGAGGAGGAGTTAAGTGTCATGGTGGAGGAAATTGTCAGGGTAGAGCCACAGCTATTTGGAGCACAGGTGCAGCAAATATCAATAGCCAGGAAGATGGAGCTATCGCAGAGAATCATAGACAGGGTCAGCGCTGTGGGGCAGCACCCAAGAACAAGGGACAACATCAGGATGAGGTGGAACGACCTACGGGGTAAGGTACGTTCCATAGCAGCAAGACACCAGCTCGCTATCCAGAGGACTGGTGGTGGACCACCACCTCCTCTCCCACAACTCGAAGCATGGGAGGAGCAAGTCTTGGCAATACTGCATCCTGAGGGCCTGGCTGGAGTCAGAAGAGGATTGGACTCTGGTAAGTCAACTTCCATCAATTATCACCCCCATACTTGCATGCCATCGCATACCCTCACTCTGATCACTTCACTCCATCCCACACACCCCACCATCACATCTCACTAATCCCAATGTCAAGCCCTGCATGCTGTACCAATGCATGGACACCCCTCGCAGCCCTGCATGGTCACTCATCACTAAAGCATGCACACCATAGGGAAACTAACAATCCCACCATACACCAACATACACAAGTAAAAGCTGGCAGGGCAACACCAACCATAGAGGGAAAGCCAGGGATGTACAATATTTCATACACATGAACCACACACATCATTTACAGCCGCACAGGTATCGCTGCCAATGTTACTGGAGAGGAGGTGCCAATGTCACTGATGAGGAGGTGCCACCTCTGTCCAGTCCCTCAACAGAAGAGGCCCACAGTGATGACACTAACTCTGGTCTTCAGGATCTGGACGATCTACCTGGCCCATCAGGGACCACTGGAGAGCCGGTTACCCAAGCCCAGTCACAGACCACCACAGAGCCTCCCCAATCAGGAAACAATACCACAGCACCCACCCAGCGTACCCAAACCTCTGTCCCCAGGACACGTCAATCAGCGGTGTGCCCACCTGTCGAGGGACCCCAGACTACACCTTGCCGCCAAGACAATCAGGGACCTGGGGTCAGTGGCAGTGGGCACACCGTTCAGGGGACAGAGGCACAGGCCAACAGGGACACTGGGAGGATTGCTGTGCACCAGGGGGAGGACAGGACCAGGGAACCGACTCTCCAGGAGGCGCTTTCTGAGATCCTGGGAGCCTATCAACATTCCTAGGACCCGATGGGCCAGATCCTAGACAACATGCAGGTGAACAGGCGGCTGCAGGAGGGACAGTATCCGGGTATCAGGGAGGACTTGTAGGCCATCAACAACACCCTGAGGTCCATAGCAGGGGTGCTGGCAGACATGGCCAACATTGTGAGGGCGGCAGTGTCACACCAGCAGGCCTCTGCCACTAGCCAGTCATCTGAAGAGCCTTCAACTTCTGCTTCCGCTAGTGGCCAGGAGGCCCCGCCACAGGATCAACAGGTCACCAGCACCCCTCCCTTTGCAGAAGGTGAACCACCCCACAAACGTTCCCTGCGATCCAGACAGTAGCCAGAGACACTTGCCAAGACCCCCTCCAGGAAATGAGACTCTCCGGACTGTCCCCCTTGTGTCCCACTCAGTCACCCTGTCCACCTTGAACTGCCATTGCTCCCCTTCCTATGCCCCCTTGGACAATGCACCTGTGCTACGAACAGACTGGAACAATACCCTGGACTTTCCACCATCATCACCCCATCCCATTGCACTTCCCCCTCTATATAATAGTACTACAATAAACACCCTTTGATATAAATCGATTTTGAGTATGTCATGTATTTCAAATATGTATTGATTGAAACAGGTACCACCATTACAAATGAACTGTACATAGAATGAGCATAGAATTAATGACCTATTGCTGGCTGTTGTGATCACACCAGGAGTATTTGTCAAATCACCAACTTCTGTGAAATCAATAGCCAGAGGTAACAGTAAGTGAGCAAAAAAGTGGGAAATACCAGCATGCCAGTGCCACACATGTCAAGTTGCACTGTCTCACCTGTGTGTCATTGGAAGTACTGACGGATCACAGATGTTCTGTTGTCCACATCATCATCCTCTGCCTCCTCATCCTCACTGTCCACAGGGACCACTGCTGTCACAGGGGCATCTCCAGTCTCCAGTCTCCTCCTGCAGAAAAGGTACATGGTGTCTGAGGGCCAGGTTGTGCAACATGCAGCATGCCACGAGTATCTGGCAGACCTTCTTGGGTGAGTAGCACAGGGATCCACCTGTCAGATGGAGGCACCGGAACCTGGCCTTCAGCAGGCCAAAGGTCCTTTCAATGATCCTTCTGGTTCTCCCCTGTGCCTCCCCTGTGCCTCATTATAATGTTCTTCTGCCCTTGTCCTGGCATTCCTCACAGGGGTCAGCAGCCATGATAGGTTTGGGTAACCAGAGTCACCTCCAAATATTGAGGGACAACATTTAGCCACACACTATCCTATATGGCCAACACCATAGGCATAAGGGGGGGTGGGTGTCCTCTTGGCGGTGTACACATTGTGTGCTGGGCTATGTGTGTGCCAATATTAATCGAAACGGGTATCTTGGGCTATTCGTGTTACTGGCTGGACTGTTTATGTAATGGTGTTCCCCTGTCTGAATTGCCTCTGCAGGTCAGCACCCATCAAAAGAAGGGTATATGGCATGCCATTGCCAAGGAGGTGCGGACCCTGGGGGTCTATGGCAGGCAGAGCACCCACTGTCACAAACGGTGCGAGGACATGAGATGCTGGACACGGAAGACCGCAGAGGCCCAGCTGGGATGGCCTCCCAATGAGGAAGGGGTGCCCGTTCGACCGTGACCCTCCCGATGGTCCGCATACAGGCGGTGGCCTAACCAGAGCTGGATGGGCACTTGAGGGCATCACACCAGCCACAAGGGGGTGAGTACAGTGACTATCATTACAACCTACGGCTGGTGGGGTGGTATCCGGGTGATGGTTGTGTGTCAGTCGGTGCCCCTTGACCAGGCCAGGCATAGCAGCATAGGTCCTCTGGTGGCTAAGGGTCTGAAGGGGAAATACTGCCTACCTAGCTTGTTATCATCCACTACTGGTCAGGGCTGCGTTGGTCCCAGGTTTGCTGCAGTTGGCGGTGTGTGCTCCTCCTCATGCCTTGGTGGCTAGCAATATCACTGGCAGTGCAATGCATAGTGCGTAGGCCTGTACCCTGTGTGTGAGGGTGCTGTGTATGCCAACGGTGGTGTTGGTGCAGTCATTGACCCAGTGTATCCTTTGTCTCTCTCCCCCCTGTGCAGTAGCATCATCTGGCGAAGGAGCAGAGGCACCAGCGACAGAGGGAGCTGCATCCCACAGGACCCTGGAGGCGGAGTCCATTGACGTTGAGGGCTCCAGTGGGATGGAGGGCGAGGGGAGCACCACGGGGGAGACTGGAGGGGACAACAGAGACTCAGATACCTCCTCCGATGGGTGCTCCCTGGTCGTGACGGACACCTCTGTGACCACCCCAGCTACAGGTACAGCCGTCACCCCATACCAGCACCACCTTCCGAGCAGCCCCTCAGCGAGTTGCCTGTGCCCGCTCACTCAGAAAGGTGGGTATCTCCTTAGCCCCAGGCACCTCAGGCACTGCCCCAGTGAGCCCTGCTGCCCTGAGTGAGGAGGCTATTGACCTCCTGAGATCCATCTCTGTAGGGCAGTAAACCATTGTGAATGCCATCCAGGGGCTAGCAGCCCAGATGCAGCAATCTAATGCATTCCTGGAGGTCATTCACTGTGGATTTGATGACCCAACAGAGATCGATCCAGGCTTTGGCCTCCTCTCTGATGGCAGCCATTGCTCCTGTTTCTACCGTCCCCCTCCAACTTCCACTTTCCAGTCCCATTCTCCTCAACCCCAACCCATCCCAAGCACACAGCCAGACGAGCATGCATAGAAGACAACACCCAAGAGTGGCACAGGCAAACACAAGCACCACACTTCATCCCACAGGCACTCACACAAACACCATCCAGTTGCTGACACAACAACATCCACTATTTCCACTTTCTCCCCCTCCTCCTTCTCCTCCACCTCCCACCCAGTTATGTCTATGCTCACACCTGCATGCACTACATCATCATCCACTACCTGCATCATCACCACATCAAGCAGAACACACACACCTCACTGGCAGAGACCTCCACAACATCCATGCACACGTCCCCTGTGTCCTCGCCCACCGTATCTGTCCCCCCTCCTAAACTACACCAACGCAAGCACTCAGGCACCCAACAGCCATCCACCTCACAACAGCATACAACCCATGCACCCCCACCCAAATCCAGCAGACAAACACCTCCAACAACCACTCCCTCATCCTCCAATCCCATTACTCCTCGCTCCTCCCACCCCAATGTCCCTAAAAAGCTTTTCCTTTCCCAGATTGTCCTCTTCCCTACCCTCCCCCCGTCCTGCACATATGGCCAGGGTATCAAGGACCTAGCCAAGCACCTCAGCCAAATCATCCACAGGCCCAGTTTCAGCAGGACCTACTTATGGTGGAAAGGATTCCAGGCCACAAATACTGAAGGGGAAGGAGCCTGCACCAGCCACAAAGAAGGGGAAGGAGCCTGCACCAGCCAAAAAGAAGGGGAAGGAGCCTGCACCAGCCACAAAGAAGGGGAAGGAGCCTGCACCAGCCAAATAGAAGGGGAAAGAGCCTGCACCAGCCACAAAGAAGGGGAAGGAGCCTGTACCAGCCAAAAGAAGGAGAAGGAGCCTGTATCAGCAGCTGTCACAGAGCCCACACTGCCAGCTGTGGTTGTGCAGCCATCAGAGAGTGCAGGGGCTGAGCAGAAGCATCCCAAAACTACCATCACGGTGCAGCCATCGGAGGGTGCAGGGGCTGAGCAGGAGCCTCCCACAACCACCACCACAGTGCAGCCCTCAAAGGGTGCAGGGGCTGAACAGGAGCCTCCCACAACCACCCCCACAGTGCAGTCGTCACCACCGGCAGATGCAAAATAGTTCAGCCTCCATGTGCTGCTGTGCGGCCTGCCTGCCTGCACCAGAACCAGTGGATATTCACCCACTAGAGAGACTGTGGACTTGCACTCCCCAGGACCAAGCACAGGGCATGTTGCCCCCTCCAGAACCAGTGGGGAAGTCACCCACTCCAGAGACTGTGGCCTTGCACTCCCCAGGACCAAGCACAGGGCATGTTGCAGTCTCCAGAACCATTGGGAAAGTCGTCCACCAGAAAGACTGTGGCCTAGTACTCCCCAGGACCAAGTGCAGGGCATGTTGCCCCCTCCAGAACCAGTGAGGAAGTCACCCACCTGAGTGACTGTGGCCTTGCAATCCCCAGGACACAGCACAGGGCATGTTGCCCCGTCCAGAACCAGTGGGCAAGTCACCCACCTGAGTGACTGTCGCCTTGCACTCCCCAGGACCAGTCACAGGACATGTTGCCCCCTCCAGAACCAGTGGTCTTGTTTCCGCATCGGGCTGAGGTGCCCCCCACCTGAGGTGCCTGCCTATTTGACAACTGATGCCCCTGCAGTGTTCTCTCCATATTGGTGCAAGAATCGAGTGGGGCCTTAGACTTTGCCCTTGGCCCCTGTGAACTATGGACTGGCCAGTGTCCCTTTTTTGTACATTTGTGCATATCTGTTGCATAGCCACATCGACTTATTATTTTTGATGTTGATCTTATTACAATCAATGTAGTTAATTCCTTTTCTTGCATCATTTTGCCGATTATCGTGGACAAATTGATTATCTTGTGCAGCTGGTTGTGTGTATGGTGTGTTGTGCGTGTGTCTCACTCTCATTTATCTCCCCACCCGTTGTGTGCTAGGGGGCTGTACCCACCGTCATCATCTTTACCGGCATTGGTGTTCATGGCAGAGCATGTCGTAGAAGATCATTGGGAAAACATGCAGTTCGGGTTCCATGGCGGCGTGGTTTTTCCCTGTATCTTCAATGGTGAGTCCTTTGACTTTTGTCCTCTGTTTCTGCCAGCCTTTTGATGGTGTTGGTACCGCCCCGGAAAAGGTGGTGGATTGTAGTGTCGTAATATGGTGGGCGGAACTTTGTCTTCCGCCTGGCTGTAGGCGGCTACCTCCGTGGTGACTGTTGTTTCCACCCTGTCGGTTGGTGTGGTACATTGGCTGTCTTTGGGAGATATCACCGCAATGGTCATAATTTGGCGGTAGTTACCACCAGCCTGTTGGTCGTATTATCGCCAGGGTCGTAATGAGGGCCGATGCGTTGGACAATGTCTGAAGGTTTATGAACAGAAAAAGCTGATCTAAGAATGTCTTCAGCATCACAACTCCTGATTTCCTTCAGGAAACCCTAAAACCAGTTTCTTCTCCTTCTCTCATCCGATGGGTCAAGTGGATTATGTCTTTAGCGGGCTTTGATACCTCCTCTTTTGGAGCTCATTCCTCCAGGAGAGTGATGCCTTCAAAAGCCTTTTGGGCAGGTTCCAGGCTCGAGAACATTCTGAGATCAGCTGATTGGTTAAATGACAATGGCCCTCATTACAACATTGGCGGTAAATCCCACTTACCGCCATGCAGAAGACCGCCAAAACACTGCCGCGGCCGCGGAATTCCGCCACAGCTATTACGACCCACAGCTCAGAATCCGCCAAAATCCAGATACCCACACAAGTCCGCCACACCAAAGGTCAGTGATAAACTGGCGATAACAAAACCTCCACTGTCACGCCAACAGGAATACGCCCACACTATCATGACCCACGAATCCATGCGGCGGTCTTTCAACCGCGGTAAACCATTGGAGGTACACACCGCCGTGCTCAAAATACACACACATTTACAAAACACTACCACATTGGACAATTCCAAATACACACACCTGATACACATACACACACCACTCCCACACACCCGCACCACTATAAAACACCCACCCACATCACCCACAAACCCTTACTACCTAAAATATTGACAAAGGCCAGAGAGACAGCACAGCAAAGACAACACCACCATGCAGAGGCACACAACACCATCACACATATACATCCACGCACAAAACACCACACACCCCTTAACATCACCCCACACATCACAACACACACCACCTCACACATCACCCACACTGCCCCACGGCACTGCAAAGACACCCCAGGTTTTCTGAGGAGGAGCTCAGGGTCATGGTTGAGGAAATCATCCGGGTAGAGCCACAGCTATTCGGATCACAGGTGCAGCACACCACCATAGCTAGGAAGATGGAGCTATGGCGCAGAATCGTGGACAGGGTCAACGCAGTGGGACAGCACCCAAGAACATGGGATGACATCAGGAAGAGGTGGGACGACCTACGGGGGAAGATGTGTTCCGTGGTCTCAAGACACCACATCGTGGTTCAGAGGACTGGCCGCGGACCCCCACCTCCTCCCCCACAACTAACAACATGGGAGGAGCAGGTCTTGGCTATACTGCATCCTGAGGGCCTCGCAGGAGTAGCTGGAGGAATGGACTCTGGTAAGTCAAAGCTTTCACTACTTCATCCCCCACCCTACCTGCATGCTATCACATACCTCCACCCTCGCCCTCACCACATCACTCAACTCCTCACAGATGTCCCACTATCGCAAACCACACATCCCAACACCAGGCCCTGCATGCAACAACAAAGCATGGACACCCATCACCAATGCATGTCCACTGCACATACCCACACAGACCCCTAAACAATTAGCACACAAGGTCCTACCCAGGAATGTAAGCACTGGGGTACAGGGTCACCCACCCACTGCACACAATGGCACACACAGATACTAAAACTATGCCTTTACACCCCTGCAGGACCCCTACCCAACGTCACCGGACAGGAGGTTCCAGACATGTCCACTCCACCCACAGAAGAGGCCCACAGTGATGACAGCAGCTCTGTCCAACTGGATCTAGATGACCAGCCCGGACAATCTGGGACCTCGGGACAGTCGGTTCCCCTCACACTGGCACAAGCCACAACAGAGCCTCCCCCCTCTGGAAACAGCAGCACAGCACCCACCCCACGGGCCCATACCTCTGTCCCTAGGACACGTCAAGCAGCAGTGTGTCCACCACTACAGGGAACCCAGGCTAACCCACCAACCCAAGAACAACAGGGACCGGGGGGCAGTGGCAGTGGGCACACGGTTCAGGGGACACAGGCACAGGAACACAGGGGAACGGGGAGGGCTGCTGTGCAACAGGGGGAGGACAGGCCTAGGGAACCTACTCTCCACGAGGCCCTCTCCAACATCATGGGAGCCTACCACCATTCCCAGGAGACGATGGCAACGGTACTGGCCAAGTTTCAGGAGACCCAGCGGCTGCAAGAGGAACAGTATTTGGGGTTCAGGGAGGAACTCAAATCCATCAATGCCACCCTGGGTACCATTGTAGGGGTGCTGAAGGAACTCGTGAACACCAGGAGGGACACTGTGGCACAACAAGGGGCCCCTGCCACTAGCCTCGACGATGAACTGTCCACCACCTCCGCTGGCGCTAGTGGACAGGAGGCACTGCCACAGGACCTCGACATCAGCACCCCACCCCCTGCAGATGGAGAACCACCCCACAAGTGGTCCCTGAGATCGAGGACAAAGACAGAGAACAATGCCAAGACCCCCGCCAAGAAATGAGACCACCCTGATTGTCATCCTTCTGTCCAACTTTGTCACCCTGTCCATGCATCAACTGAACCAGCTCCACTTCCTATGCCCCTTTGGACAATGCATCTGTGAAACAAATAGACTGGACTCTGCCATGGACATTCCT
This sequence comes from Pleurodeles waltl, assembly GCF_031143425.1. Taxonomy (NCBI): domain Eukaryota; kingdom Metazoa; phylum Chordata; class Amphibia; order Caudata; family Salamandridae; genus Pleurodeles; species Pleurodeles waltl. The sequence goes on from NC_090440.1 coordinate 945,535,445, forward strand.
CCACCATCACCCCTGACCATTTTACAACCCCCTCCACTATTTAGCACTTAAATAAACACCGTTAAATCGCAAAACTATCTGGAGTCAGTCTCTGTTTTCACAAATGTGTATGGGTCCCAGGAGCCAATGACGATGTACGCCGGCGGTGACGGTACGCACCGCTGCGGACGTGACTGCCGTTTTCTATCTGTTCACTCACTTGATACCTGATCTTCGACAGGTGAGAACCTACACTGCAAGTGCTGCTGTGACCTCAGTCGGAAGAGACAATGGCTCATGTGTCTGGGGAAAGGGCCCCTGCCTTCACCACGGGGGAGTTGGAGAAACTAGTGGATGGGGTTCTCCCCCAGTACACGCTACTCTACGGTCCTCCAGACAAACAGGTAAGTACACTGTGAGCATGCTGTATGGGCAATGCCTGTGTGGAGTGGTGTGGATGGAAGATGGTGGGGGGGGATGAGGAGTGCATGAAACAACGGTGAGTGCATGTGCATCATGGCAAGGGTAGGAACGCGGGCCAATGACTGTGACGGTCCGGACGGATATATCTTCTCCTTTTCCCCTGTACTATTCCTGTAGGTCAGCGCCCACCAGAAGAAGCATATTTGGCGTGCCATCGGCGAGGAAGTCCGGACCCTGGGGGTCCACCACAGACGGAGCACCCACTGCTGGAAAAGATGGGAGGACATTCGCCGCTGGAGCAAGAAGACGGCGGAGGCCCAGCTGGGGATGGCCTCCCAATGTGGGAGGGGTGCCCGTCGCACCATGACCCCCCTGATGTTCCGGATCCTGGCGGTGGCGTACCCGGAGTTGGATGGGCGCTTGAGAGCATCACACCAGCCACAAGGGGGTAAGTACACTCTCATTCTGCTGAATCAGCGCGCATTGGAGGTGTCTGGGTGGGGGAGGTGGACAGTGGGTTCCCCTAGGCCAGGGCGAGTTTTGTAGGCAAGGTCCCTTCGTAAGGCAGGCCATGTCGCACCCCACCCCACCAGTGTTAAGAGCCAACTACACCTAGTCAGGCTCCTGTGACTTCCATGTGTGCAGCAATCGGGCATAGGCCTTGTACCCCATGGCCCTGTGATTAATTGGGGAACTCTAAGTGCACGGCGTAGTGAAGAGGGCTGCTGTGTCTGTAGTGTCCACCAACTGTAGCGGGATTGCATGCACTGAACATGTCTTTCTTCTGTCTCACCCCCCTTTTTGTGGTCTACTTGTTCTTGTGAGCAATAGCATCATCAGGCGGAGGAGCAGTGGCACTGGAGCAGGAGGGAGCTGCATCCCACATCGCCCTAGAGGGCGAGACAACGGAGTCTGAGGCCACCAGTGGGACGGAGGGCAAGGGGAGCTCCACGGCAGGGACAGGAGCTGAGACCAGCGACAAGGACTCCTCCTCTGATGGGAGCTCCCTTGCGGTGGCGGGCCCCTCTGTGTCCCCAGCATCTACAGGTACAGCCGCCACCCCCCCCTACCAGCACCGCCCTCCCAGCAGCCCCTTAGCGTGTGCCCCGTGGCCGCTCACCCAGGAGGGTGGGCATCACCTTCTCCCCAGGCACCTCAGCCCCTGCCCCTGTCAGCCCTGCTGCCCTCAGTGAGGAGGCCATTGACCCCCTCAGATCCCTCACTGTTGGGCAGTCTACCATTCTGAATGCCATCCAGGGTGTAGAGAGGCAGTTGCAACAGACAAATGCATACCTGGAGGGCATTCATTCTGGTCAGGCAGCCCAACAGTGAGCTTTTCAGACTCTGGCCTCAGCACTGATGGCAGCCATTGTCCCTGTGTCCAGCCACCCCCTCCAACTTCCTCCACCCAGACCCAAACCCCTGTACCTCAGCCTATCCCAAGCACACCCTCAGACCAGCATGCACACACCTCAACACACAGGGGTAGATCTGGCAAACATAAGCACCACACATCCCACAGGCACTCACACAAGCATCATACCCATGCAGACATACCAACATCCACTGCCTCCACAGTGTCCCCCTCCTCCTCGTCTCCCTCCTCCCTCCCTGTCACATCTCCACTCACACCTGCATGCACTACATCTTCAGCCACTACGTCCATCACCAGCACACCCATCACCACACACCGCTCACGTGCACTCACCACCCCCACTATCATTCACACATCCCATGTGTCCTCTCCCATTGTGTCTGTGAGCCCACCTCCAAAGGTACACAAACGCAGTCACACACCCACCCAACAGCCATCCACCTCACGACAGCCTCCAGCCCATGCACCTTCACCCACAGTCAGCAAACGTACACCTCCTACAACCACTACCTCTTCCTCCACTCCCAAACCCCCTCCATCTACCCGTCCCAGTGTGTCTAAAAAACTTTTCCTGTCAAACCTTGACCTCTTCCCCTCACCTCCCCCACCCCTTCCGTCCCCTAGGGCACGCCTTTCCCGGTCCCAACCCAGCACCTCAGCCACCACATCACCGGGAACAGTGGTGCCAGCAGCAGCCAGTTGCCAAGGAGCCAGACCACGGACAGTCCCCCACCTCAGAAACATAAGAAGTTGGCCACTGCCCGGAGGGAGAAGGGCAAAACACCTGCCACCAAGGGCTCTCCCAGGACTACAGTTGGGAGTGGGAAGACAGCTGCGCCACCATCCAAGGTGGGGAAGGGGCACAGAAAGAAAGGGAAGTCACCGCCAACCTGCACGGTGGAGACCGCCACCAGCACCACTGCCAAGGACACCGCCGCCACCAGCATTGCGTCCCTGGACACCACCGCCACCAGCACCACTTCCCAGGACACTGCCGCCACCAGCACCGCTGCCAAGGACACCGTCGCCACCAGCACCGTGTCCCAGGACACCGCCGCCACCAGCACCGTGTCCCAGGACACCGCCGCCACCAGCACCACTTCCCAGGACACCGCCGCCACCAGCACCGCTGCCAAGGACACCACCGCCACCAGCATCGCTTCCCAGGACACCGCCGCCACCAGCACCGCTTCCCAGGACACCGCCGCCACCATCACCGCTGCCAAGGACACCGCCGCCACCAGCACCGCTGCCAAGAACACTGCTGCCACCTTCAAGCTCACTGAGCCACCCACCAGCACCGCAGGCCAATGAGCGCCGCAAGCACCGCCGCTACTGAGGCCGCCACAAGCAGGATGAAGCACTCTGGGCACCATGCCCCCTCCAGAACCAGTGGAGAAAGGCATCCACTACCTCAGTCCTTGGCAGGATGAAGCACTCTGGGCACAAAGCCCCCTCCAGAACAAGTGGAGACTGTTATTCACTTGAGAGACTGTGGCTTTGCACTCCCCAGGATGCAGCAGTGGGCAAACCACCCACTGGAGAGACTTGAGAGACTGTGGCTTTGCGCTCCCCAGGATACCTCAATGGGCATGGAGCCACCTCGTGGATCTGGCGTCGTGCACTCATCCGGCTGAGGTGCCCCCCCTTCCCCCTGAGATGCCTGTTTTATTTCTATCTGATGCCCCTGCAGTGTTCTCTCCGTTTTGATCGGGTATCTTGTGTGGGCTTCGCCCATGCATTTTGGGCCCAGTGGTCCACAGACTATGTATGTGCAGTACATGGACTTTAATTCTTGGTGTATATATTTGTTAATAGTGCAGATATATTTTTGCGCACTGGATTTTTATTGATTACAATCGTTACAATAATTTCCTTTTGTCCTTGCATTCTTCCAGGGGGGTTGGGGGGTGTAAATGTAATGTGTCAACATATATTTGTGTGTGTGTTGTAGTGGGTGAGGGTGGGGGTGGGGGTGATGTGTGTTGCGTGTGTGTGTCACTCTCTTTTCCCTCCCCCCTCCCTTGTGTCGTAGGTGCAGTACTCACCGTGGTCTTCGCCGCCGGCATTCGTGCTCCTGGTAGAGGAGCAGGAAGACAATGGCTAGTAGAATATGGAGTCCCGGCTCCATGGCGTCCTGGTTCCTCGTGGGGTGTGTAGAGGTGAGCGTTTTCCCTTCCAAGTCCTGTTTCCGCCGTGTTTTTGTTTGTGGTGAATCCGCCCCGGAAAAGGTGGCGGATTGGCCTCTCATGATACTGTGGGCGGTACATTGTCTTACGCCTGTCTGTTGCCGGTAACCGCCATTCTGTTTGTTTGTACCGCTGTGGCGGTCGGAGTGTTAAAGTGGCTGTCTATGTTGGCAGTTTCCGCCACGGTCATGATTCAATTTTTTTTACAGCCGGCCTGTTGACGGTTTTAGCGCCACTTTAACACCGACCGCCAGGGATGTAATGAGGGCCAATGTGTTAAGAGTGTTTTATTCCAAACCTGTACATCATGCTTCTTTAACTGTTAATATTTTGCCCTAACCTCTTAGCTGCTGGGCCTTCCCCCCCCCCCCACCCCAGTGCTGAGCCCTTTTTTGGCTATTTGGGGTAGTTTGCGCTTAGGCCTTCATAACTTTTTGTCAACATAAGCTATCTCCGCCAAATTTGCGTCCTTTTTTTCCAACTTCCTAGGGATTCTAATGGTACCCAGAGTTTGTGGTTTCCCCTGGAGGAGATCAATAAATTAGCCAAAATACAGTGAAAATTTTGTTTTTTTCAAAAAAATTGGAAAAAAGGGCTGCCGTAGAAGGCTTGTGGTTTTTTCCCTGAAAATGACATCAACAAAGGGTTTCTGGTGCTAAAATCACCATCTTCCCACCTTTCAGGAACGGGCAGACTTGAGTCAGAAAACCACATTTTTCAACACAATTTTGGCATTTTACTGGGACATACCCCATTTTTACTATTTTTAGTGCTTTCAGCCTCCTTCCAGTTAGTGACAGGAATGGGCGTGAAACCAATGCTGGATCCCGGAAAGCTAAACATTTCTGAAAAGTAGACACAATTCTGAATTCAGCAAGGGGTCATTTGTGTAGATCCTACAAGGTTTTCCTACAGAAACTAACAGTTGAAATAAAAAAATATTGAAAGTGAGCTGAAAAAAACTGCCATTTTTCTCCACGTTTTACTCTGTAACTTTTTCCTGCAATGTCAGATTTTTTAAAGCAATATACCGTTACGTGTGCTGGACTCTTCCGGTTGCGAGGATATATAGGGCTTGTAGGTTCATCAAGATCCCTAGGTACCCAGAGCCAATAAATTAGGTGCACCTTGCAATGGGTTTTCATTCTATACCGGGTATACAGCAAATCATTTGCTGAAATATAAAGAGTGAAAAATAGGTATCAAGAAAACCTTTGTATTTCCAAAATGGGCATAAGATAAGGTGTTTAGAAGCAGTGGTTATTTGCACATCTCTGAATTCCGGGGTGCCCATACTAGCATGTGAATTACAGGCCATTTCTCAAATAGACATCTTTTGTATACACTGTCTTACATTTGGAAGGAAAAAATGTAAAGAAAGACAAGTGGCAATAACACTTGTTTTGCTATTCTGTGTTCCCCCAAGTCTCCCGATAAAAATGGTACCTCACTTGCGTGGGTAGGCCTAATGCTTGCGACAGGAAACGCAACATGGACACATCACATTTTTACATTGAAATCGGACGTGTTTTTTGCAAAGTGCCTAGCTGTAGATTTGGGCCTCTAGCTCAGCTGGCACCTAGGGAAACCTAGCAAACCTTGGTATTTTTGAAAACTAGACACCTAGGGGAATCTAAGATGGGGTGACTTGTGGGGCTTTGACCAGGTTCTGTTACCCAGAATCATTTGCAAACCTCAAGATTTGGCAAAAAAACACATTTTCCTCACATTTCGGTGACAGAAAGTTCTGGAATCTGAGAGGAGCCACAAATTTCCTTCCACCCAGCGTTCCCCCAAGTCTCCCGATAAAATTGTTACCTCTCTTGTGTGGGTAGGCCTAGCGCCCGCGACAGGAAATGCCCCAAAACACAACGTGGACACATCCCATTTTTTGACAGAAAACAGAGGTGTTTTTTGCAAAGTGCCTACCTGTAGATTTTGGCCTCTAGCTCAGCCAACACCTAGGGAAACCTACCAAACCTGTGCATTCTTGAAAACTGAGACCTAGGGGAATCCAAGATGGGGTGACTTGTGGGGCTGTCGTAGGTTGTCCGATATCACGTACACAAGACTAGTTGAGTCCATAGGTAAGTAGTATTTATTTCGAGTGGTAGAATACTTTTAAGGTGTGGTAGGTCTGTGGAAAGGGTTTTTTCCTCTTTTCGGACTCCTCCTCTGGCCTTCGTTGACTACTCTTGTCTTCTTCTCTTCCTGTTTTCTCCATAGACCTCTCGGGAAGCATGTGAGGACAGAAGAAGAATAGGTACGGTAAGTGGGTGTATTATTCTTTCCTTTCTTTTCCTCTCCTATTCTCTCTCTCTCTCTCTTTTCTCTTTATCGTCTTCTGCTCTCTTCTGTCTGCTCTTTCATTTCTGTCTTCCATTTTACTCTGCTCTGTGCAGTGGTATATGCTTTGGGCTTTCCTCTCTTTCTTTTCCTTTCTTTTCCTCTCCTATTCTCTCTCTCTCTCTCTTTTCTCTTTATCGTCTTCTGCTCTCTTTTGTCTGCTCTTTCATTTCTGTCTTCCGTCTTACTCTGCTCTGAGCAGTGGTATATGCTTCGGCCTTTCCTGTCTTTTCTTTTCCTACAGATTGTTTTTCGGCTTGCTATTGCTCTTGAGTATCCTTCCTGTATTCTTATTTCTTTTTTTCCTTCTTATATATCCTGGTAGTGACTGGAACCTGTTTCTTCCTGGTCCACCTTTCCTTCGTTTTTTTATTGTGCTCCCCGTTCCAGCCCTGTCTGCGCCCTTATCTGATTCTTTCCCTCCCCGTGTAGACTGTGCCTGTGATATCCTTATTTACATTCTCCCTCCCTTCCTCCCTAACCCTGCCCGTCCCCTGTCCCGTACCTGACGTGGCCACGGTTCTCCAGAAGCGTGGCGGGTCCTAAGTTTCGGCTTCCCGGGGTCCGTTGTCGTCTTCCCGGATTGGGACCACAATGGTTTCTTGCTCCGGTCTTGTTTCCCTCTTGAGGATCGTCGGTAGCCGAAGGGGTCCTCTTGGTCCCTGGGCGTCCTCGGTTCTTCGGGGTGAGTCTTCGGACGTCGCCTGTAGAAATCCACTCCCAGCATCCGCCGTCTCTCTCCTCCTCTCTGCGTCGGGGCTTTTTGACTTCCCTTGTTCCCGTGACGAGGGATCGGAGCCAATCGGAAAGGCCGACTCCAGAGACACTGCCGGGTTAATCCAGGCAACGGCAGCACCAGTCGCTAAAGTGTGCGGGTTGGCCCGGTCCAACCCGTCACAGGGGCTCTGACCAGGTTCTGTTACCCAGAATCCTCTGCAAACCTCAAAATGTGGCTAAAAAACACTTTTTCCTCACATTTCGGTGATGGAAAGTTCTGGAATCTGAGAGGAGCCACAAATTTCCTTCCACCCAGCGTTCCCCCAAGTCTTCAGATAAAAATGGTACCTCACTTGTGTGGGTAGGCCTGGTGCCCGCGACAGGAATAGATCACACAACGGTCAATGTTGGTCCTTACATGAGGCAGCTGTTGACCCTGGGGTGATCCATTCCTGACGCAGGCACTAGGTGTAGGCACTCAAGTGGGGTAGTGTTTTTATCAGGACAGGTGAGAAATCACTGGGTGGTAGGAATTTTGTGGAGCCCAGCATATTCCTGTAGTTTGTGTGACAGAAATGCGAGAAAAATAGAGTTTTTATTCAACATTTCAGATTTGCAGGGTATTCTGGGTAAGAAAACTTTGGGGAATCCACACAAGTCACACCTCTGTGGATTCCCCCGAATGTCTAGTTTCCAGAAATGTTTGGGTTTAGTGTGTTTCTCTATATGGCTGCCAAACCCAGGACCAAAAACACAGGTGCCTGCCTTACAAAACCAGTTTGTTTTGTGATAGATAATTTTGATGTCTCCACAATACGATTTGGGCGGTGGAATTTGGGGCTGAACTAAATTGGGGAGCTCCCAAGAGAGCACTTTCTCTCTCTGCTTGCCGCCGCATTCACCTGCTCTCTGGGTTGGGCTAACCCACTATTACCCCGTTGCACAGACTGTGCTTGCGAAGGGACAGCAGGACTGTCCTCATCACCTCCCTCATAATTTACTGGAAGAGGAGTTATCGAATGGGACTCCTCCGACTGAAAAATCACTCCCAGAGTCTGCGCCATTGTCCTATCCATCAGATGCTGTCTGAGTCTCTGATCCTATGTCAGAGCTGTCCTCTAGAACCCGAGTGACAGCAGCAGTCATCCATCAAGATGCCATTTCTGCTATTGGCTAAACTGTTGCTCTAAAACACTATCCTACGTAGACAGTCACAAAATCGATGGTGTGTGTGAGATACGTGCAACAGTAGAGGCCACCTTACCTGCGCCTCTTCCCTCAATCAGCACGTTCTTTCAAGACACTCAAACACCTTGTCACATACTATTCGTCACAGTCTTAAGCACCTCCTGCACCCAGTCCAACAATCATTATTGGTGCTCCCACTCCCATGTCCTCCTCGGATTCCCTCATTACCACCCAGAAAACGTGCTCTTCATCTCTCCATAGCCACCCCCCCACCCACACATACATTTCATTTGTATTATAGCACAGGTAGTGGCTGACTTTACTAATGTACTCAGCTATTTACATAAAATATAGATTTAGTCTTTGGAGTAGGCATATTCTGAGCTTCTTTATGACACTAAAACTGCCACTAGACAAAAGTCTGATCCTTTTGTAGCAGAAACATAATCACAAGACTTACTTGACTTTTTTATTGCTGCCTAAAAGCTACAGTTGAAATGCGTCAGTTGAAGTATGTGCATTGCTTTGAAGACGCAAGCTGCAACTGCAAGACAACTGGTGGCAAATATTATTATATATATACATACATATATATATATATATATAAATATATATATATATATAGATCACTTTTATATGTGGGTCTGGTTTTCCTGGGGGCTGATCGCGGCCCCCAGGGAAACCACACATGTACTGACAAAAGTGATTTTTATATATATATATATATATAGATCTATCTATAGATATATCCATGTAGAAAGATATATCTACATAGATATATCTATATATATATATATATATATATTTTTTAGTAGTTGTATGGTTCCCTTGGGGGCCCTAATGGCCCCCAGGGAAACCCTACAACAACTAAAAAAAATATTGCCCCCACAGGGGGTCGCCCTGCCCACGGGTGTCCCCCTGTCCATTTCTTTTTATTTCTTTAGTAATTTAAAAAAAAAAAAAAAAACATTTGCCCCTGGGGGGACGCGATCGCGACTGATCACGCCCCCCCCCCCCCAGGGGACACCTACTTTTTAAAAATAAAAATATGCCTGGGGGGTGGCCCGTTTTCCGAGGGGGCCGACCCCCCCAAGTGTCTAGTGGTGCTGCGATCGGGGGCCAAGAAATACTTTCAGGAAGGCCTCGTAAGAAAGGGGAGAGTCTCCCCTTTCTTACGAGGCCTTCCTGAACGTGGGGAAGGCCGTTTGGGGCCGTTTTGCGGCCGCTTCCTGCTCCAATGGGGAAATCCACAAAGTGACGTCAGCCGCCAAAGGGGCGGGTGGGGGGTAGACACGGAAAAGCTTCCGTGTCTCCCGGGGTTTAAAAAAAAAAATAATTAACCCCCTCCCTGGTGTCGGCCACTGGTCGTGACCCGCACCAGGGAGGTAGTGCGGGCGTCGGCCTGTGGCTGACGCCCGCACCCAAAGGGTTAAACAAGCATAATAAGAGCCTCTGGTGTTTTTAGAAAATGTAGAGTTTCCTAGTAAATTATGGAGGAAATTCTCAATTGTATTAAAGACAGAGAGGCGAGTATTATCCCACAGCAACATTATGATTTTAGGCTTATGTTTTCTATCCCTCCCTAACAGTGACTCCAACTTCCACGCAATCTTCTTCCTAATGATGCTTCTCCATCTCCGAGACATGGACTAGTATCTTCACCTCCTTTGGGTCTCTACAAGATGTTGGCTGCTGAAGCTGTTGCTTGCAGTCCTGAACTCCTAGGATTTGTGAACTTTTGTGAAGAACATTTTTCTCCTATTATGGCATGATACATTGGGTTTTCTATTTTTCCAATGTTCAATACTTATTAATTCCTCATGCAAGAAAAGAGAGCAGTTTGGAGTCAAGTTAAGTGTCCTAGGTTTCATATGTCTGTGATTGGTGGATTAATTTGGACTATGTTTTTCTTCCCATTGGTTATGTAACCTTTGCCTCATGGGATTTGCAATTTTCTTTGATGTCTTGCCTGATGCTATTGAAAGTCTGGCAGGAAAAGAAAGTATAATACTGACCGCCGTGTCTTTAATAAAATTAAGACTTTCCTTCATAATTTAATAGAGAATTCTATATTACACATAGAACAAGATGCCCTCTTTTAGGTTGTTGAGGAATACCCTGTTGCCTGCATCTGGGAAATGGACTCCATATTTTCGATACATTCCATTCATAATGAAGCATAAGTTGTTATGGTATATAGATCCTATGTTGCAGAAACAACTTTTTGACATGTTCCTGGATTTGTCTATCTGTGGACAAAATTCGATTGACAACTGCTATTTCTTTCTTTGGCAAATGTTGGAGAACACCAAGGCAGTGTGTGGGAAGAATTACATTAATTTACCAGAACTATCCTTCATTAGGATTTCCAATCTTACCCCAGTAATTGTGCCTATGTCATTGCCACCACAGTGCATAATCATGAGATCTTGGTATTGTCAATCTGCAATGCATTCAACCAAAGGCAGCAATTGATGCCACTTTAACCCTCTATGGACAACCCGAGTTATGTCTACATTAGGTAAACCTAGGTCCCTGTCAATGCCACTCTTTCTAGCACTCTCCCTCAACCCGAAAACACAAAACTGTGGCCCACAATCCAGACCCTGACCATTTTGGACACAAGCAGGAGTAGCACACAGGAAAGGTTTACAGCAGAATAAATCAGTTTTGAAGATAAAAAAGGCAGTTGAAATGGAGGATTTCAAGTAAAATATAGAAGAATACATTCTTATTGAATGGTGCTGATGTGCAGGAAAAATAAATGAGTTAGTGACTTGAAGAAGTAAAGTAACACACTCTGTAGTAGGCTTTAGAAAAAAAACTATTATGCTGTTTGAGAGATGTTTTGCATTGCAAACAGTCAATTAGGCTTGCTACAGATAATGTGAAGCTAATAGGCTGCTGAAAGGAAGTCTTGTGAACCTTTGACCTACTGATAGGCAGAGACTATTGGAAACATGGTTACTCTGGAAACAGAGTTAGAAGAGTGTGGGGATGGAGGAAACAAAAGAGACTGCAGTGTGAAACTGAAAAGAAGACAGATATACAAAAATTGATCCAGGAGAGAGTATGGCCCTCATTATGAACATGGCGGGATTTACAGCAGTGTTCAGGCTGGCGGTCTAAACACAGACCGCCAGCCCGTTGAAGACCCTGCCGGGCAAATAAACAACATTCCGCTGGGCCGGTGGGCGGAAACAGTGTTTCCGCCAGGCGGCCCAGCGGAATGCTGGGCCTGGGGCTAGACATTGCTGACTGCTCCACATGGAGCCGTCGTCAATGAAGCAGTGCGGCGGGTGCAGCAGCACCCATTGCGCATGTCACTGCCCGTAAACCGGGCAGTGACATGTGCGACAGGGCTGTGCATGGGGGCCCTGCACTGCCCATGTCAAGTGCATGGGCAGTGCAGGGTCCCCCAGGGAGGCACCAGGGCCCCCATTCCTCCAACCTTTTCCTGGCGGGGTGAACCGCCAGGGAAAGGCTGGTGGACCCAGGTTCTTCATCCGGTGGGCAGCGCTCATTGCAGCGCTGTCCTGTCGGATAAGGAACTCCGCCATTGTCAGGCTGCCTGGCGGCTGTAGCCTGGCAGTGGCAGAGTTCCGCCTGTTGCGGTCTCGCCATGAACATAATATGGTAGTCCAGACTGCCATGCCGGTGGCGGTAATTTCCGCCACCGTCAGCATGGGGGTCCGGACCGCCGTATTCATAATGACCGCCTCTGTCTTTTAATCGACAGTATTTACAAAGTTTAATATAAATGAATAGCATTGACAGCAGATTGTTGAATACTTTTAATGGCTGTTGTGTGGTTATGCGGATCCACCACAAAGCACACAGGGGGCCATACGGAGTCTCACTGTGGATCAGCTGATCAACAAAAAACAATCCAAATAAGACTTCATTACAGGAGACATGGAAAGAGTTAAAATAGTGACCATTTAAAAGTGGTATAACAAAAAGAAAAGATGAAAAGAAGTCTGTACTAAGTACAGCAGTATGAGTGAGAGCACATTGGTAAGGGTCCCCATTATTGGTACTTTTCAGCAGAGAGTGGAGAAGGATTGCCATATTTCTGACTTGAGTGCTGCAGTGGAAAACAGATGTTAACAGGAATTTTAATAACATTTGGGCAACAGCAAAGAGAGTTTTCAGGTATATTAATTGTGTTGTACTATAAAAAAAGTATCCTTGAAAAACCTACAGGTGTATATAAGCTGATGGGAAATGTGTAGCTTCTAGACACTACAGTAAAAGGCAAACTAGAAGGGAGGTTAGATGAGAACATTAAGTAAAAATATAGTGAGCAGCAAATAAGGAAGAGCAATTGCTGTACTGAAAATATAGTTATTTAATTAAGCCAGTATGAATGAACGTGTTTGAAATTAGATGTGGGTGCTTACGTATAGTATGTAATGTAATAGTGTGTACTTTGCACCCACTCTCACAATCAGGCATGCACTTACACACCAGTTACATTCCTACAAAAGCACTTACGTACCCACCAGTCATATATGTAGACAGTCACTGACACACTCAGTCACACACCCATAAAACCATTCACACACCCATTTATCACCTATCCATCCACTTACAAAGTCATTCACACACCCATGCAGGCACTGTCACACCCAGTCACATAACTATACAGTTATTTACGTACCTAGAACTCAGACAACAGTCAGTTACACATGCACTTCCACATCCATACACCCAGATATACACCTAGTCACAACCCAGTATCGCACATACCTATATACAAAGCCATAAAGCCACTCACACACCCAGACAGCGACAGAAGCACTTACACATCCACTCACACACCCACACATAACTTAGGTATCCACCACTAACAGAGCCACTTGCACACACAGCTACTCATCCAAACACCCAGTAACACGGCCAGTTGCTAATCCATACAGCCACTTACATACCCTTTAGACAACCAGTCAATAACGCACCCAGTCACACACCCACACAGCTACTTACACATCCTTACACATCCAGTGACCCACCCTTAAACATTTGGGTGCCAAGGACACAATGGTTACGTCGGGTGGCGTGGTGCTGAGGTGCCACAGATGTAACCATTACGTCTTTGTACTGGCCCTCAGAGAAGCACTAGCGCTCCCCCGAGGGCCGCACCCCACCCCCCAGACCAGGGATGAAAGAGGAATCACTTCTTCTTCCACCCCAGCCCCCCGAATTCCCCAGTGAAGTCTGATGATGTCAGCACGTGATTGTGTGCTGGCATCATTAGAGGTCACCTCCCATCACGCTGGAAGCATGCTTCCAGTGTGATGCAGCAGAAAAATGCAAAGCATTTCCCTTCCGCTCGGGAGGAGGGGGCAGGCAGGGACTTCAAAAGAAAGGAAAGGCTTTTCCTTTGTTTTGATGTCATTCTGAGCATTTCTGCAGCTCGATCGTAAAGTGATCTGGCTGCAGAAATGCCCACTAGACACAAGGGAGTTTTTTTATTTACATATGAAGGGGAGCGACCCATTGGGCAAAGGGTCGCTCCCCTGGGGACAATTTTGTTTTGGCCATTTCTTCCCCCCTTGGGGGCAGATCGGACTATTTTCTTTTAGGCCAATCTGCCCCCAACCACTAGACACCAGGGCTTTTTTTATATATAAGAATAAGGGGAGCGGGCACTCAGGCAAGGGTCTTTTCCCTGGGGGCGAAATTTATTTCAGCCCATTTGTGCCAATTTCATGCAAGAGGAGCGACCCCTTTGGCAAGGGTCGCTCCCCGGGGGGGGGGGCAATATTTATTTTTGGCCATTTCTGCCCCCCCCTTGGGAGCAGATTGGCCTATTTCTATTAGGCCGATCTGCCCCAAGGGGGCAGAAACCACTTAGGCACCAGCAATCGGTGTGTATGTATGTGTGTGTTTTGTTTGGGGGCACAGCCAAAGGGGTAAGGGTCACTCCCCATGGGGGCACATTACTGTTGGCCATATCTGCCCCCTGTGGGGGCAGATCGGCCTATTTTTGGAAGACCCATCTGCCCCCAAGGGGGTCAGAAAGCCCACCAGAGACCAGGGAAGAATTGTTTTAAAAAAAATAAAGTGGGGATATGGCCATACCCCCACCCCAAATAAATGAGGCCAAAGTTGTTCTGCTCACCGGTGGGCAGATGGGGAAATTACCACTGATTTACTCACTCGGGGGCAGAAAACCTACTAGATGCCAGGGAATAAAAATAAAAAAAATAGTGGGGTGGTGCCTACCCATAAGTATAGGCATGGTTATGCCCCCACCCCAACTGAAGGGGGTAACAGTTTTTCATCTCTCCCCCCGCACACTAAAACATCTTCGCCCACAGCAAGCAAGAGGACATTTGATTATTTTGGGTTTTGGTTTTACATTTGGGCCATGAGAGCTTGGCTAGCTCTCAAAATCGTCCCACTTGGAATGGTGCGGGCTGCACTTTTTGGACTTTGGGATGCTGCCCTGCAAAAAAATCTACAAGACCTAGACACATCTGAAAACATAATAACCCCTGGGTGACTCCAGGGTGGTGTGCTTCACATGCACCGCACTATTTTCTTACCCACAATGCCCTGCAAACCTCCAGCTTTGCTAGAAATCACATATTTTCACCATATTTTTGTGATGGAACCGTACGGAATCTGCAGGAATCCATAAAATTTCTACCACCCAGCATTGTCTCATCTATACAGATAAAAATTCTGCCCCACTTGTCAGCCTAAAAATGTTTTTTTTTCAAACTGCCCTTTTGGACCTGCTTCGGTTCCCCCTCAATTTTGATGTTTTTGGCTCTTCCTTATCACAGGCATTTGGCCCACCTACACAAGTTAGGGGGCATATTTATACTCCGTTTGCGCCAAATTTGCGTCGTTTTTTTCAACGCAAATTCGACGCAAAACTAACTCCATATTTATACTTTGGCGTTAGACGCGTCTAGCGCCAAAGTTCATGGAGTTAGCGTCATTTTTTTGCGTGAACACCTTCCTTGCGTTAATGATATGCAAGGTAGGCGTTCCCGTCTTAAAAAATGACTCCGATGCTATTGCGTCGGATTTATACTCCCGGGCAAAAATGACGCCCGGGAGTGGGTGGGTCTAAAAAACCCGCATTTGCGCCGGATTTTAGCGCCTGGGTCAGGGCAGGCGTTAAGGGACCTGTGGGCTCAGAATGAGCCCAGAGGTGCCCCCCCCTGCCCCCAGGGACACCCCCTGCCACCCTTGCCCACCCCAGGAGGACACCCAAGGCTGGAGGGACCCACCCCAGGGACATTAAGGTAAGTCCAGGTAGGTATTTTATTTTTAATTTTTTTTTGCGGCATAGGGGGGCCTGATTTGTGCCCCCCTACATGCCACTATGCCCAATGACCATGCCCAGGGGACAGAAGTCCCCTGGGCATGGCCATTGGGCAAGGGGGCATGACTCCTGTCTTTGCTAAGACAGGAGTCATTTCAATGGGGGATGGGCGTCGTAACAAAATTGCGCAAATCGGGTTGAGGCGATTTTTTTGCCTCAGCCTGACTTGGACCATTTGTGGACGCCCATACGCCATTTTCCCCCTACGCCGGCGCTGCCTGGTGTACGTCGTTTTTTTTAACGCACACCAGACGGCGCCGGCGGCTAACGCCGGCTAACGTCATTCAATAAATACGGTGCCCGCATGGCGCTTCAGAATGGCGTTAGCCGGCGCTAATTTTTTTGACGCAAAACTGCGTTGGCGCAGTTTTGCGTCAAAAAGTATAAATATGTGCCTAGATATCATTTTTATCAGGAGAATGAGGGATTGTTGGGTGGTAGGAAATTTGTCCCGGTGTGGTGATCCCACACAGAAATGTGGGAAAATTTGATTTTTTAGCTAAATTTGAGGTTTGCTGAGGATTCTGGGTAAGAAAACACTGGGGGATCCACACAAGTCACACCTCCCTGTACACCCTCAGGTGTCTACTTTTCAGAAATGTTTGGGTCTAGTAAGTTTCCATATAAGACTGTTGAGCCCAGGACCAAAATCGCAGGTGCCCCCGCAAAAACAGGTAGGGCCAGAAGTATCATTTTATCCAATAGAGATTACCTAATTGCGACTTTTCGCGAATAGCAATTAAGCAATTGCTATTGGAATGTATGAAACTCGAGGAGTTTCATACTGTGATTCGCAAGGGCTCGCAAATGGACCTACCTCATCAATACTCATGAGGTAGGTTGCAATTTGCAAGCCATTGCGAATGGCTACCATCACGGGGATGGTGGCCTGCTGGGCTCATCAAACCACCATGTCTGTGATGGCTTTGCAATAAAGCAATCTTTTTTTTTTTTTTTTTTTAATGCAGCCCGTTTTCCTTAAAGTAAAACGGGATGTATTTAAAAATGAAAAATTAAAAGTTTTCTTTTCATTTTTTAAGAGGAGGCAGTGGTCCGTGGGACCACTGCCTGCTCTTGCAAAAGTTTTCTCATGCATTCACAAAAGAGAAGGGGTCCCTTGGGGACCCCTTACCCTTTGCAAATGGGTTACCTCCTATTTGAAGTAGGTGGTAACTGCAATTGTTTTGCAACCGCATTCATGGTCACAAAACAATCATACATACTTCTGCGATTTGGTATAAGGAAGGCACACCTTTGACACGCCCCTTCCTAGTACCAAATCGGTTTGTAGTCGCAAATCCAATTTGCGATTCAGTAACATGTTACCTAATAGCAAATTGAACTTGTTACATACCAAAACGCATTTTTGCGATTGCAAAAATGTTTGATACATCTGGCTTGTAGTTTTGTATTTGATAATTATGACGTGTCCACACAGTGTTTTGGGGCATTTCCTTTCACGGGTACTAGGCCTACCCACACAAGTGAGGTACCATTTTTATCGGGAGACTTTGGGGAACGCTGGGTGGAAGGAAATCTGTGGCTCCTCTCAGATTTCAGAACTTTCTGTCATCGAAATGTGAAGAAAAAGTGTTTTTTTTGGACAAATTTTGAGGTTTGAAAAGGATTCTGAGGAACAGAACCTGGTGAGAACCCCAGAAGTCACTCCATCCTGGATTCCCCTTGGTGTCTAGTTTTGTAGAGGTTTGGTTGGTTTCCCTAGGTGCCGGCTCAGCTAGAGGGCAAAATCCACAGCTAGGCACTTTGCAAAAAACACTTCAAATTTCAATATGAAAATGTGATGTGTCCATGTTGTGTTTCCTGTCGCGGGCATTGGGTCTACCCATGCAAGTGAGGTACCATTTGTATCGGGAGACTTGGGTGAACACCGAATAGAAGAACAAGTGTTATTGCCTCTTTTCTTTCTCTACATTTTTGCCTTCCAAATGTAAGATTGTGTGTAAAAAAGACGTCTATTTGAGAAATGCACTGTAATTCACATGCTAGTATGGGGATCCCGGAATTCAGAGATGTGCAAATAACCACTGCTTCTCAACACCTTATCTTTTGCCCATTTTGGAAATATAAAGGTTTCCTTGATACCTATTTTTCACTCTTTATATTTCAGCACATGAGTTGCTGTATACCCGTTATAGAATGAAAAGCCATTGCAAGGTGCAGCTCATTTATTGTCTGTGGGTACCTAGAGTTCTTGATGAACCCACAAGCCCTACATATCCACGAAACCAGAAGAGTCTGTCAGACGTAACGGTATATTGATTTAAAAAATATGACATTGCAGAAAAAAGTTACAGAGTAAAATGTGGAGAGAAATGGCTTTTTTCACCTCAATTTCAATATTCGTTTCTTTTAGCTGTTATTTTCTGTAGGAAAATATTGTAGGGTCTACACAAATGACACCTTGCTGAATTCAGATTGCTATCTACTTTTCAGAAATGTTTAGCTTTCCTGGTTCCAGCATTGGTTTCACACCCATTTCTGTCACTAACTGGAAAGAGGCTAAAAGCAAAAAAAATAGTAAAAATGGGGTATGTCCCAGTAAAATGCCAAAATTGTGTTGAAAAATGTGGTTTTCTGATTGAAGCCTGCGTGTTCCTGAAAGTTAGAAAGGCGGTGATTTTAGCACTGCAAACCCTTTGTTGAGGCCATTTGCAGGGAAAAAACACAAACCTTCTTCTGCAGCCCTTTTTCCAATTTCTTTTTTTAAAATCGAATTGGTTGCTGTATTTTGGCTAATACCGTGGTCTCCTCCAGGGGAACTCACAAACTCTGGCTACCTCTAGAATCCCTAGGATCCTGGAAAAAAAGGATGCAAATTTGTCATAGGTAGCTTATGTGAACAAAAAGTTATAGGGGTCTAAGTGCAAACTGCCCCAAATACCCAAAAAAGGGCCTGGCACCTGAGGGGGAAAAGGCGTGGAAGCGAAGGGGTTAAAGGCACCAATATATTTACTCACATATCCACTCAACCACTCACACACCCAGTCACCCACCCATACAGGCCACTCATTTACCCATTTACACCCCCATACTCAGACACTCACACAGCCTGTTACACACTGACATAACCAATTATGTAGCTACTCACTTGCTTCTAAAATGTAATCTAACAGTATGTAATGCAAAGTTACGTGTGTTCTATATTTGCTTTTCACATATCTACCTGTGTTTAAAGAGTAATGGAAGATGAAACGGTGAGATGGAAAAAAATTAACAATTATGCTTGTTGACACCAGCCATAAACTGGGCAACAGATGACATTATTAGTGAAACTGGCATACAGCATTTGCTGCAATGAGTGACAATGGCTCCCAGTTTTAGTGAAACAGTGGGGATGGTAACCATCTGGTCAAGAGGTAAGGTTCCCACAGATGATCCAGCTGCTTCTGATGATGCAATACCTTCCCTCTCTCTTATCATCTTGTCATATATCATTCTATGTCTGGTTTTTAGGTGTTTACAAATAGAGGATATTTCACATGAATACTTCTTCACCATTGCCTCTTGACAGCTTTTTGCTGCATACATTGCACTCGAAAAATTATGAAAAAAAGATATTTTCTTCTGAAGGCATTGAGAAATATTTTCAAATATCAGGGAAATTCTTTGGAAGTGGTAAGTCTTCTTCATTTTCATCCTGCTCTTTGGCCTCTCTTCTATCTTCAATAGAAGACATCTTAACTTTGAAACTCTCTTCTTTTGAAGGAAAGCCATAAAAATGATGAAGCTGTGGTTTGAGTGGGTCTCCGGAGAGATGCAAAGGAAATAGAATTTAAAAAAACAAAGGTTACAGGGATATTATATTTAGGAAATAGAGTTAATAATACCTTACCTTACTGCTCTGTGCAGTATCTCTCTCACCTGTGTCTTCTTATTTTTAACAAATCTTAATTGCGTTTTATGAAGTATGTTGAGCTTTCTTTGCTGTCATCAGTGATATCATTTGAGATCTCATCAGTGATGTCATCAGTAATGTCATGATCCATGTCATGAATGATTTAATATCTGAGGTTGTATGCAGTGTATTGCAGGGCATAAATTATAGTTAGCTCAGATAACTATAACTGCTGTATTTCGATGGTTTTGAGTGTGTAAAATCTGAGCCTAACTATAACATCAGTGTAATCTTTTTTCACTGAACTTCTAATGTTTTTTTAAATTCTATTTCCTAGCTATAACATCTCTGCAATCTTTATATATATATATATATATATATATATATATATATATATATATATATATATATATATATATATATTTACATATATATAGAGACATTCACCTAAAAATCAAAATTTTACAGAGACGTTATACTTAGGCTCACATTTTAAATGTACAAAACCATAGAAATTCACCAATTATAGTTAGAGTTACCTCAAGTAACCATAACTAGTGCCCTAAGGTAATTATAACTCATGCCCCTACCCCAGTCTGGCTGGACTCGAACCAAAACGTGTTTTGGGACCCTCACTTTTTCTCGACCTCCCCCGAATGGATCACCCCTTCATGAAGATAAAGAAATAGGCAAGTAAAAAAACGCTTTTTATATTAAAACTAGGTCCTAACTATAACTACCTAGTGGCGAACGCTACAAGGTAATCTATATATCTATCTATCTATTTATCTACCTATCTATCTATCTATCTATCTATCTATCTATCTATCTATCTATCTATCTATCTATCTATCTATCTATCTATCTATCTATGTAATTTATAACATTATACATACATATGTTCTCTATCTTGAGATCTTGAGGCATCAAGAAACAACTATGCTAATAAATGTTGTACTGTTTTCATGTCTGGTCCTATTTCTACTTTGCCCAATCATGAGCAATAAGCCTGCATAATATTAGTTATAGGGCACTTGGTGACAACAAACAGTGCTACTTTATGAAAAAGCAGCTGAGAAAGTAAAGTGACTCCATGATTGACCACAGGTTCAGCATATGCAGCTCATTTAGCCAATCTTTTCAGACCATTCCAATCCAAAACTAAGAACAAGTGTTTTGGGTGCAGCGTTTTATGGGAAGACATTGATTTTGGAGGCCCCTTTATGCACAATGGTCCTTGTTGTCTCAGCAGGAGAGGTCGGAACAGACCTGTTAGCTTTACAAATCGCGCTCATCATCTTCATCTTCCTGATACATGAGCATTCAGATAGCAAGGCTCTGTCCCCCTCTCACTGAAGTGAGGTGAAGTCATGGTGGTTCCCGTAGCCCTGATTATAGACTGTGCTCAGAGTTAAGGTACAAAACTGCTGCCCACTACACTACACAGAAACATGAAATTAACAGCAAGCTAAAGCTGTATAAGGTGTGCAACGGAGTTGAAATGGGCTCCTAGGGTCTAAAGTCCTTGCCCACTTAAGTGCAGTGTTTGATTGTTATTACATTGCAGTGTCTAACTCTGGAGGACTGATAAATTGTGCCATGGCTACATTAACCAGAAACAGTACTACGTACAGACAAGCAGAATTTAAAAACATATTGCTTGTTCAAATGTAGGAATTAAATACACAGACAGATATGTATATGTTCAAATGCTGTTATTAATCCACGAACAAAGAATGTGCATGTCGAAGCACAAAAATAGTACATAATCTGGCAGAGGGAAGGTTGCACATATCACCAGTGACAATTCATCCTTCTTTTCTGGAGAACACCTTGTTAAAGTACAATGCTGGAAACTAGTTCTTGTAAATGACACTGATAATGTAATGTAACACACATTGTTTCTGACCTTGGGCATTTAATTCAAGAATTATCTTTTCTTAAGGATTTTCTCAATATCAAGGATAGCCTAAGGTAACAATTATTCAAAGGTTGCACCAATTAGCACACTTTTATGCTTTTCTGTTCGGTTTCGGCCATGTACAGTAGTTTCCATGGGAACTAGTGTATGATATCATCTTTGCTACTTTAAAATGTAAAACATGCTTGTGCGTCATATGATGGCATAAATGGCCAGAAAACAATTGTTCTTTATAATTATAAAGTGATATGGATAGCGCTTCATGTCTAGATGTTTGACGTGGCTAAGCTCCTATACTGCTCTAGCAGAAAGCCCATACAATTATTTAAGTTTCGAAAAAGGATCCAGCACCCACTATAGAAACAATAACCTGAACAGAAAGCTTAAAGAATATACTTGGTGTTGTATGAAGCTAGCACACACAAATGTTAAATTAAACATATAAAAACTTCAAGGTTCAAACTTGATTTAGTTGACAATACACATTTTAATTAAGAAGAAAATATGTTGAAAGAAATGGTAACGCCAATTTCAATTGATGTCTCCGTGATGCAGAAGATTGAAACTTCGGTGCACCTTCATACGAGCCCCTGGGTACACTTTGACAGCCTCATCTTGATGGTGAGGCCCAGTCACAATTTTTAGCTTGGGACTTAGCAGCTTTTTCTATTGAAACACTATTTACAGTTTGGCACACCGGAAGTATGTGCTCAAAATAGGTTCTAAGCCGTAGATACAATAATTGACTAGTACTGCTGTAGCAGTAAACTTGCAGTGGCTTGGTGTTGATTCCAGTCAGTCAGATCATTTTGCCATATTTGTCCCAATTGACTTTGCAGGTGAGGGCCCATATTTATACTTTTTGATGCAAACCTAATAGAGCGTCGGCTACCGCCATTCCTGGACGCCAGTTGGGCATCATATTTAAGCTATGACGCTAACCGGGGCTAAGGCCCGGTTAGAGTCAAAATATTTGATGCTTACCGGGTAGGGGAGGTGTAGGGAAAACTGGAGGTTGTGCTGGAAAGAATGGCACTAGTCAGGTTCTAGTAAAAAAAATAACTCTAACCTGACTGGAGTAATTTTTTTGACGCACAACCCCCACGGGCTTATGTGCCAGTGCACAGTGCCATGTAGGGGGGCCCAAGTTAGGCCCACCCATTGCACTTTAAAAAAAATTAAAAATACTTACCTGGACTTACCTGGGATGGGTCCCCCCACCCTTAGGTATCCTCCAGGTGTGGGTGCAGGTGGTTGGGGGTGTCCCTGGGGGCAGGGAAGGGCACCTGTTGGCTGTTTCCATGGTCTCTGACCATGAAAATGAGCCCACAGGTCCCCCAACGCCTGCCCTGACCCAGGCATTAAATAATGGCACTAAGCAGGCTTTGTGCCATTATTTCAGGCCCTCCTCCTCCAGTGCATGATTATTGCACGGGAGAATAAATAAAGCGCTAGGGCCTTTGAGTCATTTTTTGCACGGGAACGCCTACCTTGCATCTCATTGACGGTAAAAAAATGACGCTAACTCCATAACTTTGTTGCTAGACGAGTCTAAATATAAATCTAAGTATAAATATGGAGTTAGGTTTGCGGCGAATTAGCATAAAAAAATGACGCTAATGCGGCGCAAACAGAGTATAAATATGGGCCGAAGTGTTTCAGAGATTTTCACAGTCAGAGGGGCAAGACGCACACAAGAAACTGCTGAGAGACATGCACATTTTGATGGATATCCCATGAGGTGCCATTTAAGTCTCTATTTGGTGCCAAAATCTAGGAGAGGGAAAACTACAAAGTTGATCCTGTGAGCGCAGACTTGAAATGAAATAATTATTTTATGTAATCATACTGATACACTAACATGACAAATGCTTCAAATTAAAAAAATAAATGTTAACATGGAAAGTGTGCTTCTTTAAGTGGCCACCATCAGAGTGAAAGGCCTGCACATATTTTTTCAATTTGTGTTAACTTAGTGATGAAAAATAAAATATATTCTGTCTCCTTAAGAACATGTGCTTTGAAAAATAATTTTAGAATAAATGCGAGTAACTCTTGAGTTTTCTGCGGTGCCTTTCGGCAGAACAAGGCCAGATCTGATGTTGAATGTCTGCCAATGTTCCTAAAATGTTATGTTAGTAGAATGATTTCATGCCCACTGTATAACACATTCTTTGTTTGAATCTTAAACTTGTCTAAAACTTTTATTAATGAAATGTATTTCTTTCAACACTTGTCCTCTGCTGTGTCTCAAGTAAGCAAGGTCATCACGTGTAGTTATCTGTCTGCCTGGAGAGCTAAAGTGTCAACCATTTCCATAATCTGTGTTTGGTACTAATGGAATATATTTCTTTGAGGGGAAAGAGCTGATTTGAAAGTTTTAACATTTCTTGCTGATTTGAGACTTGTAAGTATTTTCCTGACTATTGTCCGGCAGCAAGTGCATTCTGGAATGTGTTGAACAAAAGACTTTCACAAAACAGTGGAAAGAAGACTGCAGGAAATAATAATTAATATCTTTTGTGCTTACGTAAAAAGGAAGAGACAGAATAATACAGAGTATTTAATAGTGGAGTATTTTCTGATGGGCTGATGTTTTGTGATTGGATGATTTGTGCACATAGGCAGTTTTCAGCCAATCAGAGAAGATTAGCAAGTTTAATTCCAGAGGCTTTACTTCTTATTCTTATGATCTGTCACTTTGACATTTCATGTTTTGCCAGTCAGTCCACTGACATTCTGGTACTTTATTATTTTGAATTATTTTCTAGGCTCCATGCGAACATGCTGGTGTTTATTTTAGCATTTAGGGCCAGATGTATCATACAACTGATTTGCGATTCTCAAATAGCGATTTTTAAGAAATCGCTATTTCCGAAATGTAAAAAGGTATGTATGATTTTTGCGATTCGGTAATAGCGATTTCTTAAAAATTGCGAATGCTATTACCGAATCGCAAATAGAGAATCTGTCCCCATTCGCACCTATGGACCTGTAGGCCCATATTTGCGAATTTTTTGCATGTCGCAATTTGCAAATTCCAGTTAGGAATTCGCAATTTGGGAAATGCAAACCCCAGGGTGCTGGGGGCCTAAGACCCCCTCTGCTGCACCCCAAAAAAATATTTAAGGCATGTAAGGCGCACACATGCCAAAGGGGCATGTGTGCATTACATGTCATTTTTAAAAATGCATTTTTAATGCATTTTAAAAAATTGACATGGTTACCACCAAATTGAATTTGGTGGTAATTGCATTTCCTAAATGCCCAATTCGCATTTAGGAAATGCTTGTTACATTGGCATAAGAAATTGCAAATAAGGAATCTTTATTTGCGATTTCTTAATTAGAGAACCGCAATTTGCCATTCCCTACAGGAGGTCACAAATAAGGAATCCTTATTTGCGATGTCGCATTTAGAGAATTGCAAAGTGCGATTCTCTAAATGGGGTCGCAATTTTAAGGAATCGCTATTTTAGCAATTCCTTAAATGCCTTTCTTACATTCAGAAAGGCAATTTTGCATTCGCAAACGGCCGAATTTTGCGAGTCGCACCGTTTGCGAATGCAAAATTCTTTGATACATCTGGCCCTTAGTGCTTAGAGCCTACAGTGCCATGCTGCCTGCCTTAAATAATTAATTTGGTGGTTCAGAGAATTTATAGTCCAAATTTCTGAATTGTCACCCCTTTCCACTGCCCCTGTCCTGATGCTGAGGTCCACCTGATGAATCTGTAAACTAATTGCAGTTTACGTTAAGGAGAGATAAATGCATTAATTCTGTGTATTTGTATTTGTCCTTTTGTTTTGCAGGTTACCAGCTACTACTGTTTAAAATTCTGCTGCTATTTTTGATAGTGCCATAGCTAGATGTTTTTTAAATTTGTTACTAGAACTTTTGCATGACACCCAACATGCTAATGCTAATTTGAGGTTAGTGAGGTGTTTTCCCTGTGCTTATTACTTGACATGGTTTATTTACTGAATCAAATGTATACGATCTCTCCTACAGACACTCATGTTGTTGATTTGTGTTCTATTAAGTGTATTATTTTATTTTCTCTGTTTAAACTAAGATTTTTCAGAGCAATTCACCAGCCTGTGATGCTACTTTATTTGTACCATTTGGTGTTGAGAATAATTTTTGCGACGTTAGCATTGCTAATATAGAAAAAAAAATATTTTAGCTGAGACGAAAAGGTGTGGTTATTCATGGCCAAATGGGTCATGTTGTGTCATATATTGATTCTTTGGTGAATATTATTATTGTTTAATGTTGTTGTTTTATGTGTCAATAATTAATGTGTCAATCAATGTGATAATCAATATAATCCATACAAGTCAAAAGGTTCAAGGCAGCCTCCAGTCACTCACTATTATTAAATAATAGGATGAGACAAGGATCTGCACTACAACAGTTTTTGGTAGCCAGAGTTTGATGTTTATGTCTTTGTGGATTGTTGATTATATTATATTGATTATTGTTTTTTTTTTTTTATTGAGAGTTATTGATTTTTCCAAAATGATGAAAATTATGGAGAGGCTGTGTCTCTAAACACCCAAGGTGACTGTCCCTGGTCCTTGGAGTCTGCCTATGTTGATTGGGAATGTTCTCATCGTTCTGTTGTTAGGTTGTATGAAGTAGATTATGTGCCTGCACAGCTTTAGCTAATTTCTTTGCAGGTGATTGGGTTGTTTGTGACATTTTAGGTGAGTTGGCATACTCCAAATGTTGTTGAAGAAGGGGTTTGTGTACTCCAAAGTGTGAGAGTAGGGAAGCTGTAGAACTTCACATGTATGTGGCGCTTGGTGCTCAAACATTTGTCCATGTGGTTGTTGGCATACTAACCCTGAAGTAGGTCTAAGACTCCAGAGTATTTAAAAAGTGTATTGAGACACTTGGTTTTTTGTTGTAAGTTGTCTGTTTAGTAGGCCAATCAGGTGTTGTTGGCAAGTCAGGTTTGTGAGTCAAGTTGAGTGTAAAGAACCTTAATCTCTGGTCTTTTTTTAACTGAGATTTGGTGAGTCCTATGCGTGCCAGGCAGTATCCATTGATCAGTTGAGAGTAAAATTTGCAGGTCAAATTTTGCATGCGAATACAGGGAACTGAGAAAGGAGAATAGCTGTTAGAGTGAAAAGCCGTCAGTGAAAATCTGGAAGGTTCCTAAAGCGATTGCATTACCCTGTAGTAAATAGACATTTTTGGGGGTTTTTCGGTTTTGATGAAGTGTTTGCAAATAATATTGCATTAGTTTTGAATGTTTTTGAGTTTAGGAGGACAAGCCGCAAGACTTTGTCTGCTGCTGTGTGTAAGTGTGTTGTACTGAGATAGGTTGGTTACAGGACAAGGTCGTGATTGAATTGGTGGACAACTGTGAAGCGCATTGGTTGAGAAAGGAGACAAAGAGGATTGTGGGATTAAAAGTCACTTCTTGATTATTGATTTTTGACATACATTTGTGAAAATCAAAATGTAGAATAGTCTAAATCAGTCAACAGATTCTGTGCAGTTGCCACAACCTAGTGTTCCTAGGATTTATCCAAATGTGCCAATTGTGGTGGCAACAACAAATTTTAAACTGCCAACAGGACATATTTACTATAAATCAATGTTGATTCAGTCAGAACCCGTTGTTACTACTTCAAATGCAGAACACAGGTGTAATGCCGTCTAAGAATGTAAATGCCAGAATAAGTCCAGATGCAGTGTCTATACCTGTCACTATTGGTCCACCCATACCGTTATATGCCCAGAGTAAAAATGATACAAATGGGCAGTGAATTCTGAATCAAAATTTAGTGGGAGGAGGAATTGTAATTATGCCAAAATAGGTACACCTGTGACACAGGTTGGTGATGGAACAAGGTCACTGATAGACCTGAATCCTTTCAGAGGTTCTCTGAATACTCCTCTGACTACTGAAGAAGGGTCAACTATTGGTGCTGATTCAAGGTCAATGACACCCCAACCTCTGAGTCTAACTGTACAACAGCTACCTAGTACTCAGCCTAATAACATCTCATTACAAGGGTCGACAGCTCAACAATTAACCCAGTGGTTAGAAAAGCTGAATACCTCACAAGATACTTCTAGTGGAGGGAATTATATTAACTACACTAGGCTTTCAATGGAAGTGAGTGAACTTGTTGAGGGAACCATGGGTGTAAATAGGTTAGAGTCCTACACTGAAGACGAATTGAGATACTTGTGCCCAAAGATTACAAAAGAAGCAAGTGAAATACATCAACAGTTACCTGATGTAGCAGACAAACATGGGATAGATTTATCAAAAATGAAACATTTAAAAAGAAGTTATAGGTTGAATTTTGATGCAAAAGATTTTGAACACATGAGATCTGCAGGAATGAAAACACACCTTCAAGGCATCCAGATATGGAGAGCATTAGACAAATGGGAAGGCGGCAGGGTGAAGAAAAGAGACAAGCTGATAAAAGGTCCTGATAATTCTTCTACAGTAGCACTGCAGGATAGAGAAGCAGTAAAAGTTTTACCAATGAGAGAAATTCCAGAAGGGAATTTTGTACATGTCCCTTGGAGCAGAAGTGACATTTTGTCATTTACATATGATAACCCCTGGCTGAGGGAGAAACCAGTGGAATGGTATCAGCAAACAGATAGGTTTGTGAAACTTGCAAAATGTCTGTGGGAAGATTGGAACACTCTTTTAGAGATAGTTGTTCTAGCAGATTTAAGGATTGAATACAAGAGTGTAGATTGGCCAACAAGTGAACCACCAAGAGATCCAACAACAGGTACACCATCACCTGAAGTAATGAAATATTACTATAAAGTCATTGAATTTCTGAATACAAGAGTTTCACCCAAAAACATTGATTGGCAGAGAATAGATAGGACTGCACAGGAAGCAAAAGAATCAATTCATGCATACTATGAGAGATTGTTAAAAGCATTTAAACATTACAGTGGTACAGAAACAATTGAGCCAAAATACATTATTCATTTTGTGTTCAGATTTGTTGAGGGACTCAGACCAGAGATGAGTCAGATGATTAAGAGTCATTTGATTTGCTGGCAAACTAAACCGATTGATGAGGTGCTGCAGTATACGAAATACTGTAGTGATGAGATTGAGTTGAAAAGAAAAAGTTGATGGAGAAAGACAGGTATTCCGGAAAGTTTCCAGCCTCAGCAGCAACAGGGAAATAGCATGTTTCAGAATCAAGGTATATTTCAGAATGGAGGCAGAGGTAGAGGTCATGGTGGAATGAGAAGTGTTAATCGTGGTTTGGATTTGAATGCAGTAATGATTCAAGGAGAGCAGCAAGAAAAGAGGATGTTACCTTGTCATGCTTGCGGGGGAATTGGACATTGGTATCAGCAGTGTCCTATGGTAAATCAGGGAGGTATGATTCAGCAGGCAAATTAAGTCAATTCATTTCAAAATGTTAAAGGACCAAGACTGAGAGGTCAAATTCAAAATTTCCAGAATAGTGTAAACCCAATGCAAGGTTTTCAGCCCATGCAGCCCATGCAAAATGGACAGCCTGTACAAACGTGAATGCCCTAGTAACAGCAGATGCAGCCACAGGTGCAGATGGTGCCTACACAACAGATTCAAATGCCTAGACAACAGATTCAGATACCTCAAGCACCTATGGATCAGGCGCAGGCGATGCTTTCTCAGATGGTCACAGGTCCAAATGTGAATCAGAGTAACAATACAGTACACCAATTTCCATTAAATAGTGAGGATAGAAAAAAAGATGAATGGATGTCTGAGAGCTCAGATGAAGAAGAAGGTGTGATGGCAGCTTCTTTAGAAGTGGATCAGAAAGGTTCTTATGTTAAAGGAAAGGTGAATGGTCACAGAGTTTCATTTTTGGTTGACAATGGAGCTACACGCTCAACAGTGAGATCTGTAGAAGTTCCAGTTTTGCCGTTGTCAGGAAAGACAGTTCAGATTGTGAGGGTTGCTAATCAATATTTGACAAACCCAATAACAGAACCAGCTTTGGTTAACATTGGCAATTTTAAAGGTTTGCATAAATTTGTGGTTTGTGATTCAGGTCCCGTGTCCTTAATGGGAAGGGTTCTATTGTGCAAATCAAGATGTTGCACTACCTGTTCAGATGAGGGAATTGAAATTCATACAAACAGTGATGATGAAGAAGACCCAACACTGACTGTTAATAATAAGTCAGTGTCTGAAGAATTTTCTTTGATCAGTTTTGATGAGCCAGTGAAGGAGGAAGCTCCTCTGATTAGTTTCCTTCCAGTATTTGCATAAGAAGGATCTTCCTGATGACTTACAGAAAAGTATTAAGACTGAAGTTTGGGATCTTTTAGGAAAAGATATTGGGTTGATAAAAGAAGTAGAGCCAGTTAGAGTTGTAGTGAAGCCCAATGTAGGTTTTCCTCAGTCTCCACAATATCCAATGGCAAAAGATGCAATTGAGGGAGTGAGACCATTGATAGGAGAGTTTGTGGAGAAAGGAATTCTGAAAGAAGTGTTGAGCAGCCCATATAATTCACCAATAATGGAACTCTGCAAGCCTTGTGGGAAAAGTCGACTTCTCGACTTGTACAAGATTTGAGAAAAATAAATGACATAGGCTCTCATTATGACCATGGCGGTTGGCGGTAATATGGTGGAAAGTACTGCCAACAGGCTGCCGGTACTTTCCACCATATTATGACATTGGCGATTTGGCTGAAGCCGACCACGGCGATAACAGCCACTGGGCTGGAGATATCAATCTCCAGCTCGCGGCCGTCACTGTACAGGCCTGCGGGATAATGACCCCTCCTACCACCATGGTTTCCGTGGCTTCCTTACTGCTGCGAAAACCATGGCGGTAGGCACTATCAGTGACAGGGAATCCTTTCCCTGTCACTGATAGAGGGCTTCCCCACCCCACCCCCCTCTCCAGATAGCCCCCCATCCCTCCTTCCTCTCCAAACCCCTCTACATTCACACCCCCTTAACACACACACACACACGCATACACACACCCATTCCCATATGCATCCATGAATACATACATCCATTCACACACACATCCGCACACACTTTCATACATACACGCAGACACGCATTCACAGAACACAACATACACGCACTCACTCCTCCATACATGCATGCACATTCAACATGGAACACACACCTGCATACATGCAGGCACAAACATTCACACCCCCCACCACACACACACACACCACACCCCCCACCCCTGTCCCCTGTCAGAGCAGCCACTTACCTGTGTTCAGGGGGTCCTCTGGCAGGAGACGGGATGGGGCGCTGCTGCCAGCAGCAGCGTCCACCAGCAGAACACCGCCAGGCCGTATTATGGGTCATAATACGGCTGGCGGCGGTCTACATCCGCCGGCATGGCCACAGCCGGATCTCCGCCATTCTTCTGGTGGAAATCCGGCTGTGGTCATATAATAGCAGATGGCTGGTAGCCGCAGCAACGGTCTTTTGACGCCCGTCACCGCGGCGGTAGGCGGTTTTTACCGAAATATCATAATGAGAGCCATAGTGTTTAAGTGTTGCCCCATTGTGCCAAATCCAGCTGTGGATATGTTTCAGATCCCATGTGATGCTGCATGGTTCCCTGTGGTAGGCGTTTGTCAAGCATTCTTTTCTGTGCCTCTTCATGAGGACAGCAGATATCTCTTTTGTTTCAAATTCTTGAATAAAGTCTACTGCTGGTGTAGAATTCCACAAGGGTTATCAGAGTCACCATCCATTTTGAATCTGATCTTGAAAAAGAATTTGGAATCATTAGTGATGCCTTATCAGTCAACATTGGTGCGGTACATTGATGATTTATTAATTGCGTCCAAGACAAAAGAAGGGTGTAAATACAATACAGTTGCATTGTTGAATTTCCTGGGAGACTATGGACATAAAGAGGGTCATTATGACCCTGGCAGTCGTTGTAAAGGTGGCAGTAGTATTGCCAACAGGCTGGTGGTACATACCGCCACATTATGACATTGGCGGGTTGGCTAATGCCAACCTGCCAATGTACCACACCGACCACCATGGCGGTAGCAGCCGCCGGGCTGGAGATAACAATCTCCAACCCAGTGGCCGCTACTGTGCTGCCAGCGGAATTTTAACCCTGCCTACCGCAATGGTTTTCGTGGCGTTTGTAACGCCATGAAAACCATGGTGGTAGGCCCTACCAGTGACAGGGAATTCCTTCCCTGTCAATGGTAGGAGGCCCACCCAACCCCCTACACTTCCCAGATGCCCCCACCTCCTCCATCCATGCTCCCCCCTTCGATTCCCCCCCATACACACACACTCGCAGGCACACACCACACATTCACACACTCACTCACACAGGCATACACGCATTCATACACGCATCCATCCAATCATTCATTCACACACGCATCCATACACACATTCATAGTGGCACGCAGACACGCATTCACATTACCATTCATACATGCATTCTCACACATGCAGACACACACACGCAAACAACACTACACACATTTGAATACACGCTCACTCATTCATGCACATACCCCTACACACACACAAAAGCCCCCACCTCCTTCCCCAGTTGGAAACCTGACTTACCTATATCCAGGGGGTCTTCCGGCATGGGACGGGACGGGGCGCTACTACCACCAGCAGCACACGCCAGCAGAAGACTGCCAGGCGGTATTATTTGACAAAATACAGCTGGCGGTGGTCTACTGGGGTGGCGCTGCTGGTGGTAGCAGTGCCACCTGAACACTGTCCGCCAGCATGGCCACAGCCAGATTTCTGCCCTTTTTAGGGCAGAAATCCGGCTGTGGTCATATTATGGCGGATGGATGTTATCCGCGGCACTGGTCTTTTGGCGGCCGTCTCCGCGGCGGTAGGCAGCATTTATCGCCAATCTTAAAATGAGGGCCAAAGTGTGCTAAATTGCACTACTGTCAGAAAGAGGTGAAATACTTGGGTCATTTGATTGAGAAAGGAACTAGGAAGATTTCTAGAGAAAGAGTTGCAACTATCTTGCAAATGCCAGCACCAACTACTCAGAAAGGGGTGAAGATATTCTTGTGAATGGTGGGTTACTGCTGCTTATGGATCCCACATTTTTCAGTTCTTTCAAAGCCCTTACAGACGCTGGCTTATAAAGATGTTTCAGATCCTATAGTGCTGGATGAGGATTGTATGAAAGCATACTTTCATACTCTTTCATAATTTACTGATTTGAAAGAGAGTTTGTGCTAAGCTCCAGCTTTTCGGTTTGCCTGACTACACTAAGCTTTTTCTTTTGTTTTGTCATGAACGTGATGCATGTTCTTTGTCTGTTCTGACTCAAACTCATGGTGGTGTGAACCGCCTAGTTGCGTATTTTTCAGCCACTTTGGATCCATCACAGCAGCCTTATCAGGTTGTTTGCAGTCCGTTGCAGCAGTTGAGCAGAGCCTCGCTCAGAGCGAGAGTATAGTAATGGGTCATCCCCTTACTATAGTGGTTCCCCATTCCATTGAGATTTTGCTTACCAGGTCTAAGCCACAGTATCTGACCAGCTCAAGGCTGGCCAGATATGAGACAGCAATTTTGGGATCTTCAAATGTAAACATTAAGAGATGTACAGTGCTTAACCCAGCAACTTTACTTCCAAATGAGGAAGCAAACATTGATAAATTTGATGATACTGAACATGATTGTCTGGAAATTACAGAGTTATGCACAAAACCCAGAGCAGATATTAGGGATAGTTGTCTTGAAGAAGGTGACCAAATAATCTTTGTTGATGGTTCCTGCCTGAGAGATAATGTGGGCACATTAAGAGCAGGATATGCAGTATGTACTATCATTGGGATACTTGAAGCTTCATGGTTTCAAGGAGTGTTTTCTGCACAAGTGGCAGAACTAGTGGCTCTTACTAGAGCATGCCACATTTCAACTCAATTGAAAATGACTATTTACACAGATAGTCAATATGGATTCGGCATTGTGCATGACTTTGGCCAATTGTGGTCACAGAAAGGTTTTCTAACTTCTTCTAGTTCACCAGAAAGAAATGGTGAAATAATTCATGATTTGCTATAAGCAATTCAAATGCCTGAAAAGATTGCTCTAGTGAAATGCAGTGCACATCAGAGATCACAAGAGTACGTGTCATTGGGAAATGCATATGCGGATCAAGTTGCAAAGTTCTGCACACTAAACGGCATATCCCTAAAAGGAGAATGAAGATGATGAAATCTATGCAAATTATGTGATGCATGTCATTGATAATTTGGAAGAATTAAAAACTTTCCAAGACAATGTTGGGAAAGATGAGCATAGAGATTGGGTTAAGATGAAATGTGTCCAAAGAAATGATGACATCTGGAAATCAGAAGAAGGAAAGGTAGTATTACCAAACAGCTTACTGACTCAGATGGCCAGATACTATCATGCACAAGCTCATGTGGGGAGAGATGCCATGGTTAAACAGTATTGGTTCAATCCAAAATTTAGACAGGTTGCTGAAGCAGTTTGCCACAGATGTGTTGTCTGCCAGCAAATGAATGTGGGCAAAGGAACAGTTGTCAACATGGAACACATAAGCATGGCTGGAGGACCATTTAGAAGAATGCAGATGGATTTAATTGAGATGCCTGCATGTGCTGTTTGAAATATGTGTTGGTGACTGTGTGCATTTTCAGTCATTGGATTGAGGCTTACCCTTCAAGAAGAAATTACAGTCTCAGAGTGGTAAAGTTACTGCTTAGGGAGTTAATTCCACGTTTTGGTTTTCCAGTCTTAGAATCATATAGAGAAAGTCACTTCAACAATGAGGTGATTAAGTTGCTATGTTCAGCTTTAAACATTGAGCAGAAGCTTAATTGTAGGTACCACCCAGAAGCCTCAGGACTTGTAAAACAAATAAATTCTACTTTAAAATCATGATTGGCAAAATTGTGTATATCCACAAATTTGAAATGGCCAGATGCTTTGCCGTTGGTTCTAATGTCAATGAGAAGTACTCCTGACAAGAAAACAGGACTGTTGTCCATAAAATCCTCATGGGAAGGGCCATGAGATTGCCAGCTGTACCTGCAAATGCTCTTATAAATATTACAGATGATATGGTATTGGACTACTGCAAAGGCGTAGCTAATGTGGTTCGCTCTTTCTCTCATCAGGTGGAAGCTACCACACTGAAACAGTCACAAGAGCAAGGACAAGAGCAAGGACACAACCTGAAGGCAGGTGACTGGGTTGTGATCCGGAAGCATGTGAGAAAATTGTGTTTGGAGCCTCTGTAGAAGGGTCCCTACCAGGTGATATTAATTACGACTACAGCTGTGAAGTGTGCAGGACTTCCGAACTGGATTCATACGAGCCACACTAGGAAGGTGAATAGTCCAACACAGAAGAAGAAGAAGAACTGTTGAGATTACCACCACCTGAACATATTCCAGGACAAGACAGGGGAACAAATAATCTGGAGACAGTGCCTGAACAGACTCAAGTTGACTTGCCCACTCCTGTGTCAGATGAAGGGGAAGGAATCTTGGAAGATGAGGATGAAAGGTCATCAACGCCAACTAATGAAACAGTAAAAGAACCGGTCCAGATATAGCGAGAAAGGGAACCGGTCAAGAGAAGACCTGCCCAGAGGAGGGGGGCCTCAGAAGCAGATGGTCTTACAAACCAGACTGAACAAGTGACTGACCCCAGCGGGAATGGAGTTGAGGAAGATCTAAGCCAAACAGATTTGACTCCTCCTGAACCGGTTGCAGCAACGTCGAAGGGGAAGAATTTGAGTACAATACTGAAAAGAGCCTTAACAAGAAAATCTCTGAGAGGGGACAACTGGCCAGAAACTAGTTCAAAGTCAAAGACAAATCTGGTGCAACCAATACAAGAAGAAGTCAATAACACCAGAAGTAAAGATCTGAGTGATGGTGAATCAAGTAATGGTTGAAAATCAAAAAGGAAGAGAGTTGACAACCGAAGATACTCTGGTCCTGAATGGGCATATGCAGGTACTAATGAATGGCAAGAAGAAATTTGAATTTTTGTTTTGACAGAGACATTCCAGCTCTGTAATTTGGCACCTGAAGAAAACTGATGGAGATTTGTATAGAAAACAATTAAAAGTTTAAAAAACTAAATGAAAGAGACTTTGTTGATAAGAAATTATTTTCGGGAGACTTTAATAACCTGATTTTGACAAAGCTGCTAAACTGATTTTGACACCTTTATCGTTTTTTGACAAAAGGGTCCTGTGTGAATGAAGCTGTGAACATTATTGAAAAAAAGGGGGATTGAAATTAAAGACTGAAGATTTAATTGTTTTATTTGTTTTTTGTAATTTATATTTTTGCTGCATAGCCATATTTTTTGTTTTTGTTTTTACTTTCTGATTCTTTACAGACCATGGGTAACCACAACCAGCAGAACACAAAAAATAGATGCTGTAAATATATGGGTATTGGTTTGGTGATTGTCTGTGCAATTGTATGTTTGGTATTGATTGTAGGTGTAATTGTCTTTGATAAGAATGGGACCAACCATACCATAGCATTAGAAACAATGTCTTCAGAATTAGTGCCTACTCTTTCAACAATACATAGATTTAAAATAGATGAGAAATATTCGTATTGGCAGGGTAGAACTTTCTTCTAATGTCTCTTATCGCTTATTGATTGAGTATGTTGAGATAATGGATGCAAGAGATTGTTATGTTTGCACACAGATTCCAGCCTCTGTTGAGGAGGGAATTGCATATCATAGTTTACCTCTTACTTATGGCATAGGTTGTAGCCTTTTACTAAAACAATTCTATAACCAGGAGTATATCCAGTATTTCTACTCTAATATAGATCTAGTGTTTTCTTTTGTACCTGTCATTAGGGATCTCAATAAGATAGCTAAAAATAATAACATAGAAATAGTGAAGTTATTAACCTACCTTGACCTTTGGAACTGCTTTTACATACAGGAACAATTTAACCTGTTTGCTTTCATCTTTAGAAAATAGTTTTTTATATTACACAGATGATTGAAGAAGGGTGATTAAGGCTGAAATAGAAAAGGGATTAGTTTCAAATAGTCCTGAGATTGACTATGTATACACTGACATTACTAAACAATGGAGACTCACTTTAGATGTAAAACAGATGTACAACATGTAGGAAAACTTTGTATTTAAAGACAGATAAAATATTTGTGGGAACAAGTGAATGTTTGAGAATAAGTGGACATTTATGTTAAATGGTCAAGACCCACCTGTGCCAGGAGTCTATTACATTTTTGGGAAAAATGCATATTACCATCTTCCTAGAGGACAGTATGGTACATGTTATTTGAGAATAGTCTTCCCGAAAATGTATCAACTTAATGATTTGTGTAAATTTCCTAAAATGACTGAATTGCAATGAAAAAGACAAATGTGAGAATCAGTTTCTAGCATTTTTGGAGACAAATTTGGAGCAATAATTCCTTCAGTTCTGTTCTGAATTATATTAAAATTCAACAGTTGTCTACAGTTGTGAATAACATGTTGACAAGATATTCCGGAGCTATTATCCTTTTGGATACTGAAATGGCTGCGGTAAGAGCTACGTCTCTTCAGAACCGCCTTGCGTTAAACATACTTTTAGCAAAGGAGGGAGGTGTCTGTAAATTGCTAGGTCTGCGTCATCGTTGTACCTTCATACCAGACAACAGTGAAGAGGTTTGAGGTTTCATTAACAATTTAACAAAAAATGAAACTACATTTAAAGAACTAACAGAGTTCACTATTCACAAAAAAGCTGGCAAACGTATGACTGCTGTGGGAAACTGGATTGGCAACCTAGGGAAAGGATTGGTAATGAAAATAATACTAGGATTTTCAATTCTTGTCATTTGTCTAATTGGTATATGAGGAATATTCAAATTGTGCAAAGTGATCAAAAGAAGATTTGAAAAGAATCAGAGGAGGGTAGAATTTCTATTGGAACGATTATATGGGGAAAACTCAAAAAAGAAAACAATTTATAAAAATGTGAGTGAAACAACATTTTAGAAAAACAGTACAGTGAAATAAATAAATTTACTTGGGATGTAAGTGTGATGACATATATAGTCATCAGAGGAGGGATTGTGAGCGCAGACTTGAAATGAAATAATTATTTTATGTACTCATACTGATACACCAACATGAGAAATGCTTCAAATGAAAAAAATAAATGTTAACATGGAAAGTGTGCTTGTTTTAATGGCCGTCATCAAAGTGAAAGGCCTGCACATATTTTTTTAAATGTGTTAACTTAGTGATGAAAAATACAATATGTTCTGTCTCCTTAAGAACATGTGCTTTGAAAAATAATGTTAGAATAAATGCGAGTAATTCTTGAGTTTTCCGCTGTGCATTGCGACAGAACAAGACCAGAGCTGATGTTGAATGTCTGCCAATGTTCCTAAAATGTTTAGCTAGTAGAATGATTTCATGCCCACTGTGTAACACATTCTTTGTTTGAATCTCAAACTTGTGTAAAACGTTTATTAATGAAATGTATTTCTTTCAAGACTTGTTCTCTGCTGTGTCTCAAGTAAGCAAGGTCATCACGTGTAGGTATCTGTCTGCCAAGCCAAGCTAACTTATCAAACATTTCTGCAGAATTACAAGCTTCTTTTGTTTGAATTATGAGTTGAATCTGTGTTTCGTACTAATGGAATGTATTTCTTTCAAGAAGAAGGAGCTGATTTGAAAGTTTTAACATTTCTTCCTGACTATTGTCCAGCAGCGAGTGCATTCTGAAATATGTAGAAAAAAAGACCTTCACAAAACAGTGCAGAGAAGACTGCAGGAAATAATAATATCTTTTGTGCTTACGCAAAAAGGAAGAGACAGAAGAATACAGAATATTTAAGTAAATAGTGGAATATTTTCTGATGTGCTGATGTTTTGTGATTGGATCATTTGTGCACTTATGCAGTTTTCAGCCAATCACAGACGTTTAGCAAGTTTAATTCAATGTCTGTGAATCAGACATTGGTATGCATTATTTTCCCTGGTTTCCAGAGGCTTCACTTCTCATTCTTATGATCTGTCACTTTGACATTTCATTTTTTGCCAGTTAGTCCACTGACATTCTGGTACTTTATTATTTTGAATTATTTTCTAGGCTCCATGCAAAAATGCTGGTGCTTATTTCAGCACATAGTGCTTAGAGCCTATAGTGCTATGCTGCCTGCCTTAAATAATTAATTTGAAGGTTCAGACAATTTAGAGTTCAAATTTCTGAATTGTCAACCCTTTCCACTGCCCCTGCCTGATGCTGAGGTCCCCCTGATGAAGCTGTAACCTGATTGCTGTTTACCTTCAGGAGAAGTAAATGTATGGACTCTGTGTATTTGTATTTGTCTTTTTGTTTTGCAGGTTACTAGCTGCTACTGTTTAAAATTCTGCTGCTATTTTTGATAGTGCCATAGCTAGATGTTTTGTAAATTTGTTACTAAAACTTGTGCATGATGCCCAACATGCTAATGCTAATTAGAGGTTAGTGAGGTGTTTTCTCTATGCTTATTACTTGACATGGTTTATTTACTGAATCAAATGTATACTATCTCTCCTACACAGATACTCATGTTATTGATTTGTGTTCTAACTATTGAGTATATTATTTTATTTTATTTTTAAACTAAGATTTTTCAGAGCAATTCACCAGCCTGTGATTCTACTTTATTTGTACCATTTGGTGTTGAGAATAATTTTTGTAACTTTAGCATTGTTAATATAGGAAAATAAATATGTTAATTGAGACTAAAAGGAGTGGTTATTCATGGCCAAATGGGTCTTATTGCATCATATACTGATTCTTTGGTGAATATTATTATTGTTTAATGTTGTTGTTTTATGGGTCAATAATCAATGTGTCAATCAACGTGATAATCAATATAATCGATGCAAGCCAAAAGGTTTATCGAGCATAAGGCAGCGTCCAATCACTCACTATTATTAAATAATAAGATGAGACAAGGATCTGCACTGCAACAAACCTATAAAGGTAATCTTTTCCTGACAGGGTTTAACAGGTTGCTTCAGGCCTCCTAATGGAGAATTTTCTGAATTTCAAATCCCCACCATCAATTTCTGTATCGCTAGTACCTTGAGTTAAGCACTCAATTCTTCAGAACTAGATTCACTGATGGCAGTTCAATGGTCCACAGGAAGGTCGAAACCACTGTTAACTGGGATAGCAATTGTCAAGCAAAAGTTTCTTCTGTTCAAGGAACTTCTGCACACTCCAATAGAGAAGATCCTCATATTTAAGAAGGCTTCTCTGGCAGGAATTTCCACTTTTTCCCTCTTGAGACTAACAACCCTTGGAGGAAATCTTTGAACAAGAATTCAGCCTTAAAGTTGAAACATAATCTAGTGAGATGCCACTGGAATCAAGCTAGCCTGGCTGAAGAAGGGTGATACCCTGAAACCGGTCCCGGGATGCTTGTTTCCGGTCCAGGGAGGACCTGGCCTGGCAGTTCGGGCTGGACTGTTCCCATGAGGAACAGGGTCAAGACTGATTTGCATATGGCTGGGTCCAAACTGGGGTGGCACGGTGAGCAAAAGAAAGATGGATTAAACCCAGATCTGTGACTGGGGGTGAGTGTTTGCATTGTCAGCACTCCGTCCATCATCCTTTTGTGTTGCTAATGTCACCCTAAGTGGGAAGGGTATGCCCAGACATGGGTCCCTTGCTCACTGTGCCACTGGAATCAAGCTAGCCTGGCTGAAGAAGGGTGATACCCTGAAACTGGTCCCAGGAGCTTGTTTCCGGTCCAGGGAGGACCTGGCCTGGCAGTTCGGGCTGGACTGTTCCCATGAGGAGCAGGGTCAAGACTGATTTGCATATGGCTGGGTCCAAACTGGGGAGGCATGGTGAGCAAAAGAACGATGGATTAAACCCAGATCTGTGACTGGGGGTGAGTGTTTGCATTTTCAGCTTTTCAGCACTCCGTCCATCATCCTTTTGTGTTGCAATCTCACAGTATCCATGTATCAGAGAGGCATTATGAGAGTTCCTAAGAAAGTTTAAATTTAGCCTTCTCAAAAAGATGGTGGCTGGAGTTACCCACTCACTTTTCTGCTATTGGTCAGTACAGCAAGGCCCCCTGTTACACCAGGCCTTCTCTGAGAACCCATTTCAAAGCTTGGCAGCTCAACAGATGGCCGTTCCTGGCAATTTGCACACACTAATTGGGCTTATCCTCAAGGGAGATCACTATTACTGCAACCATTTTCCCCTAGCTGTGAGAGTAGGTCATCTAACATCCCTCATAAAAGATTAACAATAGAAATTATCCAAAATCTGTCTCTCTATATTCCAAAACACAATTGGATAATGGGAATAATTCCTCTTGAGTGAGGAAAACGTGAAAACATTACACACTCCTATTTCAGAAACCAAATCAGGTAATCTTTTTTATTTGTGCATTTCCTGAGAAATTGCATGCAGAATTTACAGTATGACTTAGAATTTGCTGAGTAGGAGACACTTGTTCTATAAGTCTGGTGCATGCTATTCGTCTGCACGCAAATATGTTACTTCTACACTTACTTCACAATTAACATTTGAGCATTTTTAAGCATTTGCCCTTTCCCTCTGTCAACTGTGTGCTATTACTACCACAGTAGAACGGGCTGGCTTGGGAATGAAAAAAGCATATGGGAGCTTAGGCCTGTTTATTAGGCTTCACTCCACACTGGAAGTCCAGAAGAAAAAAACAAGCAAAGGTGATAGATAGTACAACTGAATCTTGCTACATAACTCCTGAGTGTAAGTGCAGAGACAGGGGAACGGTCTCACTATGAAAGATTGAAGACGTTTGTTTACATAGATGAACCACAGTGTGTGTCAATAATTCGAGTTCAAATTTAAATGCAAAGAATTGCAAAGGTTGCTAAAGTAGGGAAAATAATTGGCAAACTGCTAGGTTTAGCGGAACTGGAATCACCAGTCATTTGATCTATGTTGATATCACAGGATGGAACACGATGACCACGCTTAAAATGATATAATTGCAAAACCTACAATATGTGCAGGAGTGAGACAATGACAAATGTCCTATAAGAAGAGTATTGTAATTGACAGCCACACACATCAGCAAGCGTTTTCAATGATGTACCAGAGGCAAGTCAGCAGATTCCCAGGCACTTTTCTCACACACCCAGGTACAATCAGCCATGTCAATTAATGGAGAATATGTGAAACTACAGCCTCAAATTCATATTAACAGCCAGCATATGTTTAACTAGGGTCTTAAATACCCCCTTACCAGGCTGGACTGGCCAAAACCAGCGTCATACACCCAAGCACAGACATTTTATGTCAGGTACAACAGTCATGAGTAGGCACATTATCAGATAGCAGGGCATAGAACTATATACAAAATCAAAGGTGCAAATGATCAACTACATCTTCATATGTTTTGACATGTGTTCCAAGACCCAGTCATGACCACCATATTTACAAGCAAGGCTTCCAGTGCTCAAATAAAGTGCCAAATGCCACAGCACAGCACCAGACCAGATACCCTAACCACTATATATCCAAGCAATGCTTTTTGTGCTCAAATAAAGTGCCTAATGCCACAGCACCAGATACACAGACAAAACCTTAGACACCAGCACAGCACACATCCTTCATGTAAGAAGTTGGGTTGTTGGTTGACTGGGGTATGAGCCCTGGTCAAGAATCAACCACAATCCTTGTCAGGGTGAGGCACAAGCCAAACCTAAATTAACCTGTGCTCAAACCTCAACACTACAGAGCAGTCAAGCATAACTTAAAGGCAATGTGTAAAGTATTTGTGCAACATTTTCCAACAGTAGTAAAGTGAGGCTGTCCATGGCAGTCCCTAGGGGTGACTTACATGTATTAAAAATGAAGGTTTGGGCCTCACAAAAGATTTATTTTCCCAGGACAAAATGGCAGTTTAAAACTGCACACACGGTCTGCAATGGCAGGCCGGAGACATGTTTAAAGTGCTATTTAAATGAGTGGCACAAATCAGTGCTGTGGTCCCACCAGTAGCATTT
Organism: Pleurodeles waltl; assembly: GCF_031143425.1. Lineage (NCBI taxonomy): Eukaryota > Metazoa > Chordata > Amphibia > Caudata > Salamandridae > Pleurodeles > Pleurodeles waltl. The sequence continues at coordinate 945,577,806 of NC_090440.1, forward strand.
AATTTACAGGGCCTGGGCACATGCAGCACCACCTTACTAGGAACTTCCAAGTAAATTAAATATGCCAATAGGGTATAAGCCAATCTTACCATGTTTTAAGCAGAGAGCATAATCACTTAAGCACTGGTTAGCAGTGGTAAAGTGTGCAGAGTCCTAAGGCCAGTAAAAACAAAGTCAGCAAATGAGGGTTCAAGGCAAAACATTAGGGGGAAAACCACACCAAGGATGTCACGTCTAATACTTCATATACTCATATACAGCCTAAAAAACCCAGGGACAGCCATGCATTGCTAAAGTACAAGGTCAGGCATTTATCAGACAAACGTACTTCTCTCAAATAAATAATTGGTGAAAAGTGTAATGACACTTTAGTACCCCACCCCACCAATGATAGCCCTAGTGTCATGTTCTGTGAGAACCATTACCAAGCAGCACAAGCTCTTATGAATTATTATCCCCTGTGTTTAACCCCTTCGCTGCCAGACCTTTTCCCCCTCCTGTGCCAGGCCTTTTTTTGCCTATTTGGGGCAGTTCGCGCTTAGGCCCTCATAACTTTTTGTCCACATAAGCTAACCAAGCCAAATTTGTGTCCTTTTTTTCCAACATCCTAGGGATTCTAGAGGTACCCAGACTTTGTGGGTTCCCTTGAAGGAGGCCAAGAAATTGGCCAAAATACAGTGAAAATTTCGTTTTTTTTAAAAAAAAATGGAAAAAGTGGCTGCAGAAGAAGGCTTGTGGATTTCCCCCTGAAAATTGCATCAACAAAGGGTTTGTAGTGCTAAACTCAGCAGCTCCCTAGCTTTCAGGAACAGGCAGACTTGAATCAGAAAACCCAATTTTTCAACACAATTTTTGCATTTTACTGGGGCATACCCCATTTTTGCAATTTTTTGTGCTTTCAGCCTCCTTTCAGTCAGTGACAGGAATGGGCATGAAACCAATGCTGGATCCCAGAAACCTAACCATTTCTGAAAAGTAGACAAAATTCTGAATTCAGCAAGGGGTCATTTGTGTAGATCCTACAAGGGTTTCCTACAGAAAATAACAGCTGAAAAAGAAAAATATTGAAATTGAGGTGAAAAAAACATCAATTTTTCTCTACGTTTTACTCTGTAACTTTTCCCTGCAATGTCAGATTATGGAAAGCAATATACCGTTACGTCTGCTGGACTCCTCTGGTTGCAGGGATATATAGGGCTTGTAGGTTCATCAAGAACCCGAGGAACCCAGAGCCAATAAATGAGCTGCACCCTGCAGTGCGTTTTCATTCTATACCGGGTATACAGCAATTCATTTGCTGAAATATAAAGAGTAAAAAATTGCTATCAAGAAAACCTTTGCATTTCCAAAAAGGGCACAAGATAAGGTGCTGAGGAGCAGTGGTTATTTGCACATCTCTGAATTCCGGGGTGACCATACAAGCATGTGAATTATAGGGAATTTCTCAAATAGATGTCTTTTTTACACACTCTCCTATATTTGGAAGGAAAAAATGTAGAGAAAGACAAGGGGCAATAGCACTTGTTTTGCTAATCTATGTTCCCCCAAGTCTCCCGATAAAAATGATACCTCACTTGCGTGGGTAGGCCTAGCGCCGGCGACAGGAAACACCCCAAACCTGTGCATTTCTGAAAACTAGAGACCTAGGGGAATCCAAGGAGGGGTGACTTGCGGGGCTCGGACCAGGTTCTGTTACCCAGAATCCTTTGCAAACCTCAAAATTTGGCTAAAAAAAACACATGTCCCTCACATTTCTGTGGCAGAAAGTTCTGGAATCTGAGAGGAGCTACAAATTTCCTTCCACCCAGCGTTCCCCCAAGTCTCCCTATAAAAATGATACCTCACTTGCGTGGGTAGGCCTAGCGCCGGCGACAGGAAACACCCCAAAGCGCAACGTGGACACATCCTAAATTTTGGAAAAAAACAGAGGTGTTTTTTGCGAAGTGCCTACCTGTAGGTTTTGGCCTGTAGCTCAGCCGGCACCTAGGGAAACCTACCAAACCTGTGCATTTCTGAAAACTAGAGACCTAGGGGAATCCAAGGAGGGGTGACTTGCAGGGCTCGGACCAGGTTCTGTTACCCAGAATCCTTTGCAAACCTCAAAATTTGGCTAAAAAAACACATGTCCCTCACATTTCTGTGGCAGAAAGTTCTGGAATCTGAGAGGAGCTACAAATTTCCTTCCACCCAGCGTTCCCCCAAGTCTCCCGATAAAAATGATACCTCACTTGCGTGGGTAGGCCTAGCGCCGGCGACAGGAAACACCCCAAAGCGCAACGTGGACACATCCTAAATTTTGGAAAAAAACAGAGGTGTTTTTTGCGAAGTGCCTACCTGTAGATTTTGGCCTCTAGCTCAGCCGGCACCTAGGGAAACCTACCAAACCTGTGCATTTCTGAAAACTAGAGACCTAGGGGAATCCAAGGAGGGGTGACTTGCGGGGCTCGGACCAGGTTCTGTTACCCAGAATCCTTTGCAAACCTCAAAATTTGGCTAAAAAAACACATGTCCCTCACATTTCTGTGGCAGAAAGTTCTGGAATCTGAGAGGAGTTACAAATTTCCTTCCACCCAGCGTTCCCCCAAGTCTCCCGATAAAAATGATACCTCACTTGCGTGGGTAGGCCTAGCGCCGGCGACAGGAAAGACCCCAAAGCGCAACGTGGACACATCCTAAATTTTGGAAAAAAACAGAGGTGTTTTTTGCGAAGTGCCTACCTGTAGATTTTGGCCTCTAGCTCAGCCGGCACCTAGGGAAACCTACCAAACCTGTGCATTTCTGAAAACTAGAGACCTAGGGGAATCCAAGGAGGGGTGACTTGCGGGGCTCGGACCAGGTTCTGTTACCCAGAATCCTTTGCAAACCTCAAAATTTGGCTAAAAAAACACATGTCCCTCACATTTCTGTGGCAGAAAGTTCTGGAATCTGAGAGGAGCTACAAATTTCCTTCCACCCAGCGTTCCCCCAAGTCTCCCGATAAAAATGATACCTCACTTGCGTGGGTAGGCCTAGCGCCGGCGACAGGAAACACCCCAAAGCGCAACGTGGACACATCCTAAATTTTGGAAAAAAACAGAGGTGTTTTTTGCGAAGTGCCTACCTGTAGATTTTGGCCTGTAGCTCAGCCGGCACCTAGGGAAACCTACCAAACCTGTGCATTTCTGAAAACTAGAGACCTAGGGGAATCCAAGGAGGGGTGACTTTAGCGGGGCTCGGACCAGGTTCTGTTACCCAGAATCCTTTGCAAACCTCAAAATTTGGCTAAAAAAACACATGTCCCTCACATTTCTGTGGCAGAAAGTTCTGGAATCTGAGAGGAGCTACAAATTTCCTTCCACCCAGCGTTCCCCCAAGTCTCCCGATAAAAATGATACCTCACTTGCGTGGGTAGGCCTAGCGCCGGCGACAGGAAACACCCCAAAGCGCAACGTGGACACATCCTAAATTTTGGAAAAAAACAGAGGTGTTTTTTTGCGAAGTGCCTACCTGTAGATTTTGGCCTCTAGCTCAGCCGGCACCTAGGGAAACCTACCAAACCTGTGCATTTCTGAAAACTAGAGACCTAGGGGAATCCAAGGAGGGGTGACTTGCGGGGCTCGGACCAGGTTCTGTTACCCAGAATCCTTTGCAAACCTCAAAATTTGGCTAAAAAAACACATGTCCCTCACATTTCTGTGGCAGAAAGTTCTGGAATCTGAGAGGAGTTACAAATTTCCTTCCACCCAGCGTTCCCCCAAGTTTCCCGATAAAAATGATACCTCACTTGAGTGGGTAGGCCTAGCGCCGGCGACAGGAAACACCCCAAAGCGCAACGTGGACACATCCTAAATTTTGGAAAAAAACAGAGGTGTTTTTTGCGAAGTGCCTACCTGTAGATTTTGGCCTCTAGCTCAGCCGGCACCAAGGGAAACCTACCAAACCTGTGCATTTCTGAAAACTACAGACCTAGGGGAATCCAACGAGGGGTGACTTGCGGGGCTCGGACCAGGTTCTGTTACCCAGAATCCTTTGCAAACCTCAAAATTTGGCTAAAAAAACACATGTCCCTCACATTTCAGTGGCAGAAAGTTCTGGAATCTGAGAGGAGCTACAAATTTCCTTCCACCCAGCGTTCCCCCAAGTCTCCCGATAAAAATGATACCTCACTTGCATGGGTAGGCCTAGCGCCGGCGACAGGAAACACCCCAAAGCGCAACGTGGACACATCCTAAATTTTGGAAAAAAACAGAGGTGTTTTTTGCGAAGTGCCTACCTGTAGATTTTGGCATCTAGCTCAGCCGGCACCTAGGGAAACCTACCAAACCTGTGCATTTCTGAAAACTAGAGACCTAGGGGAATCCAAGGAGGGGTGACTTGCGGGGCTCGGACCAGGTTCTGTTACCCAGAATCCTTTGCAAACCTCAAAATTTGGCTAAAAATACACATGTTACTCACATTTCTGTGGCAGAAAGTTCTGGAATCTGAGAGGAGCCACAAATTTCCTTCTACCCAGCGTTCCCCCAAGTCTCCCGATAAAAATGATACCTCACTTGTGTGGGTAGGACTAGCGCCCACGAAAGGAAAGGGCCCAAAACACAACGTGGACACATCACATTTTTTTATAAAAAGCAGTGCCTACCTGTGGATTTTGGCCTGTAGCTCAGCCGACACCTGAGGAAACTTAGCAAACCAGTGCATTTTTGAAAACTAGAAACCCAGGGGAATCCAAGATGGGGTGACTTGCGGGGCTCTGACCAGGTTATGTTACCCAGAATCCTTTGCAAACATCAAAATTTGGCCCAAAAGACACTTTTTCCTCTCATTTCGGTGACAGAAAGTTGTGGAATCTGAGAGGAGCCACACATTTCCTTCCACCCAGCGTTCCCCTAAGTCTCTCGATAAAAATGGTACCTCACTTCTGTGGGTAGGCCTAGCGCCCACAAAAGGAAATGGCCCAAAACACAACGTGGACACAACATATTTTTTCACAGAAAACAGAGGTGTTTTTTGCAAGGTGCCTACCTATGGTGTTTGGCCTGTAGCTCAGCCGGCCCCAGGGGGGGGGGCAGAAATGCCCTAAAATAAATTTGCCACCCCAACCCCCACCCTCCCCGGGAGCGACCCTTGCCTATGGGGTCGCTCCCCCTGCGTGACATTGGCACCAAAAAACAAATCCCCGGTGGCTAGTGGTTTCTGCCCCCTTGGGGGCAGGTTGACCTAAACTCAGCCAATCTGCCCCCAAGGGGGGCAGAAATGGCCTAAATACAATTTGTCCCCCAGGGGAGCGACTTTTGCCTGATGGGTCGCTCCCCATCTCTAAGAAAAAAACCAAGAAAGAAAAAAAAAATTCCCCTGGCGCCTAGAGGTTTCTGCCCCCCGGGGGGGCAGAAATGGCCTAAAATAAATTTGCCCCCCCAACCCCCACCCCCCCCCCCCCCCCGGGAGCGACCCTTGCCTACGGGGTCGCTCCCCCTGCGTGACATTGGCGCCAAAAAACAAATCCCCGGTGCCTAGTGGTTTCTGCCCACTTGGGGGCAGATTGACCTAAAATTGGCCAATCTGCCCCCAGTGGGGCAGAAATGGTCTAAATACAATTTGCCCCCCCAGGGGAGCGACCCTTGCCTGATGGGTCGCTCTCCATCTCTAAAAAAAGAAACAACAAAAAAAAAAAACACAAAAAAAAAAAATTGCCCTGGGGTTCAGTTCGGCCTAATAATAGGTCGATCTGTCCCCCGGGGGGGGCAGAAATGGCCTAAAATACATTTGCTCCCCCAACCCCCACCCCCCCCCCTGGAGCGACCCTTGCCTACGGGGTCGCTCCCCCTGCGTGACATTGGCGCCAAAAAACAAATCCCCGGTGCCTAGTGGTTTCTGCCCACTTGGGGGCAGATTGACCTAAAATTGGCCAATCTGCCCCCAGGGGGGCAGAAATGGTCTAAATACAATTTGCTCCCCCCCCAGGGGAGCGACCCTTGCCTGATGGGTCGCTCCCCATCTCTAAAAAAAGAAACAACAAAAAAAAAAAAACACCCAAAAAAAAATTGCCCTGGCGCCTAGAGGGTTCTGCCCCCCCCTGGGGGCAGTTCGGCCTAATAATAGGCCGATCTGTCCCTCGGGGGGGGCAGAAATGGCCTAAAATAAATTTGCCCCCCCAACCCCCACCCCGCCCCCCGGGAGCGACCCTTGCCTACGGGGTCGCTCCCCCTGCGTGACATTGGCGCCAAAAAACAAATCCCCGGTGCCTAGTGGTTTCTGCCCCCTTGGGGGCAGATTGACCTAAAATTGGCCAATCTGCCCCCAGGGGGGCAGAAATGGTCTAAATACAATTTGCCCCCCCAGGGGAGCGACCCTTGCCTGATGGGTCGCTCCCCATCTCTAAAAAAAGAAACAACAAAAAAAAAAACACACAAAAAAAATTGCCCTGGCGCCTAGAGGGTTCTGCCCCCCCTGGGGGCAGTTCGGCCTAATAATAGGCCGATCTGTCCCACGGGGGGGGGCAGAAATGGCCTAAAATAAATTTGCCCCCCCAACCCCCACCCCCCCCGGGAGCGACCCTTGCCTACGGGGTCGCTCCCCCTACGTGACATTGGCGCCAAAAAACAAATCCCCGGTGCCTAGTGGTTTCTGCCCCCTTGGGGGCAGATTGACCTAAAATTGCCCAATCTGCCCCCAGGGGGGCAGAAATGGTCTAAATACAATTTGCCCCCCCCCAGGGGAGCGACCCTTGCCTGATGGGTCGCTCCCCATCTCTAAAAAAAGAAACAACAAAAAAAAAAAAAAACACAAAAAAAAATTGCCCTGGCGCCTAGTGGTTTCTGCCCCCAGGGGGGGCAGAAATGGACTAAAATAAATTGCCCTCCCCCCCAGGGAGCGACCCTTGCCTAAGGGGTCGCTCCCTTTGCGTGAAATTCACGCAAAGAAAAAACTCCCTGGTGTCTAGTGGTTTCTACCCCCCTTGGGGGCAGATTGGCCTCATCAAAATAGGCCAATCTGCCCCCAAGGGGGGCAGAAATGGCCAAAATATAATTTTCCCCCAAGGGGAGCGACCCTTGCCTAAGGGGTCGCTCCCCACCAAAAAAATAAATATATAACACAAAAAACAAAAACAAAAAAAAAAGGTCCCTGGTGCCTAGAGGTTTCTGCCCCCCCTGGGGACAGATCGGCCTAATAGTAGGCCGATCTGCTCCCGGGGGGGCAGAAAAGGCCTTCCCGAAAATATGCCCCCCCTGGGAGCGACCCTTGCCCAAGGGGTCGCTCCCTTTTGTCAATAACAATAAAAAAAATAAAAATCCCTGGTGTCTAGTGGTTTCTACCCCCCTTGGGGGCAGATTGGCCTCATCAAAATAGGCCAATCTGCCCCCAAGGGGGGCAGAAATGGCCAAAATATAATTTTCCCCCAAGGGGAGCGACCCTTGCCTAAGGGGTCGCTCCCCATCAAAAAAAAAAAAATATAACTCAAAAAACAAAAAACAAAAAAAAAGGTCCCTGGTGCCTAGAGGTTTCTGCCCCCGGGGGGGCAGAAAAGGCCTTCCCGAAAATATGCCCCCCCTGGGAGCGACCCTTGCCCAAGGGGTCGCTCCCTTTTGTCAATAACAATTAAAAAAAAAAAAATCCCTGGTGTCTAGTGGTTTCTACCCCCCTTGGGGGCAGATTGGCCTCATCAAAATAGGCCAATCTGCCCCCAAGGGGGGCAGAAATGGCCAAAATATAATTTTCCCCCAAGGGGAGCGACCCTTGCCTAAGGGGTCGCTCCCCACCAAAAAAAAAAAAAAAATGAAAACAAAAATGGTCCCTGGTGCCTAGAGGTTTCTGCCCCAAGGGGGGGCAGAAAAGGCCTTCTCAAAAAAATGCCCCCCCTGGGAGCGACCCTTGCCCAAGGGGTCGCTCCCTTTTGTCACTTTCAATAAAAAAAATAAAAATCCCTGGTGTCTAGTGGGGTTTCAAAAGACGGATTGCAAGCAATCCGGCTTTTGAAACCCTCGGAGGGACTTCAAAGGGAAGGAAATACTTTTCCTTCCCTTTGAAGCCCCTCCGGGCCTCCCAGTGATTGAAAAAGAAATGCTTTTGCATTTCTTTTTCAATCGCGCTGGAAGCAGAGCTTCCAGCGCGACTAGGGAGGCCCCTGTGACACATCAGCTCGCGCGCACGCGCTGACGTCACGGGGGGGGTGGGGGGGGGTCGGGGGTGTAAGGGGAAGGTCTTCCCCTTCCATCCCCGACTTGGGGGGGGAGGGGGGTGCACGGGGGGCGCGCTAGCGCGCCCCCAAGTTCCCCTGTGCCTAGGACGAGATGATCTCGTCCAAGGCACAGGGGAACTGTAGCCTTGGACGAGATCATCTCGTCCAAGGCACAGAAGGGGTTAAGGGAGTAAAGTGCAATTGGTTCACAGCTAGACATGGAAATGAAGCTATACAGTTCATGGAGAAACTAAGGATGGTTCCTACCTATGCTCAGAAGTCTTTTGCATGAGTGAAATCTCACACTTTCTAATTCTGATAGTAGAAATAAAAAAACATATCAAGATAATATTTTCTTAAAAATCAGTTACTTCAGTAATTGTCAATAACATTTTTAATGCTATGGGCATGTGACGGTGCAGAGAAGAAGCAGCAAACAGAGGCTCTCAGAACCCATTATGCACAGGTAAACACTATTCCTCCACTCAGGGGTGTAACTCAGACCACAGCAGCCACTAAGGCCAGTGTATGTGAGATTTGGAAGCCTCTGGGCCCCTCCAAATTCTCCAGGGGGGTTAGGGGATATGTGGGTGAATGGGGAATTGTTTTGAGTTACATCACTGCTTTCACCTCTGGGGATACCACCAATATAGAGGTGATAAAGACAAAAAATGGAATTTCTCAATCCTCTTCAGTGATTGCAGTGCATGAAACATATACAGTCAGACTGGTAGTTAAGGGCTGCTTCACAGTTAGGAGCACTTCACATCCAGTTAATTGGCAAAACAATTCAACTCATAACATTACAATCATTACCTCTCACATGTTTAGTTTACTTTAATTCTTTGGTTTGTACAAGACTGAATAGATTCTATATTTTGCTCAAATAGAGTCTACTGCATTCTCAGGAGATCTAAGAAGCATGCCTCGAGGAGTATTATTTGTATAATAGTCCTTCAAACTTTTGCTGAGAATTCCTCAAGCTATGTAGAGTACTCCCTATGAGGGTAAGAACGATGTTTTTACATTAGAGAACTTTTTCATGTAATTCTGCAGCTAGTGCAAGGCCGAAAAACAAGTCAACTATGAGGCGGGCTTTGTTATGGGTTATAAGCAATAGTACTTACACCACCTAGGAGCAGTTACAATACTGAGAATAGGGGAGTGATGAAATGAATACTGGATTTGTATCCAGAACACAGCCTAGGAATAGGCATTCTAGACCCATTAACAATGAGGACTGTGTCAATGTGCTAGTAGAGAACGAAAGCCAGATGAACTGAAACCAACCCCCACAATCCACTGAGCATTACACAAAATGTATTTTTGGTAATAATTAGTTAGTGGAGCCCAAGCTCTCTTTCACCATGGGAGCACACACTCAAGCACACTAAGAAACCTGGCAGAAAATGGGTTAAGGGTATTTATTGATACCATTTTCTTTTGCAGTTTTAGGTATCTTATTTGAGGAATAGTGGTCCACACCTCATTTGGTAGCCCCCAACTCTATGAATAGGGCATTGTGAAATTAGAAGAGAGTTCTGGATCTTTGGAGTGGAGTCTTCTGTGTAAGGTGTCTCTCTCTTCGTAAGCCCATAATACTAAATTATTATTCTCAGTTACACTATCAGCGGGAAAAACTTATGGCAGATTATCGAAACCGTCAAGAACTAAGGGACAGCAAACTTAATCAAATCTTTGACACAACAGGTGCTGGCAAGAGTCGAGTTAATATCCTTAAGCCATTTCTTTTCAAAGATTAGAAAGAGAGGTGAAGAAAGAAACATCCATATGGTGGGAAGCCGCCTCACTAAAAAATATATTGAACATGATCTTATACTTGGAGGCATTAGGATTCTGTTTTTTCCACCCATAAAGACGACTTCTCAAGAGAGACTTAAACGATGGGAAGCAAACTTACATACAGCATCGAATAACAAGCTACGACAACTGGTGGAAAAAGCACAGGAAGAATTTGAACTTTATTGAGAGGAGGTAGATATACTACATAAACGGATTGAGGAAGCCACCTGGGGTGATGTTACTAAGAAAAATTATGACATTTTTGCCAAAGTCATTGATGAATATAAGGGAGACATAATCCAAAGGAAAAAACGAAAATGTAAACAGGACCTAACGGATTACGGTCTGGTGTACATCTTTGGGAAGAAATATAATGATATCAAAACATCTAACCCTTCCACTGAGCTACCCAGCTGCTCCGAGACAATTCCATCATGTGATGTAGAATCATCAGAGGAGACTGAGACACAACAGAATATTCAACCAGGAGTAAATGTTTACAAGGAAGTAACAAGACATCATTTGAGTACAGCACAAGACAACCGTACAAGCCCACCAAGTTCCATAATCCAATAACCAAGTACATCAGGCGTGCAGACAAGGGCTCGCTGCAAGGAAGCCAGGAACAAATCCTAAATGAGGAATTAATTGTAAATCTCTCTGATAAAGTTCTTTCAAGATCACAGATTGAGATATTGAGAAAGGGGCTCTCTTTTGTCCCAACTTCCGGATGGTACTTAGTTCAAACTAAAATCGATTTGTTCAAGTTTACCAGGACACTGAAGTTAAAGTCTTTTTTTCACTACCAAGTAACTAAAAAATACTAGGGTCACTCATGAACCTATAACAAGTGATCTAACTGTCCAAAATCTGGGAACAGTCCACATATTAAGTAATCTTTTAAGGACTGATGATGATGAACAGTCTACAACTGAGATAGCGTTGGAACTTGGCATTGATACCTCACATTCTAAACAATCTGTGTTACAGATCAAATCTACATTTACACCCTTATCACCTGGTGATACAATTGACCTTTTCTTTACAGCTATGATGAAAGACCTGAATAGGGAATATCAGAAATACATTACCAAACAGAAATATTAACCCATGGATACCAACTATAAACAAAGACAAGCAATACGCAAACTACATGATGACAATACAATCATGATTAAGGAGTAAGATAAGGGGGGGAGTATTGTCATCCTAAATAAAGAGGATTATCTTTGTGAAGTATATCGACAAATAAATGACAACGCCTGATCTGTGAAGTTACCCAATAATCCAACTCAGGAAGTACAAAATAAACTAAAAGAACTACTGGATACTTGGTACTCTAAAGATCTACTTGGAGGAAAAGACTTACCTGCCTGTGAAACATCCCAATACTCCGACATTGTACCGCTTACCAAAATCCATAAGGGAGGGTTTTCCACCTAAATATAGACCTATCATTGAATGCATTAATTCTATTTGTTTCAATGTAGGCAATTTCATTGACTCAGAATTACAACCCTTTATGCTAAATTTGCCCTCTTTCATCAAGGATACTAAAGACATACTTCAACAACTCCAGCACATTGATTGGCATTCAGATTACATATTAGCAACCATATATGTAGTCAGCCTGTATACCTCAATCAAACACCAAGACTGCATTGAAGCAGTATACAAATGTTAATCAACACGATCAGTACATTTATTGGAAAGGAAGAACACGATCATCGAAATGCTGACCTTTTGCCTGACAACAATTTATTTTTGTTCAGGGATGGATATTACCTTCAACAGCAAGGGACTGCGATGGGAGCTCATTTTGCTCCACAGTATGCCTATATTCTGATGGGAGAAGTGGAAAGATACTGGCTGTGGAAAGAGAATACAGAGGACTCATCTAATCATATCATCTTTTGGAGCCGATACATAGATGACATTCTTCTCATCTGGCAAGGTCAGGCGTCCCTCCTCTGATGTTTTTTAAAGACACTAATACCTAATAAATGGGAAATTGAAATGACCTATCAATTCTCAATTTCTGGATCTTACACTGTATATTGATCATAATCAATTGCATAATCAATTCCACCAGAAAGAAATGGCTGCGAACTCCATTCTCCATGCTTGTAGTTGCCATCCACATAATACAATAGCCAATATACTATCAGGGGACTATGGACGGGCTAGACAAAACTGCAGCACTAAAGAAGAGTATGAGTCAAAGGCAACGGAAATTACTGAACACCTATCCAGTAGAGGATGTGACCGCTCAAGATTAAATCACACAAAAGATCGTTTTGCCAAAATAGATCAGAAGGAAATCTTAAATAAAAGCAAGATCCCTGAACATCAAACACCTATTCATTTCATCACCAATTTAGCAATGCCCACCAACATATTCGTAAACTATTTCAGAAACATTGGTCCCTGCTTACTAATAATCCATCCCTTTCACAGGATATTTTATCATTCCCTCAAATGTGTTTCAAAAGGGTGCCTAATCTCAGGGATAAACTCTGTCCTTTCGGGATAAGAAAGTAACTCAACATTTTTTCAACTAGCCTCTGGCTTCTATACTTGTGCCAACTCCTTGATTTGTAAATTGGGACTGTCCAAATCAAAACAAATAAATATCAATGGTCAACATTTTGCAATATGTGACTTCATCAATTGTGAAAGTAATAATGTAGTATATCTCATCCTTTCCCCTTATGACAAGTATTATATTGGGAGTACGACCAGACCATTGAATTCAAGAATACAATAACATTTTTGCAACATACAAAGAGATGATTTAAGATTCCCATTGGTGGAACATTTAGTACTGTGTGACCCTTATTCTAGGACCTTTACCTTCTGTTGTCTACTGAAATTAAAATAACACCCTTGAGGAGGAGACTTAGAACTGAAATTATGACAATGTGAGAGCACCCTCATTATGTGCTTTGACACAGTGCAATATGGTCTGAACAAAGACGTGGAATGACACTATTGGCTTCTTTAATGTTCAGATGAACATGTGTAGAATAAACAATTATGCGTTCCTTACTTATGTAAGAACATGGGGCAGGAACCCATAGGATATGAGGTTGCCCAATTTATGTGCTTTCAATTTGTTAAGATGTGAAGCAAGACATTGTTTGACACTAATCCCTGCTTAGACTTATTAAATGCACTAATTCCATCTACCATCCTGAGATATGTCTACATGTATTATATTTCGGTTTCATTAGGTATCACTTGTCCGTCTTGTAACTCATGTAGCAGGATATGTTTCCAAAATAGATCAGTCTTAGAGTGATTTTTAGTTTGAAACATTTCTTGCCTCCCTCAATGAAGGGACGGGGCATTAATTCACCCAACACTTAATTAGATACCATGACGATATACTGGGGAATAGGTTATATTCCTATTCTTGTCCCTTACTTAAAAATGGGACTCAGTATTCTTCCAATATGGCTGCTGTATAAGGTATTAAGAACTGTGGTACTGTTTTTTTAGAAATGTAAATAGCTTTATTTTTTGTCCTCAACAAATATGGTGATGGATTAGGATTTTAAATCACTTACGATAGGTACCTGACGTTCAGCTTTAAAATCTATGACGGACTAGAGGTTGACCAAACTTCTCTTTTGATTTGGGTATGTTGTATCCTATTTAATTTTCTTAGTTTCCATGTAGTCTTTGATTCTATTGCCACATTTTACAACAATGAAATTTTTAAAATAACAGCTCTCTATTATGGTCACCCTTTTTTCAGCAAAAGTGTTGTTTGTTGGAAAACAATTAAAGGACGTATGGATATATGTGAATGTATTCCCTGTCCCTACCAATATGGAGCCCATTAAATTAGGATTTTACATTCCTTATGACAGGCACCTATTGTGCAGCTTTAATATTTGTTATAGATTAGAGATTGTCCTTCCTTTTTCTTTGATTTGAGTATGTTGTACCCCCTTACTTTTCTCATTTTGTTTCATTTTCGACACAGCCATTGATCCTATAGCTAAGTTTCACGATATCGACACTTCCAAACAACTTCTTACTAATATGGCCACCATCTTTGGTTCCGTGAAAGCATTATTTGATAGAGACAAAAGAAGGATAGATTATCCGTCTCTATCAAATATGGCACTGAACTAGGACGCCAGTTCGCATTTCAATCCTTTTGAAACCTGTGACATACACAAGCTCGTTTTTCCAGGCTCATGTTGTATCAGTAAGTGGAGCTTGAAAAGACTATTGCTTTCTTTAGAATATTTAGTTTGTTTTATGTAGCACATATAGTTATTTTTATATCGGGTATAAGTGCTCGATGTAACCAATTTAGATTATCGGTCAATATATTTTGGTTTTATCCCCTGGTTGGACTACACTATCCATGCACCGTTACCAGATTAGACGCATATTTCTAAATCCTGTGAATTACGAAACACCATGCTATACAGTTTTGTCTGGTTTTCATTATGGATATTATTGTCCTAACCACGTAAAACCAATATATGATCAAAGTATCGGATGTTCTTCCTCCTCTCTGGCCATATGCTACTTGCTGGTAAAACACCAGATTAAATGTGCCCCTGAAAATAAAATCTGATGAATAGTTTTTTCTGGGATGGCTCATTGTTATTATTACTGTTAAATTGGTGTTTATTTACAAAATAATGACCTTGCATCAACAAAATGATTGACACTGGGTCTCTTTGTTATGCTATGATGTTCCACTTATTTTTCGATTTTTTTAGTATAAAAATTCAAAATGACAAATATAATTTTAGAGTGCCACTGTATATATATGCACAGGGGTACTTTATGTGAAGTAGCTATTAGGCATCTAGTTGCTAACATTAAAACACATTTGGGACCATTGGCAGGAATCACTATCTATGCACAGTCAAAATGCAGTACTGGCATGTGCCTTTGGATGTAAATGCTGATCGCAGATTTAGCAATGGACATTTATACAATTAGATAGTTGTGTGTTTCCCTTATAAGTAGCAATTATTATTTCACTTGGGTGAAAAAAAATATGTGACTATTGTATATCTCTGCCAGTACAGATAGACTTTTCTGATCATCTGCATATGATATGGAAATCAAAAATGGTTATAACTTTGTGAACATATGAATAGGTATTGTACGATCTTGTTGAAATCAAACGTGGTCAAAGAGCTACAGGATCTTTTTCATTTCCATAAAACGGTGGCAAGAAGTGAATCAAGTTTGTTAAAACGAAAGAGGGGGATTGTTATCAGTATCATGGAGATGGTATAAAGAAAAATGGGTGAAATTGTCAACTTAATAGTATCTAAACAGTCCCGCCAAGATAGACATAAAGGATTCCAACTCCTAAGTAAGGATTCCTTACTCGTGTGAAAATAAAGGATTCCAATTCAAACGTAAACTTCTTTAGTTTAATGTGAACCTTCTCTGTGATGGAAGTAGTGAAACAAAGACCTAAATATTTGATTCTGGGAGACGTCCAAATAAAGCCAGAAGTCTAAAAAGATTGCCTGGTACAGAATTTGTATTAACGGGAGTATTTCAGTCTTTTAAGAGTTAATTGTATATCCGGGGACGGATGAAAACAGGGAACATTCAGTCAATGGAGCCGATAATGAAGTATCAGAATTAGACGCAAAAAGCAGAATGTCATCAAGGTAAGCTGCTAACTTTAAATGATGACTCCCATTTTGGAAACCCAAAATTTGCAATTTATTCTGGATCCAAAAAATGAGAGACTCCAAAGCAAGGCAACACAAGAGAAAGAACAGCCTTGCCAGACTCCTCTTTGGAGTGGGAAGTAGGGAGATGCCATGCTATTTACTACCACAGAAACTCTAGGAGAATTATATAGTACGGATATAAGGGAAATAAATTTAGGACTAAAGCTTTGCCAATGTAGAGATGAAAGCATAAAATCCCAACCTAGTCTATCAAAGGCCTTCTCAGCATCAGTCATGATTGCAGTTAAAGAACAAAACAAAGGTGGGCTTTACTAAGAACATCTGAAAATAAGCATGCATTATCTGAGGCTAGCCTACTCTAACAAACCCTGATTGCTCTTTCCCAATTAGTGTAGGTAAGAAGGAGTCTAAGAGCAAGGCCAATACTTTTTCAACATTTTTGCATTCAACAATTACTAGAGAGATTGGGTAATATTTTTTACAATGGGTAGGATATTTACCATCTGACTCTCAGGCCCCCTTCCTGGCTTGTGGTTTCAGGCACACCTGCATCCCCTGCATTCCCTGTGCTCTTCCCGATCTTTCCTGCCATTGCTCAGGCCCCCCTGCGCCCTGTTGTTTTCCATGCTCTGCTTCCCCTCCTGCCCCCCACTCCCCTCCCACTCCATGACCTACTGAATGACAGTTGCTGTGTGGATGTGCAGTGGGTGCATGCAGCGGGCATGCCACTGGTGCACCAAAGCCGTGGCAAAGGCAAGCCCATTTGTGTCCATTTGAGTCTGGACCACAGCCAGCACCAAGACACCAGGTCCTCCCACCATCCGCCGATAAGCTGCAAACGAGCTCCTGGTCCTCAACAGTGGACAAAAAGATTCCCACTGCTGCTCTCTACCGAAGGGCCATTCACCTGCCACCACTGCAACTTCTCCTGCCTCACAGGACCACCCACCTACACAGAACTCAACACTTCTACCTCCAAGAGGACCACCACCAACCTGGAGCCATTACACTGCATCCTGCTCAACACCAGCTCCCTCAGGAAACACGCCACGTAAACCTGGGACACCATCCCCACCCTCACGCCAGATATTACCTTCATCACCTAAACATGGCTCAACCCTGCCTCCAACCTCTACATCACCATTGCCACCCCTGATGGATAAAAGATGATAAACTGGAA
This sequence comes from Pleurodeles waltl, assembly GCF_031143425.1. Lineage (NCBI taxonomy): Eukaryota > Metazoa > Chordata > Amphibia > Caudata > Salamandridae > Pleurodeles > Pleurodeles waltl. Next base: position 945,594,631 of record NC_090440.1, read on the forward strand.
CTGCCCCAACAAGCATGGCAGAGGAATCACCATCATTTTTCAAGGAAACCTTCCAATGCTCCACCACAAACAGCGACCCAATACTGGTCATGGAGCACTTTAATTTCCTACTACATATCGACCACAAGACAATCATAAGGGGTACCCTTGCATACAGACCACCAGGACCCTGACCAGCTTTCTGCGACGCCATCTGCAGCACCATCATCACCACCTTCGCCATTGACCCCCTTCACCACATGCTGCTAGGTGACCTCTACTTCCACATCAAGAACCTAAGGACCCCAACTCCAAATCCTTACTAAAGAACCTCAGCAACATCAGACTCACCCAACTAGTCCCCAAACCCACACACTAAGTCGGACACATCCTTGACACCATCTTCTCCTCCAGCTACAGAATTAAACTCACCCACACCACGGAACTCTCCTGGACTGACCAAACAATAATCAACTTCACTATCTCCAGCACCCAAGCACCACCCATCGCAGCTAGGAAAAAGTAACTGAGAGCCTATGGACACAGCCTTTCAGCACCACACCATCCAAAACATAAACCAACCTCGACCAGGCCATCCACAACTTCTTGGTGTAGATCAGCAAATGCGCTGAAAAAGTCACCCCTCTGAAACTGGAAAAAAGCCAATAGAACATCAAGACAAGCCAGCTGGTACACTCCATAGCTCAGAACCACAGAGCATAACTGTCACCAACTTGAGAAACGTTGGCGGATCTGCAAGGACCCCTCTGACAGAGTTGCACACAAATCAGCACTCAACGACTACCACTGGCGCACCTAGGAGGCCAAACAAACAGCCATCACCAACGGCATCAACGCTGCAATGAACCACACAAAGGAACTATTCAAGATCATCAAGGAATTCTCCTACCCCACTGTCACAGAAAACAGTACAACCCAACAACTCACTATACGACTACTTCCACAGCAAGATTGCCAGTATCTATTACAACTTCAACCCACTTTGCCCAGACCCAACAACCTCATTCAACTGTTGAACCCTAACCCAGCCTTAATGACCTGGCCTCCACTCGACATCAAGAACAGCGCTACCATCATGTCCTCCATCCACTCCGGGGCACCCACCAACCCCTGCCCCCACCATCTCTTCAACCTCACATCCAATATAATCAGGACTGAACTCACCAACCTCCTCAATGCTTCCATTTTTACAGCATCCTTCCCAGATGGATGGAAGCACACAGAGATCAGACCCTTACTAAAGAAGCCCTTAGCCAACCCCAGTGACCTCAAGAACTACTGGCCAATCTCCTTGCTTGCATACCCAGCCAAAGAACTCAGGAAGGCCATCAACCAACAGCTCACCGACTACCTAGAAGAGAATCACCTACTCAACACATCACCCTTCTGGGCCAACCACAGCACAGAGTCTGTGCTCATCACTCAAAATGATGACATCAGAACCCTCCTGTGAGAAAACAGGGCTGATTGCAGAGGCCCCCTAACGTTTTGCCCCCATTTTCCTCTTTTGGCTGGTGTTTTCCTGACTCTGATGGTGCCCTGGGTACTGCTAACCAGTCCCAGGGCCTGTGCTCTGTGTAAAATGGTTATGCAAATTAGACTAATTATAATTGGCTAAGTTAACCTACCTATAAGTCCCTAGTATATGGTAGGGCATGTAGGTTTAGGGACCACAGCATAGGGTGCACTGCTGAGGTGCCCAGTGTCATTTTAAAGGCAGGCCTGCCTTGCTGGCTGCTTTTAAATTAAAGTTATATGCAAATTCGACTTTGGAATTAAATGTAGTTCCAAAGTCTTAAACTACCTTATTTTTACATATAAGTCACCCCTAACGTGTGCCCTATGTGCCCCTAGGGCTGGGTGCCATGTAACTATAAGCAGGGACCTTATAAAAATAGTTGTATAAGCCCTGGTGAGGGAAAAACAGCCAAATTCGTTTTTCCCTCATTGTAGTAAATGGCCTTCATAGGCTAGAAGGGGGTGACTTTATTTTAATTTTTAAAGTCCCCTTAAATGATGGATACCAAGAGTTTGGTATCAAATTAATTGTTATAATAAATCCCACAACTTCCAGTTGTGGGATTTAATATTACTTGTTCAGGTAAAGAGTTTAAAACTTTACCTGAAAAGTTGCCAATTTCAGCCCTGCATTGTTTTTGCTGCTGTGCTCTGATTTGCCAGCCTCTAGCAGCCTGGCCAGGCAGCCTTGATGAGGTGTGAAATGGCCTGACTTCACACAAAGGAATGAGCCTGTGGGAGGGAATCTCCCCTCAGCAGATGGTGAGGAAGGAAAGGGGAGGACTGCTAAGCTGGTCTTCAAAGGCAGAGAAGGACATTTGGAGCAACCAGCAACACCCCCACATCCTGCAACCCCAGACAACTAGGTGCCCCCCCTTTATTAGATTAGGAGTGGGCAGGAGAGGGGTGTGTTTATGATTTTTAGCCACACCAGTGGGTGGGCTCAACCAGATGTAACCTCCAAAAATCAGATTCAGCCATGATGGATTTTTGGAGAATGTTGCCTCCTGGGATTGATTTTTGCCACACTTCCCAGGAAGTGGTCATCACAGGGGGAAGGACCCTGCACCTGATTGGAGAACCAGGACCCCCCTGCTTTTCACCCAGGAGCAAGGATAAAACTGGCAGACCTGCACCCACACCTCAGTTCCCTACCACATCCAACAAGGAAGAACTACAGAAAAAGAAGGACTGCCCTGCTGGACCCCTGGCCTGCACCTGGAATCTGCACTCAGAAGGACTGCACCAGCTGCACACCTGGGCTTCACCACAAGAAGGACTTTGCCTGGATTCAACTGGTTCAAGGAGGGACTCCCTGTTTGCTACAGGTGAAAAATTGCTAACCAGAGTCCCCTGCACCAACTCCAGAAGAAAGCGACCAGCTGACCACTGTCCAGTGGCCAAAAAGGAGTTTGCACCAGGTGCATTCTGGGAGTTGTAGTCCGCACCCCCCAAGCACCATCTCAGAACTTCTGGACCCTTGGGGTGAGCTGTGGACCTCAAAAGAACCTTAAAAGGACATATGGGAGAAGCCCCAGAAGTTTGGAGAAGTTTGGAGAACTTTTGAAAAAAGCTCCATAGAGGGACCGTCCCGCCACAGCAACTCAACCGCGACCCGGCCGGATTTGCTGGTTCGTCCCGGTAAAGAAAATCTCTGAAAAAGAGACTAAGGTGGTCATTCTGACCTCGGCGGTAAAAGGCGCTTACTGCCGGTCAGAAGACCGCCACAACACCGCCGCGGTCGCGGTAAACCGCCACGGTCATTCTGACCCTCAAGAGGCAAACCGCCAAAAACCCGACATCCACAAAAGTCCGCCACACCAACGGGCAGCGATAAACTGGCGAAGACCAAACCTCCACCGTCACGCCAACAGAAATACGCCCATGCCATTACGACCCACGAATCCACACGGCGGTCTTTCAACCGCGGTATTCCATTGGCGGTACACACCGCCGCGCTCAAAATACACATACAGCTCCAAAACACAGCCACATTGGACAATTTGAAATACACACACCTGAGACACATACACACAACACTCCCACACACCCAATTAACTATAAAACACACACCCACATCACCCACAAACCCCTACGACCACAAATCAGAGACGAAGCCCAGAGAGAGACAGCACAGAATAGAGAACACCATCACACAGAGGCACACTACACCATCACCCACACAACAACCACGCACAAAACACCACAAACCACCCCACTCACCACACTCATCACCGCAAACACCACCCCACACCTCATCCACACCACCCCATGGCACCCCCAAGACACCCCAGGTTTTCAGACGCAGAACTCAGGGTCATGGTGGAGGAAATAGTTCGGGTAGAGCCCCACCTCTTCGGGACACAGGTGCAGCACACCACCATTGCCAAGAAGATGGAGCTATGGCAAAGGATAGTGGACAGGGTCAACGCTGTGGGACAGCATCCACGAAATCGGGACGACATCAGGAAGCGGTGGAACGACCTACGGGGGAAGGTGCGTTCCATGGTATCCAGGCACAACATCGCGGTGCAGAAGACTGGCGGCGGACCCCCACCTCAACCCCCAGAATTTACAACATGGGAGGAACAGGTCTTGAACATCCTGAGGGCCTCGCAGGAGTATCTGGAGGAATGGACTCTAGTAAGTCTAATCTCAACTACTTCATCCCCCCCACCCACCAGCATGCCAACTCATACCCCCATCCTCCCCCCCACCCCCATCACACATCCTCCTTGCTAATGTCTCACCATCACAACCCACCCATCCCAACACCAAACCCTGCATGCCACCACAAACCATTGACACCCATCATCTAAGCATGCCCACTGCACATACCCATCTCCCCCACAAACCGCCGTCACAACAGCCCCCACAAGGGAATGCCAGCACTGGGGTACACGGGCACCCACCCATTGCACGCTATGGCACACACAGAAGCAATAACCATACTCTTATACCCCTGCAGGACCCGAACGCCACCACACCGCCCAGGAGGGTCCAGAAATGTCCATCCCACCCCCAGAAGAGGCCCACAGTGATGACAGCAGCTCTGTCTCCCTGGACCCAGATGACCAGCCCGGCCCATCGGGGACCTTGGGACAGTCGGTTCCCCTCACACAGCCACAGGCCACAGCAGACCTACCCCCCTCTGGGAACACCAGCACAGCACACACCCAGCGGGCCCATGCCTCTGTCTCCAGGACACGTCAATCAGCGGTGTGTCCACTACTACAGGGAACCAAGGTTAACCCACCACCCCAACAACAACAGGGACCTGGGGGCAGTGGTAGTGGGCACACGGTCCAGGGGACAGAGGCCCAGGGAAACAGGGGAACTGGGAGGGCTGCTGTGCGACAGGGGGGGGACAGGCCCAGGGAACCCACTCTCCACGAGGCCCTCACCTCCATCATGGGAGCATACCACCACTCCCAGGAGACGATGACGACGGTCCTGGCCAGGTTCCAGGAGATCCAGGTACTGCAGGAGGAACAGTTTATGGGGTTCAGGGAAGAACTGAGAAACATTAGTTCCGCAATGGGCACCATCGTTGTGGCTCTCAACCAGATTGTCACCACATTGCGGGACCATGTGGCACCACAAAGGGCCCCTGTCACTAGCATGGACCAGGAACAGGCTACCACCTCCGCCGGCGCTAGTGGACAGGAGGCCCAGACACAAGAACAACCGGCCACCAGAACCCCACCCCCTGCAGAAGAAGAACCACCCCGCAAGCGGGGTCTAAGATCTAGGAAGAAGACAGAGTAGGATGCCAAGACCCCCGCCAGGAAAGGATACCCCCTGATGTCATCCCACTGTCCCACACAGTCACCCTGTCCAACCTTAAACTGCCCCTGCTCCACCTTCCACAGGCATATGGACAATGCACCTGTGAGACTGAGAATCTGGACTCTGCCATGGACATTCCTCCACCATCACCCATCACCGATTTTCAACCATGTCCCAAAATTGAGCACTTTAATAAACACACTTATTGCACACAAATAATCTGGAGTCTGCCTTTATTTTTGAAAATATGTATTAGACATAAACGTGCCAAAATGACCAGTTACATTGTGATGACAACATACCACTGTCACACAGCTGTAGTCCATGGGCAAACAAAGCAGAGGTCACGCAGTGGGGCCCACATCTCTGAAATTGGAAGGGAAAGTCACAACTCTGTTAGCATACACTGGGTGAAAAGGACAGACAGTAGAGAGGCAGGAGACTGTAAGTAAATGTAAAATGCCGGTGTTGATTCTTACCTGTGTGTTATTGAAAATACTGCTGTATCACTGTGTCCCTGTTGTCTGTGTCGTCCTCTTCGTCTTCCTCCTCTTCATTCTCCGCAGGCTCCACAGCTGCCACAACACCACCACCATCTGGAGCATCCCCCTGCAGGAAAGGCACCTGGCGTCGCAAAGCCAGGCGTCGGTGAGTACATTAGGGATCCACCTGTCGTATGCAGGCACCTAAACCTGGCCTTCAGGAGGCCGAAGGTCCGCTCGATCACCCTCCTAGTACGCCCATGTGCCTCATTGTACCGTTCCTCTGCCCTTGTCCTGGGATTCCTCACTGGGGTCAGTAACCACGACAGGTTGGGGTAACCTGAGTCACCAATTAGCCACACACGGTGTCTCTGTAGTTGTTCCATCACATAAGGGATGCTGCTATTTTGCATGATGTACGCGTCATGCACTGACCCAGGGAACTTGGCATTTACATGGGAGATGTACTGGTCAGCCAAACAGACCACCTGGACATTCATGGAATGATAACTTTTTCTGTTCCTGTACACCTGTTCACTCCTGCTGGGGGGGACCAAAGCCACATGTGTCCCATCAATGGCATCAATGATGTTGGGAATATGTCCAAGGGCATAGAAATCACCCTTCAGTGTAGGCAAATCCCCCACCTCAGGGAAAACGATGTATCTCTGCATGTGTTTGAGCAGGGCAAACAACACTCTGGACAACACCTTTGAAAACATAGGCTGAGACATCCCTGATGAAATGGCCACTGTTGTTTGAAATGAGCCACTTGCCAAAAAATGGAGTACTGACAGAACCTGCACTAGAGGGGGGATCCCTGTGGGTTGGCGGATGGGTGACATCAGGTGTGGCTCCAGCTGGGCACACAGTTCCTGTATAGTGGCTCGGTCAAGCCTGTATGTCAGTATGACATGTCTTTCTTCCATTGTCGACAGGTCCACCAGCGGTCTGTACACGGGAACATTCCTCCATCTCCTCGCAAGTCCCAGCGGACGGTGCCTAGGAAGGACAACAGCGAGCACAGAGTCAATCAACCCACAGGTACGTTCCCACAGCTTGCACGGTACACGATTCTCTATGCATTGAATGGCTTGTATGAGTGTCGATGCAAGGCCTAGGGATGTGTGACGCAGTAGAAATTAAGCCATGTGGGCCCTTGAAATGGCGGCTGCCTGACCTGTGAAGTGCGACAATGGGATGTGAGGTAAATGCGCTGGCGTGGCACACCATGGCGGTAGGCGGTCGAAGACCGCGGCGCAGAGCCGCATTGTTTAACATTGGACCCTATGGGTTTCAGGAGCCAATGACGAAGTGCGCCGGCGGTCGCGGTACGCCCCGCCGCGGACGTGACCGCCATTTTCTATCTGCTTAATCACTCGAGACTTGATCATCCACAGGAGAGGACCTATACTGCAAGTGCTGCTGTGACCTCGGTCTGGAAGAGACAATGGCTGCTGCGACTGGGGAAAGGGCCCCTGCCTTCACTTCTGAAGAATTGGAGAAACTTGTGGATGGGGTCCTCCCCCAGTATGCACTACTCTACGGTCCTCCAGACCAACAGGTAAGTACACTGGGACCATGCTTTGTGGGCAATGCCTGTGTTGAGTCGGGTGGATGAAAGATGGTGGGGAGGGGAGCGATTGAGGCATGCATCAAACGACAGATGAGAGCATGTGCCACATGGCAAGGGTGGGGATGGGGGGCCACTCACATCGAGCATGCAGAAAATTATGACAATGTTATTTCTCCCCCTGTACATGTGACATAGGTCAGCGCCCATCAGAAAATCGACATTTGGCGTGCCATCGCCAAGGACGTCCGGACCCTGGGGGTCCACAACAGATGGGGCACCCACTGCCGCAAGAGGTGGGAGGACATCCGCCGCGGGAGCAGGAAGACCGCGGAGGCTCTGCTGGGGATGGCCTCCCAATGTAGGAGGGGTGGCTCACGTCAATTGACCCCCCTGATGTCCCGGATCCTGGCGGTGGCCTACCCCGATTTGGAGGACATCACAGCAGACACAAGGGGGTGAGTACAAGCACATTCTGCTGATTTAGCGCACATTGGAGGTGTCTGGGTGGGGGAGGAGGGCTGTGGGTATCCCTAGGCCAGGGCGATTTCCGTAGGCTAGGCCCCTCCATTAGGCATGGCCCTGTGCCCCCGCCCCCCTCTGTAGGTTGCCTAGTACAGCTAATCATGTCACCTATGTGTGGATTTGTCGTCCATAGGCTTGTAGGCCATGTCCCACGGATTGAGTAGTGTACCCCAAGTGCGCGGCGTAGTGCAGGGGGCTTCTGTGTCTGTCCTCTCCGCCAACGGTGTCGCCAATGCATGCACTCAACATATCTTTATTTCTCCTCCCCCCCCCCCTTTTTTGTTGGTCTTCCTGTTCATGTGTGCATTAGCATCATCAGGCGGAGGAGAAGTGGCATCGGAGCACGAGGGAGCTGCATCTCACATGGCCCTGGAGGGCCATGCAACCGACTCGGAGTTCACCAGTGAGACGGAGGGCGAGGGGAGCTCCACAGCGGGGACACGTGGTGACACCAGCGACACAGACACGTCCTCGGAAGGGAGCTCCCTTGTGGTGGCGGCAACATCCGTGCCCACCGCAACAGCCGCCACCCAGCGCACCAGCTCCGCCCTCCCAGCAGCCCCTCAGCCTTCGCCCCGTGCCCGCTCACCCAGGAAGGTGGGCATCTCCTTCGCCCCAGGCACCTCAGGCCCTGCCCCAGTTACCCCTGCTGCCCTCAGTGAGGAGGTCATTGACCTCCTCAGGACGCTCATTGTTGGGCAGCCTACCCTTTTGAATGCCATCCAGGGTGTAGAAAGGGAGGTGCACCGGAGTAATGCATACCTGGAGGGCATTCATTCGGGTCAGGCTGCCCATCAGCGATCGTTCAACGCTCTGGCCTCAGCACTGACGGCAGCCATTGTCCCTGTCTCCTGCCTCCCTCCTCCAACTTCCTCAACCCAGTCCCACTCCCCTGTTCCTCTGCCTATCCCAGACACAACTACAGACCAGCCTGCACACACCTCAACACCCAAGGCAAGCTCATCCAGACATAAGCACCACACATCACACAAGCATTCACCCAAGCAACATCCACATGCAGACATGCCAACAGCCACTGCCTCCTCTGTGTCCCCCTCCTCCTCGTCTCCCTCCTCCCTCCCTGTGACGTCTCCACTCACACTTGCATGCACAACATCATCAGCCACTACGTCCATCACCAGCACACCCACCAGGACACTCCGCACACGTGCAGTCACCACCCCCACTGCCATTTACACGTCCCCTGTGTCCTCTCCCAGTGTGTCTGTCACCCCCTCTTCCAAACCACACAAACGTAGGCAGCCACCCACCCAACACCCATCCACCTCACGACAGCCTCCAGCACAAGCACCTGCACCCAAAGACACCAGACCTGACTCACCTACAACCACATCCTCTTCCTCCACTCCCATACCCACTGCACCTACCCTTCCCACTGCTCCTAAAAAAAAAATCCCGTCCAAAATTAACCTCTTTCCATCACCTGACCCACCCCCTCCATCTCTTAAGAGTCGAATCAGCACCTCAGCCACCACATCCCCTGGACCTACAAGGACAATAGTCCAGGGATTTTGGAGTCCACCACCTTCAAGGGCAGCTACTTCGGCTAGCAGTAAAGGGACAGCCAGCCCACCCCCTGGTAAAAAATCTAAGAAAGGCAAGGCCCGGCGCGATAGGCCAGAGACAGCAGGCTCCAATGGCACTACCCTGGCACCGTCAGGAAGTGGGGTGCCACCTGTCACACCGACAAAGGGAGGAAAGGGCCACAGAGGAGCAGGGAAGGGTGGCAAGGGCAGCACGCCCGACAAGTCCGGCAGCAGGCGAGCTGCCCAGGAGGGCCCCACCAGCCCCATTCCAGGTGTGAAGGAGGACACCCACTGGCCCGGGACGCCAGCACAGGAGGGCCCCGCAAGCGCGAAGAGAGATGTGCACGAAGGGCCCGGCAGCCACATGTCGGGTGGCGAGTGAACTCCATCTCATGGCCGGATCTGGTGCCCTGGAGACACATGTCAAGAACCGCTGAACAGGGCCCTTCAAGACAAGCGCCGCTGAACAGGGCCCTTCAAGTCAAGCACCGCTGAACAGGGCACCGCCGTGTCAAGAACCGCTGAACAGGGCCCTTCAAGACAAGCACCGCTGAACAGGGCACCGCCGTGTCAAGAACCGCTGAACAGGGCCCTTCAAGACAAGCACCGCTGAACAGGGCCCTTCAAGTCAAGCACCGCTGAACAGGGCCCTTCAAGACAAGCACCGCTGAACAGGGCCCTTCAAGTCAAGCACCGCTGAACAGGGCACCGCCGTGTCAAGAACCGCTGAACAGGGCCCTTAAAGTCAAGCACCGCTGAACAGGGCCCTTCAAGTCAAGCACCGCTGAACAGGGCACCGCCGTGTCAAGAACCGCTGAACAGGGCCCTTCAAGACAAGCACCGCTGAGCAGGGCCCTTCAAGTCAAGCACCGCTGAACAGGGCCCTTCAAGACAAGCACCGCTGAACAGGGCCCTTCATGTCAAGCACCGCTGAACAGGGCACCGCCGTGTCAAGAACCGCTGAACAGGGCCCTTCAAGACAAGCACCGCTGAACAGGGCCCTTCAAGTCAAGCACCGCTGAACAGGGCACCGCCGTGTCAAGAACCGCTGAACAGGTCCCTTCAAGACAAGCACCGCTGAACAGGGCACCGCCGTGTCAAGAACCGCTCAACAGGGCCCTTCAAGACAAGCACCGCTGAACAGGGCCCTTCAAGTCAAGCACCGCTGAACAGGGCACCGCCGTGTCAAGAACCGCTGAACAGGGCCCTTCAAGACAAGCACCGCTGAACAGGGCCCTTCAAGTCAAGCACCGCTGAACAGGGCACCGCCGTGTCAAGAACCGCTGAACAGGGCCCTTCAAGACAAGCACCGCTGAACAGGGCCCTTCAAGTCAAGCACCGCTGAACAGGGCACCGCCGTGTCAAGAACCACTGAACAGGGCCCTTCAAGACAAGCACCGCTGAACAGGGCCCTTCAAGTCAAGCACCGCTGAACAGGGCCCTTCAAGACAAGCACCGCTGAACAGGGCCCTTCAAGTCAAGCACCGCTGAACAGGGCACCGCCGTGTCAAGAACCGCTGAACAGGGCCCTTCAAGACAAGCACCGCTGAACAGGGCCCTTCAAGTCAAGCACCGCTAAACAGGGCCCTTCAAGTCAAGCACCGCTGAACAGGGCACCGCCGTGTCAAGAACCGCTGAACAGGGCCCTTCAAGACAAGCACCGCTGAACAGGGCACCGCCGTGTCAAGAACCGCTGAACAGGGCCCTTCAAGCCAAGCACCGCTGAACAGGGCACCGCCGTCTCAAGCACCGCTGAACAGGGCCCTTCAAGTCAAGCACCGCTGAACAGGGCACCGCCGTCTTAAGCACCGCTCCGCTGGGCCCTTTATCTCAAGCACCGCTCCGCTGGGCCCTTCATCTCAAGCCCCGCTCCGCTGGGCACCGCCGTCTCAAGCACCGCTCTGCTGGGCCATTCATCTCAAGCACCGCTCCGCTGGGCCCTTCATCTCAAGCACCGCTCCGCTGAGCCATTCATCTCAAGCACCGCTCTGCTGGGCCCTTCATCTCAAGCACCGCTCCGCTGGGCACCGCCGTCTCAAGCACCGCTCCGCTGGGCCCTTCATCTCAAGCACCGCTCCACGGGCCCTTCATCTCAAGCACCGCTCCGCTGGGCCCTTCATCTCAAGCACCGCTCCGCTGGGCCCTTCATCTCAAGCACCGCTGGCCCATTGGCAGAAGGGGCAGGGCAGGATCTGTGTCGGGCAGGGTTGCACGAAGCACTCTGGGCACCATGCCTCCTTCAGAACCAGTGGAGTCTGTAATCCACTTGATAGACTGTGGCTTTGCACTCCCCAGGATGGTACAGTGGGCAATCCACCCACTGTAGAGACTTGTGAGACTGTGGCTTTCCACTCCCCAGGATGGTACAGTGGGCAATCCACCCACTGTAGAGACTTGTGAGACTGTGGCTTTGCACTCCCCAGGATTGAACAGTGGGCAAACCACCCACTGTAGAGACTTGTGAGACTGTGGCTTTGCACTCCCCAGGATGGAACAGTAGCCATGGAGGCCCCTCGTGGATCTGGCGTCGTGGACTCATCTGGCTGAGGTGCCCCCCCTTCCCCTCCCCCTGAGGTGCCTGTAGTTTTGATATCTGATGCCCCTGCAGTGTTCTCTCCTATGGATTCGGGTCTCCTGTGTGGGCTTTGCCCATGTGTTTCCGCCTATTGGCCCATGTACAATGGCTGATACCCAATTTGGACAAGACAATTTACATATGTATATATAGTTATAGTTGTTTGTTATATTTTTTTACTTAGCCGTACAATATACTTCAATTTTCATGATCATTTTATTTTGTCTTTGCATTCTTCCGGGGGGCTTGGGGGGGTGTCACTCTGAGTTGTTGCTCTGCATTGATGTGTATGTAGTTGTGGGTGAGGGTGACGGTGGGTGTGTCGCGTATGTGTGTGCCCGTAATCTTTTCTCCTCCCCCCTCCCCTGTGTCGTAGGTGCAGTACTCACTGTTGTCTCCTGCGGCGGCGTTCGTGCTCCTGGTAGAGGAGCAGGTAGACAATAGCTGGTAGGATATGTAATTCGGGTTCCATGCTTTCCAGATTCCTCGTGGAGTGTGTAGAGGTGAGCGTTTTCCGTTCGTACTGTCTGTTTCTGCCGTATTTTTATCGGCGGGGCTCTCGCCCCGGAAAAGGTGGCGGAATGGTGGGTTGTGATATGGTGGGTGGTACATTGTCTCCCGTCTGTCCGTTTGGTTGTGACCGCCGCGCTGTTTGTTTGTCCTGCCGTGGCGGTCGGAGTGTTAAAGTGGCGGTCTCTGTTGGCGGTTCCCGCATGGGTCAGAATTCCATTTTTTTATCCGCCTGCCTGTTGGCGGGTTGGTCGCCGCTTTAACACCGACCGCCAGGGTTGGAATGACCCCCTAAGTCCGAAGGTATAAAGTTGACCGGGACCTCCCAGCCAGCGTATCCGAAGAGGGCTCCATGGACGTCGGATCAAGATCCAGGTTTACCCCGGTCGAAGGATTTTCACCTCGAAAAAATGACTACGTCCAAAGGTTAAAATCTCCACCAAGGATTCCCGCATCGCGTATCCGGAGAAGGGCTTCAGGAGGTCGGAATGGACTGGCAGGTTCGTCCCCCTGAAGAAAATCTTCGAAAAAGAGACTAAGGGGGTGATTCTAATCCTGGCGGGCGGCGGAGGCCGCCCGCCAGAATTCCGCCCCCATAATACCGCTCCGCGGTCAGAAGACCGCGGAGGGTATTATGAGTTTTTCCCTGGGCTGGCGGGCGGTCTCCAAAAGACCGCCCGCCAGCCCAGGGACAAACTCCCTTCCCACGAGGATGCCGGCTCGTAATCGAGCCGGCGGAGTGGGAAGGTGCGACGGGTGCAGTAGCACCCGTCGCGTATTTCAGTGTCTGCAAGGCAGACACTGAAATACCTTGCGGGCCCTCTTACGGGGGCCCCTGCCGTGCCCATGCCATTGGCATGGGCACGGCAGGGGCCCCCAGGGGCCCCGCGACCCCCCCTACCGCCATCCTGTTCATGGCGGCTTTCTTGCCATGAACAGGATGGCGGTAGGGGGGGTCAGAATCCCCCATGGCGGCGCAGCAAGCTGCGCCGCCATGGGGGATTCTGAGGGCAGCGGTAAACCGGCGGGAGACCGCCGGTTTACCCTTTCTGACCGCGGCCAAAGCGCCGCGGTCAGAATGCCCTGCGGGGCACCGCCGGCCTGTCGGCGGTGCTCCCGCCGACCCTCGACCGCCGGGGTTAGAATCAGGGCCTAAGTGTGAAGGTAAACTTTTAACCGAGGCCTCCCGTGGCCTGTAGCCGAGCAGGGCTCCATCGCGGTCGGCCTTAAACTTTGACTTTGCCCCGGTCGAGGTGCAACCAGATGACCCGATTGGAGCTTTTTGTTTCTAGGCGCTAAAAAAGAAAATAATACTTAAAAAATTCATATCTCCGTTTCCCCTTATCCGATTTTATTCGTTTTCGTGTCATTTTATAGATAAAAATATAATCTATTTTTATAAATTGGTTTTGGATTTTTAAACTGTTTCCTGTGTTTTATTTAAATACTGTTTTGTGATATTTGAATGCTTTACACTGTCTCCTAAGTTAAGCCTTGACGCTCGTTGCCAAGCTACCAAGGGTTGAGCTGGGTTTAATTTACTGAGACCTAACTGGACTTTAGTGGAGGTTAGCGGCCTATTGCTAAGTGTAGGTACCTACCTTCCCTTACCAATAACCCATTTTCCAACACCTCCGCAACCAAAGACAAGCAGTGGCTTTGTTTCTCTGTTTCTTTGTCAGCAGCATTCAACACCATCACCCACCACATCCTCATAGACAGAATCCACACCATTGGCATTCAACAACACACCCTCAAGTGGATCGCCTCTTTCCTCGCAGGATCCACCTTGAGCATCCACATACCTCAGTCTGCCTCCACTCCCAAGAACCCCATATGTGGCGTGCCCCAAGGATCATCACTCAGCACCATGCTGTTCAACATCTACATGACCCCCCTGGAGGCAATCGTCAGAGTCCACAGACTCAACATCATCTCCTATGCTGACGACACCCAGCTCATACTCTTGCTTACCAAAGACACCTCTTATGCCAAAATCAACTTCTGCAGCACCATGACCAGCGTAACTGACTGGATGAAAGACAGCTGCCTCGAACTTAACTGGTGGCTAGAAGAACTTGGACCCACACCAACAGACACGCTTGCAACCTCAGCATAATCTTGGATAGCCAACCGACCATGAATCAAGAAGTCAACGCAGTCGCCTCCTCCTGCTTCTGCACCCTCTGCATGCTCTGCTAGATCTTCAGATGGATCCCACTAAACACCAGAAAGATCATCGCACAAGCCCTCGTTACCAGCTGCCTGGACTATGACAACATGCTTTACAGTGGCATCCCCTCCCGGCTCCTCAGAAGTCTCCAGACAATATAGAGCGATATCCAGATTTATCCTTGACCTCCCCAAGTGTACAAACAAAAGATGCCAGTTCAAGACATTCACACATGCCTACAAGGCCCTCCACAAGCTGGGCCTGTCGTACATCAACCACAGGCGGAACTTCCATCTTCCCACGAGACACCTGTGCTCTTCAACACTCGCCCTTGCACAAGTGCCTCTCATCCATCGCACACTCAGCAGGGGCCGAGCTTTCTGTTTCATCGCCCCTGAAGCCTTGAATGACCTCCCCATCCACCTCCAAACGGCACCCTCGCTGGCATCTCCAGAAAGCAGCTCAAGACCTAGATTTGTGACACAGACGCAGCGCCCTCAGCAACCGGATACCCCTAGGGGTGATAGTGTTGTGCTTTACAAATGACTGATTGATTGATCTTTATGCATATAGGCAGATAGTAAAGCACCTGTGGAAGAATCAGATGAGGCACAGAAATGGAATAACTGTAGTAATTTTGGTGTTAAAAGACCAGAAAATGGTGGAAAAATTCAATTGAAAAGCCAGCAGATCCAGGTGATTTTCCTTTCTGAAGCATAGAAATGGCTTGAATATCTTCTTGTAAAGAGATATCTGCCTGTAGACGAGATAAATTTATGCCGCCACTTCTGGAATAGTAAGTATTCCTTAAATAAATAATAATATCAACTTGTTGTGGCACAGCATCTGGCATATATAAAGCTCTATTAAATTGTTCAAGTTCAGCAAGGATTCCACCATCTTAAAAAATAGGAGTCCCTGAAGAATCCTGCTAATGATCTATCCTGCTTCATTAATTCTTAGACTTCTGATAATTAGACAGTAGTTTTACAAATTTATTACAACCCCCATTGTATTGAGCACTACTTTTAGGTAACATGGTGGAGTCAGCATTCGTAGAAATTTCATTAAATCACAATTTGGCTTTAACTAAATCTTGCAAGACTGTATTAGATTTAAACAGATACAATTGATTCTTTAATGCTTTGAGAGATATTAATAAATCCTTATGTTTTTTGAGAAAATGTTTCTTTTTTCTGACTACATATTCAATTATGAAACCATGAGGAGCAACTTTACAGGTGTCCCACAAATATAGAACAGGTAGAATAGGATCATTATGAATCTCAAAAAAACTCAAGAGCAAATTAAGTGAGGTCTGAAGAAGATGTATAGTTTTCCGACAAAAAGTTAATAAATCATTACCTGCCCCTTGGTCTGCTAATAGGAATCATGTCCAAATCCGTAATGACAGGGGCGTGATTTGAAATCAGAATCAACCTACTCTCATTAGAAACAACATTTTGTAATACATTTTGCTAAAAATTATTATCTAATCTAGATAATTATACATTAACTGGAGAGTAGAAAGAATAATCTCAGGAGGTGAGATTACTAAGGGGGTTATTACAACTTTGGAGGAGGTGTTAATCCGTCCCAAAAGTGACGGTAAAGTGACGGATATACCACCAGCAGTATTACGAGTCCATTATATCCTATGGAACTCGTAATACGGCTGGTGGTATATCCGTCACATTTGGGACGGATTAACACCTCCTCCAAAGTTGTAATAACCCCCTAAGTCTCCACAAGTCAATCATAGCTCTCCGGGATACAGCAGAGCAAAACTGCTTATGTATTTTATGCGGTAGGAATTTATTGGTTGATTGATGTTCTAGAAAGGGGTCTGTTTTCTGACTACAGTCACCTCCCAATAAAAAATAATCATACACATATTAAAGACAATTCTCCTCCACATTAGTCCTGAAGTTATAATCAATCTGCGTAGGAGCATAAACATTAACTATAATCAAGGAAATATTATTAATTAAAAAGGTAACAATGTTCTGCATACCCTCATCATCAGTATCTTGGGATAAGACAGTAAAATTAAATCTCTTGTTGCAAAGAATAATAACAACATTTTTCTTGCTAAGGGCAGGGGAAGCAAGGACTGTCCCCACTTAATTCCTTTTAAGTTTCTGAGCTTTAATTTCAGAAAAGGGGACAACAAATGAAAGGATAAGAAAAAATAAAAAAGAGGAAAACACTGATAAGAAAAAGGGAAATAGGAGCAAAAAGGACAGTACATGTCAACAAATGATGAATGAATTAATGTACCTGACTGGAATGAGAAAAAAACAGGAAGGGGTGGTGACAACATGAATGAACATAGAACAACCAGGGAGCAACTCACGCCAACATTGATATGTATGATACAATAAACGAGGATAAAGAAGGACTTCACATTATTGAGCACATCAGCAATTCAAACCAAAAGGAAAAGTAAAAAAAAAGAATCAGACAATCATGACTACAATACAATCACCCAAGAAACACATGAAGATAACAAGGGATACAGTAAAGTATTTGAAAACCAGAAGAGCAACAGAAAAAATAGATGAGCCAGAAAAATCATGAATGTCAAGAAGGTCATGACGTGTCCATAACCTCACTCGTATGATTGTTAATAAACTTCTGGAGCTCAGTGGGGTGCTCAAAGGTTGTAGTCTTGTCTTTATAGGTGACTGAAAATAAATGGATGTAACAACCCATAACGAGCACCCAGAGCACGAAGTGAGGTATTAAGGCCAAGAAATTCCCAACGGTGATTGGCAGTGACCCTGGCAATTATCTGATTATGGAAAATCTTTCCACTGGACCACATTTATTGCTTCTTCCCATTTGCAGCATAATCACCTGAGGCGGTCTGTGAATAGAAAGAAGAGATTGATGCATCTGGGTATAAAGGAAGGAGAACTTCGACCCAACTGGTGTGGTCTCTGAATATTTAACACAGTCAAAGGTGGCAAATCAACAAGTTGAGGTAGAAAGGAAGCAAACAATGAGACAGGATCTGCGCCGTCTATTTCTTATGAAGACCATAGGTTTGTCGAGTTTTTCTGTCTGTTCATCTTTTCCAGATCTTCCGATGACCTCTTAAAAAAGTTACTTCTTTTTTGTACATAGCTACTTTGTGCTTATCATCTTGAATGTCCCTGATCTGTTTCTCTTTGCAGGCCCTCCTCTCATTGAGGGACCATTTGTCATGCAGGCTCTGCATGCCCCTTTTTGTCTCCATAAAAAAAGAAGTCAATGCTCTAATGTCATCCAGTAAGATCTCCAAAGAAATAGGTGAGAGTGGTTAGTCAGGTGAAGGAGGATCATGTTTAAGTCTCCTAGGAGTAGAAGAAGCAATGTGCAATTTTAAGGAAGAAAAAAATGAAACAGGTTTTAGAATAGCAGAGGAAGTAACTCTCTGGAAGACTAGTTGCTATTGCAGTCACATAAGGTGCAGAGTTCAGTGGGGCTGTTTGTGCCAGTGCTGATTTAGACTTGAGCTTTTTAATCCTACCAGTATGAGGGTAGTGAGAGAGAGTTGGAGAGGGGACAGACCCGCAGAGGTGATGAAATGCTAGTGGATATAATGAGACCAAATTCAGAAGGTACAGAAAAATTACTCATGAGATTATTGAAAGATCCTCATGTATTGCAAATGAATTGCAAATGCCTCAAGTATGCAAGAAAGGAAGTCTCGCCACTGAAAAACGTGTTAAATCCTTGGGGTAATAATTGCTCTCCTGTGTTCCATAATGGAGTTGCAATGAAAATCTCAGCAAGGTGGCAACAGGATGAGTGAGGAGAAAGAAGACACTAATGTCATTCCCAACAGCTCTGAAACTGTGAGAAAAAAGCTACCACACCCAGTGACTGTGATCAATGGCTGTCACATATTTCATAAAAATAAGTCACTGGGAGGAAAAGAAAGCGCATGCCCCTACTTTATCAGAAGGGCGCCGCCGCACTGCTCCATCCTCCCAGAGCCTTGAAGGCAACTCTGGCGGAATTTATTTCAGGACACAGCTGAGCTCAGTCCTTAGGTGGCCATCGTTGGCAGCAGCCAAGCAACACCCTCAGTGCCTAAATATTAATCCTATCATAGGCAAATATACCACAATCAAATGCTGCCTAGTGTACCTAATGCTCATGGACCTGGCAACAGTTTTCAATTTCGTAAGACGCCCAAAGCTGTTACTAATTCTTCTCAGATCAGTGCTGGATGAGGCAATTGTGCATTTTTTATTTGCACTTCACAAGAACTTGAATGCTAGGACAAGAATTGGAGATAAGTGACAAACTGTGTGAATCTTTTGCCTCATCATGGGGCATCTGGCAGGGATGGGTACTTGTCCCTCTTCTCTGTATCTTTAATATAAACAAATTGAGTCCCTTTTTAGTTAGTAGAGGATCAGACATCACTAAGTTAGATAACTTGCCTATTCCTGCATTGGTAAATACTGACAATGCTGTTCTGAGGACCCACGCTCCTGCTACTTTAGTCTGACTAGTTAGCTCCTTTGGTGAGTTTATGACAGATCTGGAGTTAGTCACTAATGACTCGAAATCACATATTGTGGCATGTGACTCTAACCCACTAAGTTTTCCAGTGCTCACATTTGTTATCAAACTATTAGAAAGAATTAACAGTTTTCCCTATCTAGGGGTAATTTTTGACATCTCTGGTTCTTCAAATTCTAACCTTTTTAACTGCAAAATAAAGTTCTCTCGATCTGTGGGTGCACTTTCTAAGTTGCCTCGGCCTCCCGCACGTGCAATCTATCATGCCCAATGTGTGCCCTATGATGTTTACAGGCTACACAAACTGCTCTGTCATAAATATATACCAGGGCACACCAAAGAAGTAGTCCAACAAAGTTCATCCAAGTGGAAAACAAATCAAAATCTAAAGCCACGTAATTGAAGATGATAAGATTTATTCTTGTCGTTGAACGATAAATCCAGTACAGAGCTTATAGCCACGATAAGTCCAATTAACAGCTTACAGCCGACACGTGTTTCGTCACATTGACTTTGTCAAGGCTGCAGGTTAAATAAGCAAGGAAAAATAACAATCAGGAAAACATTTATGATGATAACAAATTTGTTAGCAAATGCGAGCTGTTTAAATTTTTTGAAGGAAAAACCACATCGACCGATCTCAATACATCAACGCATAGCATACCTAGTGACTTGGCCATAAAAGATGTAAAGGATGTTCCAACCTTACTCTCCATTGAACACACTTCAGGACTTACTCTGTAACTTCTAGACATTTTGACTGATCTGGAGATTGATTCCAACTTAGGTATAGACCGTGGACTTAAGACCTCTTCCAAATTCAATGTCATAGACATTTTTTACAGACGAGTCACACTAGATCGTTATCAACTAGAAGATATGTACCGCACAGGTTGTAAAAGTATAATGCACAACATCACCAGGTCGGAGAGAGAGGCATTGCATTCCCTCTCAAAAGCACAAGATATCATTATCAAAGAAGCTGACAAAGGGGGCAAAATAGTTCTCATGAATAAGCCGGACTATCTCTATGAGATAGAGCGCCAACTTAGTGACATCTGTGCTTAGCAGAAACTGACACTTAATCATCTCAGGGAAGTCAATAACTGCATACATCAGAAACTCATTTTTTGGAGGGACAGATGTCTAATTATGGACATGGAGTACTGATACGTATACAATTCTGCAGCTATTTCTCCATGTATATACATACTCCCCAAAATACATAAAACTGATGTTTTCCCACCGGGTAGACCTATAATCTCAGGTATAGGGTCCCCCACAGAAAAACTATTGGAATACATAGACATTTTCCTGCAACCTTTTGTTAATAACCTACCCTCTTACATTAGGAACACTAAAGATCTACTATGCAAAGTCAGTGATTTTGAGTGGACAGAGGGACATTATTTAGTAACTTTAGATGTCACATCATTATACACGAGTATTCCTAGAATGACAGGTATGGTTGCCATTCAACACTTTTTGGACACACAAGATGCTACCTTTTTGGAACATTCCAATGTTGATTGATTTCATTGAAACGGTTTTGGATAACAACATTTTCATACATAACGGTATGTGGTACTGTCAAATACAGGGAGTAGCAATGGGGGCGAAATGTTCTCCGTCATTTGCAAACCTCTACATGTTTTGTTTTGAAAAAATACATATATGGAAAGAATGCCCTCCAGAATTGACACAAAACATCCTATACTGGGGGAGATACATAGATGGCATACTTCTTTTTTGATCTGGGGACTCAGACCTACTTGGGCTTTTTCTCCAACATCTTAACACCAACAGATTCAACATCCATTTATCTGGAGAACACAGCACAACTCAAAGAAACTTTCTTGATGTTACCTTGTACATAAAACAAAATAGAATCTGCTCTAAACTATATAGAAAACCAACAGCCTGCAATTCAATATTGCGTGCAAAGA
The DNA here is from genome assembly GCF_031143425.1 of Pleurodeles waltl. Taxonomy (NCBI): domain Eukaryota; kingdom Metazoa; phylum Chordata; class Amphibia; order Caudata; family Salamandridae; genus Pleurodeles; species Pleurodeles waltl. The sequence continues at coordinate 945,615,787 of NC_090440.1, forward strand.
GCTCTCATCCTGCCTCACAGGTCAATGCTATCCCCTTTGGAGAAATCACTAGGATCAGACGTAATTGAAGTGAGGAGCTTGTTTTCCACAATGAACTTGAATAAATGAATCCGCGTTTCATACAAAGAGGCTACCCAGTTAAAAAATTTAACAAAGCCAATAACAAAATCAGACATGTTAAAAGGTCAGATCTATTGACCGCATCCAAAAGGAACAAAAACATATAGTAAATTATCCCTAATCACTCCCTTCAGTGCATTAAGTCCACAGATCTACATCATCTTACACAAACACTGGTCTTTGTTACTAGCTGACAATTGCCTCAAGAAGGGCCTTACCAGCAAACCTAGCATCACTTACAGTAAAGGACATACACTACGTGACTCTTTATGTCACAGTTTTTTACACCGGACACTACTGATACTTGGCTACCTAAACCACCTTTGGGATCACATAAGGGCGGTCACTGGAATATTTGTTGTTACATTAAAGATAAGTTGGTCAGCTTCCAATACAGCACCAAGACTTCATACAAAATCCACAAGTTCATCAATTGTAATACTAGATTTGTTGTATATTGTCTAGTATGCATTTGCAGTCGTATTTATGTTGGAAGCACTATCAGATCGCTGAAGGAGAGAATTTAGGAACACATCAGGGCCATTCACACTAACAATACCAACTACCCTTTTGCTGAACCACTCATGCCGAACGGGAAATCTTAGGGATTCACGCACATGGGATAGAAGGGCAAGTGCCTCGCCACGTGGAGGGAATAGAACATTGAGCCTTAGACGCTTGGAAAGCAACTGGATTATCAAACTAAGAGCAGTAGTAGAGGGACTTAACATAGAAAAGTACTTACATGTATTTCTTTAACCATAACAAGTATTGCTGAATTTTACCTTCTGTACATGCTTTTAATTATAGGCATCCTGCACATCCGTTACGTATCTTCTCTCTGTTTAACATCACAGTAAGGACATATGGGGCTGGTCTTCCCAAAATTTCAACTCGCTTATATTTTCTGGCTCATTGGCATGTCTAATTGGGCTAACCTGCCCATCTGTTTCTTTTTGCTAAGAACATGTATGTATGTTTGAATGTCATCATTTTTTCTTCAGTTTTCTGTATCAATGGTTATTTTTTATGTTTATCTCATTTGTTAAGTATACGTTCTGCAATAAGCCTTTGAAATCCTTTGTCCTGTTTGCTCAAGCATTTGCTCGTCTCTTTACTCTATTTTCTTCACTATCGAATCCAATAAAACGACTTTGATTTACTAACATATAAGTCCATTACAAAATGGCACCCGTTTTTCTCCTTTCCCCTTTTCACCTCTCTATGCTTAGTCCTATTTCTATTGCTCCTGCTCATTAGGCATAAATGTGAAATTTCCTAGCTATCGTGTAGGAAAGTTTCAATTCTATTAAGGACAGGGAGGCGAGGATTATGCATATCTTTCTTCACTTTTTATTCAAACAGCAAGTTCAAAGTTTTAACAAAAGAAACAAAAAACGGCAATGAGCTCCACAAGACTGCCACCATGGAAACCGTCATCCAATGAGGGTCCAGTGTTGCCGGCAGTATATATATCCACGAGCCTGTCAATCTTCCTCGACTTCGCTGCGAAAGGAATTGTAGATGTCTCAAGAGGCCGTTGTCTCTGGTCCTATGGGTAGATATGAGAGATTAAGTAGACTGATCTATGCTGATAACAGTAAGCAACCAAAAACCCGTATGTCTATAAGATCTTAGGCATTGCAGAAAGAAACGAGTCATGAGTTAATGCAGACAAATCCAACAATTAAACTCGTTAAGAGCGCATACCATTAAGTATATATGTGCCCAATATAAATATATATATATATATAAATATATACTACCTCAGTACGAGGAGACGTGAAGTTCGGGTGGGAAAACACGTGTCCCGTGTTGGGTGGGATAATCCTCGCCTCCGTGTCCTTAATAGAATTGAAACTTTCCTTCACGATAGCTAGGAAATTTCACATTCTATGTCAGGACCGGAGGCGAGGATTATGCAAGTTCAAAGCTTGCTTACCACTAGAGAGGCTGCCTCATGTATTGGTTTGAAATAAAACTTTTTAAAAGTAGATTCTGAAGACCAATCCGCAGCACTCATAGGGCCATATGTAGGAACACATTTTCCCATAGACAGAGAATGGGTAAAACCCTTTGCTACATCTGGCCCATAATGTCTTCCAGTCGACCTCCAACTTGTATGGCTTTTGAGGCCATGGCACCCCGAGTGGAGTGTGCGCCGAACACTTGTACATTGACACCAGCTTCTGCTAAAATCCACCTAACCCATCTGGCGATGGAGGGGGATGAGACTGCCTTAAAAGGTTTCTTTAGTGAAATTAAAAGTTGATTCTCCCCCGGAGGTCTGAGTCCAATTGTTACGTTCTCATAGGTTTTGAGGCAACATAATACACATAACTTAGGAGCGCTAGGGAAAGCGGAGTAAGATACCGACCTTGTATTATTTTTTGTTCTCCTAGAGATCGTAAAAGTTACTCCTTCTGGAGAAAAAATTCTAGCAGAGATATCCAACGCCCGAATATCCGATACCCGTTTACACGAAATAAGGCATAAAAGAATGGCCAGTTTTGCTGACAACTCCTTTCTAGACAGGAATTGATTATCCTGCCACGAGGATAATAAATTAAGAACTAGGTTGACATCCCATAGCACCGAATATCTAGGTTGTGGAGGTCTGGAAAGTCGAATACCTTTAAGGAGTTTACATATCCAAGGATGTTCCCCGATCGGGTGATCATCAAGAGGAGGATGACCTGCTGAGATGGCTGATCTAAAAGAGTTTATCGTGCGGTAAGCCAAACCTGACTCCGCCAGTTCTGCAAGAAAATTTATGATGCCGGTAACGCGGGCAACCATGGGATTGAAATGTTTGTCCATACACCAGCGAGACCATCTACTCCATGCGGACCTGTATCGTTTACCTGTCCCAGGTGCCCAAGCTTGTGAAATGAACTTCTAGCTTCCTGTGAAAGTCGGCAATCTTGCCAGCGATACCTGAAATCTTCCATGCCACCAGATATAAGTGGCCTTGGAGAACTAGGGGATGGAATACACCTGTTGGATCTCGTAGAATTGAGGGGAAGACCAGAAGGCGAATTGGAGCTTCGCATGAGAGCTCCAGAAGAGTTGGAAACCACTCTTGGGATCTCCAAAGCGGAGTTATCAGAACAACTGTCGCTCTCTGGCGATGAACCTGAGCCGAAACCCTCGGGATAAGGAGGAACGGGGGAAAAGCGTATCCCAGATGCGGTTCCCAGTTTTGGAGAAATGCATCCACTGCTGCGGCTTCCGGATCTGGGCGCCAGCTGAAGTACAGAGGCAAGTGGGCGTTCCATCTGGATGCGAACAGGTCCACTGAGCAGGGACCCCATCGATTCATTATTGATTGAAAAATCATGTGGTCTAATTGCCAATCGCTGGAGTCCGTTATGTAACGGGAACTCCAATCCGCCACAACGTTCTGATCCCCCGGGAGATACTCTGCTGTGACAGATATCTGATGTTGAAGGCAAAAGCACCAAAAATCCTTCGCTAGATCCGCTAGAGCCTTCGTACGTGTCCCCCCCAGGCTGTTGATGTATTGCACCGCTGAGACATTGTCCATGCGTAGGAGAATCACACAGGAAATTCTGTCCCGTGTTAGGGACCTGATCGCAAAAGAGCCTGCAAGAAGTTCCAGACAATTGATGTGCATACCGAGCTCCCGAGGGGTCCAGCGTCCCCCGAACGAGATGTTCCCGCAACGCGCTCCCCAACCGTGGTGACTGGCATCCGACTCTATCACTAGGTCTGGGGAGGCTCCGAAGATGGCCCTGCCATTCCATGCCTCCATGTGGTCCAGCCACCAATGTAACTCCGTCTTTGCCTCCATAGAGAGGGAGATTAACTCGGAGTATGTGACCCCGCGTCAAAGATGATAGGCCTTGAGACGTTGAAGGGCCCTGTAGTGGAGGGGTCCCGGAAAGATGGCTTGAATCGATGATGAAAGCAGACCCACTATCCTGGCCAACTGGCGCAACGAAATCCTGTCGCGTCTTAGGACCTTCTTTAATTCCTTCCTGATCTTGGAGACCTTCGGGCTGGGGAGACTGAGAGATGCTGACCGGGAGTCTATAAGGAAACCCAGAAAAATAATGGTTTGGGAAGGGAGGAGATCCGACTTCTGTTGGTTGATCACAAAACCTAGATTCTGCAGAAGCACAGTAGTTGTGTTCATATTGGAGATAAGCTGAGACCTGGCTTGATCCATAAGAAGGATGTCGTCCAGATAAATGATAAGGCGAATTCCCTGGACCGGAGAACCTCCACTACCGGTTTGAGGAGTTTGGTAAAGCACCATGGTGTCGATGACAGACCAAATGGGAGAGAGGTGAACTCGAACACCTGGTCCCTCCACTGAAATTGTAGGAACCTGCGGTGAGGCGGAAAAATCGGGACTGTGAGATAAGCATCTTTGAGGTCCAGGCGGACCATCCAGTCCCCTTTTAATAGGAGATCTCGGAGTAAATGAATGCCCTCCATTTTGAAATGCCTGTATGTTACCCATTCGTTGAAGGACCGGAGATGGATGACCGGGCGAAAACCTTTGTCCTTTTTCTCCACAAGGAAGATGTTGCTTAAGAAACCCCTGGGATGCAAGGACGTGACACAAATGGCTTCTTTTTGGAGGAGATCCTGAACCTCCGTATCTATGAGATTGGATTCTGCCCTTGAAAAAACTAAAGGAATGGATAGAGAGTCCTGGATTGGGGTTCCCCAAAACTCTATTTGAAAACCGGAGACTGTTTGAAGTACCCAAGCATCTGAGGTGATACGTTCCCAAGCGGTTCTGAATAAACGTAACCTCCCTCCAAATTTTTGAGGGGAAAAAGGGATAAGGCTTACCCGAGGGTCCTCCTGGGGCATTACTTGCTCCCCGGGCGAGTCTATGCGCTCTGCCTTTTCCTCTGCCTCTGTTGGGGTAGAAGGTTCCCTGGCGACCGTCACGCCAACCGTTGTTTCTGTATGCAGCGGGGCCTTGTTGGAAATGGCGGCCGGAAGAGCGACCCCTACCTCACCCGGCCCCTCCAAAAACCTTATTTGGAAAAATCTTCTTTATAGACGCTTGTCAAGTGCCGAAAAGGTGGCAACAAATTTTCCCAATTCCTTCACAAAAGGATCACCAAATAAGTTGCCTTGGGCAATAGCCCCTGCCTCCGAATTAGAAAGTTCCCCCAACTTAGGGTCAATTTTTATAAGTAAAGATCTGCGCCTTTCAGCAGAGAGGGCACAGTTGGCGTTGCCCAGGAGACATACCGCTCTCTGGGCCCACCCCGCCACCACGTCAGTTGGAAGGGGTGAGTTTGACTGTTTGGCACTTTCTGCCAGTTGAATTATTTGAGTAAGGGGCCCTAACACATCCAGGAGTTTGTCCTGGCACGTCCTCCAGGACCATCTATACCCTTGTTAGGGTCCTTTATGTACTTGGAAAAAAAGGTACACAACTTCGGATCGATATCCGGCGTGGCAGCTACCTTGTCCATTAGTTTTGGACGAGAGCATTCCGCTTTCAATCGGGAGCGCACCTCTTTATCAAGAGGTTGTCTAATTTTTGCTGCCACGTACTCAGCCACCTTGTGGTCTGGTATCCATTCCGACGAACGAGGATGATAAATTCCTTCTGGTTCAAACATGTCTGATCCAGAGTCCTCTGAACCTAAGGTTTCCTGCAAAGAAGCTCCCGGACGCCAAGGGCGACCGGCCTCATCGTCTTCCACTGAGGAGGAGTCCCCATATGAGTCACCAGTGATGCCTATCTGAGACCCAACATCAAGGTCCGATTTGTGGTGAAGCTTTTCACCCATTACGCCGGGTAAGTAGCCCTCCCGGGAGGGTATGCGCTTGTGCGCGCGTGCACTCTTACTGAAGGCACCAGATAACAGCAAAACGTCTTCAAGGTGCCCCGCGTCGCGCTTGCGCGTTTTCTTGGGAACTGAAGAGGATATACCTTCCATCCCCGTCGCGCCAAACATGCCCGTCCCTTTGGAAACTTGTTCCGTGAGTTGCGCTACACTATCTCTAAGGGGAGCGAGGGCTTGAGAAATGGCCTGAGAAAACAATATATCCATTCCTGGGGGAAGGGAACGGTGAGAAGGGCCTTCGCCTGGGGACATATTGGCGTTAGATTCATTGTCCTGAGTGGACTGAATCCTGTGACTCATATGAAATGACAGAAAAAACACCCAGAAAAATGTACAAAGGGTAAAAAAACCCTTTATCCAGTTCTGCCAGGAGCCAAAGGCTTTAAAATTATGTAAATGACCAGTCTTCCCAATTGGGGTAACAACCACCGTAAAAAACGGGGTCCGCTGGATGGGGAAAAAACCTAGGTTTAAATGTGCTCTCAAACTGTTACAAAACGCGTGTTGAGCGTCGAGAAAACCCAAGCGCTGAACATGCGAGTAGGAAAAAATGTTAGGAATGCGAAGCGCGCGCCCTCTAGAGGGCCCGACGCGTCTCCTGAGAGGAAATAACAGCGCTCGGCCAGAAGCCTGCTGCGCTGAGGAGACGCACCGCAATAACACTGTACACAGGGAAAAATTCAAATGAAAGAACGTGCGCAAGCAGTAACGCGTGAAAAACAAAGCGCGTAATCCAAACAACGCTCAGAGGCAGAAAGGCACTTATCTGTGTCTTGAGCAGTGAAGAAAGAGGAAGATTGAGAAGCTCGTGGATATATATACTGCCGGCAACACTGGACCCTCATTGGATGACGGTTTCCATGGTGGCAGTCTCGTGGAGCTCATTGCCGTTTTTTGTTTCTTTTGTTTAACTTTGAACTTGCTGTTTGAATAAAAAGTGAGGAAAGATATGCATAATCCTCGCCTCCGGTCCTGACATAGAATTACTTCTCCCCGCCCGGCACACTAAATACTACCTGACCGACGCTCCCGAGCACGGTATACTTTACAAGGAGGTGAGCACATGTTACATTTTTTGTAGACAATTTAATAAGGCGTGTGCCTCTTCCACGTCTGCCGATCACGACAGCCTTTCAATGCTTGGAATTGCTTCTGACACTACCATAACTTCCCATTCTCCGGGTAATAAACAGTACCTTGATCTATGTTAAATGGTTTTGTACATGAACTGAATACCGCTACAATCACTGACCCTTTTAATTTGCTTACGGTTGATTTTTTTTTCAACTGGGGACAGCGCCCCACAGCAGAACCATGCCATAGGCGAATAAGTAGCGGTACATTTATATAATAAATTCCCAATGGACTTCATGCTCCTTTTCTTCATTTTTTCATTTTTTTTATTGGTTTCTTGTTCTCTACCTAATGTATTGGTAGCTCACATAAATTCTGTATTCACTTATGGCTACATTTCAGATTGATTGAATCAGCGTTTCTTGTCTTTCATTTCTACTTTTTAGGCTTATCATGGCCATTCTTCTCAAGTGTACCCATTGAGACCATTACCAATATTTTTGGCCTGACCTCACGGACATCATTTGCTTTAGACAGCTTAAATACCGTTCTATACTCAAGCTGTGAGCATACATTGTGCCCTTCACCATTGAACGTCATTTTTGATGACCTAATCGACATTAGGTATGTTTCTATTTGATTCTTTCTCATTTTTTTCACACAAAAATACCCTTTCACTTTCAACATGGTGGTTTTATGAACAAGGGTTCTACCTTAAGCACTTCTAATACTTTCTTCTCACCATATATGACTTTTGTATACTCCTCTTCCTTTTTGGGTCCTCACTATACAACAGCTTTTGCTGTTCATTTTTCATTCTTTATAGATACCATCAATCCTTCTTATAATATGGCTCAATCACTTACAGTGTTTGCCTCTTTTTCTTGCCTAACACTTATATGATAACCATTGTTATCATCGTAAATCTTTTCCTGATTGTCATTTTTCCTTGTTTATTAAACCTGCAGCCTTCACAAAGTCAATGTGACGAAACACATGTCGGCTGTAAGCTGTTCATTGGACTTATCATGGCTATAAGCTGTGTAATGGATTTATCGTTCAACAAGAAGAATAAATCTTATCATCTTCAATTACATGGCTTTGGATTTAGATTTGTTTTCCACTTGGATGGACATTGTTGGGCTACTTTTTTGGTATGCCCTGGGATATATTTATAACTATCATTACTGACTGGTTTTCCAGTCAGAAATGTTGACACCCATGGTGGTTGGTTGCTACACCAGGCTGGCACCCTCGACACAAACCTCCACAACAACACAGGATTTTCCCAGAACAATTTATATATATCAGATTGGATGTGCGAACCTATGGCATTAACCACCTTTGTTTTGTATTGTACAAACTGCTCTGTCATTCAGACAGAGGAGAACTGCTTCTACAGGTGGTTACTGACAGTTTCCCCATCAACCTCACAGTATGTGTGCCATGAGGAATTCTTACTCACTTTCTTAAATGATTGCATAAAACTGGGCCACTTTTAAGGTGTTATCGAGTTGGCTGTGCCCTGGAGCCAGCCTGAACAGGCAGATCATCAAAGATTGCCTCTCGTGTGACAAACGTCTCAATTATACCATAGGCTGCATATGTTGGTGATACGTTTGTCATGTTAGGCAGCCTTCCTTGTTCGAACAACCATCCTCTGTCTGTGCAAAAGATAACAAGCATTTGTAATGTATTAGGTCTCTCATTTGCGAGAGTTGGAGCTATTGGCATTGTAAATGACTATGGGATCTTATAAGTGTTTAGCCATGCAACACATTTTCCTGACATCAATGTTTGTGTCAGATCATCTATAGTATACTAGCCCCATTACTACCAGGCATAAATTAAAGTCCTTTGACAGTGTTGGCAAGTGTAGTCTATGGAACTGGTGTCCTGCACACATGGACATGCACTACTCAAAGAGAACCATAGATGGCCACTAGCACATGTAGGTAGACGTAGACATGCTTGCACAGGTACACACACACCCACAGCCAGAAAGAACACATACAGATACACAGCTTCTGATGCCGCTCTGACAGAATGTGTTGTGCTTATCGCATGCAGCTATGAGTACTGCAGCAGAGACCTGAGCCTTGTCCCGTATGCTGCGCCAGGACAGCACTCACCAGTTTCATAAAATAAAGACATAAACACACCACTGCTCACCCTGGAGTGTGATGAACTGAATGGTTGAGGCATGTGGTGTGTAAGATAGACTTGGTTAGGAGTGGCACACCACATGGAATGGTTATGCCTTCAAATCCAGCAAAGGTTGATAATCTTTCGCCGGACAAGATGCCCTTGAGCAGGCACCACTTACTTTCACTTTCTCTCACCATTAAGAACATGAGAAGGCTGTCAAAGTGCATTAAAACAAGAAGCGATGGTGGTATTCTTTTACAACAGGGTCCCCCTTCCTCTTCCCAGTCGTGTACCACAACAAGTGCCCATATAAAACTAAACAGCTTCCTTTACTGCTTACAGACCATTATGTTGCGCAACAAGGATAGTGTAGAAATAAATCTAATTACAAGGAGATAAACTATTCTGCTCGCAGTAAAGTGTCAAAGCCTCACACACAATCACACTGAAAGCAAAGAAGTGCCACAGAGAAGCAAACCAAAAACTTGGCAGCTATGTAGCTTCAAGTTTATAAAATAGGATAGTAGTGTCGGACTGAGTCCTTACTTTATACTTGGACCCCACCTTACCTTTAAGTGTGTAGATCATCAAGTAGCAGAACTCCTGCCGCCAGACTTGCTCTGGAAATTGTGTCTGCCAATAGACAGCACGGCATATGTGCCTTTGCATCAGTTCCTCATGCCGAAGGTGGGCAACATACGGTTAACAACCTCCACCTCACACTGCAGCTTCATAATGGCTCAAGGCACACAGCAGCACTGTCAGCTTGATCCCCTGTAGGAGGCTGGACTGGCTTGTAGTGAGTACCAAGGGGTACTTACACCTTGCACCAGGCCCAGGTATCCCTTATTAGTGTAGAGGGGTGTCTAGCAGCTTAGGCTGATAGAAAAGGTAGCTTAGCAGAGCAGCTTAGGCTGAACTGGGAGACGAGTGAAGCTCTTACAGTACCACTAGTGTCATATGCACAATATCATAAGAAAACACAATACACAGATATACTAAAAATAAAGGTACTTTATTTTTATGACAATATGCCAAAAGTATCTCAGTGAGTACCCTCAGTATGAGGATAGCAAATATACACAAGATATATGTACACTCTACCAAAATATGCAGTAATAGCAATAGAAAACAGTGCAAACAATGTATAGTCACAATAGAATGCAATGGGGGCACATAGGGATAGGGGCAACACAAACCATATACTCTAGAAGTGGAATGCGAACCACGAATGGACCCCAAACCTATGTGACCTTGTAGAGGGTCGCTGGGACTGTAAGAAAACAGTGAGGGTTAGAAAAATAGCCCACCCCAAGACCCTGAAAAGTGGGTGCAAAGTGCACCTAAGTTCCCCAAAGAGCACAGAAGTCGTGATAGGGGAATTCTGCAGTAAAGACCAACACCAGCAATGCAACAACGATGGATTTCTAGGCGAGAGTACCTGTGGAACAAGGGGACCAAGTCCAAAAGTCACGATCAAGTCGGGAGTGGGCAGATGCCCAGGAAATGCCAGCTGTGGATGCAAAGAAGCTGCCACAGGATGGTAGAAGCTCAGGATTCTGCATGAACGACAAGGGCTAGAAACTTCCCCTTTGGAGGATGGATGTCCCACGTCGTGAAGAGTCGTACAGAAGTGTTTTCCCGCAGAAAGACCGCAAACAAGCCTTGCTAGCTGCAAGGGTCACAATTAGGGTTTTTGGATGCTGCTGTGGCCCAGGAGGGACCAGGATGTCGCCAATTGCGTGAGGAGACAGAGGTGGCGCCCAGCAAGAGAAGGAGCCCACTCAGAAGCAAGCAGCATCCGCAGAAGTGCCAGAACAGGCACTACAAAGTGGAGTGAATCGGTGCTCACCCAAAGTTGCACAAGAGAGTCCCACGCCGCCGGAGGACAACTCAGGAGGTCGTGCAATGCAGGTTAGAGTGCTGGGGACCCAGGCTTGGCTGTGCACGAAGGAAATCCTTGGTGAGTGCACAGGAGCCGGAGTAGCTGCAAAACACGCGGTTCCCAGCAATGCAGTCTAGCGTGGGGAGGCAAGGACTTACCTCCACCAAACTTGGACTGAAGAGTCACTGGACTGTGGGAGTCACTTGAACAGAGTTGCTGAGTTCAAGGGACCTCGCTCGTCGTGCTGAGAGGAGACCCAGAGGACCGGTGATGCAGTTCTTTGGTGCCTGCGGTTGCAGGGGGAAGATTCCATCGACCCACTGGAGATTTCTTCGGAGCTTCTAGTGCAGAGAAGTGGCAGACTACCCCCACAGCATGCACCACCAGGAAAACAGTCGAGAAGGCGACAGGATCAGCGTTACAATGTTGCAGTAGTCATCTTTGCTACTTTGTTGCAGTTTTGCAGGCTTCCAGCGCGGTCAGCAGTCGATTCCTTGGCAGAAGGTGAAGAGAGAGATGCATAGGAACTCTGATGAGCTCTTGCATTCGTTATCTAAGGAATTCCCCAAAGCAGAGACCCTAAATAGCCAGAAAAGGAGGTTTGGCTACCTAGGAGAGAGGATAGGCTAGCAACACCTGAAGGAGCCTATCAGAAGGAGTCTCTGATGTCACCTGCTGGCCCTGGCCACTCAGAGCAGTCCAGTGTGCCAGCAGCACCTCTGTTTCCAAGATGGCAGAGGTCTGGAGCACACTGGAGGAGCTCTGGGCACCTCCCAGGGGAGGTGCAGGTCAGGGGAGTGGTCACTCCCCTTTCCTTTGTACAGTTTCGCGCCAGAGCAGGGCTTAGGGATCCCTGAACCGGTGTAGACTGGCTTATGCAGAGATGGGCACCATCTGTGCCCATCAAAGCATTTCCAGAGGCTGGGGGAGGCTACTCCTCCCCAGCCCTGACACCTTATTCCAAAGGGAGAGGGTGTAACACCCTCTCTCTGAGGAAGTCCTTTGTTCTGCCTTCCTGGGCCAAGCCTGGCTGGACCCCAGGAGGGCAGAAACCTGTCTGAGGGGTTGGCAGCAGCAGCAGCTGCAGTGAAACCCCGGGAAAGGCAGTTTGGCAGTACCCGGGTCTGTTCTAGAGACCCGGGGAATCATGGGATTGTCTCCCCAATACCAGGATGGCATTGGTGGGGCAATTCCATGATCTTAGACATGTTACATGGCCATATTCGGAGTTACCATTGTGAAGTTATACATAGGTAGTGACCTATGTGTAGTGCACGCGTGTAATGGTGTCCCCGCACTCACAAACTCCGGGGAATTGGCCCTGAACAATGTGGGGGCACCTTGGCTAGTGCCAGGGTGCCCACACACTAAGAAACTTAGCACCCAACCTTTACTAGGTAAAGGTTAGACATATAGGTGACTTATAAGTTACTTAAGTGCAGTGTAAAATGGCTGTGAAATAACGTGGACGTTATTTCACTCAGGCTGCAGTGGCAGGCCTGTGTAAGAATTGTCAGAGCTCCCTATGGGTGGCAAAAGAAATGCTGCAGCCCATAGGGATCTCCTGGAACCCCAATACCCTGGGTACCTCAGTACCATATACTAGGGAATTATAAGGGTGTTCCAGTATGCCAATGTAAATTGGTAAAATTGGTCACTAGCCTGTTAGTGACAATTTGGAAAGAAATGAGAGAGCATAACCACTGAGGTTCTGATTAGCAGAGCCTCAGTGAGACAGTTAGTCATAACACAGGTAACACATACAGGGCACACTTATGAGCACTGGGGCCCTGGCTGGCAGGGTCCCAGTGACACATACAACCAAAACAACATATATACAGTGAAATATGGGGGTAACATGCCAGGCAAGATGGTACTTTCCTACATCCCCCATTTACTCAAATCCACAACGCTCAAGAAAGAGGCTCACCCACTCAGAAAGTCAACCCTAGACTTTCCAATCCCTGTGCTCCAGGCGGAGGCTGAGGCTGTAGAGTGTTATACTACAGGAAAGCAAGGAAGAGTAGAGTCAGTCCTCCAGCGGTCAACCTGTTCAGGTCACCCACCAAAGACTAAATGAACCCCGTTTTTACATAGCAGTGCATTTTTAAGCAAGAGTGCACATTTTGCATTTTAAATAAAGTAATTTAATGTCACTCAACATCATATAATGGTGGTTATTTGCAAAATTGAAAGGAAAGCTGACACACTTTCATAAGGTTTAAACCTGTGCACAAAAACTCAGCCTGTTACATTTAATGGAATCTGTAGTTTAAAACTGGATGCTTTCTAGATTGAGTTGAGTTGAATGCAGCATTGAATCGGCATCTGTCTGGATAGCACCACAGCCTTCTCTACAGATTGGTGTTTGAAGAGTCTGTCAGTAACCTGCCCCATTCACCCTGTACATCGTTTCTGTTACGGCGGGTTTTACCGTCTTCCTGTGTTCCTTAGTTGCATGTCAATAAATCATCGCCCAGCGGAAGAATGGGCCGTATTGGGATACTAGCGATCACAGCCTTACTTAAACATGACCACTAACTGCACAACAGCCTGATAATTCAACATTACCGCATTTTCTCTACACAATTCACTCTGAGAATTGAGGATAGAGGCTGCAGAAGCTCTGTGCAGTTTCTCTAATTAGTGCCTTGTTAAATACGTTTGCATGCCTGCGACCGTTCATTGTACCCTAACTCAACTGCAGTGAAACACCTACTTCTCTCTATCACAGTGACCCTAAAATAAAAGGCTCTGCCGTGTTTAAAAAAGCAACAACACAGCGTACATTACAACTAGCAACTTCCAAATAAGTCATGGCAGCTGTATCTCGTTTCTCTCCTCGAGGCAGAGTCATAAAATTACTTCCTACTGTATGGCAGAGAGGGCTACACAAAAAACAAGAATTTGAAGGGCAATGGGTCTAGTCTTTGCTCGATTTAGAGCTGTTAATGTTGTAAATTATTAACTGGACTTTTCTTGGCACATAATCTGAAAATAAAAAGTAAAACAGTTGACATAAGCAAGCAGATTTAAAGCGCTGTTGTTAGACCTGACAGCCTTATGGTGGTCACCCCTAACTTTTTGCCTGCCTCCCTCAAGGAGGTGCTTTAGGCTCTGCAACAGGCAGGCCTGACCATCAAGGCTAGTAAGTGCCAGATTGGGCAGGGTTCCGTGGTGTACTTGGGACACCTAGTAGGTGGTGGCAAGGTGCAGCCACTCCAGGCCAAGATTGAAACTATAATGGCCTGGCAACCACCTAGAACACAGACTGAAGTGAGAGCCTTTTTAGGCCTCACTGGATACTACCGCAGATTCATCATGGGCTATGATACTATTGTGCCACCCTTGACAGAACTCACTTCCAAGAAACAACCTAGGTTATATTATAGGACTTTACGGTGGAGCATCGCCCGGGGATTGACCACGCCAATGCTGATGGTCTCTCCAGATATTTCCGCCTTAGCGATGAGAGCTCCCAGGAGGTTAGGTAGCTCTCCCCACTTTCAGCTGGGGGGGACACATGTTAGACCTGACAGCCTTGGGGTGGTCACTCCTAACTTTTTTCCTGCCTCCCTCCACTTTTTGGACACTGTTTTTGCTGGTTTTTAGACTCTGCGCACTTTACCACTGCTAACCAGTGCAAAAGTGCATATGCTCTCTCCCTTTAAACATGGTAACATTGGATCATACCCAATTGGACTATTTAATTTACTTATAAGTCCCTGGTAGAAGGCACTATATGTGCCCAGGGCTTGTAGATTAAATACTACTAGTGGGCCTGCAGCACTGATTGTGCCACCAGCTTAAGTAGCCCCTTAACCTTGTCTCAGGCCTGCCATTGCAAGGCCTGTGTGTGCAGTTTCACTGCCAATTTGAATTGGCATTTAAAAGTACTTGCCAAGCCTAAAACTCCCCTTTTTCTACAAATAAGCCACCCCTAAGGTGTGCCCTAGGTATCCCCTAGGGCAGGGTGCTGTGTGGGTAAAAGGCAGGACATGTACCTGTGTAGTTTACATGTCCTGGTAGTGTAAAACTCCTAACTTCGTTTTGACACTACTGTGAGGCCTGCTCCCTTCATAGGCTAACATTGGAGCTGCCCTCATACATTGTTGGAGTGGTAGCTGCTGATCTGAAAGGAGTAGGAAGGTCATATTTAGTATGGCCAGAATGGTAATACAAAATCCTGCTGACTGGTGAAGTTGGATTTAATATTACTATTTTAGAAATGCCACTTTTAGAAAGTGAGCATTTCTCTGCACTTAAATCTTTCTGTGCCTTACAATCCACGTCTGGCTGGGTTTAGTTGACAGCTCCTTGTGCATTCACTCAGACACACCCCAAACACAGGATACTCAGCCTCACTTGCATATATCTGCATTTTGAATGGGTCTTCCAGGGGTGGGAGGGTGGAGGGCCTGCTCTCACACAACGGACTGCCACACCCCCTACTGGGACCCTGGCATACAGGATTGAACTGAAAGGGGACCTGGTGCACTTCTAAGCCACTCTTTGAAGTCTCCCCCACTTCAAAAGGTACATTTGGGTATAAAATCAGGGCCTCTGCCCTACCACCTCAGACACTTCCTGGAGTAGAAACTGTAACCAGAACCTGCATCCTGCCAAGAAGAACTGCCTGGCTGCCTAAAGGACTCACCTGACTGCTTTCTGTGAAGGACTGCTGCCTTGCTGTTGCCCTGCTGCCTTGCTGCTCCCTGCCTGTGGTGAAGAAGTGCTCTCCAAGGGCTTGGATAGACCTTGCCTCCTGTTCCCTGAAGTCTCAGTACCAAAAAGACTTCTCTCTTGCAACTGGACTCCTTGTGCGGTGAAAAGTCGGCGCACAGCTTGCTAAAAATGACGCAGAGCCTGTCCCGCGGTGAAAAATTCACCACACGCCGAACCGGAACATCGCCGCTCGACTTTGCAAGGAAAAGATCGACGCGGAGCCTGCGGCGCGACCGGAACTTCGACGCACGGCCCACCAGATCGACGCATAGCCAACCTGGGATGACGCAGCCCGACCTCCAGAGGAGAAATCGACGCAGGGCCTGCCGTGCGGGAGAAATTTCCCCGCGCCGCCCACCGGAATGACGCAGAGTTTGTCACAAGCCCAGGATTCCACACACAGATCCCGGGGCGTCTGAAAACCCCGCAACCCGAAGAGGATCCACGACCGAGCGCCGGAATTCGACGCCCAGTCGTCCCTGCATGGAAACTAAATGATGCATCGACTGTGTGCGGCCCGAGAAATCGACGCACACCCCTTTGTTTCCACGCTTCTCCTCCTCTGCGGCCCTTTGCAGAGATTTGTCACACGAACCAGGTACTTTGTGCTTGAAAGAGACTTTGTTTGCTTTTAAAAGACTTAAGACACTTTGGGGGTCATTCTGACCCTGGCGGTCTTGGACCGCCAGGGCGCAGAATGACGGAAGCACCGCCAACAGGCTGGCGGTGCTTCCAAGCCCATTCTGACCGCGGCGGTAAAGCCGCGGTCGGAAAACCGGGCCGGCGGTTTCCCGACGTTTTTGCCCCAGCTGGGCGAATCCGCCAGGGCAGCGCTGCAAGCAGCGCTGCCCTGGGGATTCTGACCCCCTTACCGCCAGCCTGTTTCTGGCGGTTTACACTGCC
Organism: Pleurodeles waltl; assembly: GCF_031143425.1. Classification (NCBI taxonomy): domain Eukaryota; kingdom Metazoa; phylum Chordata; class Amphibia; order Caudata; family Salamandridae; genus Pleurodeles; species Pleurodeles waltl. Next base: position 945,632,485 of record NC_090440.1, read on the forward strand.
AGGAAGAGGCTGGCGGTAAGGGGTGTCCTGGGGCCCCTGGGGGCCCCTGCACTGGCATGGGCAGTGCAGGGGTCCCCTAACAAGGCCCCGGCCAGCTTTTCACTGTCTGCCTAGCAGACAGTGAAAAGCGCGACGGTGCAACTGCACCCGTCGCACGGCCGCAACACCGCCGGCTCCATTCGGAGCCGGCTTCTGTGTTGCGGCCTCATTCCCGCTGGGCCGGCGGGCGCTAACTTTGTTAGCGCCCGCCGGCCCAGCGGGAATGTTGGAATGCCGTCAGCGGTCTTTTGGCCGCATGGCGGCCGATTGGCGTTGCCCGCCAAAGTTGGAATGACCGCCTTTAAATCACTTTTCAGTGATATCTTTACATTTTCTTGTTTCATCTTTTGATCATTTTGACCTGCAAATATCCAGATAAATATTATATATTTTTCTAAACACTGTGTGGTGTATTTTTGTGGTGCTATATTCTGTTTTATTGCACAAATACTTTACACATTGCCTTCTAAGTTAAGCCTGATTGCTCAGTTCCAAGCTACCAGAGGGTGTGCACACGTTAATTTCGATTGTGTGTGACTTACCCTGACTAGAGTGAGGGTCGTTGCTTGGACAGGGAGCAACCTGACTGCCAACCAAAGACCCCATTTCTAACATTGGTGACAGCGGTGGGATAGGACTTGTATTTGTGCAGTGACATACAGTAGCTAAGTATTTCACTACCTACCCACAGTTGAAGGTCAACTTGATTTTTATATTTTCTGCAATTTCGTTTTTCCTGTCAATTTTTTTACCAAAATAGTCACTCAACATTTCTCAGGCTGGGTCTCAAGCAGGAGATTTTGACCTAGCCCTGTTGGAGACATATACTGTCAAACAGCTGAAAAGGTTCTGCAGGGATATGGGAGTACCCACCCAAGGTGCCTCCAGAAAGGAGGAATTTCATAAGGCGCGGAGGGCCTGGGCAGAAGCCCATTCAGAGGAGGGTGCAGAGGAGGAGGAGCCAGAAGATGCCTCCCCAGAGGATTTTTTGACACCAGTGGATGTTACCACTGCAACTGTGTCCCCTGCAAAAACAGGGAGCAGTGTCTCTGATCAAAGCCTGACCGCAGAGGAAAGAAGAGAGGAGAGAGAGTTTCAGTTGCAAATGGCAAGGCTAAAAATTGAGGCTCAACAGGAGGAAAAGAGGGCAGAGAGAGAAGCCAAGCAAGCTGAGGCTGAAAGAGCAGCCAAACAGATTGAAGCTGAAAGAACTGAAGCTGCAGCTGAGAGAGCCTTGGCTGAGAAGAAACTATTGTTGGCTCATGAACTGAGTCTCAAGGAGCTGGAGATCAAGACAAACCAGTCTGAGTCCAGCAGTAATGGTGGCAGCATACAGACAGGACCTGCTGGAAAAAAGAAGGTTCGTATACCCAAAAATGTGGTGCCCAGTTTTGTGGTGGGAGATAAAATAGATAAGTGGTTAGCTGCTTATGAAGTTGCACTAAGGGCTCATGAGGTTCCTGAGGGGCAATGGGGTACAGCTATGTGGAGTTATGTGCCAGCACTGGGGAGGGACACACTTCTCACACTGGACCCAAAGGATCAAAACACATACCCACTTCAGAAAGCCATTTTACTTGCCAAGTTTGGGCTGACCCCTGAGAAATACCGTCAGAGGTTTAGGGACTGCACCAAACAGTCCACACAAACATGGGTAGATTTCTTTGACTTTCCAGTAAGGCACTGAATGGATGGGTGCGGGGCAGCAAAGTAGATGATTATAAAGGGTTATATGACTTGATTCTGAGAGACCATATACTCAATACTTCTTTTACAGAGTTGCGCCCGCACTTGGTAGATAGTAAGCTGACTGACCCCAGGAAGCTTGCTGAGGAGGCGGACCTCTGGGTGAGCACCAGAGTATCCAAAAAGGCATCTGGGGGGGACTCCCACAAAGGTGGTCAGGGTTTCCAACAGAAGAAAGAGGGGGGAGAAAAGCTTAAAGATAAGGAGTTCTCAAAAGGCCCCCAAAAGAATTCCCAAGGGGGTGGGAGGTCACCATTCTTCTTCTAGATTTGGGAAGAAGCCAGGGTATTTTGATAAAACATTAGGGAAGTTCATCCCCAAATACTTAGAGTGCTACCAGCATGGACTCTCTAAGGGCGACTCCCAGTGCCTCAAGAGGGCACAGTCCACCACTGGACAGACACCTGGGTTGGCTAGTGTAGTGCTGGGGGGGGAGACAGTCCCAGTTAGCTTTGGGGAGCAGGCAGAGGTGTCCCTAGTGTCCTTGGGAGAAAGAGAGATGGTGCCTAAAACCTACATGCCAGAAAATACTTCAAAGTATAGGCAGTGGGTCACCATTGATGGGCAAAGGGTGGAGGCTCTGCGTGACACAGGAGCCAGTATGACTACTGTCAAGAGTCAGCTGGTGTCATCAAAGCAGATAGTCCCAAATACATTTCACCAGGTCATAGTCGCTGACAATCACTAGAGTCACCTACCGGTGGCCCTGGTTCCCTTTGAGTGGGGGGGGTCTCTGGTACTCTGAAAGTATCTGTGAGTCCTGCCATGCCTGTAGATTGTCTGTTAGGCAATGATCTTGAGCATACTGCCTGGAAAGAGGTAGAGCTCAGATCCCACCTGGAGATATTAGGTTTGTCTGAGTGGGTCTGCATGACCACACAGTCCATGGCTGCCCGGGAAGGGAGTCAAGGGCGTCTGGAGCCTGGAACAATGGCCCAGACAGCTGCAAAGAGAAAGGGCAAGAGGCGCGGGAAACCCGCCTCAAATGTTCCCACGGTGGTGGACGGGGCCCACGAGGAGGATGAGGCCCCTGAGCCAACTGGGGAGGACATAGCTGACCTGGGTAACCTACCTGAACTTGCTGGCTGGCAAGTAGAGGGTAGGCCAACCAGGGCAGAATTCTGCAAAGCGCAGAAGGAATGCCCCATCCTTGAGGGTCTGAGGCAACAGGCCGCAGCCCAAACAGCAGGTGACGCCTCTGGCACTCACCATATTTACTGGGAGGATGATCTCCTTTACAGTGAACCCAATGTTCCAGGTCCTGGGGCAGCACGTGTGCTGGTGGTCCCCCAGTGTTACCGGGCCTTCCTATTGGGTCTGGCTCACGACATCCCCCTGGCAGGACACCTGGGCCAAGACAAGACCTTTAACAGGCTTGTCACCCACTTCCATTGGCCCAGAATGAGGTTAGCTTCAGATAATTTCTGCAGAGCTTGCCCCACCTGCCAGGCTAGTGGGAAGACAGGGAAAAAGCTTAAGGCTCCCCTGCTCCCACTCCCCGTCTTTGGCACCCCCTTTGAAAGGGTGGGCATCAACATTGTTGGTCCCTTGGACCCCAAAACTGCCTCGGGCAACAGGTTTATCCTGGTTTTGGTGGACCATGCCACCCGCTATCCAGAGGCAATCGCTCTGAGAACAGTGACTGCACCGGTGTTGACCAGAGCCCTGTTGGGAATATTTACCCGTGTGGGATTCCCTAAGGAAGGTGTGTCTGACAGGGGCACAAATTTCATGTCTGCGTACATGATGTCCATGTGGGATGAGTGTGGGGTGACCTACTGGTTTACCACCACTTATCATCCTCAATCCAATGGGCTTGTTGAGAGATTCAACAAGACCCTGAAGGGCATGATTAATGGCCTGACTGAAGCTATGAGGCGTAAGTGGGACGTCCTCTTACCATGCCTGTTGTTTGCCTACAGAGAGGTACCCCAGAAAGGGGGGGGGTTCAGCCCCTTTGAGCTTCTCTATGGTCACCCGGTCAGGGGACCTCTAAGCATTGCTAAAGAGGGCTGGGAGAAAGCTCCCAAGACACCTCCCCAGAAAGTGATCAGCTACATGCTGGCCCTCCGCAACCAAACCCAACGCTTTTGGAAGCAAGCCAAGAGTAACCTTGAGGCCAGTCAAGAGGTGATGAAGGAGTGGTATGACCAGAAGACCACTCTTGTTGAGTTCTCACCTGGAGACAAGGTTTGGGTGATGGAGCCAGTAGAGCCCAGGGCTCTCCATGATCGCTGGACTGGCCCCTTTGAGATCAAGGAGCGTAAAGGGGAGGCCACTTAGTGGACCTCAAGACCCCTAGGCACCCCCTAAGGGTCCTCCATCACAACAGGCTCAAACCTCACTTTGAGAGGTCTGAGATCAGTATGCTCCTGGTCACAGATGAGGGCATGGAAGAGGAGAGTGAGCCTCTCCCCGACCTCCTCTCTGCCAAAGAAGGTGATGGGTCAGTGGAGGGTGTCATTCTCTCTGACTCCCTGACCCTAAACCAGAGAGGAGACTTCTATGAGCTGTTAGAGTAGTTCTCCTCCCTGTTCTCCCTTACTCCTGGACTGACCCACCTATGTGTTCATGACATTGACACGGGTGACAGTCCCCCTGTGAAGAACAAAATTTGCAGGTTATCGGATAAGGTGAAGGCCAGCATCAAGGAGGAGGTCTCTAAGATGTTGACTTTAGGGGTTATTGAGAAATCCAGTAGTCCCTGGGCCAGCCCGGTGGTGCTGTTCCCTAAGGCTGCTGCCCCCAGTGGGAAGCCATAACTCAGGTTCTGTGTGGACTACCGGGGTCTCAACTCAGTCACACGGACTGATGCTCACCCCATCCCCCGAGCTGATGAGCTCGTTGACAGACTAGGCGCTGCCAAGTTCCTGAGTACGTTTGATCTTACTTCAGGGTACTGGCAGATCACCCTGACTGAGGGGGCTAAAGAGAGATCAGCATTTTCCACACCTGATGGCCATTACCAGTTCCGGGTGATGCCATTTGGGTTGAAAAATGCCCCTGCTACCTTCCAACGGTTGGTTAACAGGGTCCTAGTTGGCAAGGATGCCTACTGTGCAGCCTACCTGGACAACATAGCTGTCTACAGTTCCAGCTGGGAGGAACACCTGCTCCACATTAAGGAGGTGCTTTAGGCTCTGCAACAGGCAGGCCTGACCATCAAGGCTAGTAAGTGCCAGATTGGGCAGGGTTCCGTGGTGTACTTGGGACACCTAGTAGGTGGTGGCAAGGTGTAGCCACTCCAGGCCAAGATTGAAACTATAATGGCCTGGCAACCACCTAGAACACAGACTGAAGTGAGAGCCTTTTTAGGTCTCACTGGATACTACCGCAGATTCGTCATGGGCTATGGTACCATTGTGCCACCCTTGACAGAACTCACTTCCAAGAAACAACCTAGGTTGGTGAATTGGACAGAGGCTTGTCAGAAAGCCTTTGATTCTCTGAAGGAAGCCATGTGCACGGCCGCCGTGCTCAAGGCCCCTGACTACTCCCTGGAATTTATTGTGCAGACAGACGCTTCAGATCATGGCATAGGGGCTGTTGTAGCACAGCTGAATGAGGAGGGCTCAGACCAACCAGTAGCCTTCATTAGCAGAAGGCTATTACCACGGGAACAGAGGTGGAGTGCTGTTCAAAGAGAAGCTTTTGCTGTGGTCTGGGCACTGAAGAAGCTGAGACCATACCTGTTTGGGACTCACTTCCGGGTTCAGACAGACCACAGGCCCCTCAGATGGCTCATGCAGATGAGGGGTGAGAATCCAAAACTCTTGAGGTGGTCCATTTCCCTACAGGAGATGGACTTTACGGTGGAGCATCGCCCGGGGATTGACCACGCCAATGCTGATGGTCTCTCCAGATATTTCCACCTTAGCGATGAGAGCTCCCAGGAGGTTGGGTAGCTCTCCCCACTTTCAGCTGGGGGGGACACATGTTAGACCTGACAGCCTTAGGGTGGTCACCCCTAACTTTTTGCTTGCCTCCCTCCACTTTTTGGACACTGTTTTTGCTGGTTTTTAGACTCTGCGCACTTTACCACTGCTAACCAGTGCAAAAGTGCATATGCTCTCTCCCTTTAAACATGGTAACATTGGATCATACCCAATTGGACTATTTAATTTACTTATAAGTCCCTGGTAGAAGGCACTATATATAAAAGGAAAAAGAAGTTTGCTGGAAGTCAAAATTATCAGCAAACATGCAACTAACCATGTAACAGGGTCGATGGCAAAGGCGGTAACAAAACCGCCATAAGGAGGGACAAACAGAAAGTATTTATCAACGAAAATAAAGGATTTTTGAAAGGCAAGCCCATGAACGAGTGATTGTGACGGGCCTGCAGTGGGCGTCGTTAAAATTCTAGATACATACCGATACGTTGGAAAAGCAGCAAATGCGTGCTGCCATGCTCAACCTAAAAATAAGGTAAAGCTTCAGTTTCTGGAACTTTTGTCCCATAACCAGGTTACTGTGAGATACAGAAAAAAGACTTTAAAGACTTATACCCACTTAAAAACTTGTTTTGGTCCAGAACTGTTTTTTTTCTGTGGCACAAGGTCAGTAGAAGAGGTTGTTATTGTTTCGGTTTAGGACAGGAGATGCTAAATATATGCTGTGCTTCTCATTGGGGCACCATCAAAACATTTCTGCTCATAACAGCCGCTGTGATTGCACAGTCTTTACAACATTTACATTTTTCTGCAACTATTATGCTGTTTTTTCAGCAAAAAGTTTTTAATCTCTGTATTAAGGAAACACAGTTTTACACAGTGCAGAAGAACATTATGATATTTATAATTACGAAGATTTTTTTGCTTGTGATCATTTCTAAAATTTGCTGCACATTCTAGGAATTCTATGTTTTCGTAACCAATGATGTATGATTATTTTTAACAGTAGTTTGTTTACAATATATACATAAACTTTATGATACAACCACAATTTCACAAAATCTTTTATTATTCACCCTCTGGATAGGTATCATTGCCATTATTTTGCTTCTGTTATAATTCCAAAGGAAATCAAACTTAATTCAAGAGTTCAAGACACACATAAAAGTGCATAAAAACAACCCAATAAAGAGCTCAAAATCTATCTATCTATCTATCTATCTATCTATCTATCTATCTATCTATCTATCTATCTATCTATCTATCTATCCAGAAACCTCCTGACTGTTGCCTGTAGGTACTTATAGTTAGGACCTAATTTCCATAGGAAAAACACTTCTTGTTTTGCTCATATCTTTGGCGGAGTTTGATGAATCTTCATTTCATGAAATTTTCAAAACTAATGTGACAATTGGTTCAGCTGCTGTCTTGAAAATTTCGGGTTGATCTGTCAAGCGGGGGCCAAAAAAAAGAAGGCGGTCCCAAAACGTGTGTTTTCCCCATGCAATTTCAATAGGGATTTTGAACACAACTACAGCTAATGCTAGTTTTTGGTCCAGAAAGGGTGCTTTTTGTGATTTGGTGTGAACACATAGTGTATTTGTAGAGACATTAAAGGGGAAAGGAATATGCTGGCCCCTCCAAGGTCTTTCATTAGCCCTAGGACCACCACCTCCCTGGTGATTTATGAAGATTTTGGAGGGTAGCCACACACATCCAGTTCCATGGGCTCACATGAGCCCAAGGGACCACCACCTCCCAGGGCTTGATTAATTTAATGGAAGGGGCCACATAGACCCCCCTCCTCGGGCTGCTGGAATCCCAGGGACCACCACCTTCCCGGGGCCAATTATATATTTTTAAGTATGGTGATGGAACCCCTCAGCCCCACTCCTGGACCATGTATGGCCCCCGGGACCACTGCCTTCCCAGGGTTGGCCTGTGAAATCAAATGAGGGGGTCCACGTGGCCCACCTTCCCTGGAGCCTCCATTGGTTATAGTTACCTAGTTCATTGAAATAACTCTAAATATAACTGCTGAATTTCTTTGGTTTTATACATTAGAAATGTGAGCCTAACTATGACGTCCCTGTAACCTTTGTTTTTTTCAGTAAATAACTGTTGTGCTGTGATATATATATATATATATATATATATATATATGTGTGTCTGTGCATACGCGTGTGTGTATATATATATGTGTGTATATATATATATATATATATATATGTATATATATATATATATAATTATAATTATATTTATATATATTTATGTATATATATTTTTTCACTGAAAACAATTAAGATTACAGAGATGTCATTTTTAGGTAATATAATTTAAAAAACATAGAAATTCACTTAAAAGACCAAAGGTTACAGTTACGTTATAGTTAGGTTCTGAATTTATTCTCACAAAACCATAGAAAGTAAGCAGTTATAATTAGAGGTATTTCAAGTATCTATAACTTGCGCGTTAGTTTGGCTCGTGTTCTTGTCTCGGATGTGACCTTTGCACTCCGAGGATTATCCCCATTGAGGAGCGTGGTGAGCTCCCTATCTTGGAGTATATGTAGCCGTCTGTGATGCCGGTCTTCTTCCTGCAAGTTTTTACGTGTTGATATGGTTGTACTGGCTCTACATTGCACGTAGCAGATGGCCTTTCGCTCCGCACATCGTCAAGAGAACAAGGTTTTGTAAGCAACCTATCTGTAAGAAGTGCGACCCAATCGGGTGGAGCCCATCGCCATCCACTGTATCAGCCTCTTTTGATGCATAGTTAGAGTCATGTATGTAATAAACAGTTCCCTGGAATCATTGTGTATATATTAAAGTCTTGTGCCCTAAACAAGGTGAGCGACCCGTGCAGGGCTGGTGGTCACCGAAACGTACGTCGGCACTACTACAAATGAATAGGACATTTGTGGGGATCAACATGGACATCTTTCTGCAAACCATAACTAATTCATTCGTCTAACATGAGGAGGGACCAAAGGACACTTTTTACAAAAAAAGAAGAACAAATAAATTAGAAAGTCGGACTAATGAGAGAATAAAACAGATATTGTGAACCCCCTCTGTTGGGTTTGTTCAAGTCGGCAGATTACAACATCATTTGAGAATCATCTTGTTATGTTATTCCTGGCGAGACCGAGTGCCCCCCTGCCATTGTTATATCATCTAGTCCCTTGGACTAAACATTTGTTGGTCCTAATGTATCTAGTTGAGTCCTTGTCATTTACACTTTTTAATATGGTATGACTGCAGTGAGTATGATTGTGATTACTGTGTTTTAGCACCTGCTTGTTTTCCAGGGTTCACACTGTGGTTGTTTATCAGAGTGCTAGCTGTTCATTATTATTATTTTTTTATTTATTATTTGTTTGGCTTTAGTTGAGCTTAAGTATATCTATAATATTTAAATAAATGTATTATTGTGTACTTTCATCTGATATATTTTCTTGTTTTTTCACCTTTCTGGTCTGTATTTCTGAGATCTCCTCTTTGGATACCTGGGATTCCCTGCTTGGTACCCAGAGTGTCCTTGGGACATTTCTAGCTCGTTTTTGGTTCTATAACTTGAGCCTTCAGGTAAATATAACTCACGCCCTCGACAAGCACTGGTAATTACCTAGATATTACAGCACTCATGACAACTTTTATAATGTCAATAAAAATATCAAAGTAACATTAGCAGTCAAAATATTGAAGAAAAAACTGTGCATGCTGGGGGTGCAAGTTTTAGCTACCTTAGGACATGAATTATAGTTTTTTTAAATAACTCTAACTGCTAAATGTCTGTGTTTTTAGGTCACAGGACAGAGTCCCCGAGGCTAAAAAATAACATGAAAAGTGGCATACTAGTCAGGTTGGATGTACCCTGACCCCAGGGCTATGACATAGGGGTCTTTGAGGGAAAAATTATGTCTTTAAAAATATTTGTTTTCACCCTGCACAATATTTGCAAATACATCATGCCCCCATGTAACGCCACAACAAATTCATGAATATCGACCAGAATGTTTTTTCAAAAAAGTCACAGATTAATTCATACTCTAAATCATTCACTTGTAGAAGCACTCAGACATTCATGCAGTCACTCAAAGACCCACTTATAGAGTCATACACACAATCACAGACACAGTAGACCATCAGTGCACCCACTCACAGACCCAATCAAGCACTCACACACCCACTCACAGACCCGCTCAGACCGTCACAGCACAACAGAAGAAATCACTGCATTCCCAAATCTCCTTAATCAGCGTTTTTATTCCAACAGAGAAGGCAAACACCTATATGTTTTGACTCACTCAGAGTCGTGCTCACAGTCAGAGAGTCCTTCGTCTATATCAATATTTATACAAAAGCCTCCATCCTACCAACAAAGTGGCATATGTAGTTGTGAATAAAACAGTAATTGAAAACATTGACAGTACATGGAATAAGTACATTAACCAGTTGTGGGTAGGCATCATAAAGTTGACCATTATGATATTTCTGAGACATATGTTAGCTCGCCTTCAGCAAAAAACGTGTAATGAAGGCCGTGGGGAACGTGTGCCTCTGATGGGATGTAATCTGCAGAATAACAAAGGGGGTAATGCAGATTGTGTTGCATCAAATCTTATTTTGGCGCATGCTAATAAGTCTATAGGATAATGAAAACATTAGAAGTACGGCCCATAACATAATTGTACTGCTACTGCCTTAGGAGACACACATAAACACACACACACAATATATATATATATTCTCCTTACAACTCCTTATAAATCCTGACTTCCGTCGTGTCTCAGCGATGGGTGCACCAGCTATTATGGAAACAGTACCCGGATTAACAATTCACCATGCTTCCCCTTTTTTCGCCCCTACAAAAGAACAAAGGTTTGAGGAACCTCAGAGTTAGGTTCAGATTTTACACTCGCAAAACAGCAGAAATTCAAGAGTTATAGTTAAAGTTATCTAAAGACACTATAACTTGTGCGCTAAGGTAACTCTAACTCTTGCCCCCGACATGGAAATTGTTCTCATCAATAATTTTATTGCGAATATTGCAGCAGTATTATCAATGATGTTATAAAAGATGTTATTACTGATGTAATACATGGGGTAAGTAGCAGTGCATGGTGAGGGCGCAAATTTTTATTACCTTACAGCATAAGTTATAGGGGGTCATTACAACCCTGGCGGTCAAAGACCGCCAGGGCTGTTTTGGCGATTACACCGCCAACAGGCTGGCGTTGCAAACTTGTGTATTTTGGGACTGGCGGTTTACCGCCACGGTGGTCACGGCGGGTGTAATCCTCCAGGATTACGAGTCCCCCTACCGCCAGCCTTTTCCTGGCGGTTTGAACCACCAGGAAAAGGCTTAGCAGACAGTGAAAAGCGCGACGGGTGCAACTGCACCCGTCGCACGGCCGCAACACCGCCGCTCCATTTCGAGTCGGCTCCTGTATTGCGGCCGAGATCACAGCTGGGCCGGCGGGGGCCCAGCGGGGATCTCCAAATGGCCGCAGCGGGAGTGCAGCTGCATTGGCGGCCCGATCTTGGCGGGCGGCTTCAGCCGCCAGCCAAGGTCGTAATGAGGGCCATAGTGTCTTGAGATAAGTATAACTCTAACCTTTAGTTTTTTTAGTGAACTTCTAAGGTTTTATAAATTCAATTTCCTAACTACAATGTCCCTGAAAACTTAGAATTTTCATTGAATTTGTAAGATTTTGTTTTAACATTAAGTAATATTAAATTACCACACGTTAATCTAACCCTCATCTTGCGCCACCTTTGGTGGGGTGTGGTGGAAGTTGGTTGTGTATAACGGCAGATGCCCTGCGGTCAACCCCCCCATAGGCATCAAACTCCATGGCCTTCAGCTGTGCACAATGCGTGTTGGCAACAAGGCCTGGACTGTGGCCAGGCCCTATAGCCAACCCCCATAAGCAACCCACCCCAGACCACACACGACCTTCAACCATGTGCAGTAGGGGTTGGCTGGAGATCCTCGTCACAGGCCAGGACCTGCGGCCAACCCCTTCATGCCCCTTGCACCCAGTGCTGGGCTGCAAATGGCCTGCCCAGCGGCCAGGCCAGGTGGCCACACACCCCATAGGCACCTAACCACGCACCATGCACGGCCTTTGGCTATATGCATTGGGAGCTGGCTGCAGGCTTTTTCAATATGGAATTGCAGAGAAAACAGCAGTGCGTTGCCTTGAATTAGGCAATAAGTTGGGACCATTTGTCCTGCAGTGTTCATATTTGTATGTGCTTAGCTTTGAGGTTTAATTCATCATAGCCAGAATGAATCCTCACCTACTTATTTATCCAAGAAGAGTCCATAGTTTTGCGCAAAATGTCTACCCAACTGGAGAAGTTTCTATTGTCTAATTAGTAAGTGCTACATCATTGGGTAATGTATAGTGCACATTCTACTCTACCACTGCGTACTGAACCATGAGGTCATGCCTCCAGTGAGCATGTCTGGTGTAATTTTGGCAATGTGACTGTGCCTTGAGTGTCTTTCTACTAAAATATGGGGTAACATGAATCCTCGTACACAGGAGACGGCAAGACTACAGCTAGTTGAATCTACACCAAACAACGGTACTTACTGTTATTTATATGAAGAAAGTGACTCTTCATATGGTTGTGATGTGCTCATATTCCACTCCATCAGGAATACATGGAGAGCTTTTTGCTAAGCTGCCCATCAAGGTGGGAAGACTGATGCATACTATTAACGTATACAAGATAAGGCCAAACGGATGGAGTTTCGAGGTCATTTTGCACATTTTCATATTAGTAGTAATTAAAAGGATGGATGATGGACTCTGAACTAACCTGGAGACAACAAGAAAGATCCCACTTGTCACAATCACTATAGAAGAGATTGAGCTGCGATAGAGCAAAAATGCATTTTCCTCCATCAGGAACGCTCGTGGGGCTTTTTAGTGAGTTAATCAAGGTGGAAAAACACAGAAAGACAGATGCATGCCACCAACGTATAAAGGATGGTACTGAACGGACAGAGCTTTGAGGTCATTTCGTGCATTTGCATAGGCTTAGTGACAAAAAGGATGAAAGATGGACTCTTCATTCTCCAGGAGGTGACTGGAAAGATCCCACTCGTCACAGTCACTACAGAAGAGATTGCGGTCAGATAGAGCAAGGATGCATTCACCTTAATAGGGAACACTCAGGGGGCTTTTTGGTAAGTTGTCAATCAAGGTTGAAAAAGGCAGGAAGACCGGTGCATACCAATAACGTATTGGGGGCAGAGCTAAACGAATGCAGCTTCTTGGTCATTTTGCACATTTGCATAGTTGTAGTAAATAAAAGGATGAACAATGGACTCTGCACTCTCCAGGAGATGACAGGAAAGATCACAATCACTACAGAAGAGATTGCATCCTATAAAGCAAGTATGCATTCACCTCCATCAAGTGTTCCAGATCAGTTTTTAACATGGAATTGCAGAGGTAACACCCATGCTTTGCCTTGGATAAGTTCAAGAACTTTTGAGGATTTGTACTTAACAGAAGCAGAGCCTCAACAGGGGCACCTGCTATGTTTATATTTGTAAGTGCTTCCCGTTGATGTCTAAATTGTGCGAAATGAGTATCAGTGCCAGAATGGGTCCTCTCCTGCTTACTTTTCCAAGAAGAGTCCACAGTGTTGCGCTAGATTGTGGACTCTTCTTAGACTGTGGGGGAAGGCTCAATTCCCCCTATGGTCCCATTTGTTCCACATGCAGGGAGTAGCAGGAAATACTGCTCCCTGCGTGAAGGAGCAATTGTTTCATCTACTTCACAGTGGGCAGGGAAACAGATGAAAAGTCCACTCCTAGCAAGCAGGAGCAGTTTTCCTGTTCCTGCCCACTGGGAGTGGACTTATAGCTCTAACTTGGCAAGGCCACCTCTCTTTTTTCAAAATGGCCAAGCGCCGAGGAGTTGATGGTCTTCAGGGTTGAAAATGGCCTGGATGTGGGTGAGTGCCCTTGTCCTTTAAATTCTATTCATGGCCCCATGGAGATGGCGGTCCCTGGAAACCTACAGGGCCAATAAGATGGGTCCACACTGCCTCCGTCTAATTTATTCATAGAGCTCGAGGGAGGTGGTGGTCCACAGGGCTCTCAAGAGCTTCAGGAGCTCCCCTCAAATCAAACCCAGAATCAGCCTGCCTCAGGGAGGTGGTGGTCCCTGGGGCCAAGAACGTCCCTAGGGTGGGGGGCCACATGCGCCCCTCCCCAATAATTATATTTTAACATGGCCCCGGGATCTGGCCTACCCAGGGGCTACACTTAAAATAAGTGCGAGAGGATTGATATTTCCCACCCCATTTTACTTTCAGCTAACTAAAATAACTATCTAAGATAAACTTAGCACGTATATGAAGGTATACATATATATATACATATATATATAAATATATATATATATATATATATATATACATATATATATATATATATATATATATATATATATATATATATATATATATATATATAGTGGCGGTCACCACGAGGTAGTTATAGTTAGGACCTAATTTCTATTGAAAGAGAAGATTTTTCTTATGCCTGTAACTTTAGCGTCGCTTGAAAAATCTTCACAACATTTTCAAAACTTATACTTTGCTAAGTTCAGCTTCTGTCTTGAAAGTTTCGGGATGATCTGTCAAGTGGGGGCTGAGAAAATGGGGGTCCCTAAATGCATTTTCCCGATTCATTCATCCATTTTTCCCAGGGAGGTGGTGGTCCACAGGGCTCTTAAGAGCCTCAGAAGCTCCGCCTTAAATCAAACCCAGAATTGGCCTGCCTTAGGGAGGTGGTGATCCATGGGGCCAAGAACGTCTATGGGAAGTGTGGGGGGGCAACATGCACCCCGCCCCAAAAATTATATTTTGACATGGCCCCCGGACCTGGACTAATCTTGGGCTAAACTTAAAATCTTAAAATAAGTGCAGGAGGATTGATATTTTCTGCACCACTTTACTTTCAGCTAACCAAGATAACTATCTAAGATAAACTTAGCATGTATACGAAAGTATGTATCTACATATATGTATACATGTATATATATCTATATGTGTATATATAAATGTATATATAGCCTATAGATGGTCACCACGAGGTAGATATGGTTAGGGCCTAATTTCTATAGAAAGAGTGGTTTTTGTTTTACCTGTCACTTTGGTGCTGCTTGATGAATCTTCACAAAATATTAAAAACTTGCTAAGTTCAGCTTCTGTCTTAAAAGTTTCATGGTGATCTATCAAGCGGGGCCTGAGAAAAGGGTTGGTCCCTAAACACGTTTTCCCCATTCATTCATTTTTCTATAGGACCTTTAGACATGCCTACAGACCGAACCACTGAACAGAATTACACCAAATTTGGTACAAAGGTAGATTCTGTTGTGATTTGGTGTAAATCCATTCAGTAGTTTTGGAGTAATTTCAGACCAAAATAAATAGATATGTAGGGATGTAGATCCTCCACAGATCCAACTGTCCCTGTGCTGATATCTGATTGGCTGCCAGCACTTCAACAAGGAAGTGCTGGAAGCCATCCTGGGACTCGGTTTCAGCCGAGCCCCAGAAAAAAAGAAAAAAGACAAGGGGCCAGGGTAGAGCCACCCTGACCATGTAGCCCTTGTGCTGGGGTCTTTGTGGGGCCACGCCATGGCTATAAAGCATTTTATTTTTATTTTATGATCGGACATGCAGACCTGCCATAAAATGTAAAAAAAAACAAAAAGTGCAGTCTCCCGCGCTTTATTATCATAAGGTCCCTGGGTGAGCCAAGTCTTGGGGGTAGTTGTTAACAAATGGGGGGAGGCTCCTGGCCCCCTCCCACTGCCCCGGAGACCGCCATCTCCCTGGGGCTTTCAACTGATGTGCAGGAGGGCTGCATGTCCCCGCTGCCCTGGGAACTACCACCTCCCCATGTCTGTGTCTTGAATATGTGGGGGGCGCCCAGCCCCCTCCCGCTGCCCCGACAACCATCACCTCACCAGGGCGATGAATGTAATTTATGTGGCCTGTGGCCCTCTGCATCTCAGGGACCACCCCCCAGAGCAATAATGTGATTAGTGCAGAGGGGCCTGTGGCTCCCCTACTGCCCCAAAGACCACTACCCGGGGGGCAAATATTTAAAATAAGAAAGAGGGTCCCTTTGGGACCACTGCACCCTGGGGACCACTACCCCCGGGGCTTTTTTCTTTGAATGGGATCTGCACTGCCCCCCTCTTGATGCCACAGATGGCCCTGGAGATTGCCACCCTACAGCGCCTGCCTCTGGTATGTCCCAGGGTGACCACTCCTGGGACATAGTTGTTTGCTGTGGCTTGGGTGCAGCTCTGCAGCTGTAGCCAAGCCACAGCAAAAAGTTTGGGTTTTGACAGCAGGACCTTTAAAGCAGGTCCCTCTGTCAAAATCTGAAGTTTCATCTCTGTCTCTTGCATGCGTGCAGGGAACAGAGATGAAATGCTTGAGCAAGCACGGAGTTGCTGTCAAAACAGGTCCTTGCTTGCTGAAGCAATGGCACTGGGAGGAAGCCTTAAGGTTCCCCTCCCCCATGCTAGATAGCCTGTAAAAGACTTTTTAATAAAAATATATATTGTTTAAATAAATAAATAAATAAAAAAATAAACATGTAGGGAACACAGGGAAGCTCATAAAGGGCTTAAAAATTCACTGAAAAAAACAGAAGTTACAGGGACGTTATCGTTAGGCTCACATTTTAAACATACAAAACCTTAGAAATTCACCAGTACATATCTATATATATATGCATATATATATATATATATATATATGAGATTCAGCACCAAATAGATATCATGATTTTGTGTATCTCATTGTTAGCATTCCATTATCTTGTAGTAATTTTCCACTTCCAAGCATTCTAGTAATCCACACATATTCCAGTGTTGGGTTAATCCTTTTAATGTTTTTATTTATTTTTCTAAATCACCCATCCCGTATAAAACAGCCACTCGCCTGGAAAATTACTACAAGATAATGGAATGCTAACAATGAGATACACAAAATCATGATATCTATTTGGTGCTGAATCTCGTATGAAAGGTGTATCGGCATTAGATATTAGGAGGTTAAGGAGTTGGCCTCTTAGATTTGTGCACAAAATTTTGACTAGCTATTAAATTTCAATGTATATGTGCGGCTGAAGTCACCTCAACTTCTTGTTAAGAGTTTGCTAATATATATATATATATATATATATATATATATATATGTATATATATATATATATATATATATATATATCCAGAAAAATGGTGTATTTAAATCGCACACCAAGGGCTGCACATCATTCAATACCAGCTGGTAAAATACTCAAAAAACCACTTATTATCGATAAATTAATCGGCTGCTATTTATTGAAAAAAGATTAGATTGCAGGTAAATCACACCAGCAAAAGTTGGTACAAAAAGCACAAAAAAAAGATCGACAATGTGCCCACCATTCAAAAGACACACACGCTGTCCCAACCAAATGTCAATATATATATATATGTAACTTCCATCTCTCTATACTTCTACCTATTTCTTCTACAACCTCTTTCTATAACTCACCAGTCTTTCTTCCTTTTCATTTTACACCTTAGCATATCCCACCCTCTTTCCTCCTATGTAACCTTCTCCCTGTCGCTAGCTCTCTCTAACATCGGCCTCACTCCTTTAAACCTTTTGACCATCTTCCTGTCTTTCTCTTCCCATTACTTCATCTTTATACCTCTCTGTATTGTTCTAAAATAAATATTGCCAGGGCCTTCAAAAACCTTCAGCTGGCACTGTGGATACTTCTGCATTATGAACAGCATCATTGTCAAGCAAGGCCCCGGGTGGCTCTTCATTTACTTCAGGCACAGACATTAATGAGAAAATACCACACAATTTGCTGCACATGTGTTATGTCCATAATTGAAAAGGGCTGTGCTTTTCGGTTCAGCCATACCCCTTCTTCCAATATAAGCAAAGTTTTGTGTGCCTCAATGGGGTCACTATTTAAATAAATAGAAGTCAATCATGTGTGTGTACCTCATGTGAACCACACCAGATGAGTTATCATGATCTTTGCTGTGCCTGTACCTGCATTCCCCCCCATGTGTCCATATTGTTTTGCCCATCAACGGTGCTGCTCAGGGGTCCTTGTCAGAGGAACTTCAGGATTACATCCCTACTACTAACTGCTGTCTACCACACAGCCTGTGTTCTACATCTATTGGTCCTGTCTTTCAAGTATTCAGCTTCCTAGAGGTACATACACTGTCCTTCATGGCCTAATTGCTGACATTCTGCTGCACCAAACTGCCAATGCAACTTCACCCTCATTGAGTTCATCCTTCACCCTCCTCGAGTCACTCCCTGGTGCTGTCTTGTTCTTCTGCTACTGGATCCCTGAAGCTGGGGCTGTTAGAAGCCTAATAACATTGCTGGAAGTGTTGTCTCCTTGTCCATTGAGGGAGATCATCACTATTGTTGGGGCATTCAACCAAAGTGCCCATTGGTCACCTTTTTATGGCTTTGCTATTTTTCTGTGTGGTCCATCTTGGATGGTGGGCAATACTTTTCCTGTGCACCATGAAAGATGCAGAAGAGGACAGCAGCTGAACGACTTTGGAAAATCCAAGTACTGTGAAAACTGCTTTCTCAGATTAGTGGTTGTGACAGAAAGCTGCTACCGCCTTTGAATTGAAAGTATGCGAGGTGTCTTCTTGAATAGCTGTCTACATGGAAATTCAGTCAAACTCCAATTTGACTGTCCATCCAACCATAGTACTAAGTTACAGAAGAATATCCTTTCTTGTCCATTGTCATCCGGAAACAAAGCTGTCTAAACTCAAGACTGAAGATATTATTGAAAAAGAAACTGGTCCCTCCTTCTGTATCTCACCAGTAGTCAACACCAGACGTTATTAATCATGAGCCTAAGAAGACAGGAAAAGTGAGACTCTGTACTGACATGTAGATGTTAAACAGTGTGATCAAAAGGGAAAGACAACTCACCTTCATAGTCGATGACCTGACAGCCGAAGATAGTGAACCAAAATAGTTCTTAACGATTAACCATAGTGCTGGTTACCACAAGCTCCTTTTGGATGAATCTTCAAGGCGCCTAATAATATATTCAACCCATGTAGTGTATAATGCAACAAATATTTAAACTTCAACATATAAAGTGTGAAAAAAATCTTATAGGGCTGCATATATTGGTTAAGGTGTTTGGCTTGACAGGTGAGTTCAATGTCATCAATGACACTGGTTCACTCAATCTCTGTTTGCCAACACCCTGCTTGATTGAGAGCTATACTCACCCAAATCAGAGACAATGGGCTGACAATCCTTCTCAGCAAATGCAAATTCTTGAAACATACATTTGAGTTCTTTGGATACTGTGAGAAATTGGGTTACTGTTTGACTGGGGTGTGAGCCCCAGTAAAACAGTAACCACAGTCCTTGCAAAGCATGAGCAAACTCCAAATTAACCTGTGCTCATCCCCTCTTAGCTTGCCACAGACCAGTCAGGCTTAACTTAGAGGCAATCTGTAAAGTATTGTGCAACACTTCAAACAGTAACTGAGTGAAAAAAACAAATAAGAAAAATATAGCAAAATTTAATAAATAAAACAAAACCAAAATGACAAAAATCCAATCAGTAAAACCGGTGATATGAATTTTCAAAGAATTTATTAAAAATAGCCTAAAAAGCACAAAGTGCCAACTCAGGAAATCTGGTTGTGCTGGACTGGGTCAAAGTCACACTTTCAGGCTGACCGTGATTCAGGGAAAGTTGGATACAGTCCAGGTTATTCCTCCTGGAGGACTTCTTTCTCACGTTTTATGACAAAAGTCCCATTTTTCCCAGGGGAGGCTGTTGGTGTGGCGCAAAGAGCAGGCCAGGCATTGCGGACAGACTGGCTGGAGCTTTGCATTGATGGTCTCCCATGAACAGTCGGTGCTGCACTGCAAAGAGTCTAGCTGGTGGCGCTTTGTGCTGATTTTCCGTACGGTTGGCACAGACTTGTTCTTCGGCCTCTTCTTGGTCACAAAGAGTGCAAAAGCTTGGTTTCAGCACCCATGGGTCCAGAACCTGATAAGCACTACTTATGGGTCAGGACCTCACAGCAGCTGGGTCCAGGGGCTGGTTTAGGATACCTTCTTTGTCCATGAGGCACAGATCAGGATGTCAGTGGACAAGCCATTGGAGTCACTCTGGGGTTCTGGGTTCAAGATGAAGTTGCAGGTCCAGTTATCCTTCCCCAGGCAAGATAGCAGTGGGTCAGCATAGCAGGGCAGCAGTGTGGCAGTCCTTGTAGCAGCACAGTAGTCCTTCTGCCTGACAGAGTATTCAGAAGTCCATAAGTGTTGTGAAGAGTTAGTGTGTGAGGTCCAGTGTTTATACACAGTTGTGCATTTGAAGTGGGGAGGAGCTTTTAGAGCCAGGCTTTATATTGCACAGCGCCTGAAGACAACAAATGATGGAAGATTCTGCATCAACAGACCCACAGAAGAAGTGATTAAAATCCTGAGGCTAATCCACGCTGGGCATCAAGAAAATGCATCCTCGAAAGTGTGGTTCTATGAAATTGATCCACAAGTTAAACGCCTGGTATCCAACAATGATTAATGATAGGACTAATTGAGGATCCAGGCAATATAGTCACCAAAGATATTGTTCCTGTTTCTTGGTTATGGGCCATTGCCTATTTTGGTAGTCTACCTGAATAATGTCAACTTTTCATTGTAGTGGATGACTGCAGAAGTACCACTTGGCTGAAGTAATATCTTCAACAGCAGCAGAAATGGTTATACACAAAGGAAATCTGCACTGATAATGACCTACTTTCCAAAGGAGCTGAGTTTGATTCTTATATCTTTTCACTCAACACCTTTAACCCAAAAGCATACCACATTTGCAAACAGAAAATTTGATAGTTTCATGAGGACACTGATAAGTGACTAAAACATGGGTATCAATGAACACTTTTGAGAGTACTGCAGCACTCCTGAGGCGTCCACCAAAAACACACCAGATTTGATGATGTTAAGAAAAGGAATTGACTATATGATTCCCATGCATTCATTGTGGTGATTGGCCACTGAAAATTCTGACAGCATACCGGAATGTCACATATCGAAACATTCTCAGTTGAACCATAAGTGACGATTGAGAGAGCGACATTAAGGTAGGCAATCAAGTCCTATTATGAAATCATATCACAGGAAGCAAGTACACTGGCTGGTTTGAACGTGCACTTCAAAAGATTGCTGTTTCCACAAATAGAATCTTGACATCAGTGAAGCACAAAGGTGACAGAGTAACGAGAAATGTGTCTGATTTCAAAAGGTTTACTGGGAAGCTGTTCGCCCACAGAACTTCCAGGATGAATGATTATTTAATGGAACAGTTCATCTAAAGGTCTGTGACTTTTCTCCTACAATCATGAAATAACCAGCCTCAGGGGGTCCCGATCCCCCAAGATTAGTAAATATACAGTCAGACTGCCAGGGTTCTGCCAGCACCGCAGGGATCCATGATTCCAATGGCCTGGCGGTGGTGGAGAATGTAAGCCACCAGGGCAGCGCTGAGTGCAGCGCTGCCCTGGGGGTTATGACCTCATTCTCTGCCAGTCTTTACAAGACTGGCAGAGAACAGTTGCAGGAGGCCACAGGGGGGCCATCACTGCCCATGCACTTGGCATGGGCAGTGCAGGAGTCTCCCTGCTTAACACTGTCTCAATATTTACTGTCTACAGTGCAGAGTGAGCATTGCGAGGGTGCTGGTGCACCCTACGGGCTACAGCATTGCTGCCGGCTCTATTACGAGCCTGAGACAATGCTGTAGCCCGTTTCTTGCTAGGCAGGCAGGCAGGAACAAAGGTTTCTGCCCACCGGCCTAGCAGGAAATTCCTACCAGGTGGCGGGGTGGTCACTATGAAGGTGGTGGCCACTTTGTCGGTAATTTGCTGGATGGGCTTTCCAAACTCAAAATGAGACCCTAAGTGAGATCTCAGACTTCAACTTCAACCATCTTAGAAATGTAGAGACTTTGTGGTATAAACATGCAACTGTGTCTAGATGATTGTCTGGAATTTATTATTTTATTAAGCTATCTCAAGTATTTCCTGAGCCCATGTTTGAAGAGGAATGTTATACCCATGACTGGAGACGGGTGCACGTTTAGTTTCTGACACAGTCCACCCTATAGAAAGAGCACATTTGGGCCCATATTTATACTTTTTTAGTGCCACATTTGTGTCATTTTTTGGTGCAAAAACGGCGCAAACTTGCTAAATACAATTAGGGGCATATTTATACTCTGTTTGCGCTGGAATTGCGTCGTTTTTTTTTAGGCAAATCCGACGCAAAGCTAACTCCATATTTATACTTTGGCGTTAGACCCATCTAGCGCCAAAGATCTTGGAGTTTGCGTCATTTTTTTGCGTGGACACCTACCTTGCGTTAATGATATGCAAGGTAGGCGTTCCCGTCTAAAAAATGACTCCAAGGCATGTGCGCCTTATTTAAACTCCCGTGCAAAAATGACGCACGGGAGTGGGCGGGTCAAAAAAAATTACGTCCAGCCGCTTTCGCGTCATTTTTTAACGCCTGGTCAGGGCAGGTGTTAAGGGACCTGTGGGCTCGGAAGGAGCCCAGAGGTGCCCTACCATGCCCCCAGGGACACCCCCTGCCACCCTTGCCCACCCCAGGAGGACGCCCAAGGATGGAGGGACCCATCCCAGGGAACTTAAGGTAAGTTCAGGTAAGTATATATATTTTTTTTGTTTGTGGCATAGGGGGGCCTGATTTGTGCCCCCCTACATGCCACTATGCCCAATTACCATGCCCAGGGGACATAAGTCCCCTGGGCATGGCCATTGGGCAAGGGGGCATGACTCCTGTCTTTGCTAAGACAGGAGTCATGTCAATGGAGGGTGGGAGTCAAAAAAAATGGCGCAAATTGGGTTGAGGCAGATTTATTGCCTCAGACCTACTTGCCCCATTTTTTGACGCCCAAGCTCCATTTTTCCCTACGCCGGCGCTGCCTGGTGTGGGTCTTTTTTTTTTTACGCACACCAGTCAGCTCCGCCGGCTAACGTCATTCCATAAATAAGGCGCCCGCATGGTGCTTTGGAATGGCGTTAGCCGGCGTTAAAATTTTTGACGCACAACTGCGTTGGCGCAGTTGTGCGTCAAAAAGTATAAATATGGCCCTTACATTTTGTACGTTTGCACCGTTTTTGCGTCAAAAAGCGGCGCAAATGCGGCGCTAAAAAAGTATAAATATGGGCCTTGCTTTGATCTGGTGAGGTCTCTAATAAATAGATGAAGTGCAGGCTTGTTATTTATTGTGTGTTGCCTTAGCAATACTTACTTCTGTGTGAGATAGCCAGACCATGTGCGTAGGGTCACCTTTCCTTCTCCAATTGAGAGCAGCCTTCGTCCCCTTGATTTGAGGGAGTAGAGGAGGGAGGATTACCAACATGTTTGACTCAATTAGCCCTTCAGTGTCATCCTATCTCTTAGTGAAGGGGAAATATGTGGCTAAGGCTGGGGCTCTGAAAGATACCACATTTCTGTTCATAAAGAACCCTGCTTCTCATTGATTCTAGCGGTACCTTTAGGATCTCTAAAGATGGGCTACTGCTAGGGGCCGCAAAGAACAAGTCGGGGGTAGTGCTGCAACTTCTGGCGACTCTGCTAAATGTCCATGTTTGCTCTGTGAATCTGGTCTGACATGACTCACCATCTAATGCCACTGCCATGTCACTTAAAGAGCTCTTTTGAACTGCTTCAGAAACTGACATTTTGTGTTGCCCTTATTGCTACACTAAACTTTCCGACAACTTCATGCTAACGTTCATTCACTCGTGCATTCAGTAGATCTTTAACATACCCAAACCGGTCCGTGGCAGTAGGCGTCCTTGAGACAAACATAAATTTGAAAGTGGATGTTTGGTGTCCATATAAATAATGCAGGCCTTTAGGTGTCTGCCTCTTTTCCAGAACACCCAATCATTGCTGCACACTAGGAAGGTAATATAACACGATGTAATACCACTCTGCCCCATCAAACCTCTCTCAGACCCCTTCCCTCTCTGATTTACAGTGAATGGTGAACTGTTCTCTCACGGCACTGTGGGGCAGCAATCTTTTCTCCAGCTATAAAAATGCAAAGGAGCTACGAACACGTCGATATCAGAGAATTCAGATGAAGTTTAAGAGCAGAATAATAACATTTAAACGCATTTTCTAAATCCAGAAGAGGAAAATATTCTTGTTACAGAACGAAAATATTCCTAGCGTAGATTCTGCAGCCTGAGATGAACTTTAAATTGAAGCTCCCAGAATTCCTTAGGATCTTATTTAAAGTTTGTCTCGTATCAAGATCTTCTGCATCTTTACAAGGGACATATGTGCGTGGCTTTTCTCTCAGAAATATAGGGCCTGATTTAAGGGAAGTGGCGCTGCACCCAATGCAATGCCACTTTTCTTACGCCCATTAGCGCCTCCCTAACTCCACCATCTGTGTGCCATATCTAAGATATGGCACACTACGGCCGTAGTTAGAGAACTAGCATCAAAATTGTTGACTCTAGTTCGGAGCTTTGCAGGATTAGCATCCAAAATTTGGAAGCTAATCTTGCAAAGGCCATTGAGGCCCATTGAAACAACAATGTGCCTCCTTTTAATGCCTGCTCTTAGCAGGCGTTAAAAGTGCCGAAAAAAATGCTGCAAAAAAATTTCTTGGATGTCTTTGTGCCATTTTTTCAGCCTCCCTAACGGGGAAATGCATCCTTTGTTTTCATTATGCCTTGCGCTGGCATAATGTAGCTCAAAGGGTTACAAAGTGTCACAGCACATGCATTTCGCCACTTTGTAAATTTGGCATGGTGATTTTGGCCTTGTTGGGCCACATTAGCATTAAAAAAATAAAGCTAATGTGGCGAAAGTAGGCGCTATGGGTTCTTAAATCTTCCCCATAGTTTGAGTAATATGCTTAGTTTGCAAATGTTAGAGAAGTACAGTGCGGTTTTTCTCTGATTATTATGAAGAAATACGGGGGACCGAAATGAAAAGCATGTTTTATCCTGCTAAATTAATTATGTTTCACATGGAGTAAAAATCTGTAATTTTTACTAGAGTTAAAGAATTGTTCTCAATAGTAAATTTGACTAAAAGGTCATGAGTACGGTAGGCTACAAACACGTCTGAGGTGTGCCAGTGTTAAGTACTTTGTCAAGTTCATCCTTTTCAATATTATGTGGCAGTTCTGCTGCGCTTGCCACATACACTACTATGTTTTTTTGTGTTTGCTTTGTGTCATAATTTTTAAATGGCACTACCTGTTTTCAAAGTGTACCCAGTTTCATACTTGTATTCATCCTGTATTCTATATTGTTGTTAATTTATCTTGTTCCCTCAGCCTTGGGATGTACAGCGTGTTATACAAAATCAAAAGTACTTTAGGGACAAACCCACTAAGTACTGTCAGAATCTATTTCAATAGTTAACAAGGAACTTCACAAATAGCACAATTTACTCAATAACAGATTCTGATCCTGATTTAGAGCTTGGCGGATGGGTTCCTACTATCACCAAAAGGTATTCATAATCAAGACTAAACCAGCGGCTAGGTTCAAAGACCGATACCACCTTACCTCACTTCAGTAAAGAAAATAATTATTTTGATTTATGTTGAACTTTTTCCACTCTAGTAGAGGCATGCTTCATCATCAAGTCCACCTCAGCCCCTAAAAGCCAAGGTGGGCTCAACCGAATTTCAGTAGCACTTATAGATAGCCTGCCGGAGATCTAAAGATTAAAAATACCTCACTTTTCACAAATGTGCCTTTTATTAGTTGTGATAGTTTGTATGGTTAAAAATGAATATAAATTATGGGGGTAGACTGAGATATTATGGGCCTATGACCTATGTCTGGATTGGGAATACCTTTTGGTGATAGTTACAATTAAGGGAGAGTGTATTCCTTTTAGATCCCTGTGTTAACTAAGAGGTTATAATCAAACCCAAAAAGTTTTCCTGGCCCTCCTGAGTGAAGTGTGTGGTGTTCTAACCTCACCTCACTCCTTTGATATTTTTTTGAAAGGTTACTCCATCACAAACGTGACAGATATCCCAACCACCGTATTGCAATATCCTTAGGCTAAATTGGGATCGTAATTCGACGAACTGGATATCTGTCACGTTTGTGATGGAGTAACCTTCTCTGCCAAACTCTAAATCAGGCCCTAAAGACTTGATTAGAGTTTGGTGGATAGGTTACTCTGTCACAAATATGATGGATATCCCGACCACCTTATTATGATGTCCATAGGGCATAATCTAATTGTAAGTTGGTGGACAGGATGTCCGTCACATTTGTGACAGAGTAACTCCATCTGTCAAACTCTAAATCGGGCCCTAAGTGTCTATTCTTTGTGTCTGCAACCACACTATCTTTTTATATGAAGGAGCACTACCCCAGTGATTTAGCAGTGTGCGGGAAGGGTGGTGCAGTGACCATGTATTATAAGGGAAAATTATTCTCTGGGGTACATTGAAAGGATATTGCAAGTCACCTTGAAGTATCATGACCTTATAAATGAACTCAGTCTCTGACATTGTTCCTCCATCTGGTCATGGAACTCCCCAGTGACTTGCAATATCCTTCTATTTTAATGTACAGCAAGGGTACTGTATCCCATATATAATAAAACTGTTGTTTGCACTCCAATTAATGAACTGTAAAGCGATTAAGGGATTTGAATCTGGGACCTCTGTCAATATTTGAACCAGTTGGATTTCTCTGCTTTCAATCAGTATGGTAACTGAATGAGTGACAGATAATGTCTGTGTTACAACAATATTTCAACATGATCAGTGTTGTTTCTGCCTATTATTAAGGAATTGGGAAAACATTGATGTATGGGTCTCAGAATGAACAGCAAAAAATACAACAGAAGCCAATTAAGATGATATCAGTGTAAGATGCACACATTCGAGAGCCAACTGTGTCTCTGAGTTCTGCCAAAGACAAAATTGCTGAAGTTGGCCACGAAGAACACATTCTGCTATTGCACAACGTTAACCAGCATATTGATAAATTGGCCAAATTATCTTTAATGGGAACATTTCCCGGTCTGTGAATGATAACGCTTAACTCTTGAACGATGGTTCCATAAAAAAAACCTTCATTTCATTTTGACATATTTTGCCCAGAAAATCGCAAGTCAAATGGAATTGTGTGATATCTGACACTTTGCTGTCTGATTATTTTTTAATTTTTAAGGAACAATGTGACAAACATCATAGAAGGAGGATTGAATTATCAAACCAGTCAATGGCATTTGTTTGACCACGCAGTAAGGGGTAATCAACCAATGGCTATGATAATCCATGTGTTGTTATTTAAATTCAGTTTAAATAGCGGGTAAACGTTTATGTTCCTTTGTCGAGAAAGTTCAAGGAAAAATAATTTGATCATGGCATTCAGTAAAATTCACGAATCGTCTGCAGTATTTTGTAGAGGTTTATATAGTTCTTTTTTGGTTTCAAGGTTTCTGCCTGACTTTGGTAGTTGGTGGCAGGCCCAGCTGCAGGGAGAACCATATTGATTGTTCATGTGCCACTCTCTTCTGTTAAAAAGGCACTGCCAGCATTTCACTTTTCACTTGTGATAACGCTAGGATTGTAACGAGGAGGTCGCCAGGGGCATCATTATCTTGGTGGACTACAACTGGGTGATGATAGCGTCCTGTGCATTAGAGCCTCTGTTTTGGGTTCTTTCCCACTAGCTCTGAGCAGATAGGTAACACTGAATGTTATGGCTTAGAATCTCCTACCTGATCTTGTGCACTATTTGACATTTCTGGGGCAACCCTGTTGCTTGTCTGTACATAGAATTTGTGAGTTGATTTCAGATCCAGACTGTCCCTTCTTGCTCTCTGGTATTTTCACAGTGGACCTAAGCAAACCTATGAGCAAACCCATATTAGTGTATACCTCGTGCAGTGTTGGGATGGAGTGTACATTTTGGTCAAGGCTGATTTTTGGTTTCCAGTCCATCCCTTCCTGATTTTACTGGGGCTGGCACTGATCCACTGGACTTCTTACCTGCATGCAGTCCAACTGGATGTGTCTTGAGCACTGTTGAAAAATGGCAACCATTTACCATTTCAAAAGTGTTAATTGTTGTGTCACTCACATTCACCAGGCTATAAGCTGGGCTTTGCATTTGAAAGCTGCTATTATCATTGCTGTGTTTGTGTTCTGACTAAAACTCTGAAAGTCCATGATAGCCTTAAAATTGTGTTGTATGAGTCAAATACGCACACAGGATTTGTGGCAGTAGGGTCAACTGTGGACATGCATATGATAAAATCAATATGTGAGCTAACATGAGAGGAGGCTTAGCGATAGAGAGATGTTATTTTTTTGTGGAAGCAATTGGCCAGGCAAGGGAGAGGTTTACGGTGAGAGAGAAGATGAGCAGAAGGACCGGAGACCCCATCAGTTTGGATTTCTCCAGTAAAAGGGTCTGTGACATAGATGATGCGTGCAAGCATACTTTACTCTTGGCAAAGGATGTGTCACTTCACTGAAAACACCGAGAAGAGATATTGTATATATTCTTGTTTTGTGAGTCTGGGATTGTGACAAGGAGGTAGTCACTAGTTAGGGGCACCAATATCTTACATTTTACATTTTCCTGCTTGGCCCACTCCCAGCATAGTGCTGATTACTACCAAAAAAGACATAAGTTGTTTCCTACACTGCGTTGAAGAATTTCTTCATGATTATCAGCAGTATTTGAAAAGATTTGTGTCCCACTCTGTTTTTAATCTTAGTGACCTAGAAGCTGCACCAAAGGCTAGGGAAGCTGTGTCTCTTGGGCCACCTACAGTCCTCAGGGCATATGGGTCAAGATTCTGCCACTGAAGCTTGCATGCCACGTAGAAATGTGCTTTCCTATTATTGGAGAGGGAAGAAGATGCTGGAACCGATAGAACTATGCTGCCCTAAAAGTAGCACATTATGCAACCTGCAGCTTGGTATTTGTGTTGCCTATTCGCGTGAAATGTCTCCCCTGTTTATGGAGAGTGAAAACTGTCCTGTACACAAAGGAACTGTTGAAGAGTTGTAACTAGAAATGTTGCTGTGACCTGACCCAAAGTTATGAAGAGTACGCTTGCTACTTGAACCCACGACTTATATCTGGAAAACATTTTATGATGATTTTAGACTTTGTTAAATGAAGGAAACAAAGTTACAGAAACTTTTCATTTACAGATGGACAGGAGAAGGTGCCAGTCCTACTAGAAAATTGTGTGTTATTGATAGATTTAACTGAGTGTTTTCACATGAAGAGATGTGTACTTGAAAGTTTTAGGCTACTGGTGGACAGCTTAACAGTGGTGCGTGGGCCTCTGAAATCCTTCTTCACTACATCTATATAGACAGGGCCCAATGCATATATACAATTTCAGAAATTGACTAACAGGTGATATTCGCTACGGAACAAAGTACCGCCGATTTTACACAACACAGAATGATCACAAGACAGGCATAACATATTCCTATAAAAGATATACCACACCCAATAGAATAGCAATGGTTTTTCATTTCCCATCGTTTTCAGTTGAAATGCTTTTATTGATACAACTCCTCATCCTTGTAAACGATATTCATTATTTTGTGTGCTTCTACCATAAATTGTTTCCCTTCTTTTAACTTGTTTTAAAAATGTTGAATTCTTTATTTTTATAATTATATGGTTGTTTCAGTACAAGTACCACATGAAGTTCAGTAATACATGTCTTGGTGAATGAGCCAGTCGATCACGGGTGAGCCACAAATTCGTCAGAGAAACCAGTTTACAAGCCTACTGTAGACAAATCCTTGTGGTTCTGTTTATGAAATAAACTGGGAAGTTGACTGAGGGAAAGTCACCAAAACAGTCTCTGGAAGCACTGACTTTTGTCCAAACGTATCCCATGATCAGGTACGATATGCAGGATGGCTCATGGGGCTTGTTTGGATACTAACTGAGAGCGAGAGGTATAGGCCAAAGCACAGCCTCCCTAAATAGCAGTCATAACAATAGGTACCCGGGATCCAAATCTGGGATTTACTTTTGTTGTTAATCATTAAGACACTGCAGACATCTAAATGGATTAGAAGACACATCACCAGCAATTCAAAATAGCATGTTTCATAATAGGTGCCTTCTCACTCAATTTACCCTCAGATGGGCTCAACCTCTTATGAGAAGATTGTTATAAATTTTAATCTGGATGAAAGCAGGGATCCAGATTTAAAAATGGCTAAGAGTATACCCAAGATTTATTTTTTATTCAACAAATACCTTTGCTATGATCAAAGCTAAATGTGTTCTGGATGTGTAATAAAAATCATATTTTTAAATTTTCCACATTTTTCAGCTGTTCAAACAAACCTTGCCTAATTGCTTGTACAATTTCATGCAACATTCCTCTACATCATTGGTGGTTGTCAGAACACATATCATAGGACCATGGGGCACGTAGAGCCTACTGGGCCCAATCGTGGTGGTTGAGGCCTTTTACTTCTGATATCCCAGGGCCAGCCTTGCTATGGAGCCTGCCCCTTCTGCACTTTATTCTCAGTGGTAGCTATAGATGAGCAATTAAAGGCTCCCCTAGGGGGAGAATAGGGCTGCAGAGTAGATACAGGTGAGTGAACACAACTCATAACTCGAAGATCACAGAGTACTAGCAATTATTCAATTTCAATCATATACTTACTTTTAAAGAAAAATAAGTATTGTATTGCTAACTCTACACCTTCAAAGGGATATCAACATTCATGAGCAACAATAGAATCCACTTGAGGTCGGAGCTCTAGTACTTGTCAGGCAAACCCATTTCCCACTCTCTTCCTTATAAAGTGGTTGGGGTTATTCCTCATTCAATGGTGGCAGCTTACAGGGAATGCTCACTAATACTCTGTACTCAAGAGTACCCCTTTAACTCTTTCTCTTTAGGAATTAGTCAAAAATGTCTATGGTGCCCCAGCATAGGGGTCAGCAGCAAGACCCCTGGGCCGCATAGGCCCAGTTTGAGTCTTGTCCACTCCTCATTTTGTTTTCCTCATCAGTCCCATCCCCTTCCTGAGATGTGTCCAGGCCCTTTTCTTGTGATTTATCACAGAATCAAAAAACAACCCTACGAAGTTTTAAATGGGGAGTTCCTTCCTCCAGTGTGTGTCCCACCAAGCTCACAGGAATGCCGCAATATACAAATCTGTCTGGGGAGATTCCTCTACTCCCTATGTCTTTGCCAGGAAGGCTGAGCTTCACAAAATAGAACCCAAGGTCCTCCATATAATGCACCATTGCAGGCACACCTGCACTCAGTGTGCTTTTACAGCACACTTATTGTAAAGCACTATTACCTCCATGCATTGTGCCATTACAGACACACATACATTAAGCACAAACATTCATTCAGCGCAAACTGATGCATTGCCTTACACTGCAACAAGGAGGCATTCCATGGGTATTGTGTGGATTTTCCCATTCAACACCCATGGGAATTGATGCATTTCCAGATTTACAAGGATTTGCAAATCTGGGAATGTGTCAAAATTGTATGCCTCCTAGAGGAGGCATAAAAAGGAAAAATATATTTATTTATTCTTGTTTTTTCCTCTTTCTATTTGTGCTGCATTCTGCAGCGCACATAGAAAGAGGAAAACACCTCCATGGATAACTTTTGTACAGGAAGATGTTCTTTCATGCACAGAAACAAACCTGTTTACGACGCAGGCATTTTTGCACCATGGTGCAAAGGTGCCTGCATTGGCACTGGGTAACCCATTGTGCACCAGCACAGGAGGAGAAGACAGAAATGTGCATTGTCTTGTGTCTTGTAGATACAGTGCATTTCTGCCATTTCACTGTGGCTGCCCTGCGCTATTGGGCATGTAAATAAACCCTTATGTACCACCCCTAGTAAAGGACTCCGTCCTGGCCGATCCGAGGAATTCAGTAGCAGCCCACAGATAAAAGTTAGTTAGATTGGAATTTCCAACACCAGCTTACACAACCCATCACCTTGGTTTGCAGGATCTAATAACTTCACTCAGTGCTTCTAGAAGGATGACCTTTGTCCAGTTAATGCACTAACACACCACTTTATTATTACACTATCTTTTTCTACCCACCTCCTTCCAAGTTCACCTTTTTTCCACCCCTTCCTCTATCTATCAATAGAGCACCTCCTCCTTGGTTTATAGACCTGATCTGCCACCCAAACTATGATACGGACCCCAACTATGATACAGATGCCAGCTTATTAAATTATGATATGTACTTCCTGGTCTTCACCTTTACCCCTTGATTGCCATGCTATCCTCAATTTGTAGCCCACAGCCATTAATACAAACTTTTTTTAAAGTGAATTACATGAAACTACCATCAAAGATCCGTCTTACAGTATTTGACTTCAGTTAAAGCATGATTGGGTAGGACTATTTATCAGCTGCAGCTCAGCACATTATTTGGTGGTTCTAAAGGTTCTACTCCTAACTCGAGTCAAGGTGTATTAACAATACTCTCCAGAAAATAATTTCCTCTCATGTCCCGGTGATTGGCCATGCATACGCCCAACTCTTGTAATAGATCCCTTTTCTTTTGATTCTCAAGAATCTTATCCAAATTCAGCACCACCCATTTAATAATGAGGAAAACTAGAACCTAGTCTTAGACCTCCTCCAATGGACACGATTGCCCCTATTGACAGGTGCAATGATAATGACAAAGCTGCCCTTAATGCTGTGACAACAGATCATTGCCTTTTGGACATGTGGAAGCTGCTTTCCCTGACTGACTATGACTACACATTCTTCTACTGGATTCATCATATGCGTTCACATCTAGATTATTTCCAGATCCACACACCTCTTCTCCCAGAGTTGGCCTCCTCTAAAATACTTGGAGGCCTTGTTTAATGTCAGCTTTCAGTGAATGATTAGAACCACTCCCAAACTTTCCTGCCTGCCTCCTCTTTTATTGTACCACTTGATTGCTATCAGCATTCCCCCTCAAGAGTGTTGATTGCTGTGTCCTTGCTACGAAGAGTTGTCACTTAAGTAGAGGCTCCTGCCACACTTACTGCCTGGTTTTACCCTTCCTTTCCCCCAGACTCATTTACGTGGTGGTCTATTTACAATGGGCTGCACTGTATTCTGTGCAATCCAATCTGGTAAAAGCCAGCTAGATTTTCAAGATTTACACACTGAATATGAATGAGAAAAATGTACATGAAATTTATTTCATGTCAGATAATCGGCATATTTGTTGGTTGTTCTGAAAACCCCAAATGGAGTTCAATACTTACTGTACAAGCAAGGCCATCCAGCCATACATTTTACATGCTTTTGAGCAACCTTCTGGTATTTTACACTAACTGGTTCTGCTCCAAAATACTTGGAGGCCTTTCGGACCAGTCGGTGACACATATTGAATTGTAGCTTGAACATATGTTATCCCGACTGACGAGTTAGAAGCTTTGGCACAGTGGTCTTGAATAGCTAGGGGCAAGGTGGGCAACTCGAGAGACACAGCAATCACCAAGAAACCGGAGACTAGAAAATGTAAAGTACTCAAAATCCCAAATAGCTACAGAGAAGTTTTGCAAACCCACTCAAAGGAAATCTCAGAAATGTTTGCCTAATACCGAAGTGATCTGTATCACTCAGACCAAAGGGAAACAATGAAAATGGAAGAAGGCCTCCTAAGACGGTTGATAACTACTTCCTTTTACTGAGAAGGGAGACTCTTTAAGAACAAGAGATCAATGTGGAAGAAAATGCTTTGCAGCTGCTCTCCTTACTTGCAGATCCCATGAGGAAAATGGCTGTCTCAGTGAGAACTTTAGAACAGGCAAAGATGTGGTATTACTTCTGCTGTACAAGGCAAATAAGAAATCTGAATTGTTAAAAAATGGCCGTCTCTAAAGGGTCGCCCCAAACTTTTTGCTTTCCTCCTCCTCTTTTTTTGACCTCATTCTTGTTGGACACTTTACCACTGCTAACCAGTACTAAAATGCAATTGCTCGCACCCTAAAAACAAGGCAACATTGGTTCCTACCCAATAGGCATATTTAATTTACCTGTAAGTCCCTAGTAAAATGCACTACCTGTGCCCAAGACCTGTAAAATGAATGCTGCTAGTGGGCCTGCAGTTTGTGCCACCCACATAAGTAGCCCCTTAACCATGTCTCCTGCCTGCGTTTGTAAGGCCCGTGTGTGCAGTTTCACCTCCATTTAGACTTGACATTTAAAATTACTTGCCAAGCATTAAAACTCTCCTTTTTCTTCACATAAGTCACCCCTAAGGTAGGCCCTAGGTAACCCATAGGACAGGGTGCTATGTAAGTAAAAGGCAGGACATGTACGTATGTGCTTTCTATGTCCTAGTAGTGAAAAACTCACCAATTTGTTTTCTACTACTGTGAGGCCTGCTCCTCTCGTAGACTGGCATTAGAACTGCCCTCATATACTTTTAAGAGGTGGATTCTGATCTGGAAGGAGTAGCCCTGTCATATTTAGTATTGTCAGAATGGTAATAGAAAATCCTGCTTACTGGTGAAGTTGGATTTCATATTTTTTAGAAATGCTACTTCTAGAAAGTGGGCAGTTCTCTCCACTTAGTGCCATCTGTGCCTTACAGCCCTGACTCCAATCCACATCTGGTCTGTGCTGGTTGACAGCTTCCCTTGTGCATTTCACCCAGACAGACATAAACACACAACATTCAGTCACATATGCATTCATCTGAATACTGAATGGGTCTCCTTAGCAGGAAGGGGCTCTCTCTTACACTTCAAAGGCCAGTGGCCTGCCCTCACACAAGGGTCTGAAAACCACCCCACAGGGATCCTGGCAGACAGTGCTGGGCTGAAAGGGGAACTTCTGCACTGCAAAACTACTCTTTGAAGTTTCCCTCATTTCAATGGCATTTTTAGGTTATAAACTGGGTTCTCTGACCCCACCAAATCAGACACTTCTGGACCTACGCCTGGACTCTGTCAGAGAGGCTACCAGGCTGCCATTAAGGACTCATTAGGACTGCTTTGCTGCTTCATGCCCTGCTGCCTGGTGCTCCTGACTCTGGTGGAAGGCCTTCCTTCTAAAGTGTTCTCTAAGGGCTTGGATTGAGCTTGCCTCCTGTTTTTCAAGTCTCAGTCCCAACAAAGACTTCACCCCTTAAAGAAATCCTTGTGCATCGGAAAATCGACGCAGCACCTGCAGAAATCATTCCAACACCTGCATCGAGGCTGGGAAATTGTCACAACGCCAACCGGAAGGACGCCCCGCCAGCTCCATGACTGGAAATTGACACAGCTACTGAAATTTCACCGCATTGCCTACCAGATCGACACAGCACCTGCTTCTTCTACCAGTGCGTCAAGGATTTTCAATGCATCAACCCTGGATATCAAAATATCCCCACATCGCAGGGAGGAACCGAGACTATGCCCCTGAAAATCGACGCATCCACTTTGTAGTATGGAAAGAAACAATGCATCATCTGTGCAGTCCCGGAAAATATAACGCAGCGCCTTTTTTTCCAAGGCATCTCCTCCTCCAGGGCCCGTGCGTCATTTTTTAAAACGGATTCCAGGTACTTTGTGTTCCAGGGATACAACCACTGTTTCTTAAGAACTGAGACTCTTTTAAACATTTAAAAAGTGATATCTCGACTTCTGCATATTGGATTTGTTAAATTTTTAGCTTATTTTGTTCAGATAGATGTTATCTATTTTTCTATACCTGCCTGGTGTATTTTTGTGGTGTTTTCACAGTGTTATTTTGTGAGTTATTGCACAAATACGTTACACATTGCCTTCTAAGTTAAGCCTAACTGTTCAGTGCCAGAGGGTGGGCACAGGATAATTTGGACTGTGTTGGTCCCTACTTGGACAAGGGTGTATACCTTTGCCAACTAGAGACCCAATTTCTAACATGAATTAACTAGCAATTTAGGCCAGAATTTGAATATAGTAATCATCTCTTTGAAACCAAATAAGGTAAATACCCCTTAGACTGCAGTAGGTAAGACTCCATGGCCCTCATTACAACCCTGGCGGTAAATACCACTGATCGCCGTGCCAACAGCCGGCAATATACAGTGTCCACGGCGGAAATCCGCAATGGGTATTATGACCCACACTGAGAATTCCACCACTATACAGACACCCACACAAGTCCGCCCCACCAAAGGTCAGTGATAAACTGGCGATAGCAATACCCACACCGTTACGCCAACAGGAATACGCCCACAGTATCACGACCCACGAATCAGCGCAGTGGTCATTCAACCGCGGTAAACCATTGGCGGTACACACCGCTGCGCTCAAAATACACACACACGTACAAAACTACACCACATTGGACAATTCAAACTACACACACCTGACACACACACACACCACACCCACGCACCCACAACACTATAAAACACACACCCACATTACCCACAACCCCTTACACTGAAAATATTTGAAGAAGCAGAGAGAGAGAAAAGCAAAGACCACACCAGCATCCAGAGGCACACAACACCATCACTCATACACCATCCACGCACATCACACCACACACCCCAAGACATCACCCCACACATCACATCAACCATCAACTCACCTCACACATCACTCATACCACATCATGGCACCTCAAAGGCACCCCAGGTTTTCTGAGGAGGAGCTCAGGATCATGGTGTAGGAAATCATCCGGGTAGAGCCACAGATATTCCGATCACAGGAGCAGCAGACGTCCATTGCAAGGAAGATGGAGCTATGGCGGAGGATTGTCGACAGGGTCAACGCAGTGGGACAGCATCCAAGAGCAAGCGATGACATCAGGAAGAGGTGGAACGACCTACGGGGGAAGGTGCGTTCCGTGGTATCCAAACACTAGGTAGCCGTACAGAGGACTGGCGGTGGATCCCCACCTCCTCCCCCACAACTAACAGCATAGAAGGAACAAGTCTTGGCAATAATGCATCCTGAGGGCCTCGCAGGAGTAGCAGGAGGACTGGACTCTGGTAAGTCATAACTTTACTATTATATCCCTGCCACCATACCTGCATGCCATCATATACTCCCAAACTCACCCTCACTCCCACGACTCCACCATCTCCTACACACCCCCACCATCACGCCCCACCACTCCCACAACCAGGCCCTGCATGCAACAACAATGCATGGACACCCATCACAGACATGCATGGACACACATCACCAAAGCATGTCCAATAGAGACTCACACAGGGCACGCAATCACCACTCACACGAGGGCCAAGGCGATAGTGCAAGCACAGTAATAGAGGAAAACACACCCATTGCACAAGATGGCACACACAGATAAAATAACAATGCATTTACACCCCAACAGGACCCCTACCCAACGTCACCAGACAGGAGGTGCCAGCCATATCCAGTCCCATCACAGAAGAGGTCCAGAGTGATGAGAGCATATCTGCACGCCTGGATCAAGATGACCAGCCTGGCCCATCAGGGACCTCTGGACAGTCGGTTCCCCTGCCACAGTCCCAAGCCACCACAGAACCTCCCTGCTCAGGGAAACACGACCACAGCACCCACCCAACGGGCCCATGCCACTGTCCCCAGGACACGCCAATTAGCAGTGTGTCCACCACTACAGGGACCCCAGGCAACCCCACTAACATAGGACGATCAGGGACCTGGGGTCAGTGGCAGTGGGCACACGGTTCAGGGAACAGAGGCACAGGACAACAGGGAAGGTGGCAGGACTGCTGTGCGACAGGGGCAGGACAGGCCCAGGGAACCAACCCTCCACGAGGCACTATCAAACATCATGGGAGCATACCACCATTCCCAGGAGATCATGGGCACGGTAATGGCCAAGTTTCAGTAGACCCAGATGCTGCAGGAGGGACAATACATGGGGATCAGGCAGGACCTCACCAACATCTACACCATCCTGGTCACCATAGCAGGGGTGCTGGCTGACATAGGCAAGATCATGAGGGAGGCAGTGGCACAACAAAGGGCCCCTCACACTAGCCAAATAAAGGAACAGCCCTCCACCTCCGCTGGCGCTAGTGGACAGGAGGCCCCACCACAGGAACAACAGCCCACCAGCACCCCACCCCCTCCAGAAGGAGAACCACCCCGCAAATGGTCCCTGCGATCCAGGCAGAAGACAGAGAACATTGCCAAGACCCCCGCCAGGAAATAGGACCCTCCTGATTGTCACCCTTCTGTCACCCTTCTGTCCCACTATGTCACCCTGTCCACCTTGAACTGCCATTACTCCCCTTCCTATGCCCCATTGGACAATGCACCTGTGATATCAAGAGACTGGACTCTACTATGGACCTTCCTCCACCTTCACCCCAGCCCCTTCCACATACCCCTATACACATTAGCCCCTAAATAAACATCCTTGAATCACAAACCAATCTGGAGTCAGTCTGATCTTTCACAAATGTATTATTACAACATCAGCAACAAATATCAATATAAATGTTCGTTTGCTCATACCAATGTATGACAGTTGTTGGGCAACAGTACATATAGCAGAAGGCAGAATGAGGTACCCAGATCTGAAAAATTGAAAGCCAACGTGAACTGTCAGTGTCCATAGACAAAGGTGAAGAGGCTGACTTATACAATGTCCTACAGTGTTCAGAAATGTGAGGAGCAGTTACAGTCTCTTACCTGTGTGTCACTGGAAGTACTGCATGATGATGTTCGTTCGGTTCCACCGCTGCCACAGGACCATCATCAGGCCCATCCTCCTGCAGAAAAGGCATGTGGCGTCGCAATGCCAGGTTGTGCAACATGCAGCATGCCACGATTATCTGGCACACCTTCTACGGTGAGTAGTATATGGAGCCACCTGTTAGATGGAGGGACCGGAATCTGGCCTTCAGGAGGCCAAACGTCCTCTCAATAATACACCTAGTTTGCCCATGTGACTCATTGTAGCGTTCCTCTGCCCTTGTCCTGGCATTCCTCACTGGGGTCAGTAGCCATGAGAGGTTGGGGTAACCAGAGTCACCTGCAAATGTCAAGGGATAACTGTTAGACACACACTAACCCTTAGGGACTACCCCATACCCAGACACCTACTCATACTGTGTGGGGACCTTGGGCTCACCTATGAGCCACACATGGTGCCTCTGGAGTTGGCCCATCACATAAGGGATACTGCTATTCCTTAATATGTAGGCGTCATGCACAGAGCCAGGATACTTGATATTCACATGAGAGATGTACTGGTCCACCAAACACACCATCTCCACATTCATCGAATG
The DNA here is from genome assembly GCF_031143425.1 of Pleurodeles waltl. Taxonomy (NCBI): domain Eukaryota; kingdom Metazoa; phylum Chordata; class Amphibia; order Caudata; family Salamandridae; genus Pleurodeles; species Pleurodeles waltl. The sequence goes on from NC_090440.1 coordinate 945,671,536, forward strand.
GTAGCTTTTTTGATTTCTGTACACTTGTTCATTTCTGCGGGGAGGGACAAATGCCACATGTGTACCATCAATAGCACCAATGATGTTGGGGATATGTCCCAGAGCATAAAAGTCAGCTTTCACTGTGGGCAAATCCTCCACTTGGGGAAACACGATGTAGCTGTGCATGTGTTTCAGCAGGGCAGACAATACTCTGGTCAACACGTTAGAAAACATTGGCTGAGACATCCCAGATGCCATGGCCACTGTAGTTTGAAAGGAGCCACTTGCCAGGAAATGGAGCACTGACAGGACCTGCACTAGAGGGGAGATTCCTGTAGGATGGCGGATAGCTGACATCAGGTCTGGCTCCAAATGGGCACACAGGTCTTGGATTGTGGCACGATCAAGTCTGTAGGTAATAATGATGTGTCTGTCTTCCACTGTCGACAGGTCCACCAGGGGTCTGTACACCGGAGGATGACGCCATCTCATCATCTGCCCCAGCGGATGTGCCCTATGGAGGAGAATGGTGAGCAGAGGGTCATGTACCACATAGGTTGCACAAGTGTGTTTGCAGTAATGTGAGTAAATCCGTGTGTGGCGTAGTTTGTCTGTATATCTGCCAAATTGTGCTGTGACGCAGTTAGGTACCATGCCATGTGCCCCCCTGAAATGGCAGCTGCCTTACTTGTGAGGAGGGACAAGGGGAAATGAGGTAACTGCACTGGCGCTGTGCAGCGTCACGGTAGGTGGTCGGAGACCGCCGCGCAATTCAGCATTGGTTATCATTGGGCCCTATGGGTTCCAGGAGCCAATGACAATGTACGCCGGCGGTGACGGTATGCACCACCGCAGACGTGAACGCCATTTTCTATCTGTTCACTCACTTGATAACTGACCTTCAACAGGAGAGGACTTACACTGCAAGTGCTGCTGTGACCTCAGTCTGGAAGCGACAATGGCTACAGTGTCTGGGGAAAGGGCCCCTGCCTTCACTGCAGAGGAGTTGGACAAACTGGTGGATGGGGTTCTCCCCAGTACACGCTACTCTACGGTCCTCCAGACAAACAGGTGAGTACACTGTGAGCATGATGCATTGGCAATGCCTGTTTGGAGTGGTGTGGATGGAAGATACATGTGGGGGGGGTGAGGCCTGCATGTGAAGATGGTGAGTGTATGTGCGTCAGGGCATGGGTGGGAACTGGTGGGCAATGAGTATGACGGTCCGGACGGGTGAGTAATTTCCTTTCCTCCTGTACCTTTCCTCTACGTTCAGAAGAAGGGTATTTGGCATGCCATCGCCAAGGAAGTGCGGAGCCTGGTGGTCTATCATAGACGGAGCACCCACTGCTGCAAGAGATGGGAGGACCTGCACCGCTGGAGCAAGACGACGGCGGAGGCCCAGCTGGGGCTGGCCTCCCAATGTGGAAGGGGTGCCCATCGCACCATGACACCACTGATGTTCCGGATCCTGGCGGTGGCATATCCGGAGTTGGATGGGCGCTTGAGGCCGTCACAGCAGCCATAAGGGGGTGAGTACAGTGTCATTAAGCTGACTCTGCGCTCTTTATGAAGTGTCTGAGTGGGGGATGTGGGCTATGGGTTCCCCTATGCCAGGGTGAACTTGGTAGGTTAGGTCCCTTGTTGGGCAGGCTTTGAGGCACTCCAACCCCAAGATTTTTAGTGGGCATCTACAACTTGGCAGTCTCCTGTGGGTTCCAGGTGTTCAGCAAATGGTGTTATGCATTGTACCCCATGGCCTGGTGAATTTCCTACTAACTGCTAGTGCATGGCCTAGTGCATAGGGCTGCTCCCTGTGTGTTGTGTCCGCCAACAGTAGTGGTGTTGCTGGCATTGACCATGTGTGTTTTCTGTCTTTTACCCCCTTCTTGTTTTGTCACCCTGTCCTTGTGTGCATTAGCATCATCTGGCGGAGGAGTAGAGGCACCAGCGATGGAGGGAGTCGCATCCCACACGGCCCTGAATCCACGGAGCGTGAAGGCACCAGTGGGACGGAGGGCGAGGGGAGCTCCATGACGAGGACAGGAGGGGATACCAGCGACAGCGACTGCTCCTCTGATGGAAGCTCCCTGGCAGTGGTGGACAACTCTATGCCCACCCCAACAACAGGTACAGCCACCAGCCCCCTACCAGCACCGCCCTCCCAGCAGCCCCTCAGCGTGTTTCCTGTGCCCGCTCACCCAGGAGGATGGGCATCTCTTTCGCCCCAGGCACCTCAGGCCCTGCCCCAGTCAGCCCTGCTGCCCTCAGTGAGGAGGCTATTGACCTCCTGAGATCCCTCTCTGTTGGGCAGTCAACCATTCTGAATGCCATCCTGGGTGTCGAGAGGCATTTGCAGCAAACAAATGCATACCTGGAGGGCATTCATTCTGGCGTGGTGGCCCAACAGAGAGCATTTCAGGCTCTGGCCTCAGCACTGATGGTAGCCATTGTCCCTGTGTCCAGCCTCCACCCTCTAACTTCCTCTACCCAGTCCCAATCCCCTCAACCCAACCTAACCCAAGCACACCATCAGACCAGCATGCACACACATCAACACACAAAAGTTACTCAGGCAAACATAAGAAAGCACCACACATCCCAGAGGCACTCATACAAGCACCATACCCATGCACACATACCAACATCCACTTCCTCCACTGTGTCCCCCTCCTCCACGTCCTCCACCTCCCTCCCAGTCTCATCTCCACTCACACCTGCATGCACTACATCATCAGCCACTGCCTCCATGACCAGCACACCCATCACTACACACCGCTGACGTGCAATCACCACCCCCACTACCGTTCACACGTCCCCTGTGTCCTCTCCCAGTGTGTCTGTAAGCCCTCCTCCCAAAGTACACAAACGCAGACACACACCCACTCAACAGCCATCCACCTCACAACAGCCTCCAACCCATGCACCTTTACACACACTCAGCAGATGTACACCTCCTACAACCACTACCTCTTCCTCCACTCCCACACCCCCTCCATCTTCCCATCCCAGTGTGTCAAAAAAACTTTTCCGAGCTAACTTGAACCTCTTCCCTACACCTCCCCCATCCTTCCCCTAGGGCCAGGGTGGCTAGATCCCAGCCCAGCACCTCAGCCACCAAATCTGCATCCGCTGTGGTCCCTGCTACTCCAGTACGGTCTAAGGAGGAACCCATCAGAGCTGCCAGTGTGCAACCAACAGAAAAGAAGGACCACCCTATTACACAACCTGCAAAGGTCAAAAAGGGGTCAGCTTCCAGCAGGGGACAGTCACACCACCCACCCAGCAAGGCCTCGCCCATACACCGAGTGGACAGTGCCAAGGTCCCTGCAGCGACTGTCAAGATGGGGAAGGGCCACAAGTCAAAGGACACATCACCTCTGGGCACGATGTCTCCTGGTGAGGGGCTGGTGACCACCATATCATCAGGGATGGCAGCCACATGCACCACAGTCACCACCGCCACTCCGACCGCCACCTTAATCACCATCTGCACTGCCGCTGCCACAACATCAATCTGCAGCATCCTCCCCAAGGATCAGCCATCCGAAGCTGCCGGAGACGGTATGGTGTTTCCACCTTCACAACAGTCACTTGCACCACGGCCAGCACTGGCAGCATCTCCACCGCAGACACCGCCACCTGCAGCACCATCAACACAGCCATGTGCACAGCCGATGCCACTCTGTCGGACATCAGCCCCATCCCCAGTGTGCAGCCGTGAGAGTCTGCAGGTGACGTCCTGGACCCTGAACACGCCACTTGAGACACCACCTCCAGCACTGACACGAACCAGCAATTGGAAGCCTAAGTCACGCAGGATGGCGTGTGGCTCTGCCTCCATGGAGTATCATGCAACCTGTTCCAGGTACATCGCGTGGCTAAGACACCCAGGTGAGACAAAGTCAACTGCCACACTCCAGGTGCAGAATCACTGGGCACAAAGCCCCCTCCAGAACCAGTAGAGAAAGGCATCCACTCACCCAGTCCTTGGCAGGATGAAACACTGTGGGTACAAAGCCCCCTCCAGAACCAGTGGAGAAAGGTATCCACTCACCCAGTCCTTGGCAGGATGAAGCACTCTGGGCACAAAGCCCCCTCCAGAACCAGTGGTGAAAGACATCCATTTGAGAGACTGTGGCTTTGCACTCCCCAGGACCAAGCAGTGGGCAGTGAACCCACTTGAGAGACTTGAGAGACTGTGGCTTTGCACTCCCCAGGACCAAGCAGTGGGCAAACCACCCACTTGAGAGACTTGTGAGACTGTGGCTTTGCACTCCCCAGGACCAGACAGTGGGCATGGAACCCCCTCGAGGAGCACTGGCGTCGTACCATCATCCGGCTGAGGTGCCCCCCATCCCCTTCCCCCTGAGGTGCCTGTTTTTTTTTCGACCTGATGCCCCTGCAGTGTTCGCTCCGTTTTGAGGCAGGTGTCATGTGTGGGCTTCGCCCATGCTTTTTGAGACTACTGGTCCACGGACATTTCATAGGACAGAGTACGGACTTGTGTACTTGCTGTAAATATTTGTGTATACTGATTATTTGCTTTTCTCTTGATCTATCTGATTGTTCAAATATTTCACTAGTTAAACTCATTTCGTTTGATCCTTGTGTTCTTCTAGGGGGTGACGGGGTGTATCTGTGATGTTGTTGGATATGTGTGTGTGTATGTTGTTGTGGGTGGGGGGTGGGGGTGTTGCATGTCGCGTGTGTGTGTCACTCTCTTTCCCTCCTCCCCTCCCCTGTGTGCTAGGTGCAGTACTCACCGTCGTCATCATCGCCGCCGCCTTCTTTCCACTTCGTGGTGTATTAATAGATACAGCAACATGGGTAGGATCTGCAATTCAGGCTCCATGGCGTCCTGGTTCTTCGTGGAGTGTCTAGAGGTGAGTGGTTTCCCTTCTGCGTACTGTTTCCGCTGTGCTTTTGATGGCATTGGTACCGCCCCAGAAAAGCTGGCGGATTGGTGCCTTGTAATAGTGTGGGCGGTACATTGTCTTCCACTTGGCTGTTGACCGTTACCGCTGTGGTGTTTGTTGCTACCGCCGTGGCGGTCGGAGTGCTAAAGTGGCTGTCTGTGTTGGCAGTTTCCACCATGGTCGTGATCCCATTTTTTTACCGCCGGCCTGTTGGTGGTATTACCGCCACTTTAACACCGACCACCAGGGTTGTAATGAGGGCCCATATCCCTCATCAGTACAAATGCAAAGATCCTGACCAATCTTCTGGCCAGGAGGCTCTGAAAAGGGATCCGTTCCTTTATAAAGGATTTATACCATCTTGATGTTTTTGAAACCCCTAGTGGACCCTGGTCAGTCTCTCATACCAAACATAATATGGCCCATTGGTATCACTGAAGGTCACAATCGATATGGACAAAGTTTTTAAGTGGGTCAAGTTGTGCTACCTTCTTTGAACAATGATGAGTTTTGGATTGGAACAAGATTTTATCACTTAAGTCAGATGGTTGTATGAGAACATTTAGGTGCCGGTCAACTGAGGAGGATTCCTCTCTGAGCCATATTGGAGCCAGTGAAGAGTCAGACAGGATTGTCCTCCGTTTCCACCATTATTTATCTTAGCCCCTGAACTCCTCTTTTTTGCAGTATGTATGGATGAGGGGATAAATGGCATTTGCACATCCTATGGGCAAGTGAAATATTCTCTTTACATGGACAAAATCTTGCTCACAGTCACTGACCCTAAGACCTCGCTCCACACTTTGATGATGTAGGAGACTTTTTCTCTGTCATGTCTTGATATTACATTATTAGGACAAATGAGGAGCCATCCCCATGTTGCGAATTACAGTGCAGCCGTGGTGGTCGTAAAATACACTTGTTGCCCAATGATCTTAAATATTTGGGAATCAGACTTAACAGGCAAGTGAGATGGATGGTGGATGACAAACAGAATCCTTTGATTTAAAAAAAATGCAAGATCATATGTTATGATGGGCTCACCTCAACTTGCTGATGTGGGGTAGGATACAATTAGTAAAGATGACAGTGGGACCTTGATACAATAATATTTTTTGCATATTTCATCTGCTAACATGTCCCTCTATGATAGCCCAGATTGAAGAAAACCTTAGACATTAGAGTGAATGGTGCCCATCTGCTGAAGAGCTCATGAAGAGCGAAACATGTTGGGGGCTAAGAAAACGAAATGTTGGAAGAAATTAATAGTTATAGAGCTAAGAAAATAAAACATTGGAAGAAATAAATATTTAAAAAGCTTTACTTCACTGAATATACTGCAGTTTTTTAAAAGATGGGCCACATTGACCACAATGCCCTTGGAGGGCAACTGAGTCGAGTTTCATCTGAAACCCACAGCTGAAGGTGACTGGTGAGTGTCAGTCCTGTTTTGACTGCTGCAAAATGAAGGATTGTACTTACCCTTGCCTAGCCTTTGTTCTGACCCTGCTAGTATCTTCACTGCCTATTCCTTAACCGCTTTCACTGTGGGTCTGCCTGGAATGTGATATAATAAACAACAGACGGAGAATAGCAACCATATACATATACAGATCTCTACCCCAGCACTCAACAGCTCAACTATAAGACTAACTTTACCATTTGGAAGGCCTCGCTAGGGGTACATCATTGATATAAGTTACGGTAGTCATGTGGTTTAATGTGGTGCCCTGGTGGAGCATCTTAGAGTGCGCTTCGCCCTAGGGGCACAGTTGGAGCACGCTCGCTCCTTTCGTTCTTCTGTTGGTGCCCTGGGGACACTTGGTGGAGTGTGACGTGCTCAAACTACAAAAGCACCCGGGCTGCCACCGTGAAGTCTAGTACTCCTGCCATAAAGCGCTAAGAGCGCTAGAGGCCCAGCACAGCACCCACGAGGCGCTAGGGGGGACCTCAGATAAAGGGCTGCCCCACAGCGCATGGACCAAAGTCCAGGAAGCTGTGGCAGTCCTTGTGTTCTGGATAGTTTTCAGGGGTCAGGGGCAATAGCACTCTGCCCCTGGAGACAGAACAGTGGGGAGAGAGTCACAGGGCTAGCAGGACCCAACAACAGGCCAGCACAAGGGATGCAGATGGTGGCAACTCCTAGTGACCAGACAGGTCACAGGTCAGCACAGCAGCAGCAGCATTCCAAGGCTAGGTTCTGGTGGGTCCTTGCAGTAGCGCCCTGTGTCCAGGTTCAGTAAGTCTCTTCAAGTCCCAAGGATGTCTAAATTGTGGGGACAATTCCCCTGTACTTATACTCAGTTCTGCAATGTGTTTTACAAAGTGGGGTAGAGGAGGTTCCAACCAGATACTACTGGTTCTGGGAGTGCCCTCTCTCTCCTCCAGCACAGGCTCCAAACATCAGTGGGGGGTAAATCACCCTATTGTGCGAGGCCAGGGCACAGCCTTTACAAATGCAGGTATACCCCACCTCTCACTTCTTTCAGCCCAGGAAGACCATACAATATGTAGATGCACCTCTGTGACACATCCACCCTCCCTGTGTGCAGGCTGTCTGAAAAGTATGCACAAAGCCCAACTGTCAGTCTGCCCAGACGTGGATTAGAGTCAAGCTGCAAAACACCAGAGTCATAAGCACAGAGAAATGCTCACTTTCTAAAAGTGGCATTTCTGTAATAGTAATAAAAAATACACCTACACCAGTAAGCAGCATTACTTACCACCATTACAACCATACCAAACATGCCTACGCTACCCCTCATAAATCAGACACTACCCCTTACACATAAGGCAGGGCATTTCTAATGCAATCCTATGAGAAGGCAGCACTCACAGCAGTGAGACACCAAGTTAGGTTGTTTGTCACTACCAGGGCAGGCCACGCAACCTGGCACATGTCCTGACTTCTACATACATGGCACCCTCCCCTTAGGGCTAGCTAGGGCGTACCTTAGGGGTGACTTACATGTAGTAAAAGGGGAGTTCTGGGCCTGGAAAGTAAATTTAGATGCCAGGTACCTGTGGAAAAAAACTGCGCACAGCAGGCCTGAGACAGGTTTGAAAGGCTACTTCAGTGGGTGGCGCAAGCAGCGCTGCAGGCCCACTAGTAGCATTTAATTTACAGGTCCTGGGTATAGGGATACCACTTTACAAGGGACTTATAGGTAAATTAAGTATGCCAATTAGGAATAAGCCAATCATACCAATTTACAAGGGAGAGCACATGCACTTTAGCACTGATTAGCAGTGAAAAAGTGCTCAGTCATAACGTCAGCCAACAAAGGTCAGAAAAACAAAGTGGGAAAAAGGCAAAAAGTCTGGGGAATGACCCTGTAAAAAGGCCAGGTCCAACATTGACCAATAGCAATTGCATCTAAATTCTCATAAGCATTTCTTTCTTCAATTTCGAAATTAGGTAATAATACAGCTTGTTTGCAAATAATGAATATATAAATCAAATATCTGTTTCCACCTTTTTCATGGTAAAATGAGGTCACCTTTATCTGAAAGAAAGTGAGGAGGTTCAGAAATGTAAGTGCTTGCCATAATGTTTGAAACAATACTATTACTGTAGTCCTGGTTCCAAAAAGAAGTTCACCTCTGCTCAAAATATTCCATGTATTATATCAAATTATTGTTATGCAAGCAATCGCACAAAAGTTCCCACTAAATGGCATTCTATAATTTGTTCTATCTTGCAAAAGTGTGCTGATCACTGAATCAGCAGGTAGTAAATATGAATATTTGAATCATGTTTAGCTGTGATATTAACAGTCACTTGAATATTGCTCCTCTTGCTGTGCATGTTTCATCACATTGTGAAACAATTCACTGTCAGTAATCAATAATGAGTACGTAATATGCTCACTACAACTTAAAGAGGAGATAGTCACATCAATTGCACAAGGCCGGAAATTACTATGCTGGATTTGACTTCAAACAAGGTAGTAACTCTGGTTTTATGTAGTGATTTCTTTCATGAAATGTTTGCTATAATAAATCAAATGCTTCTCATCTAAGCTCTGTCCTTCAATTCAGTGATATGCGGTCATCACTAATTACTTAACTCTTACCCAACTATTATTACTGGTGTGTGGATCACCTCTGAAAATACAATAAAATTGGCACACTACTGATTTTTTTAAATAAAAGATGAGCGAATCACTACTGCCAAATTTTATTATGATTCCCATTGAAATTAGCGGTCTAGATTGCGTGCGTCATATTTAGATCGCATGTACTCACTCTCAACGCCTGGACGTTATAAGCACGCTCCAACTACGTGATCCCCTGCTGATATTATTAAAATAGCCGCTGAGGTTAGCAATCTAGATCGCATGCCTTTTTTTTCCAGCACCCCGTCAACCACGTCATCATTTGCTTGTAGGCTGTGAAGAGATCACCACACAACAATTTGCAGCCTCTAACTGGCTATCGAAAAGGCTGTTACCGTATTGCTCTCCTCCGTAGCTTGTTGCCAATTCGTTCTCTCATGCTGCACGGCGCTCGCTGTCATGTCACACAGCTCTCACTCCCAGCTCAATAACAAGCCACTGTATTATTGGACATCCACAAACAGGTTAAGTGAGGTTTTACCTTCAATAAGGAATGAGTGAGTTCTTTGAATAGATTGGCAATTGTAATCTTCTTTTCTGCCTGTCGCCAGAGTTAAGAATGCACCATCCGCCTCAGTAATAGTGTAAAAAAAGGTTTATTCAGGACATCATTGAAACACCAACCTCAGTGATAGGCAAGCTGTTCAACAACTGCCTATAGCCAAAACCCCAGAACCTTCTCTCTGTGTGAAATTCTGTGACCTCAGAGGAGACCATCACACCATTCCACCCAAGGAACTAACATAATCATATTATTATGGGTGCAGGTGGTCCATTTAATATAGTAGGATTTGGAAAAAACAACTACAGCAGGGAGACACTTTTGAACTTGATGATTCACTGTGTGTGAAATTTACGGTTACTGACAAATTACTCTGACAATATTGGTAGGTTCAGAAGTGAACTGGTATCCTTGCTAGACTCTTCTGTCCTGAAGTATATTATGACCTTGAGCACTTTTGGGGGGTGGTATTGGCTCAATACCATGGATGTACTCACTGCTTCTTCTTGAGACAGACTTAGGGCCCTATTATGAGTGTGGTGGCCTTAAGACTGCCACACTCACAGTGGCCGTCTTACCGCCATGGACCAGGTGGTAAAGACTGTCGTATTGCAACTTTGGCGGTTTGGTCAAAACCAAACTACCACAATGCCAGGCCGGCAGCATGCCTAAGACTGCCAGCTGTATTCTGAGGCAGTAAACCTCCAGGCTTTTCACAGTGGTCACCCCGCCTGGTGGTAACACGCCCGGCAACAGGAATCCCCATTCCTGTCGGCAGCACACACATCCCCACATGTCGACTCACATGCATACACACACCGCCACTCGCCCACACACTTCCTAAAACACCCCCCCACCCAACCGCACACATACATACAGACACCCCCACCCAACTGCACACATACATTCAAACACTCCCACCCAAAAGCACGCATACATCCAAACACCCCCATCCAACCGCACGGATACATCCAAACACCCCCACTCGCTTGCACACAAACAGACATGCACCCCCACTCAGTCGCATTCATATGCACCCTCTCTGAATTCATACACTCTCACCCCCTCCACATTCATACACACCCCACCCTCCTTCTGCATTCAAACACACACACAGTCCTCTGCATACATTCACACACACACACCCTCCGCATTCATGTACACCCAGACCCCCACCCTCTGCATACATTAAAACACACACATACCCCGTCTGCATTCATGCACACACACCCCCCACCGTCCACATATTCACACACACACACACACACTCTGCATCCATGCACACACACACACACCCTCCCTCTGTATACCTTCACACACACACCCTCTGCATTCATACACACACACCCCCACCCTCTGCATACATACACACACACCCTCTGCATACATTCACATCCCCACCGCCACGCATGCATGCAGTCACACACACGCTTGCACACCTATTCCGACACACACACATATGCTAACACATATACACCCACACACCACACGCATGCACCTACCACTCAACCCCCCACCCCTTTCCGGTTGGTCCACCTATCTGTCTGGGCCACACAGCAGCCCACATCGAGGTGGTGGTCTGGGAGGGGGTGGATGTGGGCAGTTCCACCGCCAATGCAGCACCGCTGTGAAAGGATCATTGTGCCATATTACTGCTCATAATATGGCAGGCGGAGTCTATCTGGCGTGGTGCTGCTGGCATTGGAACCGCCTCTCACCCGCCATCTGTTGGTGTTGGATTCCCACCTGTTTATGGGCAGAAATCCGTTGGTGCCTCCAAATACTGTGGCCTTTGGACCGACGTCTTTTGGCACCTGCTTCGATGGTTGTCTTGCCTAAAGGCCGCCAAAGACTAAATGAGGGCCTTAGTTTGACACTAGGACAGTGGTTCCCAACCTTTTGACTTCTGTTGACCCCCACATCTTTCATTACTTGAACCCAGGGACCCCCACTGAATTATTATTGGAATCAGCGAACCCTCCCCACTGAGTTATTACTGAAAGGTGGGGATCATAATCGTTAATATTATTTAATTTTCTAAGCAATCGCGGACCCCCTGAGGAGGCTTTGCAAATTCCCAGGGATCCCTGCACCACATGTTGGGAACCACTGTATTAGGACGTTTTGGTGCAGTGCAGCAAACAGGGACTATTCTAAGAAGGACTGGACGACCCTACTCAACACACATTACAGCTATCCCAGGAAATAATTATTAATGTTCCTTCATTTTAAAATACTACATAAAAACTACATAGCTGGTATTTGACCCCACGCATTTGGCACACGTTGATGACATATAATGTACAGATATAAACTCCCCTGTGCTTTTAGCAGCTTCTGTTAACTCACCCCAGTATGCACCTCTCGATTTGGCCCTGCTGACTGTCGGCTGCCCGTGAATGATTAGTCACTCCCCACCCTACTTTCCTCCCCTACTCTGTATCGTATTATTTGATTGACATTCTTGAAAAGACAAGGTTGGTAGCAATCGCCCTGTCCTTGCCATGAAGGGCTGTCACCTAAGTAGAGGCTCCTGCCACACTTACTGCCCCATTTTACCCTTCCATTCCCCCAGACCCAATGGCGTGTGTAGTGTTGAGTGCGGTTACCCAACACCACGTGCGGCCCCACAGTAAATACTCTGGACACGTTGGTTTACACTTCGTGAGGCCCAAGAGCTGCAGCCACACGACAATCCGTGCTTGCTTATCTGGGTCGCACCGGCGTCTGCCACGCCCTGGGCCACACCGTTTATTTATACCCTGATCCCACGTGACTCGGGGACGTACCAACACACCTTCACACATCAGGGGCGCTACAATACAAGGGGCTATTCACAGTCTTTGTCTGCCCCTGGCATCCGGCCAACAATGGGAGTGTCCTGCGACCAGTTCCGTCACTGGTCAGCGACACTACAGGCGTGGTTCTGTATCTATATTGGACTGCACTGTATTCTGTACAATCCGATCTGGTAAACTCCAGTTTGATTTTCAGCATTTCCACTGAATATGTACGAGGAAAATGTACATAAAACGCATTTCAGGGCAGACTATGTGCTTATTTGTTGGTTGTTCTGAAAACCCCAGGTGAATTTCGAAACTTATCGAGCAAGCGAGGCCAACCAGCCATTTTATATGCGTCACTCCTGAGCCACCTTCTGGTATTTCACTCTAACTGATTCTGCTTTGCATTCTGGGTGGACAAAGAAGAAACACTGCCCTCAGAACGACAGTGCTCCCTTCCTTCCCCTCAGCTCTTTTCCCTACCTCCCACACCCCCACACTGTCAGTCTCTCATTTGACATGCCTCGAACATGACCAGTTCTTTCCATCTGCTTAATTTCACTGTGCATGCGCTGTGACTGTTTGACAGGACAGCCTCTATTTTACCTGCAGAGGCCCTTCATTTTGAGGGCTCGGACATTTTCCATTAGATTGATACAGGGAATCTACGTCATCACTTTACTATGCTAAATGTCCCTACTATGAAATTAATACAAATATTAGGAATATGTATATTCTGAAAGAAAACTTGCACTATGATATGAAGCTCTTTAAAGAGGCTTGATTAAAATTAAAAAAATTACCATTTGCCTCCTATTTTACATCTTTTCTGTGGCATAATGCTCATCATTAAAAAACGCCCATCATAGAAATGGTTTATTTTATTTTGCTATTTTGTGCATGCAAATTTCTTTCACTGGGAAGAGAAGGGTTAATGGATGTGTGGGTGCTATTTCATTACAGATACACCGTATGTCCTTGTGGAATTTGCCTGGAGCTGTGCTAGTCCTGCCAGCAATCCCTAGCACACCTTGTCACTGCAGTGATTTATAACTCTGCTTAAGTGAAGGCCAAGCCTGCTCCCTACACAGCCATTTGTTTAGATTTCTGCTCATTTTTAACCACTTCCAAAGGATGTACCTTGCTGGGAGCTTACATGGTAACCCCTGTGTTGCTGGGTGAAATTTACAAACGTAAGAAAATAAATACTTAAGCGAGGGAAAGAGGGAGAAGGGGGCAGGGAATATAGATTCTGTTTGCGCCACAGCTCAGTCAACATTACACTAGATACGAGCAAATTATGCTTGTTTTCAGACAGATGTTCACTAAAGTACATTGCAGAAAATCATTTCAAGAACTTTTAGCGTACCTTTCTTATTTTTTTTAAAGTATTTTTTTAGAAACTGATGGAGTGAAGGCAGTGAGAGAGAGCTATGTGTGCGTATTTGGTTGAAATACAATGTCTTATCAAAACAAAAGCTACAATATGTCAGTTTGAGAGATTTACTTTTTAATATTTCAAACATAATAACCTATAATTTACGTTTTTTTCAGTAACTTGCGATCCCTTTTCAGGTGAGAATATTTGGCAAACCATATTTTGCGATTTGCACACTCAAAACGGATGCAATTACTATTGCTATTTTTAGTCCTTCTCTTCTAAGGTATTCTTTTGCGGGCTCAGGAGGTTCTGCATCCCTTTTGAGAGGAACCCCATGCCCTCTAGGATCAAATGGTGTCTATTTAGATCCAGAGTGCCCAAGGTAAATTAATTTTACAAGGTTTAAAAACAATTATCAAACCACACATTGGTGACGGAGTCAAATATCTATGCTATACGATTGCAGCAGACTTGCAGACATTCAGTTCTAAATCATGCCCCGGGACTAGTCTGGGCAAAACTAATGACACCGGGATGAATATCAATGTTTAATCAATGCTTCATTTGAGTAATATAGAGTGCTGGTGCCCAAAGAACAGCTGAGAGACGTCAAGGTTGGTGCTTTTAAATATCAGGGCGCCAGATAATCCCAAATCCACCTCAGCAGAGATGGCTCCTTTCCAATGGAGAGAGGTGTCGCTCGCCCCCCTCCCACACCCCTGGCTAAGAGCCAGGAGAGTAAAAATAAAACAATAGTTCACTATTGTTTTATTTTTCATCTGCTGGCTCTGTCAGCAGTACAGGGAGGGGCGGGGCTGGGCCACAGGAGGTGGGAGCGGGGATGAGGAGAGAGTGCACCTAAGTGTGCATGTATGTTTCGTCGGCCATCTTAGTCCGGCCAAACATACATGCACTCTTAGGTTTCTCTAACTCAGCTGTGTACACAACGGGGCTGGAGAAACTGCACAGATCCCTCGGTTGTGTCTGATTGGCAGTCCGAGCCACTCACACCAATCCTGCTTTCATGCTAGCCTCAGCATGAAAGCTGTGCCAGGATTGCTGGGGAGCCTGTGCTGGTGTCCCAGTGAATGCTGGGACACCACAAGAAGAGGGGCAACTAGCGAGGCAGCAGGAGTCAGCAGGAATGGCAGGAAAGGTAGTTTTTTTTCCCATTGTTTCGCCCGTCTACGTCGTGCCCCCTGCATTAACATTTGCGGCGGCTGCCACTGCACCCCAGGCCTCTTTAATTCATTGCCAGACAATCCCTGCCTCTTTATCTCATTCTTGCTGGTCCCCAAATTTTCCTTTGTGACGGGTTTCCATTTTTTTCTCCTTCTCCTTTACCATTTGTGTGGTTTTCCCTCTCTCTGGAAATGTCTGATCAGGAAAAATAACTGCGGGTCATCAACATCAAACATGAATACTGGTGGGCCCCACGTATGATTACAGGCTGAAATTAAACACTGGGTCTAATTAGACAAACCCTGTATGTCTATTATGGCAGTAATCCTCAAAAACTACTTAACAAATGTAGAACGTGTAACAAAACTAAATTATTCTGCATTTCATACATTTTTATAAATCTGTTTTGAAAACGTATTGCCAGAATAATCTATACTGATAGGTTAAAAATAAATTGTATTCTATCTTTTCTTCTTTTTCTATATTTTATGTTGTCTCAATCCTCCTACAACCCACTGTGCTTGGTCTGTGACTGTGAACTCGAGGTACCGAACCTATCCTGGGGCAAACCAGTGTGCATCGCCTTTGGCCATGAGTGGCAGAATCTGGGCTTGACCTCCAGAGACAATTTGTATCCAGGTAATGTGGCCCTAGAACTTACTCTGCAGCTCACTGGAGAGGCACAACAGCTTCTGCTCTGAACATATGGTGCCAAAACCCAGTGTGCAGTTATTTGGCAAGTTAGCTTCGGCTATGTATGTAGTTGTCTGTTTTTGAGCAACAGCCTTCCCTAAGACAATGTGTCCCCTCAACCCACTTTCATTCTATACATACTTTAGCTTTCTGCACTGGACTCTGGGCACGTGCTATGCTCCAGACCCTGTGAACCAAGCACATGCTGAGGATGGCCTTTGTATAAACATATACATAAAACTAAAACAATTATGGCCCTCATTATGACTGCAGCTTTCCTTTCCCAAGACCGCCGCGGCCGTTGGAAGACCACCAGCCTTCTGAACACAGTATTATGACTGCAACTGGATATCCGCACCACCAGTGGTCGGATATCCGGTGGTATTCACTACGGTGGTTGGCAACGCTTAGCAGTTCCACTGATGACACAGCCATGCCAGAAAAAGACCGCCCACAGAATTACAACCAGTAATTCTGTGGATGTTCGTTTTCTGGCACGGTGGTGCCAGTGGTGGGAGCGCCGGGTCCTGTCCCCTCATGGAGGAGCACCTCGTTGGATGAGGTAAGTGTTGTCTGCAAGGGGAGGGGAGGGGTGTGTGAATGGGGGTGTGCGAGTGCGTGAGTGTGTGTATGTGTGTCATAAATGTGGGAGGAAGGGAGGAGGAGTGATTGTGCATCCATGCATGTGTGTCTGTGTGTAAATGTGGTGATGTGTGTGTGTATGCATGTGGACGGGGATAGGGTGGGTGCATGGGTGAATGAGTAAGGGGTAAGTGGGCTGTGAGTGAATGTGTGTGTGCAGGTGTGTGTATGTTTGTATGTGTATATGGTCTGTGTGTGTGTGTGTGCGTGCGGTGAGGTAAGATTAGGGGATGGGGTGTGGTTGTGTGAAGATGAGTTAGGAGGTGGGGTTGTGTATGTATTTATGTAGTTGAAGGGAGTGGGTGGGGGATGCAGTGTATGTGTACTTGTGTGATGTGTAAGGATATGTATGCATGTCTATAGGAGTGAATGTTGTGAGTGCGTGTGTGAGTGGGGGTGTATCTGTGTGTGATTGTGTGTGTGTGTGTGGGTGCATGTGTGCATGTGTGCGGAGGTATTTGGGGGGTATCTCGGCAACAGGAACTCAAGTTCCTGTTATCGGGATACCTTGCCGCCAGCATTTTGTGGCATTGAGACTGGCAGGAAAATGCTGGCAGTGTCTCTAGCCGGAATAATCTTGACGGTTATCCGACTCCTGCCGGGCTGCAGGTGGAAACCTCCAGCCTGGCGGGCTCTGGTAGAGAGGTGGGGCAGACAGGAACGCAACGGTTTGGAAGTGGGGAGGTAGTTTGGCAGCAGTTGTAATATGGGAGTCTGCACCGCCGGTCCCGCGGCAGTGAGACCGCAACCACGGCCCTGGTGGATCATGGACACCAGGGTCATAATCAGGGCCTATGTGTTTAATTTACAGTTCATATAGGTAATAAGTAGGCTTGGGTGATATTTCAATTACACTGGTCTTCTTCACGTAATTTTATGAATGTTAAATTAGCCTTATGTGAAATTCCTGAAATTATGCCAGTATCATTATTAATATAATGGGGAGGAGCATTAGGCGAGCTACTGTTGTTTTCAGCACTTGTCTTTTGCACTTTGTGGAGCATATTTATGGGGTGTGGTTCAGGGCAGCTCAGCAAGTCACCTTGCTTCACTGCCCGGCATCAAAGTGAAAGGGCACGCATGTGCCGCATTTATAGCATATGGCACATTCCTTTTCTTTCGCCCTGCGTTGGTGCACAATGTGCTGCCCAGCAGCTGAGCAGGCACCCTTGCACCAGGGTCCAAGGGTTCTGCATTGCATGCAGAATTGTTTTTGTGCACCTTCCTGCAGAAAAATAGTCTTGGGAGGCATTTTCTTCTTTCAGAATGCAGCACACATCGAAAGAGGAAAAATCAAGGAAAAATAAACATATATATGTTTGCTGTGCCTCCCTTGGGGAGGTGTAAGGTTTTGGTGCATCCCCAGATTTACAAGTTCTCATAAATCTGGAGATGCGTCACAATCAATGGGTGTTGTGTGGGAACACCCACCACAACGCTCATGGAACTCTCCCTAACGCAGAATCGGGCAACACAATGATTTGCGCTGCCTTGAATAACTCCATATCTATGAGCCCATTCAAAGCCACGCAAAGATGCTTTTCGTGGTCTCGTAGATATTATTTGAAGGTTTGCACCACTGTTGCATCAGAAAAAGTGATGAAACGCTGGTGCAAGGGGCTCATAAATATGCCCCTCTATTTTTAGTGTGAAATACCTTTTTGCATGGGAATATGATATTTGCATTTCACACACCTACATGCAATTTTGCATAGTTTTTGACAATTTTTTTCATACAATTTCACGTAGTTACAGAAAAAACATGAGAATTTCACACACCCAGAGTAATAATGTATTAAGTAATTTACAATAATTTACTAATCAATTTACATGTTTAGTCATATGTGTTCATATGCAGTGATCTCCCAGGGCATTGTATTTGGGCAAAGGTTATGGCCTAAGAATACACCTTATGTTCAGAATCTGATGTGAACGTTGCATGAAATTCCTCACAATTTTCGCACTACACGATTTCAACTCTTTTTTAAATGAGTGCACATCTCCTGTGAAAAATCTTGCAAGATGGTAGTGCAACACTGCTTCACACAGAAAATGTCTTACCAATAGACATTTTCTGCTCCAACCAGTCTTCCGTTCCGCACTTTTACACGACTTGCATGCTGATTTCCAAATGCCATGCGAGATTCTAGGAAACCACATTTTGCTCTAAAACATACACAACTTTGTTGACACTATGTAAGACACAGTAGGCTTTAGCCACATCACATGCTGTATGTGCCAAGTCTTCTGCTGAAAGTCAAAGACAATGGGCATTGGGCTCTGGGGCGACAGTAACTGGACACAAATTATATTCTCCGTGCTGGCCGTCGAGTGGATAGTATTAAATACAGGCACTAAGGGGAAGATGGGGGAGGGGGGCAACCCTCCAGGGTGCCGAACCTTTTAGAGAGCCCCCTATTCAACCGAAATTCAATGAATGTCTACATGATAGAGGAAACTATGACCCTATCATCCTATTCTGCAGGAAGGTCCGCCATTTTGCGTTTTGCCACTGAACAACTATTTGTAATTTTGAATATGCATCATACTTTAGTGAAGTTCTATGCATTTTAAAATACTTGAACAACTTTCAACTTGTATAAAAACTTTAATGTTGACAGCGTGCACAGTTATTGTTCATTTACTTACAAATGTAAGCTGCACACTATGGCCCTCATTACAACTCTGGCGGTCGGTGTTAAAGCGGCGGTAAGACTGACAACAGGCCGGCGGTAAAAAAAAATGAATCACGACCATGACGGAAACCGCCAACATAGACAGCCACTTTAACACTCCGACCGCCACGGCGGTACAAACAAACAGCATGGCGGTCACCGCCAACAGACAGGCAGAAGACGATGTACCGCCCACACTATTATGAGAGGCCAATCTGCCACCTTTTCTGGGGCGGATTCACCGCGAACAAAAACACAGCAGAACCAGGACTTGGAAGGGAAAGCACTCACCTCTACACATGGAGCCAGAACTCCAAATTCTCCCTGTGATAGTATTCCTGCTCCTCTACCAGGAGCATGAATGACGGTGGCGACGACCACGGTGAGTACTGCACCTACAACACAGAGGAGGGGGCAGGGAAAAGAGAGTGACACACACATGCAACACACAACACCCCCATCCCCACCCTCACCCACAAGAACATACGCACTAATACATGCTGCAACATTACATTTACACCCCTCAACCCCTCCTGGAAGAACGCGATGACAAAAGGAAATGAGTTGAACGATTATAATCAATAAAAATCCATTAGTCAAAACTTGAAATACAGTATAAACAATTATGTACACCAAATATACAAGTCCGGATAGTGCACCATTCACAGTCGGTGGACCACTGGGCCCAAAATGCATGGGCGAGGCCCACACTCGATACCAGACTCCAAACGGAGAGAACACTGCTGGGGCATAAGATCGAAATGAAACAGGAACCTCAGGGGGAAGGGAAGGGGGTGCCCTTTAGCAGGATGAGTGCATGACGCCTGCTCCACGAGGGGGTTCCATGCCCATTGATGCATCATGGGGAGGGAAAAGCCACAGTCTCTCAAGTCTCCCCAGTGGGTGGGTGCCCACTGCTTTATCCTGGGGAGTGCAAAGCCACAGTCTCTCAAGTGGATAACAGTCTCCACTGGTTATGGAGGGGTCCTGGTGCCCAGAGTGCTTCATCCTGCCAAGGACTGAGGTAGTGGATGTGATTCTCCACTGGTTCTGGAGGGGCCTGGTGCTCAGAGTGCTTCATCCTGCCAAGGACTGAGGTAGTGGATGTCATTCTCCACTGGTTCTGGAGGGGGCCTGGTGCCCAGAGTGCTTCATCCTGCCAAGGACTGAGGTAGTGGATGTGATTGTCCACTGGTTCTGGAGGGGGCATGGTGCCCAGAGTGCTCCATGTGCAGTGTGGCCAGTACAATTCCCTCACCTGGGTGTGCGTGCCACGAGATTTGCGAGGTTCAGGTAGCATGATATGCCATGGAGGCAGCGACATACCACTCACTGCTACGGCTATGCCTTCCACCTACAGGTGTAAACATGGATGGAAGAAATGCCATATGGAAGCTGCCCAGGGTCCAGGAACTCTCCTCCAGCCTCAGACGACTGACCACTGGGGATGGGAGCCATGTCAGCGGTGGTGCCTGTGTCCGAGGACGCTGCGAGGCTGGTGGCGGTGCTTGTAGCGGTGTCTGTCGCGGCGGTGCTTGCGGTGGTGCTTGCGGTGGTGTCTGTTGCGGCGGTCCTTGCGGTGGTGCTGGAGGCAGTGCATGGGTCAGCACCTGCAGAGGGACACAGCAGGATGTTTCCTGCAGCCTCGGACGGCTGCCCACTGGGGAAGAGGCTGGGGACTGTCGCTGAGGCTGTAGACGTGCCGGGGCGGTGCAGGTGCCAGTGCTTGCGGCAGTGTCTGTCGCGGCGGTGCTTGCGGCGGTGCTGGCAGGGGTGCATGGGTTAGCTCCTGCAGAGGGACACAGCAGGAAGTTTCCTGCAGCCATGGATGTCTGCCCACTGGGGAAGAGGCTGGGGACTGTCGCTGAGGTTGTAGACGTGCCGGGGGCGTTGCAGGTGGCGGTTGTGGTGCTGGGGCAGCTAGCGGTGTTCACTGTCGTACAGGTTGGTGTGGTCGTGGACAGAAAGTGTGACACTCGTCCCTCAGTGGGTGCCACCATGCCCTCTCCTGACCTGCTCTTCAGCTTTAGGCCCTTCCCCAGCTTTGATGGTGCCGCAGTTGTCTTGCCACTCTCCCCTTTGGTTTTTGCTGAGCCCTTGGTGGCTGGTACTTTCGGGCTTCTCCCTCCGGGATGTGGGAACCTTATTCACATTGGCAGGTGGCGGAATGTCCTTGCCCTCGCTACGTGGCACACTGGCAGCCATGATGGGTGGCGCACTCCATGACCCTGCAGTTGCTGGTACCACTGTGCCTGGGGATTTGGTGGCTGAGGTGCTGGGGTGGGACCTGGAAAGCCTGGCCCTAGGGGAAGGACGATGTGGGGGGGAGGTGTAGGGAATAGGTCAATGTTAGCCAGGAAGAGTTTCTTAGACACACTGTGACGGAAAGATGGAGGGGTTTTGGGAGTGGAGGTAGAGGTAGTGGTTGTAGGAGGTGTACATCTGCTGAATTTGGGTGAAGATGCATGGGCCGGAGGCTGTTGTGAGGTGGATGGCTGTTGGGTGGGTGTGTGCCTGCGTTTGTGTACTTTGGGAGGAGGGCTCACAGACACACTGGGAGAGGACACTGGGGATGTGTGCATGGTAGTGGGGGTGGTGAGTGCACTTGAGCGGCGTGTGGTGATGGGCGTGCTGGTGATGGAGGCAGTGGCTGAGGATGTAGTGCATACAGGTGTGAGTGGAGACGAGACAGGGAGGGAGGAGGAAGACGTGGAGGAGGGGGACACCGTGGAGGCAGTGGATGTTGCTGTGTCTGCATAGGGATGGTGCTTGTGTGAGTGCCTGTGGGATGTGTGGTGCTTATGTTTGCCTGAGCCACTCTTGTGTGTTGATGAGTGTGCATGCTGGTCTGATGGTGTGCTTGGGATAGGCTGAGGTACAGGGGATTGGGTCTGGGTGGAGGAAGTTGGAGGGGGGAGACTGGACACAGGGACAATGACTGCCATCAATGATGAGGCCAGAGCCTGAAATGCTCTCTGTTGGGCTCCCTGGCCAGAATGAATGCCCTCCAGGTATGCATTTGTTTGTTGCAAATGCCTCTCTTCACCCAGGATGGCATGCACAATGGTAGACTGCCCATCAGTGAGGGATCTTAGGAGGTCAATAGCCTCCTCACTGAGGGCAGCAGGGCTGACTGGGGCAGAGTCTGAGGTGCTGGGGCGGAGGAGATGCCCACCCTCCTGGGTGAGCGGGCACGGGACACACACTGAGGGGCTGCAGGGAGGGCGGTGCTGGTAGAGGGGGTGGCGGCTGTACCTGTTGATGTGGTGGGCACAGAGGTGCCCGCCACCGCAAGGGAGCTCCCATCAGAGGAGGAGTCACTGCTGTCTGCTCTTGTCCCCGCCGTGGAGCTCCCCTCGCCCTTCGTCACACTAGTGGCTTCATACTCTGTTGTTTCTCCCTCCAGGGCCAAGTGGGTTGCAGGTCCCTCCTACTCCGGTTCCAATGCTCCTCTGCCTAATGATGCTATTGCACACAAGAACAGAGAGACCACAAAAAGGTGAGGGGGAGACAGAAGAAAGACATGTTCAGTGCATGCAACACTACTACCGTTGTCGGCCACAACACACATAAAGCAGCCCTCTGTACTACGCCATGCACTAACAGTTCCTAGAAATTTCAGCTGACCATGGGGTACGAGGCCTAAGACCAATTGCTGGACACCTGGAAGTCACAGGAGCCTGACTAGGTGTAGATGGCTCTTACCACTGGTGGGGTTGGGGTGCCACATAGCCTGCCTCACAAGGGACCTTGCCTACCAACTTTGCCCTGGCCTAGGGGAACCGACTGCCTACCTCCCCCACCCAGACACCTCATAATGCACGCAGTCAGCTGAATGAGTGTGTACTCACCCCCTTGTGGCTTCTGTGATGCCCTCAAGCGCCCATCCAACTCCGGATAGGCCACCGCCAGGATCTGGAACATCAGGGGGGTCATGGTGCAACGGGCACCCGTCCCATGTTGGGAGGCCATCCCCAGCTGGGCCTCCACCGTCTTCTTGCTCCAGCGGCGCATGTCCTCCCATCTTTTACAACAGTGGGTGCTCTGTCTGTGGTAGACCACCAGGGTCCGGATGTCCTTGGCGATGGCACACCAAATACCCTTCTTCTGGTGCTGACATAGAGAAATGGTACAGGGGGAAAAGGAAATTACTTACACATCTGGACCGTCATACTCATTGCCACCCAGTTCCCACCCTTGCCCTTGCGCACAGACACTCCCCATCCACACATGCAGGCCTCAGCCCCCGTATCTTCCATCCACACCACTCAGAACAGGCATTGCCCAGGCAGCATGCTCACAGTGTACTCACCTGCTTGTTTGGAGGACTGTACAGTTGCGTTTACTGGGGAGGACCCCATCCACTAGTTTCTCCAACTCCTCCGAAGTGAAGGCAGGGGCCCTTTCCCCAGACACATGAGCCATTGTCGCTTCCAGACACAGGTCACAGCAGCACTTGCAGTGTAGGTCCTCTCCTGTTGAAGGTCAGGTATCAAGTGAGTGAACAGACAGAAAATGGCAGTCAGGTCCACGGCGGTGTGCACCCGTCACCGCCGGCGTACATCGTCATTGGCTCCTGGGACCCATAGGGCCCAATGTTCACCAATGCAGAATTGCGCCGCTGTCTTTGACTGCCCACTGCGACGGTGTAGAACGCCAGCGCAGTTACCTCATATCCCCTTGTCCCACCTTACAGGTCAGGCAGTTGCCATTTCAGGAGTCCACATGGGATGGATGTTAACTGCGTCACACCTATCTAGGCCGGGAATATAGACAGATACCGGCACATTGCGGATTAATAACGTTTCTGAAAATAAGACATTGTGATACCTCAGTGTTGGATGACTCTCTGCTCGCTGCTCTCCTCCATAGGGCACGTCCGCTGGGGCAGGTGATGAGATGGTGGCATCCTCCGGTGTACAGACCCTTGGTGGACCTGTCGACAATGGAAGAGAGACACATCCTGGTCACATACAGACTTGATCGTGCAACAATCCAGGAACTGTGTGCCCAGTTGGAGCCGGACCTGATGTCAGCTATCTGCCATCCCACAGGAATCGTCCCTCTACTGCAGGTCTTGTCTGTACTCCATTTCCTGGCCAGTGGCTCTTTTCAAACAACAGTGGCCATGGCATCAGGGAAGTCCCAGCCAATGTTCTCTAATGTGTTGTCCAGAGTGTTGTCTGCCCTGCTGAAACACATGCGCAGCTACATCGTTTTCCCTCAGGTGGAGGATTTGCCCACAGTGAAAGGTGACTTCTATGCCCTGGGACATATCCCCAACATCATTGGTGGCATTGATGGTACACATGTGGCATTTATACCCCCCCACAGAAATGAACAGGTGTACAGAAACCAGAAGAGCTACCATTCTATGAATATGCAGATGGTGTGTTTGGCAGACCAGTACATCTCCCATGTCATTGCCAAGTATCCTGGCTCTGTGAATGACGCTTACATTTTGAGGAATAGCGGCATCCCTTATGTGATGGGCCAACTCCAGAGGCACCGTGTGTGGCTAATAGCTGAGGGCAAGGTCCCAATACAGTTGACATAGGTTTCTGGGTATGGGGCTGTCCCTAAGGGTTAGTGTCTGTCTAACAGTTATCCCTTGACATTTGCAGGTGACTCTGGTTACCCCAACCTCTCATGGCTACTGACCCCAGTGAGGAATCCCAGGGCAAGGGCAGAGGAACGCTACAATGAGGCACATGGACGAACTAGGAGGGTGATCGAACGCACCTTCGGCCTCTTGAAGGCCAGATTCCGGTGCCTCCGTCTGACAGGTGGCTCTCTATACTACTCACCGAAGAAGGTGTGCCAGATAATCGTGGCCTGCTGTATGCTGCACAACCTGGCTTTGCGATGCCAGGTGCCTTTTCTGTAGGAGGATGGGCCAGATGGTGGTGTTGTGGCAGCTGTGGAGCCTGTGGACATTGAAGAAGAGGAGGGAGAAGAAGAGGATATCGACAACCGAAACAACATCATCATGCAATACTTCCTGTAAGACACAGGTAAGAAAGATGCCACTGCTTCCCACATCTCATTCTATTGTTGGAACTAGCATAAGTGTGTCATTTTCATTTAGTGTATGGACCCTGACTTGTCACTTTGACTTTCCATTTCACAGATTTGGGTCCCACTGTGTGCCCTCTGCTATGTTTACTGTTGTGTTACAATGGTATGTGAACAACTGATGTGTCCTGGAGACAGAGGGATGGGCCCACAGGGTGGGTGCTGTGCTGGTGTTTCCTGAGGGGGGAGGCTCTGTGGTGGCTTGTGACAGTGTCAGAGGAACCGACTGTCCTGAGGTCCCAGATGGGCCAGGCTGGTCATCTTGATCCAGTTGTACAGAGCTGCTGTCATCACTGTGGGACTCTTCTTTGGGGGGACTGGAAATGTCTGGCACCTCCTGTCCGGTGACGTTGGGTAGGGGTCCTGTTGGGGTGTAAATGCATAATTATTGTATCTGTGTGTGCCATCGTGTGCAATGGGTGAGTGACCCTCTACTCCTGTGCTTGCATTATTGGCATGGTCCTTGTGTGATTGGTGATTTTGGGGCATGAGTGAGTCTCTGTAGTGGACATGCTTGGGTGATGGGTGTCCATGCATTGGTGTCACATGCAGGGCTTGGTTTCGGGATGTGTGGCTTGTATTGGTGGAGTATCTGTGGGTTGTTGGGGTGATGGGTGTGAGGGTGAGGGTGGGAGTATGTGATGGCATGCAGGTGGGGTAGGGGGGATAAGGTAGTAAAGATTTGACTTACCAGAGTCCAGTCCTCCTGCTACTCCTGCAAGGCCCTAAGGATGCAGTATTGCCAAGACTTGCTCCTCCCATGTTGTTAGTTGTGGGGGAAGAGGTGTGGGTCCACCGCCAGTCCTCTGCACAGCAATCTGGTGTCTGGAGACCACGGGACGCACCTTCCCCCGTAGGTCGTTCCACCTCTTTCTGATGTCATCCCTAGTTCTTGGATGCTGTCCCATTGCGTTGACCCTGTCGACAATTCTGTGCCATAGCTCCATCTTCCTTGCAATGGAGGTCTGCTGCACCTGTGATCCGAATAGCTGTGGCTCTACCCAGACGATTTCCTCCACCATGACCCTGAGCTCCTCTTCAGACAACCTGGGGTGTCGTTGAGGTGCCATGATGTGGTGTGGGTGATGTGTGAGGTGGTGTCTGTTGTGATGGGTGAGGGTGTGTGTTGTTTGAGGTGCGTGGATGTTGTGTAAGTGATGGTGTTGTGTGTCTGTGGATGCTGGTGTTGTTTTAGGTAGTGTATCTCTCTGGCGCGGTTTCAAAATTCTGGTAGTATGGGTTTGTGGGTGATGTGGGTGAGTCCTTTATACTGGATTGGGTGTATGGGTGTGGTGTGTGTATGTGTATCAGGTGTGTGTATTTCGAATTGTCCAATGTGGTTGTGTTTTGTATATGTGTGTGTATTTTGAGCTCGGCGGTGTGTACCGCCAATGGATTACCGCGTTGAAAGACCGCCACGTTGATTCGGGGGTCGTGATACTGTGGGCGTATTCCTGTTGGCGTGACGGTGTTAGTTTTGTTATCGCCAGTTTATCACTGACCTTTGGTGTGGCGGACTTGTGTGGGTGTCTGTACTGTGGCGGATTCCGGGCTCTGGGTCGTAATACCTGTAGCGGAATTCCACTGCCGCAGCGGTATGTTGGCGGTCTTCTGCACAGCGGTAAGCGGGATTTACCACCAGGGTTGTAATGAGGGCCACTATCTCACAACCATACAATGCAGCATTCAACATACCCAGCAAACACACATCATAACGTATCTGACATTCCATTCACCACACATCCACACAAACACGTCAAATAACACAAAGGCACACAACACAGCAACAAACACATGTCAACACAAACACCACTCTATACCAAGACAGCAACATGTCCCCAACATACACATGGTCATCACACAACACACATCCATCACTGGGGCCAAATGCACTGCACACAATCTCACACGCAGCTCAGACAAAATAGTTAGCACAACACCACTTACACACAAATAGTCACACACAATGTCAGCCATTTCAAAAGTGCCCCAAGGAAAGAAATTTAGGAGAAATATGTAATGTTGAAATTAACAACTGGTTGGTCCAATAATGTGATATAAATAAGAATAGATATTAAAATGTTCAAGGCCATAGGCCAGTCCAAATATAAATCGTGCAACATGCACTTGATGCACATCTTGGTGCCCTGAGCTTGACTCCTGACTGCCATGTAACCTCCACAGGTAAGGGTATCAAGGGGGCAGGCAGGCACCTCAGGGATTAGGGTGGTGGAGGGGGAGGTTTGGGTTTAGGCTTGGGAGGAGGTCCTTTGGGATTGGGCTTGGAAGGAGGGTTTAGGTCTAGGCTTAGGGGAAGGTTGGGTTCTCTTGGGAGGGGTAGATTTCTTGGCGGGGAGAGGCATGGGTACTTGCAAGGGGTAGGGGAGGCCTTAGAGGTGGAAGGGACAGGCCTGGGGAGGAAAACAGAGCATTTAGGGGTCTAATGGGAGGGAAGGAGTAGGGAAAAGGTCAAAACATGAAAGGAACACTTTTTTAGACACATGGGGACGGTCATCAGAAGGGGGTTTTCGGAGTGGAGGGTAAGGGAGTGGTTGTCTGACATGTTGGTGTGGTCATCGTGGATGTGTGTGTGTGTGTGTGTGTGTGGTGGGAGGTATGCTTGTGGGTGGTGGCTGTCTGTTGGGTGGGTGAGTAAAGGAGTTTATGTGTACAGGACTGAGGGAGTGGAGGTGCTGGGGGATGCTATGGTTGACTGTTGGGGTGGTGACTGCAGGTATGGTACATGTGCTACATGTAGGTGTGTCAGTAGTTGTGATGTCTTTGGGTCTGGTGATTGGGGTGGATGTCTGAGGGTCTGCTGTTGTGCTGCCTGTGGGTAAAATAGGTGCAGTGGCTGAATCTGTGAATGTTGGTGTAGTGTCTGCAGGTGTCAGGTGTTGTGTCTGTGATTCTAGTTTTGGTGGGGGTGTCAGGGCAGGTAGTGACTGTTGATATGTGTGCAGGCTTATGTTGCTTGTATGCATGCCGTGGTCTGTCTTGTGGTGCTTGTGTCAGACTGAGGTACCCTTGGATGTTGCCGTGGATGCATTCTTGTCTGTCAGTGTGCTTTGGCTGGGTCAGGGAAGAGGGATTTGGGATTGGGAAGAGTAAGGTGGGGGGCAGAGGACAGGGGGTGACTGGCTGCCATCAGTGTGGAGGCCAGAGCCTGAAAGGATCTCTGTAGGCCAGCCAGTGTACCGTGATTGCCCTCCAGAAAAGCATTACTCTGTTGGACTTGAGTTGCCAGTCCCTTGATGGCATTCACAATGATCGACTGACCCACAGAGATGAACCCCAGGAGCTCAATAGCCTCCTCACTCAGGGCAGCAGGGCTGACAGGGGGGGGTGCCTGTGACAAAGGTGACGCCCACCCTCTTGGGTGAGCAGGCACGGACAACTGGGTGGGGAGCTACATGGAGGGCGGTGGTAGTAAGGGAGGTGGCAGACAGAGATGTTGCTGGGGTGGTCGCAGAAGGGCCTGCCAGGGAGTGTCCACTGGAGGAGGATTCCGATGAAGAAGAAGTTGATCCCCCATGACACTCCCCTTACCCTCTGGGCCACCGGGTCCTTCAGTGTCGGTGGTTTCAGCACTCTGGGTCCCGTGGCCAGCAGCTTCCCCACTCGGCTGTGCCCCATCTCCTTTGCATGTCGATGCTGATGCACAGAAAGAGAGAGAGAGAGAGAGAGAGAGAGAGAGAGAGAGAGAGAGAGAGAGGGCCATCACATTCTTCACACATACATACATTACAATGTGCACAAATGTTACAGAGCATCTCATGTCAGAACAAGATACTTCCAACTTTCCCATATGACAACAGTCTCACCCACAACATAAGCCAACCATCTGACCACTACTCCACCATCCCATTAAATGAACTGTAACTCAAAAGCATCATGCACAAGATGGATTGGCTACATCAAAATTCTACCCCCATTCAGATCATCACTGTCCATCATCAAATCAGTCTAAGGAAAAGCAGGTGACTGATAGCACAATATCATGCCTACTCCTAATCCACACCTGCCCAGTCCATCACTAAAACTCATGTTCCATGAAAGTAAACTCATCTCACTTCATATATGACACAACATGTTGCTTTCCAATCACATGCCTATATGAGAATTATGTACACAGCTTCCACAATGGCAAAAACCTCAGATGAATACACTTCATGTGGCATTCCCACACAATGCCCATCACAGAATGACATAGTATGTCATTGAAACATCAATCTAAATACTAGGAAAGGATTCATTAGGAGTTTCTACAACCACTAATCTGAAACATTGTCACATAGACAACAATCCTTTGTACTGCAATAGGGGCCTACCTAGCACACAGAATACATCCACAGACAACCACAGGGACCATAGTTACACCAACAAAACAATGAACATCAAACAATGTTCATGAAGGGCTCATACCATTCCACCATACATGCTGAATAGAAACCTCTATGTGACAGCATATGAATGCTTATATCACTAACAACTGTCCAGACATGTGATTCCCACTACCAAATTCCAGAACAAACACTTACACAACTGATTACTAAAGTACCCATTAATGACACATACACCTAGAGTCAACCTAATTGAATGACAACATATTCTACAACACCAACAGGTGTATGTGAAATAGTACACCCACTACATCATTAAGTCAGGAAGAAATGAGCAGAGCCATAACCAAAACTGTCCAAACAGCCTCAGATTTGCAAAGGTATGTCTGGGAAAAGAGGCTACAATATCGAATCAGGCAAGAATTATTAATTGAGACATAATGTAGGCAGCAAATAGCATATGTTGCACTCATATATGTATGGTATTGGCCTATGTGGCATGGACAATACACATGGGCTAAGGGTTCAGCAGCCTTGCCACATACCTTCTCTACACCAAATATATTAGGATAAAAGGTACTTGTACACATGTCAGTGTAATACCGTGAAATGACAATGTCTTATTGTCAGGATTAGTTCCCCATTGTAGGATGTCCACCCTTATCAAACTTCACATTTCCCAATGTATGAATCTGATATGACAATAGGGACACCTACTGAGACCTCATAGGTAGTGTAGTAAGTTGGCCATACTAAAAGCCTTATTTGGATACATCCTCACATTAAGGGGGTCATTCTGACCCTGGCGGCCGGTGGCCGCCAGGGCCACCGACCACGGGAGCACCGCCAACAGGCTGGCGGTGCTCCAACGAGCATTCTGACCGCGGCGGTTCAGCCGCGGTCAGAAGCGGAAAGTCAGCGGTCTCCCGCCGACTTTCCGCTGCTCGTTTGAATCCTCCATGGCTGCGGAGCGCGCTCCGCAGCCATGAGGATTCTGACCCCCCCTACCGCCATCCTGTTCATGGCGGGAAAGCCGCCATGAACAGGATGGCGGTAGGGGGGTCGCGGGGCCCCTGGGGGCCCCTGCTGTGCCCATGCCAATGGCATGGGCACGGCAGGGGCCCCCGTAAGAGGGCCCCTAAGGTATTCAGTGTCTGCCTTGCAGACACTGAAATACGCGACGGGTGCTACTGCACCCGTCGCACCTTCCCACTCCGCCGGCTCGATTACGAGCCGGCATCCTCGTGGGAAGGGAGTTTTTCCCTGGGCTGGCGGGCGGTCTTTTGGAGACCGCCCGCCAGCCCAGGGAAAAACTCATAATACCCTCCGCGGTCTTCTGACCGCGGAGCGGTATTATGGGGGTGGAATTCTGAATCAGAATTAGAATCAGCCCCTAAGTGTCCAACTATTTCAGGACATAGAATTATTTGGCCCTGTTGCTCATCTGTCAGACCCAATGTTGCCCATAGAGCAGATCCAGTAGAATAGGAGTGGTCAGAGATCAAAGAGCTATACAACTCACCATTTGGGTAAATGGACTTAGGGACACTAGGTGGGAAGGATGACAGAGCAGGTTACAAATATGTTTGATTGACTAGATTCACACATATGACTCAGTCATATGTGCATCTCTACATTCCGTCATACTATTTGGTGGACAAAACTGATTAACATGTTCCCTTGCAATGGCCACATCTGTGTTTGCATGATGGCAAATGTAGTACCATGTCTTCCAAGTAGTCACCATACCTGTAGCATGTACCACATCATCAGAGCTGCAATTCTCAGACATCATATGCTAAACTATCAGAGGCAAGTTCCTGGGTTCTATCAAGCACTTACCCCTTGTGGCTGCTGTGCTGCCCTCAAATGCCCATCCACCTCAGGGTAGGCCATTGTCAAAATGTGGGCCATTAGGGGACGGGCACCCCTTGCTCATTGGGAGGACATCCCCAGCTGGGCCTCTGAGGTCTTCCGGGCACAGCGTCTCAGGTCCTCCTACCACTTCCTACAGTGGGTGCTCCGCCAGCTGTGGACCCGCAGGGTCCGGACTTGCTTTGCAATGGCACACCAGATTCCCTTCTTTTGATGGGCGTTGACCTGCATGGATGATACAGACAAAAGGAAAAAGATATGTCCACAACCACCATGCCAACACAAGTGGACAGAACACTTCAGTTACAGCAAGAAGGCAAACATTCTGATCCTCTCAGTTCATCAGTTCAGTACTCCATCATATACCCACACCCATCACATAATGGTATACCATTGGACTCACCTGCTCCTCTGGTGCACTATATAGCTGTTCATAGAGGGGTAGGACCTCCTCCACAAGCTTATCCAGCTCTACTGGGGTGAACCCTGTGGCCCTATCACCTGCAGGGCGTGGCATGATAGCTCCCAGAGGCAGTACACATCAGCTCAGGTAGTTGAGGTCTTGCTGGCAGCAGTGTCAGGAGTCAAGTGAGTAATACTGTAGAAGATGGCAGTGTACAGGACTGTCACTTCCGGCGGACATCACCATTGGCCCAAGTCCGTCAAAGGCAGCAATGTCTTCCAATTGCAACTTCTACCATGGTTGTGACTCACTAACGCCATCACGACGTCTGCTGACGGACTTAGGTCACTTCCATTGGTCCAGTATAGTAGGCCAGGCAGCTGCCATTTAAAGCACATTACTTGTATGGAAGCGCTTTATTATCTGCATCATTCACTATAACCCATATTGTGCAGTACAACTGTAAGTACTGCCTTTCTGCTTAGTTATCAATATGTGCATCTGTGCAGCAAATGCTGTGCTTCAGGAGGACATGTAGTGTTAGCAATGTATACCTACTGGGATGTTCACATGGTTTCTAGAAAACGTAGATGATGTGCAACAATATGTGTAAGAAATGTCACATCGGTTGGACTGACAACCATGTACAGTAACTGACATTCAGTATGTGTAGTACAATAGTTAAGTGGGGGTATGTTCCCCAATGAGGGTGGCATCGGGTTCATACCTATGTGCTGTAATGTAGATATCTGAGTTGGTAAACAACCTCGATAGCAGATATGTGTTAGTTGTGTTACTTACTTTACAAGATGTCTGCATGCTGCATGTCACATACTATATTTAAATTTCTTCACATATTTTTTTTGCCATGAGGAGAGGATGACAACCACGAGTGTACCATCCACTAGTAGACTTGCACACCATGGAGCAGAGGCATTGTATCCAGACCTATCGGCTGAATCGTCATACTATCATGGATCTTTGTAATCAATTGGAACCAGATCTGATGCCTGCCATTCACAATCCCTATAGCATATCTCCCATCATTCAAGTCTAGTCAGTGCTACACTTCCTGGCCACTGTGTACTTTCAGAATACAGTGATCCTAACTGCAGGAATGTCTCAGTCCATTTTCAGTCTGGTTTTGAGGGATGTACTGTGTGCATTGTTGAAATACCTGGATAGCTACATCAGGTTTCCTCAACTTGTGGATTTGGCCTATGTGAAGAAGAGTTTTATGCAATGGGACACTTTCCACATGTGGTTGGAACCATAGATGGCACTCATGTAGCCATGGTTCCCCCCCTAGTGCCAATGAACAGGTGTACAGGAACAGGAAAACCTGCTACTCAATCAACGTTCAGGTGGTGTGCCTGACAGACCAGTACATTGTACAAGTCAGTGCCAAGTATCCTGGATCAGTCCATGATTCCTTCATCAAGTGGAACAGCAATGTCCCACTACTGAAGGCATGACTCCAAACAGAGAGGACCAGGCTGGTTGGTAAGTTACAACTGAAATGTGTGTTCACAATGTATGTCATCTGCCATCACAATGTAGCATGTCCCACATATATGTGTGTGTTGTTCTACCAATTTGTTCACAGGTGACTCTGGGTATCCAAACCGTCCTTGGTTGTTGACACCAGTGAGGTACCCAACCACACCAGGGGAAGTCCGCTACAATGAGGCCACGGGAGGGCAAGGCTTGACATTGAGTGGACTTTTGGGCTCCTTAAGACTAGATTTAGGTGCTTGGACAGATCAGGTGGAGCCCTCCTATACTCACTCAACAAGGTATGTCAAATAATAGTTGTCTGCTGCATGCTCCACAATCTTTCCCTGATACAACAGATACCATTTATACCAGATGAAGGGGAACAAGCAGTACATGTGGATGATAATGCAGAATTTCCATGTGATGAAGAGCCAGAGGAAGGTGAAGCAGGATACTCTAGGGCAGATTTCATCAATCAGTACTTCAACTGACTAAAAGGTATGCAAAGTAGATGTAATGTTGGTCAACTTTGCAACCTGAAGTAGATGGGTAGCATGTCACCTCCTTCATTGCATCATCTGTGGGGTTGTAGATAGCTTCAATGCCTAAAGGTGAGTTGTGCTTGCAAACTGTAAACTGCATTGTGTACAGAACAGAGTGGTCTTTATTATCATGAATTGTTATAGCAGATGCAAAGTTACTCTTCTAGACATGACTTCCCTGAACTGAGGAGTATATACTGCGAAGTCCCATCCCTCTTCTCTTACAAACACAGATTTCCCTAGATCCTGTTTGGATGGTCAACCTTGGCAAACAACAGACAGTGTCAGAAGCAGATGGGAATTGCAGACAGACACAAGAAGTGTACATGGCTAGTACCAGGTCCCATGAGTCTTGATTATGTGGAGTATGACTGACATTGTTAGACTGTTAGGGCACTGGGGTGGAAAAGTGTTTTCCTGTCGAGGTCACCTGTAGGGTACATGAGGTTGTCTAATGTTGTCATTTGTGTCTGATTATGTGTCTGGCTTAAGTGTAAATGTGGGACCATAGACTCTCCCTGCACAATGATAGCAGTTTTATGTATTCTACCTTGAATCTAGCTCTTAGTGTGTTCCTACTTTTCAGACCAATGTGCATGTCATTATAGACTGACATAGGTGAGAGGCATGCCTACAGATATGTGGTCAATGTAAGTGAAAGTTTCCAGGTATCGGTAGATCAGTACTGATCTCTGTCTGTACCATGGGATATGTATCTTTGAAAGCTATGGTATGGGTATGTGATAAGGCTTTGTCAGGTGATACAAAGTACTAATCTGTGTGCTGTCTGCCTTGTTGGTAGAGTGACATGTCCCTAATTCCTAGTTTAGCATTGTCTTCCACCTTAACAGACATCCTGATGCTACTCTCATTCATGCTCTTTGTGCTGTTAACATATCTTTCACCGATTGTGTGTAGTTGTAGTTTACAATCTATTTGGTATCTGTCCAGTTACATTCCTAATGTGATGAGTCTCCAGCTGATGGAGTCCACATATGGGGTCCATAACAATGGGTGTGCAATACAGAGGGACATGAACTAGAGTTGTTGGCTTACAGAACTATTGTACATGGTTGATAAATGAGACATACACAGGACCTGTGTTTAGGTGTGATTTATTGTGGAGAAACAAAACACATATGTGTCTATGAATCTTAAACTAACACGAAAAAGGTGATAGGTTTAGTCATGGTGGATGACATCATCATGGTAGCTGCACCACCATTTGGAAACACATGTCCAGTGTCGTTGCACTATAGGAAAATGGGGATTGGTTACAGAACAGTCAACAGGGTGTATCTGTGGCACACAAGGGGAACAGTTCAGGAGAGGTTCACTTCCTGGCAGTGGGTTTGGGTTTGCATCTGCTCCTGCAGGATGTCTGGGTGGACGTCCACGTTTGGGGTGTTCTTCAGCTACAGAGGGTGGGGTGTCTGAACCATGCCCATCCCCTGGCAGGGCCTCCATTCCACTAGCAGCTGCGGAGGTAGAAGGGCCTGATGTATCATTGCTAGTGGAAGGGGCCAAATGTTGGGTACAAGACCTACTCACTGTGTTATTCAAGACTCTCAGCACCCCTGCAATGGAAGACTAGTGGGCATTTTGTGCCTGCCACTGTTGCATGACTTCCTGGTGGTTGTCCCTCTGCAGCTTTTGGATTTCTCCTAACATAGTAATAACTTGGCCCATCATACCTTGAGAACTTTGGTAGGCTCCCAAGACCCAGGAGATAGTGTCCTGGTCAGTAGTGTTCCTTTGAGACCCCATCCTGTGGTCCACAACATCCCTCCCACACACCCTGCCCCCATGTGCCTGTGCACCTGGCACAATGTGCCCATTCTCAGTGGTGGAAGGTCCATCATTGTCAGGGGTGGCAAGGTGGGACTCAGGTACCTCTACTGTGGGGCACAATGGATGACACAGTCCTTGGGACACAGGTTAGGGGGTGAATGTTTGCCTGTGATGTAGATGGAACAGGACTGGGGGGATTTACTGTGGGCAGGGTGAGGCTGACAGTTGTTGACTGACTAGGTGTCCCAGAAGGGCCGGGTTCTTTGTCAGTGTCAAGACATCCAGGGATGTTGTTCTCACTGGGGCCTTCATCCAGATCCAGAGGAGTAATGGCAGTCTCTGGTATCCTCTCCAGGGTAACAATGGCAAGGTTACGTGTGGAGGAAGAGGAACACAGAGTTCAGGGTACAATAGGGGTGTTGTAGCAGTTGTAGGTTGCAGACAGTGCCTTGACATGATCCCCAGCAATGAGTTGACAGCTGATGCACTATGTAACTTGGATAAAACATGAAACTCTGTAACTTCAATTCCATACACCATGTTTTATGCTGGTTAACCATGTTGGTGGTGATTGTACAGCTGATGGCATCTGATATTGTCAGATAACTGACATGGCTGTTCACCTCTGTTACCTAGTAAACTGTCTGGCATGATAGCTGGTGCAAATTAGAACTGTAGAACACACATTGGTATCCTTGTAGGAACACAGTATGTGAGTTTACAATGGCCATTGACCTGTAACTGGATGCACTGCATGTGCATCCACTCAGCCATCGACTTTCCAAACCAGGTTAGTATGTTTTTAGCTTGGGATCCTTGATCTGTGGCCATTATATATATGGACACTCAGTTACAGCTGTGTTTTGCTTGGCTAGTTAGTTTGAGTGAGCCATTGCGTTGTTGTCATTGCCATGTACTGTTCCACACTAATACAATCAAGATGGGTTAGATGGTATTTCTTTGACATGCATGACAGGTAATATTTGGTGCAGTGTACTGGTGTTGACTATGTTGGGATTTAGCATTCTGGGAGTTGTAGTGCTATGATTAGCCAGTTCTCAACATGCCATTTCCAAGGGCTGTGGAGCCAGATGCGTTTAGTGGTCATGTGGCATGCTAGGGAAGGGTATTAGGTGATTAGCTAAGCTTTGTAGTGGGAGGAATGTGATTTTGGGTGGGTATAGTTGGTGAGGGAGCATGCAGGACAAGACAATTGTGTGACATGAACATTGTTGGTACTTACTAGACTCCACTCCCCCAGGTATTCCTGTCAGACCCTGAGGATGCAGGATGTCCAAGACCTTCTCCTCCCAAGAAGTAAAAGTAGGGGGAGGAGGTGGGGGACCACCACCAGTCTTCTGTATCGCCATGGAACAGACCTTTCCCTTGAGATCATTCCACCTCTTCCTGATGTC
Source organism: Pleurodeles waltl (assembly GCF_031143425.1). Taxonomy (NCBI): domain Eukaryota; kingdom Metazoa; phylum Chordata; class Amphibia; order Caudata; family Salamandridae; genus Pleurodeles; species Pleurodeles waltl. Next base: position 945,708,354 of record NC_090440.1, read on the forward strand.
CTCCCTTGTCCGTGGATAACTGCTTACAGAATTGACCCTGTTGACTATCCTTTGGCACAACTCCATTTTCCTGGCAATTGATGTTTGTTGGACCTGTGCTCCAAACAGGTGTTGCTCTACCCTGACAATTTCATCCACCATGATCCTCAACTCCTCATCAGTGAAATGTGGGTGTTTTTTTAGGGACATGATAGTGGTTGTGTAGACGGTGAGGATGTGTTAAAAGTGAAAGGGTGCAGAGTTACATGAATGGTGAGGTGGGAGGGCTGTGATGTGAATGGGTAACGGGTGTTTTGTGGGTGGCACAACCTTTTTCACAACAGGAAGCGTACTCGCAATGTTTCACGTGCAGAATCATACTGAGATACGAGGATATCGGAGAAGTCGGGAGAGAAGGACAGGGAGTTCTCAAACTACAACGAGTGTCGAAATTATATTTTTCAGCCCTGATGAAATCATTGGGTTAATACCCAGACAAAACACGTGTTGGCTGGAGTGTGATCTGAAGATGTACATGAAAATTAAATTGTGAAGGCTGAAGTTTGATTGGAAGATGAATATTGAAATTAAACTATGAGGATTGCTACTTACTACTGGGCATTCAAGGACGTATGCCTTATTACAGACTGGTGTTTTTCAACAATCATTGATTATTGAAGTCAAGGATTGTGGGAGTGTTCCCTGTTAAGTGCACCGACTAGTAATTGATTACTTAGTGCAATATAGTACAAAACTTTCATGACAGTGAGCGCCATTTCCCTCGTCAACCACCCACCAGTAAAGTGGTATTACACCCAGATATACAAATGCATTTTCCCTTCAATATCTCAAAAACTACTTAAAGAATTTACACCAAATAACACAAAGCACAATCTGTGGTACAAAATCTAGCTTTCTGCTAAATTTAATGTAATTCCGTCAGCGGTTTGGGCTGTTGTCGTGTTCAAAACTCCTATGGGAATTAACATTGGAAACACGCTTTTTGTGACCCTCCCTTTTTCTCGGCCCACGCTTGATAGATCACCCAGAGACTTTTCAACATGAATAACCAGCACACTTTTTGGGAGGAAAATTTCTTGAAGATTCATCAAACTGCACCAAAGATATAGGCAAGTCAAAAAATACAGTGGGTAACATAGGTAGCACCCGGCGGAGCACACCAACAGTAAATATCTTCAATACAATCAATGGTATACGCTCACCCAGACAACTGATGAACAGAGATTTTCGGCCCTCATTACAACCCTGGCGGTCGGTGTTAAAGCGACAGTAATACCGCAAACAGGCCGGCGGGAAAAAAAATTGGATTACGACTGTGGCGGAAACCGCCAACATAGACAGCCACTTTAACACTCCGACTGCCACGGCGGTAGAAACAAACAGCACGGCGGACACCGCCAACAGACAGGCGGAAGACAAAGTACCGCCCAATGTATTACAAGAGGCCTATCCCCCACCTTTTCGGGGCGGAACCAACGGTATCAAAAGCACAGCAGAAACAGTACACAGAAGGGAAAACACTCACCTCTCGACACCCAACGAGGAACCAGGACGCCATGGAGCCCGAACTTCAGGTGTTACCCATGTTGGTTTACCTCCTCTTCTACCAGGAGTACGAACGGCGGCGGCGACCACAGTGAGTACTGCACCTACAACACAGGGGAGGGGGGAGGAAAGAGAGACACACACATGCAACACCCTCACACACAACAACATACACACAAATACATGCAGCAACATTACATATACACCCCCACTCCCTGAAAGAACGCAAGGACAAAAGGAAATGATTGTAACAATTGTAATCATTAAAAATCCATTAGTCAAAACTCCAAATTCAGTATGTACAAATATGTACACCAACTACACAAGTCCGGATAGTGTACTAATCATTGTCCGTGGACCACTGGGCCCAAAATGCATGGGCGAGGCCCACACATGATACCTGACTGGAAACGGAGAGAGAACACTGCTGGGGCATCAGATTCAAAATATACAGGCACCTCAGGGGGAGGGGGAAGGGGGCACCTCAGCCTGATGAACGCACAACGCCACTGCTGCACAAGGGGGCTCCATGCCCATTGCTGTATCCTGGGCAGTGCAAAGCCACAGTCTCTCAAGTCTCTCCAGTGGGTGGTTTGCCCACTGCTTTATCCTGGGGAGTGCAAAGCCACAGTCTCTCAAGTCTCTCCAGTGCGTGGTTTGCCCACTGCTTTATCCTAGGGAGTGCAAATCCACAGTCTCTCAAGTGGATAACAGTCTCCACTGGTTCTGGATAGGGCCTGGTGCCCAGAGTGCTTCATCCTGCCAAGGACTGAGGTAGTGGATGTATCTCTCCACTGGTTCTGGAAGGGGGCCTGGTGCCCAGAGTGCTTCATCCTGCAAAGGACTGAGGTAGTGGATGTATCTCTCCATTGGTTCTGGAGGGGGCCTAGTGCCCAGAGTGCTTCATCCTGACAAGGACTGAGGTAGTGGATGTGATACTCCACTGGTTCTGGAGGGGGCTTGGTGCCCAGAGTGCTTCATCCTGCCAAGGACTGAGGTAGTGGATGTATCTCTCCACTGGTTCTGGAGGGGGCCTTGTGCCAAGAGTGCTTCATCCTGCCAAGGACTGAGGTAGATGGATGAATCTCTCCACTGGTTCTGGAGGGGGCATGGTGCCCAGAGTGCTCCACGTGCAGTGTGGCCGGTACAATTCCCTCACCTGGGTGTGTGTGCCATGAGATTTGCGAGGTTCAGGTAGCATGATACGCCATGGAGGCAGCGACATACCCCACACTGCTGCGGCTGCGCCTTCCACCTGCAGGTGTAAACAGTGATGGAAGAAGTGCCTCATGGAAGCTGCCCAGGGTCCAGGAACTCCAGCCTCAGATGACTGACCACTGGGGATGGTAGCCATGTCAGCGGTGGTGCCAGTGTCCGAGGATGCCGCAGGGGCAGTGTCTGTCACTGCTGTGCTTGCGGCTGTGTCTGTTGCGGCGGTGCTGGCGGCGGTGCATGGGTCAGCACCTGCTGAGGGACACAGCAGGACGTCTCCTGCAATCTCGGATGGCTGCCCACTGGGGAAGAGGCTGGGAACTGCCGCTGAGACTGTAGACGTGCCAGGGCGGTGCAGGTGGCGGTTGTGGTGGCGGGGCAGCTAGCGGTGATCGCCGCGGTATAGGATGGCGTGGTCATGGACAGAAAGTGTGACACTGGTCCTTCAGTCAGTGCCACCATACCCTCTCCTGACCTGCTCTTCAGCTTTTGGCCCTTCCCCAGCGTTGATGGTGCCTCAGTTGTCTTGCTACTATCCCCTTTAATTTTTGCTGAGCCCTTAGTGGCTGGTACTTTCGGTGTCTACCTCTGAGATGTGGCCACCTTTTTCACTTTGGCAGGTGGCGGAATGTCCTTGCCTTCGCTACGTGGCACACTGGCAGCCCTTATGGGTGGCGCACTCCATGACCCCGCAGTTGCTGGCACCACTGTGCCTGGGGATGTGGTGGCTGAGGTGCTGGGCTGGGACCTGGAAAAGCCTGGCCCTAGGGGAAGGACGGGGGGAGGTGTAGGGAAGAGGTCAAAGTTAGCCAGGGAGACTTTTTTAGACACACTGGGACGGGAAGATGGAGGGGGTTTGGGAGTGGAGGTAGAGGTAGTGGTTGTAGGAGGTGTACGTCTGCTGAATTTGGGTGAAGGTGCATGGGCCGGAGGCTGTTGTGAGGTGGATGGCTGTTTGGTGGGTGTGTGCCTGCGTTTGTGTACTTTGGGAGGAGGGCTCACTGACACACTGGGAGAGGACACTGGGGATGTGTGAATGGTAGTGGGGATGGTGAGTGCACGTGAGCAGTGTGTGGAGATGGGCGTGCTGGTGATGGAGGCAGTGGCTGAGGATGTAGTGCATGCAGGTGTGAGTGGAGACGAGACAGGGAGGGAGGAGGAAGCCGTGGAGGAGGGGGACACAATGGAGGCAGTGGATGTTGCTGTGTCTGCATGGGGATGGTACTTGTGTGATTGCCTGTGGGATGTGTGGTGCTTATGTTTGCCTGAGCCACTCTTGTGTGTTGATGAGTGTGCATGCTGGTCTGATGGTGTGCTTGGGATAGGCTGAGGTACAGGGGATTGGGTCTGGGTGGAGGAAGTTGGAGGGGGGAGGATGGACACAGGGACATTGACTGCCATCAGTGCTGAGGCCAGACCCTGAAATGCTCTCTGTTGGGCTGCCTGCCCAGAATGAATGCCCTCCAGGTATGCATTTGTTTGTTGCAAATGCCTCTCTACACCCTGGATGGCATTCACAATGGTAGATTGCCCAACAGTGAGGGATCTCAGGAGGTCAATAGCCTCCTCACTGAGGGCAACAGTGCTCACTGGGGTAGGGCCTGTGGTGCCTGGGGTGAAGGAGATGACCACCCTTCTGTGTGAGCGGGCACAGGACACACGCTGAGGGGCTACTGGGAGGGCGGTGCTGGTAGGGGGGTGGCAGCTGTACCTGTTGATGCGGTGGGCACAGAGGTGCCCGCCACCGCAAGGGAGCTCCCATCAGAGGAGGAGTCGCTGTCACTGCTGTCTGCTTGTGTCCTTGTTGTGGAGCTCCCCTCGACCTCCGTCCCATTGGTGGCTTCAGACTCCGTTTTTCCATTCTTCAGGGCCAAGTGGGTTGCAGCTCTCTCCTGCTCCAGTGCCAATGCTCCTCTGCCTGATGATGCTATTGCACACAAGAACAAGGAGACCACAAAAAGGAGGGGGGGAAGACAGAAGAAAGACATGTTGAGTGCATGCAGCACCACTACTGTTGGTGGAAACAACACACAGGGAGCAGCCCTCTGCACTACGCCATGCACTGACAGTCCCAAGAACTTTTAGCTGACCATGGGGTACGAGGCCTAAGACCAATTGCTGCACACCTGGAAGTCACAGCAGCCTGACTAGGTATAGATGGCTCTTACCACTGGTGGGTTTCGGGTGCCACATGGCCTGCCTCACAAGGAACCTTGCCTACCAAGTTCACCCTGGCCTAGGGGAACCCACTGCCCACCTCCCCCACCCAGACACCTCGTAATGCGCACAGTCAGCTGAATGAGAGTGTACTCACCCCCTTTTGTCTGCTGTGATGCCCTCAAGTGCCCATCCAACTCCGGATAGGCCACAGCCCTGATTCGGAACATCAGGGGGGTCATGGTGCGACAGGCACCCCTCCCACATTGGGAGGCCATCCCCAGCTGGGCCTCCGCCGTCTTCTTGCTCCAGCGGCGCAGGTCCTCCCATCTTTTCCGGCAGTGGGTGCTCCGTCTGTGGTAGACCCCCAGGGTTCGGACGTCCTTGGCGATGGCACGCCAAATACCCTTCTTCTGGTGGGCGCTGACCTAGAGGTATGGTAGAGGGGGAAAGGAAATTACTTACCTGTCCGGACCGTCATACTCATTGCCCCCCAGTTCCCACCCTTGCCCTGACGCACATACACTCCCCATCCGCACATGCAGGCCTCAGCCCCCCACCCCCATGTATCTTCCATCCACACCACTCAAAACAGGCATTGCCCATGCAGCATGCTCACAGTGTACTCACCTGTTTGTCTGGAGGACCGTACAGTTGCGTTTACTGGGGGAGGACCCCATCCACTAGTTTCTCCAACTCCTCCGAAGTGAAGGCAGGGGCCCTTTCCCCAGACACATGAGCCATTGTTGCTTCCAGACACAGGTCACAGCAGCACTTGCAGTGTAGGTCCTCTCCTGTTGAAGGTCAGGTATCAAGTGAGTGAACAGACAGAAAATGGCAGTCAGGTCCATGGCGGTGCATACCGTCACCGCCGACTTACATCGTCATTGGCTCCTGGGACCCATAGGGCCCAATGTTAACCAATGCAGAATTGCGCCGCTGCCTTCGACCACCCACCGCGACAGTGTAGAACGCCAGCGCAGTTACCTCATATCCCCTTGTCCCACCTTACAGGTCAGGCAGTTGCCATTTCAGGAGGCCACATGGGATGGATGTTAACTGCGTCACACCTATCTAGGCTGGGAATATAGACAGATACTGGTACATTGCGGATTAATAAAGTTTCTGCAACTAACACATTGTGATATCTCAGTGTTGGATGACTCTCTGCTCGCTGTTCTCCTCCATAGGGCACGTCCGCTGGGGCAGGTGATGAGATGGCGGCATCCTCCGGTGTACAGTCCCCTGGTGGACCTGTCGACAATGGAAGAGAGACACATCCTAGTCACATACAGACTTGATCGTGCAACAATCCAGGAACTGTGTGCCCAGTTGGAGCCGGACCTGATGTGAGCTATTCGCCATCCCACAGGAATCCCCCCTCTAGTGCAGGTCCTGTCTGTACTCCATTTCCTGGCCAGTGGGTCTTTTCAAACAACAGTGGCCATGGAATCAGGGATGTCCCAGCCAATGTTCTCTAACGTGTTGTCCAGAGTGTTGCCTGCCCTGTTGAAACACATGCTACATCGTTTTCCCTCAGGTGGAGGATTTGCCCACAGTGAAAGGTGACTTTTATGCCCTGGGACATATCCCCAACATCATTGGTGCCATTGATGGTACACATGTGGCATTTGTCCTACTCCACAGGAATGAACAGGTGTACAGAAACCGGAAGAGCTATCATTCTTTGAATGTGCAGATGGTGTGTTTGGCAGACCAGTACATCTCCCATGTGAATGCCAAGTATCCTGGCTCAGTCCATGACACTTACATTTTGAGGAATAGCAGCATCCCTTATGTGATGGGGCTACTCCAGAGGCACCATGTGTGGCTAATAGGTGAGCCTAAAGTCCCCACAAAGTTTCATTTGCTGTCTGGGTATGGGGCTGTCCCTAAGGGTTAGTGTGTGTCTAACAGTTGTCCCTCGACATTTGCAGGTGACTCTGGTTACCCCAACCTGTCATAGCTACTGACCCCAGTGAGGAATCCCAGGACAAGGGCAGAGGAACGCTACAATGACGCACATGGGTGAACTAGGAAGGTGATCAAACGCACCTTTGGCCTCCTGAAGGCCAGATTCCGGTGCCTCCATCTGACAGGTGGCTCCCTACACTACTCACCGAAGAAGGTGTGCCAGATAATCGTGGCCTGCTGTATGCTGCGCAACCTGGCTTTGCGATGCCAAGTGCCTTTTCTGCAGGAGGATGGGCCAGATGGTGGTCTTGTGGCAGCTGTGAAGCCTGTGGACTGTGAAGAAGAGAAGGCAGAAGAAGAGGATATCGACAACCGAAACAACATCATCATGCAATACTTGCAGTGAGACGCAGGTAAGAAGATGTCACTGCTTGCCATATCTCATACTATTGTTGGAACTAGCATAAGCCTGTCATTTTCATTTAGTGTATGGACCCTGACTTGTCACTTTGACTTTCCATTTCATTGATTTGGGTCCCACTTTGTGCCCTCTGCAATGTTTACTGCTGGCCTACAGCTCTGTTACATTGGTATGTGAACAAGTAAATTGACATTGCTATGTTCCATAGTTTTTCCAATTACACATTTGTGAAAGCACAGACTGACTCCAGATTGTTTTGTGACTTAAGTATGTTTATTCCTGTGCTAATAAGTGGAGGGGATTGTAAAATGGGCTGGCGGGATCGTGGAGGAATGTTCGTGGCAGAGGTCAGTCTATTTGTTTCAATTGTCCAAAGGGGCATAGGAAGTGGAGCAATGGCAGTTTAAGGATGGACAGGGTGACATAGTGGGACAGAAGGCTGACATTCAGGGGGGCCTCATTTCCTGGCGGGGGTCTTGGCAATGTTCTCTGTCTTGTTCCTGGATCTCAGGGACCGTTTGCGGGGTGGTTCTCCATCTGCAGGGGGTGGGGTGCTGGTGTCCTTTTGTTCCTGTGGCGGTGCCTCCTGTCCGCTAGCGCCGGCGGAGGTGGAGGGCTGCTCATCGTCCAGGCGAGTGTCAGGGGCCCCTTGTTGTGCCACTGTATCCCTCCTGGTGTTGAGAAGGTCTGCCAGCACCCCGGCAATGGTGTCCAGGGTGGTGTTAATGGACTTCAAGTCCTCCCTGATCCCAAGGTAGTGTTCCTCCTGCAGCCGCTTGGTCTCCTGAAACTTGGCCAGTACCGTTGCCATCGTCTCCTGGGAATAATGGTAAGCTCCCATGATGTTGGAGAGTGCTTCGTGGAGTGTCGGTTCCCTGGGCCCGTCCTCCCCCTGTCACAAAGCAGTCCTCCCAGTTTCCCTGTTATCCTGTGCCTCTGTCCCCTGAACCGTGTGCCCACTGCCACTGCCCCCAGGTCCCTGATTTTCTTGGGTTGGTTGGTTTGCTTGGGTTCCCTGTAGTGGTGGACACACTGCTGATTGACGTGTCCTGGAGACAGAGGGATGGGCCCGCTGGGTGGGTGCTGTGCTAGTGTTTCCTGAGGGGGGGGGCTCTGTGGTGGCTTGTGACAGTGACAGGGGAACCGACTATCCGGAGGTCCCAGATGGGCTGGGCTGGTCATCTTGATCCAGTCGTGCAGAGCTGCTGTGGGCCTCTTCTGTGGGGGGACTGGCTATGTCTGGCACCTCCTGTCCAGTGACGTTGGGTAGGGGTCCTGTTGGGGCGTAAATGCATAATTATTGTATCTGTGTGTGCCATTGTGTGCAATGGGTGGTTGACCCTCTACTCCAGTGCTTGCATTATTGGCTTGGTCCTTGTGTGATTGGTGATTTTGGGGCATGAGTGAGTCTCTGTACTGGGCATGCTTGGGTGATGGGTGTCCATGCATTGGTGTTACATGCAGGGCTTGGTTTTGGGATGTGTGGGTTGTGTTGGTGGGGTATCTGTGGGTTGTTGGGGTGATGGGTGTGAGGGTAAGGGCAGGATTATGTGATGGCATGCAGGTGGGGTGGGGGGATAAGGTAGTAAAGATTTGACTTACCAGAGTCCAGTCCTCCTGCTACTCCGACGAGGCCCTCTGGAAGCAGTATTGCCAAGACTTGCTCCTCCCATGTTGTTAGTTGTGGGGGAGGAGGTGGGGGTCCACCGCCAGTCCTCTGTACAGCAATCTGGTGTCTGGAGACCACAGAATGCACCTTCCCCCGTAGGTCATTCCACCTCTTTCTGATGTCATCTTGTTTTCTTGGATGCTGTCCCACTGCGTTGACCCTGTTGAGAATTCTGCGCCACAGCTCCGTCTTCCTTGCAATGGACGTCTGCTGCACCTGTGATCCGAATAGCTGTGGCTCTACCCGGACTATTTCCTCCACCATGACCCTGAGTTCCTCCTCAGAAAACCTGGGGTGTCCTTGAGGTGCCATGATGTGGTGTGGGTGATGTGTGAGGTGGTGCCTGTTGTGATATGTGAGGGGGTGTGTTGGTGTGTGTTGTTTGAGGTGCGTGGATGTTGTGTAAGTGATGGTGTTGTAGGGCTGTGGATGCTGGTGTTGTTTTAGCTAGTGTCTCGCTCTCTGGCCTGCTTTCAAATTCCTGGTAGTAAGGATTTGTGGGTAATGTGGGTGTGTGTTTTATAGTGTTGTGGGTGCGTGGGTGTGGTGTGTGTATGTGTATCAGGTGTGTGTATTTCGAATTGGCCAATGTGGTTGTGTTTTGTACATTTGTGTGTATTTTGAGCGTGGCGGTGTGTACCGCCAATGGATTACCACGGTTGAAAGACCGCCACGTTGATTCGGGGGTCGTGATACTGTGGGCGTATTCCTGTTGGCGTGACGGTGTCGGTCTTGTTATCGCCAGTTCATCACTGACCTTTGGTGTGGCGGACTTGTGTGGGTGTCTGTATTGTGGCGGATTCCGGGCTGTGGGTCGTAATACCTGTAGCGGAATTCCGCGGCCGCAGCGGTATGTTGGCGGTCAGCGGGATTTACCTCCAGGGTTGTAATGAGGGCCTTAATTTGAAACTAATGTGTTTCGGTCGACTGCGCGGCCTTGATCACATGGTGTGATCACATGGTGTGATCAAGGCCGTGTAGTGGGCAGAACCGTGTCAGAATTAACTCTCAATGTTCACCATTTGCCTGAGTGAGCGTATATTGTTGATTATATATATATATATATATATATATATATATATAAATACATATATGTGGCCCTCCCTCCAATACCGTTAAAAAAGGCTCCTTTTTTTATTGCCAGCATGTCCCTGGGACCTGGCCCACCCTGGTGCTATATTGAACAGGTGCAGGAGACTGCACTTTTTTTTTTCAAAAAATGTTGAGGCTATTGTGCTAATGACCGCCATTATACATTGTATCGTAAATACGGCGCAACCATGGTGTCGTTAGATGCCGGTAGGGGGGTGCAAGGAAAGTTGCGAATCATCTATGATGAGCCACTTTCTTGTAACTATGCCCCTTTGTATATTATTTGGGAATGCACAGAGAAAGGATATTTCACTGAAAGTCATATGAACCGGCTGTCTGCAAATCAGGGGCATAACAGAGACCCATGGAGCCTCCGCAGAGCATAGAAACCCACTCCCCACCCACAACCCTTCAAGGGGCCCAAAAGCTTTCAACGGGATCATATTCAGCCCAACATCAATGAATATCTGGGAGATGTAGCATACTCTGTTGTGCCTTTTCACATTCTGCAGGGCGTGGGGGGCATCATTTCTCCTTATACCACTAGTGCACCTACTTAACAAAGACATTTTTCACTCAAGTATGTTGTTCACGCTTTGTGAGTTCACAATATAGTAGAAGAGTGATCACCACACACTGCAGCTGACCAGCTCCAAAGTGTGTTGTAAATAGTTGCTGTTAATAATCCTTATACGGGTTGCGGAGTGTCCACGTTTGGCTGTGCGAAGGCGCGCCGCTCTGAGTGGGTTTGCAGCTGCCATGCAGACTTTTGATCTGAGACTTACTTTATAGCAACCATACCTCTGTGTGCTATGACAGATCTAAATATGGCCACAAAGATAGCTGAATTCATTATACTTCCTCCTCTTTTCTCATCTCTACCTGTCGTGACCCTAGAGTTCCGCGGGTCATATGGCTGAATTATTTCAGTGCTTTCATCCTGATCTGTGGGCTTCAATGCATTTGGAAGCTTCTGTACTCCAGTTCCTAGTCGCATGCAACCGTGAAAGAAATCTCGGCGGGTGGTGGAATGTTCTGTAAGGCGCCCAAATGCCGGACCTATAGTGCAGTACATGTTAAATCTACATTGAAATGGTCAAGCTGAAGCAAGATCTAAAGCATTAGCTTTTTTTTTTTATCTAAATAAAACATTTTATGCAACTGACAATAAGTCAAAAATCATATTTATAATAGTGACTTGTAATTTGTTAGTTGGACAGATACTTATTTCCCTAATGTTTACAATGGGTCAGAATTAATAAAGATTTGTGAAAGCACAAGAAAACTATTTGATGTACCCCTGCTTGTTCTATTTATAAAATTGGGTCTGAATCTGGCCGTGGTTTCAGTGGTATATAATGTGTGCCATGGGTCTGACTGCAAGTAATGAAAATGTGCCCTTTGCTGTAGTTGGTCATGAAAAAGATGGTTTGCCCAGTTGCAGCACAACCCCTTTTTCACTACGGGAGCACAAATCGGCACGTGTGTCACGCAACCTTTCATTACGTTTTTGCCGATGGCAATATTTCCTGAAAACATGTAGCAAGCAAGACAGGAATAGTGTTTTTCGAAAGTACATTAAACCCTCACCATTGGTCAAAGTATCATGGACTGTAAAGAGTATTTTGCGTAATCCTCTTTGGACATTTTTTAATTAGTTTTAGTGCCCTATTGTGTACTTGCAAACATGATTGCATAGTGGCATTAGTGAAAACTTCCCTGTATTGTAAGGCTATTAAAGACTCCCGAGACAAGGGGTTAGATGTTCTCTTTCAGGGTTTATTTGGCAATTTATTTCAAAATAGCGCGTTTATGAGGACACTAGTCCTGCAACATTAATACAAAAATAGATAGGATTTAAAAAACGCTTCACAGATGTGACATTAAACTACTTCTCTGCGCCTGCGGATCAAACTTACAAAATGTTTCTGCAAAGTGCATCAGTACTGAAACGAAAAGTGCTTTATGCGTGCATTAGCAGAATGCTAAATATACATTTTTTGCAAAGAGAGATCTGAAAATGTTCTGGTTACTGCCTAGTTGAGACTCCAATAATGACCTAATTTGTTTAATTATGCAATATTTTGACTTAAGTTGGTGTAAATTGTTGAAGCTCTGATCTCTCCACCAATGGCTGTGGGTGCCAAGCTCTAGTTTCGTTTGTACAGAAATGTTGGGCAAAATGGATATATCCCACTCATGTTGAAGAGTGTTGAGTAGTTCACATTGTATTTCTAAATGTACACCTAGGCAGAGCAATTTTGCAATGCGCTATGCACTTACCAACCAGGGCAGCAGTTCAATTTTCACTGCTGACTCGCACAGACATATTTTCATTGATCGAGCAGTGATAAAAAGTTATGTTTTGCTCTAGTCAATCTAGACGAATGACATTCTTGCTCTGGTTTATTATTCTGGATGGTGCAATACTGTTTTGTCAAACTGGACTTTTTGTAACAGATAAATGTAATTTGATTGCTGATGACGTGCTTCTGAAAGATACCGGGCCTGATTATTATTGCAGATGGCTTGTCAAGAAATGTGAAGGAATTCTACAGACTCTGGTTATACAAACAATGTCATTAAAATGATACTGGAAAATTCTAGTTTGAGAGAGTTTGATAAGTATACCAGTTACATTAACTCCTACAAAGCAAAAGCATGTGTTTCTGCACCACATAACCCTCCCCCACCATTTCTGCAACCTGGGAAGAACTATGAACAGTGCTGCAATAACTTCAATAATCAACACCTCCTTCAAGACAGCCACCTTCCCAGATAGCTGCAAACATGCTGAAGTCACCAACCTCCTTAGAAAATCCTCAGCCAACCTAAAAGTACTCAGCAACTACCAACACATCTCACTGCTCCCGTTCCCAGCCAAAGTCATCAAGAAGACCATCAACAGACAACTCTCTGACCACCTCACGTAGAACACCATAAATTCCTGGATGACTTGAATCAGGATTCTGAAACAACCACAGCACGAAAGCAGCACTCATCACTGCCACAGACGACATTAGCACCATCCTCGACTGTGAACAGACCACTGCCCTCATCCTCCTCGAACTCTCTGCTGCTTTCGACACCTTCTCCCATCACACACTCATTGCCAGACTACACAAAGTGTGAATGCAAGGACCATCACTCAAATAAATGCATAGCTTCCTTCCACTCTGGAATGTCGTGTTGGCTCTCATTCTAACAATGAGACTGCTGGATTTGGGCAGCAGTATCACCGGATTGTGGCACACTGAGTCCAATTCTTCACCGTGTGACAAATATCGGCTAACCCTTCCAGCCAGCTGCATCACCTCACCAGTACCCAAGAGTAAAGAGGATTTATGGCAGCCATGTACATGACTTTCGGATCTCTCAGGAAAATAATGGTGTAACAGATCTTCCCTTTTTCTCTCAGTTACATTTGTCTCGCACATGCAAAGACAAAGAGAGCAGGAACTGGTTCAATTAATTTTATTGAATCATCTGCATCCTAAATAAAAAGGCATGTACTGCAATAATAAGGATAATGAAACATGATAATAGCACAGCAGTGACAAAACAGTGAAAGATAAGAAAAGTCCCACCGTAATGTCACAATGCCATGTTTTGGAATTCCTACCTACACCACTAAGGTTCTATACTAGAGCACAGCAGTATTAGCCCTAATCTGCATTTCAGGACCCCTTGGGAAGACACCATCCCCATACCTGAATGTAGTAGTAGAGAAAAGGGCTGTTGGACAACTGAGAGTCTTCTCCCAGGTAGGCGGAAAAGATGTCTAATCTCAGCAGGCAGCTGCAAAACAAACAATCAGCATGCAATGGCAACTTCTGGCTGGAATTTACCTCTAACGTATAGGGGGCAGAGAGGTGTTTTTATAATAAACCTTCTGATGTTCTGAGAATACTGCCCTAATGGAAGAATGCGTGTGTTTCCATGAAACAACAGGGAGTGTGATGTTCTCCTTTGTGCCAACAACATTATCGTGTACAGCCTTGAGCACGCACAGAGTGAAGATATCATGCTAAGAAATGTAAACAAGTTCTAAGCAGAGCAAACAACAGATAAAATAATAAAAACATCACCACAGAATGAGGCTTCTGCTAAAATAATAAAATGAATTGTTTTCTAGGGTAAAGGGCACAAGTTCCAGGCCTATGGCTAAAATAGTGTGCCCATAAAATGATTTTAAAATAACCTCACAAAAGGAAGAACACAATGTGTCAGATTCACACCGTTCCCATCAGAACCTAAGGACCTCATTTGTGGAGTCCCACAGGGATCATCACTCGGATTCCACATTTTTCAAATTGCACATGCCTCTTCTGGCTAACATCATCAGATCCCACAGAATTAACATAATCTCTTACTCTGACAACATCTAACTAATTTTTCCTTCTCAAACTACTCAGTCACCATTAAGATAAATGTCAAACAATGCATGACGGGTGTGGTTAATTGGATGAAAGAGAACTGCCCCAAGATCAACACTGACAAAACTGAAGTGCTGATCTTCAGGAATAAAAGCTCACCTTGGGACTCCACCCACCAAACGAACATGCTAGAAAACTAGGCCTCATCCTAAACACCAACCTCACCATGAAGTCCACGGTCACTGCTGTTACCTCTGCATGCTTTTACATTCTCTGCATGTCATGTAAAATCTTTAAGTGGCTCCCACTGGACACCAATGGTATCATTACGCAGGTCCTAATCATAAGCAGATTGGACTATGACAACGCGCTCTGCGTTCCATCCCAAACTTATCTTCTTCACAGATTTCAAATCATCCAAAATGCCACCTTCAGACTCATCCTCGACTTTCTGTACTGATTTCACACCACAACATTCCTCATAGAATTCCACTGGCTCCCCAACCCTGCCAGTTCAAACATCTCAAACAGACATTCAAGTCACTACACAACACAGGACCTACATACCTCAATCACCAACTTCACTTCCACCAACCTAGCAGACAACTTCGCTCAGCATCACTCTCACTCTCACACACGCCGCATACACAGAAGAACAGAAGGTTTAGCTGACAAATCCTATAATAATCATCCCAACACATCAGGCCCTCCTCTCACTTCTTGAATTCTGAAAGAAGCCAAAGACCTGACTTTTCAATTAGTTTCCATGAAGGACCACCAAGACTGTCTGTACTCAGGCCCAATCTCACCACACACCTACTCTTCCCTACTCAGCGCCTGGATACCCTCACAGGTGACAAGCAGCATTCTACATATTCACCTTACATTACACCCTATTTAGTTTATGTCTGTTCTTTATGTGGGTTTTGTTTCTGCCTTCAGGACTCCTTAAGATAGGGTTATTAAGAAAAGTAGTCGGGTTGCCAAACTGCAGGCTAAGGGGACCCACTGCTACCACTGACTAACTTCAGTGACAAGGCTGGTTTGCTAGTCCAACCTGATTTTTTTTGCAAATTTTACATCAGCATTCATCTTTAAAACAAAAGTCTGTTTTGCTCTCCTCCTTTTCCTCCACTTCACCTGCCTTATTATGTCTGAACCAGAAACATCTTCTACTGTTTCACTAGATTCATATTTGCCCCCCAGAAAAGTATAAAAAACATATACATGAATGTGTACAAATGTGGTCTTTGTGCCAACTCTCTTCATGCCCTAGTCTGTTCAAGTGACAGTGATATTTTACTTGAGCCCCCCAGAGCATACAGTAATGCGTAAATAGCTCAGCCCCCTTCAGTCATTGTCTGAGAGTGACTGCCCTTGGTTTGTGCACATGTGCATATCCACTTAAATAGAACTCCATGTCATTGACAAAGCTGGTAGGGAAATCTCTAATTGTATTTCCACTTTCTTTTTTTTTTTTTACTCTATTTTTGCGATGAGGACATTTTTAGTTATTTTCTGCAAACATATGCACACCACTTTCAAACTACAGAAGATTTACTTTTGATTACATTTACACTTTTAATTTATATTGCATATGTTTGCAAAAATAAAAATTGTAGGCATAACAACTCAGACGTATTTGCATTGTCAATGCTTGTTTCATAACTACCACTTTACCTTTCAGCTCATATGTAAAACAATACAATCTTTGTTGTAGTTGCAAAACATACTCCCTTTTATCTTAATGGCTGACCTGTCCATTATACCACTCTGGCATTTTTCATGTGGACTACAGGCTTCTGGCCCGCTTTCTGAGCAGGATGGGCTGCTATGCACTACTACACATTCATTACACCTTTTTAGTTGCAGTTTCCTGCAGTAGGGCTGTTTTGAATATTTTTGCCAGGGCTTATTTTGATTTTCAGTCTGGTCCTGCAGTCTTACATCAACTAGAGAATGCATGAATGAGACTAAGAGTGAGTGGACAGAAGAATGGTGCTACACTTAAAAAGTACTGATTTAACGTGCCTTCTACAACATAGGGCCATATTTACAAGGCTCATGACGGAGGGCCGTGCAGCAAGTGCCTTGCTACACCACCCTGTGCCACAGCGAAAGGGCAGAAATGCAACATATCTACAAGATACAGTGTATTTCTGTCCTCTTCCCCTGCTCTAGCACACAAATTGCTGCCATGGTGCAAGGCTGCCTGCATTGTGGGGATCCTTGTTTTTGTGGTGGAATGTATACCTTCCTGCACAAAAACAATAAACTGAGGCAATTTCCTCCTTCTATGTGTGCTGCAAAATGCATAGAAAGGGGAAAAAACAAGGAGAAATAATATTATTTCTCCCTGTTAAACCACTCTTGCGCCACCCCTGTGGAGGCGTAGACTTTTGACGCATTTTCAGGTTTACAAAACCTTGTAAATCTGGTAATGCATCAAAATCCCTGGGTGTTGCACAGGAAACCGACACAACACCCATGGAAATGCTTCCCTGGAGCAAAGTAAAGCAATGCAGCAACTTACGCTGTATTGCTTTACTCCATATCTATAAAGCCATGTAAAGCCACTCAAAGGGCTTGCGTGGCCTTCTATATATGGGTGTGCAGCCTGTGCCACCAGTGCGTTACAAAAGGTGACTCACCGGCAGAGGTGGCCGCTTGTAAATATGGGCTATAGAATCAAGCCTTTGAGTGGATAAACTCACAAGAACAGTTTGGAAACATAGATATGAAACAAATTCCCAGAAAACATTTTGTAATCTGTTAAAGAGTGAATTTGAATTTATGTCAATATTTTTCATTTTAATAAAACATCAGTATTCCTTAAACTTTTATGTGTGCATGTGAGTTACCTAGCACAAACCCTATGAGTGTGGGGGACTATAGGGGTTTTCAGTACTTAATGCAGGTAAAGTTGAAGAGGAAGAGCAATAAGGGTATACTTTCAAGGGGAGGAGAAAAGCGCTAGAATGAGGCTTACAGAGCTGTCAGAGCTGCAAGGGGAGTGGTCAAACTATAACTAAGGGAATCTACATGCACAAGTCATTCCTCCACTCACACCGTCCTACTTTTCCTCAAGAACCTTGCAATGTTGGCTCTCTGCTTCTTTATTAGGGCTGGCTGGATTCGGATGAGAGGCATGAGAACTCATTTTTGGGGGGCCGAAACTTATTTTTTATCTTCAGACTTTGACGTAGAGCAAGAAAGAGAAAGATTGAAAAACGAGGAAGAAAAAGGGAGAAAAATAGAGAGAAAGGGAGAAAGCAAGGGTGAAAAAAACCTGAAAGAGTATGCTAAAGAGACAAAGTGCAGAGCTGTGGAAGAGGCATGAGGTGGAATCAAGAATCTGCAACCCTGCTATTGAAGAAGAGTGGCATCAAGCAGGGCGGCCACGGGCTCCTGAAAAAACTTTAGGCCGTAGCAGTTTTTTTGCGATTTGGTGTTTATTAAACACCTTTCTAGCATTTGATTTTATTCACGTTGTAGGAACTGGTTTTTTTTTTAAACGGATTACTAATGTGAAAATAAAATGAAACATTTCCGTTTTCCAACAGGTATTGCAAACATCATCTCTCTCTTTGTCAATGGTGATTTTGTAATGGTGCTATCATAGTGGTGGCTTCTGGTCCCTTCCTAAATTTACTAGAAGAACAAGAACCCTAGTTTTTTAAAGATACTTATGCAGAATTAAGATGTGACTTGCCTAAAGTTGGACAAAAGCATAAAACAGCAAAACAATAGGGAAGCTTTTTATTGTGTGAGAACTCTAAATGTGTGAAAGATATTCTTAATAGGCAATATTCTTTTACCCCTCACTAATTAAAATCTGCTTGATAATAAATGCACCTGTACCGAATCCGTCATTTTTCTAAAGTTTTGAATTAAAATTGATTCAGGAAAAGTTTTTGAAATATAAGAATCCAAGCTGCTAAGTACATAAAAACCTGGCACTGCAGAAACATTGGCAACTAAAGTAGACATCTTAATTTGGGATGCGCGAACCACATGCAGTACAATTCAAATTAGGGTTTTATTAATAATTTTTTCATAGTACAACGTTAGTTTAAAACAGGGAAAAAGTGGAACGAAGCAGAGGTAAAATATAAATACATTGAAAGTTGCTTTTTCAAATATAATATTGTGATCTATTGATGGGATATAGTTTTTAATCTGGGGAACTGTATTTAATATGTAGTGTGTAATGTTTTGTGTACTTGCGAATGAACATTGAATATCCAAATGTCTAAACTTTTGACCTTTGCTTGAGAAGTCCAGTGTAGGTACAGGGGGTCAGGTCGACACCGAAATTTCAGGGTGCATGCAAAAAAAGTACTTACAATTAATCTATATAATTTACGTAGCGTCTAACCTGAAAATCTGGCATGGATCCAGCTTTCATGGACTTAAGTTGGACCCCTCTGTGATATATGGCCACAGTAAACTCTTCCTTCACCATAAACTCAACACTAATCTGATGAATTACTATAAGAGCAAATTCACCTGAGAAAAAACAGTCAATTACATAATTCTACAAAGAAGGACAATTTACTACCCGATGACCTTCTGTCCCACTTGTTTCTAGGTGTACACTAATGTAATTTTCCTAGAGATCCTACCATGTCAGATCGTAAAAAGTGAGCTTTTAAAAAATCAACACAATGGAGAATATCGGTGATTTGAATGAATGACTGAAGTGGAATGTGCCATTTTTAGTTTTTTTGCATTTTATTACTTCATAAACATTCCAATATACATTTGAAACAGGGACTGCAAAACTTAAAACGGTGAAAAATTCATGATACATGTGTTTTGCGTGCCTGTGTTCTTTGCCATGCATAGTGTGTCTGTGTACATGGATGTATGGGTTATGAACAGGACAATGCACACATATTAATGGAATGCTTTAACTGCATAAGCAGAGATGATTACTCTTATCAGATGTGCAGTATGGTGGTTGAGAGAGAATAAGAAGTGCAGTGTAGTGCAGTAGGATCTGTAGTCTTCCTTGGAGCGTGGTGGGTCACTACCCTTAGAATGTAGGAACTCAACTATTGTTGTGAAGATTCAGTGTTGTGTGTATGCACCACTAGGATGCAGTATGCTGTGGTGCATTTGCTACCATACGGTTTGTGATGTTGGCTAATGTCTACTGAATGTGGTTCAGTGTCCCTAGACTGAAATGGAGTGTGACAGATAAGTGTCTCTAGGGTTTAAACCATTATACTAAATTAATTACCTGATGTTGTTTGGCATTCTGATGGTTAGCAAAGGTAGGATAAAATATAGTGGATTTAATCATGGTCTGTAGGATCCCATACAGTATGGTGCAAAATGCTCTTTAATGACGCTCAGTGCATTGCACTTCAGGAAAACGTTGTCTGTAACATATGGTTCAGTATTGTGGCTTACTGTTTTTGGTGTGTGTGCAATGGGTTCATGTGTTTGGTACGATGCAATTTGGATTGTCAGCAGCATCCCAAGTGGGACAGTTTGCCTGAACAATATGCAGTGAAATTGATTAGTGCCTCTAGATTGTAGAGTAAGGTAGTGTTCACTCAACTCTAGGGTGTGTACCTATCAGTACATTGGACAGTGGAGCTGTGCCCACCTCAAGTTCTCCCAGCGTACATACTGCAGCATTAATGAATTGCTGATGTCGTACCTTATGGTGGTGCAGCATTGTGTCTCACTATAGAAGTCATGACAGCTGTAAGTCATTACACCAATCTACATTGATTGAAACTGTAGAACCACTCTCTTACATCTGTGAGCTTATGCATACCTCCTCAATTACCTTTTGCTAGCATCATAAAGCTCTTTTCAGCCAGATCTAGACATTAATTGGTGAGATGCTAGTATGTACTATCCTTTCACAACAGTACAAAGTCAGAGTTTCTGAAAGCACATTATTACAGACCCACTGAATGCTTTTGAAGACCCACATCATAATCAAGCTGAAAGAGTAGGATGCAAATTAAATTCATTGATAGGTGGTAAAGGGCTAATTTTGTCTGCTTGACTTATGTTATCTCAAAACTAAACAAGCTTAAGAAAGACACACAAGGCTATTCCATAATTTATTTTATAGTACTAAAGGTAAAGGAGACAGTTGAGCTTAGAACAGATGTCTTAGAATATATCTGAACGCTATGCTGAAAGCTGTAAAAATGAACTCCTCACATGTCTTTTGACCATTAGTTGCGAAGGCAATATCAGCAACACACTCACAGACACCCTCATAGTACAAGTAATACACGAGGGCCAAATGGTTGAACACAATCCCAAGCCATACATGTAACAACAAAACAAAGAATACCAAAGACCAATTTCCTTCCTCAGACCCTTGAAGGCAACTTGACCCTTGGAGTAATTTCTGACCTACTATGGCAAATCCAGAATTAATGGCATATATAGTAAACTCTGGTAGCAAACTATATGACCCTAATCTGCACATTCTGTAGTGTAGAAGAAGAACTGTATAGATCCTTCTACTGAAGCAATGCAGAGAACATTTACCAACTGGCTTTGATAACGTAGACTCATACCACCTCACCAAGCAGGATTTAGAGGAATTTACTTTCTGACGTTTTCGGACTACACATGAACTAAGCAGTCAAAGAATCTATGGAAATAGACGACGGATGATCGCACCCAAGATCTTCAGAATTCTGTGGAGGCTTTAGGTGTGAGTAGCACTTCATGGCCATCACTTAGATGTACCGACCGATACAACTATGGCCCTATGTCATTGTGTGCGATATTCAAGTTCACCAAGTGCCAACACTGGCTGTGGGCTGTGCTCCCTGCCCGTGTGGGTAGTACACATGGTATACAGCTTGAGGCACTCATAAGACCGTCGTTTGTCTCACTATTACTGTGAAATGTGGTGATCTATAGGTTCTGCCAAGGCAGGCTCAGCCTTCGAAAGTTGTTTGGTCAAAGGTTAGACTTTTGATCTAAGTTTACCCTTTTGGTCTAAGGCCCATATATATGCTTTTTGCTGCAAAACTGCGCTAAAGCAGTTATGCGGCAAAAAGTTTAGCGCCGGCATGAGTCATTTAACAACGCCAGCCGGCCGCCATATTTATTGGATGGCGCAAACCGGCGCTAAACAAGGGCTAGCATCTCAGAAGAAGGCGCTAGCCGACTGGGGGTGGCGGCAGGGAAAGAGGGGTCTGTGCATCAGAAAATTACCCTAGCCTGGTTAGAGGCAAAAAAAATGCCATTTACTGGTGCACAACCACTAAAAACATGACTCCTGTCTTAGGAAACACAGGAGCCATGCCCACCAGCCCAATGGCCAGCACAGGGGACAAGTGACCCTGGGCATGGCCATTGCACCCTGTGCCATGCAGGGGGCCCCAGGTTAGGGCCCCCAAAGGAAAAAAAAAAATACTTACCCAGACTTACCTGGTCCCCATCATCCGGTGTCCTGCTAGTGGGGATTGTGGTGTCCCTGGGGCTTGGGTAGGGCACCCGTGGACCCATTCAATGGTGTTTGACCATTGAAAATTGGTCCTCAGGTTCCCTAATGCCTGGTCTTACCCAGGTGTTAAATAATGGTGAAAAGCAAGTTTTGCACCATTACTTAGCCCCTCCTCCCACCCGTGTGTAATTTTAGCACTGGGGGATACATATGGGGCTATGGGGATAGCACAATTTTTTTAGATAAGAACGCCTACCTTACATCTCATTGTCACAAAGTAGGTGCATGCATCAAAATAATGGTGCAAACTCCTATATTTTGACGTTAGATGTGTCTAACATCAAAATATAATTATGGAGTTAGTTTTGCACTGAATTTGTGTCAAAAGAAGATGCAAATTCAGTGCAAACAGAGTATAAATATGCCCCTGCATTTACACTGATCGTCTATGTTTAGACCAAAAGACTAAGGGCCTCATTCCGAGGCCGGCGGGCGGCAGTCGCCGCCCACCTGGCGGGGACGGCCATATGGCCGCTCCGCGGTCGAAAGACCGCGGAGGCCATTCTGGCTTTCCCGCTGGGCTGGCGGGCGACCGCCAGAAGGCCGCCCGCCAGCCCAGCGGGAAACCCCTTCCCACAAGGAAGCCGGCTCCGAATGGAGCCGGCGGAGTGGGTAAGGTGCGACGGGTGCATTTGCACCCGTCGTGAATTTCAGTGTCTGCTAAGCAGACACTGAAATTCTTTGTGGGGGCCCCCAGGGGCCCCACGACACCCCATACCGCCATTCTGTTCCTGGCGGGCGAACCGCCAGGAACAGGATGGCGGTATGGGGTGTCGGAATCCCTATGGCGGCGCAGCAAGCTGCGCCGCCATGGAGGATTCTGCAGGGCAGCAGAAAACCGGCGGGAGACCGCTGGTTTTCCTGTTCTGACCGCGGCCATACCGCCGCGGTCAGAATGCCCTGCGGAGCACCGCCAGCCTGTTGGCGGTGCTCCCGCCGACAAGGACCGCCGGGGTCAGAATGACCCCCTAAGACCCATATTTATGCTTTTTGCCACATAACTGCACTAATGCAGTTTTGCAGCTAAAGGTTTAGCGCCTGGCTTGCGTCATTTAACAACACCTGCTGGGCGCAGTATTTATTGAATGGCGCAAGCTGGCACTAAACTTGGGCTAGCATTTCAGATGAAGACGATAGCCTAGTAGGGGTGGTGGTAGGGAAGGAGGGAGTTGTGCGTCAGAAAATGACACTAGCCTGGTTAGAGGCAAAAAAAATGGCTCTAACCAGACTAGAGCCATTTTGTGGTGCACAACCACCAAAAACATGACTCCTGTCTTAGGAAAGACAGGAGTCATGGCCACCACCCCAATGGCCAGCATAGGGAACAAGTGTCCTCTGGGCATGGCCATTGCACCCTGTGTCATGCAGGGGGCTCCAAGTTAGGGCCCCCAATGGCACAAAAAAATCAATACTCACCCAGACTTACCTGAGATGGGGGTCCCCCATCCTCTGGTGTCCCTCTGGTGGGGGTTTCCTGGGGCTTGGGGTGTGCACCTGTGGACCCATTCCATGGCGTTTAACCATGGAAATGGGTCCACATGTCCCCTAACGCCTGGTCTGACCCAGGCATTAAATAATGGTGCAAAGCAATCTTTGCACCATTATTTAGCCCCTCCTATCACCTGTGCATCATTTTAGCACTGGGGGATAGCACCATTTTTTAGATTGGAACACCTACCTTGCTTCTCATTGACGGAAGGTAGGTGCACGCATCCAAAAAATGGTGCAAACTGCTATATTTTAACATTAGACGTGTCTAATGTCAGTATATAAATATGGAGTTCATTTTGCTCCAAATTTGCGTAAAACAAATGATGCAAATTCAGCATGAACTGAGTATAAATATGCTCCTAAACTGAGACCAAAAGTCTAACTTTACTACAAGTAAAGATAGACTTTAGATCTAAACTTAGGGTCCAATTTACAAAGGTAAACTGAGACCAAAAGTCTTTTGATGTAAGTTCAGACTTTTGGATCAAAAGTCTAAACTTATAGTAAAGTTAGACATTTGGTGCAAAAGTCTAAACTTACACCAAAAGTCTAACTTTACTACAAGTAAAGCTAGACTTTAGGGGCCCTATTCACAAAGGTAAACTTAGACAAAAAGAGTACGTTTAGATCAAAAGTGTAAGTTTAGACCTAAAGTCTAACTTTGCTTGCAGTAAAGTTAGGGGCATATTTATACTCTGTTTGCGCCAAATGTGCGGAAAAATTATTGACGCACATTCGCCGCAAACTGTGCACCATATTTAAACTTTGACGCCCGAACCCACGGACGTCAAAATTCCTCAGTGTGCGTAATTTTTTGGAAGCAGGAAACTGCCTTGCGTTAATGACATGCAAGGTAGGCGTTCCCGCCCAAAAATGACTTTAAGGCCTGTACCCCTTATTTATACTCCCGCGTCAATTTGACGCACAGGAGTTGTCAGGCCTTAAAAAATGGCGCACAGCCTGATGTGCGCCATTTTTTAATGTCTGGGTGAGGGCAGCCGTTAAGGGATCTGTGGGCTCACTTCCATGGTCTCTGACCATGGAAGGAGTCCAGACGTTCCCTTCCCTGCCCCCAGGTACACCCCCTGCCACCCTCGCCCACCCCTGGAGGACACCCATGGATGGGGGACCCATCCCAGGTAAGTAAAGGTAAGTTAAGGTAAGTATGTTTTTTATTTTTTTAAAGTGACATGGGGGGGCCTAATTTGGGCCCCCCTGCATGCCACTGTGCCCAATGACCATGCCCAGGGGACAGAAGTCCCCTGGGCATGGCCACTGGGAAAGGGGGCATGACTCCTGTCTTTGCTAAGACAGGAGTCATTTTAATGGGGGTTGTGTGTCAAAAAATGTCTTAAGTCCGGTTTGAGGCATGATTTTTGCCTCAAACCTGACTTGCACCATTTTTTGACGCACAACCCCCATTTTCCTCTAAGCCGGCGCTGCCTGGTTTGAGTCATTTTTTTTTTACTCAGACCAGTCCGCAGCGCCGGCTATTGTCATTCCTTAAATAAGGCGCCCTCATGGAGCGTAGGAATGGCGTTAGCTGGCAGTAAAAAAATTTACACAAACCAGCGCCGGCCCTGGTTTGCGTCAAAAAGTATAAATATGAAGCTCAGTCTTTTGGTCTAAATTTACACTTTTTGTCTAAGTTTAAGACCAAAAGTCTAAACTGAGACCAAATGTCTAACTTTACTGATGGTAAAGTTAGAAGTTTGGTCTAAGTTTGTACTTGTGGTCAAAGTTTAGACCAAAAGACTAAACCTAGACAAAAAGTCTAGCTTTACTACAAGTAAAGTTAGACTTTAGGTCTAAATTTAGGGCCCAGTTCACAAATGTAAAATTAGACCAAAAGTTTAAGTTTAGACCAGAATTCTAACTTTAATATAAGTAAAATTTGACTTTTGGTGCAAAAGTGTATACTTAGACCAAAAGTGTAACTTTACTATGAGTAAAGTTAGACTTTTCATCTAAGTTTACACTTTTGGTCTAAACTTAGACTTTTGGTCTAAGTTTACCTTTGTGAATCGGGCCCTTAGACTTTTGATCTAAACTTAGATTTTTGGTCTAAGTTTACCTTTGTGAGTTAGGCCCTTAGTGTAACATAGCAAATTGGCTTGTGCTGAAGAGTTAGTCTGTGCATCACACATGTTTGTAACCCACAGTGAATAATAATCAATGTAGCGTGTATGCTGTGTATTAGAGAATATTTGTGTTAAGCTCTCTTTTTTACAGGTAATTAGTTTTTTTGTAATGTACTGATATTTTGTGTGAATCTTAAATTGTAATTTCAGTATGTACAGCCATTCGATGCTTAGTAAGATACACAACAATGCCAAGAACATCACCAGTAGACTACAGAAATGCATAACATGTCTCTTAAAGAACAATAACCCCTGGGGTACCTAAAGATACACATCACTGGTTGCTCTTCTTTGATGTATTAGGTGAGTTATCGATGTTGGTGCATTCTTCACTGAGAAATCAGTGCAAACCGCAATACGAGATGTGCAAGAGAGCGCAGGTATTTCAGTTGATTTTGCTGCTGCTTGAGTAGAAAATCTGCTAAAAAAGCAGCCCTCTGACTGCTCTTGTGGCGTTTGAGAAACCATGTCTGAAAGTTTCCTAGCAACCAAAATCATGCTAGGGGACGCCAAATCTCTTTTGTATATGCCAACTTGCTTGCAGAAACCTCATGTTGTATCCATTGCCATTGCATGGGAAAAAAATCTGCCACATGGCGATTGGCGGAATTAGCCCAGAACTCCACATTGAAAGAGTAACGCTAAGTCCACAAATTACTCCACTTCCACAAGCAGAATTAAGAATTCTAGATGGGTCACATATGCAAGGACATAGCCTTAAGGCATGCACTGTGTGTTCTAATTGATTGTAATGATGCATGTCTTGTAAGTAGGATGTCATGAACACAAAACACAGAAGAGACACTACAGCTCAAGGCTGAAGGCTATGTTTCATATGTGAGCATTTGCCACACAGGGCAATGCAATCGAGGTCCACATGTGAGTATAGCAACAATCCATGCATACAATGCAATCAGTACAAATTGAGAAAATCTAAAAACCTCTTGACAAAAATCTCGTTCATAGTACAAAATAGCAAATGGCGAGCTTCAGCCACCATTCAAAAAATATATTTAATAAAAAAACAGCCTCAGAATATGACGACACTGAAAGTGCACTGCAAGGCAAACAAAAGATACATGATTAAAGTCTCATATACCATTATTACAAAAATTACAAAATGGATCCTAGGAAAAAGATTTAGACAAACTTGCAGTTAAAGCTCTTAAAAAAATGAAGGCCCAGCTTTATGAGAAGTGGCACTGCACCCAGTGCAGCGCCACTTATCTTCACGCCCCTTAGCGCCCCAATAATGCCGCCATGTGTGTGCCCTATTTAAAATATGGCACACCATGGCAGCAATCAGGTGGACTAGCATCATAATTTTTTACGCTAGTCCGGTGCTTTGCAGGACTAGTGTGAAAAATGTTGGCGCTAATCCTGCAAAGCACCCAGAGTACCATTAAAAAAAATGGGAGCCTCTTTTTAACGCCAGCACTTAGCAGGTGTTAATAAATGCTGATAAAAATGATGCAAAGGAATCCCATAGATTCCTTTGTGCCATTTTTACGACCCCCCCTAGCGCCGGAATACCCCCCTTGCAGACATTATGCCTGGCGCAGCTTTTAAACTGAACATCGGAAAAAGTATCAATGGTTTTCTCCTTTAATTCAAACAAACTTATTGCATAATTAAAATTCCAGTAGAACAATAATTCTTCTATTTCTAATTACAAAGATTTCAGCGCGCATAAAACTCCTTAAAGAGTTTCCCCTCACCCCCCATCAGCCGGAACCCTTTTCGGACCACACTATCTAAACCTTGCATGTAAGTGCTAGCTGATACCAACTTTGATCGTAGGGCTTGTGCCGCTCCAGGGATTCAAAACTGCACATCTTCCCAAAACGTGGCTGTAGCCGGACGTCCGTCGACGACGGTCCCAGTACGGCTACAGGGGTCGAATTGACATACCCCCGGGGCACTCAAGAGAGCCTCGGGGACGTGACATCAGACGTAGGAGGTGTCGCGGGAGAAAAAGAAAGGAACGACGGACTCGAGGAAAGAGAGAGTCGAGAGACGGAGGAGATTGGAGGAACGCGACGGAGAGAAAGTGGGAGCCGAGAGCCGAAGAGTGCCAGAACGAAGTCCGACACGAAGGGAGAACCACGAGGGAAGGAGAAAAACTCCAGGACGCCTCCCGCCCCTGCCGAAGTAAAGTCGGGAGACCACGGAACAGCCGGCCACGTCCCCGGAGGGGCGTGGCCCCTACAGCTACATTCGTGCCGAAACTGGGAATTCTTGCCTAAGTGGCTAAGGGGGACAGGGGCAATAAAAGGGAATACAGGGAGGGTAGAGGGAAGGTCCTGCATGGAAGGGGAAACCCTGTGATACGAGGACAGCCACATTAATCTCCCCCCCCCCTTAACCTCACGGGAAAGCCCAAAGGAGAGAGAGAGAAGAGAAAGAAACTCACGAAAAGGGAGAAAACTTAGGAACCTCACGGGAAGGTGACGCTCACCAATTGAATCAAAGTTATCCCACCACAACCCCACATATACCTACCCTCTCACCCCTATTAACCCTCTATAGACCTTACTTACCTCTACACTTACCTATTTTCCGTTCTGCTTTTATTTTGGGGAACCCTCGGCTACTTCCACTCGAGACAAGACTGGACCCCTTCCAAATCAGGACCAGACCACAGCGGGACCGCGAACAGAGCCTGAGGAAGAGAAAGGAGAACTAGATGAACGTAACAGGAAATTAACTTGTGGAACAAAGAGAGATAAAAAGCCAACCTTAATAACAGCTAAATAAATAATTTATCCCCCTCAAAACTGTGCCTATCGAATTATTCCAATATCTTTTCCACTCGGAGATAAAGAACCCGTTACAGTGGTGTCAGAAGTGGGATATTGGAATAGGCGACAGGATCGATTGAGACCATGGAGGGTACTCCCACAATAGCCGACATGATGCAGCAATTAGCTGAGGGACAAAGACACCTGCAGATCGTGTGGGAGGAGCAGCAGAAAGAAGCAAAAGTGGAACGGGAGGCACTACAAAGCGCCCTTAAAAGTCAGGCCACAATCATGGCCAACAACCAGTTGGTACATGAGAATGCACTAAAAACCCTCACGGATACCATTGCGGCCACTCGAGTGCATCCGAACGTATTCAGCTCAGTCTTACAGAGGTATCAGGAAGGCGAAGATCCGGACGCCTTTTTTACCAACTTTGAACGCGTTGCCACTACTGCCACCTGGCCTCAGGATCGATGGGGCCAGTATATCGCTCCGTTATTGACGGGGACTCTCCAAGCCGCTTATCAAGCGGTAAACCCGGGTGGCACAACACCCTATCAGGACATTAAAAAGAGTATCCTGGAGCGGGTGGGCTTTGACACAGAACATTACCGGGTCAGGTTTAGGAAAGCCAAGTGGGGACCCTCCGAGAATCCCAGGGCGTTATACTTTCGGATTAAAGATTTGGGTCTCAAATGGCTAGGACCCATTGGGACTAATAGGGAAGATATCATTGAGGTTGTCCTCTTAGAGCAATATCTAGACGCCCTCCCCACCAATACCCGCAACTGGATCAAACAACACCTGAGCCCTGATACGAACACTACCATTGAGTTAGCCTGTGCCTTCCACCGCTCCCTCGAGTTCAAGACCCCCCTCTCACGTACACCGCCTAACCCCATCCGACAGAATCTCGGACAAACCTCGTCCCTAGGGCGAAGACCGGTAGAGGACCTAGGAAAACCTCGAGGGGCTGAGAGACCATACATACAGCAACCTCAATGTTTTAGTTGTGGAGAGTGGGGTCATATTGCCCGGGTTTGTCCTCTGAAAGCTGAAAAACCAGAACCTATGGAGATAGGAGTTACTAGGGGGAGGGTCTTCTTCACAGGGGGAAAAGAAACCCAGTACAAGAAGGAACTTTTCATCAATGGAAGGTTAACAGTGGCCCTCATCGACTCAGGTTGCAGTCAGTCCGTAATTAGGGCCGATTTAATAGACAGCCATGCCTTCCCTCTGGGACTCACTGTATCCATTTTTTGTATACATGGGGAAACAAGAGAATATCCCCTAATCTGGGCCACCCTTTCATGGGAAGGAAAAGAGACCCCCATAAGGATGGGTGTGGTTGAACGACTGGTTGAAGAAGCCATCATAGGAACAGATTTTAAGGACTTTTCAATACTTTTGGATAGTACAAGGAATAAAGAAGACATGAGTACCTGGTGGAGGAGCGCTCCCTTCTTTAACCTACAAATACAACCCCCGGTTGTTTGATACAAACCCACGAGAAGAGAAAAACAAGAAGCCAGGAAATCCTATGGGCAAGGGAACTCGAGCCACGATGGGGTAATTACACGGGTCCATACCCTTACCGGTCTTCCCCCCTTCCGCAGTTGTCAAAGAGAAGATCCGAGTTTGATCAATGCCTGGAAAACTGCCAGACCCCGAAACCCCAACGATAGTGGTCCGTCTTTTACGATAGATAAAAATCTGTTATATCGAATCACTGGCACTAACAGGCAAGAAAAGAAACAGCTACTATTACCCGAACCTTATAGGCTGCAGGTACTACACCTGGCCCACAGTCAACCAGGGGGTGGTCACTATGGGAGGGAAAAGACGGAAGAGTACCTGTTAAGAAGGTTCTACTGGCCTGGGGTCCTTTCTCAGATCAGAAAATTCTGTCAGCAGTGCCCTAAATGTCAATTGATCGATCCCGGCCCAAAGAGAAGAGCCCCATTGCAGCCCCTTCCCATTATTGACGTACCCTTTTCAAGAATAGCAATGGACATTGTAGGTCCTCTTCTCCCTTCTTCTAAAGGTTACCGTTATATACTAGTATTGGTAGACTACACCACCAGATACCCCGAGGCCATCCCCATCACCAGTATTAACACCAAGAGTGTTGCCAATGCCATGATAGGATTCTTTTCCCGGATAGGGTTTCCCCGAGAAATTTTAACAGACCAAGGTACCCAGTTCATGTCCAATTTAATGGCACAGATTTGTCAACTGCTGGGGATTAAACAGTTGAGGTCTGCGGTTTATCATACTCAAACGGACGGCTTGGTGGAGAGATATAACCGCACCCTGAAAACTTTCTTAAAGAAATCAATTTCAGAGTCAGGTAAAGACTGGGATAGGAAGCTCCCGTTAGTATTGTACGCCATCAGGACACATGAACAAGCCTCTACGGGACATAGCCCGTTTGAATTGTTGTTCGGCCGACAACCTAGGACGTTATTAGACATGGCAGCAGAGCTATGGGAGGAGGAAGAGGACGGGGAAAAAGCCCTCCTAGAATATACCAGCGACTTAAAATCCCGGTTACAAACCGTATGGGAAAACGTAAGGGAACATATGAGAGAGCCCAGGTTAAACAAAAGCGATATTACGAAAGGAACACGCAAATGCGAACCTTTACAGAAGGGGACAGGGTATTGGTGCTTCTCCCCAGTTCCGACAACAAACTGTTGGCAAAATGGCAGGGGCCATATAAGGTGATAGGAGTGGTAACTCCTGTTACCTACAATATCCAACTCACGACCAATCCCAAAAGGTCACAGATCCTTCATGTCAATCTGCTAAAAAGATGGGAGGAACCTATAGTAGGCCAGATCACGGGATGTTTAGTTAATACGGTTAAGGAACTAGAAATAGGATGGTGTGCCACTGACCGGCCTTCCGAAGACGAGGAACCCCATAGGAATACTGAAATCACGTCTCAACAGAACAGACAATTAACCCAACTCCTCAACGGTCACACCCATGTGTTTTCACCGACACCGGGTAAAACCACCCTATTACAACATCAAATTATAACTCAACCTGGTAAGATAGTTCGATTGCGGCCCTATCGTATCCCCGAAGCTAGAAAGGTTCTGGTAGAAAAGGAAATAGAGAAGATGTTAGATCTGGATATTATCGAGCCTTCCCAAAGTCCCTGGTGTTCTCCGGTGGTGTTAGTGCCAAAGCCGGATGGGTCTATACGCTTTTGTATTGATTTCAGACAAGTCAATGCAGTATCTCAATTCGACACGTATCCCCTTCCAAGGGTAGACGAACTCCTAGAGAAATTAGGGAAGGCCAAATACATGTCTACCCTAGATTTGACTAAAGGGTACTGGCAGATTCCTTTAGCACAAGCAGATAAAGAAAAAACAGCCTTCTCTACCTCCTCAGGCCTATATCATTTTAATGTTCTCCCTTTCGGGTTACATGGGGCACCCGCCACCTTCCAACGTCTCATAGATACCATCTTACGACCTCATACCGGATATGCAGCCGCCTATCTGGATGACATCGTCATTTATAGCGAAACTTGGAGTGACCATTTGTCACATTTAAATAAAATACTTACAGCCCTACAGAAAGCAGGACTGACAGCCAATCCATCCAAAAGCCGGCTGGCGTTTAATGAGATCTCCTACCTGGGATATCACATAGGGAGAGGTATCATTAAACCACAAATGAATAAAGTAGAGGCCATTTTACGCATAAATACCCCCACTACGAAAAAAAGAGATCCGTTCGTTCCTAGGCCTGGTGGGGTACTATCGGAGATTTATACCACACTACTCTACCTTGGCAGCTCCCCTGACAGATCTACTGAAGAAAGGGCAGCCCAAAAATATTACGAGTCTCAACCCAGCACAGTCCCATAGTTACCATACCTTACAAAGGTGTCTTACTACCCAGCCTGTTTTAAAGTGTCCTGAGTTTGATCTCCCGTTGCACCTGCAAACGGATGCCTTGGACGTGAGTCTGGGGGCTGTACTTTTTCAGAAAGATAAGGACGGCGTAAGCCACCCGGTAGTCTTTATTAGACGCAAGCTTTTTCCCTGGGAGCAGAAATATCCTATAATTGAACGAGAGTGTCTCGCCATCAAGTGGGCGATCGAAAGCTTACAATACTACCTCCTAGGAAGATCTTTTTTGTTGTATACGGACCACGCTCCTCTTACCTGGCTCTCGAGATATAAAGATACCAACGTCCGAATTCTGAGATGGTTCATGGAGCTTCAACCTTTCTCCTTCCAGGTTTGCCATCTCCCTGGTGATCTTATGGGTCAGGCTGATTATTTGTCCCGGTTCCCGGGCCCTCTGGGTCTCGAACAGCCCCATTCGAGGGAGGGGATGTGTAGCCGGACATCCGTTGACGCCGGTCCCAGTACGGCTACAGGGGTCGAATTGACATACCCCCGGGGGACTCAAGAGAGCCTCGGGGACGTGACGTCAGACGTAGGAGGCGTCGCGGGAGAAAAAGAAAGGAACGACGGACTCGAGGAAAGAGAGAGTTGAGAGACGGAGGAGATTGGAGGAATGCGACGGAGAGAAAGTGGGAGCCGAGAGCCGAAGAGCGCCGGAACAAAGTCCGACACGAAAGGAGAACCGCGAGGGAAGGAGAAAAACCCCAGGGCGCCTCCCGCCCCTGCCGAAGTAAAGTCGGGAGACCACGGAACAGCCAGCCACGTCCCTGGAGGGGCGTGGCCCCTACAGGTAAGTTCGTACCGAAACTGGGAATTCTTGCCTAAGTGGCTAAGGGGGGCAGGGGCAATAAAAGGGAATACAGGGAGGGTAGAGGGAAGGTCCTGCATGGAAGGGGAAACCCTGTGATACGAGGACAGCCACATTAATCTCCCCCCCTCTTAACCTCACGGGAAAGCCCAAAGGAGGGAGAGAGAAGAGAAAGAAACTCACGAAAAGGGAGAAAACTTAGGAACCTCACGGGAAGGTGACGCTCACCAATTGAATCAAAGTTATCCCACCACAACCCCACATATACCTACCCTCTCACCCCTATTAACCCTCTATAGACCTTACTTACCTCTACACTTACCTATTTTCCGTTCTGCTTTTATTTTGGGGAACCCTCGGCTACTTCCACTCGAGACAAGACCGGACCCCTTCCAAATCAGGACCAGACCACAGCGGGACCGCAAACAGAGCCTGAGGAAGAGAAAAGGGAACTGGATGAACGTAACAGGAAATTAACCTGTGGAACATAGAGAGATAAAAAGCAAACCTTAATAACAGCTAAATAAATCATGTATCCCCCTCAAAACTGCGCCTATCGAATTATTCCAATATCTTTTCCACTTGGAGATAAAGAACCCGTTACAGTGGCCTTCCATTTGCCCTATAAAATCCGACTTTCGATATCCCTTGTCGCTATAGCACACTATACATTTTGGAGAATTTTTGCCTGATACAAAGAGAATAAATGTACAAAGTTTCTACGACCCACAGCTTTATGAAATGCTCTTTTCGTGTTGGCATGCGACACAGCCTTACAAGAACTGTGATGTATATGATTCTCCTTATTTAGAATGTTGGGCATCATTTTCCCTAGTTAGGTGTTCGATGTCACAACCTGCAGCTGATCCTTACCAAGGAAGTGGTAATGTTATGAAACTTCCTAGGTTTATTCCCGTATAAGACTTTACGTTTGGAAACATCAATTTTCAAAACAGGAGCATCAGCAAACTACTATAAAGATGACAGAGATGTTAATTAAAATACAGGGAATTTTCCTGAAGCCAGCTTGTCCAATTGGAAGTATCATTTCCTCTGCCACACAAAAAAGTAAACGCACATGAATACTTGTAGCAATAATTTTCCCTACTCGGTCTAAGAGAGTGACTTGCTCCCCGACCAGGACGGGAGGAATACACAACACTGATAGCAAAACTCAAAAACTGGGGTGAGAAGGGTCGTCCAGCGAGTGGCCTCCCCCTTAATGACTGAACTGGGGATCTAGTGGGGGCCCACCACCCCAGAAGCTCTCATTCCCCTGATATAACCCTTAAACTGTTTTGTATAGTGGAGGTTATGTAAAGACAGAGATTTTAAATCTGCCAAAGGCAGCTGTGTTACATTATTAGTCCCATAAAACTTATCAATATGATTGCTCTATTCCTCTTCCTTATTTCGAATTGGGAGATATCTAACTCTATCCCCACAACATTTCAAAATAATCTCCCAGAATCTCTTCCTATCATTTCAAGAAGCAGTTTCTTTTAAGTCAATCAATTTTGGTCACACTCCTTCTTTTCTATTAATTTTTTGAATGTCTTACTTTTGCTTTTTAGGGGATCAATTCCTTTACCCTTTTCCACAGAGAAGGATGTGGGTTGACTTTCATTAATCTATTCATTTCTCAGGTTAATTTATGCAAATGGCTTAAAAGCTGACCTACGTGATGAAGCCTTTTCTTTAATAACAAAGTGCTTCATATACCGTCCATATTTACTAACATCTTTGGTGTGCCAGACACACGCACACCCTCCCTGGTGCAGGTCACGACCAGTGGCCATCACCAGGGAGGGCTTTTAAAAATCCTCTGGTGAGTCGCGCTGGAAGATATGTTTTTATTTAAAACTCCCTTAAGTGACACGGAAGAGCTTCTGTGTCTCCCCCAAAGCCACCACCTGCCCCTCTGTGACATCAGCGTGCCGCGATGCACGCTGATGTCACAATTTGTTTTCCCCACCAGAGCAGGAAGCGGAGATAAGGCCGCTTCTGCAACGGTGGGGAAAACCGGCGTGGTAGGGCCGCCCCACCTTTCAGCAAGGCCTTGTTTAAAAGGGGAGATTCTCCCCTTCAAACGAGGACTTCCTGAAATGGTTTCCTGGCTGTGGATCACAGTGGTGCTGCGATCCATTTCCCAGAAACCCCACTAGACACCAGGTATTAGACTTGGGGGGGATCGGCCCCCTGAAAATTAGCAGCCCCACCTCAGGGCATATTTTCTTTAAAAATATATGTTAAATAACCCCTGGGGGGCGCAATTGCACCCTCCCAGGGGTTAAAAAGAAATTGAAGAAAAAAAATGAAACTGACAGGGGGTCATCCATGAGCAGGGCTAACCGCCTGTGGAGGTGTTTTTTTTTTAACAGAAGTATGGTTTCCCTGGGAAACCATACAGCTATTGAATATATATATATATATCTTCACAACAGATGAGATTTTGCCCATCCAACGGCTGCACTGCAGAATGATAATGCCGCTGCCCCCACAAACAGGAAAGACGATTCTCAATTCACAATTGCTTGTCGATTTATTCTAAATAAAGTGCAAGTGCAGTACAGCTTCCAAAGTCTATGAGGGTCATTACAACCCTGGAAGTCTTTGACCGCCAGGGCTGTTTTGACGGAAGCACTGCCAACAGGCTGGCGGTGGTTCCGCTGGGACCGGCGGTTTCCGCCACTTTTGTCCCGGCGGTTTCAATCCCCCAGCCCAGGGGATTACGAGTCCCTCTCCCGCCAGCCTTTTCATGGCGGTTTGAACCGCCATGAAAAGGCTGGTGGAAAGGGGAGTCGCGGGGCCCCTGAGAGCCCCTGCACTGCCCATGCCACTGGCATGGGCAGAGCAGGGGCCCCCTGCCACAGCCCCAGTGAAAATCGCGACGGGTGCAACTGCACCTGTCGCAAAGCTGCAACACCGCCGGCTCCATTTGGAGCCAGCTCCCGTGATGTGGCCGAGAACCAGGTTTCCGCCCACCGGCCCAGCGGGGATCTCCAAATAGGCCCCGCGGGAGTGCGGCTGCATTGGCGGACGCCCGGCTGTTTCAACTCGCCAGGGTTGAAATGAGGGCCTATATCTGTAGACATTATCTAGCTATCTGTCTATCTATATATCTATCTATCTATCTATCTATATATATATATGTCTGTCCAAATTTCCTCTTTGCTTCAAGGACGGCCAGGACACCTCCAAAGTGCTATCAATATAAATAAAGTGTATTGTGGAGAAAAGTCTCCCCTCCAACGCGTTTCAGCTGTAGCCTTGGTCACGGATGGAGTGGATATACAAACACATCTATAAATAATACCAAACATAAAAAAGGGACTTCTGTCCACATCTCAGTGTTAACACCCTCACATTGGTAGCCATTTTAGAATGGTGCGATTATCCCGAGTCATATAAAACACTATTGGCTTTCATAAATGTAACAATAATCCATATCTCCTTAATTCATATACCAGTAAAATTATAAATATATAGACTTAGGCATACCCTGTTGATCACTTCCTTTTCTGTATAATACTTCACACTTTTTGAAAACCCGTCAAGCCCCCGTGGGCTGACCTGCCCAAGTGGGCAATCTTAATTCCATGTAATCCCCAAAAAAATTCTATAATTCATGATTCAACTGGATAGCCATAAATCGTATAATATATTTCAACCGGGAATTAGAATTCATAGCATATCCCTTATTTCATTATTTGAAACACCTATATTTTCATTGTCTATACATCTTCATCATGATTAAATGCACTTCCACCTAATTACACATAAAAACCAAATAAAAATTAGGTGAAAAAAATACCCACTACCCTAACTGCTAAATTAATAATATTAAAATTCATAATATTCTATACAATTAAGGAGGCTCGTATATTTGTGCAAATCTTTCATCTTTATCCCAAATGAATACACATTTCTTCACTGGAATTCAAGCCTAAAGGATCAAGTGTATCAAATTCTTTTATATATTTTGATTCATGTTCCTTATTCCCTCTTCGATAATTTATTTTCACCTGATCAATCACTGTAAATCTAAGTACGTGACCAAGGCTGTGGCCGAAACGCGCTGGGGGAGTCTTTTCTGCACAATAAACTTTATTTATATTGATAACACTTGGAGGTGTCCTGGTCTTCCTTGAAGCAAAGAGGAAATTTGGACAGTTATATGGGAGTTCTGGAGCCCAGCTGGGACCGCTGTGACACTTCTTCCACATTCTGGACTTCATTTGAAAAAAAAATATATATATATGTATATATATATATATATATATATATATATATATATATATATATATATATGTGTGTATCTATATCTATCTCTTTCTCTCTCTCTCTCTATATATATATATATATATATATATATATATATATATATTTATATATATATATATAGATGACTTTTGTTAATGCATGTGTGATAGGCCCCCAGGAAAACCACACCCACATATAAAAGTGAAAAGTGATCTCTTTACACATTTATAGACAGATATCACATCTCATTGGATGACTGCTGCTCAAGCTCTTACTTGGGTTATGGAGGACAGCTCTGACTTACGATCAGAGACTGAGACAGCAGACACTGAGACAGAATCTGAGGGACAGAACAGTGGAGCAGACTCTGGGAGTGATTTTTGAGTTGGAGGAGTCCCATCCAACAACTCTTCTTCCAATGTTTCTGAGGGAGGTGAGATGTCATGCTGTCCCTTCGCAAGCACGGTCTGTGCAGCGGGACAATTGAGAGTTAGCCCAACCCAGAGAGCAGGTGCATGTGGTGGCAAGCACAGAGAGAGTGCTCTCTTGGGAGCTCCCCAATTTAGTTCAGCCCCAAATTTCACTGCCCAAATCGAATTGAATAGACATCAAAATTATGTATCACCAAAGAACCTGGTTTTGTAAGGCAGGCACCTAAGTTTTTGGTCCTGGGCTCAGCAGCCATATAGGGAAACCTACCAAGCCCAGACATTTCTGAAAACTAGACACCGTGGGGAGTCCAGGGAAATGTGGCTTGTGTGGATTCCCCAAAGTTTTCTTACCCAGAATACCTTGCAAAGCTGAAATGTTGAATAAAAGCTATATTTTTCCTGCATTTCTGTCACACAAACTACAGGAGTATGCTGGGATCCACAAAATGTGTACCACCCAGTGTTTCCCCACCTTTCCTGATAAAATGCTACCCCACTTGAGTGTCTGTACCAAATGCCTCCGTCAAGAACGGATCACCCACAGGTCAACAGTTGCCCTCATGTAAGAACTAACATGACCACTAGGCCTACCCACACAAGTGAGGAGCCATTTTTATAGGGAGACTTGGGGGAATGATGGGTGGAAGGAATTTTGTGGCTTTCCTCTGATTCCAGAACTTTTCATCGCCGAAATGTGCAGCAAACATGTTCTTAGCCCAATTTTGAGGTTTGCAAAGGATTCTGGATGACAGAATCCAGTGAGAGCCCAACAAGTCACCCCACACGAGATTCCACAAGGTGTCTACTTTCCATACATGTATAGGTTTGGTAGGTTTCCCTAGGTGCCGGCTGGGCTACAGCCCAAAATCCACAGCTAGGCACTTAGCAAAAAACACATCATTTTTCTATGGGAAGATGTGATGTGTCCATGTTGGGTTTTGGGGCATTTCCTGTCACGGGTACTAGGCCTATCCACACAAGTGAGGTGCCATTTTTTATTGGGATACTTGGGGGAACAGAGAATAGAAGAACAAGTGTTATTGCCAATTGTCTTTCTCTACAATATTGGCTTCCAAATTTAAGAAAGTGTTTAAGAACTAAATGCCACATGTACGAATATTAGGTTTTGCGACTCGCAAATTGCGAGTCTTATCAACTTGCAATTTGCGAGTCACAAAACCTGATGTACAACAGTGTCAATGACACTGTTTGCGATTCCCAACGGGTTTACAAATGACCTACCTTGGGATAGCAGACTACCATGTCTGTGACTACTTTTAAACAAAGCAGGTTTTTTTTTAAATGCAGCCCATTTTCCTTAGAGGAAAAGGGGATGCATTTCAAAAACGAAAATGAAAAGTTTTCTTTTCATTTTTTGATAGCAGGCAATGGTCCCTAGGACCACTGCCTGCTCTGAAAAAATATTTTCGCTACCATTCACAAAGGGGAAGGTGTCCCATTGGGCCCCTTCCCATTTGCGAATGGGTTAGCACCAATTTGAAATTGGTGCTAACTGCGATTGTTTTGTGACCGCATTCACAGTCACAAAACAATCCTACATTGCACTGTGATACGCAATTAGGAAGGGAACGCCCCTTCCTAATTGTGACTCGCAAACCTATTTTGCGATTTGGTAAATAGATTACAGAATCACAAAATAGCGTTTGTACATACCAAAATGTTTTTTTCCTGACGTAAATGGCCCACTTCTGCGAAGCGGGCCATTTGCAACAAGAAAATTGGTACGTACATCTGGCCCTAAGTCATTTAGAGAAATGCCCTGTAATTCACATGCTAGTATGGGGACCCCCAAATTCAGATATGTGCAAATAACCACTGTTTCCAAACTCCTTTCTTGTGCCCATTTTGGAAATGCACAGGTTTCCTTTATACCTATTTTTCACTCTCTATATTTTACCAAATGAATTGCTGTAGACCCGGTATACCATGAAAACCTATTGTAAGCTGCAGCTTATTTATTGGCTCTGAGTAGCTTGGGTTCTTGATGACCTATATATCCCCGCAGCCATGAGGGTCCAGCAAACATAATGGTATATGGCTTTCAAAAATCTATCGCAGATGGAAAAAGTTAAGGAAGAAAACATGGTCAGAAAGGGCTGTTTTTTCAACTCAATTTCAATATTTTTTTATTTCAACTGTTACTTTCTGTAGGAAATCTTGAAGGATCTACACAAATGATCCCTTGCTGAACTCAGAATGTTGTCTACTTTTTGGAAATGTTTAGCTGTCTGGGATCCACCTTTGGTTTTAGCCCATTTCTGTCACTACCTGGAAGGAGGCTGAAATGCCAAAACTCTGTTGAAAAATGTGGTTTTCTGATTCAAGTCTGCCTGTTCCTGAAAGCTGGTAAGATGGTGATTTCAGCACTGAAAACCTTTGTTGATGCCATTGCAGGGAAAAAAACAGATGTTTTTTTCTGCAGCATTGTTTTCATAAAAAAAAATAATAATAATAATTTGCTGTAGTTTGGCTGATTCCTTGGTCTCCACTAGGGAAACACACAAACTTTGGGTACCATTACAATCACCAGAATGTTGGAAAAAAAGGATTCAAATTTGGCATGGATAGCTTATGTGCACAAAAAGTTATGGGGGTCTAAGCATGAACTACCCCAAATAGCCAAAAAAGGGCTCAGCACTGGGGGAGGGGGCTTAGGGGGAGAGCGGTCCGGCATCTAAGGGGTTAAGAGTGTCTGGATGCATGAATTGTTTGTCCAGTATTATTGCACTTAAGGATTGTTTTAATTTATAAATTAAGTTGGGTCTCCAGTGGGTTGTACCGCTGGATTTTCAAACCTTGCTGCAGCTTCCTTAAGCTTCCAGATGCCTATTCCATCCAGAACGAAAAGGAAATAACTTTATGGTCACTTTGAAAGGGCAAGAGCAAGACAGATCACAGTTTTGCACTAGTGTAATGTAACAAAATTGTTGCAAACCAGTCTAAAGTATTGATAAACTATTTACCACCCAATGCAAATCTTGCTTTGCACCAAAACGTAGCCCTACAGTAAAGCAAAATTGTTTTTTTTTTTTTTTTTTACTTTGAATTAAGGAGGCATCCCATGGGTGATACATTGGTGTTTACATGTAACCACTCATGGATTTTGATGCAAAGCTCTGTCTAAAATGTGTGACAGGACCCCACACCACAAAAGTATGTGTCCTAGAAGCAGGTGAAAACTTTGAGGAATGTTTTCTCAAAACCTTTCCACTTTTGCTCTGTGCTGTACTATACAGCACCCATGCACACTTGGAAATATGTTATACCATGTCTAGGCATAGTAATTTTGTGATAGACGTTTAGCCTCCCAATGCAAAATGTATGCTTGGTATCTCACACACACACACACTCTCTCTCTCTCTCCCTCTTTCTCTCTCTCTCTCTCTCTCTTCTACTGTGGTGGAGGGGTGTGTGTGTGGCAGAAGACAGCCTAAAATCCTAAGAAAGGGCACTGTTCTGCATTCTTCCTTTCTTTCTTTCTTTCTTCCTTTCACACAATGAAGTGCAACAACTGTGGTAGCTGTGCTGCACTGAGGGAATTTTTTGCAAACTTGTTTCCAAGAACTAATGCCGTAACTACTCACAATTAATCAAATTGTATTGGAAAATGTGATGTGCTTGTTAAAGCATTCTACAGTGATAGCACACAATGCAATTGTAACTGGCAGTCAGCTGTGCCCTCCCTTAGAGGAAATGCATCAGTGTCTCATGTATCACTATATTTTGCTGCCTATTTATCTTTGTGCATGGGACACAGAAATGCTAGATGAACTTGGTGCTCTCTTCTTTTGAAGATGTGGTGTGGGTAGTAGATGTGTCCTGCACAGCATGCATTATATGCTCTAGTTTTTCTCCTTTGTCTTTATTAGAATAATATTGTCTTTCCTCTAAGCATCACTCAGCCCACATGTTTCATAATGGGTGAAGTATGAAAGGGATATTTCTTAGTTATTCATCTACTGGTATGACATTGCAAGTTTGGCGCTTTGCGTTTGTTGATTTAGCTTTAATTGCATCATCAGGGATTTCAAGCAAA
This sequence comes from Pleurodeles waltl, assembly GCF_031143425.1. Lineage (NCBI taxonomy): Eukaryota > Metazoa > Chordata > Amphibia > Caudata > Salamandridae > Pleurodeles > Pleurodeles waltl. The sequence continues at coordinate 945,750,102 of NC_090440.1, forward strand.
TGTCACTCTAGTGGCCGGAATTGTTCTTGTATTCTGTTTTATTCTTCCACCTCACTACCTTGTGCTTCGGTTTCATATATCTTTGAAAGAACCTCAAATACTTCTAAAACTGCTTTCTGCAGAAACGAAATTAGCAGATGAATTATATTTCTGCTGAAACTCAGCTGCCAGAAGGAGTTTCATATTTGGATCTGCATATCCTTTAACCCTTGCACTGTGTGTTCATTAGGCACATGGTCTGAAGACGGTTGCGGCTAGACATTGAGGGACATATTTGGTATTTGCTAATGGTACACACAGCTGCAGGCTGTGCATTCTGTTTATCACTCAAACGTTGCTACCAGCTTTATTTTCTAGGTCAATTTCTGGTTCCTAATTGCTGATTTTTTATTATGCTGAGTTTTTTGTTCTTATGTTTGTAAAAATTGATTTGCGATGCACATACCAATAATTTGTGGTGCTGTTTGTGTGTCAGACGTTGGGATGTGTTAGGAATAGTTAGATCCAGCACCTCTCCTGTAATTCAGCGTGAAAAGGTTGCTATACTGAACCACCAAGGGGCAGCAACGAGCACTGGCCTGCAGCTGTGAGCTGCACATATTGGCCCTGGGCTAGAGGCAGGAAGCATCAAGGTACATTTTACCTTCTCTCTGCGTCGCAGGTAATCATTGCACTATTCTTTCCATCTTAGCTTCAAAGATTCTGGGCCTCATTTATTAGGAAATGGCGCAGCAGGGTGCCACAAGCAATATTGCTGCACCGAGCTGCGTCAGTTCCAAAACTCAGAAATGCGCTGTATTTTCAAGCATGTGGCACATCCCTCTGTTAACCCCTGCACCAGTGCTAAATCAGCTGGCTAGTGCCAATGCATTCACCCTTGTGCCATGGTGCAAGGATGCCTGTGTTGCAGGGGTGATTTTATATGTACAGGAATAGACACCTTCCTGACTATAAACAATCATTAATAACAATTTGCTCCTTCCATGTGTACTGTGGAATACAGCAGACTTAGAAAGAGCAAAAAACAATGAGAAATACAAATATTTCTCCTCATTGTGCCACTCTAGCGTCACCCCTGGGGAGGTGTTACTTTTTGGCGCTGCCTCAGGTTTACAATTTCTCGTAAATGTAGGGCAGCGTCAAAAAGCAATGGGTGTTGCGGGAGCACACGCACAGCACCACCTATTGCATGTATGTTTGCTGCAGAAAACTGCGTGGTCCGGCCCATATTTACAAGGTGGTGTAAAGCCACAAAAAGTGGCTTAACACCACCATGTAAATACGGAGCAGGGCACAGCATCACTGGAGCATCGCATAAAGTGACGCTCCGTTGGCACAATGGCCTCGTAAATGGGGCCCGCTGTTTCATAGAATGCCAAGGAAAGACAATGTATGTTGTGCTGTTCATGGGATAAGTATTCTGAGGAGTCACTCAAGTAAAATTATTCCTGGAGTGGTACTACTAGAAACTGCTATGTCAACACAGCAGTGGAAGGTTCTGGAAGCTGTAATGGCCTGCACACTTAAAAGGTGACCTTTAGACACCGATGAGGAAAATATAGTCCTTTGGAACAGGGATCCAGATCCTCCACGGTTAAGGGTCTCAAGTCATTTGATTAATTCTGATGTTTAGCTGACAGCCTCAATTTCTTCCCAGGAGGTCCGCAGAAGGTTTTAAGATACAGTGGCACTTTCTCCATCAGCGTACTCAGATAGGAAGGGTCGCGCGCTGCTTATGTGACCTTGACGCACTGAGGGGGACAAGGTTAATGGCGTGATTTCTGCGGCGCATATTTTGGATTATTTTCAGATTTTAAAGATAGTTTCTTCATCATGTTTACAGCGGCTCTTGCAGCTCCTATGCTAGATCAATTTGTCGAGGCTGAGAAGTGGTCAAAAAGATAATTAAAGGAAAGAAACGTAACTTGGTCTGGACTGCAACGTATTACCTGAGAGTGCGGGCGCAGGACGATATTTCTTCAATACTGCAATTCTGTGGTTTTCTGAAATACAAACATGAAAAAGTCTGCGCGTAGAAAACAGGTCCAGGTTCACAACATCCATTAAGAATGACGCATTCTGCTGTTGTACCCACAATTTGAAGGGCGAGACATGAACTTCTGTTGAAATGTACAGTGTTACACTGAAATCCTTCCTCTGGAACCTGTTCTGTGCTCAGTTTTCTGAACCGAAGAAAAATGGTATTTTTCCATTTTCCATCCTTCTCCTTTATAACCGCCTTTCGTTGAAACCTGCCTTCCCTTTTTGGTGGCATGCTAAAATGGCTGCCTACTCTCATCTCAATGTAGCGAGGATCCTGGGCTTGTAAAACTAATCCCCCCTGAAGATCACATAAAAAAGAAGACAGGAACCGAACTATAACCGATGAACTGGCTGGGTTTATGCTCATCCAGTTCTACAAACAGTTCTGGTTGAGGAGCAGTCCAAATTGTTCATTCAAATACATATGTAACTTCCTGCGGTAAAATATGACCTTCCTGTCCACTGTGATATAAGTGCTTGTAAACTGAAATATTTGTAACCGAGGCAGTGGGAAAACTGTGCTGAAAAATTAAGTATATTTTGACCTCTTAGGGAATATCATATTAGTGAAGAACTATTGCTAGAAGCTCGCCCAACCACTCCCTAAGACCCTGGGCTCCCATTTTCAGAGACATAAGGGGTCACGGTCATTTACTGGTTTGTTTTACTATTTATTTTCAGGGTTTCTCCTGATCTGGTAACATTTTAAATATCTTCACTGGGTGAGAGAAGGGGCCTTTCAGCGTAAAGTGGAGAGGAGTGGCATTGAACTCTTCAATGCCTCATCACACATAGAGGGGCTTTAGTTGGGTGTTACTTATAAGCATGGTCTTAGCAGATGCTCCTACCGTTCTCGTAACAAACTAGCAACAGCTACTGATTCTGCTGCCGCATCCTGGGGAGGTTGAAAACCCCCTGGTGAGTGTCGGCTGTGGATAACCTACACACACAACACGCCTGCCAACTTATAAATAAATGTCACCGTGTGAAGAAGAGAGAGCCACCTAAGAGGCTTTCTGTCTTCCACCAACCCCCCTTTAAAAAAGGGGTCACTGAGGCCGTTGCTGATGTCCTGGGGTGTTTTCACACCCTTGAATAGACATTGGATGCTTACAGTCTCGCAAAACAAGCAGGAAAGCCACTCTGTGCAGTAACTAGCAACTAGTTTTCCCTTCTACCGTGTGATTTCGGCTCCTCACCAGGTGACAGTGTAAAGGGAGCCAAAATAGTGTTATACTTGGTGACACTGTGTGAGATGGCAGGTCCTACAGAAGCTAGAAAACCACACTATGTAGGGAATTCCACCCCCCATTGTCTTTTACTGTGAGACTTCGGCTCTTCACTAGGAGGCTATGTGAAGAGGGCCAATATCATGTGACACAGTGGTACTATGTTGAGAAGCCTTCTTCTCTTACCTGTGTGTTGAAATAGGAATCCACTCTCAATGAAAATGGTAGAGACAAGATACTCAGGCCTCTGAATCCAGCCCTCATTTTCATTTTGGAATGCATAGTGACAAGGGCTTAGCACCTACACCCATTATTTTAGCACATTAATTGACGGCCACCTTGTTCACTACATGCAAAAGACAGGGGAGAGATTTTGACAGATATGACTATTGAGACAGACTGCTCTGTGTTGTGATCTGTGGGTAATCTGCAGGGCACAGGTTTGAAATCTAGTTGTGCTGATTCAGACGTTCATCCTCCCAAGGTCAGTATTGAAACTAGCATTTGGTAAATTAATAGTAACAGTTGCTAATTTGATGGGTGAAAAGTGGAAAAACTGCAAGAGCTACATGACAAAGTTATTAATATTAAAGCTATACAAATGAAATCACATGCGTGGATGGAATTTGTGAAAGAACTGCGAGTGAAACGAGCCATTCTGAACCTGCAAGACCAAGTGAAGCCTGAAGCTGGAATACATAATGGGCAGGCCGAGGACAAACCCATGGAGGGATGGAAACAGAAGGAGGTAGTAATTGGGCCTAGACGGAGACTGAGAAGGGGAGAGAAGGTAAAATTAAATGCCCAGATTCAATATTTGTATGTATATATTTTATTTAAACACTTCATTTTACATTTCACGATACAGAACTTTGGTTAGATATTGTAATTGGCAATCATCACAAAAGGTATCATTTGGAGACATTCAACTCAGAACCTAGCTCTCTGGCATGCGATGTGTAGGCTTATTCCAAAACATCTCTTCAGTGACCTGAAAGAGTAAAACATGTCTCTGGAGAGTGAAAATGGTTATTCTGTAGGAATGACTTATAAATGAGAAAGAAGCAAAACAGGAGGAAGATTGAGAAAGAGAAAGGATCGAGCCCAGATGTCCATTTTTTCAGCAAATGTGAGGTAATGCCATGAATTAGTATTTGTGTAAACACAAATTTAACATGTAAGGTCCTCATTCAAAGTTCACTTTATTTAAAGTGGGGAGATACCGGGTCTGGAATTACTGATTCCAGCTTCTATCTCACCACCTCAATCCCATCGTTATGGTTTTAAGCTGCCGGAATTGGAAATAATCTGCCAAACACAGCGTTGCAAGGTTCTTGCTTTGATGTTTCTTCTCATTATAGGGACTTTTGCACCGAGATATATCAAGGTCTGTGAGCAGAAGATAAATGTGAGTGGGGGACCACAGGTGGTCACTCTGGTGTTGGTGGGGTTAGCGTTTTAGTAGGGTGTCCAGCATCAGGCCAGGTTTTAAAGCTGCTGGATTGTGCATTGTATGAGTCCTCAATCTTTTAGAGGGGGGGGGGGGGGGTGGCAGCCTGTTTCAGACACCCCTGGTTGCGACGCTGTGTTCTGCCCAGTGGTTTTACCTGATGTGTTTTTGGGAGCAGTGCAAGAGGGTTCGCCTCAGATCTGGATGGAATGAATAAAGAATGTGTGCAAGTGTAGATGAGTAGTGAGAGGCAAACACAAAGCAGGGTGGTTTGTAGGTATTAGAAAGAAAGCTAAAGTGAGCCGTAGAATTGATAGGAGACCACATCTCATTGCTGTCAAAGGAATATATGTGTGTCACCATAAGGGAAGCAATTCCCAAGAAACTGAGTAAAATTATAGTACAAATTACTGTGAAAAGAATCTAAAGAATAGATTGGTCTAAAACTGATCTTTGTTCGATCTGTCTTGTCTTGTCAGAGTATTGCTTTCCTCAAACAATTATAGCAAATATACATACATAGAGGGGATTTTTGTCAGTGGATTCAACCATTCTACTGTTAAAATGTCATTCACATTTTCCTTCAGCCCACCAAACCATATAGCGTGGGGCAGTGTGTCAGCCATCTTTAGCCATTGGCTTCCTTTAATATTAATATTCCCAAAGGTGTGCACATTGTTCACATTTGCCTGCAATATTTCCTTTCTCTTCAGTGGCACAACTGGTTCCATTTTTTAAAATTTTATTTATGTTTTATAAACTTTAAATACATGCTATTTATTTTGCCTGTGTTTTTAATGTTGATGCTATAAGGTGTTCTAGTAACTTAACATCGAAGCAGCCTGATATGATAGTGCTTTCTAACCTGCTGATATATTCTTGTCTGCTTTACAAATATTAAAACACAAGAAGAGAGGTAGGAAAGATCTGCCCTTCTGACAATCTCCTAATCTAATACTCAAACCACACACTAAGGCAGGGCAAGTGTGTGACTGACACCGCTAGTTTCTGGAGCCCTAATCTCCTCTACACTAATTCGCCTCTATTATCCCTGCGTGGACAGATATTATTTATGGATGTAAAGGCCTCACCTGCGTGATGGTGGCATGCGTCATCCTTGGTCAGTCCGGCCCATCCTGTTAAAATGATACTAACTCAGCAGTCTCAATCTTACCCTGATAAACACTGTTGTGAAAAGAGAGCTCAGAATAAAATATGTTATGGTAAATGTAGGGAACCAGATCTCAGTATAATAAAACTGCCTTCGTGCATATCCTAGATATCTCCTTTGTTAGTTGGATTGCACATGGTAGAATTAAAAAGTGGTTCCTCCAATCTCAGGAGCGTCCTTAGAGGGGTGCCTAGGAGTGATAAGGATTCACCACATTCCCATGTCCATTAATAGCAACATGTTTCGACGCAGCAAAAAAAGGGTACCGACCTGGATGAAAAGTATTGCTTCCAGGTAAAGGGTCAGTGCACGTCCATCACGAGGTCTCTACTGTCTGTCATACATGTCTAAATCATGCATAGCTGTATGACTAATTCTTACCTAGTCCTTGGCAGACCTTATATCAAAATAACAAAAAATGAATACATAGGTCCAAAAATAAATAGTAGAAAATAGGCGATTACATAAAAACCATACTGGTATGAACCGTTCGTAAAAGTACACACTGAAAAAAAGCACATGATCCACAAGTACAGGGAGTGCAGAATTATTAGGCAAATGAGTATTTTGACCACATCATCCTCTTTATGCATGTTGTCTTACTCCAAGCTGTATAGGCTCGAAAGCCTACTACCAATTAAGCATATTAGGTGATGTGCATCTCTGTAATGAGAAGGGGTGTGGTCTAATGACATCAACACCCTATATCAGGTGTGCATAATTATTAGGCAACTTCCTTTCCTTTGGCAAAATGGGTCAAAAGAAGGACTTGACAGGCTCAGAAAAGTCAAAAATAGTGAGATATCTTGCAGAGGGATGCAGCACTCTTAAAATTGCAAAGCTTCTGAAGCGTGATCATCGAACAATCAAGCGTTTCATTCAAAATAGTCAACAGGGTCGCAAGAAGCGTGTGGAAAAACCAAGGCGCAAAATAACTGCCCATGAACTGAGAAAAGTCAAGCGTGCAGCTGCCACGATGCCACTTGCCACCAGTTTGGCCATATTTCAGAGCTGCAACATCACTGGAGTGCCCAAAAGCACAAGGTGTGCAATACTCAGAGACATGGCCAAGGTAAGAAAGGCTGAAAGACGACCACCACTGAACAAGACACACAAGCTGAAACGTCAAGACTGGGCCAAGAAATATCTCAAGACTGATTTTTCTAAGGTTTTATGGACTGATGAAATGAGAGTGAGTCTTGATGGGCCAGATGAATGGGCCCGTGGCTGGATTGGTAAAGGGCAGAGAGCTCCAGTCCGACTCAGACGCCAGCAAGGTGGAGGTGGAGAACTGGTTTGGGCTGGTATCATCAAAGATGAGCTTGTGGGGCCTTTTCGGGTTGAGGATGGAGTCAAGCTCAACTCCCAGTCCTACTGCCAGTTCCTGGAAGACACCTTCTTCAAGCAGTGGTACAGGAAGAAGTCTGCATCCTTCAAGAAAAACATGATTTTCATGCAGGACAATGCTCCATCACACGCGTCCAAGTACTCCACAGCGTGGCTGGCAAGAAAGGGTATAAAAGAAGGAAATCTAATGACATGGCCTCCTTGTTCACCTGATCTGAACCCCATTGAGAACCTGTGGTCCATCATCAAATGTGAGATTTACAAGGAGGGAAAACAGTACACCTCTCTGAACAGTGTCTGGGAGGCTGTGGTTGCTGCTGCACGCAATGTTGATGGTGAACAGATCAAAACACTGACAGAATCCATGGATGGCAGGCTTTTGAGTGTCCTTGCAAAGAAAGGTGGCTATATTGGTCACTGATTTGTTTTTGTTTTGTTTTTGAATGTCAGAAATGTATATTTGTGAATGTTGAGATGTTATATTGGTTTCACTGGTAATAATAAATAATTGAAATGGGTATATATTTTTTTTTGTTAAGTTGCCTAATAATTATGCACAGTAATAGTCACCTGCACACACAGATATCCCCCTAATATAGCTAAAACTAAAAACAAACTAAAAACTACTTCCAAAAATATTCAGCTTTGATATTAATGAGTTTTTTGGGTTCATTGAGAACATGGTTGTTGTTCAATAATAAAATTAATCCTCAAAAATATAACTTGCCTAATAATTCTGCACTCCCTGTATAATAATTGTTTGCATTCCTTGTGATTGCACAACATTGTGTCAAATATGCTACACATGTGTCTGTACAAACTTACTCTACAGCCATCAGGGTTATGCCTCATCGGTCGTTATGTAGTGGCACCTCACCTGTAGTCACACACTAAAGAATAAAAATAAACATAAATAATAAAAATAATTGCTTGCTTTCTCATTAGGCCTGGCCTTGGACAATCCCTGTATCAGTCAGTTCATTAAATCTAGGAATTATAAAACCTAACCTCCTTAAAATCAAACCCAATCTGTGGGTGGTCTAACATTCTCAAAAGGACGAGAGGTTTGAGAGAAATGAAATGACTAATATCTCTCTCACTGTATGTTTGTACATTGCAAAGTCCACAATAATGCGGGAACACCCTGTCATATCAATATTGTACCTCCTAACCTATATGTACCAAGTCAGGTGCCCCAGTATGGCACGTCCAATACAGGACCAGTAATCACATTCTGTAATTTAGGGTTCTAATAATCCCTCTGTGTCCCGAGATGGGACTACCTAATGTAGCATTTCCATTTAGTCATTAAATGCCCCATCACACAAACACTGCAAGCTCAAAAGGCTCCATGTGTTTTTTTTTTAATCACTCAGAGACTTAATTACTCACACTCATGTTACAAAGTGCACAAAAAATATTAGGCCCCGGTCCCCTACAGGTATTTTATATCACTGGTAATATGACATATCATGTAGTAGAGATTGTTTGGTAATGTAAATAATAGGCTCCATCCACAGCTCCAAGAATGCATGGTGAGTAGCGGAACTTAGTTAGCCCACCTCGCATCCCCTGGAAAAACTGATAATCAGGCCTCAGTGCCCGTTCATTGCATTTCATCACTGATAGTATGGTCTCCATGTGGTGAGGATTAAAATATGTATTCAGTCCCAGGCATACCCCACCTCTTCCTTACTTCATCAAGTTGTAGATCCAGCATCTTACACCTATTATCATGCCTCCAAAGTGCTGCAATGTCCTTCTGCACCGCAAGGCAGCCTCTGCTAAAAAAGCATTGGTCGTGTCACGGGGGTGCATCGGGCACCTAAGCCCGCTGGGAAATGTAGTTTGTGTGGTCATAAACGCTTAAACCTGTGAAGGGGGATGGTATAATTTCTGACCATCCCATTCTGTTATTGAGTGTGGCAATGTTGACATGGGTTGAAACAAACTTCCAAATAAACTAGTGGAAGAAATATTACTTTTATTTCTTTTGTCCAAGTTTTTTCATTTTATTATGTTTCACACTTGCTGTATTGATATTCTCCTAAACATTGTCTTTTGAAAGAACATATAATTTATTGTTTTTTACTTTTTATGTCAGATTCTAGAGAAATGTATCTTAGCATTCAGGCATGCTGGGGGTTGGGTTCCTCTTCGATAGTACTTATCCGGTATACATGGAACACTATAGGTCCAAAAACAAAATTCAGATCTAGTTCTCGCAATAGGATGAGTGATACTAATGCAGTGATCACATGATGTCTTTCAAACTAATGTCATTCTTTCTGAAAGAATGGAGGATACATCCTCAACAAGTGTGTCCATTTTTCATGTTAGGATTGCTACTAAATGTAATCTATCCATTAACGTCACTCCAAAATCGAGGGGTAATAATAACCCTGTTGGGGCTAAACATCATGAGATGCACATTCTGAAAAAGGTAGTCAGATTCCCAGTCCCTCCTGTGTTGTGTAAGACTCAAAACTGATTGGGGATCCTGAGTGGGAGACTTCAGAGTACATGTTTGTCTTGTATGTATCTGGGGCCATGGGATATTGTCATTCAAACCTCCAATATCAGTTTGAGGGTGGTACACCCACCCTTGCTCCATCCTTCCTCCAGGCATGATATCGATAGGCAGGGTGTTCCTGCTTTATTGTAGGCTTTACAATGGACAAGCATAAAATGAGGGAGATGCTATTCATTTTGTTTCTCCCAAATCCTTTGTCCCTTTTAGAAAGTTAGATCACCCATAGATTTGGTTTGATTTTAAGAAGGTTAGGTTTTATATTTCCTAGGTTCCTTAAGTTAAAGGTCACATGCTTTAGAATAAGGTTATGCTGTTGCACCTGCATTCTGATTGTCTCCCGGGTTACATTTCTATTGGATGCAGGACGTAGGGTTTGACTTCTGAGTGGTTGATATGGCTAGGGCTGTGATTGGTTCCTAGAGCTAGGGCTCCCACTAGCTCTAGAGTTTATCATGATAACCTCACCTCGGTTGTCACCAGGCATGGCATTGAAATACTTCCCTCATAGGATAAAAAAAAAAAAAAAAACATCCTTCTAGCCGCACACTCTACATGGAGTAGTATGCTACTCATCTAGGCAAGTGCTTCAGTAAGCGCTATATAAATACTGTGATATAATACAATACAAAGGGTAGAATTCAGTACCCTCTCTGTGGTCCACAAGGCCTTACCTATCCTTTTACCTCGCCTAACTGATGGTACCAAATTAGAAGGTCAGATGCCTAAGGACAGCAAGGAATTCCAAGGTGTGGGAATAGGGATGTTTCAGTTCCCACACTTGCAAGCTGACCTCTATCCATCAGCAAAGCAGTGGTGCCACAGCCCCTACACCAGCAATGAAAATGAGTCACTGGTCTTTGGGGTTGAGTAGTTAAACCTTGTACCTTGATCCGCTGCCAGTGAAGGTATGTCTGATGTTTTTGTAGTGCCTGGGTAAACATCTTGAGGACGGCCCATCATAGGAAGATGACTTAAAAAAAGGAAACGTTAAAGAAAGGTGTGCAGCAGGTTTAGAGAAAGTAAGGTAGATCCAGCATCTAGTGCCATGTAGTAATATTAGCTATGTTCTATTTCTCTCCATTTAGAAACAGTGCATGATTGTGTTAAAATATGTACATAACTGTTGCACAGGGCGTAGAAAAACACAGGGCCTGAGGTATAATGACTCTTCTGACATCCCTGTGGCAGTGCACCTGCTTCACCTATGACTGCTACATCCATGCCTTTTTCTAAATTGACCTTGATGTTGGCAATCCAAATGAGGGAGTGCAGTCAGGTGTCCAGCAAGCGTGCATGAGGAGGGAGAGTACTTATTCTTCTTACCGGTCGTCTGGCACACTTTCTGATATTTCTTAAATAAGTGCATGTTTGTTTCAGTTTGTTCTGGGCACACTTGCACCAGGATGCATCGTACGTGCTGATTTGAACTGGCCTTTGTGCTGAAACGTGATCAATGTATTCATCTCTCTCGTTAGAGACACATTGTAAATGTAACACTTACCTCATCCCCAAACTGAGCTTTCCACTCTCTTAAAGGCAACGTTTGACCCTGGCTCTCAACGTTTATATCCTGTAATGTACTTATTAAAAGCTATTTGGACATTTGAATAAATTTGCTGAAGCATCTTCCAACCTGGAACAGTCGGGGGATTTCTGAGGGAGGGCCTCGCGCACTTCGGAGCAGGAAGCTCCCTGGAATGAAACTGAACATTCAGATTAATTTCTATCAGCCACGCAGCACAATGATCCCGAAGATGTTAGGCATTCAGCCCCTTCCAGCTCACAAGCGGCAACATTAATTCCTGCAGAGCTAATTGGGCTGTGCCAGTTCCGGGGCACTGGGCTTTGTTTATTATGCAGCCGAGGAGCGTTGGCACAAAGCAAATGAGATAAGGTGGCAGCGTTGAATATTAATTTTTCATGGTTTGGGAGCGTTTCTTCCCAAAGTTCCATTCTATGATTCAGCTTTTTCAAAGCATTGTATCTTCAATTTATTAAACAATGTTTCAAAGTCAAGAGTCAGAAAAGGTGCACTTTTGGAAAGTGTTACAGGAATAAGCTTGTACTTTGGCTATGAGGTCATTATGCATAAGGCTATTAACCAAAATCATGTCTTTTTTGTATGTGGTTAAAGTGTGCCCATTTAACATCCGCAATTGGAAGGTGGTGGGTGTTAATTTAAACCATTGCGGCGTCGAAAGCTTTTCTTCTCCCACCGTCAACATTTTGTGAACTTCCGAAACGCGAAATGCGAAGCTTGCCATGAGTTCAAGTCCATCTTCACCTGCGCAAAGTTTTTCTTTGCATTACGACGTAATTTTCAGTGCACAAGGCGATAATTTTTACTCTAATGGAGAAGGAGTGGGAGGTCATGGTTAGGACGGAAGCCTCACATGGAGCTGTTCGAGTGGACCAGGAGTTCTCAGTTGATAGAAGTAAGTAGAATATTGTCAGAAAGGAAGGGGACTGAAGAAGGCAGAGTAGGAGTGTGAGCAGTGGATGATGGAACATAAATGAGTTCCATTCTGTATGATTTCAGCATAGAATATCACAGAGCCATCCAGCGGGGAATTGCTGTGATCCAGTCTGCTACTTTACTTCAGCCAAGGAGGCTTACATGAGGAGTTTAAAAATGCATTTAAAGGTTATGTTGATTTCATATAAAAATTATGTTGTGTTTGTTTACATGCTAGGAATCCATTTGGCTGCTTAATGTTGTGAGACTGTGTTCTTAAGGCTCCTAATGGAAACTTCCCATCACTTGAACCAGCCTTAATCCAGCATCATCTTCAACAGATTCCAAAACTTCGAATAATCATTCATCTTTTAGATCTTTTAGCAAGTCCATTCCAGAGTTTTTATGTTTTGCATTGCGACGTCCTAAACCTGTCATTCAGTTTTTGAATTTGGTTACAATGCAGATAATTTTCTAAAAACAAGGCCAAGGTCGGCATTTTCCTCATGAAAGCTGCCTTGAAGTATTGTGGCCTTTTGTCCCAGATGGCCCAGTAGAGTAAACACAGAACTCTGGATGCCACTTGTTATTTGTACTTCATCCAGAGCAATCTTATCAATACGAAGAAACATCATATCTTTTCTTTATGTTGAAAATTGATCTAGTTGTGACATGTGGCAGTGTTTTCCTAATAACACACGCAGGTTACATATAACTCGGGAATAATTGCATAACAAATATGAACAGCAATAACTTTCTAGAGTGTGTAAGTGGCAAGGCCTGGGCCTTGCAGAATTACCGTTTCGAATGGTGATGAGATAATGAAGTGTGTCATTCTGCCATCTATTAATTTAGCAGCAGGATGGTGAACACAAAAACACCAGAAACTAAGCAAAGAGGAATCTTCAATTCTGCTGCCCGGAGAGCTACGTTGAGTGAGAAATATTCCAAAGCCATCCATCCTTGCACAGGCCAAACGTGGAAGGAAGCTAAAAGAATGGTTGTATACATTTTCCTATCTTTAGATCATATCTCAGACTGAGACATTGTTCAATCTGTACAATACAAATAGGAAAGGCTGCAGAGCAACTGCCCCTCCCCTCTCCATAGAGAATCAAAGAGGAGAAGAGTATAAAGAAACCGGATATGTAGGAGGGGCCAGATACAATGACTGATTGTTAACAGGAGATGTCAGAGCGCCATTATCTGACTGCAGGCCCACCAGTTGTCTAAGGTATGTGAGAAATATTGTTTGGCATACTTTAGTTAGGAAACCTGCTAATCACTCAGCAAATACAAGTACCATGAGGTCGATAACAAAATATAGAATCGAATTAGGTAGGTTTTCAACTAATTCATTACAGGGAGTATGACTGTGTGATATAAAAAGCTTCGGGGTTTCCAATCCCTCTATTGTTCTGTAACAAGACTGTTGAGATTACCATATTAATTTCCATTATTCTGATACAGAAGGGTTACATGCTGATTGTACATAATAAATAACCTTTTATTATGAAACACCAACAGTTGTGTGTTTCTACTGTTTTCAGAGGCCAAGATGAAGGTTTACACATCTATTTATAACTCCTGCATATCAGAGCTTGACTGGCAGGGTTGTCTGACTCATAACACTATGGGTTTAGATGAGCCTAACTCATCATAGAGAAGAGTGAGACTCACCTGTCCATTTTCCTTTTCTCTGAAGGGGGTGCGACATGCAATACCTCCTTGGGGCTAAGGGCGTATTTCCAGGCATGCCCCTTGTACTGGGAGGTTCATAACATTTGTTTGATGCAACTTCTTGAGTCAGTTTGGATCTTATTTCATGAAAAACATTCTAAATTATATTACAATAGTCCAACTCAATTAGAAGCAGAGCCTGGATTTAAATTGAGCTTCAAAGACATTGAGAGTTGGCTTGATATTTTGATTCAGTTTCAGGTCATAATTAAACATTTTCTGATTCTTTCTTATATATAGTTCATCATAATGAACTGATTTTTGGTTGTGTAAAACAACTTCCAGGCTTTTAAAGACCCCTGCAGGTCGAGGTGGATGGGTAAATGGAACTGAGGAAGGCACCTCTACACCGATCTTTTACATTTGAGTTTCTGATCAATTCAGGGCAAATTTAAACTTTCTCATGCACCTGAAGATGTGACATTGCCAGTCTGCTAAGTCCCACCACTTCCCTGGTCTATCTGTGCCAGTAGCTGTCTGTCATCTGCACTCATTTAGTACTCATGTTTATAGGCTTCCAGAACCACAGCATCTGAAACATTGTAGCAGTTACTTAGGTGGAACTTGCAATCATTTAGTATGATTTGTTACAATCAATGTGCAAAGAAGGATGGCATTAGCTGTTCTTCTCCCCCAAATTCACTAGCCATTGAACTATTTTAGTAATATTTGGTGACCCACACTATCAAAGGCAAGTCCATTAAGATAAAGAATGACAGCTAGTCGTGATTCATTGCCCATTGGAGAATCACAGAGCCACAAGGTATCACCATCCTGGGATCATGACAGAATCCTAACTGAAACTTGTCCTCCGTTGACTCATCGTTAACACATTTGGGATCTCAACTTGAACTACTTCCTTAATAAGTTCTGCAAATGTGAGCACAATGATTTTTTCATGAACCTGACCATACTACCTGGGAGCAGACCTGATTTTTGCGATAGGGTGTCTCAATTGTCAGTTTACCAAGTCAGGATTGATATACTCCATAAAATTTGGATTAATCATTTTCCTTGAAAATAACATAAATCCTGGAGTTATTGTTGAAAGATGAAGCACATAGACATATGAAATAACTAGATAACTTGAAAATGATAAGATATGAACTACCTGGCTAATTGCATCATAGTAATAGGCTTTCTTCTCCCTTTTGTTCTCCTTTCACAGGAGTAAATGTTTCACCCTGCGCCCATCATTGTTTATCAGAAATAAATCCATTCTCTATAGCCTCTACAGTTTAATCATCTTTCTTTTACTGCTTTTTATTATGAAGTAAGACTTGTTTGGCTATCCTTTCCCTCACTGCTCTGGGTTTTACTGGAATGTTTTTGACTATGCAGTCCTCTGTAAAGCACTATGAGATTAGTGTCCACTGAGCCTACCTTCAGCACTAAAAACTACTGCGTTCTCAGCCTTGAAGGAATTTAGGGCTTGGCTTAGGTTTTGGAGTAGATAATATTCTGTCACAAACATGACAGATATCCCGTCTGCCATATCAGGATCTCAATAGGATATAATGGGATCGTAATATGGTGGATGGGATAACCGTCACAATTGTGATGGAGTATTTCTCTCTGCCAAGACCTAAATTAGTCTCTCAGTTAGATTAATGTGTGATAAAAGTCTGGTGCAGACAATGTTATGCCCACAAGGAGCTGAGAATGTTGTGATTTGTCCAAAAGACTATTGAGGATTGAACATTAATAAATACATCAGCCTCTGCCTCAAAAACATTACTGTTAATTTGATACTAATACTTTATATTTTATTAGAAAGTATCTAAAAACGGTTGAGATGAATAGGCAGTTCTTCAAAAAAATTTCATTTGGACCAAATAGCATAGACATTTCGGTAGCGGGTAAATTTCAGAGAGCAGTGTCCAAAACTGCTCTGCAATTCAAGTGACAGATACAACCCACATTCAGAATTTGGAGTAAAGATACTTGATATCAATCCTAAACACTGTTTTGTCTGCCTATTTTAAGTGTGAAAACCAGACGAACATGGAGTGAACTTGGCAAAAACCTCTTGATGTGACTCCATTACCTGTATTCCTGTAAGTGCTAGGTATTTGAGATTCTGTTCTACTAAGCTACTAGGCTGTGTAGCAATACAGACATTCTCATGACATTGAGCATTGGCCAGCCCTTGTAAAGAACTGCAGTACCTGTCCCTTCCATTCTAATTCTCCAAGACAAAATACTTTGTTTTCTACAGTTTTATTTCCTGACTGTGCTGAATTCCAATGTCAGACACCTCAGAAGTAGGCATTGTGTATACTGCTTTGCTCTGCCACACATTTACTCCCATTCCACTCCTTGAAGGTCATGCTCAAACACTGGTTAAGAGACTTATATTCTCCACTTCCCCACTCCACTGTAACCTCTGCCTCCTCTTCTTTAACCACTTCGCTGCCAGGCCTTTTCCCCCTCCTGTGCCAGGCCTTTTTTTGCCTATTTGGGGCAGTTCGCGCTTAGGCCCGCATAACTTTTTGTCCACATAAGCTAACCAAGCCAAATTTGCGTCCTTTTTTTCCAACATCCTAGGGATTCTGGAGGTACCCAGACTTTGTGGGTTCCCCTGAAAGAGGCCAAGAAATTGGCCAAAATACAGGGAAAATTTTGTTTTTTTCAAAAAAATTGGAAAAAGTGGCAGCAGAAGAAGGCTTGTGGTTTCTCCCCTAAAAATGGCATCAACAAAGGGTTTGCGGTGCTAAACTCAGCAGCTTCCCAGCTTTCAGGAACAGGCACACTTGAATCCGAAAACCCAATTTTTCAACACAATTTTGGCATTTTACTGGGGCATACCCCATTTGTGCAATTTTTTGTGCTTTCAGCCTCCTTCCAGTCAGTGACAGGAATGGTCATGAAACCAATGCTGGATCCCAGAAACCTAAACATTTCTGAAAAGTAGACAAAATTCTGAATTCAGCAAGGGGTCATTTGTGTAGATCCTACAAGGGTTTCCTACAGAAAATAACAGCTGAAAAAGAAAAATATTGAAATTGAGGTGAAAAAAACATCAATTTTTCTCTACTTTTTACTCTGTAACTTTTCCCTGCAATGTCAGATTATCGAAAGCAATATACCGTTACGTCTGCTGGACTCCTCTGGTTGCGGGGATATATAGGGTTTGTAGGTTCATCAAGAACCCGAGGAACCCAGAGCCAATAAATGAGCTGCACCCTGCAGTGCGTTTTCATTCTATACCGGGTATACAGTAATTCATTTGCTGAAATATAAGGAGTAAAAAATAGCTATCAAGAAAACCTTTGCATTTCCAAAAAGGGCACAAGATAAGGTGTTGAGGAGCAGTGGTTATTTGCACATCTCTGAATTCCGGGGTGACCATAGTAGCACGTGAATTACATGGAATTTCTCAAATAGATGTCTTTTTTACACACACCCCTATATTTGGAAGGAATAAATGTAGAGAAAGACAAGGGGCAATAACACTTGTTTTGCTATTCTATGTTCCCCCAAGTCTCACGATAAAAATGATACCTCACTTGTTTGGGTAGGCCTAGCGCCCGCGACAGGATATGCCCCAAAACACAACGTGGACACATCACAGAAAACAGAGCTGTTTTTAGCAAAGTGACTACCTGTAGATTTTGGCCTCTAGCTCAGCCGCCACCTAGGGAAACCTACCAAACCTGTGCATTTCTGAAAACTAGAGACCTAGGGGAATCCAAGGAGGGGTGACTTGTGTGGCTCGGACCAGGTTCTGTTACCCAGAATCCTTTGCAAACCTCAAAATTTGGCTAAAAAAACACATGTTCCTCACATTTCTGTGGCAGAAAGTTCTGGAATCTGAGAGGAGCGACAAATTTCCTTCCACCCAGCGTTCCCCCACGTCTCCCGATAAAAATGATACCTCACTTGTGTGTGTAGGCCTAGCGCCCGCGACAGGATATGCCCCAAAACACAACCTGGACACATCACAGAAAACAGAGCTGTTTTTAGCAAAGTGACTACCTGTAGATTTTGGCCTGTAGCTCAGCCGCCACCTAGGGAAACCTACCAAACCTGTGCATTTCTGAAAACTAGAGACCTAGGGGGATCCAAGGAGGGGTGACTTGCGGGGCTCGGACCAGGTTCTGTTACCCAGAATCCTTTGCAAACCTCAAAATTTGGCTAAAAAAACACATGTCCCTCACATTTCTGTGGCAGAAAGTTCTGGAATCTGAGAGGAGCCACAAATTTCCTTCCACCCAGCGTTCCCCCACGTCTCCCGATAAAAATGATACCTCACTTGTGTGGGTAGGCCTAGCGCCCGCGACAGGATATGCCCCAAAACACAACGTGGACATATCACAGAAAACAGAGCTGTTTTTAGCAAAGTGACTACCTGTAGATTTTGGCCTCTAGCTCAGCCACCACCTAGGGAAACCTACCAAACCTGTGCATTTCTGAAAACTAGAGACCTAGGGGAATCCAAGGAGGGCTGACTTGCGGGGCTCGGACCAGGTTCTGTTACCCAGAATCCTTTGCAAACCTCAAAATTTGGCTAAAAAAACACATGTCCCTCACATTTCTGTGGCAGAAAGTTCTGGAATCTGAGAGGAGCTACAAATTTCCTTCCACCCAGCGTTCCCCCAAGTCTCCCGATAAAAATGATACCTCACTTGCGTGGGTAGGCCTAGCGCCGGCGACAGGAAACACCCCAAAGCGCAACGTGGACACATCCTAAATTTTGGAAAAAAACAGAGGTGTTTTTTGCGAAGTGCCTACCTGTAGATTTTGGCCTCTAGCTCAGCCGGCACCTAGGGAAACCTACCAAACCTGTGCATTTCTGAAAACTAGAGACCTAGGGGAATCCAAGGAGGGGTGACTTGCGGGGCTCGGACCAGGTTCTGTTACCCAGAATCCTTTGCAAACCTCAAAATGTGGCTAAAAAAACACATGTCCCTCACATTTCTGTGGCAGAAAGTTCTGGAATCTGAGAGGAGCTACAAATTTCCTTCCACCCAGCGTTCCCCCAAGTCTCCCGATAAAAATGATACCTCACTTGCGTGGGTAGGCCTAGCGCCGGCGACAGGAAACACCCCAAAGCGCAACGTGGACACATCCTAAATTTTGTAAAAAAACAGAGGTGTTTTTTGCGAAGTGCCTACCTGTAGATTTTGGCCTCTAGCTCAGCCGGCACCTAGGGAAACCTACCAAACCTGTGCATTTCTGAAAACTAGAGACCTATGGGAATCCAAGGAGGGGTGACTTGCGGGGCTCGGACCAGGTTCTGTTACCCAGAATCCTTTGCAAACCTCAAAATGTGGCTAAAAAACCACATGTCCCTCACATTTCTGTGGCAGAAAGTTCTGGAATCTGAGAGGAGCTACAAATTTCCTTCCACCCAGCGTTCCCCCAAGTCCCCCGATAAAAATGATACCTCACTTGCGTGGGTAGGCCTAGCGCCGGCGACAGGAAACACCCCAAAGCGCAACGTGGACACATCCTAAATTTTGTAAAAAAACAGAGGTGTTTTTTGCGAAGTGCCTACCTGTAGATTTTGGCCTCTAGCTCAGCCGGCACCTAGGGAAACCTACCAAACCTGTGCATTTCTGAAAACTAGAGACCTAGGGGAATCCAAGGAGGGGTGACTTGCGGGGCACGGACCAGGTTCTGTTACCCAGAATCCTTTGCAAACCTCAAAATTTGGCTAAAAATACACATGTTACTCACATTTCTGTGGCAGAAAGTTCTGGAATCTGAGAGGAGCTACAAATTTCCTTCCACCCAGCGTTCCCCCAAGTCTCCCGATAAAAATGATACCTCACTTGCGTGGGTAGGCCTAGCGCCGGCGACAGGAAACACCCCAAAGCGCAACGTGGACACATCCTAAATTTTGGAAAAAAACAGAGGTGTTTTTTGCGAAGTGCCTACCTGTAGATTTTGGCCTCTAGCTCAGCCGGCACCTAGGGAAACCTACCAAACCTGTGCATTTCTGAAAACTAGGGACCTAGGGGAATCCAAGGAGGGGTGACTTGCGGGGCTCGGACCAGGTTCTGTTACCCAGAATCCTTTGCAAACCTCAAAATTTGGCTAAAAATACACATGTTACTCACATTTCTGTGGCAGAAAGTTCTGGAATCTGAGAGGAGCCACAAATTTCCTTCTACCCAGCGTTCCCCCAAGTCTCCCGATAAAAATGATACATCACTTGTGTGGGTAGGACTAGCGCCCACGAAAGGAAAGGGCCCAAAACACAACGTGGACACATCACATTTTTTTATAAAAAGCAGTGCCTACCTGTGGATTTTGGCCTGTAGCTCAGCCGACACCTGAGGAAACCTAGCAAACCAGTGCATTTTTGAAAACTAGAAACCCAGGGGAATCCAAGATGGGGTGACTTGCGGGGCTCTGACCAGGTTATGTTACCCAGAATCCTTTGCAAACATCAAAATTTGGCCCAAAAAACACTTTTTCCTCTCATTTCGGTGACAGAAAGTTCTGGAATCTAAGAGGAGCCACAAATTTCCTTCCACCCAGCGTTCCCCTAAGTCTCTCGATAAAAATGGTACATCACTTCTGTGGGTAGGCCTAGCGCCCACAAAAGGAAATGGCCCAAAACACAACGTGGACACAACATATTTTTTCACAGAAAACAGAGGTGTTTTTTGCAAGGTGCCTACCTGGGGTGTTTGGCCTGTAGCTCAGCCGGCCCCAGGGGGGGGGGCAGAAATGCCCTAAAATAAATTTGCCCCCCCAACCCCCACCCTCCCCCGCCGGGAGCGACCCTTGCCTACGGGGTCGCTCCCCCTGCGTGACATTGGCACCAAAAAACAAATCCCCGGTGCCTAGTGGTTTCTGCCCCCTTGGGGGCAGGTTGACCTAAACTCAGCCAATCTGCCCCCAAGGGGGGCAGAAATGGCCTAAATACAATTTGTCCCCCAGGGGAGCGACTTTTGCCTGATGGGTCGCTCCCCATCTCTAAAAAAAAAAAAACAAAGAAAAAAAAAAGAAAAAAAAGAAAAATTCCCCTGGCGCCTAGAGGTTTCTGCCCGCCCCCCCCCCCCGGGGGCAGATCGGCCTAATAATAGGCCGATCTGCCCCCCGGGGGGGCCGAAATGGCCTAAAATAAATTTGCCCCCCCAACACCCACCCCCCCCCGGGAGCGACCCTTGCCTACGGGGTCGCCCCTGCGTGACATTGGCGCCAAAAAACAAATCCCCGGTGCCTAGTGGTTTCTGCCCCCTTGGGGGCAGATTGACCTAAAATTGGCCAATCTGCCCCCAGGGGGGCAGAAATGGTCTAAATACAATTTGCCCCCCCAGGGGAGCGACCCTTGCCTGATGGGTCGCTCCCCATCTCTAAAAAAAGAAACAACAAAAAAAAAAAACACAAAAAAAAAATTGCCCTGGCGCCTAGAGTGTTCTGCCCCCCCCCCGGGGGGCAGTTCGGCCTAATAATAGGCCGATCTGTCCCCCGGGGGGGCAGAAATGGCCTAAAATAAATTTCCCCCCCCCCAACCCCCACCCCCCCCCGGGAGCGACCCTTGCCTACGGGGTCGCTCCCCCTGCGTGACATTGGCGCCAAAAAACAAATCCCCGGTGCCTAGTGGTTTCTGCCCCCTTGGGGGCAGATTGACCTAAAATTGGCCAATCTGCCCCCAGGGGGGCAGAAATGGTCTAAATACAATTTGCCCCCCCAGGGGAGCGACCCTTGCCTGATGGGTCGCTCCCCATCTCTAAAAAAAGAAACAACAAAAAAAAAAAACACAAAAAAAAAAATTGCCCTGGCGCCTAGAGTGTTCTGCCCCCCCCCGGGGGGCAGTTCGGCCTAATAATAGGCCGATCTGTCCCCCGGGGGGCAGAAATGGCCTAAAAAAAATTTGCCCCCCCGACCCCCACCCACCCCCCCCCCCCGGGAGCGACCCTTGCCTACGGGGTCGCTCCCCCTGCGTGACATTGGCGCCAAAAAACAAATCCCCGGTGCCTAGTGGTTTCTGCCCCCTTGGGGGCAGATTGACCTAAAATTGGCCAATCTGCCCCCAGGGGGGCAGAAATGGTCTAAATACAATTTGCCCCCCCAGGGGAGCGACCCTTGCCTGATGGGTCGCTCCCCATCTCTAAAAAAAGAAACAACAAAAAAAAAACACACAAAAAAAAAATTGCCCTGGCGCCTAGAGTGTTCTGCCCCCCCCCCGGGGGCAGTTCGGCCTAATAATAGGCCGATCTGTCCCCCGGGGGGGCAGAAATGGCCTAAAATAAATTTGCCCCCCCAACCCCCACCCCCGCCCCCCGGGAGCGACCCTTGCCTACAGGGTCGCTCCCCCTGCGTGACATTGGCGCCAAAAAACAAATCCCCGGTGCCTAGTGGTTTCTGCCCCCTTGGGGGCAGATTGACCTAAAATCGGCCAATCTGCCCCCAGGGGGGCAGAAATGGTCTAAATACAATTTGCCCCCCAGGGGAGCGACCCTTGCCTGATGGGTCGCTCCCCATCTATAAAAAAAAGAAAGAACAACAAAAAAAAAACACAAAAAAAAAATTTGCCCTGGCGCCTAGAGGTTTCTTCCCCCCCCAGGGGGCAGAAATGGCCTAAAATAAATTGCCCTCCCCCCCAGGGAGCGACCCTTGCCTAAGGGGTCGCTCCCTTTGCGTGAAATTCACGCAAAGAAAAAACTCCCTGGTGTCTAGTGGTTTCTACCCCCCTTGGGGGCAGATTGGCCTCATCAAAATAGGCCAATCTGCCCCCAAGGGAGGCAGAAATGGCCAAAATATAATTTTCCCCCAAGGGGAGCGACCCTTGCCTAAGGGGTCGCTCCCCACCAAAAAAAAAAAAAAATGAAACAAAAAAAAAAAAATGGTCCCTGGTGCCTAGAGGTTTCTGCCCCCCCTGGGGGCAGATCGGCCTAATAGTAGGCCGATCTGCCCCCAGGGGGGGCAGAAAAGGCCTTCCCAAAAATATGCCCCCCCTGGGAGCGACCCTTGCCCAAGGGGTCGCTCCCTTTGGTCAATTTCAATGAAAAAAAAAAAAATCCCTGGTGTCTAGTGGGGTTTCAAAAGCCGGATTGCAAGCAATCCGGCTTTTGAAACCCTCGGAGGGACTTCAAAGGGAAGGAAATACTTTTCCTTCCCTTTGAAGCCCCTCCGGGCCTCCCAAGTGATTGAAAAAGAAATGCTTTTGCATTTCTTTTTCAATCGCGCTGGAAGCAGAGCTTCCAGTGCGACTAGGGAGGCCCCTGTGACAAATCAGCGCGCGCTCGCGTGCTGACGTCACAGGGGGGGGTGGGGGGGGTCGGGGGTGGAAGGGGAAGGGATTCCCCGGTCAGCCCTGACCTAGGGGGGTGGGGGGGGCGGCCCTCGGGAGGAGCGCTAGCGCTTCTCCCGAGGGAAGCATTCAGGACGTAATGGTTACGTCCATGGCGCCACACGGGCGCTGCCATGGACGTAACCATTACGTCCGTGGCGGGGAAGGGGTTAAACCCTTAAGTCCACATCATGAACTCTACATTTAAATAGGCTTGGGAGTCATTTTAATTATGCTGAATAATCAGAGTAATTTCAGCAATTCCGTGTTACTCTTTGATGAGGAATTACAGATAATAATGTGATTATGCCCACTCGCGTAATTAAAAGTAATTTGCTTAAGAATCCTACTGCAAGAGCAAATTTAGTAAGCACAAGTGACTGCTTGCACCACTGTTTATGTTCTGTCACATTTAGCATTATCTTCTTTGAGCAAAATACATCTTTGTGTCCATTTTGGACGCAACAATGCCTTTTGCAACAAGAAACTAGCACTACTGATAGTAGGGTAGGGGACTATCCAACCCAAGTGCACATTTAGTGAGTGTGAGCAGTTATTTGCACTACTATTCAAGTTCTGTTGCTTTTATCACAATATTATCCACATTGGATGCAAGGGGCAATTTTTGTGCTAAGAAAATAGAAGTAAATGCAGAATAACTCTTCACGCATAATTCCACGTAATCTTGCAGAATTTTTAGGTGAGTCCACATCATTACACTACACAAAATTATACGAGTTACCCCATCCCTACCTTGTATGTCCTTAGAATTTGAGGGCATTTTGGAAATTAGACATACTTTCCATATCAGGTTAACCATGAAAGTTGCGTTTTACCCATCCTTATTGATTACATTGTTTTGTAATGAACGTGCCAACATGCCCGCCTCCTGTTATGTTGCATCACTCTTTCTATCTATCATTTGCCTCATTTAATGAACTGCAGTCTAGGATTATTTTTTTCCAAATTATTTGGGTCCTTTTTATACGTTTGTCTTTTGCCCACATCTATTTCTCTTCACACATAGGTTTCCCTGATTTGGTTAGTTGTAGGGTTGGCCTGTGCCCAGGAAAAGTTTATTGACTCTGCTAATTTGATTTGACTAATGATTGTTAATTCTGAGCAAAGTGTTATCTCAGTGTCTCAGACATTCTTATTGAAGCTTTGTCTTATTCTTCTTGAATGCTTAGTTTTATTAAATTAATGTTAGTTCGCCTGAATCTATTTCGACACCTTGGGCAACCATTAGTGACTATGCATCTTTATAACTTGGTTTTGTAGTGTGTCTTCATGACTTTGAGCTTGTGTTTGTAATACATCTTTTAAATTTACTTCTGATTGGAGTTTTCCTTTTCTGGAAACATTGGTCATGGTATCTAAATTATTTGAGGTGTTGTTGAAATTTTGTTGATGATTCTACCACACTAGTTACTGGGTAAAAATGTCCATCAACCTCAGTGAGCATTTGATTATTGCGAAGGATGAAAAATGCTACAGCAGATCTGATAGCAGAGGATGATTTTGTCCCATAAGAGAGGAGAACAATATTTTTGTCTAGAGTAGGATGAAAAATACAACAGCAGATCTGATAGCAGAGGATGGTTTTGTCCCATAAGAGGGGAGAACCATATTTTTGTCTAGAGTAGGGAGTTAGGATTGATCCCATGTTTTTGTCCAGTCCAAAAATTGCCCACCCCATAATTTGGCCCATGGTCCACTTCAGAGATTAACAAAGTTCCAACATTGTGCCTACAAGTGATGGTTTGTATGTGTATCAACAGGGATTTGCGCTTGCAATGCTTTTGGCTTGAAGATTGTGGTGAAGTGTGCTGTTGTGAAGTGTTTTGCGGAGTTGTCATACTCAAAGTGATTGTGGCATGTTTGATCAAAAATATCTGCAGCTGTTGTTGTTGGTGGGTCAGTCGTGGCCTATGATCCCAGGATAATACACAAGTGTAGAAGACACTTGGTTAATTTATTGTCTGCAATGGGTGACTTGTCATGACCCATCATTGGGTGTCAGTAGTTTTTCTTGAGTGAGTGTGAGTTGTTTGTTGGTATTTAGTGAATTCTGAGTGTACATGGAGGCTCTATGTCAACCAGATTAAGAATTGCTTGTCATGTTCCACTTGTCGTACAATTGTGAAAGCTACAGTCAGAAGTGTAGCCTCTACAGGTTTTAAAGTAATGTGAAATCCTATCCATAGTGTGCAGACAGGTTATTGGTTATTCACTCACTATATTTGTACATTAGGTGTGAGTGAGTGATTATGTGAGAGACAATTTTGAAGTGACTGCCGGTGCTGAGAGAAGTGAGTGTGACATAAGTTTTGTGTCATGCTGGTATAGGTTTATTAGTGTGAAGTTACGCTGGCATTGGTGGACAGTATCATATTGCTATTGGTTGAACAGACAGTGAAAAGGATTGTGGGATTGAAACTATTTCCTGATTTGATTGAAAATCATTGTAGTTAACTGAATTTGAGCAAAACTGATTATTTTCAAGGCATTAAGAAGTGCAAGATGTGTTTATTCAAGTTAAAGTCGGTGCAGAAGCCCCACCCGATGGAACCCCAGCTTATCATTTAGCATCAATAAAAGATGTTTCTGCATGTTTTTGGTTAGAAAAACTGTACAACATTACTGAGACAGAAGGTTCTCTAGCTTTTCCCCGTCATTAAACATTTAGTTTGAGAATATTAGACAATTTGAAGAGAATATTGGACAAGTCTAAGCCATCTCCAAGACCAGCACAATTTGATGTTCTTAGCATTTGGGAGCTTATTGCAAGACAGACAACACTGATAGAATGCAGAAAGCAATTAAAACATTAGCAAAAGCTAGATGGGGTGCAGAACAAAAAATGTGGAGAGCAGACATATTAGATGGAGTGTGAATGTTCCCAGCTATTACTGAGGAAGATGATGGGAGTACAAAACCTAAGACTCAAGAAAAACAGACAGCAAAGGTAGAGCAGACAGCAGAAGATGAAGGTAAAAAGACAGTCACATATTAGAGTGATTCGGAATATGAGTTCATAAATCAGCCACTGATCAATCAATCAAGTACTTGTAAAGTGCAGCTATTCAGCCAATAGGGTCTCAAGGCGCTGGGGGGTGGGGGCAGTAAGTGAAGTTCAGAGGGGATCAGATGAAGAGCCAAGTTTTGAGGTACTTTCTGAATTGTGAAAACGTGGGAGATCTTCTGAGGTGGAGAGTGAGGGAGTTCCAGGTCGTGGTGGTGAGGTGGGATGAATCGCCCCCCACTGTATCATTCAGCTGAGACAGGAACGAGAAGTGTAGCAGTGGAGAAGTAGTTTTAAAGGTGCCTCCTGCTCCAGTTGAGCAAACCTAGATTTAAATAGTTCCAGTACACCTGCTAATTCAGTGGCACAAGTCCCTGTTGTTTATCCACCAGTTCCAACTGTTAATTCAGCAGTCCACTTCAAGTCCAGTTGTAAATCAAGCAGTACCAGGCCCAGTTATAAATCAGGTAATGCCAAGTCGTAATGTGAATCAGACAGTGCAAGCACCTAATATGACCTTGCCTGTGTAGAATTTTAATCAGAATCAGTCTATGCTTATGTTTTCACCAGTGCAGACAATGTCAAATGCTACCCTGAATGAAACAGAACAGCCTTTCAGTATTATTTAAACAGGTCAAAGTTCTGGAATGACAGTTCCACAGAATCAGACAAATCGTATCGTTCCTGATGCACTAACAGTTCCCGTGACTATAGGTTCCAGTCATTCCCTTGTAAGCTTCAGGTAATTTTAGAGGTAATACATATTCAATTCATATTTCAACAGTTCCTGAAACACCTGCCACATCTGCTGAGATATCACTTATTGGCATGTAGAGATCGGTTCATATAAACAACTCAGAGATGAAGAATTCAGCTTTTTTTGTCCCACCTTTGACTACTATACAAATTGCAGAACCTAACCAGATGCTAAATCAGACAGGCCCTGTTCTTGATGTGAGATTTCTACAGGGAACACCGCTTTCTTACATGCCCACACAAGATCAAATCAGGAGTGTACATTGCAGTACCCCGCAAGTACATGTGCCCCAGAGAAATAATATCAGTTTGCAAGGACTTTCAGCACCACAGTTGATAAATTAGTTAAACAATCTGAGCCTGCAAGGTGCAACAGGTGCGACAAATGGCAACGTTAGATCAGAAGAAACAGCAGAGAGAGAGACAGGACAGTGAATGTGCCCAGATTAAAATGAGAATTAAACTAATTCATTTTGAGGACATTAGACATGGCTCAATTGGAAACGTACACCAATGATGAACTGTGATTCATGTGTAAGAACGTTACACAACCAGCAGAACGGGTTTATGAAAAGTTAGCAGAATTGGCTGAGAAATATGAAGTGGACTTAGAAAAATCTAAACCCCCTTAAGAGAAGTTACTGATTAGAGTTCAGCACCAAAGACATTTGTAACATGAGATCACCCAGAAGGATAATGCTTATGAAGGAATTAATTACATACATTCAAACATGGGGAACATTAGATTAATGGGAAGGCAGAGAGGAAAAAAAAAGAGGTCAGGAGAAAGCAAAGCAAAGCAGAATTTGTCTCAGGCAGGAGCAAATCAAGCTGAGGGCAATGTAAATATGATGGCTAATAGGGAACTACCAGGTGGAGGTTCTGTGCATGTACCCTGGAGTAGAAGTGTTTTATTGTCATTCACTAATGATTATCCAAGATTAAGAGAGAAACCAGTGGAATGGTAGAAGCCGACAAAAAGGTCTGTGAAACTGTCAAAATGCCTGTGGGAAGATCAGAATACTTTGTTTGACACTGTGGTTGCAGCTGATTGTGAACTGAGTACAAAAGAAGTGTTGATTGGCTTGATCGTGAAACTCCGAGAGGTACAGCAACAGGCGCGCCATCTGATAGATGATGAAAAACTATTATAAGGTAAGTGAACTCCTGAAAACAAAAGTGTCTCCAAAAGATATTGATTGGCAGAAAATTGACAGGACATCACAGGAAACCAAAGAGTCTGTTCATGCTTAATATGAGAGATTGCTGTAAGCTTTCAAACAGCATAGCAGTACAGAGAACATAGAGCCGAAGGATAAGGGTCATTTTTGTTTAGATTTGAGCCGGGATTAAAGCCAGGCATTAGGAAAAAATGCTTAAGCAGCACCTAATTTGTTGTCAGAACAAACCCATTGATGAGACCCTGCTGTATTCAGGGTACTGCAGTGATGAAATTGAATTGAAGCAGAAAAAGTTGAAGGAAAAGTTGATGGTGATGCAATTGAAGACTGCACAGAGAGGAAGTCCGAGCCCACAGATGATGGTTAATACAAGTGGAATGCAAGATGTGCAATGGTAGGTTAGCAATGTGGTTCATCCTTGAGGTGGAGGACTTAGTGTTCAGGTAGATCAGAGTGGACATTTGGATGACATTCAGTCATTGAAGAAAACAAATCCTTATCATGCTTGTGGACATTTGAGTTATTGGCAGATGGAATATACGTATATTAATGTGAATAGTTTGGTTCAGAATGCTCATGTTGTTCAGACTCAAAATAATCAGGTTCAAATTCAGAGAGTTCAAAGACTCCAAATTCCGAATGTACATGTGTCCACAAGTCCCAATGACACATCAGTAGGTAATTGCCCCTTGGCAAAACCTGAATCAGACAGCAAATGCAAATGTGAATCAGATAGCATCGCAATTCCTTTAATTGGTTTGAGTGATGAGGAATTCTTAGAGACATTTCACAGTGATAGTTCCATTGATGAGGACTGCGTGCTATATATATCCTTAGAGGTAGATCAGTGTGGTCCCCGTGTATATGCCTATGTCGTGTGACATGATGTGTCCTTTTTGATTGGCAATGAAGCTACATGTTCCACTGTCAGAAATGCAGAAGTACCAAACTTGCCCCTATCAGGAAAGAGATTCAGGTTGTAGGAGTAGCAAATAAGCAGTCAGCAAATCCTGTTACACAACATGTCTGTAAAATGTAGATGAAATGTCCCAAAAATTAAGCACAGCTCTTCAAGTATTAACTCTTAGTTTATTCTTTACACCTCAGCCACAGCAGCAGTCCCAACTGACATTTCATTTCTCAGTCACCTCAGAGAGGCTGCATCAGAATTCTCATGACACAAGAATTCCATAGACACTGGCTAATCCCCTGAGGCTGTGGCAGGATGTCACACTTCTCCCACTTTATACAATAACAAAGATATATACACTAACAGAAAATATGAGGCCTATAGCTTATTGTAAACTAACATCAAGAATCAGTAATAACAACGAAAATACATTGGAGCATTGATGTGTCTACAACACTTACGCAGAATTATCCAATGAATAAAAGCATTTACATAATGAACAATTCTCAAAAGAAAATGTATAAACATAGGAATATTGCTAGATAATACAAGGCTTTCAAGTAATTAAATGAGGGTTGAAACAAAACTTCAAGAAATATGTGGAACTCAGTTGACCTTATAATCTTTAAAATATGTAGGGAGCCTTGTTACACTCCTACTCTTTCTGATATCAATTTCCGATTTGTTGTTGTTTGACTTCACCAATTTATCACTCTTTGTGGTATTCCCTAATTGATGTTAATTTCTAATTTCTCTATCTGTCTCTCTCTGAACTGAGATTTCAATCCCACTATCATGTTGATCCGGCTCCACACATTTGACCACTCTCCCCAAGTTCTAAATTCTTCCATCCTGAGTTTTTAATGCATTGTGAAATAGTTTAATTATCTTTAATTATCTGTGAATTTAGATCCCTCTTTCTGACCTGTAGGAGATCTCATTTTCACCCATTCACCTACTCTGAAGTTAATTGCCTTGGTCTTGTGTGTCTTGTCATAATTTTCTTTTGTGTATGTTGTTAGCCAAGCACCTTTCTCCTCCAGGATTGGTTCGTGTCTACCTTTACCCAACCTTTATACCACTTCATCCACCCAGGCACTAATCTAGAGTTAGGTCTCCTACCCTTTAGCAATTCAAATGGTGTCATGCCAGTGGTCTGATGTGGAGTGAGACAATAAGCTTCCAATCTACACATTACTTCTTCTTTCCAACACAGTCCATTTACCTTAGCCAGTTGAATGCTTTCCTTTATGGTTTTGTTAAACCTCTCTACTACTCTTTTTGTTTCAGGATGATAAAGAGCACAAAGTTTGTGTTTTATTCCATTGCATTTCAGAAACTCCTTTGTTTCTCTTGACCAAAACTATGTTCCATTGTCAATCAACAACGTGTTGGGAAGACCTTCACGCATGAAAACTTCCAACAAAAATGTGATCACTGTGTTGGAACTAATGTCTGAAACCATTTTAATTTCTTGCCATCTTGAGTAGAGATCCACTAAAACTAAGATATATGGACATCCTTTTTCTCCAGACAATGGTTCCACTATATCCATGGCCACATCCATCCAAGGCCCTTCAGGTAACTGACGACACAACATAGGTGCAGTTTGTAACTTTAACATCTTATCACTGACTGCACATGGTACACGATCCCTGACTACTCTTTCTACAGCTCCATCAATCCCCAGCCACCAAAATTCCAGACGTAGCCTCGGTTTAGTCTTGGTGATGCCAAAGTGACCATGGTGAGCCAGCTCAATCAACCTCATCCTTAAACTACTAGGCGGTATTAATTTGGTAACCCTAAATAGACACCCTTCCAACTCAGACAAATCCTCTGTTACCATTCAATAGGGTTGCACCTGTTCCTCAATTTTCCCTTGTGATTTCCATCCTTTAACTAGATTTTCTCTAGCTTTTATCAGAATGGGATCAACTTGCAATTCCTGTTTCTAGCAACTCTTTTCAATGGCACCCTTGGTTATCATACAGACATCTTCTTTGGGTTCATCTAGATCCTCGCAACAGCTCACCTCACAGTCATGCTCTACATCTGTTTCTTTCTCTAAACGTGAAAGACAGTCAGCAGCACAATTCCTAACCCCTGGAACATGCTCAACATCAAAACTGAACTCTTGGAGATTTACCACCCACCTTTTGATCCTACTTGAGATTGTCATCAAGCCTTTCTTGGTAAAAACCTCCTTAAGTGGTTTATGGTCTTTTTTTACCTTAAATGTAGTTCCCCAGATGAAGTCTCTAAATTTATGAAGAGCCCAGTATATTGCTAATGCTCCCCTCTCAATCACAGAGTAATTGACTTCTACTTGTCTAAGAGCTCTGGAAGCAAAAGCTATGGTTTGTTCCCCTGTGCTATCTTTTTGATGAAGACCTGCACCTAGACCTTTTGAGCTTGCTTCAGTTGCCATTATTGTTTCCTTTCCTGGTACAAAAGATTTAAGACTGGGTGTGTTCGCTAGTGCCTTCTTAACGTCTTCAAATTCATCTTCACACCCCTTGTCCCAGGTGTAAATAACTTTTTTTTTTGTAATTTACTCATCTGAAAAGTGCGACTTGCAAAGTTGATTATAAATTACTATAGAACTCTACCATTCCTAAGAATTATTTTAACTCATCTTTGTTCTCAGGAGAAGCTAAATTCATTATTGTGTTCACCAATTCAGGTTTGGATGCCCTGAGATGAAATTGTGTGTCCTAGATAATTTATTTCTGTAGATTTTATCTTACATTTTCCTTTTTTGACAGTCATTCCATATTCTTTAAATTTCATCAAGACATGTCAAAGTCTTGTGTCATGTATTGTCTTGTCTTCACCAAAAATCAACACATCAACTTGATAAAAGAATACCCCTGGTACACCCTTTAGGATGGAGTTCATAGCCCTTTGGAAAACTGATCCCGCTGACACAAGGCCAAACAGCATCCTCTTGAACTTGTAAGCCCCCATAGGAGTTATAAAAGCTGTAAGGTCTTGTGAATCAGCATGTAAACGAATTTGGTGAAATGCTGAGGTTAAGGACAATGTTGAAAAATACTTTGCTCCACCTATCTTGGAAAAAATGTCTGTGATTTTGGGCACTGGGGACTTGTCTACTACAACTCCTTTATTGAGTGCTTTAAGGTCCATGCACAGGTGGATTTTCCTATCTGCTTTCCTAGCTACCACAATGGGAGCCAACCATTCCGTCACCTTAACTGGCATGATCACATTCAACTTACACAAGTTTTCTAACTCTGACTGCTTCATGTACACTAATGGGAAGACTTCTCGCTCTAGCTGAAACTGGGATGGCTTATCTTTTAATTGTATTTTGTGCACAAAAGTTTTATGACAGCCTAACGTATCAGAGAAAACTTCAGGAAATTCTTTTTCAATTTTGCATTTTCATCCCCTGAATGAGATATGTTTTGCACTAATATTTGTGGGCTGGAGTTGGGGTTGAGAACCACACCTAAATCCTTCTGTGCAGGCCAGCCCAGGATATTATCTTCTTGAGCAGACACGTATATTTTGCATACAGTATATTTGTTTTTGTATTCTACTGTTTCTAGGAAGTAACCCTTCATCTTTATGGCTGCCCACCATACCCTCCTGGCGAAATGTCAATTTTTAGAAGTTTGACTTTTCCTTTGTACATCACATTGAACACTCTCTCAGATGTGATTGTCAACCTGGAACAAGAGTCAAACATGACCTCTACATCTTTGTCATCTATTCTTATCCAGTTTTTAGGATTACACAGCTTAGTATCTGACATTTGTAACACAATTTATTCACAAATCTTACTTACATTCTTCTTATCCATTTTCTTTATAAACTTCCCACTCTTGCAACACACCATGTAATGTCCCTTTTTCCCACATTTGTTGCAAAGAGTTTTGATGGCAGGACAATCTTTATTGTTTGCCAAATGTCCAGTGTGCCCACACCTAAAACAGTGCCCTTTGAATTCGTTGTCACTTCTCTTTCCTTGTGTGAGTACATTACTTTTCACAATCTGGGCATTACGTTCTTCCATCTCTACTTGTTGTACATCCTCTTTACTCAAGTTATAATTTTGTATTTCTTGCACACATTTCAACATATGTTCCACTTGTTTAGCTACAATTAACACTTCACTTAAGGGAGGGTCATCTTTAAGCCACAATTCTTCTCAATTCTTTTCCATATTGCAATTTAGTAAAAATTGATCTCTAATCCATTCATCACAACTCGCTCCAGAGTCGCAAGTGGCTATTAATTTCCTAAGTATTGACACATATTCTTGTACACTTTCACCCTCCCTCTGTGACAGTTTGCCAAAGTGGAAACGTTCTGAAATGGTGCTGATTCTGGGGAGAAAATGATTATCATTTTTTTTAATGTTATTATTATGTTCATTTAATCCTCTAGATTCATGTCCCTGTACAAATAGGTTAATTTGAAGATAAGCTTCAATTTGTGGTCTGCGTTTCAATTCCAGTAAGCTTGTTAGGATACAACCTGTTGTGTAAGCTAAACTGTTCCATTAGCTGCATACCTCGAGGAATAGAAATACAAATAAATGAGGAGGATGATGTCCCCTGTAAAATTGTAAAATAATATAACCTTGTCTCACTGTGCCCAGTCATGACATGTTATGTTTTGCCTGAAGAATTGTAGAAGACAGTTTTTCTTGAGGTTTGAAATATTTTTAGGAAACTATATAGGACTCATAAATGGAGTTGTACTAGTCAAAATACCAGTGAAGCCAAACACAGTGTATCTGAGGATACGACCTTACAATATGATACCAGAGACAATTGTTGGAATAACCCCCTTGATTGATAGCTTGATTAAGCAAGATGTTCTGAAAGAAATTTTGAGAAGCCCTTGTAATTCCCTTATTTCAGGATTGCAAAAGCCAAATAGAAATTAGTTCTGGATTTCAGAAAAGTGAACGAGATTGCAGTTTCATGTCTAGTGGTACTGAGTCCAGTAGTGATTTTGTTTCAGATCCTGTGTGAAGCAAAATGGTTTATGGTCATTCACTTGTGTCAGGCTTTCTTTTCCTGATATTTAAGATGTCCCCTTGGACGAAAATGACCATGCCATATTTGTGGATGGCTCCTGTTTAGGCGACTCTGAGAGCAGGATGTGCAGTTTGCACAGTCTCCGGGGTGATAGAAGCTCCTGGCTTTCGGGAGTCTTTCCAGCCAAGGGAGCCAAATTGCTTATTCTTACCAAGGCACATCGGGGGTTATTACAACTTTGGAGGAGGTGTTAATACTTCCCAAAAGTGACGGTAAAGTGACGGATATACCACCAGACGAATTACGAGTCCATTATATCCTATGGAACTCGTAATACGGCTGGTGGTATATCCACCACTTTACCGTCACTTTTGGGACGGATTAACACCTCCTCCAAAGTTGTAATAACCCCCATAGTGTTTCTGAACAGTTCAAAGTGACCATTTTCACTGATAGCCAGTATAGGTTTGATGTTATTCAAGACTCTGGAAAGTTATGGTCCCAGAGTTCTGGATTACCTATCCGTAACAGTGACAAAGTTTATCAATTGTTGAAAGCATTACAGTCATTAAAAAATTATGACAGCCATTGATACTTGGGAAGCACTTTATAGATTGCTGGAAGAAGTGACAAAGGAAGGAAAGGAGGGTTGGGTTAGAGCAGGATGTCCAGAGCAATGAGGATGATGTTTGGGGGTTGAATGTTGGGAAAGCAATGTTGCCAAATAGCCTATTATCCCTGATGGCAAGGTACTACCATTGGCAGGAACACATAGGTAGAGATGTGATGATCAAAACATTCAGGCAACCATGGTACATCCCCAGGTTTAAATCGGTTGCAGAAGCAGCGTGTCACAGATGCGTAATGTGTCAGCAGATGAATGTAGGAAAACACACTGTTGTTACCCTGACTCATATAAGCAGAAAAGGAGGACCATTCAACAGAATGCAGGTTGATTTCATTGAACTGCCAGTGTGCAATGGGCTGACGTATATTTTGTTTGTGGCATGCATAGTCTCCCATTGGGTAGAAGATTAGCCAAATCAAAGTAATGATAGCCTCACATTTGCAAACCTGTTATTGAGGGAGTTGATACCTCGATTCGGCTTTCTGACTTCTCTGGAATTAGACAGAGGGATTCATTTCATTAGTGAGATTCTTAAATTATTCTGTGCGGCATTACAAGTCTTGACTGGCAAAAGTATGAGCATTTACAACACTAATATGGCCAGACGTCTTGCCTCTGGCCCTGATGAGTATGCGCAGCACACTTGAAAGAAAGAAAGGCTGGTCAGCTCATGGGATCATCATGGCGCACTATGAGATTGCCAGCAGTGCCTGAAAATGCTCTTATGAACTTTACAGATGACTTGGTGCTGGATTATTGCAAAGGATTAGCTAATGTGGTTAGTTCTTTGTCTCGCCAGTCTTCCGAACTGGGTCCATGCAAGCCACACGTGCAAAGTTCAATGTCCTCTTGATGAAACAGTGCCTATTCCCGAAGGGTTGGTTACAGTGAGAGAGAGAGTTCAGGTTAGCCAAGCTGTGAGGATTGGACAATTGGCTAATGCAGAGCATGCACGGTCTGGTGAAATTCTGAGTGAGTTAATAGCAATAGAAGGTACAGAAGGGGCTAGACAGAGTCAGGCAATTCCTGCTAGCTCAAATAATGCATCCCCAGTCATGTTAGAGAAAAGAGTTGTACCTGGTGGTTAATGGCCAGAGAGAAGCCCAGCGCCAGTAATAAAAGTGCTTCCTACCATTGCCGAAGTAACTGAAGAATCCGATCAAAGTGAAAGTGAAACTGAAGGTCATGCAACAAGGAGGCCAAAGAGAAAAAGAGTGCCAAGTCAGAGATATTCATCTCCAGAATGTAGTAATTTCACAGCTGATGACTGAGAGAAGGAGTTTGTTACCTTTTCTGTTAACAATTCGAGTTGAGCTCAATCAGAAATAACATTAAAATATTTATTACAAACACAAGCTCAAAGTCATGAAGACAATGCACAAGGCAATAAGGCATAACATCAATAAGAATATCTGAGACACTAAGAAAACCCATTGCTCAAAATTAACAATCATTGGTCAATTCAAATTCCAATTAGTAGAGTCAATAAACTTTAGCTGGGCACAGGTTAATCCTACATTTAACCAAATCAGTGAAATACATGTGTGAGGAGAAACACATGTGGGGCAAAAAACTAAATATAAAAAGGACAAAAATCATTTGGAAAAGAATAATCTCAGACTGCAGATCACTAACTAAGTTAGGTAAAAGGTAAGTACAAGGTTAAAGCATCAGCAGATCAGAAGCTCAGTCACTAGTCTTCTAAAGGGGAAATATTAATGAATTTTAAGTCTAAAAAGGGCATTTCAAAGGTAAGGGCAAATGGCAGAGAGGAAGAAACCTCACCAAGGGATGCAACACTCAGGGAATATTCAACAGCAAAGCATCAGGATCAGCAAGGCATCTACAAGCATCAGGAGTCTGCAAAGTTCTGCTGGGGACTGCTCAGGACTGCTCAAAGTTCAAATGTCCAGCAGTATTTTAGAATTCACAAACCATTCTTATTCATCATACGTATCTGTTCATGTCATGGTGAATAGGCATCTTCCAATGGGAAATAATTGTATGACTCCAAACTGCAACTTTTACATTCTCTCCAGGCTCAACAGGAGAACATTTCACTTCTGTGTGAATCCGAACAGGATTGAAACAAATGTATACAAACTCAAACCATGTTCGTGCAATGTACTGTTTCCAAGGACAGATGAATACATCTTTCCACATTTAAACAATGGAGTCTATTACAAAAGGACCTTGCTTCCCATGGAAAGGAAATCTGAAAGAAGAGTTCACTTTATAAAAAAATATTAACTCAACACTTTTACATAACTGCAAAATGCAAGCTCGACAGGCCTCACTTATGCTAATACAAAATCACAGCAATGCATTTATTTAATAAGTTTTTGCAAAATATATGTTATATACAAACTTATAAATTCACCAGTGATAATATGTCATCAATATGAACAATACATTTCATATAAATGGAAAACCTTTGTTATTGCATTTCATTAAGTACAACAGAGAATTGTATTTCTATCACTTTACACATATTTTTAAACTCATAAATCTTTTACTAATCACTAAAAATTGAATATTGTTCTATATGCACTGTTCATTTAAAGCGTAAATTACATCTTTCTAATGTGATTTAATTCAAAAAGCACCTAAGTCAAACTCTAAAATGCAAGCAATTGCACATTTAAATTGCATGTCAGTGCAACTTTTTATGTTAGTTTTCCACTCTTTTACGTTCATGAATTTAAACTGTCACATCCTAATGCCTTTTGTGACACGAGGGACACTGCTAAATTTTAAGCTCTATCCGTCCCTCCTTTGATGACAAAATACGTTGTCACAAAAAGTCCAGATTCTCATTTCAATGAGACAGTTCTAACCTCAATTACTTATTCTGATATGGTTTGCTGAACCCTCAAATCTCTTGAGGTTACAATAATAAATTCTTCTCCTAGTCTCCATTGCTATCTCCTCTTTCTCCTGCCTAGCCTTGTCTCTTCTCTTTTCCCATATCTTGCAAAGTTTGTAAAGTCCAAGTGCAACTATAACACTCAAAGCCACAATCAATAGAAGTCTCACTGTGGTTCCTACTAGTCCTTTTCCATGTTCTCAAGTGACTTACCAATAGATGGGAAACTGCTTCCAATAGCTTCCCATGCACCAGTGGCTGTCAGACTTTTCAGATTAATTTTTCAAACTGGTGATAATCGACATATGCTTTTTTATCTCTTTCCTATTTTCAGGAATGTATGTACAACAATGTGGCACATGTAACCTTTTGCAGACTTCGCCTTCCTTTGTGAGCAAAATGTCTAACGGCAATTTTGCAAAACCATTGATCTCACAGCAACCATCTCTGTGTCCATTAACAACATATGAAATAAACACCTGGTATGGCAGGATCCTGTGCATTTTACATGAAGGTCCATGTGATTCTAAACCCAAAAACATGTCTACATTCACCAGTTCCTACAAAATGAGTGTCTGTCTTTGACTTTGGTCTATGTGCGTATAATTTCCCTACATGTTGCCAATCTAAGACTAAAAACCCTTGACCATTCTTCACTACAGCATGTGCGGGATTTCTCCCCAATCTAATACTACAACTCCCTTTTCCAATTTAGCTTTCATTGTCCTCCTTCTTTCCTCAAATTGTCCAATGAACTATTTTTCTACTAGGCTAAGTATGCAAGTCAAATTGTTCTTGTGAATACAAAAGTTTTT
This sequence comes from Pleurodeles waltl, assembly GCF_031143425.1. Classification (NCBI taxonomy): domain Eukaryota; kingdom Metazoa; phylum Chordata; class Amphibia; order Caudata; family Salamandridae; genus Pleurodeles; species Pleurodeles waltl. The sequence continues at coordinate 945,788,516 of NC_090440.1, forward strand.
TTGTCCGTATGGGGGAAATATGTGCCTAAACTCCCACGGCAAAGCAAAATCTCTGTCCCAAAAGGTTTGATCTTGCTCCAACTGATTATGATAGACAAGTGCTTCTATATTCTTTAGCAAATCAAGCTCTTTCTTAAATTAATTTACCAACATCAGTTGGACCGTCAAGAAATATCAATAAAAACAGTAAAAACTGATGGACCAAGAACAACGGTGCTCCCACAAAATGATGGTACAGTAAATGTGAGTAAGTGAACTTAATGTGTACCAGTAATATTTACTAATATATACAATCAAAAGGCATGTGGCTGTAAACATGCAGTGATTCCATAGTACAACACCCAGAACATGGAATGTCATAAATCCTCTAAGATGTTTTAAGTAACAATCTACATTTAATTATTTGTTGACGTTTCAACCCTAACAGTACATAAGTTACGAACGGGTCATCATCAGGACCAAAAAGTGTTGTAGGAAGCACCTAAGAGAAAAAAGACATACCATAGCATTGCATGCGGACAGGAATTCATTGCAGGCCCAACTATGTTTCTACAAATCACACAGAAATACTTGACCACAAAAAAAACATCACCCCATTGCAAGGCATATGTGTTGGCCCAGATCTTTATCACATCAATAACATACCACATTTTTTGTTAGATATTTTATGAGCGGCTGCAGGACCGTGATGTGTGACTGAGATCAGAGTGTTGAGGATTTGTCCTTGTACAAAGAAATTCCTGTTTGTATAGACTTTATGTAATATGTCAGAAAAAGACACATTATCCTATTTTGAAGATTATACTGATAAGTTACTTAGGAGCCCTCCATTCTTAGGCCAGGCACCGCCTAAGGTGTTAGATGTCCTACAAGAAAAAGTTGCTAAATTAGAGAGAAACAAGAAGAAATTAGTAAGGACACAGGTACATGGCCATTTGATGAAAGAGTATTTGAGGTTGAATGTTATTCCTATAGGGCTGCAAGTCAGAAACAAGCCTGTCATATTCATTGAGGATCCTGTGAAACTTTAGTTTTGTGGCCAACCAGTGTTCACAAAATGGGATGGTACTGGGCATGGACACAGCATTAGAACACATTGGTAAGATGGAAAAAGATATTGTGGAACTTACACTGTAGATTTTGGATGATGTAGCACTTAATAATGCTAAAGAGGCCTTGAAGGCCCTTGAAAAAACAGCTGTGGCATTTGCATAAATTACACAGCAGAAGAAACTGGACAAATTAGCGAAAGATATAGAGAAATACAACAAGAATTGGACTTATCCGTATTACAAGCAAAACGAGATAGTGAGCTATGTAAGCAGAGGGAGGGGAGGCTACAGAACATATACTACCTTCTCTGATACCTCTGCCTCTGAATGTTCAGATAGCGAAACTCTTGCGCTGAGTATATCAAACAACTAGAGCATACAGGGTTACTCAGATTCCTCCACTTATTTAGCCAGAGGCAGGGGAGAAGGTACACCCCAGAGTACCAAGGCAGGGGGAGGGGCTACAGATATTTTCTGGAATCACATGGGAAGAGACAGGCCAGATGACAACAGTCCAGATGATAACTACCATGACTCCGGGTAATATAGATAACAACACCACTCTGAACACAACATTGACACAAGCAGGACAAGGGGTGATTGCCAAAACCATTGAGATAAAAAACATCAGCAGTATGGCCCCTATTTTGAATTTGTCCAAATATAGAAAATCAGCGGACGAAACAGAAGTCCTGAGTTGAGGTCTTTCCTTCTGCCCACTGCCCGCACAAATGTTTTCGAAGTGAAGTTGGAATTGCAAAAATTCTTTAGAAAGATCAGATTGAATTACTATTTTGGAAGTGGCTCTAAGTCCTTGAAAGCAGATGTGACTGGGTTTAGACTACCATCGAGTCTAGACCAGCATCCCACACCATGCTTAGTGAAACCTTAGCCTTTGAAAAAATGGTAATGAAAGATATAGATGCCCTCAGCAAAGAAAGAAACTATATTAAATGTAACCTTACATACAATGAAAGCATGGCAATCAAAGACATGAGTAAGGACACCAATGTTGCAATAAAATCTGCTGATACAAGGGGTGGATTAGTCATTCAGGATGTGACTGAGTATAGGCAAGAAATCCTGGGTCAACTGGGTGATGCCATATCCTAAAGGAGGGTGGAAAGGGACCCTACAGGCGAACGTAACACTTAGATAGCAGAGATCACCAAGAAAGGAGTGGAACAAGGGTTCATGAGTACTAATGAGATCTTATTTCTAAGTAAGGAACACCCCAGGTTACCTGTGATCTACATGTTACCCAAAATACATAAGAGACTGATTAACCCACCAGGTAGACCGATTGTGTCTGGGTGCGATTCGCTTTTGGAACCAATATGTCAGGACAGTACTTGGAATTTTTTCTGAAGCTTTTTGTGACTGTAATTGATGCTTACATTAGAGACAGCATGCACAATTTGTTTGAAGTTACGACATTTGATAAATTCACAGACCTACTGACAACGATGGATGTAGTCACTATATGACAACATCCCACAACCTGAAGCCGTTCGGGTAGTGACCCACATATTAGAATCCAGAGCTCAGCCAGTACAGGGTCCCACTTGGTTTCTGGTGTCATTGATGAAGGTTGCCTTAACCAAGAATTATTTTGTGTTTGACAATTGCTTTCACTTCCAAACCAAAGGCGTAGCGATGGGGGTGGTTTACCCTCCTCTAGGAACACCTTCCTGCACATAAACAAGAATTCATGGTGTTTTACTCTTTCTATGTGTACTGCAGAATGCAGCACACATTGAAAAAGCAAAAAGGAGAAGAAATAAGAGTATTTCTCCTCATTACGCCATGCTAACGCCACCCCTGGGGTGGCATTAGTTTTTGGCGCTGCCGCAGATTTACAAATTCTTGTAAATCTGGGGCAGCGTCAAAAGCAATGGGTGTTGTGGTGGAACATCCACAGCAACACTCATTGCATGTCCCACTGCTGCAGAAAACTGCATTGGAGGGGCCCATATTTACAAGGTGGTGTTAAGCCACAATAAGTGGCTTGGCCGCCTTGTAAATATGGCACAGTGAACAGCGCCACTGAGGGTTCACAAAAAGTGATGCTCTGGTGGCGGGAGGGGCATGTAAATCTGCCCCTAAATTTTAAAAGGGTCAAACTTTCCCATTAAAATGTCGAATTTCACACATGTTTTGCTTTTTAATTAAGTAAAATATTCCATAATTTGTGTATCTGTTTTATGTGTCTGTAGTTTTGCATATTGATATTTGTTTCAATTGATAGAAATGGTTTAGGAGGTGATTTATTGGAGGTCAATGGAAGTCAAAAGCTTTGGAATCTCTGGTATATAGAAAATGTTTTACGTTTACAACTTCAAAAGTTGAAAGTAGAACAAATGTTAGGAGAATGCAAGTTGGAAGGCTTTGGAGTATTTAGGAACCTACAGTGTAGCCATGCATTGCAGCACACATACCACATGACACCCCCATCCGGGGTGGGTCTCTTTCAGAACACAGTGTCCTCCAGGAGGCTCTGACCAAGAAATGCTCTCTCACTAATACACAGAACCCGGGTCAATTGTAGGCCAAGAAAATTAGATCGATTGCGTTGAGGTGAGAATTGTACTTGAGTAAACTGTAACAGTGAAATAGTACCAGGATCCACTGTGCCCTTATGAATTCTCAGTATGGTCTAATATACCAAATTAAATCATTAAAATTGACCCAGCCAACAGATGCTTGTGCTCCAGAGGACAATAGGCAAGAGCAGTATTACTCCCCACACTATTTTGTTATGTTTCCGAATGCATAAGTTTTGAGAAGGGATCAATGACTGTCTGACCAGTATACAGAAGATCAACCAGAAGATGTGGCAAACATCATGTTATTAGGTTTATGGAATGAGCATGCACCCTCAAGATATGTTAAAATACTTAGGGGGTCATTACAACATTGATGGCAAAAGCCGTTTACTGCCGTGCAGAAAACCGCCAATACACCGCCGCGGCAGCGGAATTCTGCCACGGTCATTATGACCCACTGCTCGGAATCCACCAAAAGTCAGACACCCACACAAGTCCGCCACACCAAAGGTCAGTGATAAACTGGCAAAAACAAAACCTCCACCGTCACGCCAACAGAAATACGCCCACACTATCACAACCCACGAATCCAAGTGGCGGTCATTCAACCGCGGTATTCCATTGGTGGTACACACCGCTGCGCTCAAAATACACACACATTTACAAAACACTACCACATTGGACAATTCGAAATACACACACCTGATACACATACACACACCACTCCCACACACCCATTACAATATAAAACACACACCCACATCACCCACAAACCCCTACGACTAAATTACAGTGAGAAGGCCAGAGAGAGACACTACAAACAACTACCAAGAATCCACAGGCACACAATACCATCACCCACATAACTTCCACGCACCTCACACAACACACCACTAAATATCACCCCACTTATCACTACACACACCACCCCACACATCACCCACACCACCCCATGGCACGGCAAAGACACCCCAGGTTCTCTGAGGAGGAGCTCAGGGTCATGGTGGAGGAATACGTCCGGGTAGAGCCACAGCTATTCGGATCACAGGTGCAGCACACCTCCATAGCTAAGAAGATGGACAGGGTCAGCGCAGTGGGACAGCACCCAAGAAATAGGGATCACATCAGGAAGAGGTGGAATGACCTAGGGGGGAAGGTGCGTTCTGTGGTCTCAAGACATCACATCGCGGTACAGAGGACTGGCGGCAGACCCCCACCTCCTCCCCCACAACTAACGTCATGGGAGGAGCAAGTCTTGGCGATTCTGCATCCTGAGGGCCTTGCAGGAGTAGATGGAGGAATGGACTCTGGTAAGTCAAATTTTAACTATTACATCCCCCACCCTACTTGAATGCTCTCACATATCCCCACCCTCACCCCCATCACTCCAACTCCTCACAAATGTCCCAACATCACAAACCACACTTCCTAACACCAAGCCCTGCATGCAACAACAAAGCATGGACACACATCACCAAAGCATGGCCACTGCACATACCCATCCACCCCCCTAAACCACCATCACACAAGGACCCACACAAGAATGCAAGCACTGGGGTACAGGGTCACCCACCTATTGCACACCATGGCACACACAGATGTAATAAACATCCTTTTATACCCCTGCAGGACCCCTACCCAACGTCACCGGACAGGAGGGTCCACACATGTCCACACAACCAACAGAAGAGGCCCACAGTGATGACAACAGCTCTGTCCAACTGGATCTAGATGACCAGCCCGGTCCATCTGGGACCTCTGGACAATCTGTTCCCCTGACACAGTGACAGGCCATCACAGAGCTTCTCCCCTCTGGAAACACCAGCACAGCACCCACCCAGCGGGCCCATACCTCTGTCCCCAGGACACGTCAATCAGCAGTGTGTCCACCACCACAGTGACCCCAGGCTAACCCACCACCCCAACAACAACAGGGACCTGGGGGCAGTGGCAGTGGGCACACGGTCCAGGGGACGGAGGCCCAGGAACACAGGGGAACTGGGAGGACAGGCCAAGGGAACCCACTCTCCAGGAGGCCCTCTCCAACATCATGGGAGCCTACCACCATTCCCAGGAGACGATGGCAGCGGTACTGGCCAAGTTTCAGGAGACCCAGTGCCTGCAGGAGGAACAGTATTTGGGCTTCAGGGAGGAACTCAGATCCATCAATTACACCCTGGGCACCATCGTAAAGGTGCTGAAGGAAGTCCTCAACACCAGGAGGGACACTGTGGCACAACAAGGGGCCCCTGACACTAGCATGGACGATGAACTGCCCACCACCTCCGCCAGCGCTAGTGGACAGGAAGCACCACCACAGGACCACCACACCAGCACCCCACCCCCTGCAGAGGGAGAACCACCCTGCAAACGGTCCCTGAGATCCAGGACAAAGACAGAGAACGATGCCAAGACCCCCGCCAAGAAATGAGACCACCCTGAATGTCATCCTTCTGTCCCACCTTGTCACCCTGTCCATCCTCAAACTGCCCCAGCTCCACTTCCTATGCCCCTTTGGACAATACACCTGTGAGACTAATAGACTGGACTCTGCCATAGACATTCCTCCAGCATCACCCCTCACCATTTCACAACCCCCTCCAATATTGAGCACAGAAAGAAACACCCTTAAAGCACAAAACAATCTGGAGTCTATCTGTGATTTCGAAATAGTGTATTAGCAATTACAGTGACAAAATGCTCTTACAATTGTAATGTCAACATACCTATGTCACACAGCTCTAGTCCATGAGGAAACAAAGCAGATGTCACACAGTGGGACCCACATCTGTGAAATCATAAGGGAAAGTGACAACTCAGTGACCCTACACATTGGTTGAAAACGACAGACAGTAGAGAGGTAGTAGTGTTAAAGTACATGGAGTAGGCATGTTTGTATTCTTAACTGTGTCTCACTGGAAATATTGCAGGATAACCGAGTTCCTGTTGTCGATGTCCTCTTCTTCTGCTTCCTCGTCTTCACTGTCCACAGGCTCCACAGCTGCCACAACACCGCCATCTGGACCATCCTCCTGCAGAAAAGGCACCTGTCGTCGCAAAGCTAAGTTGTGAAGCATACAGCAGGAGAAGATGATCTGGCACACCTTCTTTGGTGAGTAGAATAGGGATCCACCTGTCATATGGAGACACAGGAACCTGGCCTTCAGGAGGCCGAAGTTCCGCTCTGTAATCCTCCTAGTTCTCCCATGGGCCTCATTGCCCTCTGCCCTTGTCCTGGGATTCCTCACTGGGGTCAGTAGCCATGACAGGTTGGGGTAACCAGAGTCACCTGCAAATAGCGAGGGCAACTGTTAGACACACACTACCCTGTAGGGATATCCCCAGACCCAGACAACCAGTCCCACTGACTTGCTTCCAGGTGCTCACCTAATAGCCACACACGGTGCCTCTAGAGTTGACCCATCACATGAGGGATGCTGCTATTCCGCAGGATGTAAGAGTCATGCACTGAGCCAGGAAACTTGGCATTAACATGGGAGATGTACTGGTCTGCCAAACACACCATCTGCACATTCATGGAATGATAACTCTTCTGGTTTCTGTACACCTGTTCACTCCTGCGGGGGGTACCAAAGCCACATGTGTCCTACAATGGCACCTATGATGTTGGGGATATGTCCCAGGGCATAGAAGTCACCTTTCACTGTAGGCAAATCCTCCACCTGAGGGAAAACGATGTAGGTCCGCATGTGTTTCAGCAGGGCAGACAACACTCTGGACAACATGTTGGAGAACATAGGCTGGGACATCCCTGATGCTTTGGCCACTGTTGTTTGAAATGACCCACTTGCAAGGAAATGGAGTACTGACAGCACCTGCACTAGAGGGGGGATTCCTGTGGGATGGCGGATAGCTGACATCAGGTCTGGCTCCAGCTGGGCACACACTTCCTGGATTGTGGCACGATCAAGCCTGTGGGTGATGATCACATGTCTTTCCTCCATTTTTGACAGGTCCACCAGCGGTCTGTACACCAGAGGATGCCGCCATCTCCTCACATGTCCCAGCGGACGGTGCCTATGAAGGACAACAGCGAGCACAGAGTCAACCAACTCAGAGGTACGTACCCACAGCTTACACAGAACACGAATCATAATCTGAAATTTGGCCTGTATGAGTGTTGAGGCAAGGCCTAGGTATGTGTGATGCAGTTAAAAATTAAGCCATGTGGGCCCCTGAAATGGGGGCTGCCTGACCTGTAAAGTGGGACAATGGGATGTGAGGTAACGGCGCTGGCGTTGTACACCGTCGCGGTAGGCAGTCGAAGACCACAACGCAATTCTGAATTGGTTAACATTGGACCCTATGGGTCCCAGGAGCCAATGACGATGTACACCGGCGGTGACGGTACGCACCGCCGTGGACGTGACCGCCATTTTCTAACTGTTCAATCACGCGATACCTGATCTTCGACAGGAGAGGACCTACACTGCAAGTGTTGCTGTGACCTCGGTCTGGAAAAGACAATGGCTTGTTCGTCTGGGGAAATGGCCCCTGCCTTCACATTGGAGGAGTTGGAGAAACTCGTGGATGGGGTCCTCCCCCAGTACACGCTACTCTACGGTCCTCCAGACAAACAGGTAAGTACAATGGGAGCATGCTGTATGAGCTATGCCTGTGTGGAGTGCGGTGGATGAAAGATGGGGGGGGGATTGGGGCGTGCATGAAACAACGGTGAGTGCATGTGCCACATGGCAAGGGTAGTGATGGGGGCCAATGACTGTGATGGTGCAGTTGGTAATAACTTATCTTTTTCCCCTGTACAATTCATGTAGGTCAGCGCCCACCAGAAGAAGGATATTTGGCGTGCCATCGCCAAGAACGTCCGGACCCTGGGGGTCTACCACAGACGGAGCACCCACTGCCGTATGAGATGGGAGGACATTCGCCGCTGGAGCAAAACGACGGCAGAGGCCCAGCTGGGGATGGCCTCCCAACGTGGGAGGGGTGCCCGTCGCACCATGACACCCCTGATGTTCAGGATCCTGGCGGTGGCGTACCCAGAGTTGGATGGGCTCTTGAGGGCATCAAAGCAGCCACAAGGGGGTGAGTACACTCTCATTCTGCTGATTTTGCGTGCAGTGGAGGTGTCTGGGTGGGGGAGGTGGGCTGTGGGTTTCCCTAGGCCAGGGCGAGTGTGCTAGTTAGGTCCCCTTGTTTTGGCAGACCCTGTGGCTCCCCACCCCACCTGTGTACAGTGCCAAGTACACCTAGTCAGGCTCCTGTGACATCCATGTGTGCAGATGTCGGCCATAGCCTTGTAGGCCATGCCCCAGGGATTGAACAGTGGACCCCAGGTGCACAGCGTAGTGCAGGGGGCTTCTGTGTCTGTCGTGTCTGCCAACGGTAGCGGTAATGCATGCACTCAACATGTCTTTCTTCTGTCGTTCCCCCCCTTTTTGTGGTCTCCCTGTTCTTGTGTGCATTAGCATCATCAGGCGGAGGAGCAGTGGCACCGGAGCAGGAGGGAGCTGCATCCCACATGGCCCTGGAGGGCGAGACTACGGACTCGGAATTCACCAGTGGGACGGAGGGCGAGGGGAGCTCCACGGCGGGGACAGGAGCTGACACCAGTGATACGGACTCGTCCTCTGATGGGAGCTAGCTTGTGGTGGCAGCCACATCTGTGCCCCCGCATCTACAGGTACAGCCGCCACCCCCCCACCAGCACCGCCCTCCCACCAGCCCTTCAGCCTTTGCCCCAGGCACCTCAGGCCCTGCCCCAGTCACCCCTGCTGCCCTCAGTGAGGAGGCCATTGACCTCCTCAGGTCCCTCACTGTTGGGCAGTCTACCATTTTGAATGCCATCCAGGGTGTAGAAAGGCAGTTGCAACAAACAAATGCATTCCTGGAGGGCATTCATTCTGGTCAGGCGGCCCTTCAGCGAGCTTTTCAGACTCTGGCCTCAGCACTGGTGTCTCCCCCCTCCAACTTCCTCCACCCAGACCCAATCCCCTGTACCTCAGCCTATCCCAAGCACACCTTCAGACCAACATGCACACATGTCAACACACAAGGGAAGCTCAGGCAAACATAAGCACCACATATCCCACAGGCACTCACGCAAGCATCACACACATGCAGACACACCAACATCCACTGCCTCGACTGTGTCCCCCCCGTCGTCTCCCTCCTCCCTCCCTGTCTCGTCTCCACTCACACCTGCATGCACTAAATCTACAGCCACTACTTCCATCACCAGCACAAACACCACCACACCCCGCTCACATGCAGTCACCACCCCCACTACCATTCACACGTCCCCTGTGTCCTCTCCCAGTGTGTCTGTGACGCCACCTCCTAAGATACACAAATGCAGGCACACACCCACCCAACAGCCATCCACCTCACGACAGCCTCCAGCGCATGCACCTTCACCCAAAGTCACGAAACGAACACCTCCTACAACCACAACCTCAACCTCCCCTCCCAAACCCCCTCCAGCTACCCGTCTCAGTGTTCCCAAGAAACTTTTCCTGTCCAACCTTGACCTCTTTCCCTCACCTCCCCACCCCGGCAGTCTCCTAGGGCCCGACTCTCCAGTTCCCAACCTAGCACCTCAGCCACAATATCTCCAGGACCAGTGGTGCCTGTAGTCACCAGAATTTGGAGTGCACCGGGCAGCAGACCGGCCAGTGTGGCACGGAGCCACAGCACCGCCGCCTTTCAAGCATCAAAATTTGGCAAGAGCCCAGCAGGAGAGGGGGAAGACTCCAGCCACCAAAGCAGCTCCCAGGGGTACAGGTGGGAGTGTGAAGTCAGCTGCGACACTTTCCAAGGTGGGGAAGGGCCGCAAGAAATTCAGCAAGTCTGGGAAGAGCAGCACGGCGGAGAAGACCGCCATCATCCCCGCGGCCCAAGAGGCCACCGCCATCATCCCCGCTGCCCAGGAGGCCACCGCCAGCCCCAGCCCTGCTGCCCAGGAGGCCACCACCATCATCCCCGCTGCCCAGGAGGCCACCGCCATCATTCCCGCTGCCCATGAGGCCAGCACCAGCCCTGCTGCCCAGGAGGCCACCCCCAGCACCAGCCCAGCTACCCAGGACAAGACCGCCAGCACCAGCCCAGCTGCCCAGGACAGGACCACCAGCACCAGCCCAGCTGCCCAGGACAGGACCGCCAGCACCAGCCCAGCTGCCCAGGACAGGACCACCAGCACCGGCCCCGCTGGGCCAGACAGTACCGCCAGTAGCTGAGTCGCTGCCAAGGACCCCGCCGCCACAAGCACCGCTGAACAAGTCACTGCCGCCACAAGCACCGCTGAACAGGACACCACCGCCACAAGCACCGCTGAACAGGACACTGCTGCAACAAGCACCACTGGCCCATGAGCGCCAAGGGCACTGACGCTACTGAGTCCGTCACAAGCAGGATGAAGCACTCTGGGCACAAGGTCCCCTCCAGAACCAGTCGAGAGATACATCCACCACCTCTGTCCTTGGCAGGATGAAGCACTCTGGGCACAAGGCCCCCTCCAGAACCAGTGGAGTAAGGCATCCACTACCTCAGTCCTTGGCAGGATGAAGCACTCTGGGCACCAGGCCCCCTCCAGAACCAGTGGAGAGATACATCCACTACCTCAGTCCTTGGCAGGATGAAGCACTCTGGGCACAAGGCCCCCTCCAGAACCAGTGGAGACTGTTATCCACTTGAGAGACTGTGGCTTTTCACTCCCCAGGATTGAACAGTGGGCAACCCACCCACTGTAGAGACTTGAGAGACTGTGGCTTTGCACTCCCCAGGATGGAACAGTGGGCAACCCACCCACTGTAGAGACTTGAGAGACTGTGGCTTTGCACTCCCCAGGATGGAACAGTGGGCAACCCACCCACTGTAGAGTCTTGAGAGACTGTGGCTTTGAACTCCCCAGGATTGAACAGTGGGCATGTGGCCCCCTCGTGGATTTGGCGTTGTGCTCTCAACCGGCTGAGGTGCCCCCCCTTTCCCTTCCCCCTGAGGTGCCTGTTTTATTGCTATCTGATGCCCCTGCAGTGTTCTCTCCATCATGTTCGGGGATTGAGTGTGGGCCTCACCCATGCCATGTGGGCCTCGCCCATGCGGTGTGGGCCCAGTGTTCCACAGACTTCAATGGAGCACTACCTGGACTACTATTTTTGGTATATATATTTGTTTATAGTGTATATATATTTTTGCGTACTGGATTTTAATATATTACAATGGTTACACTCGTTTCCTTTTGTCTTTGCATTCTTCCGGGTGGGTAGGGGGGTGTAACTTTAATGTATCATGCTGTATTAGTGTGTGTGTTGTGGTGGGTGAGGGTGGGGATGGGGGTGTTGCGTGTGTGTGTCCCTGTTTTTTCCCTCCCCCCTCCACTGTGTCGTAGGTGCAGTACTCACTGTGGTCTTCGCTGCCGGCGTTCGTGCTCCTGGTAGAGGAGCAAGAAGATAAGGGCTGGAAGGATCTGGAGCTTGGGTTCCATTGCGCCCGGATTCCTCGTGGGGTGTGTAGAGGTGAGCGTTTTCCCTTCGAAGTCCTGTTTCCGCTGTGTTTTTGTTCACGGTGAATCCGCCCCGGAAAAGGTGGTGGATTGGTAGGTTGTGATACTGTGGGCGGTACATTTTCCTCCACCTGTCTGTTGGCAGTGACCGCCGCGCTGTTTGTTTGTACCGCCGTGGCGGTCGGAGTGTTAAAGTGGCTGTCTTTGTTGGCGGTTTCTGCCACGGTCGTAATTCAAATTTTTTTACCGCCGGACTGTTGGCGGCCTTGCCGCCGCTTTAACACCGACCGCCAGGGTTGTAATGACCACCTTAGTGTGTCATGCCGAGAGATTGCCAGATTGTTAGATCGTTCTAAGCTCCTGAATCTATAGGGATGGCATTCACATAGGTATTTGCACATGCTGGCAAGAAATATATTATGAAATTAGGGGCTGTCCTAAGAAGTTGGATAAGGTCTAGAGCCACTGAACAGGATATTAGGATGTATCTTGAAAACAAGGGTGCTCCTCGCCCCTTGTTGCACACTGGCTCTGCTTGACTGAAATGTCACTGTGTGAATGATATGAGATCGAAGCCTGGAAAGGGAAGCAGTTTAAACATTGTAGTACTGCTTTCTGTAATGGAAGTGCCCTGTAAGTTATGACGTTTGGTAAAGGGGTCTGGCACCTTGTAAACCCACTTTCGCTAACCATGAGATTTATGTATGTCTTCTTTTTTTTTTTTACTCTTCATGAACATGCAATAAAATTGTTTAAAAAAGATGTCAGAACCGTGGATATCATCTGTAGTTATCTGCTTGAAGATGATCTGCCAAAATTATTGTAATATGTATTGAAACATCATTACTTATGGTTGCTGTACGCCGTGTCTGAATCTTAGCAATTATATTATTCCACTTTGTCTGATTTCGGTAATTGCTGAAAAGGCATCCTAATTTTATGCCACAATTTTCTGCATACCATTATTGCAAATAAATTACTTTCAGTCTTAAAAACATGTTGCAGGAGCCGTAAAAAGTCTAATATATTTAAATAAGAACATCGAAGCACCTTGTTCTTCTTTATATAGCTCTCAAATACTCAAAATAAATGACCTGAAGGGATCATTTCAAGTATTCTTTTTGTGTGCACTGAGTTTTCCTTAGAGATATTGGGCCAGCTGTATCAAATATTTTTGTGATGTTGGGACGTTTGCCATCGCAAAAATGCATTTTTGTATGTAACAAGTCCAATTTGCGATTCGCAAATTGGATTTGCGACTACATACCGTCCCTTCCTGACACCGAATCGCGGAGGTATGTATGATATTTTTGTGACCGTGAATGCGTTTGCAAAACTATCGCAGTTACCACCAATTTCAAATTGGTGGTAACCCATTCGCAAGGGGGAAGGGGCCCCTAAGGGACTTCTTCCCCTTTGTGAATGCATGCGAAAACGTTTTTTAAGAGCAGGCAATGGTCCCACGATCCACTGCCTACTCTTAAAAATGAAAAGAAAACTTTTCATTTTTAAATGCATCCCGTTTTCCTTCAAGGAAAAGCAGTCACAGACATGGTGATCTGCTGAGCCCAGCAGGCCACCATCCCTGTGATTGTAGCCATTCGCAATAGCTCACAAATTGCAACCTACCTCATGTATATTAATGAGGTAGGTCCATTTGCGAGCCCTTGCGAATCGCAGTATGACACTCCTGGAGTTTCATACATTCCAATAGCGATTACTTAATTGCGATTCGCAAAAAATCGCAATTAGGTAATCGCTATTGTAAAGAATTATACATCTGGCCCATTGGGTGGCGCTGTTTTCCACCATATTACATACTGTGTCTTGCACTCATAGCCCGGGACAACTGTCCAATATGCAAAATCGCTACAAGGGACCATCGCCATAGCAATGATGAAGGAACCCTTTTGAGCAGCACTCTTTGAACTGTAAGGTGTTGTCAGAAAGTACCAAGATGAACCGCACTCTAAACTGCTGCGAGAAATAAGGATATATAGTGATTGATATAGAATAGATGCAATTCGCTATTAAAAATTGATTCCGAAATGCAAACTGTTTTATTATAATGAGAAATAAATCAAATGTAGAGAAAAATACATCTGGCTATAAGAGACTAGCTCTTAAATGAAAAGAATACGGGCGCAGACGAGGATTTGCCTATTTTCATTTCAATATTCACTGCAGCTTTGCGAAAAGTAAAGGGACGTTTTAAAGTGGCTGCACATCCTGACTGCAAATGACAAACTGCCAAAAACACGTGAATACCTTGAACTATTTATATATAAGAGGGGAAGGAACTTAAAAGGCTTCCCCATGAAGGCTGATCCTAGAGAGAAATACAAAGTGACCCACTTTCATCCATCAAACCCGAGGAGCTGCAGCGGCTTGAACTGTGTCTTCTGCAGTAATAGATTCCAGAGAGAATCCTTGAAGCCGTCACCTACAGGACAGGACAGGCTTTTAGGAGAGGGAATAAGACGTGACATCTCCTTTCAGATGTATGGTGCGAATGGAAGCTGTTGCCTTAGACACCGCGTCGGATTAAAACAAATGAAATTAAGAGACACCGATCAACCAAATACAAAAAATCAGTTTGGAAACATGGCCAATCGCACTTTATCTAGGAGATTAAACACATCTCTCAGTTAACCCTCTCGTGTTTTGATGTTATTTGAAGTCGCACACTAGAAAACCGAAGAAAACAAATATACATAAAGTCGAAAAGGTACAGACTAAACATTCATCTGGTAGGCACTTCCATTGGCCACCTAATAATTAAGCATTTTTGATCTCAGCTGAAAGCTTGAAGTTATTAATTGCCTAACCCACCTTTATGCGTCTGAGGGGAAGATGAATTTTCCTACTTAGTGGAGAGATCTACGTAACATGTAGATAAAAAGAATACAGGTAAACACCATTCTAATACTATCCTCTCCCCAACAGAAACGCCCACTAGCGGCCTCTCCCCGCTCTGCTTGATGTCCATTCAGAGACTGCCTGAAAAATCTCAGAATATAATAGAGATTTGTAGAAAGCTAAACAGTTCATTAAAAATTGCAACTAACGTCGAGCATGAGTTCAGGTCCACAACAAAAACACAGAAAAAACCTGATACCCCCTGAAAAATCCTTCTGCAATCTTTAGTAGTTTAAACTGATAGAAATACCTATTCTCACAGATGCGTTCATGAATGTCGGGTCAGCAATTCATGTTTTGCTTAAGGGTCTGTTGGTCTGTTAAGGATGAAAAGATACTCAGTTTCAGTGGACAAGGTTGTATGAATGTTTGGGGCTCGGACCAGGTATAAAAGTTATCTTCACACTTTGAACAGTTCGCAACGTTTAGTGGGAGCAATGGGAATAGGAAGACTGTACCTGACAATGAAACCACAATGTCGGAGAGAATGAACCAAAGGGCTTGATGAAGACTTCACAGACTGGCACAGTTCAGAGCAGGAGGTATGCGTCTCAGATAGAGGTCACAGTGTAATCAGATGTGCTAATGGCGTCCTTTGGTCAGTTCTGTTGTTGCAGGTTTTACTGAGCTTGACTTCAAATACAATTTCATAGCTTTCTATAACATTTGTGGGTGCTCAGGGTGAGGAAGTCATGTAAGGATGGAAAAAAGATTTGGGATCAGATGTAGGTGTAGCTGAAAAAGTTCAACAGTTCATTGGATCAGGCCAGCATTTATCCAGTGTGAATACAATTCTTTGCTTAGATATCGTACATCATTGAAGTGGATCTGCAAACCCAGAAGCTATTCAGGCTGCTTGCCTCGCTCTCCTTCTACCCAGGGTGTTGCTTTCTTCACTTTCCTTGTACTCAGTTAGAAACAGGGCATTCAGCAAGCAGGCTCTGACCTTCATGAAGCTGCTTCTATAAAACAGTCAGCTTCCTCGGCCACCTTGGATGCGATTACCTTCGATGTTTTCTCTTCACATCTGTGTAATTGTTCCTTTTTCAGACGGAGCTCTTTCAAATGCTGAGGTGAAGTGTGTATACTGCTACTGGTAATGCTCTGTGGTTGCATAGATGTTTAAATGCTATTGTACATATGTTTTACTTTTATGAAACTGAATGAATGGGAATAGGAAGAGAGAGCAAAGTTTCAATACTTCCTCTATGAGTGGAAAAAGTATTATTTTGTGGAAGAAAACTAGACAAGACATATTTTTTGTGGAAGAATTTTTGCATAAAAAAGTTTTAATAAGAGATTGTGTCACAAAATATATATTGCGTGAAAACATCTCATTTCCATTCACCTTCATTGCGAGCCGTATCTCTCTACCATGCAGGGTAAAGTAAAACTTTGTCTGAGGTTGATCCATCAAATTGCCTTTCTCAGTCAAGTTCATAAACTCTGGAAGGACTCAGTGGCATACGAAAAACAAAATCCTGTCTAGGGAGTCAGACATTTTTCTATTCCAAACACTGCTACATGTTTTATGAGCATATAATTTTCTTTTTATAGTGAAAAACCTTATGCCTATTGGTGTATTTTCAATTGGCTTACCTATCCTACACCTCTGTGGACTTACATCGCAATTGACTGAAGGTTGGCTTTTGCTACATTTTGAGGGAGTTCCTTTGCAGTTACTCATTTCACTTGTCACACTTACTGGGTACTCCAACACAGTGCCTCTCTCACTATCTGATTTTCCATCTCAACTGGATTAAAAGTATGGTAATCTATCAATCAGTAGAATTCAGAGGGAATAACTGCTATGTTTATTATCTGTAGTCTGTTGCTGCTTTATCAAAGTATCAAAGAGTACCAGCCTCTGAGATTTGGTTTAATAATCTGCTTCACCAAGGATATTTCTTGAGCTTCATGGGTGTGCACTGCAGGGACAAAAGGGTTGTTGTTAATGGAGGGTGGCTATCTGAACCACAATTTTTTAGTGAAATCATCCATTGATCGTATTGGCCTTTGTTAGTTGACTTGAAGCATTGTAACGGAGCGAACATCAGAAATTCATTTCAGTATCTGAAGCCAATGTGATGCCACAATAAAAACCACAAACCAATTCACCCATAAAGGTTTATTTTAAAACATTAATCCATCTAGTATGTATGCAAAGCAGGAACACATTTAAGAGGTGTAATGACACAGTCTGAAGGCCAAAATGTGCCAGTAAATTAAGTTGTAATGAAACAAGATACAAAACAGTAGCAGTCACAATGCAAAGGAAGCAAGTTGTGGCAATCAGGTGATCCATAAATAAACTTTCCTTTTTTAATCTAAACATGTGTTGAAACCAAGACCATTTAAAAGGGGTTTCTAAAAGGGAAGCATCGAAGGTGTCTGCATTTACTCAATCTTCTGTAACAGTCCAAAAGAGTGCCCAGCCTAAAGCTTTACACGCGGATAGCCCCTTAGAGAGAAAGAGATCTGTTCCCCTTTGAAGTCAGGATGAAGTCTGCCTAACTAACTATGAAGCAATACAGAATACAAAATATCCAACCGGGATAAATCTATATCAAATATCTAAGTAAAAAACTCGATTTTTTACTGAATCGTAATTTCTTTTATTACAGATACATCAATTCAAACCTAATGTCCACTAATCACCTATCTAACTAAAAATTAAAACATCTAAGTGTAAATATATGAATCCAAAAATAAGCCCAAAATTACAAACAAGCACCGTGATACATAAAATATAGGCTGCTAAACCATCAAGTGGCGAGCAGACATCCATCCAGGTAGTGACTGTAATGGAAGGGAAGTATCCTACAACAGTGAGACAAGTCAATCACTGGGGTAAATGTCCGATACAGTCCACAATTTACTTGATCCAGGTGCTTCAGGAATTCCAACAGTCACTCCATAGAACGTTATAGTCGACGTGTTTCGGCCTTAACAACTAAGGCCTCCTCAGGACAGTGAAAACAGTGCCTATATATACAAGACAGGAAAATTACCTTAACAAACTAAAAAGCATAATGTTAATAAAAACCACTAGGTGTAGGGGAACCTGTTCACCAACATTCCCTCATATGTGCACATGAAAAAGGATATATTTATCGTGAGTAAAATGAAGAATTCTATATATTAAAACAATATAGTAAAGCAGACTGAACACCATTATTAGTCCGTTTGATAAATGAGTGTTGACTAAGAAAGAATAAGGGCCAGAGGTATAGCCAACCAAGCTTAAACATCTTAAACAAACTTAACACTAACACACTCCCTCAAGGGCAAATAACTTCAAAGACCCACTTCTAGTGTTTACATAACCCTCTGAATCAGTAGCAGAGACGCGTATTCCAATGAGACTAACCTTAGCTAAATAACTCGGTGTGAAGCACAAGCATTAGAGCATTAATCTGTGCGACCGTATCGGAGCTGGAAAAAACAATAAAGGACCACAGCTGACTACACACAGGCAAAAATCAATAACGGAAGCCTGTACAACGCGAATGCAGCAGCGCGCGCGGCGCCTACCTTACTATTAAAGCATTGGCGAACAAATTTCAGCACAACTTCAAAGCTTAGCCGCGTTCAAAGTTAAAGCGACTAGCATTCAAGAAATCGGCGTGTCGGTCCATCGCCTTAGATACGCGTCTCCGCTAAACATAAAAAGGGGACTAGACATGTTTCACTCCTGCAGCAAATCGTGGCGGCCATTTTGTAATATACAAAAACGTTTATAAAAACAAATTGGAAGACAAAATAACTAACATAATTAAATTGCCACAACATTGGTCAGACACAATTAAAAATACACTACCAATTGTCATATTGTTGTCAGTAGGGCACTGATTGAGCTCTAAAACCCAATGCAATGAATAACTCATCCATAAACAACCTACCACGAACTAAGGGTGGTTACAGGACTTATAGTGGCCTAAAGTTATAAATTGAGCCTCTATGTTAGTTATTAATAGAGGCTATCTAGACGAACTATATCTTCGCAGAGTCTATTACTTAGAAAGGTTCATAGTTATCCCATAAGCACTTAAAAAGCCTCCACTGACAACAACCACTCTAACATAACTCAGAAATTAATCTACCTCTCTGAGACTGATTCTATACATCAACATCTCCATCACGCGGAATATATAGTTAGAAGCACTATAAAATGACTCCTGTTTAGTTAAGTAAGGCCCACATCTCAGACAGATCATTTTGGCCAAGCCTGGCCGTCCCAACTAACTATGAAGCAGCAATTAAAAATACACTCAACAGTTTCTAAAAAATCCATGTCTCATTCCCACCACTGAGAGCCAATTCAGTAACCGTAATTGAGGGGAGTTGACATACTCTCTACATTCTCATCTCCACACTGTCAGGTGCCCCTCTATTGGCCTTGGATGTTGCATCCTCCTGGTACATCGTGAACAGGAGGCCTTTTCTGACCATCTCACGCCTCCGCCATGCACAGTTTTTTCATCAAAAATGTTACTGCAAATATTACATTGATATTATCAATGATGTTATCAAAGAAGTCATGAGTGGCATAATTTGTGGGGTAATTAGCACTGCATGGCGAGGGCACGAGCTAGTTACATTAGGGCATGAAAAATGTTTTTGTCAATTAGAATGAATGAGATCACCTTTCAGTATGAACCTTAAACTTCTGAAGTTTAAAATAAATTAAAGAATGAAAATGACCAATGGCCTCAAGGCCCCCGCTGTCCTAGCCAGCTCCATGCATCCTGCAGGAGCTGGCATGCTCCTACAAGCAGGGAGCTTCTTTAAATAGGAGCACCCGGCTTGTGGGAAGCAATGTTTTCATCTGTATCCCTGCATGCATATTTACCTGAAGGGAAACAGATCAAAATTCCACTTTCCGATAGCAGGAGCTGTTTGACAGCTCTCACTGTCAGAAAGCAGACCTTGTTTGCTTTTGGTTGGTGGGGGCTGTCAGCTTTCACCAAGCAAAAGCAAACAGGTATGCCCTGGTGGTGGGCACCCTAGGAAATAGCAGGAACTGGCCTTTTCGGGGGTGGCGGTCTCCAGGGCCGTCACTAGCTCCATGAGGGGGGCCAAGCAGCCCCCCTTCAACAACTATTGCCCGGGAAGGTGATGGTCCCAGGGATCCAAAATGGACCCTCTTCATTCTTTTATTGTAGTCCCAAGGAGGTGGCGGACCTGGGGCAGCCGGGGGCTGGGCACCCCCCTGCATTAAAATTTCAATGCCCCTGGGTCCCAGTTCACCCTGGGGCTGTTTATAAAACAAGCGCGTGAGTCTGTACCTATTTTTGTTTTTTAATTTTCACAGGATCATCTGTGACTTGCGGCAAATGTTGAAAAAAAAATGCTTTTTAGTTCTGGGGGTAGTCCCTCTGGGACCCCAGCATCAGAGCTAAGGGGCCAGGGTGACTCTTTCCTGGCCCCTTTTCTTATTTTTTTACTTTTTTTCTGTGACTTGGCTGAATCTTAGTCCGAGGATGGTTGCCAATACTTCCTTGTTGAAGTGTTGGCAGCCAATCAGATCTCAGCATGAGATCGGGAAGTTTTGCAAAGCCTTTGAGTCCCTAATTATACACATTTGATTTTTTTTCATTACTAAAAAACTACTGAACAGACTAACACCAAATAACAGAAAGGTTGCTTTCTGGACCAAGAGTTACATTTCTGCCAAATTTGGTATAATTCCGTCCATTGGTTCGGTGCTATCACTGTTCAAAAACATGAATGGGGAAAAACGTTTTGGGACCCCTGCTTTTTCTCAGTCCCTGCTTGCAGATCACCCTGAAAAATTCCAAACAACAACTCACATGAGTGGCGATTTATTTTGGAAACTTTCATGAAGATTTGTCAACCAGCACCAAAGATATACGGAAGTAAAAAAATATATATATATATAACCTACTCCATTATTTCCAAGCATCGAAGGAAAGAGATACCCAAACTCTCCTGTGATAAGCAAAGTGTAGTTTGTTCAGCACATGAATTCCCTGCAACGCATTTCGGCGTACAGCCTTTCTCATGGGTCACACAAGGGAAGCAATACCCTCAGTGAGATAGACTATACATAGACATAAAAGACAGACCAATTGATACATTGCCCAGTATTGTGACAGAGAACATTAGCGCCTTTTTCTAATACTGCAATACATCATATAAACAAAAAATACCAAACCTAAACATGGGAAAACTAAATGCACTGTAATAACAAACAACATTTCTCATGCGTAGATAATATCACAGAAATACAAAGCCTCACAGTCTTGTTTGGCAGCAAGAAAAATTATTAATAAATAAATACATGTTATACATATAGGTCGGGCTATGTTCTGCAATTCTGGAACTGCTCCCCACATAAACTTGGAACTATCCAGAGCTTCTTTTTTGCAAAATTTATACGCCACTCTAAGCTTGAAAGGTTATTGTTTTTTTATATATATTTATATATGTATATGTATATGTGTGTGAATACATGTGTGTGTATACAAGATCATCAAACAACACAGACAAGACATTGTCTCCTTCATTAACGATACCCAACTGATCCTCTTTCTGTCTGATGACCCTGTAAAGGCCAAGAGAAATTTCCATAGTGGGACGAGAGCAGTCGCCGCCTGGATGGAAGCCAGCTGCTTCAAACTCAACTCAGAAAAGATGGAGATCCTCGTAATCAGTGCCACCCCTTCCACCTGGAACGACTCCTGGTGGCCTACCTCACTGGGAAACACCCCGCTTCTATGGACCATGCATGCAATCTGGACATCATCCTGGACTCCTCTCTATCCATAATCCGCCAAGTCAACGCCGTCTCGTCGTCATGCTTCCACACCCTCCAACTCCTTCAAAAGATCTTCAAGTGGATCCCATCCAACATGAGGAACACAGTCACCCACTTACTCATCAGTAGCAAACTGGACTATAGCAACACACTTCGTGCCGGCATCACCAAAAATCTATAATCAAGCCTACAAAGAATCCAGAATGCAGCAGCCAGACTCATCCTGGACATCCCCCGACACAGCCACTTCTCCTCGCACCTCAGAGACCTACACTGGCTCCCAGTTGACAAGCGCTTCACATACCATCTCTTGATCCACACATACAAGGCACTACACAACACAAGACCAGCATACCTCAACCACTACCTAGCCTTCTATGTACCCAACAGACAACTCCGCTCTTCCCAGCTCACCCTTGCAGCCGTTCCCAAGATCCAAAAAAGCAAAGCAGGAGGAAGATCCTTCTCCTACCTCACAGCCTGGACATGGAATAAGCTACCTCTCAAACTCAGGCAGACTGCATCACTGCAGCAGTTCAGGAAGGACATCAAGACCTGGCTTTTTGATTGAGCAGCATGCATGCCCGCAAACAACACCTGGAGACCCTACAGGTGATTACCTGTGCCTTAGAAATTACTGATTGAATATGTGAGTCACTGTGAGAAAACCTCTAATTTCCATTCATCTTCCCATCTCCCCACCCTGCTGGCTAAAGTAAAAAACATTCACTTTTTGTGAAAGGGTCAAAATTATGCACTTTGCCCAATTTTTCTGTAGAAATTAAACATTTGTCCAGACCTAGTTGCGCACTGTGTACCTTGCATGTACTTTTGACAGGGTAACAATCTGAAATCCATGTTCATATTTGAAAAGTACATCTTCTCATGCACAGCAGTAAATGTATATAGTTACATTTTTATCTGAAAGTCGATCTTTTTAGATTAATGTGAAAAAATAAACATTTTTCAGCCTGGCCCATTACTTTTTGGGCACCTTTTCGCTGCCATGCTACTTGCATCTGTGTAGATCGCAAACCCGTAAGTGGCAAGGCCTGCAAATGGTGTGAGATGATCATGATATTTTCAATTCATTTTTATGAAGAGAATTGACACAGTTGTTTATGCATCCTGAACGGAGATACAACGGTTGCTTTTGTATATAATGCATAATCTTGTAGCAGTCATAAAATGATAATAATTTCCTCACTTTCATAGTGCATGATACCCAGGATTTTCTACACGATTTTGAAAAGTATTTCCAAAATTAATGATCCTCATTTCATTAACATTTCATAGATGAGATTGTGAGTAGGCCCCAGAATCTAGCAATAGAGGTGTGCAAAATTAAAATTAAGTCAGCAAAGTTGACAAATGTGGTAATTTCACTTTTGTGTAGTTTGTCACCTTTGCAAAACTTTGCCTGTGGATAGTTCCAGCAAAAGACATGTTGCTTTGAAGTAGAAGCATCCAAGAACATCATAGGTTTCTGAATAAATAAATCATCAACCAAGCTGGGAATACCCAAGGTTGCAAATTGAACAAACCCCTCATCAGAACTCATGACTGGCAGTTTTACACACTATTTTCTGCGGCTGATGGATTATTCTTTTGAAGGGCTTATTTACAAATGGCCTGTGCCGTCGGTGCATTACTTTTTATGATGCAACGGGGGCGCAGGCTGCTGACCCATTTCTGAAACATCATGCAAAGCCACTCTGCGTGGCTTTTCATGGCCTTGTAGATATGGAGTAAGGCAATGCAGCGCGTTGCCTTACTTTGCATCAGGGAGACATTTCAATGGGTGTTGCATGGGTGTTTCCAAGCAACAGCCATGAATTTTGATGCATTCCCAGATTTACAAGGTTCTGTAAACCTGGGAGTGCGTCAAAAGCGTATGCCACTCCTGGGGTGGTGTATATACTTATTTCTCTCCGTTTTTTCCTCTTTCTATGTGTGCTGCAGTTTGCCCTTTTGTTATGATGCAGGGCAGCGCAGCAAGAAGACTTGTGGAGCTGTCCTTTGTCGACCGTTGTTTGTCAAACGCTCCTTGTTTTAATCCTGTTTGTAGTATGATAATAACATAATCTCATTTTCTAGATACACATTCACAGGCAGTTTAAAATCTTCCAGTTTAAATTCGCCAATTCATGTTATTTACTTGGAAAAGTGGCAAGTCTTTTCAGATATTATTGCTTATTTTTGCTTATTGCTATGAATCCAAAATGCAATTTTTCTCCTTAGAAATCATTCTTTTTTGCTGGAGTTGGTTCATTGAGTTAAACATAGGGCCTCATTTATGAGGCCCGTGGCACAGGGCGGTGCAGCAAGTTACTTGATGTGCCACCCCGTGCCACCAAGAAAGGGCGATAATGCACCATATCTACAAGATATGGTGCATTTCTGTTCTATTTCCCTGCGTTAGTGCACAAATTGCTGCCTAGCGCCAGTTGAGGCACCCTTGCATCATGATGCAAGGATGCCTGATGCAAGGATGCCTGCGTAGCGGGGATGATTTTTTCGTGCAGGAAGGCACAACATCCTGCACAAAAACAATCACAAGAGGTGTTTTAGTCTTTCTATGTGTGCTGAAAGAGGAAAAAATGGGGAAAAAATTAAGATATTTCTCCCTGTTGGGTCATTTTTATGCCACCCCTGAGGTGGCGTAAGAATCTGATGCATTCCCAGACTTGTAAATCTGGAAATTCATCAGATTCCTTTGGGTCCCATGCAGCACGTATGGAACGCCCCTTTCACACAGTGTTATGCATAAAAAGGGACCATATTTACAAGGACATGAAAAGCCATGCAAGGTATCTTTACATGGCCTTGTAAATATGGGTTGGCACACTGCGAAACCGGAGCATAAAAAAAAAAAATGACACTCCGTTGGCACAATGTGCTGCTACAGCCTCGTAAATGAGGCCCATAGTTTTGTGTCAGATGCTGCAGCCTGTGAATGATAAGCTTGAATCCTGGTATTGTCAAGTCATCATCCCATCGTTTTGAGGTTGATAAATTGAGTACCATTAATTTTCGCGATAGTAACGCCTTTTATATACAGAATTTTCATATGGAAAAAAGTCAGTACAAAACATTTTATACAAAAAAATTATATGGTTGAATTCACCCATCTCGTTTTTCCCCTCCTGTTCAGTTGTAAAATCTATATTACTCCACGTAGAAAATGATAAATTGTGGTGAGGCGAGGTATCTTAATCTAGTCAAATTTATCTACCACTGATTTTCTTCCTCTTGACTTTTCTTCCATACGTTGTAAGCGATTTTGTTTGCTCCACAGTGCTTTTTGCATCACTGGTGTTTGTTTTTTTAAGACCATATGAACAACAGTGAATGATGTACCGAACATCTGCTTGCTTTCAGTAGTTTAAAGCTGCTTGGTTGTTAACTACATGTTGAAACTTAAAACATCTGCCTTCCCTGCCACAAGTCTGATGCGCACAGATGTCCCCATGGCACAGAGCATGAGAGCGACTGCTGAATGGCTTGATCTAACTTAGCAGGAAGTAAAATATCTCTTCTGCATCTTTATTAATGCATTATATGACTTCTCTTCCATTCATTTATTTTGCCTGACATTATTTAAACATTTCCTAATTAGAGTTTATTGGCTGATATTTAATGCTTTTGCAAAGTGTAGCAAACCTCGTTAGTCTCGCTGAAAACACCAGGCTGACACGCTTTTTTTGCAGTAACAGTTATTATATTGCTCCTTAGTTTTTTGTACTCCAAGTCACCTTAGGATTGCACTAGTGACCATGTGTCCATGCTGTACCACCTGGTCTCCTGTCACATTAATAAGAAGCTTCCATATTTGCAATGGGGACATTCCCCATTTAAATTAGTGGACCCTCGAGATACTGCAATATTATGGAATATGGGCAAAGGATGCCCTCCTTGAAGGGGTGCAGATTGAGTCCTGCAGGGATTTAAAAAAGCTGGTTTGTCATTGGTAAGTTCTACTGAATAACTCCCAAGCTGTTCTCAATATGACCCACCTCCTGTTTACAGTGGCATGATGTATGTCAAAGTCTCTGAGACTTGACTTAACTCAGGGAGGTCTTACACATCTTGTCCCGTTCAAACACATAGGGCAGATACATTTCTCCAAGAAAAAAATTTATCTTTGGATTGTGCAGATAACTTCCTTCCTAGTTCTCGAAAGGATTGCACACCTCGCTGAAAAATATCAGACAGGAATCATTTCTGGCCACTTAGAGCACAGTACCCAACAGTCTTCCATCTGCACTAAGGCAGAATGTGAGCTTTATTCTACACTACTTTAAAGGTTCCTTGTAAGGGCCATGAAACTCATAACCTCTACTGTGTATTAAATCCCAGATTTATGGGGATTTGTCGCAGAGCAGTGCAACAAGTCAACTTGCTGTGCTGACTTGCATTGAAGTGAAATGGCATGAATGGGTCTCATCTATGGTATGGTGCATTCCTGTGCTTTCCTCCTGCACTGGGGCACAAGCCAGGCACCCTTGCACCATGTTCCCTTTCTCTTGGGTTTGGCTCTAAACTGTTGAGTGTGACAAAGGCAAGAACAGGCTTAGTGTCAGGTTCTTTTGTGTGTGCAGCAGGCAGGGTTCTTTGAAGTGTAATCAGGGCAGGGCACAGCTCCTCACCAGACATCCTGTCAGGAAGACCCCTCTCCCCTACACCCAGGCCTCTTTTGTCCCCATGTCTGGAAGTAATATACAACCCACAACAAAAGAGACATTCACAGTCATGTGACCCTGGCAGAAGGGCACATTTGGTTTAGGCAGGAAAATGCCAAATTTCTAAAAGTGGCAATTTCAGAATCATAACTTAAAATCTGACTTTACCATTAAGGAGGATTTACATTGCAATTCAAAATGAGTGTTTCTCTTCCTGTTATTAAACTGAAGTTATCACTTATTAAGTGTAATAAGGTAAATAAGCGGTAGTCTAAAAAAGAGATAGCTTTACAGTTTTTCACTATCAGGATTTTTAAAAGTTAAACACACATGTCCTACTTTGTAAATACTGTTCATCCTGCTCTATCAACCTTTAGGGCCTACCTTAGGTGTAACTTATAGGTATTAAAAAGGAAGGTTTAGGTCTGCCAAAAGATGTATTTTGCCAGGTCAAAATAACAGTTTGAAACTGCACTACAGGCTGCAGTGGCAGGACTGGAAGACGTTTTACATTGCTACATTAGTGGGTGGCACAATAGTGCTGCTACCCATAATTAGCATTTAATTTAATGACCCTGGGTGCATGTAGTACCATTTATTAGGGATATGTAAGTAAATTACATGTGTCAATTGGCTATACAACACATTTGCCATGTTAAAAGGAGAGATCACAAGCATTTTATCACTGGTTAACAGATGTAATGGGCACAGAAACCTAAAAGCCAGCAAAATGGGTTCAGCAAAGGACGGCAGAGATCTTGGATGACCCTGCAGAAGGACCAGTTACATCCAGGTTGTCCAAAATATTTATTTATTTATACTTATTTACAAGCCCCTTGTGCTGTTTCTCCTTTTCCCTTATAAAAAAGTGATGCACCGGCGCACAAGGAGCTTGTAAATATGCCCCCAAATATCTAAGGCCAAGAGCACAAAATGTCAGCATTCTATATCTAAAGCATGTGAAATCCTGAAGTCACCAATATGGGAACCTCCTCATCACATCCATTTTTTGAATTGTGCTTCTCATCTGAGTGTGTTTGTAAATGAAGAAGAAACTCATAATTAGTATATTTGGCTATCTTCTACTAACCTACATTGGTCCAGGAGGCAGGGCACACAGGAATTTGGGTCACCAAATTTTCTTTCCTATGGGTAGGGACTAAAAAAAGGGTAAGCATCCTATAATGAGAACCCTCCACCCCCCTTGGGTTCATCTATTCATGAAAAGGTGAACCAAAAGGAAATACGTGTTTTCTGAAGATTACAGTGTCACCTACTAATGTGTCAATTATCTATTCAATGTGTTTGTGGAAACTATCCAGGGAACTTGACAAAAATGGTTTCACTGAATCCCAGTCTAAGGTTTGATATTCTGATAGAATAGCCCTTCAGCGTCAAAATCATTTGCTGTGAGTTCTGCTTCTCTAAACATACATCTACTATGTGCATGCGCACACATTCTGGTGACAGCAGCAGTTAAAATAATGTTTAATTAGAAAACAGCATTTATTTTCTCCCATTGAATACACTTCAAAAGCATCTGGAAACATTCTGAGAAAATTATAATCAAATTAGTAACCTAATAGAGGTAAACTGCAATAGGGTGTGGATAGCTAAGCTAGAACCCACCTGTATGCCAAAGTTTCTTCATTTAGCTTGTAGAATTGCACATAGAATGTGGTAAAAATGCCCAGAACAGTTGTAGAGCGTGCTCTGTTATCACAGTTTCTGTCTGGCCTTCTATTCTACCACCATGTACCACGCTTTTAACCTTAAAATCCAACTGTTTTATTTTCGTTTTGTTCATGTACTAAACCATACAGTAGAATTGTACTGTTGCCTAAAGGAAAGCAGTTATATTCCTTAGCCAGGGCTCTAAGTGCATTCCTTTGAATGATGTGCCTGACTGTCAAGTGTTGACTATGGCAATCTGGACCTAGGCGACCAGCGACATTAGGTCCAAGGGTATATCTGTAAGACCAGGAGCCATGAACTACAGTAGGCAAAAACAAATGTGTTATTACTTAAACCTTTAATTGAGAGTCCCACTTCTGAGATTCCAGTGCTGCGTTCTTTTGGCAGGATTTTGAAGAACAAAGTAAACTGATATCAAACCCAAACTCGCTTCTGTAGTCAGGACAATGCTGGAGGAACACAGTTAATAAGAGAACAATCCTCTCAGGAGGGAAGATTGAATATGATAAGAATCCTCCTCGGGTTCTTTAGTCTGGGTAACACCTTTTAGGGAAAAGGACAACATACAATAAGCAAAACAAAGTATTTAAAAATAAAACATTAAAAAAAAAGATAATAAAAGGGTGGCTGACTGGGTATTCAATCACAGGCTCTTTGCTGTTCCCTGGACTTGATTATAACCCAGCCTCTTGGAACCTAGGAGAAGCCAATATCACCAGCCTCACAGCAAACTATTACATACACAAGGAGGAGGCTAAACAGAATATGCAGAATGAATGGTGGCAGAAATTCTTTACATAAAGAGATTTAAATTAAAAGAAAATACAACAAAAGTTCGAGACATGCAATGCCTGGTGCGAGCTGAATAATTAAATCTTGAAACTCAAAAAATGCACTAGTTGCCAAGTAAAGTCTCAGCATCGTGTTCCATATGCCACCTTCAGTAACAATGCTGGACTGAAATAGTTTAACTCCAAAGCGAACATTCAGAGCAATCTCTCAAAACACGAGTGCCTACTTGGGGGCATATTTATACTCTGTTTGCACCGAATGTGTGTCAAAATTTTTGACGCTCATTCAGCGCAAACCTTGCCCCATATTTAAACTTTGACGCCCGAGCCCGTGGACGATTTTCGAATAATGATAGGTTTGTCGCATTTGCGACATAATCCTTCATCTGCCAAATAATCTTCAGATTTTAACACAAATACATTTTTGCTTCTAGTTCAAAGGGTTCAAAAGTTATCAAAAATGCCAAGATGTGTTGTGCGCAATAGAATGCCCTTTACAAAGCTGGGCTGGTCACATTTCTGTTACTTATTGTTGTATTTGGGTACTAAACTGGTACTAATTAGGTGCTATCAATCCCAGAAGGTGTTACTAAATTTAAAAATGACAAAATAATGTGTAATACTATTTACAAATGTAGTGTGTTACCTGCATAATTTGGCTCTTCTTGCCACATTATTTACTCACCCAGCTGCGTATTTTGGTTTACTGCATAGAAAGATCAAACATCCTGAGTTTGTACCCCAATGTCATAGGGCTGCTCTCTACAAAAACTTTCAAGACTCCTTTGCCTCCATGCTTTAAAATGCCAAACCAGGATAACAGCTACCTGTACCCTTTTAGTAGCCTCAGATGACAGTAAACTGAAATAAAACTGGAGGTCCTGCCAGCCAAATATATAAAGAAAATGGCATTTGAGGAGACCAGATCAAGTCCCCAAAGTTCCACTGTCACTGGCTTCAAAACCCTTTGAGATGGTGGGGATGGACATTATTTCTGTGTCATAAGATACTTTTAGGTCTTTCCTTCATTTTCTCGAGCACATTTAAAGGGAAGTAGATTAGGCAGTGAGAATTGAAGGTATTTGTTCCTCAACAAATAGATTCTAGCTTTAGAATATGTCTAATAAATTTAGATTCTTAAGTACTTATGTCTTTGAGCTGTTAACAGATGCTATGCTGTCTGTTAGAAACTGGGTCTCTAGTTGGCAGCGGTATGCACCCTGTCCAAGTAGGGACCACAGTCCTAGTCAGGGTAAGTCAGTTACACACCATAAATTAACCTGTGCTCAGCCTCTGGTGGCATGACAAAGATCAGGCAGGTTTATCTTATGAGGCACTATGTAAAGTATTTATACAACACTTCATACAGTAAAATAGTGTAACCACCACACAAAAAGACACCACACCTGGTTAGGAAAATGGAGCTCAGCTGTATGGGTGAAAGAAGATTAAAACAACAACAATTCAATAAGTAGAAGTTGAGATATGAATTTTCAGTGATTAAAATGCAATATGGATGCTTAAATGCACAGAGCACGAACCGGGGAAAAGTCAGATCAACCGCAATCAGGACACAGCCCATTCAGCTTTAAGTGTCAGATCTTGCCTGCCATATTGTCCCAGGATGGGCCTACACGTTGTTGATGGACCATCAGTCACACCTAAGCTCCTTTTGTATGTGGCTGTCTGGAGGGAATAGACAAGAGCCCTGCTGTCACACACCCAAATGTGTATTCAGAGACAGGCAGAAGGAACTTGGGCCATATGTATGAAATGAATTCGCATTTCTCAATGTACCAAATCGCTATTTCAGACCGTTAGGAAATGCAAAACCGGCATTTGATATGTATGAATGCCAAAAACGCATATCATGCTAATGAAGTGTACTACAACTCCCATGATGCATTGCCTGGGTAGATCAAGCACCTCAATGGATGTTGTGATGTATGTGATGTGGATTGCGTAACATTATAGTCTGGGTGGTACATAAGTGGAGATGACTTACCATGGCTGGTGCCTGCTCGGATGGAGGTGTCAATTTTCCCAAGTCCGGCGACATTTTTCAGTTCGAGGGTACCCTCAATTAGCATCTCCATGACAGTCAGTGAGGGATATTTTGCTGTCCTCCTCCAGTCCCACGTTCCTCTGCCATCCTGCTGGCCAGCTTCTCCTTGGTTCTGGAGCACGGGTCATACCACCACTTCGGTATCTCAAGGATGGTCCACTGTGGCACCCCCAGGGAGCTGATCTTCTCAAGTATCCCCTTCCAGATGGTGGTCTTCTGGGCCTCAGGGACTGAGAAGGAGGCCTTCCCAAAAGCAGGACAAAGAGGGCAAGTCAGCAGGGGCCGCTGGTCCTAGCTCCTCCAACCGGCCTCCAGCACCTCCAGCCTCCCAGCTGCACCACCATTACAGCCAGCATCAGCCGGTCCGCGTTCCCCCACTACTGCCCCCCTTTGCACTGGGACCACATTTTTCAGTGCTGTGTCCTCCAACACCATGCGTGCCTTGACTGCCGGATGGCACACATGGAGGCAAGTCTCGAAAATCTCCGGACCATGTCGAAAATGCCCTCTTCTGAGTCTTTTATTAATTTTTGTTTTGGTGGAAGGGACACTTGTTATGAGTGGGGAGGTTGGGGAGGCAGTTGGAACACGTTTTTTTAACATTATATTGGACTTTTCATTGGACTATTTGGGGACGGGCTATTTTTTTGTTTAGGAAGAGGGGTGGGCCTGTTGTAGGTGGAAATGGTGGGTTTTCATATTCGTTTAAAATCACGGGGATCTGCTAAAAAAGTGTATTTCATTTAATTATACCCTTGCTCTGTTGCCCTCTGCAACTATATTGACCACTAGGGGATGAATGCCATTGCCTATTTTGCCTCCTGAAACCCAGATACACATAGACAAGTAAGACAACATCTTCTTTATTAAGAGTTAATTACTAACTAAACAAGTTAACTTCAATCCATAGTTCTTCTCGTACCTAAATAGTTGAAGCGAGGGAGTCTTCTTATTGCAGGGATTTTCCCAAGATGGCATCTTAAAGGAGGAGGTAGGTAGGTAGTAGTAGTAGCAGGCTGGTGCTCTGGCAGGGAAGACAGAACTTCACAGAAGGTGCCACTCCCACCTCTGCGAACTCCAACTACAGGATTAATGAAAGAGTTTTACATCACTGTCAATTCAATTGAAAGAAAACAGAAAGTTAGTGAGTCATCATCATATCAACATAACTTTAGGAAGACTGAGACCAGACTACCACAATGACAGTATTTGACACACAGTAAAGAAGACCTGATATGATAATACAATATAGCAATATCAAATTCTTCTGAGGAACGATGGGGAGCTCCAAAACTAATCTTAGGAAATTAAATCATGTAGTCAAGAAAAGTGGGCTCAGACTCACTTGAGTGGTTGGACCAGGTTAAATGTTTACAGAACACACAGACAAGGCATGATGATGTTGAAGGGGGTGGTATGAAATATTGCTCAAGTATTAGAAGGTTAAGGTCATGCAGTGAGTTGGTGTTGCATTCACCACATCTGCCCCAGCAAGTGTGTAATTCATGTATGGTTTAAAATTAAGTCACACCTCAATACATCGCACAGGGTGGGAAAGAAGATTAGGGGCTTGATGAATGGATGGGAAAGGGGAGTTGGGGAAAGGTGTGACAAAGACAAACACTATACAAAAGAAACCACAGCAGTTTTCATTGGGGAGCTGAGCAGCCTATCATCATCAATCTGTTGTGGAAGAATACAAAGGGATAGGTAAGTATGGCACAGTTCAGTTAAGTGCATTGCAAACACCTCTTCTGTCCCTAAGAGACCCCAGACAGTATATCCTAAGTGTTATGTCTTCTAGTTTTCAAATACAGAAGATTGAATTTAACCCACCCAGTTCTTAAAATTATGAATGTTAAAAGGAAAATAATACTGTATTGTAAATTGGGTGATGCATCTCCATTCTTCTTGGAATGTCCGTCACTCTGATGCCTGTCTGAACCTGTCTGGTAGGTAAGCTGGAGTCTTGAGTTTTCCGCAAGTTTTGTTGGTGCAGGAGAGGACTAAGAGAAGGTCTGTGAATTAGAAAAAAAGTAGCTGTATTATAGAGTAAAGAAGAAGGACGAAAGAAAGCAATGTAAGCTTCATGAGGAGTCACGAGCATACCAAGAAGACTCAGAGGCAGAGCAAGAAAATAAGAGGAGTTTCACGTTTGAACTAGCAATTCAACAAATACATATTCAGCAGTATTTCCAGATCAATGCACCTCTTTCCATTTCACAGAACTGAGTTCGTAAGAGGCCTCAGAGTCTTCACCATAATCATGGGTTCTCTTTGAAGTCGATAACTTTCTCTTTTCTGGTTGTTGATGTAGTCCTGTCCTGAGTTCTTCCATCTTCCTTCTCCGAGTTACTCCGTCCCAGTCCCAAACCGAGCAAGGTAGATCTCTGAAGTGCACTGCTGTTGAAGAACAGACAGAGAAACAGAACTGGTTTATTTTTTTGTGTAGATATGTGTTTGGTAACTAGAGTGGCTGGTTTGTTCTGAGGAACCAGAAAAAAGGTGTAGGCCCTGTAGGTAAACTTCACTAAGTTTGAAATGCCAATCGCTTTGAAAAAAAATGATCACCCATCAGCCCACAGACATTTAACATCATCGGAAACAAGTTTACAAATTTGTTGAACTCCCTCACTGTCAGCCACCACATACATCAGTCATCACTCACAAATTCACAATCACTCAATATATCACCACTCATTGGTGCCAAAGTTACTTAGTAGTTACTGCTTCCAATCCAAGCATGGTGGTTGAACAAAATATCTTCTCTTTGATGGTATCCACACATTTGAATTAGGCATTGTCCCTGGCAGTCTTTTAGTCAATGATATTCTAGGGTAGACCTGCTAGGTGATGTAAAAAAATAGAATAGGCAATGGCAGGTGAGGGAGGCATTGCTTTCAATGTCCTGAAGAGTATGTGGGTGTTCTTCACTGCACACTGATTCAACTCCAATCTGGGCTTATATATGACTATAAAATGGTGAAGCAGCTTAAATACAACACAAACATAATGTTGCACTACCATTTTTTTGCAAAGAAAGAAGAAGCTGAACGAGAAATAATAAAAAAGTTCTATGGTGTCTCAGTCCGGGAAGTAGAGTTTATCATCAAACTATGGTGGTTCTCTCAGATGTGGCTATTGGCGCATCTTCCCATACCAATGCACCAGTAGGTTTTGATCCACGTACACCTCTTTCTGGTCATCCAGGTACTGCTGGAACATCCTTTAAATGGTCATTGGTGCTGCCACCGGGTCCAATGCTTTTTCCTTCCCCTTTGCACTGGCCTTAAGATCCGCCACTTGAAACTAAGCCAATGCATAGGTTAGGTCCCATTCTTCTGCTGCTGTTGTCGCTGGCTTTCTTGTTGGTGGGATTGGTGGATGTGAGACAAGACTGCCCCCTCTGGAAGTTGAAGGCAGCACCCCAGAACTGCAGCGTGGGACTCTAAGTTTCAGCCATTCTTCTTCCAGATCTACTGCTTGCTCAAGAATCCACTTCTTGATATGTGAAACATCCCCTTCAGAAAAAGGAATGAAAGTGGAAATAATGTTTTGTAGTGTGGATCAAGTAGAGTGGCACAGATGCACTCTTTAGAGGAAATAATGTCAATTTGCAGGCTTGCATTACAAGTCAAGCGATAGCTTAGGTTCTCAACCAAGGCATGCGTTTGTGGGTTTTCGTTCGTACCCGAAATGTGAACTTTTTAGACACTTTCTTTAGCTGCTACTGTAGCAGAAGCAATACCAGAATGGCTTGGCCCATTGTACTGTTCTTCTTGCTAATGTCCTGTGTGAAAACCTCAAAAGGGAGCAGCATCCTTGTGAGGCATTTGACTAGGTCTTATTTGTCTGCATCCATGGTCATAGCTTTCCCACTTGCATCTCCTGCTCTTTGAACAACATAGTCATTGACTGTTTGTACTGCTCAATCAGACGTTGCAACATATGATAGGCTGAATTTCAACATGTTGGCTTCTCTTGTGTCAGGGCTTTAACTCGTACTCCGTTACAATGCTGAATAGTCCGCAACAGTTTTGGGGCTTTAACAGAATGGCTGAAATGAGTACAGATGCGTCTGCAGGTGGTCAGTATGTTGCTGGCTATGTCTTCTGTTTTAAGAAAGTCTTTTACAACCAGGTTGATATAGTGCGCCAAACACAGGACCCTGAAATAGCCACTGTTTGCTATGGCCTTGACTATGTTATTGCCATTGTCTGTGGCAACAAATTCAATTTGAAGATGTCTGGGCTGCAGCCATTCAGACACCCTGCTATTAAATTCCTCCAAGATGTTTGCAGCTGTGTGTGATTTCTCCATGGTGAACATGGCTACCGCTGTATGCCACTGAACTATAATCTGTCATCTGACAACTGGTCCACATGGCTGTCGTCAGGTGGATAGGTTGGACAACAATTTGCTGCAAAGCTTGTCCAACAAATTGCAGCTAATTGTGATGCAGCACTGGAACATCAACTCTGGCAAAAGAGGTCTAGCTTGGAACCTTCCATTTCGGGCCACAGGGCTGCCACAAACTCTTAGAATCCCACCACTTCCACAAAAGAAAAAGGGAGGAGGTCCAGTGCTAACATTTTTGCCAGCTTCCCATTGTACAAATGTGCCATTGGGTGGTTGCAGTCTTAGGGCCCCTCCTGAAGAAACATGCCCACAATTGTAGCCTGAATTCTTTTCTTTTCTGGGGCCACTGATGCAGGTAACTTTCGAGATGTAGGTAGTGGTAGACTCAATGCGTGTCGTGGTGCAGTCAGCGCATGCTTTGGTATCTCCATGTGACTCTGAGTCTTCATGTGCTATTCTGAGGTCGCTGAGACGGGTGATTCTGGTGCACTGGTGCACTGCTGGGGACAGGGCTGCTTTCTGTGAGGATGGCATGCTTTTCTTCCTCACATTCCACCATAATTTGATTAGTTGTAGCTGATGTTTCAGGGCTCTCCTCACCTTCACCACCATGTTGAGACTTTTCTTAAGGTACTCCTTCCATTGGATTGCATGATGTTTTTTCATATGGGTCATCTGGCCTCCAGTACCATAGCATGAATCTGACTTACCTTGATGAACACTTGTGTGGCAAATGGAGCACATGGCAATGTTCTCCTGTTGGCTCATCATAAAAAAAGTCCCAAACTGGGGAGGAGCACTTTGTTATTGGGCTCCTGCCAATGCCTGAAGACGAACTGGAGATAGGTGGGTGTGTTGATTGCCTCTTTGCAAAGCATGCTTCTATTGAGGTATGGGTTGGTGCAGGTCTCTGCTGGGGCCTTACAAATATAGGATCTGGTGGTGCTGCCTGTGCCACTTCCCTTGGAACAGGTTGGATAGTAATGTCGGACTCCTCTGTGCCAGCTTCCACAATGTGTGGCTCATCGTCATCACCCTCCTCATCATCATCCCTTTCCATGATTCTAAGGCTTTCTGGAACCTTTGTTTTCCTTTGCCTCTCCTGACTTCCCTCAGACTCTGCAGCGGTCCACTCTATGTCCCTATCATCGTCATCAGAAATGGTGCTTGAAGAAGATGGTGGAGTAGTACTCTTCCCTTTTATTGCTGGAGATCAGGGAGCCATTAATTCTAAAAGAAATGTTCTTCATTAGGAACCTTGACCTCCTGTTCTGCTCCAACTTTGGGAAGATCTGGCTACATCTGCTGTCCATTTGCTCTTCTTCCTGAAATGATTGGGTAATACTTTGTGAAAGGGATAGATCCAGTTCAACATCACTGTTCGTCAGCGTTGCCATGATTGCAGTGTCTGCCTCCCTGTGAGGCATGGTCTTGGGGAGGTGTGAAACATGTCTCCTGAAAAAGGTTGCAGTTGGCACACCACTAGTGGAGAGCTGCTTCTTCTCATTGGCCACTTTCTTGGGAGCAACTTTCTTTGGTGCCATCTTAAGCTCTATGTTGGCAGTAGCACTAAGATGCACAAGCAAAAAAGTTTAGTGCTTGTGGACCTAAGTAAATGTAAGACCGTCTCTTTGGCAGTACTGCAGATGATGTGGGGTCTCTTCTTTTGTGCACTTAAAAACAACCAAGCAAGAAAAACATGTAGTAGCTAGTGAAATGAGGCATTGTTGCTGGTTGAAATAGTACAGAGAAATGCAATCTTAGTGTCGTTGGTTACTTCTGTTACAAACCTATTTAATCAAATGTTGTAAAGCCGAACCACCCTTAAAAAATTATGTTTCAAATCAGACAGCATAACAGGCAGATCTAGCTCTTTGCTTTATCTTCATCTGTTTCAAAGGAGGCAACAGGGGTAGTCAGAGAGAGGTGTATGATTAAATACAATAATCCTTTTGAAACCTACAGCTGCAAGGTGGTCCAAGAGAAATGGAATAATCATTAACAAAATGAATTATGCTGTTGATTGGTCTGCTGGACTCCGCAGCCAGAGTGTCCTGGAAGAAATGGAATTACACTTAAAGAAATCGAATTCTGTAGTGCAGATGTGGTCTTTGATGGATGGCTAGATGGATAGATTTGGATGGATGGATCAAGCAAAATTCTGAAGTACATCAAAATGAAAATCAAAACAAAAAATAATAAACAATAATAAAAAAAAACGTAAATTAAAAAGAAACAAAAAAATAAAATTAAAAATAAAACAAAAAAGAATAAAAAATTTAATAATAAAATATAAAAATTGAAAATGAGATTTAAAAATCAAAATAAAAAATAAAAATTGAAAATAAAAAAGTTTAAAAATGAAAATGAATATTAATTAAAATAGAAAAAAAATAGAAACTTAAAAAACACATGATAAATAATTAACAATGTTTGTATGTAAGCCTATGTCTAAAGCACATTACTTGCATGCACAAAATTGCTGCCACCATCCACATGGTCACACAACAACAACAAGGAGCAAGGAGGAAGCATGGAGACAAAGAACAAATGCAAGTCTATGGCAATGGACAGTGGTTGGATGGACAAAATGGCTGCCAGCCACCCACATGGCCAAACAACAACAACATGGAGCAAGTAGGCATGGCAAACAAGGAAATGATACAAGCCTAAGGGAAAGGGACACTAGCTGGATGGACAAAAGGGCTGCCAGCCACAAGGTCGTACAACAACTACAAGGAGCAAGGAGAACAAAGAACGCATGCAACTCTATGACAAAGGGACGCTGGCTGGATGGACAAAATGTCCACCAGCCACATGGTCAAACAACAACTGCGAACAAGGAGGCATGGAGAACAAAGAACATATACAGCTCTATGGCAAAGGGACTCTGGCTGCGTGCACAAAATGGCTGCCAGCTATGTGTTCAAACAACAATTGCAAACAAGGGGGCATGGAGAAAAAAGAACACATGCAAAACTATGGCAGTGTACACTGGCTGGAAGGGCGAGATGGCTGGCACACAGCCACATGGTCAAACAACAACAAGGAGCAAGGAGGCAGGGCAAACAAAGAACACATGCCAGTCCATGGCAAGGGACACTGGCTGAATGGTCAAAATGGCTGATAGCAGCATGGTCAATCAACAACAACAAGGAGCAAGGCAGCCTAGCAAACAAAGAATACATGCACGCCTATGGCAAGGGGACACTAGCTGCATTCACAAAATGTCTGTCAGACACTTTGTCAAACAACAACAACAACAACGAGCAGGGAGGCAGGGTAAACAAAGAACACATGCAAGCCCATGCAATGGGATACTGGCTGTATGCACAAAATGACTGCCAGCCACATGGTCAAACAGCATCCTACTATGCTATCAAATATTACCCCACAATACATAAATTGTTTGCAAAACAATTGAAATGTAAACAATAGCCAACATTTTAAATGTAATCCAATGCCATTCTTGCCCTTCATGCACTGATAACTACTAGTACTGGGCCTACTGGCTAAATGGCCCTTTGGAAATCTAGGCCACATTGTAAAATAATATTGCAAATGTTACAAACATAGAAAATGACAGGTACTGAGCTGTGTAACAATTTTTCTTAACAAAATATGAAAAAGCAGCAAAATGCAAAATAGATAATTAGGCCCATACTTAAACTCTAGGCTGGGTGGAACTCTACGCCATCAAATGAGGCCACTTATTGTTCACTGAGACAAAAGCAGAAAAGAGTGGATGGACACTATACAGCCTTTGCAGCTGAGACAAAAGCAGAAAGCTGAGATGCAAGAGTGAGCTGCATAGAATCACTTGGCTAGAGCAGAATGGAGAAGTGAGTGGAGCGGGAGAGGCCTTATACTGAAGGAGAGAGGAATGAGCAACCGGCGGTGTGAGGGCTGCTGAGTAGCTGAATTTGCTTCTATTAGCAATGCCACGGTGCAAGTACATGGCTGTTTTAAGGAGAAGAAAAACAGATGTTGAAAAATGCCATGTTTTCCTATTTTGCCAGACAGTTTGGGACACCAGCTATATTGCTCTCTTTCTCCATCAAGTCTTCTTATTGAATTACATTTGGAGAGGTGTGTTTGAATTCCATTTCAGTGGTGATAAGGGAGCTCATTGAGAGGAGCAAGCTAAGATGAGATTCGATGTCTGGGTAACCTGGATAATTGCCCCACCACTACGGATGAGCCTAAGTGTTTGCTGCCACTGGGTAATACTGCTATCGCTACCCTATGATGTTTATGACTGCACGCTCACATTTTTATGGTTCTGGCTTCTGGGGTCTCTTGCTGTTAGTTCAATTAATTGGCAAGTAGGTGCATATGTGGGCATGGCTCAGATGAGAACAGGGAAGCATTAGAAGAAATGAAAATTGCACTTCGGAGCATTACTATAATAAAAATAATGTGCAAAGTTCCACCACCTGCAAAAGATCTACAAGGAGAGTGATTTTGCAGGGAGGTTCATGGCATGGCAGGTCCATGAGTTGATTTCGAACCATATTATTAGCTCTGTGAAGAGTCCTACAATAGAGGCATGTCATACCTCGGAGAAAGAAATTAATGCTATTTTTTCAGTAATATATATAGTATTTTCTAATAACAAAATGCCTGAATTAAATCACTTTCTAGGTCACATTCTGATTCCTGCACTGTCAGAAGTTCATGGACAGCACCTTCAACATTCTAGAAATGGAAAAAGTGAAAAGCCTACCCAAGGAGGACAAAATATATGCAGCCCAGACTGGTACACATTTACATTTCATAAAGTTTTTTTTAAATTTTTTGAATTCTTATTTGCTGGTGGTTGCTAAATGTAATTTAAAGGGAGGAGTACCCCACTTCTATTTTAATTTATGGAACGTGGTTAGTTTTCTTAAAAAGGGCAATGACCCAATGGATCCAAACTCCTACCATCCTATCGCACTTTAAAAACATGGATTATGAAATTATTATGAAGTTGGTAGCGAATAAGTTCAACAAAGTAGCATGTAAATTGATCCACGTTGAATAAAATGGTTTCATAGCGGGTCACCAGATTTGCACAAATACTAATTATCTAATAGATGTTTTAGGCTTGTTTACCACAAATCAGATTCCAGCGCTGGACTGAGAAAAAGCG
The DNA here is from genome assembly GCF_031143425.1 of Pleurodeles waltl. Classification (NCBI taxonomy): domain Eukaryota; kingdom Metazoa; phylum Chordata; class Amphibia; order Caudata; family Salamandridae; genus Pleurodeles; species Pleurodeles waltl. The sequence continues at coordinate 945,829,022 of NC_090440.1, forward strand.
TTTGACCTTGTGGCCTGGAAAACTCTTTTGTGCATATTAGAGAAATTTGACTTCTCTGGCATAATCATGGGATTTATAAAGAATTGTACTTTAAGGCAGAAGCCAAATTGATTTTAAACTCATCTGAAAATGGAGCATTTAAGGTCCGGCATCGAACGAGACAAGGCTGCCCTCGCTTATTGGTTCTTTTAGGTTTATTTATTTAGCCATTAGCCCTAAAACAATTCACATGCCTATTTCTCAAATGTCTAAAATCTAGCTACGTGCTGACGATATTATGTTAATGTTGACCTCGAAAAAGGAAGAGCAGGAGAGAATATTTGGAAATTTCTCAGCACTTCAAATTTTGAGGTCATATAAAGTCAGTAAAATTAAGACAGACATTATTTTAAGTAATTGTTTGGTAGAGGGATTGCTACATGCCCGGTGTAAACATTGCATAGGGATTTTTACAGAGATGTGGTAGGATATGTATCATATAAATTATAAGCCTCTTTTGAGTAAAGTTGAAAGAGTATTAACTAAGTGGGCACCGCTTCCTCTTACGTTTCTTGGAAGGGTAGCTCTAATAACAAGCATTGGCAAAGCCACTAGGTTTCCCCTTTGTTTTTTCTTTTGCATTCTGTCTTTCTAACTGGATTATAAATATTAGAAAAATGTTACAATGTTTGTTTTACATTTTATAAACCATTAATAGTTGTTTATGTTGTGATGTTTGTTGAATTAATATCCAAGGGTTCCAAACTCGCAATTTGTACCTTATTTAATATGGCATTGTATTAGGGTATAGTAATGTGTATTTAGTAAAGTGCACTGCACCTGCCGCACCATTCAAATTATGCCCCTTTTAAATGCAAGGTAACCAGAATTGTGACTACCTGTTTAGTAGTAAACCATAGCAATATTTGAGCCCAGATTTATGTTAAAGTGGTGCAGCCCAGTGCTGCACCAAATATAGCACTGCTGCGCTGTGCCACTTTAGAACTGCAGAGATGCACCATATTTAGAGGAATACCCCTGGGTTTCCTCCTGCGCTGACGTTGAATTAAGCTGCCTAGCGCCAATGCAGGCGTCATTGCACCATAGTGCAAGGGTGTCTGTGTTTAGGGGATAGATTTGTCATGTGCAGGAAGCTTTCCCTTCCTGCACATAAACGATCTATAATGGCGATTGGCACTTCTATGTGGGCCTCAAAATCCAGCACACATAGAAGTACCAAAGCGTAATTTTGAGTGATTGTTTATTTGCAAGAAGGGACAACTTCCTGCACGTAAACGATTGTCCATGACAAAAAACAAGAAGTAATAAAAGCATTCCTCCTCGTTTTGCCATGCTAATGCCACCCTTGGGGTGGCGTTAGATTTTGGCGCTACCTCAGGGGTACGGCAACTCTTAAATTCGAGGCAGTGTCAAAAGCAATGGGTGTTCACACCTCCTTGTAAATATGGAGCAGTGGTTAGCGTCACCGGAGCATCATGAAATGAGACGCTCCGAAGGAGCTACGGGCTCTTAAATATGCCCCTTTGCGTTTAGAGGAGCTGTGAAAATATTTGGCCCTGGTGCCACTGCACATGATGCACCATTCAAACTATGACCTTAGTGCCTGCAATTTAACTGCACTTATGAACACCTGTTTAGAAGTAAAATGTAGTACTTTTGTGTTTAGTGGGGCTCCTAGAGCTTTTGGCCATGGTGCCACTGAACCTGCTGCACCATTGAAATCATGACCCTAATGTCTGTCGGGTATCTGCACTTGTGACTGCCTGTTTAGTACTAAAATGCAGTAATGATCTGTGTTTAGAGGGGTTCTGACACTTTGTTGCACCGGTGGCACTGCACCTTCTGCTCCATTGAAATTATGACTCTAGTGCCTGCAAGATAAGTGCATTGTGTCTGCGTGTTTAGAAATAAAATTCAATAATAGTTTGTGTTTGGGGAGCTTTCTGGAGCTTTTATGCAAGGTGCCACTGCACCTGCTGCACCATTGAAATCATGACCCGAAACCCTGCAAGGTAACTGCACTTGTGGCTCCCTGTTTAGCAGTAAAGTGTAGTAATATTTGTTCTTTATAGGAATTCTGACAACTTTTAGGCCCAGTGCCACTGCAACTACTGCACCATTCAAACAATGACCCTAGTGCCTCCAAGGTAACTGCACTCGTGACTGCCTGTTTAGTAGCAACATATTGCAATATCTGGGGCCAGATGTAGCAAAGTTTTGCGAGTCGCAAATGGCCCGAATCGCTATTTGCGACCCCGCAAAATCCGAAATGGGATGCAAAAATCCCATTTCCGAATAGCAAATAGCGATGCGACCCAGCACCGACTCGCAAAAATTGCGACCTGATTTTGCGACCCGCAATCAAGAAGTTGCAAATTGCGAGTCGCAAACCATATGCAAAAGCCAGTCGCAAATTGCGACTAGTCGCAAAAAGTCAGTTTTGCACACCCAGATTACCACTGATTCAGAGCAGGTGGTAACCAGAACCAAAGTATAAAAGGAGACCCAGAAGGCATCTGGGTGACTCAAAATGGCTGAACTGTACGTGATTGCATGGAGGAGGAGAGTCCAGGCTGCCCAGCAGAGGAGGAGGAGGCAGAGACAGGAGAGGATATACCGAACCAGGCAGACACTATTCCAACAAACTGAGGAGGAGATTTATGACAAATATAGACTGTTTTCTTAGAAATAATTGAACTGATGAAACCTTAGCTTGAACGACAGACAATGCGTGGCAGCGCCATCCCCACACATGTGCAAGTGCTATGCTCACTGCACCTCTTGGCCTCGGGTAGCTATCAGGGGGTGATTGCAATGGCAGGTGGGGTATCCCAAAGTGCCCTCTCACGATTCTTCACACGTTTCCTAGATGCCATACTCGCACACATGTCCAGATATATATACCTACCCAGGAATGAGGCAGAAATCAACAGCACCAAGTTGGACTTCTACAGAATTGCCAACTTCCCCCATGTAATAGGGTGTGTGGACGGGACACATATACAAATTTGTCCACCTGCAAATCTGGAATATGTGTTCCGCAATAGGAAATGTACCCACTCACTAAACATCCAGGTGGTATGTGACGCCCATAATGTCATTATTGACATTGCAGCTAAATATCCAGGGAGTACACATGACTCATACATATTCAGGCACAGTGGGATACACCAACCCCTAGAACGTGGGGAGTTTGGAGACGGATATCTATTAGGTATTGGTGACTACACTCTGAAGCCATACATACAGGTCACTGTGTAAACCTGTGATGCCCTGCTAAATTTGCCTTTTTCGTCAAACAGGTGACAGTGCATATGCCCTGAGACCATGGATACTCATCCCATACCTAACACCAGACAATCAGAACGAGAGGCGATATAACATTGCACATCGGTGGACCAGAACTGTAGTCGAGAGGACCTTTGGCTTGTTGAAGGCAAGATTCCGATGCCTCCACAAAAGTGGAGGTGCACTCCAGTATGCCCCAGAAACAGCATGCAAGATAGTTGTTGCCTGTGCCATCCTACACAACATTGCCACCAGATGTGGGCTACATCTCACTCCTGAAGACACAGACACGGAGGATGAGGAGCAAGAGCTACCACACCGACAGCCAGGGGGATAGAAGCATCGCAAATGAGGGCAGACAGAGACAGAACCACATTGCAACCCAATACTTTGGCAGGTACGTGCAACCATGAGCACACTCACTAATGTCAGACACACATAGCCCAGTTATGTAGTGAAACAAACAAAACCTTTTTATTGCTAAACTATGATATCATTAGAAATGTGCAGTATGCCACAGCATGGAATTGTAAACAGTCAAGTCAGACACATTAATTGCATGTGCCTCAGTAATAGTGCATGACGGTGGCTCACAGCCTCCTCCAACTGCGGCCACCATGGCTCACTCCTGGTGGGTCCCCTGAGCCCTGCCGTGCACTGCTACTCCGCAGCACACGCACATCAGTGGCAGACACACTGCTTATTGTAGAGCCCTCCTCGCTGTCCTGCGGGGTATCCCCTGTGCCCCTTGCAGCCTGTCTGGTCTCCATTATGTCAACCGCCTGGCTGATGCGACTAAGTCCCCGTGCCACATCACCAGCAAAATGACCCAGTTTGACCTGCAGGCTGACAGTGCGCCTTGACAGGCAGGTGTTGTTTGTAGCCAGGCACCCAATGGATGCTGCAAGTCTGTCGAACCAGGCTGCAGTATTGCGCTCCCTGTGCCGTGCCTGTGCCCTGTCAGCCACCAGTTCCCTGACCAATAATTCGATGGACTGTGTCAGGTTCCCCAGATGTGTGTTCATATTTTGGAACTGATTTTCCACATTAGCCAGCCCATGGGTCATAGTGGTCTGCAGTCTGGTAAGGTTCCAGTTAATTGACCTCAACTGTCTGTTTTGCAGGCACTGACCCTGTACTAGTGATGCCTCAAGTCCCGCAAACTCAACATCTGTGACATCCTCCCTGTGCACAGACTGCACTCTGCGGTGGCGTCTGCGCACTGCTCCTGCTGCTGGCTGTGTGTGCCTCTCTGTAGGCCATGGCCCTGGTGCTACCACTGCTGCCTCCATATCCAGTGCAGGATCTTCCATGGACTCTGGTGGCATTTCCATGGGTGGTGGTACCCTACTGTGCCCTGCTGTGTCAGTGGCAGCCTGCTCCTGTGGGTCTGGCCCATGTTCCTCTCCCTGCATGTGTTCGCTGATGGGGGGGCCTTGTGGGAGACCTGTGGGACATAGGGGATACACTGTCAGTCTCGCACATCTGTTTTTTGACTCATAATAAACATTTGGCAATATTTGGACTACTGTACTACATTGCCCATAATGCACTATTCTAGAGGTTGCTAGACTGGAATGGAGCTAGTCTGGTGGTGCCTGCTGCTGTGTACTGGGATTGTGTGTATAGTGCATTTGTGGGTGTCAAAGCATGTTTCACGGTACTCACTTTTTGATGTTCCAGGCGCTGAACTGTCCACATCTCCTATGCCCAGTACAGCCTCCGGCTCCAGTGTTGTCTCCACCATGGTTTCCAGCGCTGTAGGTGGTGGAACAGTGGATGGGCCTCCTCCAGTGCCCTGCATCTCCCTCATGCGCTCCACAACTCTCTCCTTGGTCCTGGAGCGAAGGTCATACCACCTTTTCCTGATTTCATCTAGGGTGTGGTGGCTTACCCCAATGGCATTTATTTTTTCCTGGATGTCTTGCCAAATGTTTTACTTTTGAGTGTCAGGGACACACGTTGCTGCCTTGCCAAAGAGTTGGTCATGGTGCAGGCAGCATTCCTCCGTTAGTACCTCCAATTCCTTGTCAGAGAACTTTAGTTTTCTCTTCCTGCCTTCACTGGCTGTCTCCTTCTCCATTGTTGCTGCAGCTCCTCTCACCTGGGTGTGGCTCTGCAGTTTGGGCTGGGTGTGCTCCTCCCTCCTCCCAGTTCTATTTGGTGACTTCCTTGTTCTGATGTCATTACTGAGAGTCAGGAAGTGGGTTTCCCAACTATTATGTTCCACCTGTAGGCAATTAGCGAGGCATTCGCAATTTGCGACACCGGACCACACCCTTCGCGCAAATTGTGACCTCGCTAAAAACAGAGGTCGCTAATTGCGGTGCAACACCTCTGCGACTCGCAATTTGGTATGGCGAGTCTTTATGGCATTTGGTTTTGCGAGTCGGAAATAGCAATTCGCATGGAGTCGCTATTTCTGATTCGCAAACGTTTACCTACCTACATCTGGCCCTTGGTTCTTAGAGGAGTACTGACAACTTTAGGCTCCAGTGCCACCATTCAAATCATGACACTGTTGCCTGCAAGATAAAGATAACTGCACGTGTGACTGCTTGTTTAGCAGTAAAGTATTGCAATATTTGGTGCTTAGAGGAGTTCTTTTGGCTACAGTGCCACTGCACCTGCTGCACCACTAACATCATGACTCTAGTGTCTGCAAGGCAACTGCAGTTGTGACTACCTATTTAGAAGTAACATTTAGCAATAAACTGTGTTTAGAGGGGTTCTGACACCCTGTGGCACTGGTGTCACTGCACCTGCAGCACAATTCTAATCATGACCCTAGTGCCTGCAAGGTTACTGCACTTGTGACTGTCTGTTTAGTAGTAAAGTATAGGAATATCAGGTGTTTAGAGGAGTTCTGATAACATTTGGCCCTGGTGCCACTGCACCTGCTACTCCATTCAAATCATCACTAAGGATAGGTGGTAAGCTCTGCTCCACAGGTGGAGTTTCCGGAGTTCTGCCTACTCCGCACTCTACTTGGAGCATGGAGTTCACCAAAAATTCCACTCACCACTGCAAAGCAGAATTTATGGCCTACCAGTAGTAATATGTAGCCAGTCTGGAAGTTGTAGACAAAAAAGCTAGAAAATGTTACATTCTGAAACTGGAGAGCATTGCATTTATAGAGCTAAAGAATCAGCTGTACCTGTAAAAAATGAGATCTGTCACACCAATCTGATGTCATCATCATTAGGAGCAGTACAAAAATAAATTATCAATTGTATTTATATGTGAAAAACCCCAGGATGTTTGTTCTTTCCTGGGACATGACACTGGCGAGGGTGCCAAGTAGTCCCTCTCTGGACCTCAACATAGCGAGAACAAGCACAACTCGGACAGTGTCATGAAGCTTTTTTGCCTGGCCATATCATTGGTGAACTGAGTTTTTAGTCACTTTTCAATAGGAAAAAGGGTTTGTTCTGATCAGATGGACCATGCTCTTACTTTGCAGTCTGCACAGGTCAGTGCAGAGGAAGCCTGCAGTCCGTTCACCTCTGATGGTTGCTGGAGGCGCAACTTTGACGGCTCATGTGTGTGGAACTGAGTGCCAGATAGTGGAGGGGGCACGCCATGCTGCCCTGCCCTTCAGAGCCTTTGGAATCTGTGCAGGCTAGCAGAACAGAGGTGAGGGCGGAGTGGGCCTGCTGGTTCCATTGTCTATCCTTAACCCACCCACCTTCCCCTCCCGATAGTGCTGGCACTTCTGCTGCCCGCTCCAAAGAACTGCCGTCTGCATGCAGGAACCACAGAGCACCTTGAGGCAGCTGCTGTGCCACGCCATCTGCAGCCATGGAGTAGAATCCCGTATTCCCCATTGAGGTCCAAAGGAGGGAGTGCCGATGGGGTACTTGTCTGTGTTTGCCATCATGGTTCAACTCAATGCTGAGCAGCACCAGTGCAGTTATCCAATCCTCTTTCACAGTCTTGCATGGGTGATGAGAAACAACAGAGTCGAGATGTGAATCTTTCCTTACTACACAGACAGTAGAGGTCGGGGGAGCCTGCGAGAGTCAAAGCCTTGCATTAATGACAATTCTTCCAGGTCTGCAGACTCCGCAGAATCTCTCACAGTCTTCATTTACCTTCGCAAAATTCCATGGAGTGAAACTCCTTGAGTTCCGCCCACTCCTAATCATGACCATAGTGCCTGCAAGATAACTGTACTTGTGACTGCCTGTTAATTAGTCACTTAGAGAATAACAATGCAAAATAAAAAGTCGCCCAATTATGCAAATGACTTTATTTAAAAAAAGAGTGAGTGGTAATTTAAGAACACACAAATAATTTTAATACAACTGCTATTCATCAGAAATGTAATTAGTATGTAATGAAAAACATAACATAATGATCCCACTCGCTGCTTGTTTTACATCTACACTTGATACTCCATTGCAAGATGGCTGACTTCTTTACACACATTTTAACATGAGTTGACTTGCATTCAGTTCATCTTTTGACTTATAATAGTGCAAAAGTATTAATTAAAATTTATTAATGAAATGTTTATGTCTGAAAAATGTGGCAAAACGTTTAATATAAACAAATAATGTGTACGTTTGAAATTGTGCCCTCGGAGAGCGATCACCTAGATTCACAAATGTACTAATAAAATGAATAGCATATATGAAATATAGAAAAACGTATTGAAATAACGTAGTAGTATGACATATTGAAAGATATAACTTGTGTTTTACATCATATTGTAGATCTTAACTTAGCCAAAGTCATGGCCTAGTGTTGCCAAGCCTTGTGCAGAAGCTGAATATTAATGTTAAAATGAAAGATGCTAATGAATCAGACTAACCATTAACTGCTCATTGTTTATTAAAATTGTCTAGCTGAAACCTCTGCAAGAACCGACAGACAGGAGACGATGGAAACCAGAATGTATCAACTGCTGTGTGAAGCAGTCAGAGCGTACTTTGCCAGGACTCAAACAATAGAGGCACTGACTGGAGAAGAAGATGCACATTTTCGATACCTGACGAGCCGGTTGATGAGGACATCTCAAAGTGAACCAATCAACAATCTGAGAACTGTACAATATTAAAATTTATAGATTTGAAGTAAACTTATAATTGGACAGAGTTATAACTTGTGATTAATTGACCAATTAGGAATTGGGGTATAGTCGGGGTGACTTTATATATGACAGAGGGGATAGAACACAGACCATATTCCGAAATTGAGGCGAGATAGAAGAAGATTCAAGATTCTGTCATTGGGCTCATGCTCTTGAGAGCCTAATGTGATGCTGATCCATTGATGACCTGAGGACGAATACTGACTTGTTGCTGATCCATACCGAGGATAGGTAGATATGACGATGTAACTGAATGTAACTTTTGTGCCTTTTTTTTCTAGGTACCAACTTCGCTGCTTAATAGTTTTTCTCATAGCTAGATGTTTTTTTCAAATTCATGTTCTAAACTGTTTTCTCATGAAGTCCCACATGCTGATGCTGGGTTAGGTGAGGTTCCTACCTTATGACGTTGACAACGCAGAGACAAATGATTGACACATTGATTTGCTGAACACTGCTACTCTGTTGACTTATTCATTCCTGATCCAATTATTGACTTATGCTACTGCTTTAGAATGGACTCTAATGCAAGTTTTGATTAGACTATGTTTTTGGCACCTTCTAATGAATTAATACAGATTTATATCAGTGAATAAAGTTGAATTAATTTCCATGCATTAGTATTGTAACTGATAGGGAATAAAACTACTAAAACGTACAGTGAGTTGTGGTTATTCATGACCGGAGGGCCATAGGGTGTTATGTTTCTGATTCGTTAATGCTGATTACTAATGTTTATTAAATTTCGTATTAATTATTAGTGTGACTAACATTAGCCTAGCTAGGATACTCCATGCGAATCAAAAGGTTCATCGACCTATACACTTCCCCTTGTAAGTTTACTTACTAAGGACCAGTCGCGCTAACACTTACAAACACTAAAAAGTAACTAATCACCAAAAATCAGAAGGTGTACTTCTCCCACTCCCTACGCAATGGCAAAAGCAGAACAGAAAGCAGAATAGAAGAGCAGGAAGTGACCTGCTAACCAACAAAAATCAAGTAATTCAAGCGATGTTGGTGCGACGGTGCAATGAACCAACTAGTAGTTCAGGTAAGTAAGGGGAGAAGTAGGGGAGGGTTCCAAGTCCCTTTATTGATTTTTTTTAGTAACAGAAGACTTTGCAAGAGCTATGCAGGTGAAACCTAAAAATGGCAGTCATTCCTTTATTCAATTGTTTTTGCAGCTGTTTAGTTTACTCTAGATTTTTTTAACATGTAGACTCTATAATGTCATCCTTTCTATGGTGTAACTCCAGTATGAGATTAGCACTTAGCACTTAATATAGGAGCATGGAGGGGGGAATATTGGCTCTTACAAGCTTAAAATCACATTATTTTTCACACTTTGCACAATAAACATTTAGGTTTAGCAAGACTTGCACTTGTAGCCATCAACAAAATGAATTGATCAACGTAATGCTGAAAGAAAATCATATAGGAGACATTTTAAGGATGAAATAAATCCTCCAAAAAGTGAAGTACAAGAAGTTGGAATGTTTTTTAAAAGAAAAGCACAATTTTACAGAATGTATGATAACCCTCCTTATGTTAACTTAGAAACCTATCTGGAACAACTTGAATGGAATAATGGAGGTACTTTGGTCCCTGAGACCATAATTAGATTTAAGGTCAATGGTTTTAGGAAAGTAGTTGATTTTTTGCCTAATGATGAATGGAAAACTTGAAGTGGGATTGCATCACAGGTGAGAGTGGTAAAACCTGGCTGCATTGGTCCTACAGGGCTCTGTATGGCACTCAACAGTATATCAATCGCAAGATCACATCAGAAAGAAAGGATTTGGTAGCACATTTAATCAATTCCTCCTATATAAAGAAATTAGGGTTTTGAATAAATATTTGCTGAGAAAGTTGATGTTTACTGTTGGCTCTCCAAAGAGGGGAGAGTGGTATTGACAAGCGAAATTTAGTAGATAATTAATTTACAACTTTGAGAGGGCAAATTTAATTAAAATGCAATATTTGTCAAAATAGCTGATATACAGGACCGCTCAGTTTTTTAATAGAATGAACAGAGGATGTTCTGATCAATGCCTTAGGTGTGATACTGTAGATAGCCGAGTTTGGTCCCATATTATTTGGAGCTGTAGTAAACTGAATAGTATTTGAGGAAGTACTTTTAGAAAACCTACTGCAGATACAAATTCTCCAAACTTCCATGCTTGTACTCATGGGCTAAAGCTGCATGCTTGGCACTGTGGTGCGACACCAGAAATTATTATTTATTTTTTATGCTGGTGGCGCAGTGGTGGTCCAAGTTTTTTCCTTGTTTCTCAGATGGGTTAGAAGAAATGAGGAAGGATAGGGAGAGATAAAAGGTGTTCTCTGCCAGGGCAACAGAAAGAAGTTTTATAAATTATGGGACCTCTTTTGGCAAATTAAGGATTGGGGAAAATGCTTGTTGGGCGGATTTGGAATTCTTAGATTGTATGAAATGTTTGTGTTTATGAATTTCTCTATTGTTTGCCTTTATTGTAGGTACATCATGTCCTATCAGATATATGGGTAATTTTAGTAATTGTGATGAATCTGTGTTTTTTTTTAATCTGCAAAACGATGTACTGTGGCTCAAAAGAATAAAAATAAAATAAAAGTACCTACATCTCCTAAACACATTATTATTGTCTATGGTCATACATTTTTCCTATACCAATATAAAGCATAATTAAAATGGCAAAAGCACATTTGTTTAATTGGCTTGTCCCAAAGCAAACTATAACCCCGATAACTCAAGCACTTTTTTCAGAAGCAGTACTTTAATTTGCTCCATTATAGTAGAGGGACATAAGTTTTCTATATAAATGCTTTAATCATAACTTGAGTTTTAGTGGAGAAGACCAGGATTAGTAAAATGGTGACGACCAGGCTTTGCTATACACTGATGAGATGGCTGCCTTACATTTCTGATTCATTCTGATTTTGAACAGTACTGCCCAGAGTAATGTCCAGATCAAGAGCATAGCCATTATTGGTTCAGTCGGAATGATGTCAAGGGTGGCCACCCTGCCCTTCACTGGTTACTGGCATTTTCAGCTTCCACCGTGTTTTACGTTGGGCTATTCAACAGATATTTTACAACAAAGTTCAAACAGTAAATAACTTTTTACTGTCTCATAATGGTGTAACCCCTTGCAACTATCACCACTCTATCAGCAAATGTGGAAAAGTTAAGAGTTGTTTCTTTTAAATCAAACATGTCTATTTCATATTCTGTCTGAGCAACATCAGGTCTTTTGCATGTAATTTAAACATTTTATTTAAAAGAAAAGAAAAATGTATCTTGCTCTCTCTGATGTACCTCTTCCACTCTTGTAGACTCTTGTTGTCCCTAGGCCTCATGAGTAATCAAACATCGCCCCTACTCTTTCCATCTTTCTCTTCTTTTATTCCCTCTCTTTATATTTTTGTCTCTCTTTTTCATTCTCTCTCTCTCTCTTTCCATGTGAAACTCCCACCCCCTCAGACTTTAGCCTTTTTTCTCTTTCGCCCTCTTTCTTGGTCGGTGCCACCCCTATCTTCTTTCACCATCTTTGTTGCTCTCCCTTCTCTCTTCCTATATATCTTTCATTCTGGTTTTCTCTTCTCATTTTTCTTTTTCACTTTCTCTCGGTTCCTGTTTTTTGCTCTGTCTATCTTCTTCCTTCTCTCTTCACCATTGTCACCTCTCTGTCACTCTCTTATTCCTGCTTCTCTTTCTGTTTCACCTTCTCTCTCTTTCACTCACTTCACTCTTTATGACACACTAATCACCTCTCAGTGTCCATTTATCTCACCCTTGTTGGCAACACCTCTTTTCTGCTTCTCTTCTCTTTTCTCTTCTCTTTGTTCTGCTTTATCTCTTTTCCTCTTTATCTCTTGCAATCCATCGTTGAACCTCTCTGTCTCTTTTCTCCCTCTACACCTTTCTTCGCCTGCTTATTGTTTTGTTTTTTCTACTCTCACTCTCTTCTTCTTTGCCTCCATGGTCTTGAGGGCACAAAAGTGACTACATGTAATATAAAGGCATAATATAGGAAATAAACAAGTAAGTCACTCACTGATGAGGTCTTAGTAGTACTCACATGCCTTAAATGAGTATACTAGTACATTCCATGAATGGACACCTTACCTATTTTCAAGTATCTTTGGTGCCACCATGGCTCCTCCCATAACATGGTTGCTCAGGAGCTGGGGAGGTGCTTCAAATCCTTTTTTTTTTACCAGACACCTCTCAAATCCTCTGCATTCAGTGAAGAAGACTTGAGACAGAGAGTGTAGGAAGCCCGCGGCTTCTAAGTAGGTAGTGTGAGAAACTTGGGACTAGGCAATAAAAGGAGTTTGAGATTAATGTGAAAAGAGTGTAGGGAGATAAGGCCACATAATGCTAGTAGCTAGAGGCATATCAGCAAACAGATTGAGAATCAGAATGGCCATTAACAGAGAACACAAGGTTTGTTTACAGGCAGCATTAGGTTCTGGAAGCACATAGACAGACAGTGTGAGGAAATTGAAGCATAATCAGAGATATCAGACAGACAGGCAGACAGTGTGGGGTGTTTGATGCTCTTCGTGTGAGGAGCTACCAAGCTTGAAGCACAGAGGCACAATGTGAAGAGCTTGAGCAATATGATGCGAGGAGCGTGACACTCTTAGACAGTGAGGGGGCTGTAGTGTCTTGCATGATTTAGAACAGAACCTTTGTGGCTCCTAATTGACTCTGTACTCATGTGACCTAATCGCTAGAATAGAATGTAATGAAAGGTTGGTTCAGAATGTTGGAGTTCACAAATACATGCAGAGGAATAAAGACGTGTGATTTACAGCTGTGTGTGGCTTTGTCCTTTAGGCTGGAGAAGATACTACAACTGGCGATAAGATACAGGATAAGTAACCCAAAAAAGACAGTGCTTGCCTGGAGAGGTTGCTGTGGTCCAAGCAAACTGATTGTGCATTGCATGTGTGCCTTTCTCGAAGTGGCAAGTCAAAGTTTGGCATGTGTGGAGTCAAAGTGCAACTCCAACTGATGTGAAGTGGATGAGAGAGGTTTACGAAAAAGTCTTTCATTGTTGGTCAAGAAACTACTATCAACATCCCATTAAAAGGTACAGCGATGCCACACAAAATAAAGTTATACAGCGTATGGAGCATTAATCCTGAGGGTGGATTCAATCAGGTTTACAAAATGCAGTTAAAGACAATTATCTGATACCAAATAGCACTGCAAAGCAGAGATCAGCTAGGTGTAAGAAAATGTAAGTTGGAGTGTAAAAAGAATAAAACAGATGACTTACCTAATCTGATAAACAGAGTCATCATATTAGATTTGGCAGTGGCGCCAAGAGGAGTGCCTGAGGTTGTGCTAAAGGAGTGGTTCTTATTTACATTAGCCAGAAACTTGGCAGAAGGCCGTTCTTTCAATGGAGCTCATAAAGGGCGACCTGCCATCACAGGGCCAAGGCCATGGCATGAATGGAACTGATCCTTCTTTCCAGTCGAGAGGGCCATAGAGAGCTTCAATCCCAACACCAGTAAGTTCCACACTGGTCTACAATCTTGCTGCCTTCCTAAAACCACCACCACCTTTCAATACTGCCAAAAAGCAAAATATTGGTGGTAGATGGACTGCATGGATAGAGACCTTTGATGATTTCATTGATGCACTTGAAGAGACTGATAACAGAAAGATAATCAAATATCGCAAGAATCTTGCTGGTATGGTATGGAAGAAGTCATAAAGAAAATGCCAAGAACTGGCAAAAAAGTCACATGTCGTAAGATTACGAATGCATTGAATCTCAAGTTCAATCCAATACCAAATGTTAATTGTGAACAACACATTTTCAGTCAAGAATGTCAAAGAGTTGGTGAAACAATCGATAAATTTTTGGAAAGACTCAACACACTCATCAGGGTCTGTAAGTTGAATGAAGATAACGATAAAAAAGCCATGTGGCTTAGAGTTATTTCTGGTTGCTAATCCGATTCATTCAGAAGACGAATGCTGAGAGAAACTATTAGTCTGAAGCAAGTGTTGATGGCTGTCAGAGCTGAGGATAGTACTGAGAGACAAGCTGCAGAGATGGAGGCCTGAGGCACACCGATTTACTCAGTCATGACTGTGAAAAGTAACTTGAAACAAAAGACTCAAGAACACAAAATTATGTCTACCCGCAAAAAGAAGATGTGTTTCAGATGTGGATTTGCATTTCTACACAAAGGAAGGTGTACTGCCATTTGACAAATATGCAAAGTATGTGGTAAAGAGTACATTCTTTACAATGAGTAAAGCGAAGGAAAAATGAAGTGTGTCAAGGGGATGAAGACAAAGGGGGTCATTCCGACCCCGGCGGTCAAGGACCGCCGGGGCCGGTAATGCGGGAGCACCGCCAACAGGCTGGCGGTGCCACGCAGGGCATTCTGACCGCGGCGGTTTGGCCGCGGTCAGACCAGGAAAACCGGCGGTCTCCCGCCGGTTTTCCGCTGCCCTGGGAATCCCCCATGGCAGCGCAGCTTGCTGCGCCGCCATGGGGGATTCCGACCCCCTCACCGCCATCCTGTTCCTGGCGGTTCCGACCGCCAGGAACAGGATGGCGGTGAGGGGTGTTGTGGGGCCCCTGGGGGCCCCACTTTGAATTCCAGTGTCTGCTTTGCAGACACTGGAATTTGCGACGGGTGCCACTGCACCCGTCGCACATCCTCCACTCCGCCGGCTCCATTCGGAGCCGGCTTCCTCGCGGGGAGGGGTTTCCCGCTGGGCTGGCGGGCGGCCTTCTGGCAGTCGCCCGCCAGCCCAGCGGGAAAGCCAGAATGGCCTCCGCGGTCTTTCGACCGCGGAGCGGCCATATGGCGGCTCCCTCCAGACGGGCGGCTCCCGCCGCCCGCCGGGGTCAGAATGACCCCCAAAATGTCTGCCAGAACATTCCAGTAGCAATGTTCGACAAACGCCCACAAGTGCAAGTGATGGCATCATCTGAGGCAAAAAGATACTAAGCAAAGTCGATCGTCATGTAAATCCCCATAAAACAGCTCTTCCACCTCAAAAATAAGTAAACATGAAGAAAGTGATTGTGCTGTGTCAATGTTTACCTCAGAAAAATATGCAAATGGAGGATGGTTGTATGCGAAGAAAAAAAGTCAGTCAAAGAAAAGTCGACATGTCAAAGCAGCAAAATCATTCAAACACTGTCCAAAGATTATATTGAAAAAAGATGTATGTTCAATACTTTTCATTATCAACAGCAGTGCTTTGATAAATATAATGCCTGAAGAGAAGTACAATGAACTGTCTTTGTTACCTCAGCTTCTGCCTTCAAAGACCAAATGTATCTGAATCGACACCCATGAAGAGTAAAGGTTAATTTGTAGTGACAGTGAAACATAGGAAAACAAAGGTTGAAGTGCTGATCCATGCGCTTTAAGGTACAGCATCAAATGCCTGTTTGCTCTGTTTCAATACAGCTGCTGACATGGGACTGATTTCAGTGAATTACAACACAATTGCTCATCTGGAAACAGTACGTCAATTACTTTCATTGTTTCTTGGTTTAGGAAAGTTAAAGAGTCTGACAATTAAGATGCATATTAATGAGGATGTCCGTCCTGTTGCACAGATACAAGGGGAGTTGCTTTCCATTTAATACAAGCTGCTGAAAGAGAACTTGAATCCTCACTTAAGCATGATAATATTGAACTTTCCACCGGTCCAAGACCATGAGTTTCTCCCATAGTAGTAGTTCCCAAAAAGGACCATGAAGGAGCTGTACACATATGCGTTGACATGCACCAGGCAAACAAAGCAATTGACCCAGAACAACATCCAGGTCCATACATTACTGACTAAATAACGCAATTGAATGGTACCAAAAGTCTTTTCTCAACATGATTTGAATAGCACACAGCAGCGGCAGGCCCAAGTACTCCATCAATCTAATGGAGTTCTGACTGCTGTGTTTAGATCTATGTCGGTTCAGCCCCTGTCTACGTTGATGGAGTATACTCTGTCATGCGAGCGGTATCCCGCAGCTGACGTGTCAGACTCCAATACTGGCTTATGGCACTCCGTCAGGACGGTGGGATTGTGCCAACGATATTTAAATAGCACAGCTGTGCTGGTGGTGTACCAGTGCCAGTCTCTTGATGGCGGGAGTCCGTCACGTGACCCATTCAGCATTGTACTATGGCTGTGGCTATTTGATGGGTGCTAGCAGCACACACGATGCATGTTGGCCAATTGTAAACACATGCAAACCACACTATAAACACACTTCATTTCAGAACTTGATCCTTTGCCACTCCACTGCAAAACACCATTTTGCTACTGAACTTGCAGTTCTTTTCTTCCTCTTTTTATTTTCCTTTCCTTTTTTCAATTTTTCATGAACTGTTAGGGCACTAGATAACTTTTTTAGCTACTCACTACGGCAGGGTAGAGGAATCCACATTTTACACATGGAGAATTGTCAGTCAAAGTGGATGAAAGTGTTAGAGTAGAACCACAATTTTTTGGAGCCCAAGTACAAATACAACCATAGAAAAGGCAAATGAGGACCAGAATAGCTGACAGAGTGAATGTTGTAGTAAACAATCTGTGCACACAGGGGGAAATTTGGAAGAGGTGGAATGACTTGCAAGAGAGAGTGCACTCACTGGGCTCCAAGCATCACCTTGGGGCCCAGAGGACTGGCTGTGTTTCTTCCAGCCCCCCATTACAACTCTTTCCGTGGGAGGATAAGGCCTTGCAGATCCTACATCCTGAAGGCGTGACAGGAATCCCTGGTGGAGTGAAGACTAGTAAATTGAACTTAGCAATGTCAATGTTTCACTGGTCACAAATGTAGTTTTAACTCATAAGTTAGATATTCCAAATGTTTCAAGAATCTTAGCAAAACATATATATATACATTTAATTCACCAAAATATTCAATTTTTTCCAAATTGCTAGCATTATGGTTGTAGCTTTCTTTTTATTCCTGAATAATTTGTATTTTATTATTCATGAAACAGTTAATTAAAAACTTTACATGGTAAAAGTAAACATACACAGATATGAAAAGTATGTAGCCAGTAGAAAGAGACAGGCACACGCAAGCCCTTACTCATTGTAGGCAATGCAGGGCCTGCAGGAGTCAGGCTCTTTTTTGTGGTTGCGTTTCATCGAGTCAGTCATGCTAGCGTCAAAGTTAGAGGTAGAAAAGTGCTGGAAGCAGGTAAAGAAAATTGTAAGTGTTCAGGAATCAGGATTGTTCCTGTAATTGTCTTTCGTTGTGTGCAATGTGCCAGAGATAAAGTGCCATTGTGTGGGCAGAGCAAGAGATAATGAAAGCAATACAAGGAAAACAAGCGGCAATGCCAGTTCTGTGTTTGCTTGTCTACAGATCTAACATATCAGGGTGAGGGTACCAGTAGATGGCAAATGCAATCAAGCGGCAAAAGTCCTTTAGAAAGGTTTCTCAGGTGAGTTGAGCACCAACTTTAAGTAGCTTCTTCCCAATGATGATACAAGCAGAGAAGCAAGGCTTGGCGACATGTTCTTATTCTATTGGCAATAAGGAGATTGTGTGGAAGCCTCCTGCATGTGGATAGCTGAATGAAGCATATACACAGTAAAGGCAAAAAAGATTCTTCTGGGCCGAGACATAGCCTGCAAGCCAGCGTGCCCGGCTCTGGGGCCCAAGGTGGCAATGCATGGTTTGTAGGTAGCAGGCCAAACTTTAATACTAAGAATCTCGATTTAAAGCAGCCCTTCATTGGATCAAAAAAGTAACTTTGTGGAGATTTGCATGTATTAATGCATGTCCATGCATGTTTTAGCTTTTGGAAGCATTCCTTATCTTACACTAAAGATAGTAACTTTGTTTGCTTGTTTATAGCCAACTTAAAAGTGTCATGGGGCAAGTGTGCTTCCCAAAGGTTTTGCAAGGCCAGTGCCTCTAAGGCCCCACTGCTTGACTTGGTCCAGCCATTCATTTGATTTTAGTCCAAGATTTCATTCCACAATAGTGCTTTCAGTGTGTGTGTAAGACTCCTTCTCAAAGATGACAAATAAGCTGCTGTACTAGCCTGTGTTCTTGCAGCCTGAATTTTAAGCAAATTTATGCAGGTGGTGTGTTCTGTGGGAGTTGGATTATGGGACAGAAGGCTTTACTCTCAATATTGTTCAAAAATAAGTTTTGCTTTATGGAGAAAGCTACAGATCCATAAAATAACACTGGATTCAGTTTTACTTTGAAGCCTGCCAAAATTGGCTTCCACGTTCCGGTGCGGTTTTCAGAAGGGAGCAATAGTGAAGTGAGGCAGGATGTTAATGTGTTTAGAGGGTGCCTGGGGGAGTGGTACTCCTGAAGCCAGAATCCTTGATATTTATAGCTGGATCTCCTTTCTCCTAGGTTGCCTCCTAGACACAATGTTCCCTTCTTTTTGCAGACATTCCCTAAGATGACTACTTAAGTTTGATCTAAATTCACTGTCATCAGGTGTGTTGCACAGTAGACAGCCAAAGTGTTCAGCAAATATTGCAGACCAATACGATTTAGATTCATGAGCACTATGTTGTCTGCATACTGGAGTGACTTCAGGAGTTGTTGTCCCAATTTTGGGGGATATAAGTGCACCTCATCTGTAGATTTACTCAAATCAGAGATAAAAAGATTGAACAATAGTGGCACAGGTATGCAGCCTTGTTTTAGGCCATGCCTGGTTGAGACTGATGACTTTAGGCCCTTGTTCCAATCTAGGTTGATCTTTGCCCATGTTTCCGAGTACAAAAGCTGTAATGTATGCAGGAGGATGTCAGGTATGTCCCAAGATGATAGGTTTTGCCACAGCAGGTTCCTATCGACATGGTTGAAGGCTTTTGAGAAATTGATAATGCAGGGGTGAGGAGGTTGCTTATTCTGACTTTATTTCTCTATTACAATGCAAAGGGTGACAAGGTTGTCAGTAGTACACAACTCTTTCTTTTTAACAATGCTCACTATGTTTTGTCAGAATGTGTGTTGTTCTCCATAGATCATCCCTTCCATTTGCCTAGTTGCTTGTTTTATTTCATTGTATGTTGTTGTACGTAAAAAAATAGGTTCCAAACTCCACCTGTTTGAACATGAAGGACTACTGCATGTAAGTGTTTTTTCACCTATTTACATTATTCACATATGGGTGTACATATTGTGAATGTGTGTTCATTTTCACTGTAGATATTTGGACAGGTATGTTAATTTTAACAAATATTTTCATGGGTGTTTACAAATGACTACAACTACCATAATACCCTGTTTTGTTTCTGGAAAACAATAGTGCCTTGTGATGTTGCCCAACCTCCCTTTTTTTCCATATATGCACATATGGCAAAGTTTTATGCATTTGCCATACACCATTTCATGTTGATTTAGTATGCTGTAACCTTCTTTTTACTCTATTGTAAACTGATGTAATTGCTTGCATATTTCAGAATCTGCTGAATCAAAGATTTTCAATCATGTTCTTTGGCATACTGAATATAAGTAGAATTAAACACAATTTACTTTGCAGTGTTCATATAATGATCAATGTGATTAATTCTAAGAAGTCTTGTTTTAGGCTGCCAGGCCTAGGAAGGGTTTAGTTCTCAATTCACCTCTCTATTGTGTTGCGTTGAATGTCTGATACATGTAATGCACACTTTCTAAATACCAATTTTCATTTCAGTACATCTCTTCAACATTTTTACTGAAGTTTGCATCTGTGCAAGTTAACCTGTACTTGTAAATTAATAAACATCACACAAAGACGTAATCAATCTATTAATCCTAATTTTCACTTCTAGGTTGCTTCATTTGTAGCATAAGACATATTTGAGGTACAATCCAGACTTTTAATTTTGTGAAGGTTTTAATAAATTTTAGATCCAAAAACAGGGACAGTGGACCACCGTCTGCATCTGAGGATACCTTCACTCCAGACCAGGATCAAGCCTTCATTGCAGACAGCACTCCCGCAAGTCTGAATGATGTGGAGCTACCTGGTCCATCTTGTTTGTCTGGACAGACAGCTCCAGTGAGTCTCACTCAACCTACACCTACACCTCCCACCCCAGCTGCAACAACACCTCAGTCATTTTATACCTCCACTTTCTGGGTCCAAAGTAACATCACCCAATCTTGTGCCCCCCAGTCCTGGTTGTTGTTGAGCCATCACCTCGACTTCCTCCAGTTCTGTCAGGACCCAGTAGGATGGGGCACATTGACTCAAGGGCACAGGGTAATGGAGGTTGGGGGCATGGGAGGGAATCAGTGGCCAGCAAAGTGAGGTTACTGCGTACACTGTTACCCATACCACAATTGACCAAGTTTTGGGAGCACTACAGCACTCCCAAGACGTGATGACCAAGGTCCTCACAGAGTTCTGGGACATGAAGCATGTACAGATGCAGAATCCCAACTCAAATTTGTGCTCCCTGACTGGGTTGAAGTTTGACATTTACCATCATATGTATAGGGCTTTTCATGCCATCTAACTCTATCTGTGGGCCTTCAGCATCAGGATGAAATACACCTGCCTCCGCCACAGACTGGGAGGTCCTGCCACTACAAGAAACGGCTCACCCACCCCAGTCCCTGCAACTGTGGACAAACTCCCCCAGGAGTAGATGTTCATCCAGACCACTACCACCTCCAAGAGACGCCGAACGTAAACTCCCACAGTGTGTGTCTACTATTCACTCTGCAGATTATTTAATGGACGCATTTACCTTTTTGGAGGATAGTCGTATCTTATACATTGGACTTCAAACAATTTGAGCTCATCAAACATAGTTTCATCCACCATGAGGGACTTTATTTCTTTCTTCTTTTACCTTTAGTTTTATGTTTCAAACTCTTTTAGTTAATTTGTTTTAATAAAATAAATTCACATTTAAGTAAAAAACTGCGGTTGTACTTATTGTGGTATTTCCACGTTTATGCCTTTCTTCCATCATCATTTAAAAAACAATTAATCAATAAGATTCAAACAAAAATAAGATATAACAATTAGGTTATGTGTTTCTTATTCCTAAAAAACTTAAGCAATCAGAAATCTCAATTTATTGGTGTCATACATTTGCAAGTAGCAGTTCTTTGTCCAAATATTAGATAATTTTTAAAGCCTATGCATAAACCAAATATTCTGCATTATTTGGAATTTGACATTCCAAGACCTTTGCACTATGGAAGAAGGGAGAGTAATCCAAATAAACATATTAAATAGGCAAACTATTATTGAATCATGTCATCAGCTGAAGCCAGACATCCTGCATCACAATAGGAATTCCTCATCAATTATACCAACTGTCAAACACATGGAAGTACTACTGTTTGTGGCCACAGGGTCTTTTCAATAAACTGTGGCAGTATCTTCAGTGGTGTGCTACAAAAAATGTTCTTTCTACAATGATGAAAAACATCAATAGCTTCATACACTTAACACAAAATGAGTACTTAGCCAATGTAAAGGGTTCAATATGCTATGGCTTGACATATACATGTGATTAGAGCAAGTTAAGTAGCACTTATTGCCTTGGTTGCAACATCCAACAGAAAACAGGTCTAATACAATCTCAAGAACTTCCATTCAATCAATCAAAATCAATAATTTCATTTGTAGAGCGTGCTACTCACCCGTGAGGGTCTCAAGGTGCTTGAGGAGGGGGGGGAGCTGTTACTGCTCGAACAGCGAGGTCTTGAGGAGTCTCCTGAAGGTCAGTAGGTCCTTGTTCTGACGTAGGTGGATGGGGAGGGTTTTCCAGGTCTTGGCAGAGAGGTAGGAGAATGATCTGCTGCTGGTTGTTGACCTGTGGATGCGTGGGACGGCGGTGAGGGCGAGGTTGGCAGAACGGAGCTGATGGTTCAGGGTGTAGAAGGTGAGACGATCATTGAGGTATGCTGGTCCGGCATTGTGGAGTGCTTTGTGGGCATGGGTTAGGAGCTTGAATGTGATCCTTTTGAGGATGGGGAGCCAGTGATAGTCTCTCAGGTGTGCTATGATGTGGCTGAGGCGGGGGATGTCGAGGATGAGGCGTGCGGAGGCATTCTGTATGCGTTGCAGTCTTTTCTGGAGATCGGCCGTGGTTCCCGTGTAGAGAGCATTGCCATAGTCTAGTCTGCTTCTGACGATGGCCTGGGTGACTGTCCTTCTGGTTTTGGTAGGGATCCACCTCTAGATTTCGCAGAACGTGCGGAGGGTGTTGAAGCAGGAGGATGAGACCGCGTTGTCTTGTTGGGTCATGGAGAGCGATGAGTCAAGGATGAAACCCAGGTTGCGGGCATGGTTGGTGGACGTTGGTGTGGCTCCCAGCACGAACGGCCACCAAGAGGTGTCCCAGGCGGAGGGGCTGGGGCCGAGGATGAGAACCTCTGTCTTATCTGAGTTCAGCTTTAGGCGACTGTTCACCATCCAGTTGGCAACGACCTTCAATACCTTCATGGAGGTTGGTTTTGGCAGTGGCGGGGTCCTTGGTGAGGGAGAGGATCAGCTTGTTGCCGTCACCATATGAGACGATGGGGGTCATTACAACCCTGGCGGACGGTGTTAAAGCTGCGGTAATACCGCAAACAGGCCGGCGGACAAAAAAAGGGAATTATGACCCTGGCGGAAACCGCCAACAAAGACAGCCACTTTAACACACCGCCCCCCACGGCGGTACAGACAAGCAGCGCAGCGCTCACCGCCAACAGACAGGTGGAAGACAAAGTACCGCCCATAGTATCACAACCCGCCAATCCGGAACTCCAAATACTCCCTGCCCTTGTGTTTCTGCTCCTCTACGACCAACAGCTACGTAGGCGCCGAAGACAACGGTGAGTACTGCACCTACGACACGGGGAGGGGGAGGCAAAAGTTAGGGGGACACCCACCAAACACCCCCACCCCCACCCTCGCATATTACAACATACACACCAATGCATTCACAAAAATCACAGTAACAACCCACAATCCCCCCGGAAGAATGCAAAGACAAAGCGAAATTTGGTCAAACATTGTAATGTGGCAATATACATGTCATACAAAAATATACAGATATATATATGAAAATCAGTCATAATTATATACAATACGAGAAGTAGTGCAGATATGTACATAACAATGTCCGTGCACCAAAAGTCCAAAAATGCATGGGTGAGGCCCACAAAGGATACCTGACCACAATCGGAGAGAACACTGCTGGGGCATCAGATAGAAATACTACAGGCACCTCAGGGGGAAGGGAAGGGGGGGGCACCTCAGCCGGATGACAGCAAAGCCAGATCCACGACGGGGCTCCATGCCCATTGATATATCCTGAGGAGTGCAAAGCCACAGTCTCTCAAGTCTCTACAGTGGGTGGGTTGCCCACTGTTCAATCCTGGGGAGTGCAAAGCCACAGTCTCTCAAGTTTCTACAGTGGGTGGCTTGCCCACTGTACCATCCTGGGGAGTGCAAAGCCACAGTCTCTCAAGTCTCTACAGTGGGTGGCTTGCCCACTGTGCCATCCTGGGGAG
The DNA here is from genome assembly GCF_031143425.1 of Pleurodeles waltl. Lineage (NCBI taxonomy): Eukaryota > Metazoa > Chordata > Amphibia > Caudata > Salamandridae > Pleurodeles > Pleurodeles waltl. The sequence continues at coordinate 945,852,896 of NC_090440.1, forward strand.
TGCAAAGCCACAGTCTCTCAAGTAGATGCAGGTCTCCACTGGTACTGAGGGGGACTGGTGCCCAGACTGGATGAGTCTCCCCGTGAAAGTTCCTGTCCTGTCACTGTCCCAGCTGCACCTTGGATAAGGATGCCTGATGTGGCGGTCCATTCATTCCTACCCGGTGCTTGCCCTGTTCAGTGGTATTTTGCCATGGCGGTCTTTGCCCTGTTCAGCGGTGCTTTGACATGGCGGTCTTTGCCCTGTTCAGCGGTGCTTTGTCACGGCAGTCTTTTCCCTGTTCAGCGGTGCTTTGACATGGCGGTCTTTGCCCTGTTCAGCGGTGTTTAGCCATGGCGGTTCTGGACTGTTCAGCGTTGCTTTGCCATGGCGGTCTTTGCCCTGTTCAGCGGTGTTTAGCCATGGTGGTTCTGGACTGTTCAGCGGTGCTTTGCCATGGCGGTCTTTGCCCTGTTCAGCGGTGCTTTGACATGGCGGTCTTTGCCCTGTTCAGCGGTGCTTTGACATGGTGGTCTTTGCCCTGTTCAGCGGTGTTTAGCCATGGCGGTTCTGGACTGTTCAGCATTGCTTTGCCATGGCGGTCTTTGCCCTGTTCAGCGGTGTTTAGCCATGGCGGTTCTGGACTGTTCAGCGGTGCTTTGCGATGGCGGTCTTTGTCCTGTTTAGCGGTGCTTTGACATGGCGGTCTTTGCCCTGTTCAGCGGTGCTTTGACATGGCGGTCTTTGCCCTGTTCAGCGGTGTTTAGCCATGGCGGTTCTGGACTGTTCAGCGTTGCTTTGCCATGGCGGTCTTTGCCCTGTTCAGCGGTGTTTAGCCATGGCGGTTCTGGACTGTTCAGCGGTGCTTTGCCATGGTGGTCTTTGCCCTGTTCAGCTGTGCTTTGACATGGCGGTCTTTGCCCTGTTCAGCGGTGTTTAGCCATGGCGGTTCTGGACTGTTCAGCGGTGCTTTGCCATGGCGGTCTTTGCCCTGTTCAGTGGTGCTTTGACATGGTGGTCTTTGCCCTGTTCAGCGGTGTTTAGCCATAGCGGTTCTGGACTGTTCAGCAGTGTTTAGCCATGGCGGTTCTGAACTGTTCAGCAGTGTTTAGCCATGGCGGTTCTGGACTGTTCAGCGGTGCTTTGACATGGCGGTCTTTGCCCTGTTCAGCTATGCTTTGACATGGCGGTCTTTGCCCTGTTCAGCGGTGTTTAGCCATGGCGGTTCTGGACTGTTCAGCGGTGCTTTGACATGGCGGTTCTGATACGGACATTGGTGTGTGGCATGACATTCCCTACACTGGGCATTGGTGTGTGGCATGACATCCTCTACACTGGGCATTGGTGTGTGGCATGATGTTCCATCATTGCCCAGCGGGGCTGTGGCAGCCGGGGTCCTCCAGGGCACTGACTCCGGCGGTGGCGGTGGTCTCCTGACCAGTGAGGATACTTGGGCCCTCCTGGGCTGTGACTCTGGCGGTGGTCTCCTGACCAGTGATGATACTTGGGCCCTCCTGGGCTGTGACTCCGGCGGTGGTCTCCGGACCAGTGACGATACTTGGGCCCTCCTGGGCTGTGACTCCGGCGGTGGTCTCCGGACCAGTGACGATACTTGGGCCCTCCTGGGCTGTGACTCTGGCGGTGGTCTCCTGACCAGTGACAATACTTGGGCCCTCCTGGGCTGTGACTCCGGCGGTGGTCTCCTGACCAGTGACGATACTTGGGCCCTCCTGGGCTGTGACTCCGGCGGTGGTCTCTGGACCAGTGACGATGGGGCTGGCGGTTGTGTCTCGACGGCCGGAAATGATGGCGCACTTCTCCGCCGTGACACTCACAACAGGCTGGGCAGACTTCCTCTGGCCCTTCCCCACCTTTGGTGGAGTCACAGCTGACTCTCCAATCCCCTTGGAACCCATGTGAGTTGTTTTCCCACCAGGAGTCTTCACACGGTCCCGTCGTCCACTCTCCAATTTTAGAGCCTTTACAGGGGGTGGGCAGCCAGTGCCTTGGCTCCGGGGCACACTGCCTGCCCTGGTGGCCGGTGCACTCCACAAGCCTTGAACACGTACCACTGGTATTGGAGGCTTTTTGGCTGAGGCGCTATGACGGGACTGATGAATTGGGGGGGTGGGGGCAAAAAGGTCAACTTTACAGAGGGACAGTTTCTGACGAACACTGGGATGGGTAGCTGGAGGGGGTCTGGGAGTGGTGGAAGAGGAGGTGGTTGTCGGAGGTGTCACTTTAGCTGTTTTGGGTGCAGGTGCAGGTACTGGAGGCTGTCGTGAGGTGGATGGATGTTGGGTGAGTGATTGCCGGCGTTTGTGTACTTTTGGAGGGGGCGTCACAGGCACACTGGGAGAGGACACAGGGGACGTGTAAATGGCAGTGGAGGTGGTGAGTGCAGGTGAGCGGCTTGTGGTGCTGGGTCTCCTTGTGCGATTCATGGTGCCTGTAGATGTGGTGCATGCAGGTGTGTGTGTAGATGACACTGGGAGGGAGGAGGGAGAAGAGGAGGAGGGGGACACAGTGGAGGCAGTGGATGTTGCTGTGTCTGTACGTGGGTGAGGCTTGCGTGAGTGCCTGTGGTGTGTGTGGTGCCTATGTTTGCTTGAGCTACTTGTGTGTGCTGTCTTGTGTGCATGCTGGTCTGTAGGTGTGCTTGGGATGGGCTGGGGTACAGGAGATTGGGTCTGGGTGGAGGAAGTTGGAGGGGGGAGGCTAGACACAGGGACAATAGCTGCCATCAGTGCTGAGGCCAGAGATTGCAGGGTTCGCTGAAGGACAGCCTGACCAGAATGAATGCCCTCCAGGAATGCATTACCGTGTTGCAACTCTCGTTCTACACACTGGATGGCATTCACAATGGTAGACTGCCCAACAGTGAGTGACCTGAGGAGGTCAATGGCCTCCTCACTGAGGGCAGCAGGGGTAACTGGGGCAGGGCCTGAGGTGCCTGGGGCGAAGGTGATGCCCACCCTCCTGGGTGAGCGGGCACGGGGCGAACGCTGAGGGGCTGCTGGGAGGGTGGGGCTCCTGGGACGGCGGGGCTGGTAGGGGAGGTGGCGGCTGTACCTGTAGAGGTGGGGGGCACAGATGGTGCCGCCACCACAAGGGAGCCCCCATCGGCGAACGAGTCCGTGTCGCTGCTTGGTGATCCGGTGGCCGACGTGAAGCTCCCCTCGCCCTCCGTCCCACTGGTGCATTCAGCGTCCGTGGTGTGGCCCTCCATGGCCATGTGGGATGCAGCTCCCTCGTGCTCCGGTGCCACTGTACCTCCGCCTGATGATGCTGATGTACAAAAGGACAGGGAGAGCAGAAAAAGGGGGGGAGACAGAAGAAAGAGAGTTTTAGTGCGTGGCATACCGCTACCGTTGGCAGACAAGACAGACACAGCAGCCCCCTGCATTACGCCGTGCTCCTGCCCTCTGCACATGCAATTTCTGGTATATGGCCTACATGGCAATGGTGGACATCTGCACACATGGATGCCACAGGGGCAACTATACCTCGACTTGGCACTCTGCTGAGGTGGGGTAGAGTGCCACATGGCCTACATTACGGAGGGGCCTTGCCTACCGAACTCGCCCTGGCCTAGGGACATCGACAGCCAACCTCCCCCACCCAGACACCTCCACTGCACGCAAAGTCCGCAGAATGAGGTTGTACTCACCCCCTCGTGTCTGCTGTGATGCCCTCAAGCGCCCATCCAACTCCGGGTTGGCCACCGCCAGGATCCGGAACATCAGGGGGGTCATGGTGCGACGGGCACCCCTCCCACGTTGGGAGGCCATCCCCAGCTGAACCTCCACAGTATTCTTGCTGCAGCGGCGAATGTCCTCCCATCTCTTACGGCAGTGGGAGCTCCGTCTCTGGTGGGCCCCCAGGGTCCGGACCTCCTTGGCGATGGCACGTCAAATGTCCCTCTTCTGGTGGGCGCTGACCTACATGACATGCACAAGGAAAGAGGAACAGTCATTACCAACTGCACCATCATTGTGAGTGGCCCCCTCCCTACTCTGGCCATGTGGCCCATTCATTCCCATGCATTAATGTTCTATGAACTCTGCCCCCTTCCCTCTTCCAACCAGCCCTCTCCACCCAGGTCTAGCCCATACAATGTGCTCCCTGTGTGCTTACCTGTTGGTCTGGAGGACCATAGAGTAGCGTGTACTGAGGGAGGACCCCGTCAACCAGTTTCTCCAACTCCTGTGCTGTGTAGGCAGGGGCCCATTCCCCAGACGCAGCAGCCATCGTCGCTTCCAGACCGAGGTCACAGCAGAACTTGCAGTGTAGGTCCTCTCCTGTCAAAGGTCAGGTATCTAGTGATTGAACAGATAGAAAATGGCGGTGACGTCCGCGGCGGGCGCATCATCACCGCCGGCGCACCTGTTCATTGGCTCCTGGGACCCATAGGGTTCAATGTTAACCAATGCAGCATTGTGCCTACGACCGCCTACCGCCTACTGCGACGGTGTACAACGCCAGCGCAGTTACCCCACAATCCCATTGTCCCAGTTTAGAGGTCAGGCAGCCGCCATTTCAGGGGCCCACATTGCTTAATTTACCTCTGCGTCACACATAGCTAGGCCTACACTCAACACACATACAGGAAGGGTTTTGTGAGTGGTGTAGTCTTCTGTGTAACTGTGGGTACATACCTGGAGGAATAAGGACTGATTTTTTGCTGTTGTCCTTCGTAGGCACCGTCAGCTGGGACATGTGAGAAGATGGCGGAATCCTCCGGTGTACCGACTGCTGGTGGACCTGTTGACAATGGAAGAGAGACATGTCATTGTCACCTACCGGTTTGACCGTGCCACTAGCCAGGAACTATGTACCCAGTTGGAGCCAGACCTGATGTCACCAATCCGCCATCCGACTGGAATCCCCCCTGAAGTGCAGGTGCTATCAGTGCTCCATGTCCTTGCAAGTGGGTCTTTTCAGACAACAGTGGCCATGGCATCAGGGATGTCCCAGCCTATGTTTTCCAATGTCTTGTCCAGAGTGTTGGCTGCCCTGCTGAAACACGTAAGGAGATACATCATTTTCCCTGAGGTGGCAGATTTGCCTACAGTGAAAGGTGACTTCTATGCCCTTGGACATATCCCCAACGTCATAGGTGCCATTGATGGGACCTATGTAGCTCTGTTCCCCCACACAGGAGTGAACAGGTGTACAGGAACAGGAAGAGTTATCATTCCATGAATGTCCAGATGGTCTGTTTGGCAGACCAGTACATCTCCCAGGTAAATGATATGTTCCCTGGCTCAGTGCATGACGCCTACATCCTGCGGAATAGCAGCATCCCTGATATGATGGCTCAACTCCAGAGGCACCGTGCATGGCTATTGGGGGACTCTGGTTACCCCAACCTTTCCTGGTTATTGACCACAGTCAGGAATACCAGGACCAGGGCAGAGGAACCCTACAGTGAGGCCCATGGGCGGACTAGGAGGGTGATCAAACGCACCTTCGGCCTCCTGAAGGCCAGGTTCAGGTGCCTCCATATGACAGGTGGATCCCTATTCTACTCACCGAAGAAGGTGTGCAACATCATCATCGCCTGCTCCATGCTCCATAATTTGGCTTTGCAACACCAGGTGCCTTTTCTGCAGGAGGATGATCCAGATGACGGTGTTGTAGCAGCTGTGGAGTCTGTGGAGCCTGTGGACAGTGATGAGGAGGAAGCTGAGGAAGAAGACAACGACAACAGGGAGTCAGTCATACAGCAATATTTCCAGTGACACACAGGTGAGAACATTTTCATGTTTAACATTACATTAACTTTCACACGTCTACCTCTATCCTGTTTCTCGAATTCAATCACTATTTGGTAACTGAGTTGTACCCTTCCATTACGGTTTCACAGTAGTGGTTACCAACGTGTCATCTGCTTGCATCCTTCAAGGACTTGTGATGTGTGACATAGGTATGTTAGCCTTACAATGGGAAACCCATTATGACACTGTCATTGATAATACATATTTACTAAATCACAGACAGACTCCAGATTGTTTTGTGTTTCAAGGGTGTTTATTGAAGTGCTCAGAAATGGGAGGGGTTTGTTAAATGAGGATGGGTGATGGTGGAGGAATGTCCATGGCAGAGTCCAGTCTATTAGTCTCACAGGTGCACTGCCCATCTGGGCATAGGAAGTGGAGCTGGGCCAGTTTAAGTATGGACAGGGGAACAAGGTGGTACAGTGGGAGGACAAACAGGGTGGTCCCATTTCCTGGTGGGGGTCTTGCCATCTTGCTCTGTCCTGTTCCTGGATCTCAGGGACCGCTTGCGTGGTGGTTGTCCGTCTGCAGGGGGTGGGGTGCTGGTGTGGTGGTCCTGTGGCGGTGCCTCTTGTCCACTAGCGCTGGCGGAGGTGGTGGGCAGTTCATCGTCCTGGCTAGTGTCAGTGGCCCCTTGGAGTGCCACAGTGTCCCTCATGGTGTGGTGTATGTCCTTCAGCACCCCTACGATGGTGCCCAGGGCGGAGCTGATGGTCCTGAGCTCCTCCCTGAACCCCAAATACAGTTCCTCCTGCAGGCGCAGGGTCTCCTGCAACTTGTCCAGGACCGTGGCCATCGTCTCCTGAGAGTGGTGGTATGCTCCCATGATGGAGGATAGGGCCTCGTGGAGAGTGGGTTCCCTTGGCCTGTCCGCCCCCTGTCGCACAGCAGCCCTCCCAGTTCCCCTGTGTTCCTGTGCCTCCGTCCCCTGGACCGTGTGCCCACTACCACTGCCCCAGGTCCCTGTTGTTGTTGGGGTGGTGGGTTATCCTGGGTTCCCTGTAGTGGTGGACACACCGCTGATTGACCTGTCCTGGATAGGGAGGTATGGGCCCGCTGGGTGGGTGCTGTGCTGGTATTCCCAGAGGGTGGAAGGTCAGTGTTGGGCTGTGCCTGTGCAAGGGGAACCGACTGTCCCGAGGCCCACGATGGTCCCGGCTGGTCATCAGGATCCAGTAGGGCAGAGCTGCTCTCGTCACTGTGGGCCTCTTCTGGGGGTGGAGTGGTTTTGTCTGGACCCTCTGGTGTGGTGACGGTCCTTCGGGTTCCTGCAGGGGCATAAGAGCATGATTATTGCATATGTGTGTGTAATGGTGTGCAATGGGTGGGTGTTTGTGTACCCCAGTGCAAGCATTCCTGTGTGTGGGTTTGTGTGATGATAGTTGGGGGGTGTTCTGGGTATGTGCAGTCGGCATGCTTTAGTGAGGGGTGCCCATGCTTAGTTGTGTCATGCAGGGCTTGGTGTTGGGATGGATGGTTTGTGTTAGTGGTACATTAGTGAGGATTTTGAGTGATAGGGGAGGGTGGGGGTGTGTGATAGCATGCAGGTAGGGTGGGGGATATGATAGTTAAGATTTGACTTACCAGTGTTCCATCCTCCACCGACTCCTCCGAGGCCCTCAGGATGCATGATGGTCAAGACTTGCTCCTCCCATGTTTTCAGTTGTGGGGGAGGAGGTGGGGTCTGCCGCCAGTCCGCTGCACCGCGATGTTGTGCCTGGAGACCGTTGAAAGAACCTTCCCCCGTAGGTCGTTCCACCTCTTCCTGATGTCCTCTCTATTTCTTGGGTGCCGTCCCACGGCGTTCACCCTGTCCACTATTCTGCGCCATAACTCCATCTTCCTGGCTATTGATGTGTGCTGTACCTGTGAGCCAAATAGCTGTGGCTCTATCCGGATGATTTCCTCCACCATGACCCTGAGCTCCTCGTCGGAGAAGCGGGGGTGTCTTTGGTGTGACATGGGGTGGTGTGTGTGATGTGTGGGGTGGTGTATGTGGTGATAAGTGTGGTGAGTGTAGTGGTGTGTGGTGTTTTGTGCGTGGATGTTGTGTGGGTGATGGTGTGGTGTGCCTCTGTGTGATGGGGTTGTCTATTCTGTGCTCTCTCTCTGGCCTTCATTCGTGATTTTTTGGTCGTAGGGGTTTGTGGGTGATGTGGGTGTGTGTTTTATATAGTATTGGATGTGTGGGAGTGGTGTGTGTGTATGTGCATCAGGTGTGTGTATTTGTAATTGTCCAATGTGGCGGTGTTTTGGAGCTGTGTGTGTATTTTGAGCGCAGTGGTGTGTACCGCCAATGGAATACCGTGGTTGAAACACCGCCGCGTGGATTCGTGGGTCGTAATAGCATGGGCGTGTTTCTGTTGGCGTGGAGGTGGAGGATTTGTTTCCGCCACTTTATCACTGACCTTTGGTGTGGGGGTATTGTGTGGGTGTCTGTATTTCGGTGGATTCCAAGATGTGTATCATAATAGCTGTGGCGGAATACCGCCGCCGCAGCGGTGTATTGGCGGTCTTCTGCACGGCGGCAAGCGCCTTTTACCGCCAAGGTTGTAATGACCACCGATGTTGAGGTTGTGAGATCGGACGATTTTGGCAAGTGGTGCCATGTAGACGTTGAAGAGTGTCGGGCTGAGGGAGAATCCCTGTGGAATGCCGCAGATGATCTTGGTGGCTTCAGATCGGAATGGAGGGAGGTGTTCTGTCAGAAAGGAAGGAGGTGATCCAGTACAGGGCTTTGTTGCGGATCCCTGCGTCGTGGAGGCATGAGCGCAGGGTGTGGTGGCAGACGGTGTTAAAGGCGGCCGAGAAGTCAAGGAGGATGAGGGCTGCAGTTTCGCCTTTGTCCAGGAAGGTCCTGATGTCGTCAGTGGCAGCAATGCGGGCGGTCTTGGTGCTGTGATTGCTGCAAAAGCCGGATTGGCACGGGTCCAGAGTGTTGTTTTCCTCCAGGTGATGGGTCAGTTGCCTGTTGACGATCTTCTCAATAACCTTCACAGGGAACGGAAGCAGGGAGGTGGGCCAGTAGTTTTTGAGCCCTTAGGGTGCGCCTTGGGTTTCCTGAGTAAGGCGTTGATCTCAGCATGCTTCCAGCTTTCCTGAAAGGTGGCAGTCTCGAAGGAGCTATTGATGATCATGCGGAGTTCGGGGGCGATGATGGAGCTTACTCTGTTGTAGATGTAGTGCGGGCAGGGGTCAGATGGAGAGCCAGAATGAATGGTGTTCATTACTTTGGTGGTGTCAGCATCGTTGACGTGTGTCCAGGAGAGCAGGAGGTTGGTGTGGTTGGGAGGGCGGTGAGTTAGAGGTGTTGGCAACTGCTGGTGGGGTCTTGGTGTTGAACCTGTTGTGGATGTCTGCCATCTTTCGGTGAAAGAAGGTGGCGAGGGAGTTGCAAAGGTCTTGCGAAGGTGGGATGTTGTTGGTTCTGGAGCTGGGTTTGGAGAGTTCCTTAACGATGTTGAAGAGCTCTTTGCTATTGTGCGCGTTGTTATCGATGTGTTTCTTGAAGGAGGGTCTGTTGATGGTCCGGGTGAGCTGGTGGTGCTTGCGGATGGAGTTCTTGAGGGCTGCTGAGGATGGGTTCATCCAGGTATCCGTCAGGAAGGCGATGTCCGGGGAGGAGGAGTCGAGAAGGTCCCAGCGTGCTTGTGGACTGAGCGGGTGTTGAGAAGGATGCATCTGAGGTGGTTGCGTCTGGTTCTGGCAGGTGAGGTGGTGGCTCGGGGGGGTGGAGAAGCTGCAGCTCCAGCAGGAGAAGGGTCCGTGGGTGAGCTTTGGTGAGGCCTGGAAGCAGGTGGTTGATCGGCCAGTGTTGAGAGCATGGAGGGTGTTCAATTTTACTTTGAAACCTGCCAAAATTGGTTTCCACCTTCCGGTGCGGTTTTCAGAAGGCAGCAATGAGTGAAGTAAGGCAGGATTTTAATGTGTTTAGAGGGTGCCTGGGGGAGTGGTACTCCTGAAGCTAGAATCCTTAATATTTATAGCTTGATCTCCTTTCTCCTAGGTTGCCTCCTAGATACAATTTCCCTTCTTCTTGCAGACATTCCCTAAGATGACTACTTAAGGTTTATCTAAATTCACTGTCAAGTGTGTTGCACAGTAGACAGCCAATGTGTTCAGCAAATACAGCAGACCAATAGGAGTTATATTCGCTTCGGCTGCCATTAAGAGGGGGAGGTGGGAGGGAGGAGCAGCTGGGAGGTGGGAGGGACGCGCAAATGGGCGTGCAAGGGTGGGCGGGGCCACAGGGGACGCAGCAGCAAGAAGCCACTGGGGAGAGGCTGAAACAGGCAAGAGAACGCAGTGAACAGAGAAAAAGCCAACAAAAAGGCACAAAAAGGCACAAAAAATGCACAGAGAACAACAGAGAAACAGAAAAAGAAAACACTAAAAACAGACACAAATGCAAACAGACAGACAATACTTACGGCTCACCACTGACCACCAGGGATGAGGCAGGACCCTGTGGATGTAGGAGCGCCTCAAACTCGCAGCAGCAGCTGCGAGAGTGGGGAGAAGGACATGGGCACAACAGGTGGAGCTGTGCGGCATGGGTTACTTCTCCTGACCTCAATAGCTGGTCAAGGGCTTCTTCAATTACTGTGCAAGTTGTCTCTTTACAAAATCTGTGCATCCAAACTGTATGTCCGTCCCTGGATCAACCCAGGTTCACTTTGTACTTTCCACAACCAACATATCACTGCAAATGTCACAACTTTGAAATATCCAAATGAAGATGACATGGTGAAAGATCCCAAAACAGAACAACAAGGGAAAAAATTATGATTTCACACATGAAAATTTACTCAAATGATAAGTTAGGAGGACACATATACTTAGCACAAGCAAAGATAATCAATGTCAATAAACACAGTAGTCAATGTATGCATACTTTGATCAACAACCATCTACGCCCTGGATTTATTTAACTAACCATTACTACTAAATGGCCATCACAGACTGATATGTTCACTATGTTGCAAGTTATTCTGATATTTGATGGTACAATATATAAAGGTACATTTACACTCAGATGAAGAAGTTGTCAATAACATCTTGATGTATGTCAGTTCGTTCCTCTTCACCACTGTCATCTTCATTTGTAATTTCAACATCCTCATCTGGTGGCTTTTCATGGTCTCCATCCTTAGCAGTGACTTGGATGTTCCTTCACAGGGCTATGTTGTGCAACATGCAAAAGGCAACTGTGATTTGGCACAGCTTATCCGGTGAGTAGAGGAGGGCTCCACTGGCCTTGTCTAAATCTGACATTCAGGAGCCAAAGGCCTGCCCCACTGCCCCTTTTTTTCTTCCATTGGCCTAATTGAGGTAGACTTCCCCTTGCGTTGTTGGATTCCACAGCAGTGCTGACAAACATGGTCAGTTAGGATAAGCTGAGTCTCCTATATGAAAGTAAAAAATATATGGAGTAAAAATATCTCATCCAATTGAACAATCCTAAACTAATAATAAAATAAATGATTCTCATGTCATATTGTACTTACCAACAAGACATGTCCTCACAGATCCAAGTTGTGACATTTGCAGGGCAATGGTGCTGTTCTGTAGAACAAAGAAAACAAGTGTTGACCCTGATAAATGGGCACACACAATTAAGATGTATAGATCAGTTAAGCAGACAACTTGCACATTGATTGAATCGAAGTTTTTCCAACTTTGGTAGACCTATTTCCTGTCTTGTGATGGCACCCAGGCAATATGTGTGCCATCAATTGCTTCGACCACATGGGGTATGCCAACCAAAGCAAAAAATCTCCCTTCACATTGGCAAAATCCTGATGTTGTGGAAACTGGATGAAGCTGTTAATGTGTCTCAACATTGAAGAAAGGAGTTCTTGTAGCACCTCAATGAAAGTTGGTTTGTGACATGCCTCCAGAGTGTATTGGAAGGATCCTGTGGCCACAAAATGAGATACTGTCATGATATTCACTACTGGTGTCATTGCTGCTGTATTCCTATTGTGAGGCAGACATCAGGCTCCAGCTGGTAACATAGATCCAGAATAGTTTGCCTATTCAACATGTATTTTTTATTATGTCCATTTCCTCCATGGTGGCAAGCTCTGGGAAAGGTCTGAAGAATTGAGTCTGTCATCTTTTACCTTTCCATGGGTTCATATGTCTGCATTTAAGAAAAACAAATTATCACTTAATATGGTCCTACAATACTTTGATAATCAACACACATCTCATGTCTTTGTAAAATACAAATCTTTTTGTGACATATATGTACACATCATTTTTTTGTTATTTTTCAACTAAGAATAAACATTTTTACATGTCTGATTTGTTTTATAAATAATGTGTAAATTATACTTTTGAAATGTATTTTTTTAAATCTGTCAACAGACGTATAAAATACACCTTGTCCCTATAGTGTTTTCTGTATCTTACATTAGTAAACAAACCAACCACCATTTTGAGTGATGACACACATCAAATTAAAAAATACCCTGCTTCACATCCTAAAAACGTAGATGCCTAACCTTGACGTCAGAACATTAGCTATCTGACGGCCATCTGCAGAAGTTGACCGCCTAGTAGGTAGTAGTAGGTTGACCAATATGGGAAGCGTGTGTTGCACACACTTACCCCCGTGGTGGCCTATCCGGAACTGATGGGCAGCTGAGAACTCAACAGCAGCATTAAGGGGGTAAGTTCTAGTGTGAGTTCAACATGTTAAATAGCACATTTTTGTTACAGCAACTAATTTTGCCATCAACATTAAGGTTTACATGTGTCCACTGCAGAAAAAGAGTTCTTGAAGGTGTATGTATTGCCCAAAATGTATGTTGATGTGCTTTGCAGATATAATTTTGGGAAAAGATGCTACCTGATTTGTGTTCACTACCAAAGTACTGGTTTGAGCAGGCACATGCCTGCCTAAATAACAAATATACATGAGGTAGTTTTATAAGATAAGAGACACTAACATCAAACAGCCCACTGGTCTTTATTGTGACAGGTGTGATGCTCCTTGATGTTACCTAAGCCCTATAACAGTTGAAATAGCATAATACGTTATTATGATACAGTGGATGTTCCAAACGTCACTTTAGTAAGCTGGTTTTATACACTAACAGGAGTGAGCATGTAAGTCAAAATAACTAGTAATATCAGGATAAATGGCTACATTTTTTGTTCAAAACATATCCGAGATGTGTTTCAAAACAAAAATACTGTTTTATTCATTAAAAGTGACAGATTTGCATGGTGCCTTACTTCTTCACAAATGTGAATTTAAGCCAACAAAATAAATAGCGATAGGCATGAAAATGTTGGTACATCACAGACGGGAATGAGTAAACATTGGTGACAGGGTACCACACACCGTAAACCGGTTTACAATGGTCTTTGTTATGTCCAGATGATAAAACAATGATGGAGAAAAATGAGATACTTAAAGGGACTTTTGCAGATGGAAAGTTCCATCACATATATATCCCATCTGGAAAATTCAATATCAGACCCAAATCATGACTCACTTTTTAAATATTTAAATGCATCAAGGTGTAATCTGTAGCATATTGTGAATTGCATGTGAATCTTTGATGAAAAAATATATATGAACCAGTGTATGTAATTTTTGCCTAAAGTGAAAGTCAGCATATTTTGTGAAACAATTACACAATGGCAAAATAGACTTCAAATAACTGGAGATATTTAGGAGTCAAAGGTGGAAATGTTTTTATGCTATGCTGAAGTGGATTAGAAATGTATGAAGGCCTATATATTTACTTATGCTGTATAAGTCATTTGTCAGTCCACCAGAAAATATCATTCTCAGTTTCATCAACAGCATAGGCATCTACATAGTGTGTGGTACATTGATAAGCTACTTCAGTACAGAATCCATGCAATCTTTTTTGCATTTGAAAAGAACATGTGTTACTTGAAGTAGGTGTTACTATTGTGAAATGCCAAAACAAAGTAGTCTTTCAGTTCATACAAATATTGGTAAAACATTGCAGTATTTGTGATTGAAAATAATGCAGAATGTTGGGCCTTGTAAGCGCACTGTACACATGTATTTTTGGTTTCTATTCTTTTTGGTGACAAATTCACCATTCTCAAAAAGAAAGCCCGCCCATTCAGAGGTGTTAAACAGTTCCTGCAGAGACGTTAAAATGGAAATGAGAGTCAAGTTCATACATGATATCAGAGCTATCACAGGGAATTACAAAACTGTGAAGAAATGGTTTCTGAAAATGTTTCTTACATCTGCGATTATGATAATAAAGAACCAAAGTTTGGGAGCCTAGAAACAGGTAAAATATGAAAACTTGGAAAACCTGATTTGATCAAAGTTCATAATCAGTTCTATTTAGACAGATACAATAAAACTGTTGTATCTGTCATTTCAGCATCATCAGGAGCAGGCGGAGGAGACATTAGCCACGTAGGTGGGAAAGCAGCTGGCCACTATCATTCTGGTACTGAGACCACCAACACTGAAAGACCCAGTGGAACGGAGGGTGAGAGGATTGGCACAGAGGCCACAAACTCCACATCTTCTTCTTTGGAGGCATTCACAAAAGACCAGTTCCTACTGGTGACGGACCCTACAGTAATTGTTCAACCTGCATCCTGGTCTACCACCCAAAGAACCATCTCCACCCTCGTTCCCTCTTACTCTTCCCCAAGCTGGTCGAACCTACCCCCTCAGGGAGTAGTAACACCTTCGCTGTAAGCACCTCCCTGCTAGCCCTGTGAGAAGCCTTTTTTTAACAGGAAGAAAGTGCACCAGAGACTTTAACTTCCTATTCCTGTCCAACAGGCTCTTCCCACTGCTTTGTCCAGCTCCCGGTCACTTTTCACTTGAATTTCAAGGTAGAAGCATCTCTCTCTTTGTCTCCTGAATATATATATTTGGATTTAAGGACCTTGTTTTGTGATATCAAAGAAGTAAGTTAAAAAAACAATTGCATAAGGGTGTTGTTTGTTTGCCTGTGCATGCACCAGTATTTCTTTGTACTTTAATCTGATTTTTCAATTTTATTGTGGTGGGTGGCCTGGACTTTATGTATGGGTCTAATTTTTTTTTTTGCATTTCATTGATTTTTCATCTTTTTGCAGGAAAATTGTTGTACACATCAGTATCTTTTCCCCATGTTTGTTACTTTTGCAATATAATTTATTTTACTATGTGACCTAGACTTCCAATAGGCCATTTAGCCAGTAAGCCCAGTGCATGAAATGTTTTGTGGTATATGGTTTTAAAACATCATTTAGGGGAGGGATGGCAATGGATTACATTAAAAATGTTGGCTATTGTGTCCATTTCATTTTTTTTTGCAAAACGTATATATGTTATGGGGTAATATTTGATAGCTTAGGAGGATCTGTGTTGTAATAGCTTTATAGCTCAGTTAATTTTTGTGTTTTGCATTGCGGAATAAGTGTTTTATTAAGTGTTACCACCATGCCTCCTTTTTCTGGCCAGTGTGTGTGTGTGTGTGTATGTGTGCGCCCACCATGTGTCTTTGTTCTCCATGTCATGTGGCTAGGGGACATTTTGTATAGTCTCTGTCATAGGCTTGCTTGTGTTTTTTGTCCTTCATGCCTCCTTGCTCACTATTGTTGTTGCTTGACCATGTGTCTGGCAGCCATTTTGTGCATGCAGCCTGTGTGTTTTTGCCATAGGCTTACATGTGTTCTCTGCATGCCATGCCTCCTTGCTTGCTGTTGTTGCTGGACCATGTGGCTGCAGGCCATTTTGTGCATGCAGCCAGCGTGTCTGTGTCATAGGCTTGCATGTGTTCTTTGTTGCCAATGCCTCCTTGCAAGCTGTTGTTTGACCATGATGCTGGGGGGCATTTTGTGCATTCAGCCAGTGTTTCTTTGCCTTAGGCTTGCATGTGTTCTTTGTTCTCCATGCCTCTGTCATTGTTTGACCATGCGACTGGCTGCCATTTTGTGCGTCCAGCCACTATGTTTTTGCCATAGGATTGCATGTGTTCTTTGTTTCCCATGACTCCTTGCTTGCTGTTGTTGTTGTTTGACCATGTGGCTGGCAGCCGTTTTGTGCATCCAACCAGTGTGTCTTTGTCGTAGGCTTGCATGTGTTCTTTGTTGCCAATGCCTCCTTGCAAGCTGTTGTTTGACCATAATGCTGGGGGGCATTTTGTGCATCCAGCCAGTGTGTCTTTGCCATAGGCTTGCATGTGTTCTTTGTCCCCCATGCCTTCTTGTTCGCTGTTTTGTTTGATCATGTGGCTGGGGCCATTTTGTGCATCCAGAAAGTATGGTTTTGCCATAGGCTTGCATGTGTTCTCTGCTTGCCATGCCTCCTTGCTTGCTGTTGTTGCTGGACCATGTGGCTGCAGGCCATTTTGTGCATGCAGCCAGCGTGTCTTTGCCATAGGTTTACATATGTCCTTTGTTCCCTGTGTCTCCTTGCTTGCTGTTGTTGTTTGACCGTGTTGCTGGCAGCCATTGTGTGCACCCAGACAGTGTGTCTTTGCCATAGGCTTGTGTGTTTACTGTGTTACCCATTCCTCCTTGCTTGTTGTTGTTGTTGTTTGACCATGCAGCTGGTGGCCATTTTGTGCATCTAGCCAGTGTGCCATTTGCTTAGGCATCAGTGTACTATATGTATAATAAAATAATATGATTTTGATGAACACTGCTTATATTATCTTTCCTTTTTTGCATTTTTTGTTTGGCACCTCCTTTTCTCACAAAAGGTTTCTTTCCTCCTTTACAAACATCGGCAATTATTGGTCATTTATTTAACTCTTTTTTTTCATTTTTGCAATTTAATTTTTTTAATGTTTTTATTTTAATTTTTATTGCAATTCTTTACCTTAATGTCTTGTTTTTAATTTTATCATTTTTAAATGTATTTTATTTTTTGTATTTATATTTTTAGATTTTTTAATATTTTTTCTCCAATTTATCTAATTCAGCATTTTACCTTGATCCATCCATCCATCCATCCATCCACCATAGGTGCACAGCCATGCTATAGAATTCAGTTTCTTTAGGTGTGTAATTCCATTCCCTCCTGGATACCCTGGCTGCACTGCACATCAGCAGCATCATTCATTTTGTAATGATTATTCCATTACCCCTGTTCCACCTTGCTGCAATAGGTTTTTAAGGATTATTCCATTTAACCATGCACCTCTCCCTGACTACCACAGGTGTCTCCTTTAAAGGAGATGGAGATAAAGCAAAGAGCTATATCTGCAGGTTGTCCTGCCTGATTTGAAATCAAATTTTATGGTGTAGTGGTGTACTTTGACTTTACCATGTTTGATTAAATTGATACTTATTACATAAGTAACCAACCACACTAATGTTGCATTTATTTGTACTATTGCAATCTGCAACAATCCCACATGTCACTAACTTCGGTTTTTCTTGCTGGACTGCTTTTAGGTGCATAATTGCAGAAGAGACATCACCCACAGTACTGACAGAGAGAAGGCCTTTAATGAGATTTCAGTTCTCCAGTCTCTTCAACTTATGCAGCTTAGTTTCACTGCCAACTCAGAGCTTTAAGATGGCCCCAAAGTAAGTTGCTCCCTAGAAAGTGGTCAGTGAGAAGAAGCAGCATTCCACCAGTGGTGTGCCGACCTTAAACTTTTTCAGGAGACTTGTGACTGCCATACCAGCATTCAGAGAAGAACCTAGGAACAGCACTCCTGCATCAACAGCACCACCCCAACCTAATCCCAAGACCATGCCCGTCAGTGAGGCAGCCACTGCAACCAAGGTGACGTCGAAGATCAGTGACATTGAATTGGATTTACCCCTTTCACAAAGTAGTACCCATTAGTTTTAGGAAACAGAGCAAATTGGAGGGCTGCCGCAGACAGCAATAGTCGATATTCCCGACGTTGGAGCAGACCAAGAAGTCGAGCTTGCTACCAAGCAAGAATTCTCTCTTTTAATATCAATGGCTCCCAGATCTCCAACAAGAAAAGATAGGTTACTACTCTACTATCTTCTCCAAGCACCACCTGATAGGGACATGAAGCGGACCCCAGCAGAGTCCAGGAGATGACAGGAGAAGCAAGGGAAAAAAAGAGTTCCTGAAAACCTTAGAATCATGGAGGGGGGTGATGAAAAGGATGATAACAATGAGCCAGTCATTGTGAACACTGGCTCACAGGGGTTTGACATTATTATTCAACTGCTCCGAAGGATGTGGCATAAGTAGCACCACCAGCTCCCATATTTGTAAAGCCCCATCTGAGATCTGCACCAACCCCTACCTAGTAGTATGCACCATAAAGAGGCAATCAACGGCACATCCACCTACCTCCAGTTGTTCTTTGGGCATTGACAGTGGCCCATTAAAAAAGTACTTGTCCCCAGTTTGGGACTTTTTTATGCTTAGCAAACAGGACATTGCAACATGCTTAATTTGCCACACAAGTGTTCGTTGAGGTAAGCCTGGTACACATTATGGCACTGGAAGACTAAATGGTGCATATAAAAAACATCATGAAATTCAGTAGGAGGAGCACCCTAAAAAAATTGCTGAATGTGGTTGTGGTGGTGAAGGTGAGGAGAACTGGGAAACATCAGCCACAACTCCTCCAATCATCGTCAGAGGTGAGGAAGAAGAGGTTGACCTACTCATGCAAAGCAGCCCTGCCCCCAGTAGTGCACCAGAATCACCCAACTCAGTGACCTCACAATGGCACAAGAAGACTTAGAGTCAGATGGAGACTCCATAGCATATAATAACTGCACCATGATGCACATTGAGTCTACCACAACCTGCTTCTTGAAAGTTGCTTGCATCAATGGCCCCAGAAAAGAGCGAAATCCAGGCTACTATTATGGGCAGGTTTAAGCAGGAGGGGCCTTATGACCGCAACTACCCAGTGGCACATTTGTACAATGGGAAGCTAGCAAAAATGTTAGCTCTGGACCTCCTCCCTTTTTCTTTTGTGGAAGGAGTAGGATTCTTAAAATTTGTGGCAGTCATCTGCCCGAAATAGAAGGTTCCAAGTTGGATCTATTTTGCCAGAGTCGCTGTTCCAGTGCTGCCGCAAGATGTGCTGCAATTGGTTGGACACACTTTGCAGCAAAGTGCTGTCCACACTGGCAAAAGACATGTGGACCAGGTGTCAGGCAACTGATTACATGTGCACCACCGCACACTGAATCTCTTTTGTTGGGGAAAGCAGAAGCTATCAACAGGTCATGGCCCTGAAGACATTTTTAAGAGCATTTGGTGGCATGCAACAGTAGCCATGTTCACCATGGAGAAATTGCATACAGCTGCTGACATCTTGGAACAATTTAACAGCAAGGTGTCTGAATGGCTCTAACCCGGAGGTCTCAGAATCAGATTTTTTGCCATGGACAATGGTAGTAACCTAGTCAAGGCTGAGGCAGAAGGTGGCTATTTCAGTGTTCTCTGCTTGGCACAGTTCATCAACCTGGTTGTTCTAGAGTTTCTCAAAAAAGAAGACATATGGGGTCATTACAACATTGGCAGTAAAAGGCGCTTACCGCCGTGCAGAAGACCGCCAAAACACCACCGCGGACGCGGAATTTCGCCATAGCTATTATGACACACATCTCGGAATCTGCCGAAATTCAGACACCCACACAAGACCGCCACACCAAAGGTCAGTGATAAACTGGCGAAAACAAATCCTCCACCGTCACGCCAACAGAAACACGCCCATGCTATCACGACCCACGAATCCACGCAGCGGTCTTTCAACCGCGGTATTCCATTGGCTGTACACACCGCCGCGCTCAAAATACACACACATCTCCAAAACACCGCCACATTGGACAATTCAAAATACACACACCTGATACACATACACACACCACACCCACTGCAATATAAAACACACACCCACATCACCCACAAACCCCTATGAACAAAAATTAGAGACGAAGGCGACAGAGAGAGCACAGCAATAGACAACCCCACCACACAGAGGCACACCACACCATCACCCACACAACATTACACACACAATAACTACACTTACATCACCCCACACATCACCCACACCACCTCATGTCACGCCAAAGACACCCCAGGTTTTCCGAGGAGGAGCTCAGGGTCATGGGTAGAGCCACAGCTATTTGGAGCACAGGTGCAGCACACATCCATAGCCAGGAAGATGGAGCTATGGCAAAGAATTGTGGACAGGGTCAACGCTGTGGGACAGCATCCAAGAAATCGGGAGGACATCAGGAAGAGTTGGAACGACCTACGGGGGAAGGTGCGTTCTGTGGTCTCCAGGCACAACATCGCGGTACAGCGGACTGGCGGCGGACCCCCACCTACTCCCCCACAACTAACAACATGGGAGGAGCAAGTCTTGACCATTATGCATCCTGAGGGCCTCGGAGGAGTCGGTGGAGGAATGGACACTGGTAAGTAAAATCTCAACTATTATACCCCCCACCCTACCTGCATGCCATCACACCCCCTGCCCTCACCCCTCCCCTATCACTCCAACTCCTCACTAATGTACTCATAACACAAATCACACATCCCAACACCAAGCCCTGCATGACACTACTAAGCATGGTCACCCATCACTAAAGCATGCTCACTGCACATACCCATAACAACCCCTAACCATCATGACACAAGCCCCCACACAGGAATGCTTGCACTGGGCTACACGCTCACCCACCCATTGCACACCATGACACACACACATGCAATAATCATGCTCTTATATCCCTGCAGGACCATTACGGAACGTCACCACACCGGAGGGTCCAGACAACACCACTCCACCCACAGAAGAGGCCCACAGTAACGACACCAGCTCTGCCCTACTGGATCCTGATGACCAGCCCGGACCATCGGGGGCCTCGGGACAGTGGGTTCCCCTCACACAGGCACAGCCCAACACAGACCTTCCATCCTCTCTTAACACCAGCACAGCACCCACCCAGCGGGCCCCTACCTCCGTCCCCAGGACACATCAATCAGCTGTGTGGCCACCACTACAGGGAACCCAGGATAACCCACCACACCAACAACAACAGGGACCTGGGGGCAGTGGTAGTGGGCACACGGTCCAGGGGACGGAGGCACAGGAACACAGGGGAACTGGGAGGGCTGCTGTGCGACAGGGGGCGGACAGGCCAAGGGAACCCACTCTCCACGAGGCCCTCACCTCCATCATGGGAGCATACCACCACTCCCAGGAGACGATGGCCACGGTCCTGGCCAAGTTTCAGGAGACCCAGCGCCTGCAGGATGAACTGTATATGGGGTTCAGGTAGGAGCTCAGAACCATCAGCTCCGCCCTGGGCACCATCGTAGGGGTGCTAAAGGACATGCAAAAGACCATGAGGGACACCGTGGCATTCCAAGGGGCCCCTGACACTAGCATGGATGATGAACTGCCCACCACCTCTGCCGGCGCTAGTGGACAGGACGCCCCGCCACAGGACCACCACACCAGCACCCCACCCCCTGCAGACGGACAACCATCCCACAAGCGGTCACTGAGATCCAGGAACAGGACAGAGCAAGATGGCAAGACCCCCGGCAGGAAATGAGACCACCCTGATTGTCCTCCCCGTCCCTCTTTGTTACCCTGTCCATATTGGAACTGCCCCAGCTCCACTTCCTATGCCCATATGGGCAATGCACCTGTGAGACTAATAGACTGGACTCTGCCATGGACATTCCTCCACCGTCCCCCATCACCTTATCACTACCCCCCTCCTTTTTTGAGCACTGCAATAAACACCCTTGAACCACAAAACAATCTGGAGTCAGTCTGTGATTTGGTAACTATATATAATCAATGACAGTGTCAACATGCTTTCCATTTTTATAGCCAACATACCTATGTCAGACATCACAAGTCCTTGAAGGATGCAAGAAGATGACACACGTTGCTAACCACACCTGTGAAACCGTAATGGAAAGGTACAACTCAGTGACCAAATACTGCTATGAAATGGAAGACAGGATAGAGGTAGAACTGTAAAAGTGAATGTAATGGTAAAAAGATAACTGTTCTTACCTGTGTGTCACTGGAAATATTGCCGTATGACTGACTCCCTGTTGTCTATGTCTTCTTCCTTAGCGTCCTACTCATCACTGTCCACAGGCTCCACAGCTGCCACAACACCGCCATCTGGACCATCCTCCTGCAGAAAAGGCACCTGGCGTCTCAAACCAAGATTGTGAAGCATTGAGCAGGCGATGATGATCTGGCACACCTTCCTTGGTGAGTAGAATAGGGAACCACCTGTCATATGGAGGCACCTGAACCTGGCCTTCAGGAGGCCGAAGGTGCGTTTGATCACCCTCCTAGTCCGCCCATGGGCCTCATTGTAGCGTTCCTCTGACCTGGTCCTGGGATTCTACACTGGGGTCAATAGCCAGGACAGGTTGGAGTAACCAGAATCCCCGAATAGCCACACACGGTGCCTCTAGAGTTGACCCATCATATAAGGGATGCTGCTATTGCGCAGGATGTAGGCGTCATGCACTGAGCCAGGGAACATAGCATTTACGTGGGAGATGTACTGGTCTGCCAAACATACCATCTGTACATTCATCGAATGATAACTCTTCCGGTTCCTGTACACCTGTTCACTCCTGTGGGGGGGGGACCAGAGCTACATGGGTCCCATCAATAGCACCTATGATGTTGGGGATATGTCCATGGGCATAGAAGTCACCTTTCACTGTTGGCAAATCCTGCACCTGAGGAAAAACGATGTAGCTCCTTACGTGTTTCAGCAGGGCAGACAACACTCTGGACAACACGTTGGAAAACATAGGCTGAGACATCCCTGATGCCATGGCAACTGTTGTCTGAAATGATCCACTTGCAAGGAAATTGAGCACTGACAGCACCTGCACTTGAGGTGGGATTCCTGTGGGATGGCGGATTGGTGACATCAGGTCTGGTTCCAACTGGGTACATAGTTCCTGGAATGTGGCACGGTCAAACCTGTAGGCGATGAGTAAATGTCACTCCTCCATTGTCAACAGGTCCACCAGCGATCGGTACACCAGAGGATTCCGCCATCTTCTCAAATGTCCAAGCTGACGGTGCCTAGGAAGGACAACAGCGACAACAGAGTCAACAAAATCGCAGGTATGTACCCACAGATACACAGAACATGATACCAAAGACAAAAATCTTCCTGTATGTGTGTCGACTGTAGGCCTAGGTATGTGTGACGCAGTTGCAAATTAAGCCATGATGGCCCCTGAAATGGCGGCTGCATGACCTCTAAACTGGGACAGTGGGATGTGAGGTAACTGCGCTGGCGTTGTACACCGTCGCAGTAGGTGGGCGAAGACCGCGGCGCAAAGCTGCATTGGTTAACATTGGACCCTATGGGTCCCAGGAGCCAATGATGAAGTGCGCCGGTGGTGATGATATGCACCGCCGCGGACGTGAACGCCGCGGACGTGACCGCCATTTTCTATCTGTTCAATCACTTGATACCTGATCTTCGACAGGAGAGGACCTACACTGCAAGTGCTGCTGTGACCTCGGTCTGGAAGAGACAATGGCTGCTGTGTCTGGGGAAAGGGCCCCTGCCTTCACTGCTCAGGAGTTGGAGAAGCTCGTGGACGGGGTCCTCCCCCAGTACACATTACTCTACTGTCCTCCAGACCAACAGGTAAGTACACAGGTAGCACGTTGTATGGGCTATGCCTGGGTGGAGAGTGCTGGTTGTAAGAGGGAAGGGGGCAGAGTGCAGTGAACATGAAGGACTGTGAATGCATGTGCCACATGGCAAGGGCAGGGATGGGGCCACTCACTTCGACGGTGCTCTTGCTAATGACTTCTCTTCTTCCCCTGTCCATGTCATGTAGGTCAGCGCCCACCAGAAGAAGGACATTTGGCGTGCCATCGCCAAGGACGTACGGACCCTGGGGGTCCACCAGAGACGGGGCACCCACTGCCGGAAAAGATGGGAGGACATTCGCCGCTGGAGCAAGAAGACGGCGGAGGCTCAGCTGGGGATGGCCTCTCAACGTGGGAGGGGTGCCCGTCGCCCCATGACCCCCCTGATGTTCCGGATCCTGGCGGTGGCCTACCCGGAGTTGGATGGGCGCTTGAGGGCATCACAGCAGACACAAGGGGGTGAGTACACAATCATTCTGGGGACTTTGCACGCAGTTGAGGGGTCTAGGTGTGGGAGGAGGGCTGTGGCATTCCCTAGACCAGGGCGACTTCCATAGGCTAGGTCCCTCCGTAATGCAGGCCATGTGGCACTCCACCCCACCGCAGTAGAGTGCCAAGTACAGGTATACATGCCCCTGTGGCATCCATGTGTGCAGATGTCCACTATAGCCATGTAGGCCAGATCCCAGGAATTGCATCTGTAGAGGCCCGGAGCACGGCGTAGTGCAGGGGGCTGCTGTGTCTGTATTGTCCGCCAACGGTAGCGGTATGCCATGCACTCAACCTGTCTTTCTTCTGTCGTTCCCCCCCTTTTTCTGCTCTCCATTTTCTTTTGTGCATCAGCATCATCAGGCGGAGGTACAGTGGCACCGGAGCACGAGGGAGCTGCATCCCATATGGCCATGGAGGGCCACACCACGGACTCAGAATGCACCAGTGGGACGGAGGGCGAAGGGAGCTTCACGTCGGTCAGCGGATCACCAACCAGCGACACGGACTCGTCCGCCGATGGGAGCTCCCTTGTGGTGGCGACACCATCAGTGCCTCACACTTCTACAGGTACAGCTGCCACCTCCCCTACCAGCACCACCCTCCCAGCAGCTCCTCAGCGTTCGCCCCGTGCCCGCTCACCCAGGAGGGTGGGCATCACCTTCGCCCCAGGCACCTCAGGCCCTGCCCCAGTCACCCCTGCTGCCCTCAGTGAGGAGGCCATTGACCTCCTCAGGTCACTCACTGTTGGGCAGTCTACCATTGTGAATGCCATCCAGGGTGTAGAAAGGGAGTTGCAACACGGTAATGCATTCCTGGAGGGCATTCATTCTGGTCAGGCTGGCCTTCATCGAACCCTGCAATCTCTGGCCTCAGCACTGATGGCAGCCATTGTCCCTGTGTCAAGCCTCCCCCCTCCAATTTCCTCCACCCAGACCCAATCCCCTGTACCCCAGCCTATCCCAAGCACACCAACAGACAAGCATGCACACACCTCAACACACAAAAGTAGCTCAAGCAAACATTAGGCACCACACATCCCACAGGCACTCACACAAGCATCACCCACATACAGACACAGCAACATCCACTGCCTCCACTGTGTCCCCCTCCTCATCGTCTCCCTCCTCCCTCCCAGTGTCGTCTACACTCTCACCTGCATGCACTGCATCTACAGGCAGTAGGACCCGCACCAGAACACCCAGCACCACACCCCGCTCACCTGCACTCACCACCCCCACTCCCATTTAACCGTCCCCTGTGTCCTCTCCCAGTGTGTCTGTTACGCCCCCTCCCAAATTACACAAACGCGGGCACCCACACACCCAACATCCATCCACCTCACGACAGCCTCCAGTACCTGCACCTGCACCCAAAACACCTAAAGTGACACCTCCTACAAGCACCTCCTCTTCCTCCACTCCCAGACCCCCTCCAGCTACCCGTCCCAGTGTTCGTCATAAACTCTCCCTCAACAACGTTGACCTTTTTGCCCCCATCCCCACCCCTCCAATTCATAAGTCCCGTAGTAGCACCTCAGCCAAAAAGACTCCTGTACCAGTGGTGCGTGTTACAGGTGTGTGGAGTGCACCGGCCACCAGGGCAGGCAGTGTGACACGGAGCCAAAGCACTGCCAGTCCACCCCCTGTAAAGCACCCAAAGTTGGAAAGTAGCCGACGGGACAGGGTGAAGACTCCTGGCGGCAAAACTGGTCACAAGGGTCCCAGGGGGATTGCAGAGTCAGCTGTGACTCCTCCAAAGGTGGTGAAGGGCCAGAGTAAGTCTGCACAGTCTGGTGAGAGCAGCCACCGCCAGGACCGTCATCACTGGTCAGGAGACCACCGCCAGAGTCAGTGCCCAGGAGTGCCCGAGTATCGTCACTGGTCAGGAGACCACTGCCTGAGTCAGTGCCCAGGAGGGCCCGAGTATCATCACTGGTCAGGAGACCACCGCCAGAGTCATTGCCCAGGAGGGCACGAGTATCGTCACTGGTCAGGAGACCACCGCCAGAGTCAGTGTCCAGGAGGGCAGGGCACGAGTATCGTCACTGGTCAGGAGACCACCGCCAGAGTCATTGCCCAGGAGGGCACGAGTATTGTCACTGGTCAGGAGACCACCGCCAGAGTCAGTGCCCAGGAGGGCCCGAGTATCGTCACTGGTCAGGAGACCACTGCCAGAGTCATTGCCCAGGAGGGCACGAGTATCGTCACTGGTCAGGAGACCACCGCCAGAGTCATTGCCCAGCAGGGCCCCGGCTGCCACAGCCCCGCTGGAAAATGCGGGACCGTCATGCCACACACCAATGCACAGATCAGAGACCGCCATGGCAAAGCACCGCTGAACAAGGGAATCACGCCATGGTGAAGACCGCTGAACAGGGCACAGCACTGCTGAACAGGGCAGAGAACCGCTGAACAGATCAGAGACCGCCATCGCAAAGCACCGCTGAACAAGGGAATCACTGCCATGGTGAAGACTGCTGAACAGGGCACAGCACCGCTGACCAGGGCAGAGAACCGCTGAACAGATCAGAGACCGCCATGGCATAGCATCACTGAACAAGGAAACACAGCCACATCAAACATCGTTATCCCATGTACAGCTGGGACTGTGACGGTACAGGAACCGTCACGGGGAGCTAAATGCAGTGTGGGCACCATTCCCCCTCCAGAACCGTTGGAGACTGTTATCGACTTGAGAGACTGTGGCTTTGCACTCCCCAGGATGGTACAATGGGCAACCCACCCACTGTAGAGACTTGAGAGACTGTGGCTTTGCACTCCCCAGGATACAGCAGTGGGTAAACCACCCACTGGGGAGACTTGAGAGACTGTGGCTTTGCACTCCCCAGGATACAGCAGTGGGCAAACCACCCACTGGAGAGACTTGAGAGACTGTGGCTTTGCACTCCCCAGGATAAAGCAGTGGGCAAACCAACCACTGGAGAGACTTGAGAGACTGTGGCTTTGCACTCCCCAGGATTGTACAGTGGGCAACCCACCCACTGTAGAGACTTGAGAGACTGTGGCTTTGCACTCCCCAGGATAAATCAGTGGGCAAACCAACCATTGTATAGACTTGAGAGACTGTGGCTTTGCACTCCCCAGGATGGTACAGTGGGCAAACCAACCACAGGAGAGACTTGAGAGACTGTGGCGTTGCACTCCCCAGGATACAGCAGTGGGCAAACCACCCACTGGAGAGACTTGAGAGACTGTGGCTTTGCACTCCCCAGGATGGTACAGTGGGCAACCCACCCACTGTAGAGACTTGAGAGACTCTGGCTTTGCACTCCCCAGGATGGTACAGTGGGCAACCCACCCACTGTAGAGACTTGAGAGACTGTGGCTTGCAATCCCCAGGATACATCAATGGGCATGGAGCCCCGTCGTGAATCTGGCGTGGTGCTGTAATCCGGCTGAGGTGCTCCCCCTTCCCTTCCGCCTGAGGTGCCTGTTGTATTTCTATCTGATGCCCCAGCAGTGTTCTCTCCATTTGTGGACAGGTATCGTGTGTGGGCCTCGCCCATGCATTTTTGGCCCAGTGGTGCACGGACATTGATATGTGCATACCTGCACTGCTTCTCGTAATGTATATACTTTTGAATGTGTATATATATATAGCTGTATATATTTGGTAACTGTATTTTGATACATTACAATTTTTCGACTGATTTCCTTTGGTCTTTGCATTCTTCTGGGGGGTTGTGGGTTGTTACTGTGATGTTTTGACATGCATAGATGTGCGAGGGTGGGGGTGGGTGTTCTGCGTGTGTGTGTCCCTGACTTTTGCCTCCCCCCTCCCCTATGTCGTAGGTGCAGTACTCACTGTTGTCTTCAGCGCCGCCGTTGCTGGTGTTCATAAATGAGCAGGAAGACAAGGGCAGGTAGGATTTGTAATTCTGGCTCCATGGTGTCCTCCTTCCTCGTGGGATGTGTAGAAGGTGAGCGTTTTCCCATTGCAAAAGCTGTTTCCGCCGTGTTTTTATCCACGGTGAATCTGCCCCAGAAAAGGTGGCGGATTGGCGGGTTGTGATACTGTGGGCGGTACATTGTCTTCCGCCTGTCTGTTGGCGGTGACCGCCGCGCTGCTTGTCTGTACCGCCGTGGCGGTCGGAGTCTTAAAGCGGCTGTCTATGTTCTTGGTTTCCGCCACGGTCATAATTCCCTTTTTTTGTCCGCCGGACTGTTTGCGGTATTACCGCACCTTTAACACCGTCCGCCAGGGTTGTAATGACCCCCATAGTCAGCAACATACTGACTACCTGCAGAGAAAACTGCACTAATTTCAGCCATTCTATTAAAGCTGGGAAGCAATTGTGGATTATTCCATGTGCTAATGGAGTAGCAGTTAAAGCCTTAATACCGGAGGCACCAACACATCAAAACTCAACCTACTAAATGCTGCAATGTCTGTTTGAACAGTGCACACAGATAAATGGCTATGTCATTAAAAGATGAGGGAATACAAATAGTAAAGCTATGACCATGGATGCAGACAAATGGGGTCTGACACAGATGCTGCTCTCTTTTGAGGTTTTCACGCAGGAAGTTAACAAGGAGGACAGTACAATGGGCCATGAAATCACGTTGTTGCATCGGCTACAGGACCAGCTAAAGAAGGTGTCTGAATGGTTAAAATCAGAGGTATGAACGCAATTGAGAGCTTAAGCTATTGCTTCACTTGTAATGCATGGCTAAAAAATGACATTGGGGGTCATTCTGACCTCGGCGGTAAAAGGCGCTTACCGCCGGTCAGAAGACTGCCATAACACCGCCGCTGCCGCGGGAAACCGCCAAGGTCATTCTGACCCGCAAAAGGCAAACCGCCAAAAACCCGACATCCACAAAAGTCCGCCACACCAACGGGCAGCGAAAAACTGTCGATGACCAAACCTCCACCGTCACGCCAACAGAAATACGCCCATTCCATTCCGACCCACGAATCCACGTGGCGGTCTTTCAACCGCGGTATTCCATTGGCGGTACACACCGCCGCGGTCAAAATACACACACAGCTCCAAAACACTGCCACATTGGTCATTTTGAAACACACACACCTGATACACATACTAACACCACTCCCACACACCCAACACAATATAAAACACACACCCACAAACCCCTACGACCCAAAATTATTGACGAAGGCCAGAGAGAGAGCAAAGAATAGACAATCCCACCACACAGAGGCACACAACACCATCACCCACACAACATCCACGCACAAAACACCACACACCACCACACGCACCACACTCATCACCACAAACGCCACTCCACACCTCATCCACACCACCCCATGGCACCCCAAAGACACCCCAGGTTTTCAGACGCTGAACTCAGGGTCATGGTGGAGGAAATAGTTCGGGTAGAGCCCCAGCTCTTCGGGGCACAGGTGCAGCACACCACCATTGCCAGGAAGATGGAGCTATGGCAAAGAATAGTGGACAGGGTCAACGCTGTGGGACAGCATCCACGAAATCGGGACGACATCAGGAAGCGGTGGAACGACCTACGGTGGAAGGTGCGTTCCATGGTATCAAGGCACAACATCGCGGTGCAGCGGACTGGCGGCGGACCCCCACCTCAACCCCCAGAATTTACAACATGGGTTGAACAGGTCTTGGCGATCCTGCATCCTGAGGGCCTCGCAGGAGTAGGCGGAGGAATGGACTCTGGTAAGTCGAACCTCAACTACTTCATCCCCCCCACCCACTGGCATGCCAAATCATACCCCTCCCTCCCCCGCACCCCCATCACACATCCTCCTTGCTAATGTCTCACCATCACAACCCACCCATCCCAACACCAAGCCCTGCATGTGACCACAAACCATGGACACCCATCACCTAAGCATGCCCACTGCACATACCCACCCCCCCCAAACCACCGCCACAACAACCCCCACAAGGGAATGCCAGCACTGGGGTACACGGGCACCCACCCATTGCACGCTATGGCACACACAGAAGCAATAACCATACTCTTATACCCCTGCAGGACCCGAATGCCACGACACCGCCCAGGAGGGTCCAGAAATGTCCATTCCACCCCCAGAAGAGGCCCACAGTGATGACAGCAGCTCTGTCTCCCTGGACCCAGATGACCAGCCCGGCCCATCGGGGACCTCGGGACAGTCGGTTCCCCTCAGACAGCCACAGGCCACAGCAGACCTACCCCCCTCTGGGAACACCAGCACAGCACCCACCCAGCGGGCCCATGCCTCTGTCTTCAGGACACGTCAATCAGCGGTGTGTCCACCACTACAGGGCACCCAGGTTAACCCACCACCCCAACAACAACAGGGACCTGGGGGCAGTGGTAGTGGGCACACGGTCCAGGGGACAGAGGCCCAGGGAAACAGGGGAACTGGGAGGGCTGCTGTGCGACAGGGGGGGGACAGGCCCAGGAACCCACTCTCCACGAGGCCCTCTCCTCCATCATGGGAGCATACCACCGCTCCCAGGAGACGATGGCGACGGTCCTGGCCAGGTTCCAGGAGATCCAGGTACTGCAGGAGGAACAGTTTATGGGGTTCAGGGAAGAACTCAGAAGCATCAGTTCCGCAATGGGCACCATCGTTCTGGTTGTCAATCAGATTGTCAGCACATTGCGGGACCATGTGGCACCACAAAGGGCCCCTGTCACTAGCATGGACCAAGAACAGGCTACCACCTCCGCCGGCGGGCCCGACACAAGAACAGGCCACCAAAACCCCACCCCCTGCAGAAGGAGAACCACCCCCAAGCGGTGCCTGAGATCTAGGAAGAAGACAGAGTAGGATGCCAAGACCCGCGCCAGGAAAGGATACCCCCTGATTGTCGTCCCACTGTCCCACATTGTCACCCTGTCCAACCTTAAACTGCCCCTGCTCCACCTTCCACAGGCATATGGACAATGCACCTGTGAGACTGAAAATCTGGACTCTGCCATGGACATTCCTCCACCATCATCCATCACCGAATTGCAACCATTTCCCAAAATTTTACACTTTAATAAACACACTTATTGCACAAAAATAATCCGGAGTCTGCCTGTATTTTTGAACAAATGTATTACACAGAACCGTGCCAAAATGTCCAGTTACATTGTGATGACAACATACCACTGTCACACAGCTGTAGTCCATGGGGAAACAAAGCAGAGGTCACGGAGTGGGGCCCACATCTCTGAAATTGGAAGGGAAAGACACAACTCAGTGAACATACACTCGGTGGAAACTCAGACAGTAGAGAGGCAGGAGACTTTAAGTAAATGTAAATTCCGGTGTTGATTCTTACCTCTATGTTATTGAAAATACTGCTGTATTACTCTGTCCCTGTTGTCTGTGTCGTCCTCTTCGTCTTCCTCCTCTTCACTCTCCGCAGGCTCCACAGCTGCCACAACACCACCATCTGGACCATCCGCCTGCAGGAAAGGCACCTGGCGGCGCAAAGCCAGGTTGTGAAGCATACAGCAGGCCATGATGATATGGCACACCTTCTTTAGTGAGTACATTAGGGATCCACCTGTCATATGGAGGCACCTAAACCTGGCCTTCAGGAGGCCGAAGGTCCGCTCGATCACCCTCCTAGTACGCCCATGGGCCTCATTGTACCGTTCCTCTGCCCTTGTCCTGGGATTCCTCACTGGGGTCAGTAGCCATGACAGGTTAGGGTAACCAGAGTCACCAATTAGCCACACACGGTGTCTCTGAAGTAGTTCCATCAGGTAAGGGATGCTGCTATTTCGCATGATGTACGCGTCATGCACTGACCCAGGGAACTTGGCATTTACATGGGAGATGTACTGGTCAGCCAAACAGACCACCTGGACATTCATGGAATGATAACTTTTTCTGTTCCTGTACACCTGTTCACTCGTGCTGGGGGGGACCAAAGCAACATGTGTCCCATCAATTGCACCAATGATGTTGGGAATATGTCCAAGCGCATAAAAATCACCCTTCACCGTAGCCAAATCGCCCACCTCAGGGAAAACAATGTAGCTCTGCATGTATTTCAACAGGGCAGACAACACTCTGGACAACACCTTGGAAAACATAGGCTGTGACATCCCTGATGAAATGGCCACTGTAGTTTGGAATGACCCACTTGCCAAGAAATGGAGTACTGACAGAACCTGCACTAGAGGGGGAATCCCTGTGGGTTGGCGGATGGGTGACATCAGGTCTGGCTCCAGTTGGGCACACAGTTCCTGTATAGTGGCTCTGTCAAGCCTGTATGTCAGTATGACATGTCTTTCTTCCATTGTCGACAGGTCCACCAGCGGTCTGTACACGGGAAGATTCCTCCATCTCCTCGCAAGTCCCAGCGGACGGTGCCTAGGAAGGACAACATGGAGCACAGAGTCAATCAACCCACAGGTACGTTCCCACAGCTTGCACAGTACACGATTCTCAATGCATTGAATGCCTTGTATGAGTGTTGATGCAAGGCCTAGGTATGTGTGAAGCAGTATATTTTAAGCCATGTGGGCCCTTGAAATGGCAGCTGCCTGACCTGTGAAGTGCGACAGTGGGATGTGAGGTCAATGCTCTGGCGTGGCACACCGTGGCGGGAGACGGTCGAAGACCGCGGCGCAAAGCCGCATTGGTTAACATTGAACCCTATCGGTCTCAGGAGCCAATGACGATGTGCGCCGGCGGTCGCGGTACGTACTGCCGCGGTACGCACCGCCGCGGGCGTGACCGCCATTTTCTAACTGCTTAATCACTCGATACCTGATCATCCACAGGAGAGGACCTATACTGCAAGTGCTGCTGTGGCCTCGGTCTGGAAGAGACAATGGCTGCTGCGACTGGGGAAAGGGCCCCTGCCTTCACTTCTGAAGAATTGGAGAAACTCGTGGATGGGGTCCTCCCCCAGTATGCGCTGCTCTACGGTCCTCCAGACCAACAGGTAAGTACACTGGGACCATGCTTTGTGGCCAATGCCTGGGTTGAGTGGGGTGAATGAACGATGGTGGGGAGGGGAGCGAATGAGGCATGCATCAAACGACAGATGAGAGCATGTGCCACATGGCAAGGGCGGGGATGGGGGGCCACTCACATCGAGCATGCAGAAAATGATTGTTTATTTTTCTCCCCCTGTACATGTCACATAGGTCAGCGCCCATCAGAAAATCGACATTTGGCGTGCCATCGCCAAGGACGTCCGGACCCTGCGGGTCCACAACAGACGGGGCACCCACTGCCGCAAGAGGGGGGAGGACATCCGCCGCGGGAGCAGGAAGACTGCGGAGGCTCTGCTGGGGATGGCCTCCCAACGTAGGAGGGGTGGCACTCGTCAATTGACCCCCCTGATGTCCCGGATCCTGGCGGTGGCCTACCCCGATTTGGATGGGCGCGTGAGGACATCATAGCAGACACAAGGGGGTGAGTACAAATACGTTCTGCTGACTTTGCGCGCAGTGGAGGTGTCTGGGTGGGGGAGGAGGGCTGTGGCTAACCCTAGGCCAGGGCGATTTCCGTAGGCTAGGCCCCTCCATTAGGCATGGCCCTGTGCCCCCGCCCCCCACCTCTGTAGGTTGCCTAGTACAGCTAATCATGGCCCTGTGTCACCTATGTGTGGATTTGTCGTCCATAGGCTTGTAGGCCATGTCCCACGGATTGAGTAGTGTACCCCAAGTGCGCGGCGTAGTGCAGGGGGCTTCTGTGTCTGTCCTCTCCGCCAACTGTCTTTATTTCTCCCCCCCCCCCTTTTTTTGGTGGTCTTCCTGTTCATGTGTGCATTAGCATCATCAGGCGGAGGAGAAGTGGCATCGGAGCACGAGGGAGCTGCATCTCACATGGCCATGGAGGGCCATGCAACCGACTCGGAGTTCACCAGTGAGACGGAGGGCGAGGGGAGCTCCACAGCTGGGACACGTGGTGACACCAGCGACACAGACACGTCCTCGGAAGGGAGCTCCCTTGTGGTGGCGGCAACATCCGTGCCCACCGCAACAACAGGTACAGCCGCCACCCAGTGCACCAGCTCCGCCCTCCCAGCAGCCCCTCAGCCTTCGCCCCGTGCCCGCTCACCCAGGAAGGTGGGCATCTCCTTCGCCCCAGGCACCTCAGGCCCTGCCCCAGTTACCCCTGCTGTCCTCAGTGAGGAGGTCATTGACCTCCTGCGGATGCTGATTGTTGGGCAGTCTACCCTTTTGAATGACATCCAGGGTGTAGAAAGGGAGGTGCACCGGAGTAATGCATACCTGGAGGGCATTCATTCGGGTCAGGCTGCCCATCAGCGATCGTTCAACGCTCTGGCCTCAGCACTGACGGCAGCCATTGTCCCTGTCTCCTGCCTCCCTCCTCCAACTTCCTCAACCCAGTCCCACTCCCCTGTACCTCTGCCTATTCCAGACACACCTACAGACCAGCCTGCACACACCTCAACACCCAAGGGAAGCTCATCCAGACATAAGCACCACACATCACACAAGCATTCACCCAAGCAACAGCCACATGCAGACATGCCAACAGCAACTGCCTCCTCTGTGTCCCCCTCCTCGTCTCCCTCCTCCCTCCTTGTGACGTCTCCACTCACACTTCCATGTGCAACATCATCAGCCACTATGTCCATCACCAGCACACCCACCAGAACACTCCGCACACGTGCAGTCACCACCCCCACTACCATTTACACGTCCCCTGTGTCCTCTCCCAGTGTGTCTGTCACCCCCTCTTCCAAACCACACAAACGCAGGCAGCACCCACCCAACAGCCATCCACCTCACGACAGCCTCCAGCACAAGCACCTGCACCCAAAGACACCAGACTTGACTCACTACAACCACATCCTCTTCCTCCACTCCCATACCCACTACACCTACCCTTCCCACTGCTCCAAAAAAGTTTTTCCTGTCCAAAATTAACCTCTTTCCATCACCTGACCCACCCCCTCCATCTCATAAGACTCCAACCAGCACCTCAGCCACCACAAAACCTGGACCTACAAGGACAATAGTCCAAGGATTTTGGAGTCCAACACCTTCAAGGCCAGCTACTTCTGCTAGCAGTAAAGATACAGCCAGCCCACCCCCTGGAAAGAAAGCCAAAAAAGCCAGTGCCCGGCGCGAGAGGCCAGAGACAGCAGGCTCCAAGGGCACTACCCTGGCACCGTCAGGAAGTGGGGTGCCACCTGGCACACCGACAAAGGGAGGAAAGGGCCACAGAGGAGCAGGGAAGGGTGGCAAGGGCAGCACGCCCGACAAGTCCGGCAGCAGGTGAGCTGCCCAGGAGGGCCCCACCAGCCCCATTCCAGGGGTGAAGGAGGACACCCACGGGCCCGGGACGGCAGCACAGGAGGGCCCCGCAAGCGAGAAGACAGATGTGCACGAAGGGCACGGCAGCCACATGTCGGGTGGCGAGTGAGATCCATGTCATGGCCGGATCTGGTGCCCTGGAGACACATGTCAAGCACCGCTGAACAGGGGCCTTCAAGTCAAGCACCGCTGAACAGGGCCCTTCAAGTCAAGCACCCCTGAACAGGGCACCGCCGTCTCAAGAACCGCTGAACAGGGCCCTTCAAGACAAGCACCGCTGAACAGGGCACCGCCGTCACAAGAACCGCTGAACAGGGCCCTTCAAGACAAGCACCGCTGAACAGGGCACTGCCGTCTCAAGAACCGCTGAACAGGGCCCTTCAAGACAAGCACCGCTGAACAGGGCACCGCCGTCTCAAGAAACGCTGAACAGGGCCCTTCAAGACAAGCACCGCTGAACAGGGCACCGCCGTCTCAAGAACCGCTGAACAGGGCCCTTCAAGTAAAGCACCGCTCCGCTGGGCTCTTCAAGTCGAGCACCGCTCCGCTGGGCACCGCCGTCTCTGCACCGCTCCACTGGGCCCTTCAAGTCAAGCACCGCTCCGCTGGGCCCTTCAAGTCAAGCACCGCTCCGCTGGGCACCGCCGTCTCTGCACCGCTCCGCTGGGCCCTTCAAGTCAAGCACCGCTCCGCTGGGCCCTTCAAGTCAAGCACCGCTGCGCTGGGCCCCTCCGTCTCTGCACCGCTCCGCTGGGCCCTTCAAGTCAAGCACCGCTCTGCTGGGCCCTTCAAGTCAAGCACCGCTCCGCTGGGCCCTTCAAGTCGAGCACCGCTCCGCTGGGCCCTTCAAGTCAAGCACCGCTCCGCTGGACACCGCCGTCTCTGCACCGCTCCGCTGGGCCCTTCAAGTCAAGCACCACTCCGCTGGGCCCTTCAAGTCAAGTACCGCTCCGCTGGGCACCGCCGTCTCTGCACCGCTCCGCTGGGCCCTTCAAGTCAAGCACCGCTCCGCTGGGCCCTTCAAGTCAAGCACCGCTCCGCTGGGCACCGCCGTCTCTGCACCGCTCCGCTGGGCCCTTCAAGTCAAGCACCGCTCCGCTGGGCCCTTCAAGTCAAGCATCGCTCCGCTGGGCCCTTCAAGTCAAGCACCGCTCCGCTGGGCACCGCCGTCTCTGCACCGCTCCGCTGGGCCCTTCAAGTCAAGCACCGCTGGACAGGGCACCGCAGTCTCATGCACCGGTGGCCCATTGGCAGAAGGGGCAGGGCCGGATCTGTGTCGGGCAGGGCTGCACGAAGCACTCTGGGCACCATGCCTCCTCCAGAACCAGTGGAGTCGTTAATCCACTTGATTGACTGTGGCTTTGCACTCCCCAGGATGGCACAGTGGGCAATCCACCCACTGTAGAGACTTGTGAGACTGTGGCTTTGCACTCCCCAAGATGGCACAGTGGGCAATCCACCCACTGTAGAGACTTGTGAGACTGTGGCTTTGCACTCCCCAGGATTGAACAGTGGGCATGGAGGCCCCTCGTGGATCTGGCGTCGTGGACTCATCTGGCTGAGGTGCCCACCCTTCCCTTCCCCCTGAGGTGCCTGTAGTTTTGCTATCTGATGCCCCTGCAGTGTTCTCTCCAATGGATTCGGGTATCGTGTGTGGGCTTTGCCCATGTGTTTAGGCCCATTGGCCCACGAACAATGGCTGATACCCAATTTGCACAGGACAATTTACATTTGTATATATAGTTATAGATGTTGGATATATTTGTTAACTTAGCCGTTCAATATACTTCAAGATTCATGAACATTTTATTTTGTCTTTGCATTCTTCTGGGGGGCTTGGGGGTGTCACTCTGAGTTGTTGCTCTGCATTGATGTGTATGTAGTTGTGGGTGAGGGTGAGGGTGGGTGTGTCGCGTATGTGTGTGCTGGTAATTTTTTGCCTCCCCCCTCCCCTGTGTCGTAGGTGCAGTACTCACCAGTGTCTTCTGCGCCGGCGTTCGTGCTCCTGGTAGAGGAGCAGGAAGACAATAGCTGGTAGGATGTGTAGTTCGGGTTCCATGCTGTCCAGATTCCTCGTGGAGTGTGTAGAGGTGAGCATTTTCCGTTCGTAATGTTTGTTTCCGCCGTGTTTTTATCGGCGGGGCTACCGCCCCGGAAAAGGTGGCGGATTGGTGGGTTGTGATAGGGTGAGCGGTACATTGTCTTCCGCCTGTCTGTTGGCGGTGACCGCCGCGCTGTTTGTTTGTCCCGCCGTGGCAGTCGGAGTGTTAAAGTGGCGGTCTCTGTTGGCGGTTCCCGCCAGGGTCAGAATTCCTTTTTTTTACCGCCTGCCTGTTGGCGGGTTGGCCGCCGCTTTATCACCGACCGCCAGGATTGCAATGACCCCCATTATCTTGTCCAAAGAGTACCTCTGTGCCACCCTACTTGATCCATGCCACAAAAAATTCTTCCCACTTTCATTCATTTTTCTGAAGGGGGTGTGTCAAAATACAAGAAGTGGATTGTTGAGTAAGCTGGACACCAGAAAGAAGGATGGCTGGAACTTAGAGTCCTACTCCACAGTTCTGGGCTGATGCCTTCAACTTCTAGAGAGGGCAGTCTTGTCATATCACACTAACCAACACCAGCAAGAAGAACACCAACAAAAACAGCAACAGAATAATTGGACCCAGCCTCTCCATTGGCTTGGTTTTAAGTGGTGGGTCTTAAGTCCAGTGCAAAAGCAAAGACAAAAGAGTTTGAGCAAGATGCACCACCAATGACCATTTAGAGGATGTTCGAGGAGCATCTGGATGACCCAAAAGAGGTGTATATGGATTAAAACCATTAGTGTATTGATATGGGAAATATGACAATGGCAGCAGGCTGGCAATCAAAGTAAGCTGGCTTGTCTTATAGCCAGTGTGTCTGCCAAGCATGTGCTCAGTGTAGCTGGTGCAGTTGTTACAGTAAAAAGGACCAGTCTTTTGCCTCAAAATGTGGAGAGAATGACCACAATCAAAATTAACCGACATTTTATACCACCTGATTACACCATGCCCGAAACACCGCAGGAGGAGGAGGAGGTGGAGATTGGCCAAAATCAAGGGTGTTTGCTGATCATCTTCTGAGGGAACCACCTGAGTCTGAGGACGAGCTCTACTTCCCAGACTGAGTATGCCAGTGCCACCATAGAACCTTTTAATTATTTTTTGTTGAACTTCTTTCTTTGCAAGAGAACAACAAAGAAACCTGTGGAACGTTTTTTGTTTTCAGGTTTAATTTTATGCTGCCCCACCATTTTTAGGCACATATATGGCAGGATTAGACTTAGACCATTGTGCAGTGAAGAAGCTTCCGCAACAAAGCCTTTATGATATTGGAGGCAATGCCTGCCTCCTCACATGCTTATCTTTTTTCTGCATCACTTAACAGGGATGCCCCAGAAAATCATCTATTTACAAGAGTGTCAATACCAAAGTCAATGTGTTGACTGTGTCAAAGATACAACTGTATACCTAACCTACACCTAATGGGATTGGAAGAGGTAACTATAACTAAGTGCAACTATTGCAATAATGTGTGATGGATTGTGAGTGATGATTGATGATTTATGTGGGGGCAAATAGTGAGGGAGGGTGTTCAATTAATAGTAAACCTGATTTTGGTCAATTGTAATCTTCAGTGCCTGATGGATGATCATTTTTCTGGAAGGTGTTCGGCCTTTGCAAACTTACTAAGTAAAAACGTATCTGTATGGTTGACTCCTTTTTTGGGGTCCTACACAGATGAGACCAGTCATCATCATCATCTAAACACTTTATTTGGCTCTTTTGAGCCATAAATGTCATAAAGTGTAAAAACACAGAAAACAATTTAAAATAGGCAATAAAATACAGAAGCCCTGAAATTAAAACCAGACCTCACTATCCAGAGCGTACCTTCATAGCACTTATTATAAAATTTAAAACAGCATAAATATTAATTTCATTACCCAGCTGGTGCAAGTAAGCAAAAGCAGCAGCATAAGACTTGAATCCTATTGTGCATAATACTAGGCACAGAAACTGTCTTCTTTGGCCAGAATAAAAAGAGCAAAACAGTACAAAGTGCTATGTGCTTTGTTTTCCTGACATTTCACAGTGACAAGAAGGAAGAGATGGAAACCAAGTGCCTTTTTGGGGAATGGCCACCAAAAATTGAATTGTTTTGAGGGCGAAACCTGACAATACTCTGTAAGTATAATGCAGGGCACACCGAAAGTCCATAAGGGCTCCTGGCAGTCACCCCTGTGTGGATTCAGACCATGCCATATCATTGTATTGTTTAAAACACTCTTTGATTTGCCTAGGGGAGATGGAGACTAAACTGTTGGGATTGTTATAAAAAGGAGGAGTGTCTAGCCTTTCAAAACTAGTTTGATATACTTTAACCAGGGGATGTCTTGATGCTTATCAAGAGTCATGCAGGCCAGTCACTTTAGTAAACAAACAAAAATCTATACAACATACACTAATTCTGTTTCTCTACTTGTTCTTCAACAGCAGTGCACTACATGTCTATCTTGCTCGTCTCAAGACTGAGATGGAGTTATTCAGAGTCAGGAGGAGGATGGAAGGACTCAGGGAAGGACTACCTCCTCAGCAGCTAGAAGAAGGGAGTTATCGACTTCAAATGGAAACCGTGACTCTGAGGCCTAGTACTCAGCTGTGTGGAACGGAGAGAGGTGCGTGATTTGGGAAATGTGGATGAGTGTGTGTGTTTAAGTGGTGGCAAAAATGAAACTCTGAGTACTCTTGTTTTTTGCTCTGCCTCAGAGTCTCCTTGGTACACCCCTCATCAAGCTTACCTTCCTTCTGTCCTTCCCCTTGACTCTATAATACAGTTTCTGTTTTACAATCGCAAGGCCTTCTCCTCTCTTGCACAAACAAAAGGTGAAGGATGAGTTCAGCACTCCTTCTTACCTACTGGACCGGACTTGAGGCAGGCACCCAAGAGTGACAGACATTCTCAGGAGAGTGAAAATGCTCTGCCTAATTTAGCAGTACTGTATCATTTATCGTCTAACAATCAAATTATTCAGAACTGGGTGGGTTCAATTCAAACTTAGATGACAGAACATTTGGATATCTAATACCTTGGGTCTCTGGAGTAGAAGTACTGTTTGCAATGCGTTTAATTTAACTTTGTCATGCTCTTCCTTTACTCATTTCCTTTAGGAACCGATTGATGATGATATGCTACTCATTGTTCTGATGAATACTGTTGTGTTGTGTTTGTCATTGTCATACCTTTCTCCAAATCCCCTTTCTCACCCATTCATTAAACCCCTATTCCTCCTCCCCTGTGCTGTGTGATTAATTGAGGTGTGACGTAAGTTAATTTATACCAAATAGATCCTACACTTGGTGGGGTTGATGTTGTTAAATGCAGCATCAACTCAGAGCAGGATCTTCTATTAAGTGAGCAATAACCCACACCAGTCTCACTTACCCAACCATGCATAAGTAGGAAAAAACCTAATTCCTCAAATTCAAAACATTGTCATTTAGGCATTTGGTATGCGTCAATAAACCGCTTAACCTTGCCGACTACAGAGGACAGACTTTGAGTACATTTTGATTACATGAGGATTTCATTTATGTTATATGTATTTATTTTATTTAATTTAGAGAGTTTTCTATAGCACTGGCAAGACCCGAGGATATCAGAGTGCTTTCCAACAGTACAAGTAATCAAACATTCATTTTATACAGGTATGGTTTCACATAGGCATGTAAGTTGGAGTGAGGGCAGTGGTGGGGTGGGGAGGGATGGGAATTAGAGTGAACAGTGACTCTTTGGCTGAGATGTTGGTTGGTTGAGGAGGAATTCTCTTAGTTGCTTCTTGAAGATCTGGAGGGAGGGGTTTGATCTTATGTGAACTGGGATAGAGTTCCAGATTTTGCTTGTAAAGGAGCATGACCGTGTTTTTTCTTTATGGGTTTTGGGCGGGATGAGGAGAAAGGTGTTTGAGCTTCTTAGTGTTCTTGTTTGTCCTGCCTTAATGAGTTTAGTGGTGAGGTATTCTGGTTTCCCAGTGTGTAGGGCTTTGTGGGTTAGACAGGCAGTTCTGAAGTTGCAGCGGGCTTCGATTGGGAGCCATTTTAGTCCTTTCGGGGCAGGTGCGATGTGATCATATTTTTTAATTCCTGTCACCATTCTGCCCGCTGCATGGAGAGTGGATCTCATGGGAGCAAGCTGGGTTTTAGCCGTGCCGGGGAGGATGGAGATCCCGTACTCTAATCTGGAAAGCACCAGTGATTGCTTGGCATTTTCTAGGTCATCTGGTGGTATGAACAGTTTGATTTTGTTCAGTGGTTTCAGGCTGTGGAAAGCATTATCTGCGTTATTCTTTATGTGGTTCTGCATAGTCAAGTTGGTGTCCAGAGTGATTCCTAGCGACTTGACAGAGTTTGTTGGGGTAAGATTGCATTTGAGAGCATCTATGGATTTTAGCCATTCCGGCATCTGGGGGAGCTGATTTGTTTTTGATATAAGAAGTATATCAGTCTTGTCTTGGTTGAGTTTCAGGTGGTTGTAGGATAGCCAAAGTTGTACTTCTGTAAGGGTGGCATTTAGTCGGTGTACGTCCTCTAGTGAGGATATTTCTATGTAAAGTTGGGTGTCGTCAGCGTATAGGTGGAAGGGGATGTTAGCTCAGTTGAGAATGGTGTTAAGGGGGTCCATGTAGATGTTGAAGAGTGTAGGTAAGAGGACAGATCCTTGGGGAACCCCTCTGGTGATTATAGTTGTGACAGAGGTCCTGTTATTTATTTTTACTTTTTTGAGAGCGGTCTGGAGAAAGGATGAGAACCAGCGTAGGACCGCTCCTTCCACGGCAATTCTTTTTTGGAGGGAATCCAGTAGCAACTTGTGGTCAACTGTGTCGAAGGCCACCGATAGGTCTAGGAGAATCAGCCGGCAGAATTGGTCTAAGTCAAGGGAATTGCGAAGGTCATCTACTATGTTTAGAATAGCTGTTTCATAACTTTGTTTTTCAAATTCCATGCTCACCATTGCTTAGAATTATTTACTATTGACAGTTTTAGATATGAGGTATTTTTCGATGTGTCATAGTGGTAATAGTCTGTCCTCAGTCATTCTAAAGCCATAATATAAATGTTTTATGTATTAACCTACTATCTCTCAGTTTGTCTTTTAATTTAGTTGCCTGTAATCCTTTTCAATAATCCTACAGTTGGAGATCAGACCACCTAGGTGGGAGTGGGACCTTACTGCAATGCCTTCTCTGTTAGTGTACTACCACTACTATAAAGAAGGCCCCTTTGGAAACCCTTCTGTAAATTGTTAGAACTTGGAAGATTGACAGAGGGAGCAGCCATTACTTCATCTTTTAATGTAAGAGACCTCTAGAGTGAAGTGAACTACTTTACTCAGTACATAACTAAGTGATACTTCAGTTGAGATAAGTGCTTGGCTGTTTATCTTTGTTCCTGTAGGCAATATAGGGGATTGCAGCATACCCTCCTAACTGGCATACACTTAGGGAAATCTAGATTAAAAAGACAGGCAGAGTGAAAAGGCATCTGTGCAAAGTTAAAGGAAAACACACAAACAATTCAGACATAAAGAGAATTATTAAAAAATTCCCCTTCATTAACATTTAAAATATAAATGATACAAAGTAAAACCAACCCTCTCCACACACAACAGGCCCACCCCTCTCCCAAATCTTTAACCATCCCCAACCAATGTCCAAAATAAATGTCCAAGTCCAAGACTGCAGCAAATCCAGCAATGTCCATAAGAAAAAAATGTCCTTTCCAAACTCCCATCCTCCCCAACCTTAACTCCCTCCTTCTGAAAAAAGAAAATTAACGAAATGGCTAATAAAAGAGGGCATTTCCTGTGATGGTCACAAGATGTTCAATGCACCCCTCAAAGTATGCCAGCCGATGTCCCACTTGTGTCAGCTTGCCCAGTACCTGTGATGGTAGAGCTAGTCGGAACGAGGGGGATGCGGCAGCAAAGGCACAGCAGCTCCAGGCTAGTGACGGCACTGGTGTTGCCTGGAGGCTGGAGGCACAGTTGGTTGGCTGGTGAACCTGGGCCAAGGCCAAGGTCTAGAAGTAGGAACAGGGGCATTTGTCATGCCCTCTTCATCCACCAGCTGCTGTTAATGTTGCCTGATGGCCTTCAGCCTCTGCCACTGAAGCCGGGCTACGATCTCCAGCTGGGTCAGTGGTAGAGGTAGCAAGCAGGAGTAGCTATATCAGGAAAGAAAAAAAAGAACA
Source organism: Pleurodeles waltl (assembly GCF_031143425.1). NCBI lineage: Eukaryota > Metazoa > Chordata > Amphibia > Caudata > Salamandridae > Pleurodeles > Pleurodeles waltl. The sequence goes on from NC_090440.1 coordinate 945,896,305, forward strand.
TTCTGTGCAAGCAATTCTTTTAATTACATAGTGGCACAGTACTGCACAGTATAAGTACATTGCTTCTGGTCTCCTAGGACCATTGGTACTTTTGGTGTGATTATTATGAAAGTCTGTCACAGGGAGAGACATGATTATAACACATCCCTCAGAAAACCACTGACTGTTTTGAAAGGAGGCAGCATAGTATGAAAAAAAAAGAGTTTTTTGTGTGGTAATGGATTTCCTAAAAAAAATAAAAAGAACTGTTTAATGAATGAAACATCATCCACTATGGATAAAAATATTGTATTCTCTGCATTTTGCAGCTGGGGTAGCTGTAATGGACAAATAATTATCTTTGATTCCAATGGCTTTGCTCTTCTACAAATGCCTTTTACTTCTACCCTGACTACAAGTGGCAAATGATGATTATATAACCCACAAGTCATGTATAACATGCACATAATAGATATCCTGCCTGGCATAAGTAGGCAATGGGAACAATGATGCACTGTATTACAGGGAAAGGAACAAGTTGTACAGATTTATTTGGGCACGTTCATCACAGAGTATCCCATCTGCAAAAGATGAAGTCGCAGACACTTAATCCTACTTTACTTCCTGGTCTCACCCTCAAACACAGATTATTTAAATCAAATATATTCACTTGGCAGTAAGTAAAGGAAAAGGAAAGAAAACTTGAGTTAGGGAATTATTTAGTTTGGCGGAGGGATTACTCTGTCACAAACATGATAGATATCTGGTCTGCCGTATTACAATTCATAATACAGAGGATAGGATATCTGTCACATTTGTGATGGAGTAACCTCCTTAGCCAAACTCTCTCAGTCAAGTCCGTAGTCTACTGCAGCAGGGTAAGGTACAGGGAAAAGTCTGGGTAGGTACAGTGGAGGTTTTCCTATAGAATACTGGGTGGGGGAGGTTCACTGATGATGTAATTTAGGCTTAGTCAGTCACATAGTTGAAACTGAAAGTTGATGAATGTCAAATTAGAGCACAAATCCATTATGGAATCTATATAGAGTATTAACCATTTTCCCGGGCCGTAACAGTTGGCACATGTCAAAAAAATTTTTTGTCAATGTTGACAGAAAGTTAGGAACATATATGGCTGGTACTAGTTGAGGTGACTGAGTAGGCACTGGCAGGGATGAGAAGGACACCTTGTTTTTATTTCGGTTTGCCCTTTGAAAGCTTTGTAAATGCTATATTAAAAGAAACAGATGCACAATGCACAGCCAACACTGCAGTGCCGGATTGAACCATGCTGCAGTTGGGTGGGGTCATCATTTTCACCACATCATGGCCCATGGGTCGGACTCACAACTTGCCAAGTGCCATAGGCAGGGAGGTCACGAATAATGATGAATGGGTGGGATCTGCCTGACTTAACAAATACAGTGGCTATACAAGTAATTGTCAATAACCAAGCAATGTAACTTACCATCACCAGTTCCTTCCGCAGCAGAGACTCCTCCTTCAGGTGCTCTGTGTTGCACACTGGTTCTGGCTCCGTCACTGGTGGTCTGTTTGGCTAGAAAAAACATTACACATTTTAGATGTCACATACATCCCCCCTTTTTTGACAAAATATATCTACAACACATGACTACAATTGAGTTCACAGTATCTCCTCTCCCATCTAAAATATGACTTTGGGCATTTTGCTGGTTGACAATGTTAGCAAACTGCAGCCAGTAATCAAGCTAACCACAATGGAGGGACAGAGAGAGTGTTGCGTGGGCTCTCATTATCCTAAATGAGACTACTGGTTTTCTAGGTAGCAGGGTTGTTCCTGGTGTGGGGGACTGAGTCTTACCCACTTGGAAGGACCTCTGTCACCTTAAATACGGTTTTGCTCCGGCTAACTAGCAGTGCCTCATCTCTCCCAAGGGGGAGAGATGATTGGGCAGCCGAGCGCATGACATCTTTGGAACTTCTCAGGGAAGTCGTGGTCACTCAGATCCCAACAAGCTCTCTCATTTACAGTATGGTCTCATATACAAATGACAAAGGCAGTTTGAGTTTTATATATATATCGCTTTTAATAAAACGACTGCATTTTTGATAATAAGGCATGAGCCGCAATAACCAGAACCATACAACACAGTATGATTGAAATAGTCACGATGAGAGTGAAACATAAAAATAACGCTATCATGGTGTTAATGGATTCTATTTTCTCTCTCAGTTAGTTATATTTCGAGCACAGCATGTTAAGCTACTAACTTGCCTTTCAGATTCCCCGGGAAGACATCAACCCTCATACCTGAGCAAAGGCCTGTGATCTTGTTCAGCATCTGCAACAGGGCAGTCAGCGTCTAGTTGTGGTTCCCTGGTTGGAATCTCCCTCTTGCGTGTATTAGGACAAGAAAGTGTTTTTATAACTAGCATGTCAGTGTGATCACAAAATGTCCCTACGCAAGAATGTATATCTGCAATCCAAAGACTAAACCCCTACCACGTCTATCGGCAATGTACCAGACTGTATCCTTGACTGAAGCACAGAGTAAGCAAGAATGTGTTATTGAAACTCCAGTGCTGAAGTAGGCTAAACAGTGTGATATAAAAAATAAAACAAGACCGTAGAACTGGCTATTTGAAAAATAACAGTACGAAGCTGAATAAAATGCATTTAGAGCAAAGTGCACAGAGGCTCTATGCTGCGAGCAAAGGAATAAAATACATTCAGGGCAAAGTGCACAAAGGCCTAACGCCTGAAGCTAATGCGCAAAGGATACATAAAATTGACCACACTACAAGAGGATGATGACTGTGAGTAATTTCAAGCGCAATGAAGGGATAGAATGAATTGGTCAATGAAGGGTTGGTTTTGGCTGGTAATTCTGGCAAATGCAATGGGACCCTCCCCATACTACGTTACTGCTGTGCTGCACTGTCATCAAAACTGCTGAGAGAATACAACACAGCATTGGGAGTGGGGGTTTGCCACTCTTTCTTCATTTGAGCATGAGCAAGAATTAGCCTTCTCAACAGCCAAGCACAGAAGAGCTTGCTTGGATCTACAAACTCTGCAAATTTCACAGTAGAATATCTAATCTAGTGTCTTAGTCTTGCAGTACCAATCCACAGGATATAACAAAGGTTAAGGGAGAGGGACAGCATAGCCAAGCAGAAGAAAGCTTAAGCTACAGATTACAGAAACAGGATGACATCAGCAACAGAAACAGGTAATATAGAAAGAAAGATAATGCATGGTGGGTTAACATCAATAAACATTGAATAGAATGGAGAACATCTGAATAAAGAGTCACAGCATAGGAGAAAGGAGGAAAAATTAATCTAATTGGGGAGTCTTAAAAGTTAGAGAAATAAACATTAACAGTAACTTACTGGGGCCGGCAGAGCCATCTGCCACAGCATGGGTAGTGAGGGTGTAACTTCCACACGCTGAGGCACGGGTGGTAGCACCCTCCTCTGCCTGACCCTCCAATGCCCTCTTCTTGTCCATGGGTACTGATGTAAGAAATTAAGACGAAATTAAGAAGATAACAAAAATATGTTAGTGGTACAGTATAGGAAGCTGGCTCTGCATATACTATATCAAAATGAGATATAGTGTGCACAAAGTCCAGGGGTTCCCCAAGAGGCTTGACAGAGGCAATAATAGATAATACTAATGCTCTATTTGTGGTAGTGTGGTCGAGCAGTTAGGCTTATCAGCGGGTAGTGTTAAGCATTTGTTGTACACACACAAGCAATAAGTAAAAACACACACTCAAGGCCAATAGGTTTTTATATAGAAAAATATTCTTTTGTTAATTTATTTTTAGAATCAAAAGATTAATTTAGCAGGTAAGTGCATTAAATGAAAGGTAATTTGCACAGTAATAGTTGAGACTTTGAATAGATTGTACACAGTTGTCATTAACATGGCAAAAAGCTATTTTAAAAGTGGACACAGTGTAATTTTCAACAGTTCCTGGGGGAGGTAAGTACAGTACAGTTTCAGAGATAAGTACCACACTTACGAGTTCAATCTCTGGGGTATAGGTAGTCCACCATTGGGGGTTCAAGGCAACCCCAAACACACAGCACCAGCAACATGGGGCTAATCAGATGCAGAGGTCAAACAGAAGCAAACAAAAACATGGGCGCCTATGGAGCTGGGGGTACAGCGGTTCCGGTCTGCTGGCAGGTAAGTACCCACATTCTCGGAGGGCAGAACAGGGGGGGTTTGGAGGAATACTGGAGGGACCCCAAGTAGGCACACAAACCACACCCTCAGCGGCACCGGGCAGCCGGATGCAGTGTGCAAACAGGGCATCGGGTTCTCAATAGAACTCCATGGAGGAACCCGGGGTCACTTAGGCGCTGCAGGCAGGGCACAGGGGGGCCTCTTGGGCAAGCCACTGACTGGGCAAGGGTGAGGGCCGCCTGCTGGTCATTGTTGCACCAGTGGTTGGTTTCTCACAGGCCTGGAGTGCTTCTTCCAGGCGTCGGATATCTTCGTCCTGGGCAGTCGCGGTCAGGGGGGTCCTCGGGATTCCCTCTGCAGGCATCATCGTGGGTATGCAGGAAGATCAGCCTAGGGTGGACACATCGTCTGAGCCACCTGGGGGTCCTCTCTGGATAGTTGGTTTCTCTGGACATGGGCCGGGGCATCAGGTACAGAGTGGTGGGGACTCACGCTTCTGGAGTGAGGTGGGTGTCCATTTAAAGATGGATGTCTTTTCTTCTCGTTGAGCAGAGCTACTGCCCACAGGAGTTCTTGGTCCTCGGTGATGCAGGCAGTCCCCTGGAGGCTTTTCAGTGGTCACTCGTCCTGCAGAAGGCGTCGCTTCTCGGATGCAGTGTTTTTGGAGCAGGAGACAGGCCGGTAGGGCTGGGACCAAGTCAGTTGTTGTCTCCTTTTCTTCTCTGCGGGGTTTTCAGCTCAGCAGTCCTTCTTCTTCTTGTGAGGTCATCAGGAATCTGAAGAGCTGGGTTCAGGGTAGCCCCTAAATACTAAATTTAGGGGTGTGTAAGGGCTAGAGGGCAGTAGCCAATGGCTACTGTCCCTGAGGGTGACTACACCCTCCTTGTGCCTACTCCCTCTGGGGAGGGGAGCACATTCTTATCCCTATTGGTCCTAATCCTTCAAAGCAAGATGGAGAATTTCTCAAGGAGGGGGTCACTTCAGCTCTGGTCACCTTAAGGGTGGACCTGGCTGAGGGGGTGACTCCTCCTTGTTTTTCTCATTATCCCTCCAGACTTGCCGCCAAAAGTGGGGGCTCGTCTGGGGATGGCCATTTCCACTACCTGGAGTTCCCTGGGGCACTGTAACACCAGGCTTGAGCCTCTGAGGTTCACCGCCAGGTGCTGCAGTTCCTGCAGGGGGAGGTGTGAAGGACAGGCTTTGTTTCTGGCCACAGAGTGCACAAAGGCACTCACCCCATGTGGTCAGAAACTCGTCTGGAAGTGGCAGGCTGGCACAGACCGGTCAGCCTTGCACTAGCAGTTGGGCTAACATACAAGGGGCATCTCCAAAATGCCCTCTGTGTGCATTTCTCAATAAATTCCACACTGACATCAGTGTGGGTTTCTTGTGCGGAGAAGTTTGATACCAAACTTCCCAGTATTCAGTGTAGCCATTATTGTGCTGTTGAGTTCATATTTAGAGACTCCCAGACCATATACTCAGTATGGATACCCTGCACTTACAATGTCTAAGAATTGAAGTAGACACTGTAGGGGCATAGTGCTTATGCAGCTATGCCCTCACCTGTGGTACAGTGCACACAGGGCCCTTGGTACCAGGGGTACCTTTTACAAGGGACTCTGTGCCAGGGCTGTGCCAATTGTAGAAACAAAGGTACAGTTTGGGGAAAGAACACTGGTGCTGGGGCCTGGTTAGCAGGGTCCCAGCACACTTCCAATCAAAGCTTGCATCAACACCAGTTAAAAAGTGGCAGGTGTTCATGCCAACAGTGGAATTTTCCTACATACAGTTAGGGCCATATGTATGAACACTTTTTCCCATAGACACAGAATGGGTAAAAACCTTTGCTACATCTGGCCCTTAATGTCCTAGAAAATATTTTGACAAGCAAAGGCAGTAACATATTGACATTGTACTTTACTACTTTTCTGACTCAGATTGACTAATACCTACATGGTCAAGTTGACCTATTCACAATTTTTGACACCTTACCTAAGCCCTATTTCAAATTTCCTAAACTAATTTTTGAAATACTAATGCATTGCAACAAATGTTCTTTGCTTCGCTAATCACATTATCAAAACCCATTTCATGGGCTAATGCAGTCAGTTTCCCTTTTTCCAATGCATACATGCATGCATACATCACTGGAAGAATGCTTTGAACTATACGAGCCATATAAAAAGAAAGACACAGAGAATGCTAACTAGCTGGCATATATTACTTACTTCTACTACTACTACCACACTATCACTATCTTGGTGACAGAAGCATAATCAGCCCAAGCAAGCGCCCACAGCAACAAGCAGAACTAGGCAGCACCGAGCACCTTGCTTGTTCAAATTGTATCACATAATAGTGGTAAAATGAGGTGAACTTAATTTACCTCTGAGTGCAAGCAACATGCTACTTGAAAAAAAAATAGCATTATAGGACAGGACACAACAAAATTAATAATAATTAAGTACTGATACTCACCAAGATCTGCAACCTGGCTGCCCAGCTGGTCCCTCTCCTGGTCATTGATATCAACCAAGTGGTGCATCAGCTGCTGCTGGGTGCACCGGACCCCACTGCCTGGCCTGCAGCCTGCTTCCAGCATAGAGGGGAGTTGGTGCTGCACAAAAAAAAATGTGGCCATCTCCTCCTCACTACAAATGGAGCAATGCTGCACCCCTTGCACCCCTGGTACCTACAACATGTGTGGTTCGCCACATTACCTGCACTGGCACACCTTGTCCCCCACTTTCTGCCATGGCACTCAGGGTGGTAGGAAAAAAAGACAAGGGTAAAAGAAAGAATCAAAAAGGAAAAATTGTTAGGAGAAGTTAGGGGAAAACTAATAAAGAGACAAAAAAGTCACAGAAAATGAAAAAAGAGGCAAAAACATATAATATACAAACAGAAATATACAAACACTATGAAAATAATTGTAAGCAGTGGATGATTAGTTGGATAAAGAGAAGATGGTTAAGATAAAGTAGAGATTGAAGTCGGCCCAGCATCATGCACAGAAAAGGAAAAACAAGATAGCCATGCGCGTGGTTGACCACGTGGTGTCACTCACACTCATGCTTGCAATAAAGAGTGCACAACTTTCATCAATCAGCATGAACGGGTGGCAAGCACAACTCCGCTCGCTCGTGTCGGGTTAGATGGAGTTCACAGAGTGATTTCTTTACTCCACGAGTCTGTAAACTGCCCAGGCCTACCACTCACATAGACACAAGCAGAACACCTAAGCACAAACACACATAGGAACACATGCATGCACCCATCCAACATACACACATTGCAGACAAAACACCCACCACCATACCACCTACCACCACAACACCCACCAAAACTCACACCACCACAGACACAGCTTTTACAACCACATCTAAAACATCCTCTACCACAGACACATCTACCACACCCACGACACACACCACCACAGATACATGCACCACCACTACCACCAAACCCCATCTACCAGCACACCCACAAGTACCGCAACCATAACATCCACTAGTACATCACACTCATCCAAACACACACAGTCTGACACACACACCTACATTCAAAACAACACCCACCAGATACACATGCTCACAATCAACAGAACTGACTACACCGACAAAACCACACACTTCTGAAAATGAACATTCACAGAAAAGTACAGACACCCCAATACCCACCAAACACAAACACACACTCACCCAAACACCACATACCTTCCAAAACACACCCACCCAAACATGAACCACATACACCAGACCTACATGCACAGCAGACAGAAACACATACAACACTCACTCCAGCTCCCTCTACCTCCCAAACCCCATTCTATCCTACCTCTTATGCCCCTTTTCCTCCTGATGCTTTCACTCTTGCCCTTTCCCTGACCCCTGTGAAACCTAAACCCACTCCTCACTAGAAACATCATTAAGGTACCTGCTCTGACCATTAATGAGGAGGTTGTACTTGGAAGTGCAATTAGGAAGCAAGTGCTGGGCCTGCAGCCCACACTGCCCATGCTAAAATATTAGAACATTTTTAATATTTTCATGTATTCTTCTATATGAGAGACTTATCTCATCTCATTGTTGTATTAACATTTTGTTTATTTTTAATACCTTTGTCCTGGCATTAATTTTCTATTATTAGTAATTGACTGCTTATAATGCTATTTATGCCAATGCCTGTGACATGCAGTTATTCTAATTTCTGACAGTGACAAGCACAGGTAATATTTCTGACATATTTTTATTTACAATGCATACACTAGTGTAGAATGTTTGTGATGAACATGTTAGTTTTAGTTCAAGCATTCCTCATGATACTGGACACTTACACCAGAATAATCAGATATGCATTATACAGGGAAAACTTCACTTTGGAGTTAAGTGGCAACTAATGTTTAAGAAATTGCACAAGACAAAGGGGCATGTGACCTTAATACATCTCTGACAAGCTTGAAGTTTAAAGGTAACATTGGTTGTATATCCTGTGTAAACCGCCTTGTTGCAATGTGTAGTGCAATTACTTCATTATATTGGATTTCTGTAGTTACAATGATGTGTACTGTTTATGTATATGATATGGTAGTTTATGGAAAACTATTACAAATACCTGTATGGACACATTCAATTTAGGGATTGATGTGACCTTTTGTGTGGGTGTTCATTGGTATTAAGGCAGTTAGTACCAGATTGGTGAGTGTTAATGATATATCAAGGAATGTTTCTTTACATTTTTCTAACTACCACATTACACAACATATGCATGACAAATCATTGTACTATTGCTTGCAAGTATTTTCTAAATATGTAGGAGTCCACAGCTAATATACACAGACAATTTTGATGATGACAGGTAAAACAGTCATTTATCTTTGGTTTCGGTGATGACAGAGTTGATTTTCGGTGTGATCCCATATCAGCATCAAGGGTAGGACTTGTGATAATGGTGGCAGGAAATGTCAAAAAGGTATGTTTTGTGCTTATATTACTCCCAATCCACGAACTCAGGTGTGGAGGATTAGCCACCACAGTTACATCGGTGGAAAGGCACATCGTGGATGGGCAGGAGGTAAAATTGGCTGGAGTCCCTTCACCAGCCGCTTTTGCTTATCGCACCATGGAAGTGGGTAGACAATCCTGGCGGTGATGGTGGTTCATCGGCGGACTTTCGTGTATGGAACCGCCAACATCTAGATAGAGCAGGCAGATCTGCAAGGTGGGGGGGGGGAAATCTGATGGAAAATCGATGGCAGGACTGATTCCCCCAAGATCTAATCCAGGCCTTTAATTTTGGCCTGTCATCAGCAGAAGAACTTTTCAAAGACATCCTACGACACATCATACACCCTGTTGTGAATGCATTCATTTATAGCAATTCGTTTTTGGAGCTCCACAGAAGGGCCACGATAAAGCTCTCACACAAGCATGTCAATTACTCAGTGATGAAGGTCTGGCTTTGAATGCCAAAAAATGTGTGTTCAATAAGAAAAAATAGAAATGATTTGGCCATATCTTTTCTGATGGGAGCATGACCCCTGAGCCTACAAAAGATTAGTGGCACATTCTTTCCTTGGCATGGCCAGCTATCATTCAATATACATAAAAGACTTTGGCCTTCATTATGACATTGGTGGTAAGTACCCCTTACCACCATGCTGACTGCCGCCAACATACCGCTGCTGCTGCGGATCACCGCTACCTATATTATGACACACACATAGCAATCCGTCACTATACAGCCACTCACACAAGTCCTCCAGCCCAAAGGTCGGTGATAAAATGGCGGTATTCTAACCCACGTTGTTACGCCAACAGAACTACGGCCACAACATTATGACCCACGAATCACCACGGCAGACATTCAATGGCGGTAAACCATTGGTGGTACATACCGCAGCGCTCAAAATACGCACACACACATACAAAACAACACCACATTGGACAATTCAAACTACACACACCTGACACCCATTCACACACCACACCCACACCACTATAAAACACACACACACATTACCCACAACCCTTTATGAATGCAAATAAGTGCCACAAGAGAGATAGCAAGACCACAGACAAGACCACAGCCACACAACACCATCACCTATACACCATCCAAGCACCTTACAGCACACACCCCAACACATCACCCTACACACCCTCACCCACACCACTCACACTACACCCATGGCACCACAACAACAGGTTCTCAGAGGAGGAGCCAAGGTTCATGGTGGAGGAAATCATCCGGGTAGAGCAACAGCTATTCGGATCACAGGTGCAGCAGACATCCATTGCTAGGAAGATGGAGCTATGGCAGAGAATCGTGGACAGGGTCAATGCTGTGGGACAGCACCCCAGAACAAGGGATGGCATCAGAAAGAGGTGGAACGACCTATGGGGGAAGGTGCGTTCCATGGTAGCAAGACACCAACGAGCTCTACAGAGGACTGGAGGTGGACTCCCACCTCCTCCCCTACAACTAACAACAAGGGAGGAGCAAGTCTTGGCAATCATGCATCCTGAGGGTCTGCCAAGAGTAGGAGCAGGACTGGACTCTGGTAAGTCTAGTCTCTATTACTATCTCCCCCCCCCACCTGCAAGCCATCACATACCCCTACCCTTACCCTCACTCCCATCACTCCACCACCTCCCACACACTCCACCATCACAACCCACCCATCCCAGTACCAAGCCCTGCATTCAACACCAATGCATGGACACCCATCACAGACCTGCATGGATACCTGTCACTAAAGCATGCACATTAGAGGGAAACAGCTAGACCACTAAATAACAACTAATACAAGGCAAAGCTGGCAGATCAAAACCAACCTTAGAGGGCAACACACCCATACACAAGATATGACATGCAGAAACAATAACACTGCATTTACATACCCACAAGTCCCCCAGCCAACGTCACCGGAGAGGAGGTGCCAGCAACATACGGTCCCCCCCCCCAGAAGAGGCCCACAGTGATGACAGCAGCTCTGGATGCCTAGATCTGGATGACCAACCTGGCCCATCAGGGATATTCAGACAGTAGGTTACCCAGGCACAGTCCAATACCACCACAGAGTCTCTCTACTCAGGAAACACCAGCAAAATACCCACCCAGCGGGCCCATACCTCGGTCCCCAGGACACGTTAATCAGCAGTGTGTCCACCACTACAGGGACCCCAGGCCACCCCACAAACCCAGGACTATCAGGGACCTGGGGTCAGTGGCAGTGGGCACACAGTTCAGGGGACAGAGGCACAGGACAACAGGGAAGCTGGGAGGACTGCTGTGCGACTGGGGGAGGACAGGCCCAGGGAACCGACTCTCCAGGAGGCACTCAGCAAGATCCTGGGAGCATACCACCATTCCCAGGAGATGATGGGCCAGATACTGGACAAAATGCAGGAGAACCAGCGGCTGCAGGAGGGATAGTACCTGGGGATCAGGGAGGACTTGCAGGACATAAACACCTCCCTGGTCACCATTGCAGGGGTCCTAGCAGACGTGGCACACCACTGGGCCCATACCACTAGCCAAGCTGATGAACAGCCCTCCACCTCTGTTGTTGCTAGTGGACAGAAGGCCCGCCACAGGACCAACAGGCCACCAGCACCCCTCCCCCTGCAGAAGGAGAACCACTTTGCAAATGTTCTCTGTGGTCCAGGCAGAAGCCAGAGACTATTGCCAAGACCCCCGCCAGGAAATAGGACTCTACCGAATGTCACCCTTGTGTCCCACCCTGTCCATCTTGAACTGCCATTGCTCCCCTTCCTATGGCCCCTTGGACAATGCACCTGTAATCCGCATAGACTGGACTCTATCATGGGCTTCCCTCCACCATCAACCCAGCCCATTGCACACACCCCTCTACTTATTATCACTTAAATAAACACCCTTTGAAAAACATGTATGGAGTATGTCAAATGATTTAAGTATGTATTTGTTTAACAAGGTATAAACACTGCAATACAACTGTACAGTAATGTAGACATAGGAATGGCCTGTAGTTGGCTGCAGTTAACACACCAGAAGCGATAGTGGGGCACAAATATCTGCAAATAGAGATGCCAAAGGGTACAGTGTGTGGCATAGTGTATGGCTATAGAAGTGGGAAAATCAGCCTGCCAGTGACAATGTCAAACACAAAACTGTCAATTAAAAGTGAAGTTACACTGTCTTACCTGTGTGTCATTGGAAGTATTGATGAATTATTGCACTTCTGTTGTCCTCATCCTCTGCCTCCTCATCTTCACTATCCACAGGGTCCACTGCTGTCACACCCCAATCCCCATCCTCATCCTCCTACAGAAAAGGCACATGGAGACGTAAGGCAAGGTTGTGCAACATACAGCATGGTACGATGATATGGAACACCTTCTTGGGTGAGTAGCACAGGGAACCACCTGTGAGATGGAGGCAACGAAACCTAGCCTCCAGGAGGCCGAATGTCCTCTCTATAATTCTTCTTCTTTGCCCATGTGCCTCATTGTAACGTTCCTTTGTCCTTGTCCTGGGATTCACAGAGGTCAGTAGCCATGAGAGGTTGGGTAAACAGAGTCACCTGCAAATAATGAGGGACACCTGTTAGACACACATTAACCCTTAAGGCCCACACCACACACATTTACTAACATCCACTGGCTGGGAACCAGTGCTCACCAATTAGCCACACCCGGTGCCTCTGGAGTTGAGCCATCACATATGGGATGCTGCTGTTCCTCAGGATAAAGACATCATGCACAGACCCAGGATACTTTGCATTGACATGGGAGATGTACCGGTCTACCAGGCACACTATCTGCACATTTATTGAGTGAAAGCTCTTTATATTTCTGAAAACCTGTTCATTTCTCTAAGGTTTGGGACAAATGCAATATGTTTACCATCTATTACCCCAATAATGTTGGGAATATGTCCCATTGCATAGATATCAGCTTTCACTGTGGCCAAATCCTACACCTGGGGGAAAACGATATAACTGCACATGTGTTTAATCAGGGACGACAACACTCTGGTTAGAACTATTGAGAACATTGGCTGTGACATTCCTGCTGCCAAGCCCACTGTCACTTGGAAGGAGCCAGTTGCCAGGAAATGGAGCACAGATAGGACTTGCACAAGAGGGGGGATCCCGGCGGGGTGACGGATAGCAGATATCAGGTCAGGCTCCAATTGGGCACACAGCTCTGTGATTGTGGTCCTGTCTAGTCTATAGGTGAGGATGATGTGCCTGTCCTCCATTGTTGCCAAGTTCACCAGGGGTCTGTACATGGGGGGATGTCTCCATCTCCTATTCATCCTGCAGCGGTTGCAATCTATGGGGCAAAACGGTGAGTATCTCATATTTCCAAACACTACACTTCATTGCATGTTGTGATTGTAACTGTATATTTTTGGATAGGTACAAATGGTGCTTATGTGTAGCGTGACGTGGTTAGGTGCCATGTCCTGCCCCCCTGAAATGGTATCTGCCTGTCCTTTATGGTGGGTCATGTGGAAATGAGGTAATTCCACTGACGTTGTGTGCCGTTGCAGGAGGCGGTCGAGAACCACTGTGCAACTCCTCATTGGTTATCATTGGGCCCTATGGGTTACAGTGGCCAATAGTGATGTACGCCGGCGGTGACCATGTACACCGCAGCGGACGTGACTGCCATTTTCTATGTGTTCTCTCACTTGCTACCTGACCTTCAACAGGGGAGGACCTACACTGCATGTGCTGCTGTGACCTGTGTCTGGAATCGACCATCGCTCGTGTCACTGGGGAAAGGGCCCCTGCCTTCAGCACAGCGGAGTTGGAGAGACTGATGGATGCGGTCCTACCCAGTACAGAATGCTGTATGGACCTACAGACCAACAGGTGAGTACACCGTGAGCAAGATGCATGGGGCATGAATGCATGGAGTGGTGTGTGTGAAGGCCTTGTGTGGGGGGGTTGGTGAAAGGGCCCTGGGCAGCGTGCTGCATGTATGCTTTGCCATGTCTGTGCATAAGGAGATGTGAAGGGCTATGGTGGGCCATGGGTGTAACAGGCAGGATGGTCTGACTGATACCTTTACCTATGTGTATTTCTCTGCAGGTCAGCACCCATCAGAAAAAGGGTATATGGCGTGCCATCGCCAAGGACGTGCAGACCCTGTGGGTCTACAGCAGGCGGAGCACCCACTGTCAGAAACAGTGGGAGGACCTGAGATGCTGGGCATGGAAGACAGCAGAGGCCCAGCTGGGGATGGCCTCCCAAAGAGGAAGGGGTGCCCGTTGAACCCTGACCCCCCTGATGGCCCGAATACTGGTGGTGGCCTATCCGAAGATGGATGGGCACTTGGGGGCATCACAGCAGCCACAAGGGGTTGAGTACAGTGGCCCAATATACTACTTGCGCGTGGTGGGGTGGTATCCGGGTGGGGAATGTGGGCCTGTGTGTGCCCTAAGCCAGGCCGAACATTGCAGGGTAGGTCCCATGTTGGGCAGGGTCTGATGTAAACTTCCTTTAACCAAGCTAGTAGGTGTCCACTACTGGGCAGGGGTCTGTGGGTCTCAGGTATGCTGCAATTGGCGTTAGGTACCCATGTCCATGGGCTGGTGACTAGCATTGTGACTGGTAGTACATTGCCTAGTGTGTAGGACTGTTCCCTGTGTGTGTGTGTGTCATGTAGGCCCAAGAGTGGTGTTGTTGCTGCCATTGACCAAGTGTATCCTTTGCCTGTTCCTCCCCTTTTTGTTTTGTCACCCTGTCCTTATGTGCATTAGCATCATCTGGCGGAGAAGCAGAGGCACCGGCGATGGAGGGAGCTGCATCCCACAGGGCCCAGGAGGGTGAATCCACCGACAGAGAGGGAACAAGTGGGACGGAGGGTGGAGCACCCCCAGCTGCTTCAAGGAAGGGCAAGGATGCACCCCCAGCTGCTACAGGGAAGGACAATACGACACCCCCAGCTGCTAGAGCGAAGGGCAAGGAGCAATCCCCGGCTGCTGACAGGAAGGGCAAGGGGCCTGCACCAGCAGGCAGGAAGGACAGGAGGCCTGGTGCTGGGACTCATTCGAAGCCCACACCACCAACCATGGTGGTTCAGCCATCTGAGGCTGCAGGGAAAGGGCTGGAGCCTCCCACCACCACTGCCAGCACCGCCACCAGCACCACTCCCAGCAGCAGCATCCCAAGTGGGCAGACGTCCGATGCTGCAGGGGAAGGGCTGGAGCCTCCCCCCACCACTGCCCGCACCACCACCAGCACCACTGCCACCACTGAGCAGCCGTCACCGCTGGTGGACAGTGTGTAGTCCTGCATCCATGGGCTGTTGTGCGGCCTGGCCCCTGCAAATCCAGTGGGTCTGACAGGCAGGTGAAAGACTGTGACCTTGTACTCCCCAAGATCTGCATCACAGGGCTCAATGCCCCTCCTGAACCAGTGGAAGAAGCCATCCACTCACCTCATCCTTCCCAGGATGAATCTCACTGGGCACAATGCACCCTCCAGAACCAGTGGAGAAGCCATCCACTCACCCCATCCTTCCCACGATGAAGCTCACTGGACACAATGCCCCTTCCAGAACCAGTGGAAGAAGCCATCCACTCACCCTATCCTTCCCAGGATGAAGCTCACTGGGCACAATGCCCCTTCCAGAACCAGTGGAAAAGCCATCCACTCACCCCATCCTTCCCAGGATGTAGCTCACTGGGCACAATGTCCCTTCCAGAACCAGTGGATAAGCCATCCACTCACCCCATCCTCCACAGGATGAAGCTCACTGGACACAATGCCCCCTCCAGAACCAGTGGAAGAAGACATCCACTCACCCCATCCTTCCCAGGATGAGGCTCACTGGACAAAATGCCCCCTCAAGAACCAGTGGAAGAAGCCATCCACTAGAGAGACAGTGGCCTTGCACTCCCCAGGACCAAGCAGTAGGCAAACCACCCACTAGAGAGACTGTCGCCTTGTACTCCCCAGGACCAAGCAGTGGGCAAACCACCCAATAGAGAGAGAGACTGTGGCCTTGCACTCCCCAGGACCAAGCAATAGGCAAACCACGCTCTTGAGAGACTGTCACCTGGCACTCCTCATGACTAAGCAGTGGGCAAACCACCCACTTGAGTGACTGTGGCCTTGCACTAACCAGGACCAAGCAGTGGGCAAACCACCCACTTGAGAGACTGTGGCATTGCAGTCCCCATGACCAAGCAGTGGGCAAACCACCCACTTGAGAGGCTGTGGACTTGCACTCCCCAGGACAGCGCACAGGGCATGTTGCCCCTTCCAGGATCAGTGCTGTTGTACCATCTTCCGACTGAGGTGCCCCCCATCCCCTGTCCCCCTGAGGTGCCTGTCTATTTTCGATCTGATGCCCCTGCAGTGTTCTCTCCGTGTTGTTGCAGGAGTGAGGTGGGGTCTTGGACTATGTGTTGTGGTCTTGTGGCCCATGGACATTGAGGACTGGGCAGTGTCCCTACATTTGTAAATATGTAAATACGTTTGGATTTGATGCGCTTATTCATAGTATTTTATCGTATTACATTCACTTTCTTCAAATCATTTTGTCCTTGCATTATTCCTGATGGGTACGGGTAGATATGTTATGTTGCTGCTTCTGGTTGTGTGTATGTTGTTGGGGGTTGGGGTGTGTGTGTTGCGTGTGTGTCACTCTCTTTTTCCTCCCCCCTCCCTTATGTGCTAGGCGGAAGCACTCACTGTGGTCGTCTTCGCCAGCGTTGGTGTTCATAATGAAGTAGAAGGTAGACGAGCATGGGGAAAACTTGCAGCTTGGGTTCCATGGCGTTGTGGTTGTTTCCTGAGTCTCCACAGGCGAGTCCTTTGACTTCTGAGATCTGTTTCCACCAGGCTTTTGATGTTGTTGGTACCGCCCCGGAAAAGGTGGCGGATAGGCCGGTCATAATAGAGTGGGCAGTACATTGTCTTCCGTCTGGCTGTTGGCGGTTACCGCCGTGGTGCCTGTTGATTTCGCCCTGGCGGCCAGTGTGTTAAAGTGACTGTCTGTCTGAAAGGTTTCCACCATGGTCATAATTTCCAATTTCTTACCGCTGGCCTGTTAGCGGTATTACCGCCGCTTTATCACTAACCGGCAGGGTTGTAATGAGGGCCTTTGTCTCTGTTAATGCTCCATTAAGAGAGTTAACAAAGAAAAAATTCTCTTTTCAGATGTCACAAGAATGTGAGAACATTTTCAAGAGAATCAATCACACCATTGAAAATGCTACACAATGGCATACTTCAATCTAACACTTCATACAGAGGTTGTGGTCGACGCCAGCCATGTCGGGTTTAGAAGCTATTCTTGCACAACATAATTGAAACCCTGATGCTAGAGGACATGTTTTGTTCTGTGCTAGTAGAAGTTTGTCTCAAACAGAACGTGCCCACTCACAGCCTGAGAAAGAAAGCCTGGCTGTGGTGTGGGCTTGTAAACATTTCCATATGTTCCTGTACGGAAAGACTTTTATGCTGGTGACTCATCAGTAGGTTTTGCTAACCATCTTTGGTGAACCAAATGCCAGGATTCCTCCTTGAATTGAATGATGGAGACTACATTTGCAAGAATACGATGAAACCATTGTGCATCAATCAGTAAAGGATCAAAAACCTGCTGGCTACTTTTTTAGAGTGCCTGTACAAGGTCATGGTATTTCATCTAAAACAGCTGAGGACTACATCAATTCCATTGTCAAGTCAAGTACACCAGCTGCTGTTTCATTATCCCAGATTGTCACTGCCACGTGTCGTGATAGTGACCTGCTGAAGTTAAAAGACATAGGACCTCATTATGACCCTGGCGGCCGCGGTACACCAGCGGTAACACCGCCAGCAGGCAGGCGGTGTACAGTCAGTGAATTATGACCATGGCGCATTAGCCACGGCCATACTGCTGGCCCCTCCCTTCCGCCTGGCGGTCAGAATCCCCAGGGCAGCGATGCAAGCACTGCTGCCCTGGGGATTATGAGTCTCTAACCGCCAGCCTGTCCATGGCAGTAAACACTGCCATGGAAAGGCTGGCGGTAAGGGGGACTCGGGGTGCCCCTGGGGGCCCCTGCACTGCCCATACGCTTCGCATGGGCAGTGTAGGGGCCCCCAGGCACAGCCCCAACGCTCATTTCAAAGTCTGAATTTCGGGCAGTGAAATGCGTGACGGGTTCTGCTGCACCCGCTGCACATCAACATTGCCGCCGGCTCTATTATGAGCCGGTGGCAATGTTGATGTGACTTTTCCGCTGGCCCAGCGAAAAGTCATTATAGGGAGCCACATATACCACCAGCACTGGCGGTATAGTGGTGCCCACGGCTTCGGCGGTCTTCTAGTAAGACCTCCGAAGTCGTAATGAGGGACATAATTACATATCAGTTGTGGTGTAAACACATTCAACCTCTCAATAATAATGGTGAACATCAAACATACAAAGATGTATTGTTCATAACTCAGGAAGGAGTTACTTTGTAAGAACACTGAGTTTGGTTTCCATATTTAGATGAAAGAGTTGAAAAGAAACTTAAGACCTATCACATATCCCTTTCGAAGTAAAGACTTTAAAAAATGTCTGCAGACTCTAAACATAAAGCATCAAAATCACACCTTTATGGCCACAGTCCAACGGGCTTGATGAGCATTTTATAAGTACGCTAAAGGAAGCAGTACGGCGTGTAACTCTTGAGAAGCTCACTTTGAAAGAAATATTGAATTCTACTTTACAAGCTTATCTTTCAACACCCCATTCAACCAGAGGTGAAAGGCCTTGGACTTTGATGTTCGAGAGAGCAATGACAATAAAGTTACCCCAATGGACCACTAAAAGTGATAAAAGAGAAAGAGATAGAAGAGAAAGCATGACTAATACAAGGGACTTGGTTGACAATCAGAAAACAAAAGTACATGCGGACAAGAGGTGACATGCCAAAGACCTCTCATTCAGAAAAAGAGATTTGGTGATCACTCGTCAGATGCACAAAAGAAAATCTGATGCTCCTTACAAAGCTGAACCTTTCAAAGTAGTGCCTATCAAAGGACACATGACTGATTGCCCAGGGCCCTGGAAAGTCTATTACTGGAGAATCTTCTCACGTGAGGCCTGTGTTTCATTGGTCTTCACCTCTAGATGGTGAAAGACTGATTCTGAAAACTCAGAGACTTTTGCTGATTCTTTACCATCTTTAAAAATCTCTCACCCTGAAAATGATAGTCTACATCTTCCAGTAACCAGGTATGGTCAGTTGATCAAAGCTCTAGGAAGATTGATTGAAGATATATAATTAGATAAGTTTATATATATATATATATATATATATATATATATATATATATATATATATATATATATATATATATATATGTATATCTATATATAAATATGTGTGTGTATGACTAATACTTTTTTAAAATTTGTATTTTTTCATTTAAGAGAGGGGAAGATATAGGCCCATATTTATACTCTGTTTGCACTGGATTTGCATAATTTGTTTTAAAGCAAATTCAGCGCAATCCTAACTCCATATTTATACTTTAGCCCTAGACCCATCCAGCGCCAAAGTTATTGAGTTTGAGTCATTTTTTGGACGTGAAAACCTACCTTGTGCTAATGACATGCAAAGTAGGCGTTCCCGTGCAAAAAATTACTCTAAGGCATGTGCGCCTTATTTATCCACCCGTGTCATTTTGACGCACAGGAGGTGGCGGGCCTTAAAAAATGGCGCCCAGCCGGATTTGCGCCGTTTTTTAACGCCTGGGTCAGGGCAGGCGTTAATGGACCTGTAGGCTCATTTCCATGGTCTCCGACCATGGAAACAATCCACAGGTGCCCTTCCCTGCCCCCAGGGACACCCCCTGCCACCCCCACCCACACCTGGAGGACACACATGGATGGGGGGGACCCATCTACGGTAAGTAGAGGTAAGTCTTTTTTTTTGTTTTTTTTAGGTGGCATAGGGGGGCCTAACTTGGGCCCCCCCTACATGCCACTGTGCATTGGCCATGCCCAGGGGACAGAAGTTCCCTGGGCATAGCCATTGGGCAGGGGGGCATGACTCCTGTCTTTGCTAAGACAGGAGTCATTTCCATGGGGGTTGTGCGTCAATAAATGACGCTAGTCAGTGTAGTGCTTTCCTCTTATTTAGTTTCTAAGCACTAACATAACACAACAGAAATGCACTTCTGAGGTCAAAGAAGACTTTTATTGTTATTTTATTCTTCCCCAACCACAATGTTTATGAATGAATGACGAATTAGTAGCTTTCAAGTCCGCGTTAATCAAACAAAATATATCAGTTTGCAATATACACAGCAGGTTATATTTATAAGATATTGAATGCAAAGCAAAACAAATACTTCACCGTGTGGGAACTATTCACAGCTTCATCTTTCTAAGGTCTGCAAGCTGAGGACCCCTGTCAGCCGCGAGAAAGAGAGATTCATCTACCCACACGGGATTGCTGGCAGCCTGCGCCAAGCTCCAGCACGAGGTCCGGCAGATTCGAATCTCACTCTCTGCAGCCTGTTACATTTGTTACAAAGGTGTGCCCCCTCCTCTCAGACCTGGGAAACTGAGCAAGGCTTTTGGAGACTGGCCAGGTCTCCAAGACTACTCCCGTTCCCAAGCTCAAGCGAAGGAAAAACAATACCCATGTACTCTCTCTTATCAGGTCTAGTCTACTGTGAGAGCAAAACATCTTGGTTCATCTGGTGCAAAAACACAGCTTGGAAAAATACAGCTTGGATTCTCAACTGCAATGTCTAACTCCACGTTAAAGGCAATGGGCAGCTAACCTAAATATCAAATGCAATGTCATGTTAAAGGCAATAGGCAGCTAACCTAAATATCAAATGCAATGTCTAGTGTCATGTCAAAGCCAATAGGCATCTAAGCGAAATACAAAATGCAATGTCTTATATCATGTCAAAGCCCATAGGCAGCTGAGCTGAATACAAAATGCAATGTATAATATCATGTCAAAGCCAATAGGCAGTTAAGCTGAATACAAAATGTAATATATGATATCATGTCAAAGCCAATAGGCAGCGGAGCTGAATACAAAATGTAATATATGACATCATGTCAAAGCCAATAGGCAGAATATCTAATAGCATGTCAAAGTCAATAGGCAGCTAAACTGAATACATCATGTCAATAGGAATGCAATGTCAAAGCCAATAGGCGGCTAGACTGGATACAGCATGTCAAAGCCAATAGGCAGAATACAGAATGTAATGGCTAATGCTATGTCAAAGCCCATAGGCGGCTCAACTGAATACAGAAAGTAATGGCTAATGCCATGTCAAAGCCAATAGGCAGAATACAGACTAATGCAATGTCAAAGCCCATAGGCGGCTAAACTGAACAAAACATACCATGTGCTACTGGTGAACATTGAGCAACTAATATGCGCAGTGGTGAAACACAAAGTCATTGGTCAAAACAAAACTTATCAAATGGCAGGACATTCCGCCCTTTGACCAATGAATTTTTGTTTCACATATCTCATATTTCAAACAAAAAAAAAAAAAACATCAGCACAAACAAAAAAAACATTATGATCAAAGCAATCCCTGTAAAGCAATTGAAGTGAATTAACACATTGATTTCATAACCTTTCACATCAGATACATCTACATAGAAAAGACTGAGCAATTTTTTTTTTTTTTTTCTCTGAATGAATCTCTAATTCAACAGTGTTAGCAATTTGATGTGGCATGAGTTCTACTCATGTAAAGATGCACGGTCCACTTGAAAGGTTTGCTGGAAGATAAGCAAAAGTCAGAGTTCCATACGAGAAGGGAAGAAAAAAAAAAACACAGCAAACAAGTTGAACTTGAACTGAAGGCGCAGTTTGCGCAAAATGGATCCATGGTGCTGGCACTTTACTCAGCCAGGTTCAGGTTGGGGATTCGGTCCCTTCCCCGACCCCACATGCACACACCGGAAGGGGGACCACACAGCGCACTCAGGGACAGTGGCGAAACGTGGTAGGATCTGCAAAAGAAACAAGTATGACTTTTCTTGCAAATAACATTTTTCATTTAAACTGCACCCTTCCTCTTTCTTTCCCTGTTTTATAATCAGCAGGACGTTTTTGAGGCCCTTTGTTATATTCTCTGCAGGTTCTGGAGGGTCACTTAGGGCTTCAGCCCACACATCAGCACTGAGGTTTTTATCTGCTGCGCCACAGCTTCCCTTTTCTTGCACTGTCAGAAGGGCTGGGGCAGACTCCTTCTTTACCAAACCTCCATTCACTGCATTTTTGTCAAGTTGGGCCATTCTGTCTCCAATTTGTATGAATGAATCAGATTCTTTTCTAGGTATCAGCATAATTTCGATTTTTCCTTGGTAATTTGCAGCAATCACTCTCCCTAAAACCTGATCAATTTGCCATTTCTGATCTGGTAACTTTCCTCTCCCCAACTGCTCTGTGACTGCTTGCATGACAGATTGCTTTTGTGCGTGCTGCACAGTTTTTATCAAATCTAGGGGAATGTGCATCTCTCTCATCTCTGCCCACCTGTAAGTGGCTTTTTCTCTCAGTTGTTCACATTTCTGGGGCACCCACTTAGCCATCCCCACTAAGGCAGAATTCTGGGTGAACACTTCTCTCTCTGCATTTTTCTCATTAACATCTGCCATGTAATTGAACCAGTTAGGTACAAGCCATGTGGCTAAAACATTATCAAAGAACCAAAAATCAGCATAAAAATGACACATCTCACGTAGCTCTTGCTTTAAAATCTGACACACATTATACAACGCTGTTCCTTCTACTGTGCCAGAAAGCAACATTTCAGCCAATGAATCATTAGTAAAACAAACATGCTTTTTATCTTCAGTGGACACGAATTCAAATGGTGCATACAATTTCATCGGTAATTCTTTTATCTGTGGTACTCTAGCCCTGTCTTGCAAGTACCAGATCCATTGTATGATTCTAGCTAGGGGCACTATTTTCTTTCCTTGTTCATGATTTAAATGTACATCAGTATTTCCTTCTTGCACTGCGCAGAAACTTAAAGTCTGCATTATTTCATTTGCCAAATCACACGCGCGCAGCTGCATATAATTTTTCACAGTGACCATATACAAAAGTGTTAGGATTTCACTCAAATGAGGGCTTTTCTTTTTCCAAAAATCAAACAAGCTAATGAAAGTCGGCTCTTGCTCTAAAATCCTTCGTTTTACTTGTGCATTTTGCAACAGTAACTCGTAAATCACATTCTGAGCTCTCTCGTCCGTGTTATCAACCCTGGCTCACACGAAAACTCAGTGCAGCTCGGAGCTGTCTTAACCCCCTCATTACTGGAATGGGACAAGAAAGATTCTTCATTTTTATAACTTTCAGCATTATTTTGAATTATCGTATCCTGGCTAATTTGCTCACGTAAATTCCTATTTTCATGTTCCAACTTCCTACATTTCTCCTGCATTTCTCTGTAAGCAGATAAAGGTATCCAGACCTTTCTGTCATCATTACTTCCAAAACACACTTTTTCTACATATATACAACGGGAATTATTTCTCAAAGCATTATCAGGCCTTTTAGCTACACATGCATTTTCTTCTGTAATTCCCCAAACAGAAAACAATTCACAGTTTTTCTTAGCACCATCAGGCAGTTCATCAACACATGTATTCTCAGACATGGTCTGCCGTGCTACTGTGATTCTCCAAACAGAAAACAATTTCTGTAATTCTCCAAACAACAAAAAAACAATTACACTTTTAAAGTGTGCACTTAGAAATCTACTAACTCGTCAAACCCCTTCTTAATCACCTCTTAATGACCGACCCCACGACTCCAGGTACCAATTGTAGTGCTTTCCTCTTATTTAGTTTCTAAGCACTAACATAACACAACAGAAATGCACTTCTGAGGTCAAAGAAGACTTTTATTGTTATTTTATTCTTCCCCAACCACAATGTTTATGAATGAATGACGAATTAGTAGCTTTCAAGTCCGCGTTAATCAAACAAAATATATCAGTTTGCAATATACACAGCAGGTTATATTTATAAGATATTGAATGCAAAGCAAAACAAATACTTCACCGTGTGGGAACTATTCACAGCTTCATCTTTCTAAGGTCTGCAAGCTGAGGACCCCTGTCAGCCGCGAGAAAGAGAGATTCATCTACCCACACGGGATTGCTGGCAGCCTGCGCCAAGCTCCAGCACGAGGTCCGGCAGATTCGAATCTCACTCTCTGCAGCCTGTTACATTTGTTACAAAGGTGTGCCCCCTCCTCTCAGACCTGGGAAACTGAGCAAGCCTTTTGGAGAATGGCCAGGTCTCCAAGACTACTCCCGTTCCCAAGCTCAAGCGAAGGAAAAACAATACCCATGTACTCTCTCTTATCAGGTCTAGTCTACTGTGAGAGCAAAACATCTTGGTTCATCTGGTGCAAAAACACAGCTTGGAAAAATACAGCTTGGATTCTCAACTGCAATGTCTAACTCCACGTTAAAGGCAATGGGCAGCTAACCTAAATATCAAATGCAATGTCATGTTAAAGGCAATAGGCAGCTAACCTAAATATCAAATGCAATGTCTAGTGTCATGTCAAAGCCAATAGGCATCTAAGCGAAATACAAAATGCAATGTCTTATATCATGTCAAAGCCCATAGGCAGCTGAGCTGAATACAAAATGCAATGTATAATATCATGTCAAAGCCAATAGGCAGTTAAGCTGAATACAAAATGTAATATATGATATCATGTCAAAGCCAATAGGCAGCGGAGCTGAATACAAAATGTAATATATGATATCATGTCAAAGCCAATAGGCAGAATATCTAATAGCATGTCAAAGTCAATAGGCAGCTAAACTGAATACATCATGTCAAAGTCAATAGGAATGCAATGTCAAAGCCAATAGGCGGCTAGACTGGATACAGCATGTCAAAGCCAATAGGCAGAATACAGAATGTAATGGCTAATGCTATGTCAAAGCCCATAGGTGGCTCAACTGAATACAGAAAGTAATGGCTAATGCCATGTCAAAGCCAATAGGCAGAATACAGACTAATGCAATGTCAAAGCCCATAGGCGGCTAAACTGAACAAAACATACCATGTGCTACTGGTGAACATTGAGCAACTAATATGCGCAGTGGTGAAACACAAAGTCATTGGTCAAAACAAAACTTATCAAATGGCAGGACAGTCAGGATAGAGTAATTTTTTTTACTCTAACCTGACTTGCATCATTTTTTGACACACTGCCCCCAGTCTCCCCTACGCCTCCGCTGCCCGGTTAGAGTCATTTATTTTTTATGCTAACCAGGCCGCAGCGTCGGCTACCGTCATTGCTTAAATATGACACCCTGCTGGCCCGTTGGAATGGCGGTAGCCGGTGTTAAAGTTCTTGAAGCAAACCTGCACTGGCGCAGGTTTGCGTCAAAAAGTATAAGTATGGGCCGTAGTGCCTAGCATGATTTAGAACAGAACCTTTGTGGCTTCTAACTGACATAGTAATTATGTGATGTAATTGGTGTAATAGAATGTAATGAATGCTTGGTTTAAAATGTTGGAGTTCACAGAGACATGCAGAAAAATAAAGACGTGATTTACAGCTCAGTGTGCGGCCAAGTCATTTACCAGGTACTCAGGCTGGGAAAGACACTAAAGGGGCTAACAACGCACTCGCTGGAACATTATTTTTGGGCCCTCTCAGCTTTGATCTTTCATTCACGTCTTTGCTCAATGCAAGAAGATACTTTGGCAGAGATATGGTGCCAGAAATGTTGCAAAATGTAAAATAACTCAATTTGTGTGTCTATAATTCTGTATATTTTCACCATCTTGTCTCGAATCTACCACTGAATCGTCAGCTGGGCTTGGTATTTGTTAGTCTGGCACTGTCTAAGCGGAAAGCAGGCAGAATCATTTCTATCTAAAACAGTATGTAGAGTTACATTTGTAAAGAACCCCCTCATTATTCACTGTACAATGTGAAGCGAGGTTTCTGAGACCTGCGTGTTTCTTCTGCACCTGTGGGAAGAAATGGTGTATAAATACTAAACAGACTGACAGTTACCCTCATATTTTAACCCTATGTCTACATGTTAATTTAATATTAACCCCTGAATTCCTGTTGCACAAATATATTAACGTGTCAGGAAAAGCCAAATATAAAGGCGAATGAGGGAGCCCATCTACCTCATGAACATGTTGTGCTTGAATGCACCCTCGCTTTTGTACCAAGAAGGAACTGAGTTGTATGTGCCTGTTATGTTAGAGGGTCATCCAAGTTCCTGCCACCGTAATAGGGTGTGGCCTTGTGAAAGCCAAGGCAGCTGCTATGAATCTGGGGTTATCAGTGTTATTGAAATTGCATGCCTAGAGGCGTTTCCCTAAGTTTGCGGTCACGAGCCCACAGTAGGCACTGAGCAATTTTTGAAGTAAGGAAAAAAGAAATGTTCTATTTTACCTCCATTGCCTTGATCTGCCTTTTGTTCCATGACTGCAAACAGATGGTACACAATGAGCCCACAGACGTGCATTTCAGCGATTTAATTGATTAACTAGTATATAATCTGATGATTCTTTTGCTGGAATCTTCCGTCTCACATTTAAAAAAAGTAAATTTTCCTTTTCGAACATTTTTAAAGAATATTTGTCGAAGGTTAACATTTACTATTTAAATTCCAGCCACTCAGAATATCAGCACTCTTCTGTCCGAGACAGTCATCCAATTAATACGCTAAAGGAGTTTTCTGAGAATCTCGATAGTGGGATGAATCAGCAGAAGGAATCAGTATGTTGTAAACTGCCACGATAAGTACCATAGTTCTAAAAGAAAACCAACCAGGAATAACTGCTAGTAGCAGCAGTGCTAGCGTGTCGGACCTTTTTAAGTAAACTTACAAGGAGACTCATATAGGCCAATGGACCTTTTGACTGCGCTTTGAGTAGTTCCCACCATATAACCCCGTACCAATCCAAATCAATAGCAAATAGCAATCAACAACATCAATAATCAATAGGAGTCAATACTTTCCACATACCATGACGTCTCAGCCATGAATAACCACACCTTTAGGTAAAAGTTAGAATGTTTATTTCCCTATATTAATAATGCTAATGACACGTAACTTAGGGCCTTAATACGACATTGACGGAGGAGTTTCCTCCATCACAAATGTGACAGATATCCCGGCCGTCCTATTACGACCCTCATTGAATATAATGGGATCATAATACGGCGGACGGGATATCCTCCACATTTGTGATGGAGGAAACCCCTCTGTCAAGGTCGTAATAAGGCCCTTAGTCTCAAAAACAAATGATAAACATACAGAAATAATACTGGCTGACCATAGCGCTGAAAAAAACGCAATCTAATCAAAGCTTGAGCTACTGCACATTCTAAAGTTACAGTCCAAATTAATAACATGAATAACTAAGCAAACAAAATAGCATACATTTAGATTCAGCAAAGAAAATATATCAACTGTTATTCCATGTAGCAAACTTCATCAGTAGAAACCTAACTATCATCAGATTCAAATAGCATGTTTCAACTTCATGCAAAACAATTTAGTCACACAAATTTTGAAAACATCTAACTATGGCCCTATCAAAATTATCGGTTGATAACTAGGAACCAAAAGCAAATAGACATAACAATCAGTAACATCCTCTTGTACCTTGCCTCAGTGTGGTTCAGCAAGGTGTGACAGTGTTTGACAATTGGACATCGGTTTGGTCAGCAAGGAATCAGGATTCAGCATTAGAGTTCAGGAAAAGCAAAGACTCTTCATGCAGTTCGGAAAAGAAAAATAACTAATCACTCAAGAAGAATGGGAAGAATGGGCTCTCTCCTCCCAGTGCAGTCCGGCTAAGTTAGATTTCCTAAAACTACTTCACACGTCCTTCTTGGTCAAAGAATCGCATGTTTGCATTTGGTCCAATGAAAATAAAACCCCAAATCTAAGGTTTTACTAGTACAAGGTTCACATGTTGACGATTTGCTCGCCTTCTCCTGTTCCCATTGTTCGGCTTGCCAGGTGTCAATTTTATTGCAGCTTATACTCCAGTCAGTGCATCATTTTCTCCTCCCTGGGAAGGTAAATTCTTACACATACTACATTAAACAATGTATCCCTAGCTAGTGAAGCAAATTCTAGCAAGCAGTTCCCATGAGAACGAACTTCAGCTATGAGCGCCTGGTCAGTATAGTTGAAAATCACAATTGAATTCTCTACTCAGCCATTTTATGAGTCACCTAAGAAATTCAGCTTGACATGAGGCCGTGCAACTAGGCCCAAGACCTTGCTAAGTTAAGGCCTATGATTAAGAAAGCTAATACATAATATGTAACTCTTAATATGACATACTACGACATTAATAAAACAAAAGCTCAACATTTCACATTAATAAGCTATTAATAAGTACACTTCGTGAACACTGGCGGTCACTCAGGTGGGTGCAACTTTCAAATGTGTGCATTATTTTCTCTAAGTTAATTCATTTTCTAAGCACATTCAACACTCAGAATACATGAGTATTCATTAGTAAAATTTTACGTTTACAGCAGTGTTTGTTTTTTTCCATTTTTATGAGTGACAGCCTTCCTTGCCACTGCAACTTTAGTGAAATCATATCGGAGATCGTTATTTATTTCTGAAGAAGTGTGTTAAAATAGCACAGAATTGCTTGGATTGGGTTTGGAACACAAGGCACTCTCAATTCCACAGGCAGCAAGCAGTAGGTCTGTTTTAACTTGCATCAATTTCTGCTCTCGGCAGAGTCTGCGAGGCAGAAATGGAAAGCCAGCTACCTACTTCAGAAAGTCTATCCAGTTCTCACTAGAGACAAAACTATCTAAGGTCTAGCACCAATGATTCTGGGTGAAATTAGTGATAGGAAGTTATATAAAACAACTTTGTCAATGAAAACAATTTGATTAGTTTTAAAGTGTGTGGCAGGATTATGTCAAGAGCTCGTGTATCAATGTCTGGCTCCAACTGAATAGTGAGACAGTCTTTCACAGAGTACTAAACTGTGTTTGTTATTTTCCAATGAAGAGGAGATTAAACTATTGTCGTGCCCTGTTTGATTGTCCTATGATAAAAAGTCTATGCATAACAATTCTTTTAGACATTTAAGATTTAACAATGAGGATCTTTTAAATGCCATTGCCTTGATAGTCAGAGAGAACTGTCCTTTATCCCTTATCCAAATGAGAGGTAAGCTGGTGCATTTGACTATATTTCAAAAACTCTTTTAACCTAGAGGACCTCTTGACTCTGGTTCCAATCAAAGTCTAAAAACATTTCCTGAACATTTTACACAGCCATTCACAGAAATAGGCTACTGTAGTAAGCC
This sequence comes from Pleurodeles waltl, assembly GCF_031143425.1. Classification (NCBI taxonomy): domain Eukaryota; kingdom Metazoa; phylum Chordata; class Amphibia; order Caudata; family Salamandridae; genus Pleurodeles; species Pleurodeles waltl. Next base: position 945,925,790 of record NC_090440.1, read on the forward strand.
GGTATTTTAGGACCTATCTATTCCAACCTACACAGTCTAACCCACCAAAGCTACCCATTTGCCAATGGGCACATCCTTTGACTGTGAGCATCGGGAATTGGACATGAGCCTGTTAAAAAGTACTCAATCGCACAAAAGATATAGGTAACTAGAATGATTTAATGTAGAGTAAAGTTGCATGCAATCAACAAAGTTAGCAGCCTAAATCAACAACCATCCCTAGAACATTCATGACATGTTGTACCCGCATTCTACCTTGGTTACTCTTGTCATGGCAGTCAAAATTCCAGGTTCTTTTGGAGCCAAGTACCTAACACATTTCCTCCCCTACAATGTATCAACAAAATTGGTATACTTTAGAATAACTATGGAAAAGAATACAAAAGCAAACAAAAATAAAAAAAATAGCCTCACAATAAAATGCATTTTAAATTCCAAAGAACAAAAGTTCTAATGTATCCTCCTAAGCAATGATGTGGTTTAGTTCTTACAGTAGATTGTTTGAACATAGTCCATTTTCCAAACAGGAGGTCTACTTTCCCCTTCTGATCTCAAGGATCTGTCCATCCTAACTGATGGCTTTACTTTGTCAAGTTCTCTGCAAGATCTTCTTAAGTGAACTTGTTTGGACAATCTTTCTTTATTCCACCACTTTCCTCCTTCAAGTTAAACAACTCTGCCTTTGACATTAGTAATACCCATTGGTGCAGAAAACTTGGAATGACCTTTAGAGATTGGACCAGGCATCCTCAACTTGACCCAGTCCCCAGCTTTGAAAATCGACTCACATCTTCCTTTAATTCTCTCATCACTCACATACTTCTTTAGTGCTTTCTCACAATTCTGTTTAACTTGCTCTAGTTTGTCCACTGACACTTTCAAGTCACCCATTCATGGCCTAACTAATTTGTGGTCACCATCCTGCTTCTCGTTGGTGGTAGCATTAGGAATGTTGTATAAAGCCCACAATAATTTCTTGAGTTCTTTTTCCCAATCCAACCCATTTGCCACTGACGACTGCATGTTATCCTTTATTTCCCTGTTGCATCAATTAACCAGACCATTGCTGTGGGGATGATATAAGGGAGAGGTGATATGTTTCACACTTCACTCTGACAAAAAATCTTTGAAATTTCCTTGATACAAATTGTAGTCCATTGTCCATGAATAATTCAGTAGGGGCACCCTCTCTCAAGAAAAGAGTTTGTAAAAAGTAATTTAGTTCATCAGTGTTGGCTGAGTTCATAAAGGGAACCTCCTCACATCTAGTCCCATAGTCTACCAGCACACAGTCATATCTGTTTCTCTCATCTAACATACATGGGTCCTATGATATCTAATCCCAATTTGGACCAAGGTTTGTCCGGCACCGGTACAGCCTCAACAGGGTTGGGAAAAGTAATTTGTTTTTTATCACTGACTGCACAGAATATGGATTTTCTTGGATAGTGCTCCACACAACGTACCAAACCAGGACACCAAAATACTTCACTGATCCCCCTTTTGATAGCTCTCATTCCTACATGCCCTTCATGTTCCAATGTCAACACTTTATTTTGCATAACCTGTGGCACCACAAGCAAATGCATTCTTTTTATTACTCCATCACTCATGCTCATAGACATTTTAAATGCAACCACATCCTCACCCACATTTTTGTCTCACCATCCTTTAGTAAGCATGTCTGGCACCTGGGGGGGCGTGGCTGATCGGGCCAACATGGCGGACGCTTAGTCTCAGAGCTCCATCGAGGCCTTAATTAATCCTGCAACAATCGGCATACTCCCGGGGGCCGGGGGTGCGATCTTGAGGCCGAGGATCTAGGCTTCCCGCCGGGATTGTCAGATCGTGACGAGGAGAGGCAAGGACGGAACCAGGCGCCCGAGACTAGGCCGGACCCGAGTTACGCTACGCAAGTAGCGTCGAGCAGAGGTGAGGAGAGCCGGGTGCCAGAGAGTGACTCCGGGCGTGGCTGGGGCTGCGTGCTGCCTGCTGCCGTGGGGACGTGGAGCTCCCCCGGTTACCCCTTGGGAGTGACGGCCCGACTGCCGGGACCGCCGGAAAGAGACCTGCCGGGAAGGCCCGGCGGGGTCTAATCAGAGGGCCGCAGGAAGAGGAGGCGCGCTGGAGAGCACCGCGAACGGACTCCGACGCGGCCCCGGCGCGAGAGGGCTTCGGTGGCTTGGCCTGCCGGACTATGAGGGCCCGCCCCACCGAATCTGGGGCCGGCCGGTGGTGGTCCTGACCAGCGGAGGTGGCAGGACCGCTTCCCTGCCCGACGGAGGGACACAGCTTGAGCTTACCTGAAGCGGTAGACAGCATCCTGGAGGAAAATCTACACCACCTCGACACCGGAACGGGGGATCGCTCCAGCTCTCAAGTGCACTAAGGTAACAAGCAGGACGAACTGGGCCAGGGCGACCTTGGGAGCACCAGATTGCGGGACTCGGATGGGACATACAACATGTAGTACAGTGTTGGTCGCTGGACGATCTTGGACCAGAGTGGTGACACGGATGCTCCGTTTGGTGCCGGACAAACTGGGGGCCCACGGATGCTAGAAGGGACAAGTCCACGAGGGTAACTGTAGTGTATCTAGCTGTCAGTGACTAATGTAGAGAATACCTGCAACCTACAACCTTATATGGGTCCTACCTGCTGAGTACACCAACTGGAACTAATCTTGCGCAACCTAGCACAAAGCGAACATTCTCTTTGGATCCTAGTGCTCCCCTGGATCCCCCCTCCTATTAAAGAAAGCACCCAGCCCCGATCAAAGGTGATTCTGTGGCTGCAGACTTGACAAACTGGGCTTGACGGGAGAACGAATGCACCAATACCCCGTCGGTGAGTAGCTCACCGCCCTGTTCGACACTTAGCTCACAGTAACACCAGCCCCGAATGTCTTCCAAGGGTAAAACCAGAAGCAAAGCACTGCATCGTAACCCTATAAGTACACATCAGAAAGAGACCATGGGAGATTTCACGCAACCAACAGTTCAGGCAACCCTCGAGAAGATCCTAGGGGCCATTGAAGACACAAAAATCACCCTACGACAGGACATCAACCAAGTGGCAGTAGAGCTGGGGTTACTGAGGGCAGACCATAACAAGTTGGCAGACAGAGTCAAAGCAACAGAAGCAACAATATCAGAACTCACTCCAAAGCACGAAAGCCTCACAGCTTTAGTCCTGCATCTGACAGACCGTGTACACCGCCTAGAATGACGCGTGGAAGATGCAGAAGGTATGAATCTCAGGAACAACATCTGGGTGGTGGGCCTCCCGGAGGGCGCGGAGGGTTCCGACATGATAGAATTCCTTGAAGGTTGGCCACGCACAGTCGTGGCACCAGACCACCTTACGGCCTTTTTCTCCCTGGAGAGAGCACACCGAGTCCCCTCGAGACCTCTGGCACAGGGGAGACCACCACGAGTGGTGGTAGCGAAGTTAATGAATTATAGAGACAGGGACTGTCTGCTCAGGAGAGCCAGGGAGGCCAGACCCTTTGAGGTGGAAAATGGTGTGGTGACGCTATTCCCCGATTTCACCTTGGAAGTCCAACTGAAACGTGCTTCATTCTTGAACGTGAAGAAAGCCCTCCGCAAAGCAGGAATCCAATACTCGCTCCTCTTTCCGGCCAAATTACGAGTGATCCTAGATGGCAAAACTGTGTTCCTACAATCGCCAGAAGAAGCATGGGAATGGTTGTAATCGAAGGGCCTAGCGGCAGACCGGCATGGCCAGAATGGACGGGCCGTCCGCACGAACCACAGAGGAAGGAAGAGACAGCGCAACAGAGACCGGCCGCCCACGGGGCCAACCAGGGCCCAAAGAGAGTTAGCAAAAAAGGAGGCCCTAGACGCGCCGGTTCTCCGTGTGCGGGAGCGCGCCCTCGCTGGACAATAGTGCAAAAGACTCGGACGGAGCGTCTGTCTCTTCAGAGGGGGGCTCCAGCTATGCCAGAGATGCCCCTAGAGTGACTCCCCAAACGTCGGATAAACTGGCCTAGGTATCCTCCCGGCCGACCCCGGAGGAGAAAGATGTATTGTTGAAGAGGCCTCGACGACCTCGCAGCCACCCCCTCAACCGGTTTCTCGGCCATTCAATTGGAATGGCGAGAACTCAAACTGACTTGTTATTACTGCACTGTTGCAATGTTTGCTGGGAAACCCGTAGTTTGAGAGGTGCCCCGGGGTTTGGACGTTGGGTTTTACAACTAAGTTTTTTGATGGTGACACTGGGGTTACGATTTACCCACATTAAGCTTAACGAGATGGGTGAGGAACTGAGACACTAAAGGGAAGGGGAGAATCAGACGGCTTACCACACCCCGAAATGGCCAACTATTCATTCCTGACTTGGAACGTTAGGGGACTGGGTTCACCCTCTAAGAGGCATTGTGTGCTCACATATTTGAAACGGAGGGGGGTGCATATCGGCCTATTACAAGAAACCCATCTTACTGCTACTGAAATAGACAAACTGAGGCGCAGATGGAGGGGTCAGGTCTTCACTACCAAATATTCAGCCTATGCCAGGGGAGCACTGGTGTGGATAAGGGCGGGGGTTCCTTTTGAGGTTAAGTCTATCAATATTGACCAAGAGGGCAGATTTGTGATAGTGGGGGGCCTCCTCCAGGGAGTCCCAACCACCCTATGTAGTATATACGCCCCTAATCAGGACCAAATCCCCTTTTTACAGCAACTTTCTGGTCATCTCACACGTAGGATTAGCGAGGAGTTATTCATCGGAGGAAACTTTAATAGTGTAGTGGACGTGGACATGGACCGTTCCACCCCGCCACTTAAGGGGGCGATAACACATAAAATAGCCAACTATTCCCGAGAATGGATGCTGCGTTGGGGACTGACAGATGCCTGGCGAGCCCAACATCCAGCAGACAGGGACTATTCATACTACTCTAGCCTGCACTGACTACACACTAGGATAGACAGGATCCTATGCTCTGCACATGCCGCACAAAATGTAACTCACACGGAATACTTAGAGCGTACCCTGTCCGATCATAACCCTTTATTACTCGTATGGAAGGCAACTGAGGACAGGCCCCCATCCCGGTATGGAGACTACGACCAGCTACCCTGGTGGACCAAGCATACCGAGAGTCACTCTGCTCCCATCTCACAGAACATGTCACTCTTAACACTAGTTCAGCGTCATCTAGGGGCATAGAATGGGAAACCCTTAAGGTGGCAGTGAGAGGCCATTGCATGAGTCAGACGGCTGGAATCCAACGCACACTAGAAAGGGAACTGGTTGAGTTAGAAAAGACCATCCATGAACAAGAAAGGAACGGTAATGGTACAGGAACAGGAGGTGACAGATTAAAGGAGGCAAGGTCTTCGCATTCCCGAATTGAGGAACAGTTGAGATTACATAGCGCGCAAAGATATTGGGCCTCAGTGCAAGCAGAAGAGGGTAGATCTGGGAAAATGCTGGCTTGGCTGGTGAGACCGGAAGGCGAGGGTGCGCCTATAGTAAATGTGTGTGACGTGCAAAGGAAGCAGCACCATACACCTAAAGAAGTTAATGGGGCCTTCCTAGAGTACTATACTTTTCTATACAGGCAACCAGACACGATTGAGTTAGAGCAGGTCCAGGCATATATACACCCACTACCATCATCCACACTGACGGATAGCGACAGGGATGTCCTGGGGGGCCCGGTGTCGCTGGAAGAGGTGCAGGAAGCCATATCGCAATTAGCGGCCGGGAAAACCCCAGGTACCGATGGTCTACCGATAGACTTCTACAAAAAGTACTTGACACTGCTAGCTCCCAGACTAGTAGAAATATTCACAGAGGCATTTCAACAGGGTATGCTCCCCGGCTCAATGAGGGAGGCCCTGGTAGTCCCCCTGCCCAAGCAAGACATAGGTGAGCTCTCAGTGACCGACTTCCGCCCATTGTCAATGCTAAACTGTGACTTTAAAATTCTCAGTAAACTTATGGCCAATGGGATCCTTCATCATATCCCTAATTTGATACACCAAGATCAAAATGGGTTTATCCCAGCACGGAACACATCCTTGAATCTGAGACACCTGTTCTCCATCTTACACATGCCACACACTGAGAAACCCCCAGGGGCAACCCTCCTGGCAATAGACTTCGAGAAGGCATTTGACTCCCTAAGATGGGACTTTCTGCGGACAGTGATGCTCCGAATGGGGCTAGAAGCAAACTGGGTATGCTGGGTGGATCTATTATATGCATCCCCCGTAGCAAGAGTGAAGACCGGAAAGTCGGTCTCGGAGGCATACCCAGTCTACAGGGGCACCAGACAAGGATGTCCTTTGTCCCCACTATTATTTGCCCTGGCTACTGAGCCTCTGGCCGCCCAGATCCGTTCCACCGGATGGGGCAGAGGGATAGTGCTGGGACAGACTGAAAATATCATCTCGCTCTACGCAGATGATGTCCTAATATATTTGAGGGATGGTGAGACAGGTCTACCCTGGGCATTGGAGGCGTTGGACAATTTCGGAACCCTTTCGGGGCTCCGATTAAATAGAAGTAAGACATTTGTCTTCCTATTGGACGCGGGCGGAGCACGCCCATCGACATGCCCTGTGGATGTCGTGTGGGCTCCACACACCTTTAAATATCTGGGCATTCAGGTGTTCCATGACCTAAGAGACTTACGCGAGGGTAATATAGGTAAGGCACTCCGAGCGCTCTGCTCGTCGGTGGGTTTTTGGAGATCCCTAAAACTGACCATCTGTGGTGGGGTGAGGCTCCAGCCCTTCTCCTGCAGCCTCGGACAAATGCCCACTGGGGCTGCTGCTGCTGACACTAGTGGTGGTTGCGGGGTGCAGGTGGCGGTGCAGATGGCAGTGCTTGCGGTGGTGCTAGCGGCGGGGCTGCTGGCCGTGCTGGCCGCTGTACAAGTGGCGGTACAGGCGGTTGTGCTGGTAGCCACCAGGCCTTCACCTGCAGCCTCGGATGGCTGAAGTGCCTTGCCTGTTTTTTTGTGCCCCTTCCTCACCGTGGCAGATGGTGGTGTTACCTTGGGTCTGGCAGCTGGAGTATTTGCAGCGGCCTTGCTGGGTGGTTGTGGCTCCTTCCCCTTGCAGGATGCTGTCCCCTTCTTCCCCTTGCCAGGTGGCGGAATGGATTTTGCCTTGGCAGGGGTTGGTGGCACACTGGCTGGGCGGACGGGTGCCCCTTTTGATCCTCTGACAGCTGCATGAACCACAGAGGACGTGGACTTGGTGGCTGAGGTGCTGGGGTTTGGCCACCCTGGCCCGAGGGGAAGGATTGGGGGGAGGGATAGGGAAGAGGTCAATGTTTGCCAGGAAAATCTTCTTAGGGACACTGGGGCGGAAAGAGGGAGAAGGTCTGGGAGTGAAGGAAGAGGGAATGGTTGTAGGAGGTGTCTGTCTGCTGAATTTAGGTGCAGTTGCATTGGCTGGTATCTGTTGTGAGGTGGATAGCTGTTGGGTGGGTGGGTGCTTGCATTTGTGTACTTTGGAAGGAGGGGTCACAGACACACTGGGAGAGGACGTGTGCATGGATGTGGGGGTGGTGACTGCCAGTGAGGGGTGTGTAGTGATGGGCTTGCTGGTGATGGAAGTAGTGGATGAGGATGTAGTGCATGCAGGTGTGAGTGGAGATGCTACTGGGAGGGAGGTGGACAAGGAGGAGGAAGGGGACACAGTGGAGGCAGTGGATGTGGGTGTGTCTGCATGGGGATGGTGCTTGTGTGAGTGCATGTGAGATGACGTGTGGTGCTTGTGTTTGCTTGAGCCTCTTCTGTGTGCTGATTTGAGTGAAAGCTGGTCTGCAGGTGTGCTTGGGATAGGCTGGGGTTGAGGGGATTGGGACTGGGTAGAGGAAGTTGGAAGGGAGAGGCTGGAGACAGGGACAATGGCTGCCATCAGTGCGGAGGCAGAGCCTGAAATGCTCTCTGTTGGGCCGCCATGCCAGATTGAATGCCCTCCAGGTATGCATTTGTTTGTTGCAAATGCCTCTCGACACCCTGGATGGCATTCAGAATGGTTGACTGCCCAAAAGTGAGGGATCTCAGGCGGTCAATAGCCTCCTCACTGAGGGAAGCAGGGCTGACTGGGGAAGGGCCTGAGGTGCCTGGGGCGAAGGAGATGCCCACCCTCCTGTGTGAGCAGGCACAGGAAACACGCTGAGGGGCTGCTGGGAAGGCGGAGCTGGTAGGGGGGTGGTGGCTGTACCTATTGTTGGGGTGGGCACAGAGGTGTCTGCCACCGCCAGGGAGCTTCCATCAGAGGAGGAGTCGCTGTCTGTGGTGTCCCCTCCTGTCCCCATCGTGGTGCTCCTCTCACCCTCCGTCCCACTTTTGCCCTCACCGTCGGTGGATTCGGCCTCCAGGCCCATGTGGGATGCAGCCCCCTCCGTCGCCGGTGCCTCTGCTCCTCTGCCAGATTATGCTAATGCACACAAGGACAGGGTGACTAAACAAAAAGGGGGGGAGAGACAGAGGATACACTTGGTCAATGCCAGCAACAACACTACCGTTGGCATACACAACTCAAAGAGAACAACCCTATGCGCTATTCCATGCACTGCCAGTTACAATGCCAGTCACCAGCCCATGGGGTACAATGCCTAACGCCATAAGCTGCACACCTGAAACAAACAGGGCCCTGACCAGTAGTAGATGCCCACTAACACTATTGGGGTTGGAGTGCTTCAGAGCCTGCCCATCAAGGGACCTACCCGGCCATGTTTGCCCTGGCCTAGGGGCCCCCACAGTCCGCATCCCTAATCAGGTAAAAGCTTAAGGCACGCAAAGTACTGAATCAGAATTTGTACTCATCCCCTTGTGGCTGCTGTGATGCCCTCAAGCTGCCATCCAACTCTGGATAGGCCACTGCCAGGATGCAAAATATCAGGGGGGTCAGAGTACGATGGGCACCCCTTCCTCGTTGGGAGGCCAGCCCCAGCTGGGCCTCCGCTGTCTTCCTTGCCCGGCGACGCAGGTCCTCACACCATTTGCGGCAGTGGGTGCTCCGCCTGTCAAAGACCCCCGTGTCTGCGCCTTCTTGGCGATGGCACCCCAAATACCCTTTTTCTGATGGGTGCTGACCTGCAGGAAAAAGACAGCAGAAAAGGGAATTAGTTAACTGTCTGGACCCTCATACTCATGGCCCACCATATCACTCCCATCCCCTGACGCACATACATTGACGACCATACATGCAGCACTCTGTCCAAGACGCCTCAGCCCCCCCTACATGTGGCTTACATACACAGCACTCCATACATTCATGGCCCACGCATCATGCTCACAGTGTACTTACCTGTTTGTCTGGAGGACCGTAGAGTAACGTGTACTGAAGTAGGACCTCATCCACCAGTCTCTCCAACTCCTCCGCAGTGAAGGCAGGGGCCCTTTCCCCAGACACATGAGCCATTGTCGCTTCCAGACACAGGTCACAGCAGCACTTGTAGTGTAGGTCCTCTCCTGCTGAAGGTCAGGTAGCAAGTGAGTGAACATATAGAAAATGGCGGTCACGTTCGCGGCGGTGCGTACCATCACCACCGGCGTACATCGCCATTGGCTCCTGTAACCCATAGGGCGCAATGATAACCAATGCAAAGTTGCACGGCAGTCATCGACCGCCTACCGCAACAGAGCACAACGCCAGCAGAATTGCCTCATTTCCACTTGTCCCTCCTCACAGGTCAGGCAGCCGCCATTTCAGGGTGGCATTACCCATTGCACCTAACTTCGTCGCAGCAGACAATGGCACAGCAACTGACTGACTGTGTGGCTAATAGGTGAGCCCAAGGTCCCCACCCAGTATATGTTGGTGTCTGGGTATGGGGGTGTCCCTAAGGGTTAGTGTGTGTCTGACAGTTGTCCCTCGATATTTGCAGGTGATTCTGGTTACCCCAACCTCTCATGGCTATTGACCCCAGTGAGGAATGCCAGGACAAGGGTGGAGGAACGTTACAATGAGGCACATGGGCGAACAAGGAGGATAATTGAGAGGACCTTCGGCCTCCTGAACGCCAGGTTCCGGTGCCTCCATCTGACAGGTGGATCCCCGTACTACTCACTCAAGAAGGTGTGCCAGATCATCGTTGCATGTTGCATGTTGCACAACCTGGCCTTGAGACACCAGGTGCCTTTTCTGCAGGAGGATGAGCCTGGAGATGGTCTTGTGGCAGTGGTGGAGTATGTGGTCAGTGAGGAAGAGGAGGCAGAGGAAGAAGATGTGACAACAGAAGTAATATCATACTGCAGTACTTCCAGTGACACACAGGTAAGACACTGTAACTTCACTTTACTTTTCAGTTTTGTGTTGGACATTGTACATGGCAGCCCGATTTCCCTAGGTCTATAGCCACTTACTGTACCCTTTGGCATCTCTATTTTCAGATCTCTGTGGCCCACTCTGGCTCCTGGTATGTTTACTGCTGCCTGCGAAAGGTCATACCAATGCATATATGACTGTACATATGATTTGCAATGTTTTCAGAATGTTGTACAAATACATATTTCAATCATTTGACAGACTCAAGATTTGTATTTGTTCCAAGGGTGTTTATTTAAGTGCTCATACGTAGATGGGGGATGTGCAATGGGCTGGGGTGATGGTGGAGGAATGTCCAGTTAGAGTCCAGTCTCTTGGTATCACAGGTGCATTGTCCAATGTTGCATAGGAAGGAGAGTAATGTCAGTTCAAGTTGGACAGGGTGACAGAGTTCGACAGAAGCGTGACAATCAGGAGAGTCTTATTTCCTGGCAGGGGTCTTGGCAATGTTCTCTGGCTTCTGCCTGGATCACAGGAACTGTTTGCGGGGTGGTTCTCCTTCTGCAGGGGGTGGGGTGCTGGTGGACTGTTGGTCCTGTGGCGGGGCCTCCTGTCCACTAGCGCTAGCGGAGGTGGAGGGCTGTTCTTCGGTGTGGCTAGTGTCAGGGGCCCGTTGTTGTGCCACTGCCTCCCTCATGGTGTTGCCCATGTCAGCCAGCACACCTGCAATGGTGACCAGGATGGTGTAGATGTTTTTTAGGTCCTCCCTGATCTCCAGGTACTGTCCCTCCTGCGGCTGCTGGGTCTCCTGCAACTTGTACAGTATATGGCCCATGGTCTCCTGGGAATGTTGGTATTCTCCCAGGATGTTAGTGAGTGCCTCCTGGAAGGTCGTACCCTGGGCCTGTCCTCCCCCTGTCGCACAGCAGTCCTCCCAGCTTCCATGTTGGACTGTGCCTCTGTCTCCTGAACCATGTGCCCACTGCCACTGACTCCAGGTCCCTGATCATCCTGTGTTTGTGGGGTTGCCTGAGGACCCTGCAGTAGTGGACACACTGCTGATTGACGTGTCCTGGGGACAGTGGCATGGGCCTGCTGGGTGGGTGCTGTGCTGGAGTTTCCTGAGGGGGGAGGGTCTGTGGCTGGTTGGGACTGCGGCAGGGTAACCGACTGTCCAGAGGTCCCTGAAAGGCCAGGTTGGTCATCGTGATCCAGGCATGCAGAGCTGCTGTCATCACTGTGGGCCTCCTCTGGGGGGGGGGGGAATGGATTTTGCTGGCAACTCCTCTCTGGTGACGTTGAGTTGGGATCGTGTGGGGATGAAAATGCAGCGTTATTGTATCTGCGTGTGCCATCTTTTGTATGGGTGTGTTTCCCTGTATGGTTGTGATTGCCCTGTCAGCTTTGCCTTGTGTGTGTGGTGATTTTGTGGGCTAGGTGATTCTCTCTAATGGGCATGCTGTGGTGATGGGTGTCCATGCAGGTCTGTGATGGGGGTCCATGGATTGGTTTTACATTCAGGGCTTGGTTTTGGGATGGGTGGGTTGTGATAGTGGGGTATATGTGAGGTGGTGGAGTGATGAGGTTGAGGGTAGGGGTAGGAGTTTGTGATGGCACGCAGGTAGGGTGTGGGATATAGCAGTAAAGATATGACTTAACAGAGTCCAGTCCTCCTGCTACTCCTGCGAGGCCCTCAGGATGCATTATTGCCAAGATTTGCTCCTCCCATGTTGTTAGTTGTGGGGGAGGAGGTGGGGGTCCACCGCCAGTCCTCTGTACAGCTACCTGGTGTCTTGCAACCACGGAATGCACCTTCCCCCATAGGTCGTTCCACCTCTTCCTGATGTCATCCCTTGTTCTGGGGTGCTGTCCCACGGCATTGACCCTGTCCACAATTCTCTGCCATAGTTCCATTTTCCTAGCAATGGACGTCTGCTGCACCTGTGATCCGAATAGCTGTGGCTCTACCCGCATGATTTCCTCCAACATGACCCTTAGCTCCTCCTCTGAAAACCTGGGATGTCTTTGGGGTGCCATGGATGTGGTGTGAGTGATATGTGTGAGGATGTGTGGGGTGATGAGTTGTGATGTGTGCTGTGAGGTGCGTGGATGGTGTATGGGTGATGGTGTTCTGTGGATCAGATTGAGTGGGTGCTCCTGGCTTGTGTCTCTCTCTGCTGGCAATCTTTTTTTCCATTGAAAAGGTTGTGGGTAATGTGGGTCTGTGTCTTATAGTGGTCTGAGTGTGTGGGTGTGGTGTGTGTATGTGTGTCAGGTGTGTGTAGTTTGAATTGTCCAATGTGGAGGTGTTTTGTAAATGTGTGGGTATTTTAAGCGCGGCGGTGTGTACCACCAATGGTTTTCCGTGGTTGAAAGACCGCCGCAGTGATTTGTGGGTCCTAATACTGTGGGTGTATTCCTGTTGGCGTAACGGTGTGGGTTTCGGTACCTCCAATTTATCACTGACCTTTGGGCTGGCAAACTTGTTTGGGTGTCTGTATAGTGGCGGATTTCTCTGTGTGGGTCATAATACCCGTAGCAGTATATCGCTGCTCTCACTGTATCTTGTCGGCCATCAGCATGGCTGTAGGTGGCATTTACTGCCAGGGTTGTAATGAGGGTCTAAGTCTGTTAGCGTGAAAATGTACCTTGGGTGCATCAAAAATGACCCTGCACGGGCGAGTGAGCGTCAAAAAGGGCCTGCGATGCGTCGATATCACTCATGAGCGAGACCTTGCATCATTTCTTCCCTCTGCATGAGAGCGGTGCGTTGATTCAGTCAGCACTCTCAGGTCCGGGCAGGCCTTGCGTCATTTTTACAGGCCCAGCGGTGTTTGCGTTGGAAATCCAGCCGCACGATGATCAGAAAAACACACAGCGCAGATTGCTATCTCAGCAGCCTCGGTCAGCGATGCTGTGCGTTATTTCTCCAACCCTGGGCTTTGATCTTCGGGTCGCGTTTCAGGTGAGCGTCGATTTTCAGCAGCGAAGCCGGTGGCGTGTCGGTTTTCAGCCGCAGATCTGAGTCTTGTCGATGTTTTCCCCTCATGGCGGTCTGTCCGTGAATTTCTCAAACTTGGGCTGCCAGCTTCTCCTTTCAGGGTCCCAGGAACTGTATGGGCACCACTTGGCAGGATAGGAGTCTCTCCAGAGGCTCCAGGTGCTGGCAGAGAAAAGTCTTTGCTGTCCCTGAGACTTCAAACAACAGGAGGCAAACTCTAAATCAAGTCCTTGGAGATCTTCACAAGAAGGAAGGCAACACAAAGCCCAGTCTTTGTCCTCTAGCACAGGCAGAAGCAGCAACGGCAGGATAGCTCCACAAAGCACATTCACAGGCATGGCAGCTCTTCTTCCTCAGCTCTTCAGCTCTTTTCCAGGCAGAGGTTCCTCTTGGTTTCCAGAAGTGTTCTAAAGTCTGTAGTTTTGGGTGTTCTTCTTACACCCATTTTGCCCTTTGAAGTACGCCTACTTCAAAGCAAAGGCTCTCTTGATTGTGAAATTCTGCCTTGCCCAGGCCAGGCCCCAGACACACGCCAGGGGGTGGAGACTGCATTGTGTGAGGGCAGGCACAGCCCTTTCAGGTATGAGTGACTACTCCTTCCCTCCCTCTTAGCACAGATGGCTCATCAGTAAATGCACACTACACCCGAGCTCCATTTGTGTCACTGTCTAGTGAGAGGTGCAACCAGCCCAACTGTCAAACTGACCCAGATAGGGAATCCACAAACAGGCAGAATCACAGAAATGACTTAAGCAAGAAAATGCTCACTTTCTAAAAGTGGCACTTTCAAACACACAATCTTAAAATCAACTTTACTAAAAGATGTATTTTTAAATTGTGAGCTCAAGGACCCCAAACTCCAAATGTCTATCTGCTCCCAAAGGGAATCTACACTTTAATCATATTTAAAGGTATCCCCCATGTTAACCTATGAGAGGGACAGGCCTTGCAACAGTGAAAAACAAATTTAGCAATATTTCACTGTCAGGACATATAAAACACATTACTATGGGGGTCATTCTGACCCTGGCGGCCAGTGACCGCCAGGGTCACCGACCACGGGAGCACCGCCAACAGGCTGGCGGTGCTCCCTCGATCATTCTGACCGCGGCGGTTCAGCCGCGGTCAGAAGCGGAAAGTCGGCGGTCTCCCGCCGACTTTCCGCAGCTCGGGGGAATCCTCCATGAACAGGATGGCGGTAGGGGGTGCCGCGGGGCCCCCGTAAGAGGGCCCCGCAAAGTATTTCAGTGTCTGCTATGCAGACACTGAAATACGCGACGGGTGCCACTGCACCCGTCGCACCTTCCCACTACGCCGGCTCAATTCTGAGCCGGCGTCCTCGTGGGAAGGTTGATTTGCCCTGGGCTAGCGGGCGGCCTTTTGGCGGCCGCCCGCCAGCCCAGGGCAAATCTCAGAATCACCGCAGCGGTCTTTCGACCGCGGTGCGGTGTTCTGACGGGGTTACTTTGGCGGGCGGCCTCCGCCGCCCGCCAAAGTAAGAATGAGCCCCTATATGTCCTACCTAAACAATACACTGCACTCTGCCCTTGGGGCTACCAAGGGCCTACCTTAGGGGTGCCGTACATGTAATAAAGGGGAAGCTTTAGGCCTGGCAATTGGGTACACTTGCCAAGTCAAATTTACAGTTAAAAACTGCACACACAGACACTGCAGTGGCAGGTCTGAGACACGATTACAGAGTTACTTATGTGGGTGGCACAACCAGTGCTGCAGGCCCACTAGTAGCATTTGATTTACAGGCCCTGGGCACCTCTAGTGCACTTTACTAGGGACTTACTAGTAAACCAAATATGCCCATCATGGATGAACCAATTATATAAACAGTTTGTATAGGAGCACTTACACTTTAACACTGGATAGCAGTGGTAATTTGCCCAGAGTAACAAAAACAGCAAAAACAGATTTTCAGCACACATCAACAACCTGGGAAACAGGCAAAGATTTTGGGGAGACCACGCCAAGGATGCCAAGTCTAACTGTTCTGTAAATGCTTGACCTGATCCAACCACTCTTGAGTCTGCGTCCACTTCTTCTGACTCCAAGATTTAATTTCCTAAGTGTAGTTTATAGCTCCCCACCATTGCTCAAAAGAAATTAATATTGCTAGATTTTATTATCATATGGTCTTCTTTGTTGTGCGTCTCATGCTGTCATTTTGGTAGTCTTCCTAAAGTTAGGATATATTACCCACTAAATCACTGTTTTCTTTAAATCTAGTTGACAGTAATGGTTAGCCCTTTCATGAATCTTGTAGTTGGAGTTCGCATAGGTGGGAGTGGCACCTTCTGTATTCCCTGTTAGTGTGCTAGGCCTGCTGCTACTGCTACCCCTACCATCCTGTTAAGATGCCACCCTAGGAACAAACCCTGCAGTAAGAAGACTCCCTCGCTTCATCTATCCAGGTAAGAAAGGAACTATGAATTGAAGTGAACTTTTTTAGTTAGTAATTACCTCCTACTGAAGAATATGTTTGTGTGTACTTGGTTTTTGTAGGCAAAATAGGCAAGGGCAGTCATCCCGTATTGGTCAATATATAGTTGCAGAGGGCAATAGAGCAAGCGTATAAGTAAATGACATACACTTTTTTTAGCAGATAAAACACAGGCTACACTATAAGACAACAGTGCAAACTAAAACACCAAAATAAAGGTTTGAGGCAAAAATGAAGTAAAACATAGTATCCCCTTTAATTATTTTCCAACAGAAAACCCTTCCTCTCCAGCCACAACAGCCCCGCCCCTCTCCCCGAATGAATAATACCTCTGACACCAAATAGTACAACAAAAAGTCCAAAGTCTATCAAAAATCTCTCCCCACCTCTCTACCCACAGGTCCGTCCCACAAAACAAAACATTTTAAAAAAGGGGCTTAAAAGAGGGCACTGTCAATAGGGGTCCAAAGCTGGTCCAGACTCTGCTCGGTACTAGCGACGTAGCTCTCCATTCGGTCCATCCACTGCTGGATGTGGTTGAGCAATGCCCTATTGGAGTGGGAGGGTGTAGTAGCAGGTTTCCATTCAGGGACTCTGACTGCTGGCAGTAGTGCTGGTCATGTACTGGCTGGAATGCTGTTCTGCTGGGTCCTGGGTCGGAGGCAGTTGTTTCAGCCTTCCTCCTCCAAGATCACCAGCCGCCAATATTCAGCCTAGATGTTCCCCAGCCTTTGCTACCACAAACGGGCTGCTATCGCCTGTCTGGTTGGTGGTGGTTGTCAAGCATGAGTAACTATATTGAGAAAAAGAAGAATAAAAAAGACAAATTGTAAACAATGCTCTGAAAAAACACTTCCTCAAAAGATAGATAGTCAGTGGCACAGTAGCATTACATTTCTGGTCCCCTAGGGATGTTGCATTTGATGTGATTATGATTAGGGCCAATTTTATCTGCTTACCTACACATACCTCACATAAAAAGCACTGAGGCCCATATTTATACTTTTTTAGCGCCGCATTTGCGCCGCTTTTTAACGCAAAAAACTGCGCAAACTTACAAAATACTATTGTATTTTGAAAGTTTGCGCGGTTTTTGCATCAAAAAGTGGCGCAAATGCGGCGCTACAAAAGTATAAATATGGGCTTGAGTGTCTGGTAGAAAACAATTAAGGTAGAATAAGACCAGATTAAAAAAAAATCTGTGATTTCTTTTTTTAGTTAAAGGTTTTTCTAGTAAGAAAACAGATATATTTATTTGAAAAATAAAAATAAATTACCTCTCATTTATGATGAGTAAGGCATTATGCACAATGGAGTACAAATTGTTGTGCCAAATAATTGAAGCCATGCTAGCCAGCACTTCAAATACTTTGCAACTGTTTGCAGCTGGGACATCTGTAGCTGACAATTATCTATCTTTAATTCCAATTGCCCTGCTCCTCCCCAAATGCCTTTCACTTAGTTTCCACCCTGACTCCAAAGAGGTAGATGAATAAATAAGATTTGTCACACATGTCATGTATAAAATGCTGATATATTTCTCTTGTCTGAAGTAGGTAGACGGTGGGTAAAACAATCCACTGCGCTACAGGGAAAGGAATGGGCTACGTAGATTGTATTTGGCGTGTTCATCACAGAGTGTCCCCTACATCAAACTGGAAATCAAATTGGGCACTTACTAGTCCCACTTTACTCACTGGCCTCACCGACCATCACAAATTCTTTCTAACAAATTCATTTGTTGGGAAGTAAGGAAAGGATAGAAACTTGACTTACTCTACTGCAGAGTAAGGCAGATGGATTAGGCAGGTAGGTAGAGCTTTTGATATAGAGCAACAGAGGGGCATAACTGATCATCGATTCATGTGCCTAAGCTTTGGCTCATTCAGTCACTGTATAGCAAAATTCTAAAGGGAAAAATCTGAATAGGTGTAAAATAAATCTGTTCATGGGTGGCGAAATGCCATGAGCAGGGAGTGGGTTGATGAATGAAGATGGGATACATATCTGTCTCATTTAACAAATACAGTGAGTCAAGGGATTGAAACACAAATTAAAATATGCCCCACTTTTAACCATAGCCAGTGTTAACCATAAATGATAAAACACAAAAAGTAAAAAAAGTAGGTGAGACCTAAGCATGCCCCTCTACAGAAGAGCTTCTTTCTTCATTCATCCAAGCAATTATTCAATCATCCTTTCATTCTTCCTACTATATTCACCCATAGACACCATGATTTAAGCTCTACCTTCTCTAATTCAGTCTTTCACCCAAACTCACAATCCTCTATCTATCCATTCATAATCCAGTAACCGCCCTTTCTTTCAATCATCCTTTCACCCATCCATCTATTTATCCACTTCTCTCCCACGCATCCTTTTGTCCACCCACGCATCCTTTCCTTTCATCCTTTTCACCCATTCTTTCTTTTAACCTTCCACTCTTTCACGTTTCCATCAAGCCATAATTTTTAGCACACATTATGTGTGCTTTTGCTGATTTGCAGATAGAAGAAGCCATAAGTAACCCAACCACCACTATAGCTGTAATGTGGGGGGTTCACAGATCCAATTACAATGCCCTTGTTGCTAGTGAGTAATAGTAATTGTCAGTAAGCAAGCAATGTGACTTACCATCGCCCCTCCCTGCCGCCGGGTCTCCCCCTGCTCCATCTACTCCTGCAGTGGTGGAACTTAAGCAGGCTCCACTGGTTGCACTGGTCGGTGTGGCTAGAAAAAAATTGTATACAGTTTTTAGATGTCACGTACACCTCCCTTCTTAATTTGTTTAATCAAAGAAATGCAACCACAATTCATCTTTGCAGTCCGGTTAGCACTGCAGCATCAAAATTATCACTCTGGGCATTTTGTTTAATCAAAAGCTTTGCGTAAAGGAGGGGCAGAGGTATAGCCTATGATTGGTGATGTCTCAAAATCATTGAAGTGCAATGAAGACGCAAGGGTCAATGAAAGACAGAAAAAAAAAGATAATGCAGGGATAACAGGAATTAAACCAAACTTCGATAGGGGAGTTGGAAATAAGGGAGACAGTATAAATATAGTAAAGGAGGCAAAATGAAAAGTGATATAAAAGTGGGGAGAGGTAAAAGTTAGGGAAATAATATTAATATTAAATAATAGAATTTACTGGGATTAGCAGTGCCTTCCGCATTGGCGCTGGCGGTCGGCGCCTCCCCAGCTCTTGCCGGACCTGCCGGTGTAATGCCACTCTTTTTGCCCTTAGGTACTAATGCAAGAAATAAAGAAGATAACAAATTATATTAGTGGTACAGTTAATCTCCATAGAATGATTATATAACAGGCAAATGCAATAACATTGTACTTAATCAGACTGCCTATAGTACTGGTATGATCAACTATTGTTTAGCTGGCTATACTCCTAAAATCCCTGTTTAGAATTTCCTTAACAAAAACTATATTTGGAATGAATGCATTGCAATGAATGATCTTTCATTCTATTCTCATTTCTTAACCCCCCTCATGGACCAACTCGGTCTCCTTTTTTTGCAATGAATAGATGCGTACTCTTATCACTGTGAAATTGCTTAGGACTGTATGAGCTACATAAAGTCACAGAGAGCGCTAACTCACTGATATCACTAATTCACAAGGGAGACAGCAGGACAGAGGATTCTGAGTAGCAATGGCTTCTTAAATAATCAGCCAAAGCGAGTGCCTACAAGTGCGATGATGTAGGGCTGAACACCTGCCTAGCTCTAACTGGATCACATAATAATTTATATTCTTAACATAAAATAAACATAACTTAACTCTTAGTGCAAGCCAAATGCTATTCGTGAAAAAAAGTTAGCATTGTAGACAACAAACACAATAAAAATATAATACTAACGAAACCCCGGAATCATGAAGCCTGGCAGGTCAAGCAGGTCCTGCTCGCAATTGATTATATCCACTCAGTGATGCGTCAGCTGCTGGGTGATGCGCTGGACCTGAATGGCAGCCCTGACATACTGGCGCACCTTAGCACAATGAGGCTGATGCTCCTGCAGGGGTAACCACTCCCAGGCTGCCACCTGCTGCCAGCATGGAGGGGAGGTGGCGCTGCAGATAAAAAAATCAGTGCTGCCACCTCCTCCTTGATAAAGATGGGTGGAGGCTGCACCCCTTGACGGTGCCTCCACCCAGAAGGTATGCGGCTGCGGTTCCCCTGCTTTGCCATGGTGCTGGGTGGGGTGAAGAAGAGAAGAGAAGAAACAGGAGGAGAAGGAAGGAAGAAAGGAAGAAATAAGGGAAAATAAACAAAAATGCAAAAAGTCACAAAAACATAAAAGAATTAAAAAACATAAAAATAATCGGACACAAAATACACACTAATATCATACATAAATAATAGGGGTAGATTAAGTATAAGGGTGGAGAATTGAAAAGATTGATGTAAGATTAAAAACAGGCCCAGCACCATGTACAGAGTGGGAAAGAAGATGGCTGTGCCCATGCAAACCGAGTGGTGCTGTTTGTGCAGAATTTTGAACACAAGAACATACTTTGCATTGCATTTGACCTCAAATGCTACGCACACAGGTGCAAAGGACAACTCTGCCCTCTTGCAACAGAGTTTTGTCCACTTTACAGAGTTCCGTGTAGCACGATTCCACACACTCATTCCAGGCCTAATATTGACCCTCTCTGCTACTATTTGATGAGTCAAAATTGACACTAGTCAAAATCTGCTCTCTCTCTCTTGCAGTAATGCTAATCACAGGTGTGATCTTGAAATTTATTTTGCTGCCTGAACGCACAAAGAACTCTGCAGGAGGTGATTTTAAATGTAGGTTATGCTAAACACAGTACCCACCCTGAGGTCAGTGCCCACCCTTCAGGCCAGCATCTACTAGTGTGTAGTAGCTGATAACTAAAGAGGGATGTTCTCCACCAGAACTGGCTTTAGTGCTGGTTATACCCGAAGTAACAATCTTTTTTACCACCCCCTATTACCTCCTCCTTGAATTCACTTACTACCACCCAGCTAAAGTGCCCCTCCTCTCTCCATAGCCCATCTCTCAAACACATTTAATGTATTTTAGAGTGTTGGTTAAGGCTGGCTTAACTAATCCATTTAGCTATCCACATAAAATACAGATCTGTTCTTTGCAGCAGGCATATTAACCCTCTGTGATACTTAATGGCAAGACAAAACTTCCACTAGACAAAATCTGATCTCTCTCTAGCAGAAACATTATTCACAAGAGATATCTTCACATTTCTGTTGTGGCCTGAATGCTGAATGCACAAAGAACTCCACAGTAGGTGATTTTAAATGTAAGTTATGCTAAACACAGTGCACCCCAGAAGTCAGTGTCTCCCCTCCAGGTAAGTGTCCAGTAGTATGTGTGTGTATATTATATATATATATATATATATTCACTTAAAAAAAACAAATGTTAAAGTGATGTTATAGTTAGGCTCACATTTTAACTGTACCAAACCATTCAAGTTCATCAATTATAGTTAGAGTTATCTCAAGTAACAATAACTTGTGCCCTAATGTAACTATATCTCGCGCCCCCACTATGCATAGTATTTTCATCAAAAATGTTGCTGCAAATATTACATTTATGTTATCAATGATGTTATCAAAGATGTCATAAGTGCCATAATTTGTGGGGTAATTAGCAGTGTGTGGCAAGGGCACAAGTTGGTGGCAGCTGTAAAAGCTGCAGCCAAACCACAGCAAGCAGCTATGTCCAGGGGTGGGCACCCCGGGACATAACAGGAGCTGGGCCCAGGGCCATCTGTGGCTCCTCAAGGGAGTCGTGTGCCCCCCCCTCCAATGTGGCATAGCCCTGGGGAGGTGGTGGTCCTTGGGGGTCCACAACGGACCCCCTTTCTTTTTTTACTATTTGCCCCGTGAAGGTGGTGATCTCCGGGTCTGCAAGGGGCCACATGCCCCGCATAATATTTATACACAGCCCCAGGGAGGTGGTACTCCCCAGGGTAGTGGAAGAGAATGCGGTCCCTGCACCATATATAATAAAAGCAGTGGGAAGGTGGTGGTCCCAGGGGCAGTACGGGGTGTGTGGCCCCCGTATCATATATAATCAATGCCCTGGGGAAGTTGTGGTCCCCAGGGAAGCAGGGGGACATTTGGCACCCCGCACCATAAATAACCAAAGCCCCAGAGAGGTGGTCATTCCGAGGGCAGTGGGGGGGGCATGCACCCACTCTGCAGCATATATAATAGAAGCTCCAGGGAGGTAGTGGTCCCCGGGACAGTGGGGGGCCTGGGGCTCCTGCGCATGTAAGTTATAAGCCCCGGGGATGTGGCAGTCCCTCAGGCAGCGGGAGGGGGCCAAGCACAGCCCACTTTATGATCTAAATGCCCCTGGGACGAAACGTGGGATTCTGCACTCCTGCTGTAAATTTACAAAAATGCTTTTTAGCC
Source organism: Pleurodeles waltl (assembly GCF_031143425.1). Classification (NCBI taxonomy): domain Eukaryota; kingdom Metazoa; phylum Chordata; class Amphibia; order Caudata; family Salamandridae; genus Pleurodeles; species Pleurodeles waltl. Next base: position 945,947,929 of record NC_090440.1, read on the forward strand.
GCGGGTGGTCCCTCTGGGACCTCACCACCAGAGCTAAGGGGTCATGGTAACTCTACCCTAGCCCCTTTTCTTTATTTTTAACCTTTTTTGTGGGACTCAGCTGAAGCCGACTCCCAACATTGTTGACAACACTTCCATGTTGAAGTGTTGCCAGCCAATCAGATCTCAGCACGAGATCGGGAGGGGTCGCAAATCCTACGCATTCCTATATATACAAATTTAAATTTCCTTTACTTTCTCTAAAACTACTGAATGGATTTACACCAAATAAGTAAAAGGCCCTAATTGTGGACCAAGGGCTACCTTTCGGCAAAATTTAGTGTAATTCCATCCAGTGGTTTTGACACTATCACTGTTCAAAATCCATATGGAAAAATGAATGGGGAAATATGTTTTGAGACCCCCCCTTTTTTCTCAGCCCCCGCTTGATGGATCAACCTGAAACTTTGCAGACAGCAGCTGAAGTGCCGTTGTATTTTCTTGTAAAATTTCAATTAAGAATAAAGAAACATTGTCAAAGTTTTTAGCACAACAAAAAATGTTCTTCCCATAGAAACTGGGTCCTAACTTTAACTACCTAGTGGCAAACGTGACTAGGTAGTATGTATATATATATATATATATATATATATATATATATATATGTATGTATATATATATATTTATATATATATATATATATATATATATATATATATATATATATACACACACTGTGGGACACTCTGGTACAGAGTAATATTACACTGAGACCAATCAATACGGATTGAAAGGATATTTTCCATGTGGGCAATGCAGAGCATGTAAATTTAGCTGCACAAAAAAGAAGTATGCAACTATGGGTAGATACAAACACCCCATTAAACAATTTATAACATGCAGAACACAATATGTAATCTATGTGCTTGAGTGTCCATGTCCAATGCGCTATGTGGGGAGCACTGTATGTGCGGTAAAGAAATGAGTGCTAGAACATATGTGAACTATTGAGCATAAAGGTCATAGATATCCATTAGTGAGGCATTTGAAAGAATTTCACTATAATGACCGTATGAAAATGTTCTTCTATGGCATTGATCAAATCAATGTAAACCCCATGGGTTTAAATTGAGTTGCCCAATTGAGAAAGAGGGAGTCTGAATTAATTTTAGATCCCCAGACTCTTACACCCATCGGTCTTAATCAGGATGAAGAATTGAGGGCCATATTTATACTTTTTGACGCAAAACTGCGCTAACGCCAAAAAAATTGGTGTGCGTTAAAAAAAATGACGTACACCAGGCAGCGCCGGCGTAGGGGGAAAATGGAGTATGGGCGTCCACAAATGGTGCAAGTCAGGCTGAGGCAAAAAAATCGCCTCAACCCGATTTGCGCCATTTTTTTACGACACCCAACCCCCATTGAAATGACTCCTGTCTTAGCAAAGACAGGAGTCATGCCCCCTTGCCCAATGGCCATGCCCAGGGGACTTCTGTCCCCTGGGCATGGTCATTGGGCATAGTGGCATGTAGGGGGGCACAAATCAGGCCCCCCTATGCCACAAAAAAAAAAAAAAAAATACTTACCTGAACTTACCTTAATGTCCCTGGGGTGGGTCCCTCCATCCTTGGGTGTCCTCCTGGGGTGGGCAAGGGTGGCAGGGGGTGTCCCTGGGGGCAGGGGAGGGCACCTCTGGGCTCATTCTGAGCCCACAGGTCCCTTAACGCCTGCCCTGACCCAGGCGTTAAAATCCGGCGCTAAAGCGGGTTTTTTTAACCCGCCCACTCCCGGGCGTCATTTTTGCCTGGGAGTATAAATACGACGCATATGCATCGGAGTCATCTTTTAAGACGGGAACGCCTACCTTGCATATCATTAACGCAAGGAAGGTGTTCACGCAAAAAAATGACGCTAACTCCATGAACTTTGGCGCTAGACGCGTCTAACGCCAAAGTATAAATATGGAGTTAGTTTTGCGTCTAATTTGCGTTGAAAAAAACGACGCAAATTCGGCGCAAACGGAGTATAAATATGCCCCTGAGTGTATACCTATATATAGGAAGAACCTGGGTAAAACTAGAATGCTGGATCTTGATTTTATTATGTATTTGTTTTATTTTGTTGAGTATGTTATCTTCAGAGAGTAGAGTTTGTGTGAGATAGAGGTGCTTTTCACATGGAGGGGGCACATTGGAGCAATATAAGGAGCCATTCCAGTCACATGTGTTGGGTGCATGTATAGTTGTCTTTACGGTTGGGGGCTAGTAGTGAGTGAATTGTTTTTATTACTAGAAACATAATAGAGTGAAGAGCAAATGACAGAATTAGAATATGAGTATGGAGGATATGGTACAGAGCACGTCAATTCCTCTTGGGATTCTATGCGAGGTGTCCTCATTAAGAACTAGTTGGGGAGTATAGCGATTTGGTCCCATGAGAAGTTTAGTTGTTATGATACTGAAAGCATTTGTGTTTATAAATTGAGAATGGGAAATGATGAACGTTAAATAGATCAGTATGACTATGAAGGTAGGGGGACATCTGTGCCGGGTGATTATAGAACATGATTAAATGTGACAATATGGATAGCAGCATGTTAGAGATATGATCAAAGTGAATATCAGATGTGGTGATTTATAGTGCAATGTAAGAAATAAACATGGTAGAAATGAATTGAACAGAAGTAATATGCCATAGATCTGATCAGCAGGATATATTTGAGAAGATTGAAATTGCAAATTGATATGGTGAATCATGGGATATATCGGAGAAATGAATTGACCCATTCTTTGAATGAAGATATGTACTTGATGTCTTGAGACATACCAAGATGGCGCCCATTGCAATGTGTGTATAAGACAGGACTGATCAAACAAGTCCTTTCTCACTGTTTGGTACACCATAGAGCGTGCTTGTCTGGTATACATTCCACCCCTTATGGGACCATGATCTTTACGAGCGTGTGGAATAATATATATTTATATATCTGTGTTAGAAGTATCTATAAACATTTGCCAGATCAAAGGAACACAATTCAGCAGCAGACTTGGAATCAGTCTCTGGAATGTTTGCATTAGCTTGACTGGGGAAGTCATGAAGATCATTTCAAGCATACCCTGCACAACTCAAAGTAACAAACCAGTTGGGAGTGCCTGGATTGGGTAACATACATTTCAGCTCACCATGATGATGGAACCAATAATGGTACCGTGTTAGCAAGCAATAATATTCATTAGATTTCTTTTAAGTACCTCAGCTTTACCATATACCTTTTCCACAAACTCTTTAGCACTAATGTCCTTAAACTGTGTCCCTGTTCTCATAACATAGCAAACAGCATAAGTCAACACTAAGAGATCACTTTCAAACAAAAGGTGGAAAATGTATGATATATTTTGCCTAAAGCGGGGATGCTCAGAATATAATTCACTGAATCTTCATTTTAATGCAGGAATATGTACAGCACAGTCATCCTGTCCTGTGGGAAACAACATCAGAAAACATTGTGCTTCCAAACGCTTTTCCCACACACTTACTGTTTCTCCTTCTGATTGCTTCATTTGGTACAATTCTAAAGCATCACCTTTCATATGTCTGAAATGCATGGATGCTGTAATGTTCATGTATTTGTTCTGCTTCACCTAAATGAACCTTTTCAAACTGAGCAGAAGGAACTTATGTGGAACTTTATGTTCTAAGACAGGTAACATGTTCCTCTATGTCAATATCTTCTAAAATACATTTTCTCTGTTAAGATATTGTGAAGCTCTGTTAACCCTATCAATGCTGACAGGTTCCTGACAATTGCCTTTCTCTTTGGTAGGAACTCCATTTACCAGAACCATTTACTAGAACCACTAGTGATTCTTCATTATTTCAATCTACTCCTATTGTTTAAATAGTCTCCTTCATATTCAAAGGCCAGTACGCAACTTTACTTGTCAAACCTTTTGATAGCTCAGAATGTCGTATTTGTTATATTTTAAGTTTCTATTCTAACAATGGCTTGGAATGTTGGAACTGGTTGTATGAGAAAAGTTTTTGAAGGTAAGGAGGAATTGGAAAAACTTCCCAGATGTTATGAATTCTTCTAGCAAGCATTTTATTATCATCCAGTTTGTCAATATAGCATTTACAGACAAAATTGGTTATGCAGAAGTCAAACCTACCATCTGTGATAAAATAAGGAAGCAGTTTAAATCACTGTACTAGATCGCTGTGTTTCATTTTTTCCCAAATATCAATATTTTAGACTTTTGATTTGTAGTGAGTTCGCCTGCAACAAACAAACACCCTTTCTGGAATTTGTGCAGTTGTTCTTGCAAATGCATTAGTTTCATTTTTTTACAATACATAACCTTGTGCTACTTTCAGATTTTTCAGTGCTGTTCTCAACAATTATCCCTCTCTCTTCACTTGGCCTCTCAGGCCCAAGTATTGCATCTGCATATCATCTATTACAGAACTGACTTGCGAGTACTTTTTAGCTTCGAAAGCTGCTGAGCTCAACTTTTTACAAAATACAATCTTCTTACTAGATTGCACATTTCAGTGTGGTGCTCACAGACTGCATCTGTATGTGATAGAAAGAATTGTCACAGATCTGCTGTGAAAAGCAACCAAGGAATGTCCTCATAGGTTTGTAAGTTTCCTTACACAACAAGGGTCAAGGCGTAGGAGTAGTTTCACTTTTTTGTTTCACAGTTCTTTTGCTGTATTTGTTGAAGAACAGTCTAAGGCCCTCATTAGAACATTGGCAGTAAATCCCACCTACTGCCACAATAATGGCCTCCAAAAGACCGTCGCTCTGGCTACCTACCCTCCACCATATTATGACCGTAGCCGGAATTCCGCCAGAAGGCTTGTGGAATTCCGGCTACGGTCATGGCGGCGGTAAAGTGGCCCTGCTGCCGGCAGCAGCGCCACGCCAGAAGAACGCCGCCGACCGTATCATGACACATGATACGGCCTGGTGGTTTTCCACTGGTGGATGCTGCTCCTGGCAGCAGCACCGCGTCCCGTCTCCTGCCGGAGGACCCCCTGCAAGCAGGTAAGTCAGGTTCTCCAACAGGGGGGTGTTGTGTGTGCGTGTGGGGGTGATTGTTTTTGTATGCATGCATGTGGGTGTGAGGCGTGTGTGCATGAATGGGTGTGAGTGTACATGTATGTTGTGTCGTGTGAATGTGGGTGTGTTTTAATGTATGTTAATGTGTGTTGCGGTGTGTGTGTATGAATGAATGCATGCATGGGTGGATGTGGGTATGCATGTGTGTATAAGTGTGTATGTCTTCATGTGTATGTGTGTGTATGTCAGGGGATTCGGAAGGGGGATGGGGAGAATGGGGCACGGCTCTTGGGAGGGGGAGGGGGGTGATGGAGACCCCTATAAGTGCCAGGGAAGGAATGATAGTGCCTACATCCATGGATTTTGTGGCTGTAAGATTGCCACGAAAACCATGGCAGTAGGCGGGGTCATAATCCAGAGAGTGGGATTGTGACAGCCGTCAGGCTGGAGACCGAAGTCTCCAGCCCTGCAGCTGTTACCGCCCTGGTGGACGGAATGGTACATTGGCGGTTTGGCTTGAGCCAAACCGCCAATGTCATATTTTGGGGAAAGGTACCGCCAGCCTGTTGGCAGTACCTTTCTCCAAAATAATGCCGTCCACCAGGGTCATAATGAGGCCCTTTGTTTGCCAATAAGCTTTTGTTTTATGTTGCATACACTTTGACATTTCCTCTAAAAAATTGAATGTTTAGGACGTTGACATAATGTTTCATAAGTTTCTTCTTCTTCTTCTACATTTATAGGCACAAACTGTTCTGTTTCAATTGGTGTACATTCATTGATTTCATAACCATTACCATTTCTGTCAATTGCAAACACTAACGGAGTTTCTTGTAAATAGCTCTCCTCATTAAAAAAAATGCCTCAGTACGGGATGTGTGTTTCCCCTCTCCCTGGAAAATTCTTCAGAAGTTTGCTTTACTGACTTGAATCTTTTGATACCATTTTTTAGTGAATTTATCAGTTTATATAAATATTTCATTCTCTCCAAAATGAAAATAAATAACTTTCCTTTTAATACAGTATAAAAGCCTTGTCAACTAGACTCTTAATGACCCTTTTCTGGTTTTGCAAAGCGCTTTTGCTTTTTACTGTTTTCATGCTGCTCATAGTATTACATACTATACTTCTGTTGAAGTTCTTTAAATTTATTTTTCTTAAACCTATCTGTCTGGCCTCTTTTTTGTTGCATTATCATTTTTGAGGAACATTACAATGTTTTGTTCGATGTCAACACATTTTGCATCCTACTCACATCTGTAGAAGAAAGCTTACATAATGTTATTAATTTTTGAAAAATATTTGGTGGTCTTATTGGATTTGAATTTTCCCTTACCATCACTTTCTTTCTCTGCATCTGCTTCAGAGATCTCTGTTGTATTGTTGTTTTGTCTTCTTTCTTTTCTGTTGCTGTGTTGACATCTTGATCTGACTGGAAACCCTGTACAAACAATAAACAACACATCTTATGTATTTCTGCTTTTTAAAGAGTACTTCCTAAAAAATTGAAGGTAGGCTTTGTGGTACAATATTTCAGCATGTTATACATTCTCAATGGTACAGTTTCAACACACACTGACCTATCTCATACTACCCTGTAACAGCCGCCTCTCTAAGGCACAACTCAATAAACACCAACTGTTTAGTGTAAAAGGCCTTTGATAGCTAGTACCTCCTGTATTGCTTGGCTTTATAAACACAAAGGTGTCTACTAATATATCTGACCAGAGTAAAGGGTGTGTCTAAAAGGCCTCAGACAAACATTAGCCTTTGTGCTACTATATGTACCAGAGAGGACCTCATGAGTAATAAGATTTAATATATAACCAAAGCTTAGTAATATAATTTTATAGAAAGTGATTACCTCATTTGCATCAGAACATTTCAACTGTGTAGTAACAGGTTTACAGAGGTTAGAGCTTCGGTGTGAAATGGTTTACTGAGTAGTCCACTTGTGCATAAAGATATCTACTGTGAGAGAACATGGTGTATGAATGATCGGATTGGCTGCCAACACTTCAACAAGGAAGTGTTTGCAGCTATCTTGGGTCTCTGCTGAAGCCGAGTCCTAGAATAACCCCTTCGCTGCCAGGTCTTTTCCCCCTCCTGTACCGAGCCTTTTTTTGGCTATTTAGGGCAGTTCGCGCTAAGGCCCTCATAACCTTTTGTTCACATAAGCTACCCACGCCAAATTTGCATCCTTTTTTTCCAACATCCTAGGGATTCTAGAGGTACCCAGACTTTGCAGGTTCCCCAGAAGGAGGCCAGGAAATTAGCCAAAATACAGTGAAAATTTCGTTTTTTTCAAAAAAATGGGAAAAAGGGGCTGCAGAAGAAGGCTTGTGGTTTTTCCCCTGAAAATGGCATCAACAAAGGGTTTGCGGTTCTAATATCACCAGCTTCCCAACTTTCAGGAACAGGCAGACTTGAATCAGAAAACCCAATTTTTCAACACAATTTTGGCATTTTACTGGGACATACCCCATTTTTGTGATTTTTTGTGATTTCTGCCTCCTTCCAGTCATTGACAGAAATGGGCATGAAACTAATGCTGGATCCCAGAAACCGAAACATTTCTGAAAAGTAGACACAATTCTGAATTCAGCAAGGGGTAATTTTTGTAGATCCTACAACGTTTTCCTACAGAAAATAACAACTGAAAAAAGAAATATTGAAATTGAGGTGAAAAAATCTGCAATTTTTCTCTACGTTTTAATCTGTAACTTTTTCCTGCAATGTCAGATTTTTGACAGCAATATACCGTTACGTCTGCTGGACTCTTCTGGTTGCAGGGATATATAGGGCTTGTAGGTTCATCAAGAACTCTAGGTCCCCAGAGCCAATAAATGACCTGCACCCTGCAGTGGGTTTTCATTCTATACCGGATATACAGCAATTCATTTGCTGAAATATAAAGAGTAAACAATAGCTATCAAGAAAACCTTTGTATTTCCAAAATGGGCACAAGATAAGGTGTTGAGGAGCAGTGGTTATTTGCACATCTCTGAATTCCAGGGGGCCCATACTAGCATGTGAATTACAGGGCATTTCTCAAATAGACGTCTTTTTTACACACTCTCTTATATTTGGAAGGAAAAAATGTAGAGAAAGACAAGGGGCAATAACACTTGTTTTGCTATTCTATGTTCCCCCAAGTCTCCCAATAAAAATTATACCTCACTTGTGTGGGTAGGCCTAGCGCCCGCGACAGGAAATGCCCCAAAACACAACGTGGACACATCCCATTTTTTGACAGAAAACAGAGGTGTTTTTTGCAAAGTGCCTACCTGTAGATTTTGGCCTCTAGCTCAGCCGGCACTTATGGAAACCTACCACACCTGTGCATTTTTGAAAACTAGAGACCTAGGGAAATCCAAGATTGGGTGACTTGTGGGGCTCTGACCAGGTTCTGTTACCCAGAATCCTTTGCAAACCTCAAAATTTGGCTAAAAAAACACATTTTCCTCACATTTCGGTGACAGAAAGTTCTGGAATCTGAGAGGAGCCACATATTTCCTTCCACCCAGCATTCCCCAATGTCTCCCGATAAAAATGATACCTCACTTGTGTGGGTAGGCCTAGCGCCCGCGACAGGAAATGCCCCAAAACACAACGTGGACACATCCCATATTTTGACAGAAAACAGAGGTGTTTTTTGCAAAGTGCCTCTAGCTCAGCCGGCACCTTGGGAAACCTACCAAACCTGTGCATTTTTTAAAACTAGAGACCTAGGGGAATCCAAGATGGGGTGACTTGTGGGGCTCTGACCAGGTTCTGTTACCCAGAACTCTTTGCAAACCTCAAAATTTGGCTAAAAAAACACAGTTTCCTCACATTTCGGTAACAGAAAGTTCTGGAATCTGAGAGGAGCCACAAATTTCCTTCCACCCAGCGTTCCCCCAAGTCTCCCGATAAAAATGGTACCTCACTTGTGTGGGAAGGCCTAGCGCCCACGAAAGGAAATGGCCCAAAACACAACGTGGACACATCCCATTTTTTTTACAGAAAACAGAGGTGTTTTTTGCAAAGTGCCTACCTGTAGATTTTGGCCTCTAGCTCAGCCGGCACCTTAGGAAACCTACCAAACCTGTGCATTTTTGAAAACTAGAGACCTAGGGGAATCCAAGATGGGGTGACTTGTGGGGCTCTGACCAGGTCCTGTTACCCAGAATTCTTTGCAAACCTCAAAATTTGGCTACAAAAACACATTTTCCTCAAATTTCGGTAACAGAAAGTTCTGGAATCTGAGAGGAGCCACAAATTTCCTTCCACCCAGCGTTCCCCCAAGTCTCCCGATAAAAATGGTACCTCACTTGTGTGGGAAGGCCTAGCGCCCACGAAAGGAAATGGCCCAAAACACAACGTGGACACATCCCATTTTTTTTACAGAAAACAGAGGTGTTTTTTGCAAAGTGCCTACCTGTAGATTTTGGCCCCTAGCTCAGCCGGCACCTTAGGAAACCTACCAAACCTGTGCATTTATGAAAACTAGAGACCTAGGGGAATCCAAGATGGGGTGACTTGTGGGGCTCTGACCAGGTTCTGTTACCCAGAATCCTTTGCAAACCTCAAGATTTGGCTACAAAAACACATTTTCCAAGGGGGGCAGCAAAGGCCTTAAAAATATGTGGTTCCCCTAGTTATACTGAAGTGTGCCTTTGAAATTGGGGGTGGTTCAAAGGGTTCTCCTTTGAACCACAGATGTCTCCCCTAAATTTCAGTCCTGTTTGTCATTGGGCTGTGGAGTGCAGATCTTAAACTTTAGTGTGACAATGATCTGGCTCCAAGAGGCCAAATATCAAAACCACTCCCTCCAATCTATCCAGCAAGGCCCTCAAATGGCAGAGGTCTGTCGTTCAAGTTGCCCAAGATTTATAGCTGTCGCTGGGGAATGCACAAATGTGTTTTCTCCAGCCTCGAGAGAAATGAAGCTAAATTAAAAAGGCATGCAAAAGCAGTTTTAGAACATAGAAATGCCCACTTTCTAGAAGTGGCATTTCCAAGACATTACTGACAAAGCTACCTTCACCATTGGAAAGGGTTTGTTAATGTGAATCCAATGAAAGTAAACATTCTGAGGCTGCTCTACTGCAAACCCCTATTGCTGCTAGGATTAATTGTAAAAGTTCCCACATATTAACCTATCGGCAAAGCAGCACTCACTGGTAGTGAAAACATACATGGATATTCTTCACTCCCTGGGCACATATGTCCTGGCGCACACACAAGCCTACGGGGGCAGACTGGATACAAGGTTTAAGATCACCACAAAGGTGCATATGCACCCATACAGGCCTGCTGTGACAGGCTCAATATATATATATATATATATATATATATATGAAAACATCACTGTGCAAGTGTGCACATACTGTCAAGCAGTTCCAGGCTCAGCACGTATATGAAAAAAACACCAATGTGCAATAGTGTACATATTGGCAAGCTGTGCCAGGCTCAGTATATTTATGAAAACACCATAGTGCAAATATGCACATGCTGGCAAGCTGTACCAGCCTTAGTATGTATGAAACCACAATTGTGCAAGTGGGCACATACTGGTAAGCTATGTCAGGCTCAGTTTATACATGAAAACACCCATGTGCAAGGGTGCCTAACCTGGCCAGCTGTGCCAGGCTCAGTATATAAAACCACCAAGGCTCAATTTACATGTGAGAACACTAATGTGCAAGGGTGCACATACTGGTAGGCGCCACTTTCTAACATATGTAGGAAGAGCGTGCACACTTTCACACTGTACTTACAAGGAGAAAGGATTCAGGGCCCTAATGCCATTTCAAGAGGATCAGCAAAGCCTCAGAGAAAATCCAACCTCCTAGGTAGTAAAACCCACTTGGGGGTTCTCTCCTAGGGCATGGGACACACTTGTGTACCTGACCTGAATACTGCCTACTACCTGCTCCCCCCTCTAGGGGGTGCCCTAGGGGTAGCAAAGGCCTACTCAGGGTTGACCAAGGTGGGGGAGATGCCACCCTGAGCGCAGCCACACCTATGCCTCCACAGGCCTGATCTATTATGTCTAATACATGATGGTCAGGCCCTAGTGGGAGGCACACTCAGTGTAGCATCCCACTAGTGGCAAAGATGTACCTGCCCCGAGTATGTGGTGTACCTTTTTACAGGGCACTCCAAGGTACAGCACCTCAACCAATCACGTAAGCGCCCCTTCCCTGCATGGGTAGGAAGGGTGCGCACACTTTCCCACTGCAGTACAGTAGGAAAGTGCCTGGAGTCCTAAGGCCAGAAAAAAACAGGGAGGTAAAAAAAAGAACTTCCTGGGAAATTCCCTAAGAAGGGCCATGTCCAACATGACCACCTCGCAGCCTGAAGCCAGGCTGGTTTTAATCATTCCATTGATAAACCACCTGGCTTATGGCGATAAAGCCTTGACAATGGCCCACCACTGCGGTGGTACCCCCTCCAGCTCTAAGTCCCTGATCCCAGCAGGATCTTCTTTGCTGCTTTTGAAGCCCACCCTAGGGTGTGGCACTCCTGGCCCAGCCCCCAGCGCAACCTTAGGTCACTGGAATAGCACAGAGACAAGGGTGCGAACAGCTGCCAGCGTCCATAACCCAGCATCTCGCAACCCAAGGACCTCGGCCCGTGGTAGCCCCAGAAAGGGGGGCTTATGTCCCCAGACATCTTGCATCTTTCTCCCCCTTCCCTCCTGACCAGGCCAGGGATGGCTTCCTGTACCTGGCCCTACAGCCAAGGACATATTCCCTGGGGCTGGCCAGAGGTGAGTTCTTTTTTCCCCTGCTCCCCATCGTGGATGGGGTATCACCAGTATCCATAACTGATGGTTTACTAGTCTGGGTGTTCCCTCACGTCTCCCTGCTAGTAGGGGACCCCCAAAGTAGGGTTCCATCTGTCACTGTCCAGCTTCCCCACCTTGCGCTCCCTTTGGGGATCACAAGGCCCAAGGGCTGGGGGTTGGGCATTTTGGGCTTTTGTCCTCCCCAGGCTGCCACTTCACACTGAGAAGGAACATGAGGCCTCCTGGGCTTTTGCCTGACTCTGACCGTCCCACCTTGAGAGAGAACATGAGTTTTCCGGGATGCTGGCCTGTTCCCAACTTCCCTTTCCCTTTGAGAAGAAAGATGGGACCTCCTGGACTTTGGCCCGTCCCTGACTCGCCTCTCCCTATGAGAAGGAGTTTGAGACCCATTTACCACCCAACTCCACCGGGAGCTGCCCACACTGATTTGCATTTCCCCTACCCATGGTGGGCGGAAGTAAGAGATTCCTCCCAGTCAGGAGGAACGGTTTAGATCCTTCCCCAAACTTACTGATCAGAATGGCTTTCTTGACCGGGTAGCTCACTATGCCCTCCACTGCCGGTGTCAGGAGGGCACTGTTACAACACGCTCATCCTGCACTATTTGCAAACGTCTAGGTACCCTTAATTGATCCCAGGGCAAGCACATTTCTGTATAAATCTGGTGAACATTTCTATATTAGTCTAGTGAACATTTATGTTTTGTGTATTCTCTATATAATCTTCAGATTTTATGCATATTGTAACCCAGAAGGAGTGTACAATGTTTGTACTTCAATGTGTGTTTTTTCACTTGTGCTATCTATGACTCATCTCCTTGCACATTGCTTGCTCCCAGCACCTGAGAGAGAATAATGACTCATTCCCCCAGCTCCCCACGTCAAGCCATGTGAAAGGATTCCTATTTAAACCACACCCGTGATGCCTCTCATTGTTTGGCTTCAAGATCCTTACCTCTATGGTTCCAGCTCCCAATTGGTCTGCAGTCTTCTGACTCCGCTCCTGCTTCCTGGTTCTTGGCAGCCTTCCTTTGGACCAAGTGTAGGAAAGTACCCTCTTTCATGGCATGGTTACCCCCTTTTTCTGCCTGATGTCAGTGTGCTTGACTGTGTTCACTGGGATCCTACTAACCAGGGTATCAGTGATTATGCTCTCTCTCCCAAAACTCTGTATTTCACCCACAATTGTCATACTGGTACCCACCTATATGTCCCTAGTATATGGTTCCTAGGTACCCAGGGCATTGAGGTTCCAGGGGATCCCTATGGGCTGAAGCATATATTTTGCCATCCATACGGAGCCCATGCAAAGGCTTCTGCAGGACTGCCATTGTAGCCTTTGTGAAAAGGTGCAAGCATCCTTTCATCACCATTTTTCACTACACCAGGTCACTAATAAGTCACCCCTATGGCAGGCCTTCCAGCCCAGAGGGCTGGGCGCAAAGTACCTGTGTGTGAGGACACCCCTGCACTAGCCTAGGTGCCCCCATGAACTCCAGGGCCATTTTTCCAGACTTTGTGAGTGTGGGGATGCCATTTTACGCGTGTACTGAACATAGGTTACTACCTATGTCAAGCTACATAATGGTAACTCCAAACATAGGCATGTTTGGTATCAAACATGTTGGAATCATACCCCAAGGCTTTTGCACGCATTGGTTGTATAGTTCCAGGCACTCTGGGGGCTCTGTAAAGGACCCCCAGTATTGCCATTGCAGCCTTCTGAGGGTTTCCAGGCAGCCCATGCTGCTGCCACCTCCCTGACAGGTTTCTGCCCTCCTGTTGCTTGAAAAGCCCGAGCCCAGGAAGGTACAACAAAGGAGTTCCTTTGTGAGAGGGGGCTTACACCCTCTCCCTTTGGAAATAGATGTTACAGGCTTGGGAGGGGTAGCCTCCCCAAGCGACTGGAAATAATTTGAAGGCCACATTTGGTGCCCTCCTTGCATAAACCAGTCTACACTGATTCAAGGACCACCAGTCCCTGCCCTGGCATGAAACTGGACAAAGGAAAAGGGAGTAACAACTCCCCTGTCCATCACCTCCCCAGGGCTGGTGCTCAGAGCTCCTCCAGAGGGTCCCTGGGCTTTGCCATCTTGGATTCAAGGTTGGCAGGGAACTCTGGGAGCACCTGAGTGACCATTACTAGCAGGTGACTTCACAGCCGTCCCCTGATATGTGCTTACCTGGTTAGGTGACCAAACCCCTTTTCAGAGATATTTAGGGTCTCTCCTTTGGGTAGTTCCTCAGATTTGGATTGCACTACTCAAGCAGGAGTCCTCTGCATCTTCCACCTTGAATTCTGACCAAAGAAACTACATCTGGACTCTTCAGGACCCTACAAGTTGCAACAAAGAAGCAAGACACCTCCTGCAACATTGTATCTCGCTCCTTCCAGCAACTGCAACAATTTCCTGGTTGTGCATCCTCTGAGGACAGCCTGTCTTCAGCCTGCATCAGAAAGAAGAAGGAATCTCCCTTGAGATGATGGAGTTACTCCCCTGCTTCTGCAGGCACCAACTGCAATGACGACTGGCTGCATGGATCCCCTCTCCTGCTGAGGTGCCTGTATCCTGCATCACAGGTGTTGGACTGAAGTAGTCCCGACTGTCCTCTCTTCCAGCTGTCCAACTTTGGTGGAGGTAAGACTTTGCCTTCCCACACAAGACAGTACCCTCGTGCACAATGTCTTTTGAAGCTGCCAAGGCTTGTTGTCATCCTTTCTCCAAGACCTTCATGCATCTTGAAGGTCCGGCCCCCAGCACTCTATCCTGCGATGCACAGCTTCCTCAGTGGTTCCCCGGCGGTGTGGGAGCCTTTGTCGAAGCGCTGTGTTGGCCTCTTCTGCAACTTTCTTGCCCTTGACCTATGGGACTCGGGTGTGTTCTGCCTGGTCTTCTGCGGGCTCTCTGTGTTGCTGGTCCTCTGACTCCCCCTCCTGGTAGAATCCATCTGGTCCTTTCTGGTCCCCAACAGCACCATGTTCCGCTAACTGCGAGCTTTGCGTGTATCAGGGCTTGTTGGCGGACTCTGTCGATGCAAAACAACTGCAATCATCCATCCGGCATGGGACATCACTTGCATCCTCCAGGAACCTGACTTCATATTCTTGGGTGCAGGGCTGACTTCTTCTTCACCGGTGGTTCACCTTTTGCACCTTCATCCGGGTTAGCAGGGGCTCCTGCTCTTCCTAGACTCTTCTGTGCTTCTTGGACTTGGTCCCCTTCTTCCACAGGTCTTCTTGTCCAGGACTCCACTGTTGGTGTCTTGCAGTCTCTTCTGGGTTTTGGATAATTCTTCTTGTTTCTGTGTGTGTTCTGGGAAAGTTACTGTGATTTACTTCTGCTTCCTGGTCGCTGGGGTGGGTCGTGAAACTTATCTTTGGGCTTTTCTAGTACTCCCAGCTCCCCTCTACACACTACAATTGCCTAGGTGGTTGACCGACTTTCGCATTCCACTTTCTTAGTATATGGTTTGTGCTCTCCCTGGGCCCATTTCTAACTATTGTGATTTTCACTAATCGCACTGTTTTTTAACTGTTTTTATGCCTATTTCTGCATACTAGTGTATATCATTTGCGTATTACTTACCTCCTAAGGGAGTGTAGTCTCTATGGTATTTTTGGTATTTGGTCACCAAAATAAAGTACCTCTATTTTTGTAACACTGAGGGGGTCATTTTAACCCTGGCGGTCGTAGACCGCCAGGGCTAAAGTGGCGTCCGTACCGCCATCAGGCTGGCGGCAGGGAGACCTATATTTTGACCGCGGCGGTAGCGCCGCGGTCGCACCGCCGGGGAAGGCGGTTTCCCGCCGTTTTAGCCCCGGCGGTGATAATCCGCCAGGGCAGCGCTGCCCTGGGGATTATGACTCCCCTACCGCCAGCCTGTTCCTGGCGGTTTGCACTGCCAGGAAGAGGCTGGTGGTAAGGGGAGTCCTGGGGCCCCTGGGGGCCCCTGCACTGCCCATGCCACTGGCATGGGCCCCCTAACAGGGCCCTGTGCAGCTTTTCACTGTCTGCATAGCAGACAGTGAAAAGCGCGACAGGTGCTACTGCACCCGTCGCACGGCCGCAACACCGCCGGCTCCATTAGGAGCCGGCTCCTATGTTGCGGCTGCATCCCCGCTGGGCCGGCGGGCGTAAAGTAGGTTTGCGCCCGCCGGCCCAGGGGGGATGTTGTAATGGGGACCGCGGGAGTGCGGCCTCATTGGCGGCCGCACGCCCGCCAAGCTTGTAATGACCCTCTGAGTGTTTTCTTTCATGTGTGTAAGTACTAAGTGTGACTAAAGTGGTATTGCATGAGCTCTGCATGTCTCCGAGATAAGCATTGGCTGCTCATCCACAGCTTCCTCTAGAAAGTCTGGCTTCTAGACACTGACTAAACTACACTAATAAGGGATACCTGGACCTGGTATGAGGTTTAGGTACCACACCAAGCGAGCCTCTTACACCAAGTTATACTAATGCTGAATTCCTGCAAAAGAAAAAAAGAAAGAGAAAAGAAGCATGCTATAGTAAGAATATTACCACGCCCCAGGGATTTAAAGGTTAGTGATTATTAATGAGAAATCTGGGTGAAAGACTGGCTGGACTCCACGCACGTCTTTGTGTTTCACTAAAGAAAGGCTCAACAGAGATACAAACTTAAAAGGTTTGTTAGTATTGTTGGGGTAGTTCTAAAATTTAGTAAAGCAGCATGCTGAAAACTGCTAACAACACTGGGCATTGTTTCTTGCTGAAGGACTTTGCTCACCTAAAACTGATAGAAATCCAGAATGTTATCTTGTTTGAAACACTGTGACATTTATACTCCCAAGAGACATCGGTGCTAAAATAGGCTTTTAAGAATGTTTCTAAGTAATGATACTTAACCTGTTAAGGAACTTTGACTCCTTTTAGTATTCTGCATATCGTGGTATAGGAACATTAGGATATTGTGCAACAAGATCACTGTACAAGAAGTTTTATGTGACTTGAACACTGTTGCTTCATCTGCTGAAAGATTCGGAGCACATATTTATTGGTGTGTATTTTGTCAATGTTTAATCGTCTAAGCAATCGTCTAATGCTGAAGGTTAATATAATTTCTGTCTTTTGCCCAGGGTCCTTCACTCACAAAACAGAAACCATCCCACTAGCAAGCACTGCAGAATCGAGGCGTCTCAGGACCTGTTGTCTCATGCCCTCTCTTCCCAACTCCCTATTTCCTACCCCTCCCCCATCGGGACTCTTCACTTACTACTTGTAACCTCAGCAGTGAAGGTCTAGTCCACGGGGGTCTGAGTCTTTTTCTTCGTTCCTGCGGAAACCTGGATTTCAAGTAGGTGGTCCAGGCTTGTCAGCATCTCTCCCCAACTTCGGGAAGAACTGCTGTCAGTTACCCCCCTCAGACTTCCTCTGGGACCCGCTGCGCAGTTAAAGTCACCTCATAAGTTGCAATCCAGTTCTTGATGTCTCCCCAACAGGAACTTTGTATTAATTTCTTGGGAGTGAAACGTTTACTCTCACTGTCAGACGCAGCAGGTGTGTTGCCACCATTAATGCAGATGGACCCTATTTGTAGGGCCGATTCTCTGAGGCTAAGCTCATGGGCAATCTTTTTCTCTTCCATGGCTAGTCTCTTTTCAGCTACGGCCTGAGCGCTTTCCAAGATGACAAGGACCTGCTCTTTTTCTAGATTGGCAAGGGCTTGGGTGTGCTCCTTGGCATGTTTGGCAAGTTCTAACTTTTGTGTTCTTTCTTCCCTTCTGTCCTCAAGCTCTTCATAGGACATGCCGCTGCAGAACACACTGCTACTGGTGGCCAAGGAGATCCCCTGTCCCAAAGGACAAGTCTCTCTCTCTCTCTATCTCTCTCTCTATCTCTCAATTTCTCTTTTTCAATCTCTTTCTCCCAGTTACACACCCACTCAGAGCCTTACGCAGCCACTCAAAGACCCACTCAGACACTCATGCACCCACTCACAGACCCACTTAGATCTTTGTACACCCACTCACAGCCTCTATCAGACTCTCACGCACTCAGTCACAGATCCACTCAGACTCTGACACACCCAATCACAGACCCATTTAAACCCTCACACACCTACTCACAGACCCATACTGACACTGAAACACCCTCTCACAGACCAGGTAAAACACTGATGCACCCACTCATACCCAGACAGACACTCTCACAGCCAGTCTCATACCCAGATACAACTTCTCACACCTATTCTCACACCCAGAGAGACAGGTTGTGGCCAACTCCCACAGTGCATGGCCAAAGGCTGTGCGCAGTGTGGGGTTGGGTGGCCAAGAGCCATGCACACCACGGTTTTGGGTAGCTACAGGGAATGGCTACATGGCCTGGCCACAGGCCAGGCCCTGCGGCCAACACGTGTTGCCTATGGCCAAAGGCCGTGCGCAGTGTGGGGTTGAGTGATTAAAGGGGATCGCTGCAGGGCCAGGCCACACAGGCGCAGGCTCCAGTTGGGTTGGTATAGGGTTTGGCCACCAGGCCTGGCTACAGGCCAGGCCCTGCAGTAAACCACTGCCAAAGGCCATGAACGGTGATGGTTGGATTAATGTGTAGTAATGAAAATTAATTTATATTGAAAAAACCATGGCAGTTCATCTTCAGAATCTTGTCTGCAGACTAAGCTTTTTGTGATTTGATGTAAAACAGTTCAGTAGTTTTCGCGACATTAAGAGTAAAAAATTATTGTATATTTGGACAGTTGGGCGCAAGCCTCTTGTAAAAGTGCAAATTTAAAAATGAAGGCCTGTGATTGGACGAGATGCCATTTTTTAAAGTGAGCCGTCCTGGTCCCGCAAGTCTGACAAGTGTGAATGCTCTGGTTGACTGGCTGTTGAAATGTTAGAAATGAAATGGCGGCCATTACTGTTTACTGTAGTATGCACACTTGCTACTGTGGGAAGGAGTATTACTGGAGATAGTGTTGGTCAGAGTGTACTATTTATGCCAATCTGCTTTGTAAGAGTTGTTAGTAGAGTATAATCTCCTCCCACACCCTAGTATGCACCTTCGTTATCAGAGAGAGAGGTCTTAGAAGAAAGGTCAATCCCTGAACAGAGCATGCTATGCAGACCTGTCATCCAAGAGAGAGGTCTCAGCAGAGAAGCCAATCTGTCTTCACACACCCTACTATACTCACTCGTCATCTGAGATAAAGTTGTGATAGAAGAGATCAGTCCATGAACCTAGCTTAATATGCACACCTGTCATCTGAGAGAGAGGTCTGACAGGAGAGGGTAGCTCATATATCCATAAACCCATCCTAATAGGCATATCTGTCTCCTCAAAGGGATGTCTGAGCAGAGAGGCAAGTCTCTCTTCCCACATTCTACTATGCAGATCTGTCATCTGAGACAGAGGTACCAGAGGAGAGGCCAGTCTCTTTCCACACACCTTACTACACACCCACCTCACCCGAAGGTGAGGGTAGTCCATGTTAACTCCCTCCTATCACAGTTATAACCTGAGGGAGGGGTCTGACAGGAGAGGGCAGTCATGTACATACCCTAAAATAGACACCCTCCATCTGAGAGAAAGGTCTGACAGGAGAGGCCAGATCATGTGCACATTCTAATATGCACACCCATCATCTCAGAGAGAAGTCTGAGCAGAGAGAAGTCTGTCTTATCACACTCTAATAGGTACACCTGTTATCTGAGAGAGAAGTCTGGAATGAGAGGTCACTCCATGTACACACTCTACTACACAGACCCATCATCTGAGAAAGAGGTCCGAGAGGAAAGGGTAGTCCTCCTCAACTCACTACTAGGCACACCCATCATCTGAGAGAGATGTGTCAGTAGAGAGATCAGTTTTTAACCACACACCCTACTATGCACACCTGTCACCTGAGACGGAGGTCTCAGTGGTTAGGTCGGTCTCTCTTCACACAGCATACTATGCACACCTGTCAACTGAGAGAGAGCTCTCAGTGAAAAATGCAGTTCCTCAATACACACCACTACACACACCTGTTATATGAGAAAGAGGTCTGTGTGGAGAGGCCAGTCTCTCCCCAAATTGTACTACAAAGAGCTGTTACGTAAGAGATGGATCTCAGTGGAGAGGACACTCCATCCTACCCACTACTATGTCACTATAATTTTGTCTTGACTCTGCAAGACTCTGGCGAGAGTAGCCCACGAGGTTACTAGACCTGCCGCGAGGTGTTATGGAATCCCACAAGGGAGATCATATTGGGGAGGAGTAGAAAAAAAGGGCCAAGGCTCAACCAATAGTTAATTTTATTACATGGTTGAAAAAGTGTTGTGCTGTGATTGGTTTGCAGAACTAGAGATAGGTCACATTTTTGTGGTGATTTGGATGAGATGGAAGCCTGTTTGAGTTGTGCTCAACAGAAGTGACTGAATGTGGAAGAGAGCTGCATATAAGAAACTCATCTAAGTTTAGGTAATTAAAAATATATTTTCTGAACTTTGTTGAGAAGAGTTAGTAAGTGCACTACTGTTGGCAAAGTTATCTTTACTGAGTGAAAAGGTGTTTCTAGAAGTGTATATGTGTTAATATTTGTTCTGAGAGGTAGAGAGAGAATAGACTTTAGAGAGATATCACAAAGTATTGCATGTTGTGTTAAAAAATGAAATGTTCAATTTCTAAGTAGTTCTAAGAAAAAGAGGCAGTGTTTCTGAAATTACAAAATAAACAACCTGCAATCTGTTAATGTGAGGCGTAGTGGTTTTATGAACCTTAGAGTAAACACATTTTATCCCCATGAGATGTTTAAGTAGAGATATTGGTACGTGTAGAGTAACACACCATGGTCAATGTTGGAAAAAATGTGTAAAGAGGAATGTGTTACTTTACAAGCTGTTATACAAACATGTTTGAAGGCATGTTATAATTTAATTGTAGATTAAAAAATGCAGTATTTGAGGGTGTGGAATTTTTCAAGAGAAATGAACGTGAAGTTAGTGATACAGTACACAATATACAGAAACATGATTGTGGATGAAAAATGTAGAATTTCTCACAGAATATAGTGATGTATCACTGTTATCAATTATTGATTAGTGTGTAGCTCTGAAATACAGAAGTACATTATCACATATTATATGGTGGAGGAAAACAAAACTGTTTACTTTGGAAGAAAGAAGGAACAGTAATTGTGTGGAAAGTCATGAAAGAGTTATTTGCACAACTGATGTTTTTCTTACTGCCTATGGCGACATTTGTACCCTTAGAGAAGTTTATTCTGTGTTGCTCAACTTGTTTGTGATGACAAAATGATCTGCTTACTTAAAAAACAAAAAAGTGCTTTATATGAATAAAGAGGACTGTTATCTCCGTGAGTAGTCAGTGCCTGAGGAGAGGTAGAATCTGCCAGTTGAAAGACTGCAGGCAGATGAGGAACTGTCTAGTTTGGATGCATGAGCTAAGTTTGTCTTAGCTATCCTTTAAAAATGACTGCATGTACAATACGTCTACCTTATTGTAATTGATGTAACACAGTGGTTATTTCTACATCCACAGCTGAACTCCCTTTTGCAAATTTTATACAATTGTAATTTTGTTTAGACTCTTTTGTTATCTAGCCTGCCATAAAAAAGCTATTAAAAGGAAATATTGTTTGGCAGGCTGGGTGGCTGAAACAAAGGAAAAGAAGATCTATGTACATCAAAATCCAGTAGACAAATGAAGCAAAAAGGGAGGAAATGTTGGTGCCTGGTAATGAGAAGGAGGACAACAATGTTAAACATTGTTAAAGCTTGTAGTTTTGTTTGTTTGATGGTTATTGATGTATTTTGCTAATGCAGTTGTTGTTTGTAATGTTGTTACATTTATTTTTAATAAAATGTTTAAACTTACTACCAATTTCCTTTCTTAATAGCTTTTAAAGATTTCAATATTCTTAGTGTTGCAATGATGGCTTAAAGTGGCAGTTCCATCTTAAAGAACTGTAAATGTGCTGCTGCATGTATATGTATGTATATAGTACCATAGCGAGATCAGTGCTTCTTCATCCTTAGCGGACATGTCAGTCTCTCTCCATATTCTAGTCATTAATGCATGTCATCCAACACAAAACTGTGAGCATAGAGGTAATTTCCTCCCCACACCATGGTTATATATTTGTCGTTCAAAAGACATGTGTCAGTAGAGGGGGCCATCCTTCTCCACAACCTGCTACGCATACCCATCATACAACAAAAAGATTTAAGGATAGAACCAGTTCCTCCCCACACCCTACTACATGCATCCATCATCCGAGAGAAAGGTCTCAACAGAGAGGCAGGTCCTTCCCTATACCTTATTATGTACATCTGAGAGAGATCTCAGTAGACAGGTCAGATTCTCTCCACATCCTAATATTGGCACCCATAATTGAGAGAGGCATCTGAGTGGAATGGTCAGTCTCTCCCCTTACAGTACTTTGCTATCTATCAAGGAAGATAGAGATCTCAGTGGAGAGCAAAATCGCTGAGTACACCCTACTACATAGCTGTGTCGTCTGAGACAGAAGTCTTAGCCGACAGGCCAGTTTTCCTCCCACAGCCTACTTACTGTGTACACCTGTCATCAGAGACAAAGCTCTCAGAGGAGAGGCCAGTCCCTCACCAAATTCTAATATGCACAGTTGTCATCCAAGAGAGGGCTGTTAGCAGGAATTGCAGTCCTTTCCTACAGCCTACTATGGAACCTGTCATGCAACAGAGAGATGTCAGTGGAGATGCCTATCCCTCTCCACACTTTTCCGTGCACACCCATCATCTAAGAGAGAGGTCTCAGCAAAGAGGCCAGATTCTTCTTACACCCTACTACATATACTCTTCATCCAAGAGAAGTTTGTGTAGAGGCCAGTCCTTCTGCACACCATACTGGAGATCCTTGTTATCCTGGTTAGAGGTCTCAGTGAGGAGGTGTCGGACATGGCCCTTCTTAGGTGAATTCCCTGAAACTTTTTGTTTTTTCCTCACAGTTTTTTGCTCACTCTCTTTGCATGGCCTTAGGACTCTGGGCACTTCCCCACTGTAGTGCAGTGAGAAAATGCACGTGCCCTTCCTATCCATGCCAGGAAGGGGTGCTTATGTGATTGGTTGAGGTGCCGTACCCAGGAGTGCCCTGCAAAAAGGTGCACCACATGTCGTGTCAGGTACGGTCCTTGTCACTAGTGAGACACTGCATTGAGTGTGCCACTCACCAGAGTAGCCTGACCAACATGTATTAGGCCTGTTAGTGCAGGTCTGTGGAGGCGCAGGTGCCTTGCACTCAGGAGGGCATCTCCCCAACCTTGCCTAACCTCGAGGATGCCTTCCTCTACCCCTAGAGGAGGTAGGTAGAAGGGTGTCCCATGCACTAGTAGAGGAGAACCCCCATGTGGAATAACCTACCTAAGAGGTTGGCTCTTCTCTGAGGTTTTGCTGATCCTCTTGGAGCAGCCTTTGGGCCCTGGATGTTTTCCCATTGTAAATACATTGTGAAAGTGTGCACGCCCTTCCTACATATGTTTGGAAGTGGCACCTATCAATATGTGCACACTTGCACATTAGTGTTCTCATATATATACTGAGTCTGGCCTAGCTTGCCAGGATGTGCACACTTGCACATTGATGTTCTCATATATATATATTGAGCCTGGGCCACCTTGCCAGAATGTGCACTCTTTCACATTGGTGTTTTCATGTATATATGGAGCCTTGCATAGCTTTCCAGTATGTGCAAACTTGCACAATGATGGTTTCATACATACTGAGCCTGGTACTGCTTGCCAGCACTGCCACATTTCCACAATGGTGTCTACACCACTCTGAGGACCACAACTACACCAGCAGTGGCAAAGGCCCTTCATACAGGCTTACATGCAGGCCGTGTGGAAGGAGTGTGGAGTGACAGTTCTCCACCCCTTACAACCCCCAAAATAATGGTCTTGTTGAGAGATTCAACAAGATATTGAAGGGCATAATCAGAGGACTGCCAGTGGCCCTGAGGTACATTTAGGACACCCTCTTAACATGCCTGTTGCTTGCCTACTGGGAGGTCCCTCAGAAGGGAGTGGTATTCAGCCATTTTCAAGCTTCTATTCAGGCACCCTGTCAGGCACCTCTGAGTTTGGTCAAGGAGGGCTGGGAGCAGTCTCCCAAGAGAACTCCCAGGGATGTAGTAAGCTACATGCTGGCCTTCTGGAGCCAAATGGCCCAGCTGTGGAACCAAGCCTCCCAAAGGATAGAAGCCAGCCAGGATGTCATGAAAGAGTGGTACAACAAGAACATTAGAGTTGTCACCTGGACAGAAAGTGTGGGTGATGGAGGCTGTAGAACCAATGGCCCTCCAGGACTGATTTACTGGGCCCTACGGGGTGTTTGAGAGGAAAAGAGAGACCACTAACCTGGTGGATCTCAAGACCCTTAGTCAGCACCTCTGGGTACTACATATCAATCCCCTCAAGTCACACTTTGAGAGGTCTGAGGTCACCATAATGGTGATGAACGGAGAGGAGGAGGAGGAGAGTAAACCACATCCAACCTCCTGACCTCTGAAGAGAGGGATCGGTCAGTGGAAGGATTAATCCTGTCCCCCACCCTAACTCTCAACCAGCAGGTGGACTAACACTGACTGTTGGGGCAGTTCCCCATGCCTTTTCCTTTTTTCTACACTTTGTTTTGTGGGACTTGGCTGAAGCTCAGTCGCAAGATGGCTGCCAACACTTCTTGGTTGAAGTGTTGGCAGCCAATCAGAGCTCTGCATTTCCCTGCACAAGCTTGTTATTCTTCGTGAAGTCATTGTGAAGGATCTGCAGCCCAAGATATGCAAACATTAATTTCCTTTCATTTCTCGTAGACTATTGAACGGATTAAAAGCCCAATAACCAAAAGCACAATCTGCATACCAAAAGCTAGCTTTCCGACAGATTTGTTGTAATTCCGTTCAATAGTTCAGACAGTAGGCGTGTTCATAGGTCCTATAGGAATTAACATGGGAAATGCATCTTATAAAGAGATAGGCAAGTCAAAGAACGCCTTTTCTATAGAAACATGGCCCTAACTATAACTTCCTAATGGCAACTGTCATTAGGTAATATATATATATATATATATATATATAGAGAGAGAGAGAGAGAGAGAGAGAGAGAGAGAGAGATAAATAGACTGTATTAAAGGACAAGCTTAGCCTGGTGCTAAAGCCAGATTTCGGACAACACGAAAAAGTGTTTTCAAACCTGTAATTCGTATAGCTTTTGACAAAGTGACAAAGCTTTAATTTATATGTCTTGCGGCAGATACAGAAATTGACATTCTCACCTAGCAGTAATTGGGAGCATGTTGATTCTGGGCAGCCAAAGTGTCCCTTGCCATCGGTTACTTTTATTGATCAGATCGATCAATCCATGAGCTACAGGTGCATGATTATATGCCTATAAAGTACATGGGATGTGAAATTTAAAAAAAAGTAAACATTTTTCCATATATCTTAGTCTGCAGACTCATTACTGGCATGAGGCAGATATCTGTTCCTAAATCTATGTTTAAAAAAAGTTTAAAATAAACAAAAAGAGAGCACCTAGCCAAACAGGGTTCCTAACTACAAAGCAAAAAATCATATTACTGAGTACAATACCTTTGAAGCGCAAGTGTGCAGTAACACACATTCTGCAGTCTAATGAGTAGTTTGCGAAAGAGGAGTCTTGCTTTGTGACAGTGGCAAGGTTTCAAATATGGTGATGTAGAGAAAGTATGTGCATTACACAGAATGTGCAGCAGAATATGGAAGGTGGTGCTGTCTGATGACACAGTCGCCCACCCGCTAGTGAGTGAAGCGACAGGCCTTGTGTCATCTAACTACTTTGTTCAAACAGGGTTTTGTGTAGAGAATGAGGAAAACATATGCATTTTACTCAAAAATAAACCTGGTTGGCTATAACGTTGTATTGGGGTAAACGTTCTGCAAGGAGTCGTGCGAGCTCCTGAAGATTACAAATAAAAAAACACTGAATCTAGATTTCAAGTGAGATAACATTTTTTATCTGTAAGTGCACAGTAGTTCCAATGAGTTTGCAGCAGGTGCTCTTTATACTGTCATGGAGTCCAGTGCAGAGGCTAGGAGCTTTCAATAGTAGATTCTGGATTAGGTGACTACCCTGTTGAAGCTAGCAAAGAGAAACTGATGACAACTGAGTATTCCTCATAAGGAATAGCTGAAACAGATATTTTCAAAAGGAAACTCTTCCACTTAGTTCTGAATCTCATGTGATTATCACATACTCCTGCTTTTGCTGGGAGAGAGTTCCATAATGCTTGTGCAGAGAAAGATGTACTACCCAATGTTATCTTCTTATATAAAGAGTGATTAGATATGGTGCAGGTCTCTTGCCAGAGTGTATTTCATGGGTTCCATCCGGAAGTAACATAAACCTAAGCCATGTATTGCCTTATGCATAATGTACAATAATTTGGAGGTAGATCTTCTGGTGTCAGTTAACCACTGAAGGATAGTGAAGTGTTTTGGGGTATATTTACATGTAATAGATGAATTGCTGCTTTGTGAAAAAGTTTCTGGAGGTGAGTCGGAGACAGCACATTCTGGTTGGCTGAGGCAAGCACCTAGCCAGGCAGAACCTACCACTACCATCAGGGGTGAGTGATTACACTTACTGTATAACCTGCACTCACCCTTGGGTAGCCCAGCACTGAACAGTCAGGCTTATCAAAGGGGCAATGTGTAAAGCATTGGCACAGCACTCTTGCACAATAAATACATTGAGCATCATAAAAGAGACTTCACACAAGCTGTATTTAAAAAAGATTTGTATTCAACACAAAAATGAGTTAACATAACATGAACATCATGTCAATCTGGTCATAAATCACATTCAGAAATATCACTATTAGTACTAGGCCCAACTATGTTAAAAACAATATTAGCAATCTGTACACTTGGGAAAAATCCTACATTCCATCCTAGCACCCTCATGCATTGCAAAACATTGTCAGCAGGAGACTCACCCCTGCAAGTATCCCAATTCAGTATCACACAGTTATAGGGTGCACCCTGATTAACAATGTTAGCAGCAAGGTGTACACACAGGTAATGCCAGTACTTTTAAATAGCTCTGCAGACCAGGCCGCACGAGTAAGAGCCAAAGTCAGCCGTTATAACCTTTTGGCAAGCAAACAATATGTACAGCAACACTGTCTTGCAGTGTAGTCCTTTACAGGCAGTCACTCCCACATGCTCACTCCACACCACTATCCGGTGCCACGGATATCAGGCAGACTTGAATAGCACGCACTCGCACACACTTGCTCTCATCACCCTAATGCAGTACACTGATATCCGGCAGGTCAGTTGTCACTGTACTCACAGACCCTGTGGGCCCATAATTTCCTCCACCCTTCAACCACTCCCTACTACCACACCCCCCACAAATTGGAGATTAAAGAAACCTTCCCCAGGGTCAGGGTCCCGAGGGAAAGGTGGGAGGAAGGAATTGATAGAAGGCTGTTCAGGCAACAGTTGACAAATGGAGGTTTGGGCACCACTTGGGACATTCACTCTAATGTCTCGGCACTGTGCCTTACAGTGTGGGTCCAGGTCAGCAAGGCATGGGGATGGTCACTGTAGGATGCGGGATGCTTACAATAGTGCCCACCCAGGCCAGTCACTCCAGTACACAAATAGTTACCAATTCTGCACCTCCCTGGAATGAGGTACAATGTTTAGTGCACAATGACTTACGATGGACCAGACTATCTGGTCACACATGAAGTGTCACTAGTTCTGTGCTTCCCTGGAATGAGGCACAACGTCTGGTGCACAATGACCTGAGTCACACCAGATGATTCTGATTACCAACTAAAATTTGCCAAATGTGGTAACTCCCTAGAATAAGGCACAACATCTGGTGCGTGATGACTTGAGTTGCACTAGACAATTCCAATTACCCATGAAAAGTTACTAGTTGCCGTACCTCCCTGGAATGAGGCACTACATCTGGTGCCAGATGACTTGAGTCAAACCAGACAATTCCAATTGCCCATGAAAAGTTACCAATGTCCGTACCTCCCTGGAATGAGGCACACCATCTGGTGTGTGGTGGCTTGAGTCACACCAGACAATTCCAGCCACACACAAAAGAAACAAGTTTAGCAGTGCCACACGAGGTAAAGTGCATCTCTGCTCAGGGTATGCCCTCACCTCTAAGGGTAGCAGCCTGTAAACTGGAGTGCAGTCAGATTGTTGCATGAGAGAAATGCAGCACAATCAACAAAGTGAGCCACGTAGTATCCCGCAACCAGTGAATCTGCTCACAACCTACCAGATGCATATGCATTTCTTTGCCCCGTGATGAAGGGCCACACTCCTTGAGCCCTTAAAGAGCATACTTCAGAGTGCCATACACCAGCAGACAGTCTGCACAGGCCAGTCACAATGTAGGAGGGGTACACTGTCCCTTCCATGGGCAGTAAATTCTCCTGTGCACAACAGATTCCTCTGGCAGTGTGCACCACATGGTCTGGGGTCTCCGGTCTCATGTCCCTGCAAGTTTATCTGAGTTTGCTGCAGTGGGGCACCAGTAGTTATACTGTAGTGTGCCTTCGAAGTTAGAGATGGTTCAGAGGGTTCCTCTTTGAACCACAGATCCCATTAATCTTAGTTGTGTCTGCCATGGGGCCGTGGAATGCAGATTTTAATCTTTAGTGGGGCCATTATGTGGACCGAGAGGCCAAGTGTCAAAACATCTCCCTCCAATCTATCCAGCCAGGCCCTCAACTAGCAGAGATCTGTCATTCAGGTTGTGTACCCAAGGTTGATAGCTGTTGCTGTGGAATGCACAGATGTGCTCTTCAGCTTCAAGTGTAGAATAGGGTTGAATTTAAAATTTAAAAAGGCACACAAAGCGTTTTAGAGTAGAGAAATGCCCACTTTCTACAAGTGGTATTTCTCAGTGATTTTTGACAAAACCACCTTCGCCATAGGAAGGGGTTTTCTCAGGACGATTTCACTGATAGGAAACTTTATGAGGCTGCTCCACAGCAATTCACTTATACTGTTAGGAGTATTGGTAAACTTTCCCCATGTTGACCTATGGGTAGAGCAATCCTCATTGAAAGTAAAAACACACATGGGTATTCTTCATTCCCTGGGCACATGAAGGGGCAGGCTAAACATGTGTTTGAGAGCACCCAAAGGTGCAAGTGTGCACACACAGGCCTGCTGTGACAGGCTCTGCTCATATTAAAACATGATTGGGCAAGTGTGCACACACTGACCTACAGTAGCAGGCTCAGTACATGTTAAACCACCATTGTGTAAGTGAGCACACACTGGCCTACAGTGACAGTCTCAGTACACATTAACACATCATTGTGGAAACGTGCGCACACTGGTTAGCACCACTTCCTAACATATGTAGGAAGAACATGCACACTTTCCCACTGTACTTACAGTGGGAAAGTGCACAGTGCCCTAAGGCCACTAAATAGAATCAGCAAAACCAAGGGGAAAAAGCAAAAAAAAATTGGGAAACACTACCTTAGGCTGTCAGGTCTAACAAGATTTCTCTTAGTTTATATTGATACTCCTTGATACAAGTCTAATTGCCTAGTCTGGGGGAACAATGTGGTTCTTTAGAACTTTTCTGTTAATCCCAGCTGATGAAACATGTGCCAAAGTTTCTGCCTCTTTTGAAATGTGACGATTGTCAATTGGTTAACTTGAGGATATATGGAGAGGTCTCACTACATATAAATTCCTAGGTTTCGCACTTCTATTGTGAAGGTTGGTGAAGTAGCTAGTTTTTCAGGCCAGATTGTTAACAGACCATAGGTATTCCAGTCTCCGTATGTTAGGGTTTTTGTTGTGTTTGTTTGAGGTTGTTTGTTCTAATCCATTGTCAATGGCTTTGATACATTCACCCAGCTTTGACAATTTTAGATCCTCACGGTTTTCCTGTTTTATGATTATTTGAGAATCATCTGCATAGTTGAAGCATTTAAGATGGAACAATTTGTTTAGTTCATTAAGTGAATTATTGTAAATATGAATCGGAGAGTTGAAGTGAGTGACTTGATCCTTGAGGTGCTCCTGCATTGGTGGCGTTTAGTGTGGAATTAAAAGGTGCTATCAATATGATGCTTGCTCCATCACGGAGGAAAGATAAGATGCAGTTAAGGATGCTTCCTTCAAAACTTATTTCGTTTACATTGTCTAAAGGTGTATAATGTGATACAGTGTCAAATGTTGTTGATTCTTCAAGGAGTGGTAGTGCTGAAAACCCATTTGTGCCTACTGTGGTTTTCAAGTCATTCCATGTGGCTGTTAAGGCTAAATATGAATCTCTTCCAGGTGGAAGCCTGTTTAATGATCTCATAGTAGTTGGCTATCTTCTGTGGTGCAACATGTCAAAAAGCATTGACAAAACGAATCGATCTTGCATTGGACAAACCTATTGCCTTTGCCAATGCTTGTTTCATCTCACTTTGTTTTGAGGAGGAGAGTTGGTCCAGATTTCCACACAGCAGAAACTGCTGCAAGGTTGCTGGCTTAACCGAATCCATCATAATTCCGCTTGTTCCAGTTGTCTGACACCTGACAATATGCCACTACTTAAAAAGGTATATAAAAAAGACCTTAAATGATAACAACAAAAAAACTTCGTGTTGAGCAGCCCACCAAGGTTGTAGAAAATGTGGTGTGAGCTACATTGGTTACCCTGGGACACGAGGTCCTAAAACACTGCGCATCAAAAACGTGAGAATCTACACAAATCAGGTAACCACCTCATGGAAGTTGTATTTTTGTAATTTAACTATGTAAGAACAAACTTTAGGAGTATGATGACTGATGGAATATTAATTACGTTTACTCTCCACCTGGATAATATATCTAGGTTTCTGTAAATTGTTTACAACTGACCCCCACAAGCGCAATGCTGACTATGAGCCACAGAGTTTGAGATTTTCATGCTTTAATAAAAATGGTCCCTTTAAAGCACTGCGCTGTCTCTTGGCGCTAGACCTCTGTATCAAACATCTACAAAAATGTGCAAACATAGCGAGTCTGAGTTTCCTTTTTCGCATATTTATTTTTTATATGTTTGTATTGCTTTGGAGCGCAGCTGCCCATAGTTTTAATTAGAGTAGAAGCGCACGGTAAACTGGTGGCGAAGAAACAATGGCTCCCTCCAGCAACATCTGGTCATGTTCACACGTGAACAGAGACAAAGCTGTTATATTTTAACGTTAAATCACAAACGCCGAGAAGAGATAATTGAAAGGAGAACTTACACAACCCCATTGCTAGGGGATTTCACTTTTGTGCAACTTTGTTTTATGAAAGACTAAGACACATCCCCGCTGTTCCGTCGATCCATCTAGGCTTTTTTAGCAGTGGACTGGCGCCCCTTGCCGCCTCCCCTAGTCTGTAGCACGCTCCGATTTAAACGTTTCTCCCGTTAAGAGCGAGAGTGATGGCCCTATGCATTCTGGGGCTGCCTGTATCTACAGGCATAAATCTCGGCCTCTGTTCCCTTCTGCTGTTGCTCCAGGCAGTGAGATGCAAGAGTAAGTAATAGCGTGGGGCAAGGCTCGGCTTGTCGGGCGTGCAGCCGCCTGTCAGAGTAAATAGATTCGCAAAAGGCGCTGATCTAATCCGCAAAGAAAATGTTTTTTAGTTTGTAGTTTTTTCATGGGTATGTATTACATATGAGCAGGATTGGTGAGTGTTCTTAACTAGTCTTCTCTCGATCCTCGTTTAATGAAATGCACCACTACATACAAACTGAAGCTAATAAAAAAAAAACGAAATGATCGCAACATCTCACAGTGCTCTGCCAGGTAGGATAGTGAGGTTGAAGAAGCGAAAAGATCATTGTTTTCTCTGTGCTCTAAAGAAATTGTTCTCTTTTACATGCCTACAATTACGTATAGGTTGATGAAGATTTTAGCAGTCTGTAAATACAAGGGAAAGGGACGCTCGGAACAGGATATGGTTTCTTTCATTCTAAAGACTTTTATCGTTATTTTGAAAGGGTGAGCACTTTGTAATGACAGAGATGCTGGCTGGTATTTGTGTACATTTTTAGGATGTTCTGAGCAAGCCAAATGTATTTACTTTAAGAACGCATGTGGAAGTTGCACAGCAGCATAATATAGCAAATATTCCATCAACTGCAAAACATCCCCCCTTTACACCTGCTGTTAACAGATTGGGATTTTAGGGGGCAGCTGATTTTAGGAAAGGCTGCCCCTCCCCCCGGGGTTTTTGGGAGAAGTTGCAGTCAAAGTACATGCCCTGCCCTCCTTAATTTTGCGCTATTAGGGAGCCCAATAGAGCCCAGAGGAGTTATTTGTATGGCTCTTTCTGGGCGCCCTGACATCATTTTAGATTTAAGGTAGCCTGTTGGCTGATGTTGGGAGCTCTGGTAGTTTTTCCCCTGCCCGCTCATCCCCTTTTGTTTTTGTTTTATAGTTGGGGTTACGTCAGGCAGTTTAAGTGTTCAGTTTTTGGGCCTTGTTGTTGGGACAGGTGCACAAGGGTTAATTTGTCTGTAATGTTGTCGCTTGATGCAGGTGCATGGTGGTGGCCTGGAAAGTTTTCAAGGTGGTTACAGAATTTGGAGTGGCATTGCATTGTGGGGAACAGAAGGGTATGCAAAAAGTTTAAAGAAGTTCAAGGTTAAGATGTTTAGTTGATTAGAGTTTTTCTATTTACACATAGGCTGGAAAGAAAGGATAAGGTTAGAAATGTTGAAAATATGCTTCAATAGAAATGTGATACTTGCAGGGTGGGTTATTGTGGGTTGGTCAGTAGGGGTGGGGGGGTAAGATATTGGATGGCTACTTGGATGCTTAGCGTGGTGGTAGTCTGTATGACAGTTTGCCCAGGTATATGATGTTAATGTGCAAATGTCTAAAATAAGCAGCCCTTTCCACACTCTACAAGGTGGTCAGTTTTTGTACTACACACATGTCTCCCAAGTAAAAGTTGCTACCCAGTGCAAACAGAAAATGCTGATTTGCAAACTGGCCTCTTTTAACTATTAGCTTTTTGCAAATATGCTGGCATCAGAGCCATACGCTGCAGAAGGGTTATGAAAGGGTCCATATAAGCTTGATGTTATATTTTTGGCATTGCAAACAGCTGGATTATGGTCCCACTGCCAGGAGATCTCACCAGATTGCAGACAGGCAGACAGCCTTTTTGTAAAAGGGTAGAAAGCATCCAGATCCAAAATGCCATTTTACCCTGGGCTTCAAAAATCCTAGTTCAAGAACAATGAAGTGTTCAGGAACGCATCTTGTATTATGCTTGTACATAAGGAGCCATTCCTGGAGCGATAGGTGCAGTATAAAGTGGTGTATCTAGATTGTCAGATCTCCTTAACTCACCTTCTTATGGACAAAGCATAGTTTACGCTAGGGACAGTCTGCAGATTTAGTACAAAGCCACAAATTCACTAAATCCGTCTCACAACTACCACCAAACTACATTGTTTCCACTATTGATCCATAACATCTTACCTGATACAATGTACTATATGAGCTTATCCAATTACATAATAAACTTCCATCTCTTTCATCCTTCCACAATCACTTCCAGGAAAAATGCTCCCATCGAAAACCAAAAGATACATTCTAAAAAAGCCGAAAACAAACCAACGTTACTATTTCCATTTTTATATCTCGTGGCTTTCAAATAACAACTCTCATATTTCACACATTTAATGATCTAACTGATAATATCAGCAGCCATTCTTCATTCAGTATTTTTTTCACCTCCACATTGTGAATTATGGAGCTCTGACAATCTAGATACACCACTTTATACCTCCCCTATCACTCCAGGAATGGCACAAAATATCACCTCATTGTGTTTATCACTCCAGAAGTCAACTATTTTTCTTTCAAATTACCAACTTACAATTTTTACCAAAGGAATAAAAAAATGAACACCTCCTATAAAACAGATGTACATCTAACAAACTCAATCAATATGAACTTTAATATAATGATTAGAAGACTGATGCAAAGTTATCAGTACAGACACCTTTAGTGCAGGATAAAACCTTCCCAAATGAGTTTTCGTATCACCTCTTAAATACACTCCATTCAAAGAATGGGCGTCTGTCGTCATTTCATGAGATCTGGCACCATTCAATATTCAAACAATTGACTACTGAGTTTGTCACAAAACCAAATGTGGACTATTATACCTTGAAAATAATGCATTACCATGAACACTCACACAAGTTAAATATTCACAATTAGAACTATTTTCCTACAGCCATACTCAGCAAATCAATTACCAATAGCACCATCAGATAGCTCAATAAATAAAATAGAATACTCAAATCAAATCCTCAACTATTGTTGTACACTTCCGAATCAAAAGCCCAATAAAAGATACATTTTTGACAAACAGTTTTATGTGAGTCTGGACACAATGTAAATCTTCACTCTCACTATTGCTGAACTTTCACAATTAACCTTAACACTATTTACCGCTTCAGAGTACTCCATCACCTCCATTTTGTTAGCCTATATCAAACAAACCTTCCATCCATAGCAGGGGTTTTGGGCCATTAAGTACCCCCAGACATTCCTAATTTAAAAGAATTAAAGAATGAACACACACAAAGAGGTTGCTTAACAGTTTAAATATACTCATGGAGTCCGAGGTGAAAATAACTTTTTTATACAATAAAATCTATACGATTCTCAAACAATTGACACTTTTAACTTTCACTCTTCCCATACTCACTCAATGAACAATTATACTATTTTTGTCATAATTAGCTCTTTACTTTTCCTTTTACATCATGCTTCGACGTTGCATACCTGCAAATTGATCAAATCCAATACACAATTTCCATGATACATTCCCATAACAATATTCCTCCTCATTTTTGAATTTCCCAAATCATCAACATCCGTTTGAAATATTCATTTGGAATATTCTCATAGCTATAAGCTCAGCAATTCATTAGCCAATATATTAAGCTTTACTCATAAGTTGGTATCAAATTATCTGTCGATATTTAAACCATAATCCACTGTACGTAATGTCTCTATACACCACATTTCTTTCAGCTGTAGTCTATGAACTTTAACCTCTCCTCTATGGTGAGCTTTAATTTGATCAATACAAGTACTGAAATCATTGAAATGCTATCAGGATTGTGATTTTCCTGAAAATGTTTGCTCAATGTGGATTTGTTATCAACCCTTTTAATTGCATTGAAATATTCTTTACGCTCTCTTTTAACGGGCGATTACTTGACCGTACATATTGTTTCCACATGAACAGATAATCATGTACATGCAGAAGGTAGAATTGCACTTGATAAATGATCTAATTTTAAAACTCTTCATTCTGTGATAACTGCAAAATTCTTTAATATCATCCAAAAAACATTTACAACATACACAGTATTTGTAGCAACCACATAGTTTGTCTTTTGACCAATTAGCGGAATTAGTTCTTACAAACCTAGAAGTGTTACTCAGACTTAGGATATTTTTTAAAGTTTCTGCTTTCCTGAAATTCATCAAAGGTTTATCGGTCATAGCATAACTCAAATCTTCATCAATTCTAAGGCTAGCCCAATGTTTTTTAAAATGCAGTATATATTTACCATTCTCAGCACACAATTTTGTTATAAATCTAACTTTCTGTTGGTTTGCCTTCTGTTTCTTTTTATCACCCATATTAAGTATGGTATGTCTTTAAATTATCTGGACTTTCCTATCCTTTTCTATCAATATTTTACATGGATATCCCTGTTCACTAAGTGTATTTCAGCGTTTTCGATTCCTCCTTCTTGTAAAAATCGAAATTCGTACTGTTCCTTTTATGTCTGATAGTTTCTCCATACAGAATATTCTTTTGCTGATTGTAAGGACATCTTGAGCTAAAGTGTCAGATACTGTTGCTCACTGTCCTCTTTCTAAATGATCTAGTATTGAGTTTATGATCTTTCACACAGAATTCCAAGTCAAGGAATGTGATAGGTTTATGATACTCAGAAGTCAATCATAAATTCACATCATTCATGTTCAAAAACCTGTGATATGCCATGAGTTGATCTTCTATTCCATCACATACAATCATTATATCATCAATAAATCATCAATAAAGGTGGTAGCTAGTGCAGGGCCAGATTCATTGAATTACCCAAGTACATCTTTAGTGGAACATGGTTCAAGTCAAATACAGGCTTTGCGATTACCTAGCCAGCTAGCTGCAAGTGTTGGACCCACTGTGCAACTTTATACAATTAACTAGTTATTATTCTGGAATGATGCTGGAGAGGGAACTTGGGAGTGGGGTGCAGACAGTGCCTGAAGAAGTCTCAACTGTCACGTATTGACTTACTGAGTGTCCAGGTGAGAGTCATTTTGGGTTTGGGTAGAGGCTGAATCCCTCCTTCAACCTAAAACAGAAAACTGAGGTTTCCAGAAGACAAAGAAGTAAGGTTTATATGGATGCATGTTTGGTGTGGAATGTCAATCTGCATTCCACAGACTGGTCTGTAAGTGCATGGTTAAAGACAATGGCAGAAAAAGAGGTGTGTTCTTTGCCATGCACATAATGGAAATCAGGGCATAAACAGAGGTCACGTGTTACTGGGCAAAGACTTTGGAAAGCTCTGAAGGAGAGACAAGATAGGTGCACAATTTGCCCAATACATGTGCTTTTGTAGCTACTTTCACTTATTGACCCTATCCCAAACTCTGCCTGAAACACTGCGGTTACCTTCCGTTGATGTTTAAACCAATTGAGAAGCATCACCATCCAGAATCAAGGTAGAAAAAGAGTCCAGCATAAAACTTTCAGAACCAGGAAATGTGAATCAGAATCCAACTTCAGAAAAATAGGTCTAAACATCTGGAAAAAAAAGGCATAATAATGAGCAATGAACATATTGAAAAAGAAAATTAACAAATGCTGCACAGCATATCCAGCTCAGAGACAAGCCTTCTTATATGTGGTCAAGAAACAAGATTGCATCGCAGGTAAAATATGTTACCACCAACTTGAGTAAGAATGGATTTTTGGCTAGTCATGTAAACATTGTCAGAGATTGTCAGTGGGGGCAACCAACACCATTGCCTACTGTGGTAATGCATGAGATTCTGTATAAGGAAATCAGATTTTAACACAGATTCCATGTAAGAACATACACATTTTAACACAGTATAACAATTATCCAGTGTTAGACCTGGCATCCTTGGTGTGTTTTCCTCTAAACCTTTTTGACCTCTGTTATCCTCGTTTTTGCTTGCTTTAGGACTCTGAGCACTTTTCCACTGCTGGCCGGTTCTAAAGTGCATGTGCTCTTCACTTAAAACATGATAACATTGGCACATCCACATTTGGAATATTTACTTTACTTATATGTCCCTAGTAAAAGTGCACTACCTTTGCCCAGAGCCTGTAAATTAAATTCTACAAGTGGGCTTGCAGCATTGTTTGTGCAACCCACTGCAATAGCCCTTTAAGCATGGCTCAGGCCTGCCATTGCAGAGCCTGTGTGTGAAGTTTAAACTGCCATGTCAACCTGGCAAGTTAACCCTCTTGCCATGCCCAAACCTCCTTTTCAATACATTTGTCACCCCTAAGGTAGACCCTGGACAGCCTCAAGTGCAGGGTGCAGTGTATTTAAAAATTCAAACATGTAATTTTAAGATTTACATGTCCATGTATTGAAAACTTTTAAGTTTGTTTTTCACTACTGCAAGGCATATCTCTCCCATTAGTTAACATTGGAATAGTCTTATTACATTTTGTAAGTGTAATTTCCAATGGAAAGAGATGGGGTCCCCAAGTTTGGTGTCTCTGGAATCACAATTTAAAATCACTACTTATGGTGAAGTTGGATTTTAAATCGTAATTCTGAAAATGCCACCTTTAGAAAGTTGGCATTTTCTTTCTTTAAATCATCTAGTGCCATCTGCCTGTCTCTGAATACATGTATGGACATCTGCACTCTTGTGCATTCCCTCCAGACAGCAGCACACAAAGGCAGCTTAGGTGTGACTGAGTGGCCATCTGCATGTTGATGAGTCATCCTGAACAGGATGGGAAGGATGAGCGGACACCTACACATGAATGGGCTGTGTCCTAAACCCACGCAAAGGGCTGCATAATACCCGTAGTGTGTCTGGAGCCAGGGCAGGAAGAGCAGGGACTTTATGGACTTCAAAGGTCTCTCATTGAAGTCTTCCCCGCTTCAAAGGCACAACTGGGTGTAAGTACAGGACCTCAGACACCACCAAATCAGTACTCTTCTGGACCTGAGAACATTCTGTCAGGAAGAAGGACTGCTGTGATTCCGAAGGGACTGTGAGTCTGCGTGACTCTGTCAAACTTTGCTGAACTCTTGCTCTGCTCTGCCTTCCCTGCTGGCCTCCTTGCCTAGTAGTGAGAGAGACTGGACCTACATCTGTACATCCCAAGAGCCAAAGTGACTCCAAGGGCTAGCTGGCTTGCCTCCTGTTCTGAAGTCTCAAGGACATCAAAGACTTTCAACAACTCTGCTGCTGCTTCTGGACTCTGTCATCTGTCATCTGTGAGTCCTGCCCTGCCAAGTGGTGCCAATTCAGTCCTGAACTCTTGGAAGTGGGCTTGCTAGCTGTTTATTACCAGACTCCGTGTATTGCCGTTATTGTGCCGGTCGAAGCCAATGCATCTTTTTCGATGCCACCACATCACTGCTGCAGGAGACATTGCATCACACACTGCAAGGCTCGACAATGATGGATCACATGCATCAAAGCGGTTTGACATTGACGCATCTCCAATTGCATGGCTCAGAACCGAAGCTTTGCCTACACCAACAGGATCGACGACTTCTCATTGACACCACTGCTCCTCGCAACGCTCCTCGACATCGACGTAGAAGCAACCCTGAGCCAAGTTACTGATTTCAGTTAAACAAGGTTAGTCCTTGTATCTGACCCATGCTCCATCACGGTCTGCCTGACTTTTCAGATTTCACCCTGTCTAGCCTGACCAGATAGCCTCAGTTGTTGCTTTATGCTTTTAAGTACTATAATTGCATATATTTTTTAAAAATTCATATCCCAACTTTTACATATTGGATTTTTGTCGTTCTGGTCTTGTTTTGTTTGTTAAATTAAGTTAAATTTTTCTAACTTAATGTGGGTTATTTCTGGGTAGTGTTTTCACTGTTTTACTGTTTAAAGTGTTGCACAAATACTTTACACATTGCCTCCTAGCTGAAGCCTGCCTGTTCTGTGCCAAGCTATCACAGAATGAGAACATGTTATTTTTTGGGGTGTATCTGACTTACTTTGTCTAGGATTATGGTTCCTGCTTGCACACGGTGCATACCTCTGCCAACCCGCAACCGAATTTCTAACATCCACCATTAAAGATCACTTGGCTTTAACATATGTTTCTGACCATAAATAATTTAGGTTTTACCATAAATTGAACATAAGCTTTCCACCAAGGTAACCATCAACAAACAGTCACACTATTACACAAATATACAACATTACACTTGGCAAAAACAACATACAACTCATCCTACAACAGTCCAACAAGGATAAACACACTGTAAATATAGTACGCTTAATCTTTTCCAGTTGGGAAAGCAACCCAAAAACCCACCAAGTTAGGGTAATCAATGCAATTCTTTTTAACAAAATACTTGCCTAAAGGCTTTAACACAGTTTAATAATAACCTGCCTTTAAAAGTGCATTAAGGTTAACATGCTTTTCAAAATAAAATGTCTACATGATATTAGTAATAAATAATAAATGCTGCCTTTGCTGTACATTTTCATAATAAACAGATCTGATCTTTGACATCTAACATAATATTTCACAATGAACCAAAGAGACCAATTGCCTTGATCATATGTTTGTGATTATAACAAACTCTGGCTTACCTTATTTAGCATATGCTTTCCCATAAGGCAAAGATGGGATTATTTTTCAGAGGATTCACACACCTTCTGCTCATTTAAAAGCTTGAAGAGAAAATCATCATCAAGTGGGTGGGCCTTAGCCTCTATGTTAGTATTGCTTCTTAAAGTTCCTTTTCTGGTGATGACAGCAGTCTGGCAATGGCAGAACTGTCAAGTCACACCTAAAAAGAAATATTTGGCAACTTTTTTGTTTACACCTGTTATCCCATCATCCTTCTTAACATTTTTTCACTAAATCATTTAGAGAATTGCTGTCAGGCGGTTCTTAGCCTACCTCAAATAATTCAAATTTCTTGACTTCTTGTATCTGGGTTTTCAACACTGAAGAGGTATGGACGCTACACTAACCACAACCTTCTGTAATCTGGGAATAATATTATTTGTGAGGGATATGTAATGGGTGTGATCATTTTGGACCTTTCCCCTGCATTTGATACAACTGATCATGACGAAATCCTCTTAATCCAACTCGGACCCCTTCAGGTCTGTGAGGTCCTTCGGCTTTGCTATTGAGTGTGAAGTGACTCATGAACCTCCTCTCTTCCGTATACTGTTTAATGAATACGTTAGACCACGAGCACAACTGATGATTCCACGCATGCTTTTCCCTGTCATATGCAGACAAACTGTGCGTCTGGATTGTAGACTCCACAATCACTATAGTATCTCCGACTCTTCCATAGTACACCTTTCTCATATTAAATGGCAATAAGACTGAGTTGCTGCTCATCTAAGTACATGAATGGTACACTCGGCGCCATTTTGACGGATGGAAGGTTCTCCACAGCTCCGCGACCCGCCATCTCAGGAACAGTGTTTTATTACCGCCGCCGCCCGAGAGACTAAAATTGAACTTATAAAAACACAAAACCGCGCCTGCCTTATACCCGGCATAATAAAAGCGCAAGCGATGCTTTAAGTTCGTTAAGAGGCTACTCGGATTTACGAAGCTACGCAGAAAGAAGTGCCAAAGTGGGAAATAAACATTTAGAAAAAGTATTTTTGTGAAATAAAAACACATGTAACCTAACAGTAAAAGCAGTGCGCGAGTAGCGACTGCGTGTAGGCTTAAGGGTGATTTAAATCATTTCCGGACGCTGCTATACAGAGCCAACACATTATATTGCTGCACAATAAGAGCAGATAAATCCTCTCCCAACGGGTGAACTGACGAAAGTTATCCTCCTCTAGACTCTTAGGGCTTTTGGAGGTAGTTCTGTCTGAGTTAGGAGTGAGATGCACTCCTTGCACCATTTCTTCCCAGCTGTGCAGCACTTAGTGCCAGTTGCAACGTTTAGGTTGGCGCAAGTACGCACGCTGGTCTTTCGCTGCATTGGCAGCAGCCCCGACAATCTGGACACAGGGCATTTGAGCCCCGTTGAGTTGGCCAGGTGACCAGGGGATCCTGGTGGTTTCTAGGGCGCCAGGCCCCATTGTGTATTTGTGGTGCTAGGAAATGTATTTCGTATAGTTCGATTTTCAGACCCTGGTCTGGCTACCTCTAAATTGTGTTTTATGATTTTGAGGTTGTCCTGCATATTTTGGATTATGCTAGTGAAATTATGTTCCACCCTGTGATTTTTGCCCATAATGTTGGTGATACTTACGAGTAACTCAGGTTCCTGCACTCGACGTCTGGATTATATGCCCCCTTCTTGCCCTCATACTTCTCCTCACCACCACCATCCTAGTAACACCCTTCCCTTATCCCCACCACCCTCCTCCTCCACAATTTCCCAACATGGCCACCGTTCGAATTAAGTCTGGAATTAATTGCTACAAAATCATCTACCCTTCTAACCTGACTAAAGCTGCAGCAAAACGTTTCAAGCATAACACCATTGAATGTTTCCCCGATTCCCTTTTCGACGATCAGTTTTACAATGGTCGGTATGGGGGGGCTCAAAAATGATCTAATCTTTTTCACGCACGACATACCCTCTTGGTCTACCAGCTTTTACAATTCCTTTAACGTCACCTCCTCCTCCTCTATCCCTCATGGGAAACAGCTAAAAATTTCCCCCTCTGTGGGTCGTAACGGCTCCCTCACTATCTCACTCTATAACAACGGTACTGTTATGATCCAAGCCAAAGACACCTGTCTCTCTCTCTTTGACCGCCTCTTCCCTTCCCTACTCCCCTCCCCTGCGACCGGGCCATCCCTTGACTCTCCATCTAGCTCCACCAATTACTCCCTTTCTCCTCCCTTGACCCCCCCACTCTCCAATAGGCTGCACCCTGGGGAGGCACAGGTCGACCCTCTTCTCTCCCCTTGGACCTCCCCTCCCATTCTTCCCCCCTCACATTATGCCCCTCCCCTCTTCACTTCAGCCTCACCTCTAGCTAACACGCTCCTCGTCCATTCCGCACCGTCCCGGCACTCCATTCTCATCTCCTCCCCCCTATCCCTTCCGGCCACCCCCCTCCTTAGACCACCTCTCCTTCAGCCCTCTCCCCTTGTCTATGTTCCCTACGTTCCCTTGTTCCCTCCTCCTCTCTGCCCCTCCGCCCACTCCTCCCCTCACTATGTACCCCGATTTCCCCACAAATACATTCCATCTCTCTCCCTCCCCACTCTCCTCCAGCAATACTGTGCTACCCCCTTTCCTCCCCTGGTAACCCCTTCCCTCCCTCGGACCGAGCAGAATCACTTCCTTTCTTCAACTTCCCTTTCTCCCAATCCCCCCCACTCTGCCTGATACCCGCTCTCTCACAGCCACCTCACTTAGCTACCAGGACCTATCCAACCCCCTCCCCTCCCTTCCTTCCATACCTCCCTATTCCCTATGACTCCTCACACTCCTTCCCTCTCCTACCGCCCCACCGCCCCACTCCTCTCCTTTCGTCCCCTAAATCTGCCCTTAATTCCTATCCTTCTTGCAATGCTAACGACGACAACTCTCCTCTCACCCCTGGCGCACCAACTCCTGCTCTTATCCAAAACCTTTCCCCACCTCTGAACCCTATTCCCCTACTCCCCTCCCGTTCCCCCACCTCTCCCTGCCGTACACTGCCTAGTGCACCACTGAACCCTATACCCCTGCTCCCCTCCCGTTCCCCCACCTCTCCCTGCCGTACACTGCCTAGTGCACCCCCTCCTGTTTCCATCGAGCCACCCAACATGCCGTGCTCTTCCTTACTCTCTCTGGAAAATAAGCTAGGCTCTCTAGTCACCGCCATCTCCCAACTTGAAGCTACCATTTTAGTTTTAAGCTCCAAGATCTCACACCTCAATTCCTTTGGCAAACACTCACCCTTCCACGAAATGCACCTCACCCCCACTCCCCATTATAGCTAAGCATAGCCTGTCGTCTGCAAATCCACACAAGCACTCGAACGCCACCCTTCCTTCACTTCCACTGCCCAGTAAACCTGTTATCTACTCTATTCCGACCATCTCCTCTGCCAGAACCACTCGCCCACCTAAACCCTCCAGAGCGCCCTCATATAAGTACAATATCCCTATCACCCCTCATAGCCCAAGTGCCCCCGTCACCAAAACAGTTGCGTCAGAGCTGCGCTGTTTGCTCCATAACTGCAGATCTGCAATAAAACACAAACTTGAAATCTCCGATACCATCAACTTGCACAATATTGACATGCTCTTCCTCACAGAGACCTGGTTCAACGATACCTCTCACTCTATGTTTGATCTCCTTGTACCCACAGGCTATTCTATACTTAGAAATGACAGAATTGACAAAGTTGGGGGAGGTGTTGCAGTCATCTTTAGAAACTCCCTTCTACTTAAGGCTCTTCCTAACAGCTCCTGCCACACTTTTGAAAGCCTATCTCTTGAGCTTCAATTGCACCACCGCTCACCTCTCAGATTCCATGCTATCTACCACCCGCCTGGTAGCAGCCCTTCGTTTATAGAGGAACTCACGGACTACATCAGCGACCAATACACGCAAAGTGACAATCAGATCTTCGTGGGTGACTTCAATGTCCATTGGGGCTCGCCTCAAGACTCCTATGCGAATTCGCTGGCCACCTTCCTCTCTGCAAACGATCTTATCCAACACTGCACAGAAACAACACACTCTAAAGGCTCAATCCTGGACCTTGTTATTTCTAAAGCAGGCTTGCTGACTATCGCTACCCCTATTCTTGTAGACTGGTCGGACCACCTCCTCATCCCATTCTCTCTTCACCTATCACACTCTATAACTCTTGGCCAGCCTAAGAGGGCTACTTCCTGGTTCCGTGACACTAAAAATATTGACCTCAGTACCCTCTGTGATTCTGCTTTGCTATCACTTCCAAGGCTAGACCCGGACCTGGATGTTAACGAACTCACCTCCCAATGCCTCACAGTCCTTGCAGTCGAAATCAATAATGTCGCTCCTCTCCAAAGCAAAAAGAAAAGGCCCACTCCCTCAGCACCTTGGTTCAACAAATCCCTCTATGAAGAAAGGAAGCTCATAAGAGCCCTTGAGAAACAATGGAGACAAGTGCCCTCCACTGAAAATTTGGCCTCGCTTCGTTCAGCAAGATCCAAGTACCACAAGCTCATCTTCCTTGGAAAAGCGTCGCACTACAAATCCCTCCTTGACTCAGCCAAAAATAGACCCAAAAAACTATTCGACCTCATCAAGAACCCAAACAGCTCTCCCCCAACCTCCAAATTGGAAGATTCCACA
This sequence comes from Pleurodeles waltl, assembly GCF_031143425.1. Classification (NCBI taxonomy): domain Eukaryota; kingdom Metazoa; phylum Chordata; class Amphibia; order Caudata; family Salamandridae; genus Pleurodeles; species Pleurodeles waltl. The sequence goes on from NC_090440.1 coordinate 945,992,339, forward strand.
AAGAAAGCAGCGGAATTCGCTGTATTCTTTGACGAAAAGGTTAAATCACTTGTAGATCAGGTCATTCATCCTACCCCTACAGAGGAGCGCAAATCCTTAACCATTTGGCAAGACTTTGACCCCATCTCTGACGATGCTCTCCTCGATACAAAGCCCTCTAACCATTCACTTGACCCCATCCCTAGTGCCATTGCCATTGACTTCTATACTAATTCTCTTTCCTATTGGACCACTCTGGTCAACCTCTCCCTCAGTCAAGGCTCCCTTCCTGTTTCCTTCAAAACGGGGCAGGTCACCCCTCTGCTTAAAAAACCCACCGCTGATGCGAACGACCTCAACAACTACCGTCCCATCACTAACCTACCCTTTCTTGCGAAAATCACAGAAAAATGTGTGGCGAAACAACTCTCTCGCCATATCAAGGAAAATGATCTTCTTGACAATTTCCAGTCCGGCTTCATTCAAAACTGCAGCACTGAAACAGCCCTGCTGTTAGTGATTGATGACGCGCTGCGGATACTCGATTCAGGGGAGTCTTGTCTTCTAATTCTTCTTGACCTTTCTGCAGCCTTTGACACTGTCAATCACAACACTCTCCTTAACACTCTTCAACAGAGAATGGGCATGGAGGGCACTGTGCTCAAATGGTTTGCCTCCTTCCTCTCTGATAGATCCCAAATGATCAAAATAGCCAACAGTCTTTTAGCTCCTTTAGCGGTCAGTCAAGGTGTTCCTCAAGGCTCCATACTTGCACCCACACTGTTCAATCTCTATTTAGAACCGTTGGGAAATCTCCTGAGTAAATCCGGGATCCACTATCATCTATATGCGGATGACACTCAGATCTACCTGAAGGTGGCCTCCACTCACGATCTCTCCTTCCTTAGCTCTACTCTCGACTCCATCCAAAACTGGATGTTAACTCATCAACTGATCCTGAATCCCTCCAAAACAGAATTCCTCCTCCTCTCCTCCTCACTTTCTCTTCCCCCAGTGCAATCATGGATGGATCAGATCAATCTAATGAACAATAAGCCCATCATTGTCGAGAGCGCAAAATCCCTTGGTGTCATTCTCGACAAAAAACTCAATCTACTCTCCCACATCGACTCCATTGCAAAGTCTGCTCGACACCAACTGCGCCTTCTTTGGGGGATTCGTCACTTCTTCCCGGAGCACGACCTTAAAACCCTGGTCCAATCGCTGGTTCTCTCCAGATTGGACTACTGCAACTCTCTTCTTACTGGCCTTCCCAAATCCCACCTTTCCCCCCTGAAGTCTATTCTCCATTCAGCAGCTCGTTTCATATATGGGGCCAAAAGAAGCGACCACATCACACCCATTTTATCCACCCTCCGTTGGCTTCCCATAGAGGCAAGATTTATCTACAAAACTGCATGTATCACTCACAAAGCCTTGCACTCCTCCTCCCCTCGCTACCTGGTGAATAAACTGAAACTCTCTGGGGGCTCCAGACCATCACGTAATGCAGAAAAGTTATTGCTTGAACCTCCCATTTTCAAGAAGGAAAGATCGATGGCCCAATCCTTCTCAGGCAACGCAGTGAGAATCTGGAACTCACTTCCGCCTCAGCTTCGGACCACCACCTCTTCCCAGGCCTTCAAAACTGACCTCAAAGCTCTCCTCCTTCAAAGACACTTCCAAATTTAATTCAAGCCCTCTGTTTTCTGAAGGAAGTCCTTTCATTATAGGAAAATCTGTTCCCCATGCCTATAGAAGTGCCTTCCCTGGGTGTTTTTTGTGTCTTGAGTGTCTGCCATTTAGTGCAGTATTATACCTCTACCTGTATTTTGTACTCTTTTGTAACATTTACACGGCACCTTTCCTTTTACAACGTATCATTTGCTACCTCTTATATCTTGTTTGCTTTTGTTACATGCACAACGGCCACCACTGCCTCATGTAACGTAACTATTGTTTTAGTGTTTTGAGTATCTACCATTTATTGCAATTGTTTTACCTCTACTCGTACTTTATTTGCTCTTGTATCCTGCACACGTCACTTTTTCCTTTCGTAACGTATCGTTTGCTACCTCGTGTATTTTTTTGCTCTTGATACTTGCACAATTATCACTATTGCCTCATGTAATGTAACGTTTGTTTTGTAACAGGCTCACTTGTAATTCTTCTCCTCTTGTATCTTTACTTTGCCTATTGTGAAGCGCTCTGACACCTTCGGGTAAAGTCCGCGCTATATAAAAACGCATTAAATAAATAAATAAATAAACAATGGTGGCAAGACACCATCCAGCATCTATCTAACCTCCACCTTTTCTGTCAGTCAAGGTACAATCACTGGGCAGCTGCGTTGATAAAGATCTTTTGTTCACATCACTGCTCAACACTGTCTCTTCTTTATGCTGTTGTGCTCTGTAGCCGAAGGAAAAATCGTTTCTTAATATGCAAGTTGACACCTCTGAAGATCATCTCAGTGTCCTTCCTAAGATCAATTGTCATAACAGAGTCTGCTTGAGCTTTCTGGAACCCATGCCATTGAAACTCCATTGCAATCAATTATTGCATTTAAAAGTGAGGCTGGCTCAAAAAAGAAGTGACCAGGTGTCCTCAATAAAACAAAACCTTTAATCACTGCCAGTGTATTTTTTTAAATTATTTTTAAAGTCCAACCTGAAAAAACTATTTTGCTATTTGAAAAACTACTGTCTGCAGCCTAGTCGTTTTACTGTCTCTTGGATTGTAGGCATGGTAAAAAGTAGTGTTGCATATAGCTGATGTTTATCTTTTTACTATGCCTTTAGTCTGTCGATGATGTAGAAACAAATAGGTGTGTTTTCACTGTATCTGTTACACAGTACACAGTAGAGTAAATAGCAGTCTTTCAAAAATATCAGAGCCTGGATCTCCTGAGCTTGTATAGTTACTAGGCAAGCTTTTCTTGGGAACAAATGCCCTGCAGTGGCTTGCCATTCCCAGCATGACAGCAATGTTTTGACAATGCTCTACCGACCTGTGACAGAATGTCCTCCCCAGGAGTTTTTTAAAACGGCAAAAGTCTGAGAGCTTCATTTACGAAGAAATGACGCAGCATGGCACTGCAAGACATCATGCTGCACTGTGGTGCATCATTTCGAAACTGCAGGTATGTGTCCTATTTACAGAAATACAGCGCATCACTTTATTTCCCTCAGTGCTGGCATACAAACTGCTGCCTAGCACCAATGCAGGCCCCCTTGTGCCATGGTGCAAGGGTGCCATTGTTGCAGGGATGACTGTTTATGTGCAGGAAGGGACACCTTGCACATAAACAAGCATTAATGGTGGTTTCCTCTTTCTATGTGTGCAGAATGCAGCACACATAGAAAGAGGAAAAAATGGGGAGAAATAATGGTATTTCTCCCCTTTGCGCCACTTCAACACCACCCCTGAGGTGGAGTAGGAATGTCACGCATTCCCAGCCTTGTAAATCTGGTAATGCATCAGATTCTGTCAGGTTCCATGGGTGTTGCATGGGAACACCCACAGCAACACCCAAGCAATTCCCCTTTCATGAAGAGTTATGCGTGAAAGGGGGCCATATTTACATGGCCCTGAAAAGCCACGCAAGGTGGCTTTGCATGGCCTTGTAAATATGGGCCGGCACACTGCTCCAAATAAATGTTGTGGGTTTGGAGTGTGACCTCCCCCCGCAAATAAACATATTTGTGACTTCAGTTGGGTCTTGGGGCCCTGAGTCATGTCTGCCAGGTTTATGCTGTTTTTTCCATTTCTGGGCCAAGAATGAAAGACAAAACCATGAACTTTGATGTAAATAGGAGAGAGACAGAGATACCCATCTGGTCATTGAATTTTAAAATGTGAAACCGGACAACCTAGAATCAATACTGGCTTGTCTGCTTGTCTAAACTGTGTGATCCTAATCAAATATTTTATTTCACTGAGCCTCCTGTTTCTTTATTATCCCATATGAGCTCATGTTCCAATACTTGAAGTCAGGATCTGCGCTGTACAAGCACCTACCATAATGTAACAGACTATAATGTTGGTACATCTGTCCATCTATAAAGAAAGGGGTTACATGACTTTTGACTTGCCTCTTAGTTCACTAATAGTATTGTTGTTAGGGGGCAACTCATGAACAGCTCTCAAAAATTATCACTTTAAACAAACGTCTGTCTATTTATTGATATAATCTGATGCAATAAGGTGAAACACCTCCTAATGTTAAAGAAATACACTTTTTTGAATTTTGAAGAGGTTGTATTATAATTTTACATTATGTTTGTTGCACAATATACATGGGACATATTTTCATGTCTTGGCTCGTGCACAAGCTCTTCGAGCCAAGACAGAACCATGGCTCAGCTCTGGCTATGCTTTCCCTATTAATTGGCGTTCATGCCATTATCAATTTTCGACTTGGGCCTAGTACATGGAGCCATCAGTCACTTGATAAAATGATTTGTAAAAGACAAGGACCAGAAACATAGAGCCCTGCTCAAATCCACTGATTTGACCACACTAATATCAAAACTTCTTGTAGCAGAGACAAAAAAAGAGTGTGTACAGTGAAATTACATTTAAGATATGTGATCTCGGAGCAGGGACTCCTGGTTGTTGTGTTGTACTGTAGGAAAGTACCATCTTCCTTTGCATGTTACCCCCATTTTTACACATGTATGTCAGTATGTTTTTGCCTGTCTCACTAGGATCCTGCTGGCAGGACCCCAGTGCTCATAATTTATGGACTAATGTGTATGCCTGTGTAGTACCTAACTGTGTCACTGAGGTTCTGCTAACCAGAACCTCAGTGCTTATACTCTCTCTCCTTTTAAATTTGTCACTGTAGGCCAGCGACTTCATTTACCAATTTCCATTGGCATACTGGACCCCCCCTTAAAAGTCCCTTGTATATGGTACCTAGGTACCCAGGGCATTGGGGTTCCAGGAGATCCATATGGGCTGCAGCATTTCTTTTGCCACCCATAAGGAGCTCAGACAAACCCTTACACAGGACTGCCATTGCAGCCTGCGTGAAATAAGGCACACAGTATTTCACAGCCATTTTCACTGCACTTAAGTAACTTATAAGTCACCTACATGTCTAACCTTCACTTGCTGAAGGTTAGGTGAAATGTTACGAGGTGTGAGGACCCCCTTGCACTAGCAAACATACCCCCACATAGTTCAAGGTCGTTTCCTGGGACTTTCTGAGTGCGGGGATGCCATTACACGCGTGCACTACATATAGGTCAATACCTATATGTAGCTTCACAATGGTAACCCCGAATATGGCCATGTAAGGTGTCTAAGATAATGGAATTGGCCCCCCATTCCAAATCTGGTATTTGGGAGCCAATTCCATGCATCCTGAGTGCTCCACCATGGACCCCTAGTACTGCCAAACAACCTCTGTGGCTTGCACTGCAGCTACAGCTGCTGCCACCTCACAGACAGGGTTCTGCCCTCCTGGGGTCTCAGCAGCTCAGTTTCAGGAAGGCAGAACAAAGCATTTCTGTTGGGAGGAGGGTGTTACACCCTCTCCCTTTGGAAATAGGTATTACAGGCTGGGATGGGTAGCCTCCCATGGCCTCTGGAAATGCTTTGATGGGCACAGATGGTGCCCTCCTTGCATAGGCCACACCGGTTCAGGGACCCCAGTCCCTGCTCTGGCATGAAACTGGACAAAGGAAAAGGGGAGTGACCACTCCCCTGTCCATCACCACCCCAGGGGTGGTGCCCAGAGCTCCTCCAGTGTGTCCCAGACTTCAGCCGTCCTGTTTTCCAAGGTGTGGGGACACTCTGGAGGCCTCTAAGTGGCCAGTGCCAGCAGGGGACGTCAGAGACCCCTCCTGATAGGTCCATACCTGAAAAGGTAGCCAATCCCCCTCTTAGGGCTATTTAGGGTCTCTCCTGTGGGTTTCTCTTCAGATTCTACTTGCAAGTTTCCAGCTGGAATCCTCTGCAACTACTACTTCATCCTCTGACCTCGAATCGACTGCAAACTGCTCCAGGAACTGCTGTAACAGCAACAAAGTATTCAGAAGGACAACTTTTCCTCTGCAACTTCAGCTCCAGGCAGCGACTGCAATAGTTACCACAGTGTGCACGCTCCGAATATGGCCATGTAACATGTCTATGATCATGGAATTGTCCCCTCCATTCCAAATTTGGTATTGGAGAGCCAATTCCATGCATCCTGGGGACTCCACCATGGACCCCAGTACTGCCAAACCAGCTCTCTGAGGCTTGCACTGCAGCTGCTGCCACCTCACAGACAGGGTTCTGCCCCCCTGGGGTCTGAGCAGCGCAGGAAGGCAGAACAAAGCATTTTCTCTGAGAGCAGGGTGTTACACCATCTCCCTTTGGAAATAGGTGTTACAGGCTGGGGAGGGGTAGCCTCCCCCAGCCTCTGGAAATGCTTTGAAGGGCACAGTTGGTGCCCTCCTTGCATAAGCCAGTCTACACCGGTTCAGGGACCCCTTCTCCCCTGCTCTGGTGGGAAACTGGACAAAGGAAAGGGGAGTGACCACTCCCCTGTCCATCACCACCCCAGGGGTGGTGCCCAGAGCTCCTCCAGTGTGTCCCAGACTTCAGCCATCTTGCTTTGCAAGGTGTGGGGGCACTCTGGAGGCCTCTGAGTGGCCAGTGCCAGCAGGTGACATCAGAGACTCATCCTGATAGGTCCATACCTGTTAAGGAAGCCAATCCCCCTCTCAGGGCTATTTAGGGTCTCTCCTGTGGGTTCTCTTCAGATTCTGCTTGCAAGTTACCTTCAGGAATCCTCTGCAACAACCTCAACACTCTTCTGACCTCAGATTAACCGCAGCCTGCTCCAAGAAACGCTGTAACTGCAACAAAGTGTCTACAAGAGACACTTTTATTCAGCAACCTCAGCTCCAAGTCAGCAACTGCAACAGTTTCCATGGTGTGCACGCTCTGGGGACTCCCTGTCTTCATCCTGCACCAGAAGGACCAAAGAAATTTCCCGTGGGATGACGGAGCCACTCCCCTCCTCCAAGCAGGCACCTTCCAAGATGACGACTGGTACCCTAGGACTCCTCTCACAGCAACAAGCCTGCTCCTAAGGACACAGAGGGTGGACATCATTGACATAGACTGTCCTGAGGTCCTGCTGATGCAATTGGAGGAGGTAAGACCTTGCCTTCCCCAAGAGCAATGGTGCCCCTGTGGACTGCGTCTTCTTCGCCTCCTTAGGCCACTGTGCACTCTTTGCAAAATTCCTTCTTGCACAGCCTGGCCCAGGTCCCCAGCACCTTATCCTGTGACTCGCAACTCGCTGAGTTGTTCTCCAGCGGCGTGGGACCTTCTTTTGTTGTGCTGCATCAACTGCATTTTGCACCTCCTTTGAACCCGGGTCCTGTGGCTCCTGGGAATGCTGGCTGGCATCCTGAGGGCTCTCTAAAGTGCTGAGAGCCCCATCTTCCTCCTCACAATGAGTTGAGGCCCCCAGGTCCCTCCTGGGTCCATCCAGTACCATTGTGACGCAAAACTCACTTTTGTCGTAGCCAAGGCTTGTTGGTGACTTCCAACACGAAATCTCATCTGCAATGATCTTCGTGCCGTGCGACATCTTTTGCATCATACAGGAACCCACTGGCATCTTCCTAGGGTACATTTGTGCAGTCTTCGACTAACTGGAGACTCTTCTTTTGCACCCTCTTCTGGGTTGACAGGGGCTCCTGTCCTTCCTGGAACCTCTTTCAACTTCTGGACTTGGTTGCCTTCCTTTCCAGGTCTTCAGGTCCCATAATCCAGCAGTTGTTCTTAGCAGATTTGGTTGGCTGCTGCAAAATCCCAAAAACGAGATGTAGTGTGTCCTAATGAAACTTGCAGAACATTACTCCTGCTTTTCTGGGCTCTGGGGTGAGGTAATTTACTTACCTTTACTGTATTCTTACTCTCCCAGTGATTCTGCACACACCACACTTGTCTAGGGGGGAATTCGTGATTTGCATTCCACTTTCTTAGTATATGGTTTGTGTTGCCCCTAGACCTATATTCTCCCATTGCATTCTATGGGATTTCCTACTGTTTGCATTGTTCTATGACTATTTACTTGTCTAATTTTGGTGTCTAGTGTATATATTGTGTGTAACACTTACCTCCAGAAGGAGTATTGTCTCCAAGGTATTTTTGGTACTGTGTCACCCAAATAAATTCCTTTATTTTTTGGTAACACTGATTATCGTCTTTACCTGTGTATAAGTACTGTGTAACGTAACTATAAGTGGTATTGCATGAGCTTTGCATGTCTCCTAGTTCAGCCTAAGCTGCTCTGCTATAGCTACCTCTATCAGCCTAAGCTGCTAGAACACTACTGCTTCACTAATAAGGGATAACTGGACCAGGTATAAGGTGTAAGTACCCAAGGTACCCACTACAAACCAGGCCAGCCTCCCACATGTACTTGACTGTAATTATGAGTTCCCAAAGACAACTGCCAGGCCTAGGTGTGACAGGTGAGGTTGCAGTTTCAGCTGGGATGTTTTGAGTGTGAAACACTTCAAATGTAACCTTGGATTCATAGTAGGGTGTTTGTGCTTTGAGTCAGGTCTTCTATGTGTGTCTCAGCTTTTCTCCTCATTCTCATTTCTCTAAGAGGTTCTAACTTATTTATTTTTTTGGATTGGGATGATATAGATAGTGGCCAGTTAAAAAGATAGTAAAATCTGCACCCATAGAAATACTCCTTAAACGGGTTCAAATGTACTACTTCTTGGAATTTACAAACATTTGTAGTAATAGGCTTGGCAAACTGCATCAGTCTCAAGTTTCCAAAAATACTACTAGCAATTAAAAAACAAAAGGTGCTGGGATAAAAGCTGGGAAATAGTCTAACCAGTGGCAATCGTTTGGGTTTGCATTACTACCAAAAGTTTTTCACCGAGGTCCCCCTAATGCAAATGATCCTCAAGGAAACAGTCCATTCATAACCTTGGTCATCTCATCCCTCCCCCCTGCAGTACACTGCTTTTTAGTTGGGAAATATGAGATTCACACTACCCGAATCTCACTGGCTAAGCTCACACCTGTGCATTATGCCCAAACCCTTACTTCTTTTCTATTCATAGATGTTCAAAGCAAGCCTGTCTTTATCATTAGTAAAGATGAGGAAGCCGACAAGGAAATACCACTAGAAAGCGTCTTTTGCTATATAAAAAAATAGAAACACTTGTTCTTTTTTCCCTATTGGACATTTTCTACTGGGGCCCACTGCTTAATTTGTGCTTGCTGTTTCCGGTGCAGAGGACCAGCACTTATTTTTCAGCCTCAAGCATTTACTGCGAGCAAAAGACACATATCTGAAAGAGGAAGGAAGAGAAAAAAGAAAAAAGCGTCACAATAGGAGAAAGCAGAAAGCTGCTAGAGTGAGCTGAAGCACAGGGAGTGGCTATAAATAGATTAAAGAGGTCCGAGATGGCTTTAGGATTACAATGCCTCAAGATTCCGTGCTCGCACATTCAATTGCAGCAGCCGGGTGTTTAGGAGGAGGGCCTTGGGCACCCGCACGTTTTTATTTACAAATTAAGCACTGCTGGGGCCCATCAAAAATGCCTGACAATGCAGTGTCACTGTGTCTGTCCTGTGTTGTCATTAGTCTTCCGATGACACGTGTATGGCTATGCTAATTCCCAGCCTCTTCCAGAGTGTCTCACCCCTGAGCCATTGTTTACCCTTGCCAGTCATGTTATTTGGTCATTTACTGTTCATCTAGCTCAGTAGCCACTGATGCATGTGGGACTAAGTTTCCCAGGAAGAATGAGTATTTTATGTACTTTAACTGTAGGTTAGTGTGAATGTTAATCTTGGCGCGCCAATTACGTCTATTTGTGTACTGAGCTCTGGAGGTGAATATGTGCATGCAAGACAAGCTTTTACACTCCTCTATCTACAATAATCCACTCATGTGTGAGTGTTATATACTGAGATTCTTGTTTCAGTGAAGGGACACAAGTTAAGGAAGTTGATGGGCATTGAATAGGATGAAGCTGGTGGTAAAGTGCGTGTCTGTGCTTAACTAAGCACCGATGGTGTCTTTAGACATTCATTTTATATTTAGCGGTTTGTACTGTGGATGACAGTTGTGTTGTTGCCTTATGTATCATATTCCTTCGCAATACCTTGTGCCTGGTCTTTGGTGTTTGTGTGTCGGACTGAAGAGGTCACAGATTTGTGTCACTGTCTCTGGCCTCAAGTCTTCCGCCAAACACGTCTCCTCTTCCTCTTTACATTTAGATTTGAGACAGGTTTCATGGCGTTGATGTTCGGGATTTTTCTGCGAGTTCCCAGCTCAAACATTGCAGCTTTGGTGATTTACTTGGTGATTTGCCGTTGCTCTGCTTTTTTGGACCACTGGGTATAATGCTATTCATTATGACTGCCAACCCATCAGACTAGATTGCTGCCATGACGCTAATGAGGACGGAGCAGCAGCCTTCTTAATACACAAGAGATGATCACATGAGCAACAGAAAAAAAACTCGGCAAGAGGCAGGGGCTTGGTTTTATATCGTACAGCAAACTCTGGCTGCCTGTGTGGATAGCCAGTACTGAGTTCATTATAACTGTAAGCAGATACAAACCGCCAGAAAACTCAGTTTCGATCTCATTTGATTGTATTATCGCGTCTTTGTCAAAACAAAATGCATTTTTGTAGTCTCTTATGCTGTTCCTGAGACCTGTGAAAACACAGGAGGGCTATTCATATTCACACATTTCATATCCAATTGTTCCAAATGTCATTTATCCTTTAGAAAACTGTATTTCTGTGACTTTATTTTTCAAGCTAGTGTACTTCACCGCGTATATATATATATATATATATATTTATATATATATAAATACCCTTCATATTACAATCACACGTCTAACACAGTTTGCCATCCCTGTGGCTGAAGATGTCACTTTGCCCTCTTGCATTCCTACAAGTTCCCATAACAGGGGACATTTGCAAATAAGACATGTTCCCATAAGAATTCTTGAAAGAGACCGGGGACTTTCTAAGTAAGTCGAAACTAGAATTCCGGGCTGAGTTTACTAATTTATTAAAGCAAGACTTCAAAGAGGGCTCTTAAGTAGTCTGATCCAAAACAAGCTAAACATTTATTTACAGAAATGTAAACACTTTATTGGTAGATGACTGTTAATATTATTATTATTGCTATTGTTATCATTATTAGTAGCAGTATTGGTTAGGTTGTATGCTATTAGAGCGATTAATATTAATAATAAGGTTCTCATATTATTGTCGTGATATTTCTCGTGATTACCTTTATCATCTCACATATCTCTGTATGTGATGTAGTCCTTTTCTCAATGACGTATCTGAATTCTTTCATGTACAGTAACTTTCAGTGTTTAGTAGATAAAATGGTACTTTGTACATATTTGATGACTTCTATACTTCTTGCAAACATCCATTAAGCAGTGATGAACCTCCGATAACAAATGGAGCCATCCTTTAGCAGCGCAGTGCTTACAAGATCATAAAAATAGTGAAGAATAGCAATATTTCCAGCTCTACGGGTTGCAAATGAGGCTTGATTTCCAGGATTGGTGCTCGTTTGTTGTAAACATGCCACCCTGTCACTGAGAACTTTACAGCAAGACTTACCAAACCAATTTGTATAGCATGTCCATCAATGTCTCATTCACATCAACAGTAGCACTTTTAGTTTGCACTAATGAAAAATTAAAACCGTCATATTGCTGTTCTGATTGTTATTTGCACAGTGCAAGGAGACACAAAACTAATGCACCTTCATTTTAATAGCTAGTAAATAGGCAGTGTTCCTGGTCTGTCAAACATGCGTTTCCCACTCCACTTGGATTAGTGGAACTGCGGGGTTGTCGATGGCAGAGCCTCAGCTTGCCCCACTGTAAGAAATGTCTCATTTGATGGTCAGTCCAGAAAATGGCCATGAGGTAATGATGGCACACAGCCCAATACATTTAAAGCAGGCGACTGGCACAAGGTGCACATGCTAGTTCAGAGAAGATAAATAAAACAATGACCCCCAAAGTGGAGGGAGAATGCTCCCTCTGTATCACCACCATTGTTTGTTTTATTTTCTAGGAAAATAGCCAACTTTGCGAATGTGTTTTTTGAAAACAAAAAGTATTTTCAAAGTTCAACGCCTTCAGTGGATCCACCAACAAAGTGGCTCAGTTGAAGGCAGAGAGATTTCTGCCTTCCTGGCAGGGATTTCTAAATGTTGTAAGCGGTTCTCCACCATGGTCTTTGCTGAACTGATGGGCTGACCGCCAGTGTCTAAAGGATCCCGTCAGTCATTAGATAGCAGAATTCACATTCATTATCAAGGGTTGTACTCGTTCGCAACGTAATACTACAATTATGCTTATCAGGTGCCTCTCGACCGAAGCCCAGAGCAAAACAACTTTTGCAACAGACGCATGTAGTTCATGTCTGTCTGTTTCTTCTCCCTTCCCTTCTTCCTGTCTAAAAAGCTCTTCAATTGCTCTGTTTCTGTTCCTTTTTCTCTTGTTTTCCTCTACATCTCTCTTTGTTTCTATTTCTATGATAATCCTGCACTTTCAGACCTTCTTTTCTATAAACGTAGTTCTTTTCTTTGCTTTCCATTTTAATTATCTCCCGCTTTCACATGTCACACATTTTCCCCTCTCTATCCACTCCTCATACTTCTTCCACCTTTCTCACTTCTGGTCTCCTCACACCCTATAAATAACTACGTTATGTGTATCATTATTTATTCAACGCAATAAAAAAAGCAGTTATGAGATCTGCCCTGAGAATGGGGCATAACTTGGATTTTGGTGCTCAGTGCACCAACACGGAAATGTCTCTGTAATTGCTGGCCATATTTGGCCTTGGTAAATATTGACAGGATTCAACTGTTGAAAATGACTTGGGCAAATATTCAGGTGTGATGTTTCCTGCAAAAGTAATAAGTCCAGTATGTGCTGTAACAAGAGTTACACATATCAGAAGTTTTAGGGGTACCCGGAAAGCCTGCAATGACTTTCTGTGGGACATCAGAGCTGCCAGCTCAGCCCTTGATTTATGCAAAAAAACGTTCAATAGGATCCAGCCAGAACGAATTTCGCCATCAAAGATCATAAAAACAGCATAAGCATGCACAAGTTCAAACCGGAAAATTAGACGTAATTCATATTATGTAAAAAATGTAGGTTAAAAACATAATATAACAGTAAAATTAATCAAAACAGTAAAACTAGAATAATTAATGCCAATTATAATCAATTGGATGTACATTGAGGCATTGTGCTAAAGTGCTCTTTGCCTGTTCCTCCACATCGCCATTAGAAACCTCGAGACAGCAAAATCCTTGTCTGGTGTCAGACTGTATAATTCACAAAGCTATTTCAAATTCTCTTACCTCGAGACTGCAACATAATGGAACAACCCGTTTAATTCTAATGCTCTAAAAGTGGGGCAGAAAAACAATACATGGTCTATTGTTTCAGGCCAGGAAGTGCAGAATGGCCAATGGCCATGAGTTGGATTAGCCGGTCGACCCCACCCGGCTGTGTACAAGGAGAGTGGAAGTGTCCATCTAAATTGTAAATAGAGCTTTCTTGCAATGCTGGGCTCTATCTCATGCAGAAACCACTCCAGCGCAAATACATCTTTCTGTATGAAGAAGGCCAACGTCATAGAACCCACGTTGGACGACTTTGAAGTAGGTCACTTCAGAATGACCAATAAGTCCTCTTTACTTGATCTTTGAGGATCACACATGCCTCTTTTGGGGCAGCCCAGAGTCTCTTAAGACCAATATTCACAAATGTTGACCTCAGTGCTTAAACCACAGAAGGTCACCTGCTCCTGGCAAATGCAAGACCTCTGCCAGTCCCTGCTTATAAGGGCTCAATTCTGTGGCTGCCCAAATCCTCCTCCAAAATTGAAGCAGCAGTAATCTTGCTATATCAGAGATATTTTTAAGCCCCAAATCCATCTGCAAGGGGAGCAATGGTGTACTTATTGGCAGGCCAGCCAGTTGCCGCATAAAACGGTTCTCTGCGGTACCCAGGAGTAATGCTTCCCTGTGCCCCAAAATTTCAGCTCCATACAAGGCAGAACATAATGCCTGGTAGTTGTAGGCCTGTAAGGCCGGTGAGATAGGGCAATATTGGGAGGCCTTAAGCATCTTCAATAACCCACTCAGTAGTTTGATCCAATTTTAATCCATAGCTTGCAATGTGGGTCTGTCAATTAAAGTGCTCAGTCAAAATGTCACCCAAATATTCAAAGATGTGGACTCACTGCAGGGGGTTCCCTCTAAACAGAGTTTAGGTGGGTGTAGTGGCGGGGATTAAAAACCATATACTTAGTTTTTGCTAAGTTGATATGTAGGCCCCTTGCGTTATAAAAACTAGCAAACCTATGAAGCATTTTTTGCAGTCCCATCAGGGATTTTGAGAGGAGGAGTGTGTCATCCACAAATATCATGGCAAGGACCCTGATGGTTGCCGAGGAGGGTGCTTCAGACTCACTGTGGCCCACAAACATCACAAAGTTGTTTACGAAAAATGAAAGTAGAGTGGGTGCGAGGACGCATCCTTGCCTAACTCCCCTGTTGACCAAAAATCTTTTTGTCATTTCCCCCATTTGGCTATATTTGACATGAAAAAAATTCTGTCATGGAACCTTATGATCAAATTCAGGAGCTAGAGTGTAACCCCCATCTCAGCTGGAATTTTCTACAACTTGAATCAAGGGACGAGATCAAAGCTAACCAAACGTCAACAAACACCACACATAAACGCCAATCCCCAACTGTACAATCTTCTTATACAATATCTGGAGGCAGAGGACCTGGTCATGTGTACTAGTACATTCTCTAAAGCCTGCTTGCAATGGGGTCAATATACCTGCAGTAATCATTCAATCTTGGAGTCTACTCAAGATGACCCTGGCAAACAATTTTTGGGTGCTGTCAATTAAGCTTATTGGCATATAATTTGAAGGAAGATCTCATGAACTTTTCCTAAAAATAGGGACAATCTCAGCTCCAGCCCAAGTCTGGGGTACAGGGCCCCCTTTTAGTATGTCATTAAAAAGGGCAGTCCACATGTCACTATCATCCATAAATAGATCCCCAGGGACCAAATTTACTTATAAGTCCTCTGTAAAGAGGTATACCTTATACGTAGGGCTGGTAAATTAAATGCTATTAGTTAGTCAGCTGCATTTGTTGTGCCATCACTTTAGTAGCTCTTTAAAACTTGTCTCAGGCCTGTCATTGCTGCCCGTGTCTGCAGTTTTACACAGCTAATGGCAAAATAAACCTTTTGGCAGGCCTAAACCTTCCTTTTTAGGTCGAGCGCGCAAGCGCTTCTCACCTGTTTTCATCTATGCTGTTGGGCTTCAATCACACCCATGTCAGGCCCATCACTTTCATTCATTTGCGGGCTTGCCTTTAAAAAATCACTTGATTTCATTTGTCAAAGGCATGCATAAGTCATGCCTTTTCCATCGTTGAGCCCTCCTTGAGAGCACCAGCCAACTACTGCTAACATACGCAGCGTCCATGTTTTATGCATGGTTTCATGACTATTTTCATTTTTATTTTTAGGGCGAGCCTCTGTTATGTCTCTCCCCTTGGTGCTCCATGGCTCTTTGAAGTCTTACACGGCGAGAACTCAATCGACAGTATTGGAGAGCTTTGCATGACTACCAGTTACTTCACATTCTCTATTGTTTATTTTGTTTCCCCAAAGCGCTCCATAGTGCTTTCAAGGTTTATACAGCAGATACTCAATCAACAGTGTTGGACGTATTTAAATGACTAGCAGGTACTTCTTATTGTTTGTTTTGTTATTCATTTACACTGGTGGCAGCAAAAGTGCTTTCAAGTTTTACACAGCGCAATGGGCAGTGCTGGAGCGCTTTGCATGACTATATTGGAGCTCTTTGCATGATTATACTGACTATATTGCCCGGATTGTACCTCCCTGTAGTATGGCAATGCCCAGATTGTGCTACACTGTACTGTAGCAATGTCCATTTTGTGCCTACCTGGTGGACAGACGCACTATGGTGTGAGATATGAAAGTTGAACCACACACTGGTGTGAATACACCTTTTCTGTTGTCTTGCCCAGAGAGTAGCTCCAGAGAACAAACAAACCTGGGAGTGTGTTATGTGACCCATCTAGCTCATTGCATTTAGCCTCTAAGGCCCATGTGTACCTTGCTAATAACCGGGTTTGAATGCTGAACAAGAGTGAGCGTCTCAGCCTTTTATCCTCCCAAGGTCACCACCTCCTACCACAATGGTGCCATTGCGTAGGATTGCAATGGGCACGTGGTGCACCACTCAAGGTGTAGATCCAAAGCTGTAATGTGCAGGGTGCATACAGCTCTTGAGAGCACGAGACTAGCCTACTCAGCTACCTTATTCACTAGCATCATGACGGCTTAATTTCGTACAGTGTCTCCCTTTCCCTTTACACTCCTGCTGAGGCTGTACCCTCACTTTTGTAACAGGGCCCCTCCTATGCCCCTCCCACCACACCTTCAGCATGGTTTCCTCACTGCCCCAACCCCCTCTTCTGGAATGTTGTATCCCACCAGAACCCCTCTTTCATCAACTTTCAATCACTTCTCAAAGCCCCGTCTCTTCAGCAAACCTTTCATACTCAACCGGTTAAAAACTGAGCGTTATGGCAAGTAAAGTAACACAAGGAAACGGAGACTGGCTGTTACGTGAACCTGTAAGGACACATTTACACAGCGCAATAGGCAGTATTGAAACACTTTGCATAACTACCAGTTACTTCACATTGTTTCTTAGTTAACTTATGCCACAGTTATGGGAGGGCAGTGCCTCCCGTTCAAGCACAGCTTACAAAATAACAATGCAAAGCTTGTTTAACTATAGTTAAGCACTTTCATTTTCTTTATCATTGTCTAGTGCTGTGATACCATATCCTCGACAATTCTTGTTTCACTGTTCCACATCAAAAGTTCCCTTTTGTCACGCATGGTCTTGCAGAGCCGCTTGCTCAATGGAATTATGTTAGGAAAGTACAAAATTATAAGGCAGGGCTGACCAATTTATGTGCAAAAAAGTTCAATTATGTACTTACAATGCCAATAACTCTAAGTCTTGTAAATGTGAGACCTATTGCATTGCAAATGCTTGTTAATACACATGTCACTCTTAGGATAGGCCCTAAACATCCCATAGGGAAGGGTGTGCTGTATTCAAAACGCTGGACATGTACTTTTAAGTTTACATGTCCTGGTAGTGAAAACTCTCAAATTTGTTTTTTCACTATCCCAAGGCCTACCTCTATCTTAGGATAACATTGGGTTACATTAGTACATTTAACAAGTGATAACTTTTGTTTGGAAGCAGGTAGGAATGTCACATGTGGTATCTGAGGAATTGTAATTTACACCCCTCTTTGATGGTAAAATCTGATTTTAAGTCATCATTCTGAAAATGACACTTTTAGAACGTTGGTATTTTCTTTTCCAAACCATTTGGTGTTTGCTTTCCTGGGTCACATGACTAAGCGTAGTTGGCAGCTTGCCTTTGTGTACTCCTCTCTAGCAGCCACACAATGGAGGGTCTGTGTGTTGGAAAGATGGACCATCGTGACTTGATGAGACCTGTCACACTTTCACTTCAAAGACACTAACTCAGCTCACACACAAAGAACTTCACCCTAGTCTACTGTGCTTGCAGACAGACTGAGACAAGGATTAGAGATGCAGGAAATTGCCCCATTTTGGTGTCAGCAACAGAAATTGCTCAACCACTTGGATGGGCTCCTTACATGTAATTTGGAGAATATGGAGATTGTAATTAATAAAAGATAGTCATGAATAAGAAATCTTACAAACCTGTTATCAAAAAAAGAATCATAAGCCCAGAGAAAGAGGGCACATCCCTTGAAACACACCTTGGCTGGCTGTACATTTGAATATGAATTTAAGTTGAATACAGTTGTATCTGAAAAATTAAAACATAGACCACTGTGGTGTGTCTCGAGTGTGCGTATGAAATAAGATAGGAATTGAATGTGCACCTCCTTCTGATAAATTGGATTAAAGTAAACATATGCCATGTTGCAAGAAGAACAATGTTGTGATGCAGGCACCTCACATGCCCACAAATAATACAGTTGTGGTCAAAGTAGAAACCACAGTACTATAAATAAAAAAACTGTTTCTGGTTGATAAAATGAGATAAAAACAGCACATACGAATTCTACTAAGATACAGGGAAGCTTGTAACATAAAAAAAATAAATAAAGTAGAAACGGAGAAGAAACACATCGTCTAAATAACTGGAAACATATTTTAGCACATAGTTAATGTGCTTGAAAATCTTTGTTTCTTGACTGATATAGTATATAGCCTCATGGGATCAATAAGGCTTTTGCATTATGCACAGAATGTAAAAAATACTTTAACAAATCCGAAGCTTTTTAAAATTAGATTCAACATATAGGCCAACATAATATATCTTGATTCTTTTTAAGAATAAATGATACCAGATATATCATTAGCTAGCATTTCGTGATGTTCACAAATTATATCCACGGCAGAATGTCTAAATACAGAGTTAATGAAGTTTCAATTATGCAATAAAACATGTCAGCAATGTATTATGAGGCTACTGAGATATAAGTTGAGTGAATTTTAAAACAGAAAGATGAGCACTTGTGGGCAGGGGGTGGAATTGGCAAATGTGTGTTGGCTTTACATCAACCCCCTATACAGCGAATCAATTACTGTTTTGATCACTATAGTGAACACTTTGAAATAGCATATTGAAAAATTGTAAACTTCCTACTATCAGACTAGGAAATGATGTATGTGTGATCGGTGTTGAGGACGATCTCGGCAACTGACCCCTTGACATCCACATGTGGCTTTTAGGGCCGGATATTTAAAATCACACAGTATGTGGCGGGGACCAAAAGTGGTTGTTGCCTCTTTATAGTGTGGGTGGTATCAGCCTAGTGTAGGACGTCATCGATTTAACTTTCCTAGCAAAAGCAATTTTGATGAGGCAAAACTATGCATGTAAATATGCACTAATGGAAATGATGGAAAGATGCATTATAGGAATATATGTAACAATGAGTACAGAACAAATTGTTTTATGTCTGATTTCCTAAATATCACTTGATTTCATGTAAAAACGGATGCAAAATTATTAGTGCTGAAAATTCTGAGGCATATCTATCTATCTATCTATCTATCTATCTATCTATCTATCTATCTATCTATCTATCTATCTATCTATCTCCTTAGTGCTGGTTAAAAAATCTTCACATTTTCCCAAAAAATTTTAGTCTCATGTGAGCTGTTGTCTGGAAAGGTTTGGGGCGATCCGTCAAGCGGGGCCAAAAAAAGGGGGGTCCCAAAATGCTTTTTTCCCCATTCCTTTTTTCAGAATTACACCAAATTTGGCAGAAAGTTAGCTCTAGGTCTAGAAAGCGATCTTTTTGTTATTTAGTGTAAATCCATTCAGTAGTTTTTCAGTAATTAAAGAAAAAACTAATTTGTATATATAGGGACAAGAAGGTAAACCATACCGACCTCATGCTGAGATCTGCAGCCGTGTTGGAACTCGTCTTCAGCCGAGTCCCTGAAAAAGAAAGTAAAAAAATAAGAAAAAGGGGCCAGGGTAGGTACACCCTCACCCCTTAGATCTGGTCCAGAGGGAACCCCTCTACCCCCCCCCCCCAGGCTTTAAAAGCATTTTTTTAATTTTCTGAACTTAAAAAAAACACAAGTGCAGGCTCATGTGCTTGTTTTGTAAAAAGCGCCCAGCTAAGCCACGTCCCGGGGACAATTACATTTTGCATGGGGGGCCACATGGCCACCCCCACATCCCCAGGGACTGCCACCTCTATGAACTAGCATTAAGCAGAGGGCTGTTTGGCCCCTTGCAGCCCCAGGGATCGCCACCTCTCCGGGGCTTTGTACTAATATGATGTGGGAGGGCCCCTTGCCCTCCCTACAGTCCAGGGAACCACCACCTCCTTGAGGATTTGTAGTAATTTGATGTGTGAGGGCTGCTCGGCCCTCCACAGCCCCAGAGTCTGCCACTTCCCTGGGGTTTTGCAGTAATTTGATGTGGTAGGGCCTCTGCCCCCCCACCCGCAGCCCCGGGGACCACCACCTCCCCAGAGCTACAATAAAAGAGTGAAGGGGTGAGCCCAGGGGTCCACCACCTCCCCGGGGCAATGTTCGTTGGAGGGGGGGCAAGTGCCCCTTCTCAAGGAGCCACTAATGGTCATGGGGACTGCCAACCCCCAGGGCCTGCTCTTGCTACGTCTCAGGGTGCCCACCCCCGGGACACAGCTATCTGCTTTTGCTAGGTGGGAGCTCGCAGCTCCCACCAAGCAAAAGCAAAGGCTGCTTTCTGACAGCGAAGAAAGCAAAGTTTTAATCTGTTGTAAACATGCATGCAGGATAATGGATGAAAACATTGCTCCCACAAGCAGAGAGGTGCTATTTAATGCAGCTTCCTATTTGTGGGAGCAATGTGGCTCCCGCAGGATACAGGAAGCTCGCTAGGACCTCGGGGGCCTTGAGGCTCCCCCACAGTCCTGTCACTCTCTCTCCCTTTCTTCCATCCTATATTGGGATGGAAGAGAGAGAGAAAGAGACGATTACAGGAAGGCCTAAATGTTGAGGTCAAATGTCCTCGCGCTGAAAGTTGAGGGTTCTACTCCAGGTGTGTCAGAGGTAATTTTCCTTCTTTAATTTCTTTTAAACTTCAAAAGTTTAAGGTTCCTACGGAAAGTTGATTTCACTCTTTCTAATTGACAAATACATTTTATCTTTTCAATTTGTCCGGAAATATCTCATTATACGTGTATTATTTATAAATGTCTAAATAACTATCTCTCTCCCTCTCACTGTCTTTCTCTCAATTTCACTTTTCAATCTCTTTCTCCCATTCACACACCCACTCAGACCCTTTTGCACCCACTCACAGACTCACTGAGATACTCATGCACCCACTCACAGACCCACTCAGACCCTCATGCACCTACTCAGAGCCCCACTCAGAGACTCAAGACTCAAGCAACAAATCACAGACCCACTCACAGACCACTCAAACTCTCACACACCCACTCACAGACCCACTCACAAACCCACTGAAACCCTCACTCACAGACCCACACAGACACTGACACATCCAATAAGACACTGATGTACCTGCTCTCACACCAATACAGACACTCTCACAGCCACTCTCACCCCCAGATCCACCCTCTCACACCTATTCTCAAACCCAGAGAGACAGGCCGTGGTGTGCTCCTACTGCGCATGGCCAAAGGGCTCAGTAGTTAGGGGGGATGTCCGGAGGCAAGGCCTTGCAGGCAACAGTGGCAGTGTACAGCCGAAAGCCATGTATGATGCCAGATTGGGTGCTTATAGGGGTCTGTCCTCAGAGCCTGGCTGCAGGCTGAGGGTTGTGCGTGGGAGTGGTTGGATTAACATAGAGTAATAAAACTATACGTTAGCCTGGTTGATGAGGGGTGATGCCCCGAAACTGGTCCCATGATGCTTGTTTCCGGTCCAGGGATGACCTGGCCTTCCCCTTGGGAACAGGCTCAACACTGATTTGCCTATGGTTGGGTCCAAACTGGGGTCGCTTAGTGGGCAAAAAAAAAACAATGGATTAAACCCTGATCTTTGTGACTTGGCTGAATGTTAGCATTGTTCAGCATTCCATCCATGTACTTTTTGTCTTGCATCTGGTAGTGACCAGTTTTCTTGTCAAACATGTAGCTTTAAGTCTTCTTTATCTACTATGCAGAGTAATGATGAACCCCAAGCATTGACTAACATGGGTGAGGAAAGTGTTTGACTTCTGAGGCGCTCCAAAACACCCTGTGTTCCGATTAATGCCAGGTCGCTGGTAAAGCACAGTTCTGAGTTTGCTGAATTCCTAGATACCCATCAGTTTGACATAATATTTGTGACAAAAACCTGGGTGTATCTTTCAGCTGGACCAGAAGTGGCCACCGCTGTGCCACTAGGCTATGCCATCTACCGCTTGGATAGACCATCTAGTAATGGAGGTGGCCTAGTAGTGGTTTATCATGACTAGTATGCTGCCATCTTTTCCCCTGCATACTTAGAGGAGTTTGAAGCATGTTATTTGAACATTTAACTAACTAAAGCTCAATCTTTCAACAGCTTCTCATTTATCACCCTCCTGGTACCAGATCTACCTTTGCTCAAGCTATCAGTCTCCTCTTAACATCCTTCTCTCTCAAACTGATTGCACCTTATTTGGTGTTTTTAACTATCATCTAGAGAATCAGGCGGACTATGACTCTGAGAATTTAATTGATGCTGTGTCCGGACTGGGTTTTACCCAGATAATAGATACTCCAACCATGTGGTCAGGTATACCCTTGATGGCATTTTTGCTAATATTCTTTTTATCTCAGGTCCATCAACTCTACAGGTGGTGCGGACCTATCAGAGAGCGGTCACCTGGAAAAATTGAACATCCCGGCACTTACCCCCCTCCCCCAACTCAAGACTCTTCTCAAGACAACAGCCTACCAGGTCTGGCATAAAATTCAGGAGTCTGTTTTTAACCAGCTTCTAATGGAGTCACAATTAGAGCGGTCAAATAATATGGATCAGTTATCCTACTCTGCTCTAATTGGCTGAGATCTTTAGTCACTACCCTTGCACCTCCTAAATGCAGCACTCACCAGAGAAGCAAACCATCTACGCCTTGGGTTACAGAAGAACCAAGTGCTGCCAAAACAAATTGTCAGAGGCAGGAGAAGAGATGGAGGAAGGAGTATGACTTGCAGGAGAGGGACAAATATAAGCATTGTATTGCAGAATACAAAGACCTGCTATTAAAAGTCAAATCTAATTACTTTACTGAAAAATCGAATCTGCCACTAACTCCACCAGAGAACGTTTTCAAACTGTCCATAAGCTCTCAGGTACACCCACAGGCAAAGCCAAAGATTGTAGCCAGGCCTTTTGCAATTCACTTGCCATTTCTTCCAGAAGAAGGATATTTTCAACAGTTTTGCTACAAACTATTAATTAGGTACCGGGAGTGGGGCTTTTGGCACCTGCTTCCACTAGAAAATCCTCCTTTGGTGAATTTTGTCATCTTAAAGTGTAAAAAGTGAAAGAGGTCATTCTGGACATTCTATCCATTAAATCTGGCCCCCCACTGGATCTTTGCCCTCCATCCACTGTCCAGAAAGCTCCTCATATTATTGCCCACCACTTGACCAAGATCTTTAATGCCATGTTCACTTCTGGTATTTTCCCCTAAACAATGAAAAGAGGCATCCATTCTTTCTCTACTGAAAAGACCCAGCCTAAATCCAGCAGACCCCAACACCTATTGGCATATATCCCGTATTCCTTTTACGGCTAAGTTGGTAGAAAAGGCCATGAGTTCCCAACTCACCGTCTTCATAGATAACAACCAACTGCTGGATAACACGCAATCTGGAAGTGTCCATAGCACCAAGAGAGTGCTTATTGTGGCCACAGAGGAAATTAGAATTACATTAGATAGGGGCGGCAGTGCACCCTTATATTGCTTAATTTGTCCACAGAATTCAATACTGTCAGATCATCCTTTACTGACTGACCGCTTACAGAGAATTGGAACTAAGGATGCTGCCTTGTCAGTGCTGTGCTTCTGTCTTTCTGATCGTATTCAAACAGTTTCCCTTAAGGAATTTACCTCTGAACCATATAAACTGCCTTGTGGGGTCGCTAAGGGATCATCATTAAGCCAAACCCTATTTAACTTATACATTGCCCCTCTGGCTAGCCTGATTAAGTCCTTCAGCCTGTTGTTATTAACTTATGCTGATGACACACAGATAGTAGTGTCACTATCCAACAGTAGCCAGAATAGAGGGGAGTCCTTGCAGTCCTGCATGAATTCTGTTGGCAAATGGATGGATTGAAATTGCCTTAAGCTAAACTCCTCAAAGACTTAGGCTATTCTATTCAGCAACAATGCCTCCTTCTGATCCCTGTCCTTGTGGCCTCTAGAGCTATGGCCACTCCTTCCGCCAGTCAGAAAGTTCAAAAATCTAGGTGTTGTAGTAGATGAAAAACGAACTTTTAAAGATCATGTTTTTCAGTTACCTCTGCTTCCTATTATACGCTGAGAATCATAAAGAAAATTGTTACATTTATCCCCCCAGCCTTCTTAAAAGTGGTTGTGACTGCACTTATACTTTCTAGACTAGACTATTGCAATGGTATCTATCAGAACCTACAAAAAAGAGTTTTGAATAAACTCCAGGTTTTGCAAAGTTTGTCAGCAAAGATGCTCCTTAATGTGCCCAGATCTCACTCCGCCACTCAAGCGGTAAGATTCCCATTAAACAACAAATTGTTTTTAAAGCTCTTTGTATTACATTTAAATCACTGCATTGTCAGGGTCCGGAATACCTGAAAAATAGCTGTAAAAGCTGTGTACCAACCAGAACTCTGCAGTCTAGCTCAGCAAACAATCTAGTTGTCCCCTCTGTTAAACACTTCTGGTGGGGGCCTGGGGGCAAGAGTTTTGTTAGTTGTACTGCTAAGAATTGGAACATTATTCGGCCAGCCTTAAAAATACATGCCTTCTCTTTTCGCATTTAGGAAATACCTAAAAACTTGGTTATTCAGGAAATAGTGGATACCTCCTTTCCTTGTGTGCTTTCAATGCCAAGATGCCTCCAGGTATTAGTGCGCTCTCCATATATTCTCATAATCATCATCATCCTGCCTTAATTGGTTCTGTTTGCATGTGTGGCTGTACTGCTACTGCCTCTTCCTTCTGCCCCCTATGATCTGTTCTATTGCCACAGGGTCTATTGCCTGTCCTGCATTGTTGGTTTGTTGCCCCTGTCCTCCATTGTCCATTCTGCTGACACTGCCCCTCCTTCCTGCCAAGCATGGTCAACTTGTTGCCTTTGCACCCCGCTCCCTGCCCTCAATTATCCGAGTCAGTGATCCGGACCTCTGCCTCACCTCAGTATTCTAATGAGCAACTAGATTGCTAACAATCTATATTTATTTTTTTAAAAGAGTGGCACGTCTGACATCATCTTGACGTAACCAATACTGTAATACCTAAAACATTTACTTTCAAAATAATAAAATTGAGAGGGTATTATTCCCATAGAAATTATGGTTAGTGCTGTAAAAAACAAAAATGAAGACATATTTTCATTTCTCAAATAGTGACAAAGCACTTTTTAATTATTTGTTATCTTTATGTTTTTTATCTTGTTGATGACTTGATGATTACACTTGTTGGAGAGGATTTGGCATTACGGACAGAGCTGCAAACTTTGCAACTAGGGAACCAGTTTTGAGTTTCATCATCAGCTCAACATCCTGTGATTTTGGGCAAATCACTTAATCTCCCCATGCCTAAAACCAAAATGAATGTGTCATTGTATAATGTAACTGATGCTCTTGTGCAGCACTCCAGTACATTCGGGTCAAATCTGAGCATATAAAAATGAAAAACCCCAAAAACATTAAGGCCCAGATTTAGAAGGGCCTGGCACCTCCTTGCACCACATTAGCGTCATTTTTTTTACACTAAAGTGGCCCAACGAGGCCAAAATTGCAGCACCAGATTTATAAAGTGGCACAATGCATGCATAGCACCACTTTGTAACCCTTGAGCCACGTTGTGCCTGCGCCAGGCATAATGTATGCCGGGGGGCATTTCCCTGTTTTGGGTGGGGGGGCAAAAAAATGGTGGAACTTTTACGCCTGCTCAGAGCAGGCGTTAAAAGGGGGCACAACATTTTGGCACTAACCCTGTACACTACATCAATCGCGCCAAAAAATCTGATGTTATTGCCCCCTACCCTGCGACATGGTGTGCCGTATTTTAAATGTGGCGCAAATATGGTGGCGGTAGGGGGGCTAAGGGGCACAAGGAAAGTGGCGCTTCACTGGGAACAGCACAACTTTTTTAAAATCTGCCCCCAGTGGTTTGTACACTTCTGTCATTGGGCTATACTTGGGCTAAATTTGGGTGATATTTGTGCTATATTTGGGCTCTTCGTTCTCTGAAGGCCATCTTGAGAGACTTATTTGGTATGAAGCTCCCTAATGTCCTCATTTATTACAGTATCCTCAGTAGAAAATGCTTTCAGCTTTCCACTTTTATTCCATCAAGATGGCGTTCAGACGTGCCACACTTTTGGCATTAATTCAGAATGGTAACACTCTAGTTCCACATTAGAACTCTGTAGCGAAGCTGCTGATCATTAGGGTGTTAACCCCTTCGCTGCCAGGCCTTTTCCCCTCCTGTGCCGAGCCTTTTTTTGGCTAATGTGGGCAGTTCGCGCTTAGGTCCTCATAACTTTTTGTTCACATAAGCTCCCCTCGCCAAATTTGCGTCCTTTTTTTCCAACATCCTAGGGATTCTAGAGGTACCCAGACTTTGTGGGTTCCCCTGAAGGAGACCAAGAAATTAGTCAAAATACAGTGAAAAGTTTGTTTTTTTCAAAAAAATGGGGAAAAGGGCTGCAGAAGGCAGCTTGTGTTTTTTCCCCTGAAAATGGCACCAACAAAGGGTTTGTGGTGGCAAGATCACCATCTTCCCAGCGTTCAGGATCAGGCAGACTTGAATTGGAAAACCCAATTTTTCAATAAAATTTTGACATTTTACTGGGACATACCCCATTTTTACTATTTTTTGTGCTTTCAGCCTCCTTCCAGTTAGTGACCAAAATGGGTGAGAAACGATGCTGGATCCCAGAAAACTAAACATTTCTGAAAAGTAGACAAAATTCTGAATTCATCAAGGGGTCATTTGTGTGGATTCTAGAAGTGTTTCCTACAGAAAATAACAGTTGAAATAAAAAAATATTGAAATTGAGGTGAAAAAAACAGCAATTTTTCTCCACGTTTTACTCTGTAGCTTTTTCCTGCGATATCAGATTTTTTAAAGCAATATACCGTTACATCAGCTGGACTCTTCTGGTTGCGGGGATACATAGGGCCTGTAGGTTCATCAAGAACTCTAGGTACCCAGAGTAAATAAATGAGCTGCACCTTGCAATGGGTTTTTATTCTGTAGCGGCTATACACCAATTCATTTGCTGAAATATAAAAAGTGAAAAATAGGTATCAAGAAAACCGTTATATTTCCAAAATGGCCAGAAGATAAGGTGTTGAGAAGCAGTGGTTATTTGCACATCTCTGAATTCCAGGGTGCCCATACTAGCATGTGAATTACAGGGCATTTCTCAAATAGACGTCTTTTTTACACACTGCCTTACATTTGGAAGGAAAAAATGTAGAGAAAGACAAAGGGCAATAACACTTGTTTTGCTATTCTGTGTTCCCCCAAGTCTCCCGATATAAATGGTACCTCACTTGTGTGGGTAGGCCTAGCGCCCACAACAGGAAATGGCCCAAAACACAACGTGGACACATCAAATTTTTTCGCAGAAAACAGAGGTGTTTTTTACAAAGTTCCTACCTGTGGATTTTGGCCTCTAGCTCAGTCGGCACCTGGGGAAACCTAGCAAACCAGCGCATTTTTGAAAACTAGACACCTAGGGGAATCCAAGATAGGGTTACTTGTGGGGATCTAACCAGGTTATGTTACCCAGAATCCTTTGCAAACCTCAAAATTTGGCCAAAAAACACTTTTTCCTCTAATTTCGGTGACAGAAAGTTCTGGAATCTGAGAGGAGCTACAAATTTCCTTACACCCAGCGTTCCCCCAAGTCTCCCGATAAAAATGGTACCTCACTTGTGTGGGTAGGCCTAGCGCCCACAACAGGAAATGGCCCAAAACACAACGTGGACACATCAAATTTTTTCACAGACAACAGAGGTGTTTTTTACAAAGTGCCTACCTGTGGATTTTGGCCTCTAGCCCAGCCGGCACTTGGGGAAACCTAGCAAACCAGCGCATTTTTGAAAACTAGACACCTAGGGGAATCCAAGATGGGGTGACTTGTGGGGATCTGACCAGATTCTGTTACCAAGAATCCTATGCAAACCTCAAAATGTGACCAAAAAAACACTTTTTTCTCTTATTACGGTGACAGAAAGTTCTGGAATCTGAGAGGAGCCACAAATTTCCTTCCACCCAGTGTTCCCCCAATTCTCCCGATAAAAATGGTACCTCACTTGTGTGGGTAGGCCTAGCGACCACAAAAGGAAATGGCCCAAAGCACAACGTGAACACATCACATTTTTTCACATAAAACAGAGGTGTTTTTTTACAAAGTGCGTACCTGTGGATTGTGGCCTCTAGCTCAGCCAGCACCCGGGGAAACCTAGTAAACCAGTGCATTTTTTAAAACTAGACACCTAGGGGAATCCAATATGGGGTGACTTGTGGGGCTCTGACCAGGTTCTGTTACCCAGAATCCTTTGCAAACCTCAAAATTTGACCAAAAACCCCCTTTTTTCTCTCATTATGGTGACAGAAAGTTCTGGAATCTGAGAGGAGCCACAAATTTCCTTCCACCCAGTGTTCCCCCAATTCTCCCGATAAAAATGGTACCTCACTTGTGTGGGTAGGCCTAGCGCCCACAAAAGGAAATGGCCCAAAACACAACATGACAACATCACATTTTTTTACAGAAAACAGAGGTGTTTTTTGCGAAGTGCCTACCTGTGGATTTTGGCCTCTAGCTCAGCCGGCCCCAGGGGGGGCAGAAAGGGCCTAAAATAAATTTGTCCCCCCAACCACCCCCGGGGAGCGAACCTTGCCTACGGGGTCGCTCCCCCTGCGTGACATTGGCGCAAAAAAAAAAGATCCCCGGTGCCTAGTGGTTTCTGCCCCCCTTGGGGGCAGATTGACCTAAAATTGGCCGATTTGCCCCCAAGGGGGGCAAAAATGGTCTAAATATAATTTGCCCCCCCAGGGGAACGACCCTTGCCTAATGGGTCGCTCCCCATCTCTAAAAAAACAAACAAACAAAAAAAGAAAATACATTTTTTTTTTTGCCTTGGCGTCTAGAGGTTTCTGCCCCCCTGGGGGCAGATCGGCCTAATACCAATAGCCTGATCTGCCCCCAGGGGGGGCAGAAATGGCCTAAAATAAATTTGCCCCCCTACCCCCTCGGGGAGCGACCCTTGCCTACGGGGTCGCTCCCCTTGCGTGACGTTGGTGCAAAAAAAAAAGATCCCGGGTGCCTAGTCGTTTCTGCCCCCCTTGGGGGCAGATTGACCTAAAATCAGCCGATCTGCCCCCAAAGGGGCAGAAATGGGCTAAATACAATTTGCCCCTCCAGGGGAGCGACCCTTGCCTAAGGGGTCCCTCCCCATCTGTAAAACAACAACAACAAAAATCCCCAGTGCCTAGTGGTTTCTGCCCCCCTTGGGGGCAGATCGGCTTAATTAAAATAGGCTGATCTGCCCCCCAGCGGGGCAGAAATGAGCTAAAATAAATTTGCCCCCCAGGGGAATGACCCTTGCCTAAGGGGTCACTCCCCACGCGTGTGAAATTCGCAAAAAAAAAAAACCTCCCTGGTGTCTAGTGGTTTCTGTCCCCCTTGGGGGCAGATTGGCCTCATAAAAATAGGCCAATCTGCCCCCAAGGGGGCCAGAAATGGCCTAAATATAATTTGCCCGCTAGGGAAGCGACCCTTGCCTAAGGGGTCGCTCCCCACCTCAAAAATACAAAACAAAACAAAAACAACAAAAAAAAAAGATCCCTGGTGCCTAGAGGTTTCTGCCCCCCCCCCCCGGGGGCAGAAAAGGCCTTTAAAAAAAATGCCCCCCCTGGGAGCAACCCTTGCCCAAGGGATCGCTCCCCTTCCGTAAAATTCACGAAAAAAAAACTAAACTCCCTGGTGTCTAGTGGTTTCTGTCCCCCTTGGGGGCAGATTGGCCTCATAAAAATAGGCCAATCTGCCCCCAAGGGGGGCAGAAATGGCCTAAATATAATTTGCCCCCTAGGGGAGCGACCCTTGCTTAAGGGGTCGCTCCCCACCTCAAAAATATAACACAAAAATAAAAACAACAAAACAAAAAAAATAATGCTCCCTGGTGCCTAGAGGTGGGGGGGCAGAAAAGTCCTTTAAAAAAAATGCCCCCCCCTGGGAGCGACCCTTGCCCAAGGGGTCGCTCCCTCATGCCAATTACATTTACAAAAATAAATCCCTGGTGTCTAGTGGGCGTTTCAAAAGCCGGATTGCTTTACAATCCGGCTTTTGAAACGCTGAGAGAGACTTCAAAGGGAAGGAAATTCCTTTCCTTCCCTTTGAAGCCTCTCTTGCCTCCTCCAAGTGATCGAATGAGAAATGCTTTGCATTTCTCTTCCGTAGCGCAATGGAGGAGGCCCACTGTGACAATCAGCGTGCGATCGTGCTCTGACATCACGGGGGGTGGGAGGGTTGGGGGTGGAAGGGGAAGGTCTTCCCCTAGCATCCCTGCCTTGAGGGGGTGGGGGGGAAACCCACAGAGGGAGCGCAAGCGCTCCCTCTGGGCTCTGTGCCCAGGACGTAATGGTTACGTCCTGGGCACACGAGCACTGTGCCTCAGGATGTAACCATTACGTCCTGGGCACAGAAGGGGTTAACTGACAGTCTGGTGCTGATGTTGAAAGTTCATGTTTCAGTCTGCATGTCAGAATGTTTTAATGAAAAAGAAGAGGAAGATATTTGAGAAGTCACTTAAAACGTCCTAATTTTTCTTTCTACAGCAGTTACCATAATTTCTATGACAAAATAAACCCTTCATTTTGTTCCTTTCTAAATTAAATGTTTTAATTTTTAACAGTTTGATTCAATCAAGATGGCTTCAGGTGTGCCACTCATTTGTTATATGTAAGACTGCTAGTACTCTAGTTGTTCTTTAGAACACTCTGGGAGGCTGCAGTGGAACACAAGGGAACCAAATGACAAGCTGCTACTGTTGAAAGTACGTTTTACTTAGAATGTAAGTCTTGATTCTCATATGGGCTGAGAAAGATATTGTGAATTTACAGAAAATATGCCCTCATTTTAGCTTCTGAAGCTCCATTTCACTTCTCCCTTGCTTATCTAATAAATACATTTCAACAGAACATCATATAACATGATTGTAATACCATTTTAAAAAATTCTCCTTATTACTTCTTTACATGTCATTCTCAAGTTTCACATACTTTACTGTAACAATCCTGTACTTTGTATTATGTCCTTTCTCCGTTTCAGTGACCACCCATTGACATATGTTCAAAAGTCCATTATCATAAATTTTTTATATCTTTTCATTAATCCTCATTATAAAGTATTCACAGTATGATATATACAATTGACATATCCTTAGGTTGGAATCCAATCTGTTTTAACCAATGGCGAGGTCCTAATAATCAGTATAAAGTCCAATATTCATCTAAGGATTGAAACACAATAACAGAGCTCTAAATGATAATTTTGAAGGATCAGCAACATGATGTCTGAAGCACCGTGCTCTACTGCACAGAGCTCCAAATACAAATACACAATGATGTTCATAAGGGTCTGGAATAAAGTGCTAATGTGCAATAATATTCATGATGATACCGGATAAAATGCTAATAAGCAGAATTGGATTTTAAGTGCACCTACATACTAATATTCATTTGAATTCTTATTAAGCTGCACTATAACATTCTAAGTGCAAATATGCAATCATGTGCATATTTAAGACTTTGAGCCATAATCTTTCAAGATCTACAAACCACAAGTTCAATAATATATGAGGAAGCTCTGGCTCAACATCTGGTATATAAAACAGGATTCTAAATGTAAAAGTACAAAAGTATTCACCAATAATCATAACAAACCAAGATGGGGGACATCTATTGTCATTAATAATTATCCCAGATGCAAAATCCTTGATGCAGGTACATTTCCTTATACTAAGAGGCTTCCACTGAACTCATCAATTACAAAAATCTGATACAGAAGATAGGCCGAGGGTGGATATCTCAAAGATTAGTATATCATATCTTAATTCTAAAAATGTTCACAATTCCTATCAGTTATGCCAGAAATGCATGTATGTAATGTATCTCATTGTAAGTGCAAGTGCCTCAGACTGATTTTAAATGTTAAGCCACAATCTAATATTCAATAAAATGAGGGATGAGAATGGATGTCTCAAGGAATGATATTTCAGATACCTAAGGTTCCTTAATTCCAAGAATATTCATAATTTATATCACTCATTGTCCAAGATGTGCATATTACATGTACCTTGCTCTAAGTGCCACAGTTCACATCATTGCAAATGCACATATAATTTCAGCATCCAAATTGTGACCATAAGGGGCCTGTATTCCCAGCATCATTATTAACCTGAATTCCTCCTTTCGCAATGTTCTCTCTCCATCACCCCCTCTCAGGTGGGCCCTAATATATTTTATCCCAAAATATTTAAACATAGCCAGGGAATGGGCAAGTTAGTTTTTCAAACTGAGCTGCCATAGGGTAACTCTTGTCACCATTCACAAAGTCTCTCATATCCTTGAGAATCCTAATCTTTAACTTCTTGGTGGTAATCCCTATGTACAATTTGCTGCACCCACACTTTAGGACATAAACCACATGGTCTGCATTGCAAGTAATTCTCTCTTAAATTGGCACATTTCATCCCTCAAAAGTCTAGTAGCTTCTGCAGTTCAAACAAAATCGACAGGCTTTACATGAGGGGAATCTATTAAAGCCCCACGTATTCTTGACTAACCAATTTTCACCCCTCATATCCATATCCAAGAAACTTGATCTTAAAATAGCCCCCAATTATTTGGCTTTCTTGAGAGTGATCTGCAGCGCAGCCTGCACTGTTGTTTTTAAGTGTTCATCTTTGTTCAGCACATGGCAGTCTTTATGCAATATTTTCCTGACACTTGACTGTTCCAAATCGTATTTAAGAAACAATCTTTTCATAGCACCCTTCTGTTTGCCTAAGTTCTCCTCTTGTGGATAAAGCAACTGTTCTCTTGATTTCATATCCACTCTCTGCTTTACATCATTAAGCAAACTCCTAGGGTGGCCCGCTCTAAAAACCTTCTTATCATGCCAGATGCTTATTTGTTATATTCATCATCTGTTGAGCACATGCTTAACCATAGAAATTCAGCAGTTATAGTTAGAGTTCTTTCAAGTAACTATAACTTGCAGCCTAAGGTAACTATAAATTGCGTCTTCAGCCATACTCACCTAAATATTCCACATATTGTATCATTGATGAGATCTTATATGGCATATTTGATATTATCATTGCAACATTTGAAATAAAATTATTGATAAGTAAACTCTGCATTGCAAGGGCGCGAGTTATAGTTAGTGACCTTAGGCCACAAGTTATAAGTTATAGTTACTATGGTTTTGTACGAGTAAATTCGGAACCTAACTATAAACGTCCCTGTAACCTTTGATTTTTCTCAGTGAATATATATATATATATACATATATATATATATATATATATCTTTGTGTAGCAGTACACACTCTCTATAGTTAGGGTTTCTAGAAATAGGAATGCTTCAGATTTTTCACCATTCATAACTTTGCACCTCTTTAACAAATCTCCATGAAATTTCCCGACATATTCTACTTTGGCAGAGCATGCAAAGTTCTGCAGAGATTTGTGAAGGAGATGCAAAGAAAACAACCATCGGCAAAGCCAACAGGTCTCGCCTGTACAAGAGCTCTTAGCTTTGACAATGTGCTTTGTCATGTTGTACATTAGTATGGCTGCTGTTCAGCATGGCTTAAAGTTAGTGGAGTGGAGTGTCAGAGTAGAGTGGGGGAGTAGAGTGTCAGAGAGTGAATTTGTCGGAATGTTTGGTTTCAGAGTGGAGTAGGAGGAGTGGAGTGTTTTAGGGTTGAGCAGAGGGGAGTAGAGTTCAGTGGTTCAGTGACAGAGAGTGTTGTAGTGTGGAGCAGTGTGGAATAGGGTGGATTGGGTTGGAGTGGATTGAGGTAGTGGGGTGTATTGGATTGGTGCAGAGTGGGGTGGATTGGATTGGGGTAGAGTGGGGTGTATTGAATGGAGTGGGGTGGATTGGTATGGGTATATTGGATTGAAGTGGGGTGGAGTCAAAATGGGGTGAGGTAGATGGGGTTAGGGTGGATTCAAGTCAGGTGTATTAGATTGGATTGTGGTGGGTGGTTTGGATTGGGGTGATAGGGCTGGGATGGGATGGATTGGATTGGATTGGGTTAAGGTGGATTGGATTGGAGTAGGGTGGATTAGACTGGACAGGAGTGGGGTGGGGAGGATTGCAGTGGGGTGGGGTAGATTGGGGTGGCATGGGGTATATTGGATTGGAGTGGGATCTCTTGGATTCTTGTGGGGTGGATTAAATGGAGAGGGATGGACTGGACTGAAGCGGGTAGACTAAGGTGGTTTGGAGTAGGGTGGATTGGACTGGAGTAGGGTGGATTAATGTGTACCAGATTGGACAGAAGAGGGGTGGAGTAAAGTTGAATGTATTGGAGTGGTGTAGATTGAATTGGAGTGAGGTGAAACGGGTAGTGGTGGACTTGATTGGGGTAGGGTGGGTGAATTGGAGTAGGGTGGGTTGGATTGGAGTGTGGTGGGATGGATTGGAGTGGAATTGGGTGCATTGGAGTAGGGTGGATTGGAGAGGAGTGGATTGGGTTGGACTGGAGTGAGTGGATTTGACTGGTGTGGGATAGATTGGACTGGAGTGGGGTGGCTTGGACTTGAGTGGGGTGGGGTGGATTGGACTGGAGTGGTTTGGGATGGAGTGGATTGGATTGGGGTGAGTTGTAGTGGATTGGAGTGGGGTAGACTGGAATGGGCAGGTTTGGGGTGGATTGGAGTAGTGTCGGGTGAACTGGATTGTAGTGGGTGGATTGTGGTGGAATTGAGTGGGTGAATTGGGATGAAGTGGGGTTGACTGGATTGAGATAGAGTATGGTGGATTGAATGGAGTGGGGTGGATTGATGTGGGTAGATTGGATTGAAGTGAGGTGGACCCAAATGAGGTGTGGTGGATGGGATTAGGGTGGATTCAAATCAGGTGTATTAGATTGGATTGTGGTGGGTGGTTTGGATTGGGGTGATAGGGCTGGGTTGGGATGGACTGGATTGGGGTAGGGGGATTGGATTGGAGTAGGGTGGATTAGACTGGACTGGAGTGGGGTGGATTAGATTGGACTGGAGTGGGGTAGATTGGAATGGAGTGGGGTGGGGATGATTAGAGTGGGGTGGGGTAGATTGGAGTGACGTGGGATAGATTGGATTAGTGTGGGATCTCTTGGATTCTTGTGGGGTGGATTAATTGGAGAGGGATGGACTGGATTGAAGTGGGGTAGACTACGGTGGTTTGGAGTAGGATGGATTGGACTGGAGTAGGGTGGATTACTGTGTACCAGATTGGACAGAAGAAGGGTGGATTAAAGTGGAATGTATTGGAGTGGGGTAGATGTAATGGGAGTGAGGTGAAATGGGTAGTAGTGGACTTGATTGGGATAGGGTGGGTGGATTGGAGTAGGGTGGGTTGGATTGGAATGGGGCGGGATGGATTGTAGTGGGATTTGGAGCATTGGTGTAGGGTGGATTGGAGAGGAGTGATTGGATTGTACTGGAGTGGGGTGGACTGGATTTGAGTGGGTGGATTGGAACAGAGTGGATTGGGATGGGGTGGATTGGATTGGGTGAGTTGTAATGGGTTGGAGTGGGGTATACTGGACTGGGCTGGATTAGGGTGGATTGGATTGGTGTGGGGTAGACTGGATTGTAGTGGGGTAGATTGTGGTGGATTGGAGTGGGATGAATTGGGATGGAGTGGGGTTGATTGGATTGGGTGAGGTGGATTGGATTGGAGTAGGGTAGATTGTTTTGGATTGGAGTGGGTTGTTTGGGATTGGAGTGTGCATGGTGGAGTGGGGCAGGTTGTTTTGGGTTAAAGTGGGGCAGACTGGAGTTGGGCAGATTGTTTTGATTGGAATGGGGCAGATTGTTTTAGATTGGAGTGGAGCAGATTGGAGTGGGGAAGATTGTTTAGGATTGGAATGGGGCAGATTGGAGTGGGATGGATTGGAGAGGGACAGATTGCTTTGGATTGGTGAGGGGCAGGCTGGAGTGGGGCAGGCTGTTTATCATTGGAGTGGGGCAGATTGTATTAAGGTGGATTTGAGTGAGATGGATTGGGTTGGTGTGGGGTGGTTTGGATGGAACTGGGGTAGGTTGGACTTGGATGAAGAAGGATGGAGTAAAATGGGGTGGATTGGATTGGGGTATGGTGGATTGGATTGGAGTGGGACGTATTGGAGTGGGGCACATTTTTTTGGATTGCAGTGGGGCAGACTAAAGCCAGACAGATGGAGTGGGGCAGATTGTTGTGGATTGTAGTGGGGCCAACTGGAGTGAGGTGGACTGGAGAAGGGCAGATTGTTTTGGATTGGGGCAGATTGGAGTGGGGCAGATTGTTTTGGATTGGACTGGGGCCAATTTCCTTTGTCAGTTTGGAGTGGATTAGATAAGAGTGGGACATAATGTTTTGGATTGGAGTGGGGCATATTGTTTTAGAGTGGAGTTGGGCAGATTGTTTTGGAGCGGTGCAGCTTGTTTTTTTATTAGAGTGGGGTGAATTGGAGTGGGACAGATTAGATTGAGGTGGGTTGGAAGGTGTGGGGTGGGTTGGAGTGGATTGGATTACGGTGAATGGTTGGGATTAGAGTGGGGTGGGGTGGATTTGTGTGGCGAAAAGTGAAGTGGATTGAGGCAGATTGCAGTGGGGAGGATTGGAATCAGTTTGATTGGGGTGTACTGCATGATTAAGTGTCAAAGCATCATTTCAGAAATTACACATACTAAAGAAACAGCGTGACTTTGCAATATTTCAAACAATTTAATCATAATCTTTTGAGAAGAGCGCCCATGAGCAAAAACAAAAGAAACCATGAGCAGAAAGTGAAAAAAGACGACTTGGCAAAATAAAAGACAGTTAGCTTTAAAAAATAAAACTTTGCTATTTTGTTTGTCTTGCTGGGCATGATAGTGCCAGTCACAAGCCTTCTGTTTGCAGGGCACTAGATGTAACAAAGAACAAAATAGTACCTCAATCGTGTTTGGAGCAGTAGACGGGCACCAATTAAGTTGAATCAATTAGTGCTTGGTCCCTGCTCAGCACAGAGGAACAGAAATGATGCCAGGCTTGCCTTGTTGAATTACGAGGCTGTAAAGAAGAGTGCCATGCAAACCAACAAGTGGTGAGTGTCAACCCCTTTACTGTACACATCAGAGTCTCAGAAGTGAGATGCATGTGCTAGTGCATGCACGCGCAGGCTCAACCCTAAAAAGGAGGGTCAGCACTTTGCTCTTTTTTTCCAGGAGGAGGGATCTAGGACCAGCACCACCTGGGAGCACTTAAAAGTGTACTTCATTTCCCACAGTGTGGGACGCTTTACTTGCAAGCACTGACTCTGCACTGACCTGTCCCAGAGAGCCATGGGCTATGGAGAACGGCCCTAGAAGCAGCACTACCTGGGGGCACTTCAAAGCATACTTTGTTTCCTGCAGTGTGGGGTCCGTCCAAGCCTGTCAGAGGCCAAAAGATGCTGGACTGGGCCACCCACTTGGCTTTGAGCATGAGGTACTGTTACATATTTATCTTTAAGCCTGCATTGTATTGATGGTGGGACCAGTTGTGTATTACACCTAATTTGTCCACTTTCAGAGGAAAGAGACATAGGGCCTGATTTAGATACTGGCAGATTTCCTATGGGATTTAGATTTCATTGAACAGAATATCTGTCACCTTTGTGATGGAGTATTCCAGCTGCCAATATCTAAGTCAGGCCGATAGTCTAAACTGGCAGGCTCATGAAATTATCATTTCATTTGTTTCTTAACCATTGCTATTAGCGATATTGTATTTGTAATACATTGTCGAAAATTGCCTTCTTTTTAATTACTGGCTGTATTGTGGGTTTTTTTGTGCTAATTATTCTTATCTTTCTCTTCTGGTCACTATGGGAAAGCACATCCTGACATCTCCATGGTATCAATAAAGGAGTTAAGGGCAGAGGTAGGGGTACTGAAGTCTATGATACTTCAACTAACGAATAAGGTGAAGCAATTGATAACAGCTGCAGCTGAAACTACCACTAGCAGTTTAACCAATCCAAGTAATCATGAGAAAAGGGTACTAGAGAATTCTCCAAGGCCCTTTACGTCATCTAGTACTTTGGGGCAGGGGGTTTGAGGAAACCCAAGGAAGACAAGTGAGGGGCTCCACTCTGAACACTAATAAGATTGGGTCCTTTCTGGAACGTAGTTATGTAAGGAATCCAGGCAATTGCTAGCCACATAACTCTGGTAATGATGGCTAGGTTGTCTGGCACCAGTAATTGGTGCCAGCACAATAATAGTCACAAAACAGTCTAACACACCCAGTACAGCGGTTTGCCATCAGTACAATGTATCTATATGATCAATGTACCTAATCCCCTTGCAATATGGATTAGAGCCTTCATTGCATAAAATTGGAGATTAGCAATTCATTTCCCTGATAGCTTAAGAATTCAATTAAGGACCTGT
This sequence comes from Pleurodeles waltl, assembly GCF_031143425.1. Taxonomy (NCBI): domain Eukaryota; kingdom Metazoa; phylum Chordata; class Amphibia; order Caudata; family Salamandridae; genus Pleurodeles; species Pleurodeles waltl. Next base: position 946,030,850 of record NC_090440.1, read on the forward strand.
AGTTGGTGTATGTCTGGAGTAACGTTGTAGAGTGGGAAAACATAATTAAAGTACGGTTTTACTAAATACGTTTTTAGTTTTATTTTATTGGTCTTATACTTTTGGCTTATTTTACTAGTTTCATGGTCTTTCCTTCTTTACAGGCTCTTTTCTTTCTTTCCTTTGCTTCTTTATTCCTCCCAGTCTTTATTTTCTCTCCTAGGTTTCACTTTCTTTCATTTATCTCTTTCTCGCACTCTGTCTCCGACAGTTGTCTTCTTCTGTTATTCTATTTGATTATTTTCTCCCTTCGTTCTTACAGGTTCCTCCGCTGTGAGTGCAATCCTCAGGGCCACGAAAAAGGAAATGAAGGTAGGGAACGGGTAAGTATATAGGCCCTCATTACAACATTGGCGGTAAATCCCGCTTGCAGCCGTGCAGAAGACCGCCAACACACTGCTGCGGAATCCCGCCACAGCTCTTACGACCCACAGCTCAGAATCTGCCAAAATCTAGACACCCACACAAGTCCGCCACACCGAAGGTCAGTGATAAACTGGCGATAACAAAACCTCCACCGTCACACCAACAGGAATAGGCCCACACTATCATGACCAACGAATCCATGCGGCGGTCTTTCAACCGCGGTATTCCATTGGCGGTACACACCGCCACGCTCAAAATACACACACATTTACAAAACACAACCACATTGGACAATTCCAAATACACACACCTGATACACATACACACACCACTCCCACACATCCAATACAATATAAAACACACACCCACATTACCCACAAACTCTTACAACGAACAATTTGGAAGAAGCAGAGAGACAGCAAAGCAAAGACCACACCAGCATACAGAGGCACACAACACCATCACTCATACACATCCACGCACAAAACAACACACACCCCTAAACATCACCCCACACATCACAACACACAGCACCTCACACATCACTGACACCACCCCATGGCACTGCAAAGACACCCCAGGTTTTCTGAGGAGGAGCTCAGGGTCATGGTGGAGGAAATCATCCAGGTAGAGCCACAGCTATTCGGATCACAGATGCAGCACACCACTGTAGCTAGGAAGATGGAGCTATGGCGCAGAATCGTGAACAGGGTCAACGCAGTGGAACAGCACCCAAGAACACGGGATGACATCAAGAAGAGGTGGAACGACCTACGGGGGAAGGTGCGTTCCGTGGTCTCAAGACACCACATTGCGATTCAGATGACTGGTGGCGGACCCCCGCCTCCTCCCCCACAACTAACAACATGGGAGGAGGAGGTCTTGGCTATACTGCATCCTGAGGGCCTTGCAGGAGTACCTGGAGGAATGGACTCTGGTAAGTCAAATCTTTCACTACCTCATCCCCCACCCTACCAGCATGCTATCACATACCCATACCCTCACCCTCACCCCTATCACTCCAACTCCTCACGTATGTCCCACTATCACAAACCACACATCCCAACACCAAGCCCTGCATGCAACAACAAAGCATGGACACCCATCACCAATGCATGTCCACTACAGACACCCACACAGACCCCTAAAGAATCATCACACAAGGTCCTACACAAGAATGCAAGCACTGGGGTACAGGGTCACCCACCCATTGCACACCATGGCACACACAGATGCAATAATCATGCCTTTACACCCCTGCAGGACCCCTACCCAATGTCACTGGACAGGAGGTTCCAGACATGTCCACTCCCCCCACAGAAGAGTCCCACAGTGATGACAGCAGCTCTGTCCAACTGGATCTAGATGACCAGCCCGGCCCATCTGGGACCTTGAGACAGTCGGTTCCCCTCACACAGTCACAGGCCACTACAGAGCCTCCCCCACAGGAAACACCAGCACAACACCCACCCAGTGGGCCCATACCTCTGTTCCCAGGACACATCAAGCAGCAGTGTGTCCACCACTACAGGGTACCCAGGCTAACCCACCACCCCAAGAACAGCAGGGACCTGGGGGCAGTGGCAGTGGGCACACGGTTATGGGGTCACAGGCCCAGGAAAACCGGGGAACTGGGAGGTCTGCTGTGTGACATGGGGAGGACAGGCCCAGGGAACCCACTCTCCACGAGGCCCTCTCCAACATCATGGGAGCGTACCATCATTCCCAGGAGACGATGGCAACGGTACTGGCCGAGTTTCAGGAGACCCAGTGGCTGCAGGAGGAACAGTATTTGGGGTTCAGGGAGGAACTCAAATCCATCAACACCACCCTGGGCACCATTGTAGGTGTAGGACCTCGTGAACACCAGGAGGGACACTGTGGCACAACAAGGGGCTACTGACACTAGCCTGGATGATGAACTGCCCACCACCTCCACCGGCGCTAGTGGACAGGAGGCACCGCCACCGGCCTACGACACCAGCACCCCACCCCCTGCAGATGGAGAACCACCCAGCAAGCGGTCCCTGAGATCCAAGACAGAGAACAATGCCAAGACCCCCGCAAAGAAATGAGACCACCCTGAATGTCATCCTTCTGTCCCACTTTGTCACCCTGTCCATCCTTAAACTGCCGTAGCTCCACTTCCTATGCCCCTTCGGACAATGCACCTGTGAGACAAATAACTGGACTCTGCCATGGACATTCCTCCACCATCACCCCTGCCCATTTTACAACCCCCTTCACTATTTTGCACTTAAATAAACACCCTTGAATCACAAAACAATCTGGAGTCAGTCTGTGCTTTCACAAATGTGTATTTGCAATAACTGAGGGAAATAGCAATGTCCATTGTATTGTCAACATACCTATGTCACATAGCTCTAGTCCATGAGGTAACATAGCAGAAGTCACACAGTGGGACCCACATCTGTGAAATTGAAAGGGAAAGTGACAAATTAGGGTCCATACACTGGGTGAATGTGACAGACAGATGATAGGTCAAACAATTTTATCAGATGTAGGAGGCAGTGATGTCTTCTTACCTGTGTCTCACTGGAAGTATTGCTGGATTACGGTGTTTCTGTAGTCTATGTCCTCTTCTTCTGCCTCCTCTTCTTCACTGTCCACGGGCTCCACAGCTGCCACAAGACCTCCTTCTGGACCATCCTCCTGCAGAAAAGGCATCTGTCGTCGCAAAGCCAAGTTGTGCAGCATACAGCAGGCCACGATGATCTGGCACACCTTCTTTGGTGAGTAGTATAGGGAAGCACCTGTCGTATGGAGGCAGCAGAACCTGGCCTTCAGGAGGCCGAAGGTCCTCTCTATAACCCTCCTAGTTCACCCATGTGCCTCATTGTAGCATTCCTCTGCCCTTGTCCTGGGATTCCTCACTGGGGTCAGTAGCCATGACAGGTTGCGGTAGCCAGAGTCACCTGCAAATGTCGAGGGACAACTGTTAGACACACACTAACCATTAGGGACAACCCCAGACAACTATTCACTCTGTATAGGGTCCTTGTCCTCATCTAATAGTCACACACGGTGCCTCTGGAGTTGCCCCATCACATAAGGGATGCTGCTATTCCTCAGAATGTAAGCGTCATGAACTGAGCCAAGAAATTTGGCATTCACATGGAAGATGTACTGGTCGGCCAAACACACCATCTACACATTCATCGAATTGTAGCTCTTCCGGTTTCTCTACACCTGTTCACTCCTGCGGGGAGAACCAAGGCCACATGTGTCCCATCAATGGCACCTATGATGTTGGGGATATGTCCCAGGGCATAGAAGTCACCTTTCACTGTAGGCAAATCCTCCACCTGAGGGAAAACGATGTAGCTGCGCATGTGTTTCAGCAGGGCAGACAACACATTTGAGAACATAGGCTGGGACATCCCTGATGCTATGGCTACTGTTGTTTGAAAAAACCCACTTGCCAGGAAATGGAGTACTGACAGGACCTCTTCTAGAGGGGGTATTCCTGTGGGATGGCGGATAGCTGACATCAGGTCTGGCTGCAACTGGGCACACAGTTCCTGGATTGTGGCACAATCAAGTCTGTAGGTGACAATTACATGTCGCTCTTCCATTGTCGACAGGTCCACCAGCAGTCTGTACACCGGAGGATGCCGCCATCCCATCACCTGCCCCAGCAGGCGTGCTCTATGGATGAGAACAGCGAGCAGAGGGTCAGCCAACACTGAGGTACTAAAACAACAACTTTATTGCACACATTTGTCAATCCGCTATATGCCTGTCTCTGTGTGTATGCAAGGCCTAGATATGTGTGACGAATTTAAAAATAATGCCATGTGGCCTCCTGAAATGGCGGCTGCCTGACCTGTAATGTGGGACAAGGGGATATGAGGTAACTGCTCTGGCGTTGTACACCGTCGCCGTAGGTGGTGAAGACCGCAGCGCAATCCTGCATTTGTTAACATTGGACCCTATGGGTCCCAGTAGCCAATGACGATGTACACCGGCGGTGACGGAATGCACTGCCGCGGACGTGACTGCCATTTTCTGTCTGTTCACTCACTTGATACCTGATCTTCGACAGGAGAGGACCTGCACTGCAAGTGCTGCTGTGACCTCAGCGACAATGGCTCATGTATCTGGGGAAAGGGCTCCTGCCTTCACATCGGAGGAGTTGGATAAATGAGTGGATGGGGTCCTCCCCCAGTACATGCTACTCTACGGTCCTCCAGACAAACAGGTGACTACACTGTGAGCATGCTGTATGGGGAACGCTGTATGGGGAAAGGTTGTTTGGAGTGGTGTGGATGGGAGATGGGGGGGATGAGGCCTGCATGATCCGACGGTGAGTGTATGTGCATCAGGGCAAGGGTGGGAACGTGGGCCAATGACTGTGATGGTCCGGACGATTAATGTTGTACCTTTTTCCCTGTACTATTCCTGTAGGTCAGCGCCCACCAGAAGAAGGATATTTGGCGTGCCATCGCCAAGGACGTCCGGGCCCTGAGGGTCCACCACAGACGGAGCACCCACTGCCGTAAAAGATGGGAGGACATTCGCCGCTGGAGCAAGAAGACGGCAGAGGCCCAGCTGGGGATGGCCTCCCAATGTGGGAGGGGTGCCCGTCGCACCATGACCCCCCTAATGTTCCGTATCCTGGCAGTGGCGTATCCGGAGTTGGATGGGCGCTTGAGGGCATCACAGCAGCCACAAGGGGGTGAGTACACTCTCATTCAGCTGATTCAGCGCGCCTGGGAGGTGTCTGGGTGGGGGAGCTGGGCAGTGGGTTACCCTAGGCCAGGGCGAGTTTTGCAGGCAAGGTCCCTTCGTGAGGCAGGCTAAGTGGCACCCCACCCCACCAGTGTTAAGAGCCATCTACCCCTAGTCAGGCTCCTGTGACTTCCATGTGTGCAGCAATCGGGCATAGGCCTTGTACCTCATGGCCCTGTGATTAATTAGGGAACTGTAAGTGCATGGCGTAGTGCAGAGGGCTGCTGTGTCTGTAGTGTCCGCCAACGGTAGCGGTATTGCATACACTGAACATGTCTTTCTACTTTCTCCCCCCCGCCCTTTTTGTGGTCTCCCTGTTCTTGTGTGCATTAGCATCATCAGGCGGAGGAGCTGTGCCACCGGAGCAGGAGGGAGCTGCATCCCACACGGCCCTGGAGGATGACACTACGGAGTCAGAATCCACCAGTGGGACAGAGGGCGAGGGGAGCTCCACGGCGGGGACTGGAGCAGAGACCATCGACACAGACTCCTCCTCTGATGGGAGCTCCCTTGCAGTGGTGGGCCCCTCTGTGCCCCCGCATCTACAGGTACAGCCGCCACTCCCCCTACCAGCACCGCCCTCCCAGCAGCCCCTCAGCGTGTGCCCTGTGGCCGCTCACCCAGGAGGGTGGGCATCTCCTTCGCCCCAGACACCTCAGCCCCTTCCCAGTCAGCCCTGCTGCCCTCAGAGGCCATTGACCTCCTGAGATCCCTCACTGTTCGGCAGTCTACCATTCTGAATGCCATCCAGGGTGTAGAGAGGCAGTTGCAACAGACAAGTGCATACCTGGAGGGCATTCATTCTGGCCAGGCAGCCCAACAGTGAGCATTTCAGACTCTGGCCTCAGCACTGATGGCAGCCATTGTCCCTGTGTCCAACCTCCCCCCTCCAACTTCCTCCACCCAGACCCAATCCCCAGTACCTCAGCCTATCCCAAGGACACCATCAGACCAGCATGCACACACCTTAACACACAATGGTAGCTCTGGCAAACATAAGCGCCACACATCCCACAGGCACTCACACAAGCATCATACCCATGCACACATACCAACATCCACTGCCTCCACTGTGTCCCCCTCCTCCACGTCTCCCTCCTCTCTCCCTGTCACGTCTCCACTCACACCTGCATGCACTACATCCTCAGCCACTACCTCCATCACCAGCACGCCCATCACCACACACCGCTCACGTGCAATCACCACCCCCACTACCATTCACACATCCCCAGTGTCCTCTACCAGTGTGTCTGTGAGTCCTCCTCCCAAAGTACACAAACGCAGTCACACACCCACCCAGCAGCCATCCACCTCACGACAGCCTCCAGCCCATGCACCTTCACCCAAAGTCAGCAAACAAACACCTCCTACAACCACTACCTCTTCCTCCACTCCCAAACCCCCTCCATCTACCCGTCCCAGTGTGTCTAAAAAACTTTTCCTGTCAAACCTTGACCTCTTCCCTTCACCTCCCTCACCCCTTCCGTCCCCTAGGGCCCGCCTTTCCAGGTCCCAACCCAGCACCTCAGCCACCACATCACCGGGCACAGTGGTGCCAGCAGTGACTGGATTCTGGACTGTGCCAAGCAGCAGGGCTGCCAGTGTCCCAAGGAGCGAGGCCAAGGACATTCCCCCACCTCCAAAGCAGAAGAAGTTGCCCACATCTCAGAGGGAGAAGGCCAAAACACCTGTCACCAAGTGCTCAGCCATGACAACAGTTGGGAGTGGCAAGACAGCTGCGCCACCATCCAAGGTGGGGAAGGGCCTGAAAAAGAAAGGCAAGTCAACGTCGCCGCCAACCTGCACGGCGGACAAGACCGCCACCGGTACCGCCACATGCACCGCCGCCACGGGCACCGCCACCAGCACCCAAGATACTGAGCCCTTCACCTGCATCGCAGAAACTGTGCCCTCCAGCAGCACCAAGGTCAGTATGCCCACCACCAGCACCGCCGTTCATGACACTGCTGCCAGCACCAAGGTCAGTGAGCCCACCACCAGCACTGCCGCTCATGACACAGTCTCCAGCACCGAGGTCAGTGAGCCCCCCACCAGCACCGCTGCCCAATGAGCGCCGCAAGCATCGCCGCTATTGAGCCCGCCATCAGCACCGCCAGTGGCCACATCACATCCTGAGCCAGTGGCACCACCGCAGACATGGCTGCCGTGCCCAGTGGTTATTCGTACGAGGCTGGTGGTCAGTTCTAGGGGCCTGGCCAGATTGCATGTTGCACCACCGTCAGTGGAGTGTCACATCCACTACCGCTGTCCTTGGCAGGATGAAGCACTCTGGGCACAAAGCCCCCTGCAGAACCAGTGGAGACTGTTATCCACTTGAGAGACTGTGGCTTTGCACTCCACAGGATAAAGCAGTGGGCAACCCACCCACTGGAAAGACTTGAGAGACTGTGGCTTTGCACTCCCCAGGATAAAGCACTGGGCAAACCACCCACTGGAAAGACTAGAGAGACTGTTGTTTTGCACTCCCCAGGATAAAGCAGTGGGCAACCCACCCACTGGAAAGACTTGAGAGACCGTGGCCTTGCGCTCCCCAGGATAAAGCAGTGGGCAAACCACCCACTGGAAAGACTTGAGAGACTGTGGCTTTAAGCTCCCCAGGATAAAGCAGTGGGCAAACCACCCACTGGAAAGACTTGAGAGACTGTGGCTTTGCGCTCCCAGGCTAAAGCAGTTGGCAAACCACCCACTGGAAAGATTTGAGAGACTGTGGCTTTGCACTCCCCAGGATACATCAATGGGCATAGAGCCCCCTCGTGGAGCTGACGTTGTGCACTCATCTGGCTGAGGTGCCCCCCCTTCCGTTCCCCCTGAGGTGCCTGTGGTTTTTTCGATCTGATGCCCCTGCAGTGTTCTCTCCGTTTCGATCGGGTATCTTGTGTGGGCCTTGCCCATGCATTTTGAGCCCAGTGGTCCACGGACTATATTGGTGCAGTACCTGGACTTTAATTCTTGGTGTACATATTTGTTTATAGTGTATATACCTTTTTGATTAATGGATTTTACATGATTACAATCGTTCAACTCATTTCCTTTTGTCCTTGACTTCTTCCAGGGGGGGTCAGGGGGTGTAAATGTAATGTTTCAGCATGTATTGGTGTGTGTGTTGTGGGTGAGGGTGGGGATGTTGCGTGTTGCGTGTGTGTGTCACTCTCTTTTCCCTCCCCCCTCCCCTGTGTCATAGATGCAGTACTCACCGTGGTCATCGCTGCCGTCGGTCATGCTCCTGGTAGAGGAGCAGGAAGACAAACGCAGGGAGTAATTGGAGTTCAGGCTCCATGGCGTCCTGGTTCCTCGTGGGTTGTTTAGAGGTGAGTGTTTCCCCTTCCAAGTCCTGTTTCCGACGTGTTTTTGTTTGCGTTGAATCCGCCCCGGAAAAGGTGGCGGATTGGCCTGTCATAATAGTGTGGGTGATACTTTGCCTTCCACCAGTATGTTGGCGGTGACCGCCATGCTGTTTGTTTGTACCGCCGTGGCGGTCGGAGTGTTAAAGTGGCTGTCTATGTTGGCTGTTTCCGCCACTGTCATAATTCCATTTTTTTTACCGCCGGCCTGTTGGCGGTCTTACCGCCACTTTAACACCAACTGCCAGGGTTATAATGAGAGCCATAATGTTTAATTTATCTCTTCTGGTACCTGCAAGAGGGAGGTGTGTGGGGTTGTGCCTAATGGTGGTGATATTGAATTTAGAGGATGACAGTGCAAGTACTTGTGAAAAAATACAAACAACAAATTCTTTGTGCGTGCTCTTGAGTTTACTCCTTTGTCCCTTGTCTTTTCTACTAGGCTTCCTCCTCCACCCCTCCCTTTCTACCCGCAATATTGAAAAACAGGTTTGGCAAATATGCTCGTACCTGTAGAAGCCACGTCCCTCCTGGAATGTGGCGGGCGATGCTGGTGTTTTCGTCCTGGGGGGCAGTTCTGGCAGAGGACTCCGGCTTCCCAGTCCTCTCCGGTGCGGTTGCAGTGGTTTTCTCTCTCTCCTGCTCATCGGCCTGCTCTAATCCTCCTTTTGCGTCTCATCCCTACTCCGAAGGCTTCTCTCGTCCTGTCTCTTCTTCTGTCCTTTTCTCTCCTAGCGTCCGTGCACAACCCTGTACTTCCGGGTTTGCGCACTCCATGAGTGGGGAGAGACTCCTCCAAGTACCCCCGGGGTACTCACATACCCCTCCTCTGGAAGAGGGCTGATCGAGGCCTGAGTCCAAAGGATTACGAGACAGAAAATCCGCGGTGACGAAATCCTTCCCTGGACAATGAACCTGAAACACAAAAGGTTGCAACTCCATAAACCATCTTAAAATCCTAGAGTTCGTATCCTTATGATTGGCCAACCATGTAAGAGGAGCATGATCGGTGATAAGAACAAAGGGATGTCCAAGCAAGTAATATTGTAGGGATTCAATGGCCCATTTGATAGCTAAACATTCCTTCTCGATAGCTGGATAGTGCATTGCACGAGGCAATAATTTCCTGCTGATATAGACTATAGGATGATTCATCCCATCCCCATCTTTCTGGGACAGAACAGCGCCAATACCTACACCCGAAGCATTGATTTGCAAATAGAAAAGTTTCAAAAAATCAGGGCAATGCAACACTGGTTGAGTAGTAAGGCTTCGTTTCAAAGATTCATAGCTTTTCAGTTGCGATGGTGAGAGCCCTCTAAGTTTAGTGGGTTGCTCTTTTGTTTAGGAGATCTGTCAAGGAGGTGGCTATGGTAGAATAGTTTGGAATAAATCTGCAGTAGTAACCGACCAACCCCAGAAAAACCGTCTGTCTTTTTGTTTGTTTGTGGGGGCGGTACCTTGTGTGGGGGCGGTACCTTGAGAATAGCCTCTACTTTGTCAAGTTGTGGTAATATACAACCCCTTTCGATGCTATAGCCAAGATATGAGATGGATTCTTTTGCAAGAGTAAATTTCTCGCAATTCACGGTTAAACCTGCATCTATCAAGGTATGAAAAACGTCTGATAGATGTTGAAGATGGTCTTCCCAGGTTTCACTACATGTGACAATGTCATCTAGATAGGCGGATGCATATCTTGTATGTCTACGTAATAGCTTATCCATCAGACGTTGGAACGTAGCCAGAGCCCTGTGTAAACCGAAGGGGAGAACTGTGAAGTGGTATATCCCTGACGTTGTAGAAAAGGCTGTCTTTTCCCTATCTGTGGGGTTTAAGGGTATTTGCCAGTACCCTTTTCTTAAGTCTAAAGTGGACATATATCGGTTTTTCCCTAGTCGTTCATTTAATTCAGCCACTCTGGGTATTGGGTACATATCAAAGTCGGAGATGTTATTTAATTGCCTAAAATCAATACAAAAATAAATGGTCCAGTTTGGTTTGGGAAGCAATACCACCAGTGAGCACCAGGGACTGACGGAGGTCTTAATGATATCCATCTGTAACATAGATTGTACCTCTTGTTCTACCACTTTTCTTTGTGCCTCAGGAATACAATAAGGCCTAAGACGGACTCATTTCCCTTCTTTTGTATTGATTTTATGATATATCAAAGAAGTTTTACCAGTTTTTTTTGGAAAATACCCTTTTATTCTGTTCGAGGACCTTCAATAATTGTTCTTGTTGTTCAGGGGATGTCTGAGGATTGATATGAGGAAGCTAATGTTCTGCTGTGTCTGGTTGGAGACATAAGGTTAGGTCTAAGGGCTTTACTTTATTTATACAATACCCAGGGCTTTACTTTATTTATACAATACCCAGTGTCTATATGTGGGAAAGGAACATCTGGTTCCTCCCATTTCTTTAATAGGTTGATATGATAGATCTGGGTTTTCCTAGGTGACTTGAAAATTTTAGGACGATATGTCACTGGATTTATCTGTTATATTATTTCACAGGGGCCTTGCCATCTTGCTAAGTGCTTGTTGTCCGAACTAGGTACTAATACAAGTACCTTTTCTCCCACTTTAATTTCTCCTAATGATGTTCCTTGGTTGTAATACTTCTTCTGTCTATCTTGGGGTTCCTCTAGATGTCTTCGGACATCCTCCCACACTGTTTGTATTTGGTCTTTTAATTGTTGTGTATTTTCTAGGATATATTTATCTTCTGTCTCTTTCTCTTCCCAATGCTCAGCAGCCATATCTAATAGGGTTCGGGTTGTCGGACAAAAACAAGTTCAAAGGGACTATGTCCGGTTGATGCTTGTACGTATGTTCTTATGGCATATAACACTAATGGTAGCTTTTTATCCCAGTCACGTCCCGAGTCGGTTATGGATTTTTAAAATTTTGTCTTAATATTTTGGTTGTACCTTTCTACTAAACCGTCTGTTCGTGGATGGGATACTGATGTGCGAAGATGTTTTACTCCTGACAGGTGATATATTTAGGTCATCAATCTAGACATAAAGGGGGTACCCTGATCTGTTAATAATTCTCGGGGAAACCCAACTCGGGAGAAAAACCCGATCATTGCATGTGCCACATTCTTAGTCGTCATACTAGAAAGAGTGATCGCTTCTGGGTACCTAGTTGCATAATCGACTAACACAAGAATATGCATATTTCCCTTTCACAACGGTGTTAAGGGTCCTACAAGATCCATACCCACCTGGGAAAAAGGGATATAAATGATAGGTAATGGATGTAAGGGAGCTTTCATGAATGTTCCGGGATTAACTAATTGGCACTTTGGATAGCAAGCACAAAACTTACAGATATCTGAAAAAACTTCAGGCCAATAAAAACATCTAAGGAGATATTCTTTCGTCTTTTCCCTCCCATAGTGTCCACCCCCTACCTAACTATGGGCCAAGTGGAATACCTGAGTACGCTAATTGGTGGGTACTACTAGTTGTTTCCTCTCTTGATTATCATGACGGGTCACTCAACATAATAACCCATTCTGGGTGATAAACTGCAGTCCTACCTGACCTGTTTTCTCTGTCATTGCTGAGACCCAGGCGTTTTGTTAAGTGGGATCATGTCTTTGGCTAGCTCGGAAGGTTGGTACTGTAGCTAGGACAGGTTTCTCTGTCAGTAGGGAAGACATAGGGGTTATACGATGCATTCTCTTTTGTTCTCTTTTTTTAGCCCTTGAATATTTCACATTGTCTTTGCCTCCCTAATTACTTAACTGACTGAAGGGAGCTTCTATTAACCATGATTGGAACACTTCTCTTTGAGTTATGTTCTGTAATAAATCATGAAAAGCACTGTAGTCTATTCCAATAATCATCTCTTCAACCAGGTGTGGTATGACTCCATCTACGAGAGGTTCTTCTTTTCCCCTCTATTCTACTTGAACTTCAGCCAAAGGATGTCTCCATGAATACAACAGGTTGAAACGTGTTCATCAGCTTTTATTTGTTCACGGTTTACTAAATCTGCTTTAATTACCGATTGGCTGCAGCAAGAGTCACTTAGAGCCCTAAAGATTCTCTGATTCACTATCATAGCTTTCATAAAGCAAGTTGTTCCTTGGGCTGTACATAGCACCCTTCCCCGTATAATACTGATCTCCATGGGTTCAGGTCTGGACATTTTATGGGGACAATTATTAGCGATGTGGCCCCATTCTGCGAAATTATAGCATTGGGGTGCCAGTTGGGTTCCTTGTCTGGGACACATAGACTAATGTTTTCTTCAGTTTCTTTCGTAATCTTTGTTTTGAAATAGGGTTTCCCTCCAAGTGAGGGCCCCTTCTCAGGAGTGCTCTTAAATTCTGAAGGTCTATGAAATGCGCAGGCCAGGTCTATGGCAGTGGTTGTGTTGATGTTGGGATGTTGTTTTATCCAATTACTTGTTTGTAAGGGAAGGGCCTCTAGGTATTTGTCTAATAATATAATTTGTATGACCTCTTCCCTATCGGTTCCAATCGGCCCTTGCCATTTTAACCCTAGATCATGCACTCGATAATAAAGAGCCCTATGGGTTTCCGTGGGTATCCATTTTATTTTGCGGAATTTTATTATATAATATTCGGTATCATAACCCATTCGCTCTAGAATAGCTTTTTTTTATGTCCGTATAGGGGGTTGTACCTCCAGGATTCGCAGCCTGATACGTGGACTGTAAAGTCCTTGTCAAAAGGGGGGCTATATATTGACCCAATCGCTTTTGGGGCCAATTGGAGGAAGAGGCAACCCATTCAAAATTAGTAAAAAATGCATCGGGGTCTTCCCCTTCTTAAAAGTTTTGTAATACTGAGCTGTGTACATTGGGGTGTACTCTAGTAGTGGCAATGGTGTCTGTGAGCTTTTGTAGAGCACTTTCTTGTACCAATTGGTTGTTACCAATTATGGTTGCTTGACTCTTTGATGCATTTTGTAGGGTTTCCCTACCACTCCGAGCTTCACAAACTTGTTCTTCCCATACCATTTGAAGATGTCTCTGTCCTGCCAATTGTTGTATCATGTCTTCCAGGGTAGGTTTGGTATCCATGTTTATTGTTTTCCAGTGTCTTTATCCCACTTCTGACACCAATATGTAGTGGGTGTATGTCTGGAGTAGCGTCGTAGAATGGGAAAACAGAATTAAAGTACGGTTTTACTAAATACGTTTTTAGTTTTATTTTATTGATCTTGCAATTTTGGCTTATTTCACTAGTTTTGTGGTCTTTCCTTCTTTACAGGCTCTTTTCTTTCTTTCCTTTGCCTCTTTACTCCTCCCAGTCTTTATTTTCCCTCCTAGGTTTCTCTTTCTTTCATTTATCTCTTTCTTGCTCTCTGTCTCTGACAGTTGTCTTCTTTTGTTATTCTGTTTGATTCTTTTCTCTCTTCTTTCTAACAGGTTCCTCCACTGTGAGTGCAATCCTCAGGGGCATGAAAAAGGAAAAGAAGGTAGGTAACGGGTAAGTATTTAAGTTTAATTTATCTCTTCTGGTACCTGCGGGAGGGAGGGGTGTGGGGTTGTGCCTAACGGTGCTGATATTGAAATTAGAGGATGACTGTGAAAGTGTTTGTGAAAAAATACAAACAACAAATCCTTTGTGCATGCGCTTGTGTTTATTCCCTTGTCCCTTGTCTTTTCTACTAGGCTTCCTCCCTCTCCCCTCCTTTTCTACCCACAATATTGAAAAACAGGTTTGGCAAATATGCCCGTACCTGCAGGTGATGCTGGCATTTCCGTCCTGGGCAGCGGTTCCAGCAGAGGACTCTGGTTTCCCAGCCCTCTCCGGTGCAGTTACAGTGGTTTTATCTCTCTCCTGCTTGTCAGCCTGCTCTAATCCTCCTTCGGCGTCTCCTCCCTGTTCCGAAGGCTCCTCTCGTCCTGTCTCTTCTTCCGTCCTTTTCTCTCATAGCATCCGTGTGCAACCCTGTACTTCTGGGTTTGCGCACTCCATGAGTCGCAAGAGACTCCTCTGATTACCCCCGGGGTACTCACTACTCGGCCCCCCTTGAGCTGTTGAGTCATCGGTAACAGCCAGCCTGTTACAGGACCCATAAGAATCTTAGTGTCAATATTTACAATATCTACTTGAAAGGAGCCCAGTGAGGCACATTGTTCAAACTGCAAAGTTTTGAGAAACCTTGGGAAAAGAGGAAGCACCACTCACACCTCAATCTGGGGGTGGATTTTAACTCTAAATTCAAACCCCTAGATAAGGATGATACTAATCTAACTAGAGAACAAGATAAGATATGGGCTATTTCCCAATTGGATTTAGCCGCTGTTAAAATGTGGATGCAAGCAGCCATACAAATGATGGCCCTTATCTTAGAGCTCAGGCTTAGGGTAATCAGTGGCAGAACTAAGTCAGATAAAGGAAGGACATTCACCTACAATAAACCTAATAGAGTGGGCCATATCAATTATGTCCTGTTCTACCTTAGGTTATAGCACAAAGTGGAGGATATGATAGTTAATGAAAGAAATGAGAGTGATCACTACACATGTGTTTCTGCATGCTCTCACTCTGCGAAAGGCTGCCCTCAGATCCTTTCCACACCTACTAATTTTGGATATCGAGTCAACAAACAACAAGCACCATCTTAAATGGCAGCAATTAGTTGAGTGGCAAGACACATTATCCTCCTGTAGCTGAGCGGTGAGGAGAAACCAGGAAATGAGTGTGGCACCACAGAGGAGTCAGAGAGTATCTTCAGAGGGTGCCCTGGGGGCACGATTGATTGGTCGGCTAGAGCTCTAGCTGATACCCTGGACACACCCTCCAACCTTGCCGTGACCACTTATAGGGGGGGTGAGAAGGTCCTGGAGGTGCGCAAATGGAATACAGAGGAAGATTATGTGGTGAAGGCGAATCAGGAGGAAGCAGCAGTAGAAGATGAGTATCAAAGAAGAGTGGACGACACGAGTACAGCACCAGGAGACCACTGACTCTGCGAGGCTTCCTGCCAAATTCCTGGAGGAACATGGCTGGTTCAGGCACATATTCTAAGAGGTGGTCAAGTGGATCCAAGAACCTAAAGGAAAAGAACAAATGAAAGGATTACCAAACCTTGCTGTGGAGCAACACCCCAATGCCTCATTCATCTGACAATAAAAGAGAAGTAAACATACGTGGGTAACAGTCTGATTCTGCCACATACAGACTCTCATACTCTTTAGTGAATGGAATCCCTCCCCGGACCCTATCACAGTGGTGTCAGAAGTGAGTTATTGGTTATACTTTGAGGGGCTCAGAGATAAAGCAAACCGTGACCCTAGGCACCATGATTAAGCAACTGGCCAAAGGACAACAACACTTGTAGCTGGTGGTTGAAGAGCAGGCAAAAGCAGCTCAGCAAGAAAGGAAGAACCTATAAACTGCTTTAAAGACCCAAGCTACAGTCCTGGCAATCAATCAATTAGTACACAAAACTGCAATACAGAAGTTGACCAAAACCATTGCTAGTGCAAAGGTGTACCACAACGTACTGAGTTCAGCACTCCAAAAATATCAAGGGTGCGAAAACCCAAATTCATTCTTTATGAACTTCTGGACAGTTCCCGCCTCAGCCACCTGGCCTCCGGAACATTGGAGTCAATACGTGGTTCTCCTGTTAACAGGGGATCTCCAATCAGCCTATCAAGCAGCCAATCCGCTGGCATGACTCCATATTCAGAAGTAAAGAATGCCATCTTAAAGTGGTTACGTTATGATAGTGAACACTACAGTAATAAATTCAGGAAAGAGAAGTGGAACACTCAGGACAACAGTAGGGTTTTTTTCTATCACATCCAGGACTTAGGTATGTGATGACTGACACCCACCGAATCAACCAAAGAAGAAGTAATGGACAAGGT
Organism: Pleurodeles waltl; assembly: GCF_031143425.1. Classification (NCBI taxonomy): domain Eukaryota; kingdom Metazoa; phylum Chordata; class Amphibia; order Caudata; family Salamandridae; genus Pleurodeles; species Pleurodeles waltl. The sequence goes on from NC_090440.1 coordinate 946,047,240, forward strand.
CTTGCCAGAGCAGTTCTTAAAATCTCTCCCTGGTCCAACCAGGACTTAGATCAGACAACACCCAGACATCACAGTATCTATGGCGAGTGACCTGGCTAGTGCATTAGACAGGTCACCTCACTTCACAATGTGCCATTCTCGGGCCGTGCTCTGCCTGTCCCTAAATGGGGAAATGCTCCCCCACCTAAACCAGTCCCAAAAATTCAGCAACAGGTACGCCATGTAACGGGACTCCCAGGGAAGGAGTTTGGTCAAGGGCCCCAATGCTATCAATGTGCGAGTGGGGTCACATTGCACTTAATTGTCCTTAAAAGTGTCAATAGCCTGAACTAATGGAGGTGGGCTTCTCATGTGGGAGAGTCTTGTGGGCAAGAGGTAGCCCCTCTAAATCTAAAAAATAAATATGGGTAAGCGCAAGATCTAACCTGGTGCTGGTGTACTCAGGAGTAGGCACTTGGTGATTAGTGCAGAAAGAGTGTTACCCAACAGTGGAAGAGAGGAGAAACTGTATTAATAACCTGTGTACACCGGGGCAGTAAAACCTATCTGGGAGTCGAGGTATCAGTCAATTGGTAGGGACAGGCAAAAAACATAAGCGTGGGGGTATCCTCAACTCGTGGAGGACATGATCATAGGCATAGACTATGTAGATTCCCTCAGTTACTGGATGTGACAGGTCAGCAGGATCCCAATCTGGCATGGCTAAAGGAGGCACTGTTTTAAGCAGAACCATTAAGCGGGGTAAGGGGAAGAAACATCTAAGTTGTAGTGAAAAACATGAGCATAACAGACTATTTGTCCTTCCAGATTAAACTGTTTCTACTCCTGTCCCTCACACAGCCACCCTAGAAGCAGAACCTTGAAGCTTCTGTTCTGCCTAGATAAATGATTCCACCTTGCAGCAGGCTTGGACCAGTGCAGTATCAGAAGAGGACCGTCAGGTAGGATCCTTCTTTAGTATAAAAAAGGGCCTGCTGTATTGGAATATAAGGAAAGGAGAGGAGATAGTCACACAGCTCCTAGTATTCCTCTCTTTCAGACAACAGGTCCTTCATTTGGCACACGATAAGACGGGGGGACACTAAGGGAAGGAAAAAAACAAGAAATATCTACTGAGATGTTTTTATTGTTCTCAAAGACACACAAGTTTTGCTGCACAGTTACCCTATGTCTGCTCATCAATCCTCCCCATACCACCAAAGCCTGTTTGAGACCACTACCTATTATAGACGTTTCCTTCTCTTGGTTGTCCGATATCCCAAAGCGATACATCTGACCAGCATAACCACCAAAGTTGTTGCCCAGGCTATGATCAAGTTCTTTCCCTGAGTTGGGTTCCCAAAGGAACTCCTCATAGGCCAGGACACCCCTTTTATGTCATGACTCATATCCCAGATTTGCCAACTGCTGGGAATACAAAACAGATAAGGACCTTGGTCTATCATCCCCAAACAGACAGCCTGGTAGAATGGTACAACAAAATAATCAAGACTGTGTTAAAAAGAAACTGATATCCTAGTCAGAAAAGGATTGGGACAAGAATTTGCTTCTGGTTCGATATGCCATCTGTGCTCAAACGCAATCCTCCACAGGTCTCAATCCCTTTGACCTTCTTGACATGGTTGCAGAACAGTGAGAAGCACAGGAAGATGAAGGGTGGGATACTTGAATGAACCTGTCGCCTAAAAGAGAAGATACATACTCTTTGGGAGAATGTCAGGAGTAACATGGAAAAAGCACAGGAAAAGCAAAGTGTGGGGTACAATCAGAACAGTGAGTTAAGAAAGTTACAAGAGGGGGAAAAGGTCTTGGTTCTTCTCCCATCCTCTGACAACAAACTACTTGCAAAGTGGCAGGGTCCATACACAGTAACAGCTCAAATCTCTCCAGTAACCTACCTTATAGCAGTTCCCTTTGCCACTGGGAGTGGACAGATATATCACATAAGCCTCCTCAAAAGATAGAAAGAAATTGAGCCGGGGAGGATCCATCCAACCCTTGTAGTGACTAATACACAACCCCTGGAAAGCACCTTTCCTCCCCAAGATGACTCTAACTAAAAAAATAAAAAAAAATAAACAAGGGAACCACAGTGACTAACCTGCAGGGACAACCAAAATCAAGACATTTTCTCCCACCTACCAGGGAGAACAGCATTTACACAACACAACATCCATACTGAGAAAGGATGGGTGCCAGGCCTATGAACCTATAGGAACACTGAAGCCAGGGACTATAGAGAAAGAAATTACTAAAATGCTGGAGGGAGGGACTATAGTACCTTCTAATAGCCCCTGGTGCTCCCGAGTCATCCTTGTTCCAAAACCTAATGGCACTGTACGCCTCTGTATAGACTTTCACCAATTGAACAGCACCTCTAAGTTCAACACATATTTGATGCCCCACGTGGATGAGCTCATGAGAGAGTGGGGAATGCCAACTACCTCACCCCTTTAGACCTCACAAATGGGTGCTGGCTGATACCTCTCACACAACAAGCCAGGGAATAAAAAGCTTTTTCCACCCCCTCGGGTCTGTACTATTTTAAAGTACTGCCTTTTGGATTGCATGGAGCACCAGACACCTTTTAGAGGTCAAGAGACACATTGTTGCAGCCTCATTGGGAACATGCAGCCTTTTACCTCAATGACATAGCATTATAGAGCTTGACTTGGGAACAACATCTGAAACATTTAGAGGCTGTACTCTTGACCCTCAAGAAATCCAGACTCACAGCAGATCTCGAGAAATGTAGCCTTGCCAATAATTCTATTAAGTATTTGGGATACCACCAAGTAGACAAGGTGAGGGATATAAGGGACTTACCAAGCTCCACAAACAAGAAGGGAATCAGATCATTCTTTGGGTTAGTAAGGTATTACCAACTGTATATACCCAATTTCTCAGAGAAAGATGCACCCTAATAGATCTGCTAAAGAATACCAGGCCACTCAAAATAGCTGAATGGACTTCAATCCCACTAAGCAGCTTTGACTGGCTTAAAACAGTCCAGTGTACTGACTGTAGGAGGCTGGCCTAGCTTGTAGTGGGTACCAAGGGGTACTTACACTCTGTACCAGGTCCAGTTATCCCTTATTAGTGTAGAAGAGGTGTTTCTAGCAGCTTAGGCTGATAGAAGGTAGCTATAGCAGAGCAGCTTAGGCTGAACTAGGAGAACATACAAAGCTCCTACTATACCACTGGTGTCATATGCACAATATCACAAGAAAACACAATACACAGATATACTAAAAATAATTTTGATGACAATATGCCAAAAGTATCTCAGTGAGTACCCTCAGTATGAGGATGCCAAATATACACAAGATATATGTACACAATACCAAAAATATGCAGTAATAGCAAAAGGAAGTAATGCAAGCAGTGTATAGTCACAATAGATTGCAATAGGAGCACATAGGTATAGGGGCAACACAAACCATATACTCTAAAAGTGGAATGCGAATAACGTATGGACCCCAAACCTATGTGAGCTCGTAGAGGGTCGCTGGGACTGTAAGAAAACAGTGAGGGTTAGAAAAATAGCCCGCCCCAAGACCCTGAAAAGTAGGTGTAAAGTGCACCTATATTCCCCAGAGAGCACGGAAGATGTGATAGGGGAATTCTGCAAGGAAGAACAACACCAGCAATGCAACCAAAGTGGATTTCCGGACGAGAGTACCTGTGGAACAAGGGGACCAAGTCCAAGAGTTGCGACAAAGTCGAGAGTGGGCAGATGCCCAGGAAATGCCAGCTGAGGGTGCAAAGAAGCTGCCACCGGATGGTAGAAGCTGTGGATTCTGTAAGAACGAAGAGGGCTAGAAACTTCCCCTTTGGAGGATGGATGTCCCACATCGTGAAGAAGCTTGCAGATGTGTTCCCACGCAGAAAGACCGCAAACAAGCCTTGCTAGCTGCAAGGGTTGCGGTTAGGGTGTTTGGATGCTGCTGTGGCCCAGGAGGGACCAGGATGTCGCCAATTGAGTGAGGAGACACAGGGGGAACCCAGCAAGATAGGGAGCCCTCACAGAAGCAGGCAGCACCCACAGAAGTACCGGAACAGGCACTACGAAGAGGAGTGAACCGGAGCTCACCAGAAGTCACCAAAGGAGATCCCACGACGCCGGAGGACAACTCAGGAGGTTGTGCACTGCAGGTCAGAGTGTCGGGGACCCAGGCGTGGCTGTGCACAAAGGAAATCCTGGAAGAGTGCACAGGAGCCAGAGCAGCTGCAAATCACGCGGTACCCAGCAATGCAGTCTAGCGTGGGGAGGCAAGGACTTACCTCCATCAAACTTGGACTGAAGAGTCACTGGACTGTGGGAGTCACTTGGACAGAGTTGCTGAGTTCCAGGGACCACCCTCGTCGGGCTGAGAGGGGACCCAGAGGACTGGTGATGTAGTTCTTTTGGTGCCTGCTGTTGCAGTGGGAAGATTCCGTCGACCCACGGGAGATTTATTCAGAGCTCCTAGTGCAGAGAGGAGGCAGGATACCCCCACAGCATGCACCACCAGGAAAACAGTCGAGAAGGCGGCAGGATCAGCGATACAAGGTTGCAGTAGTCGTCTTTGCTACTTTGTTGCGGTTTTGCAGGCGTCCTGAGCAGTCAGCGGTCGATCCTTTGGCAGAAGGTGAAGAGAGAGATGCAGAGGAACTCTGATGAGCTCTTGCATTCGTTATCTAAAGAATTCCCCAAAGCAGATACCCTAAATAGCCAGAAAAGGAGGTTTGGCTTCCTAGGAAGGAGGATAGGCTAGCAACACAGGTTAGAGCCTATCAGGAGGAGTCTCTGACGTCACCTGTTGGCACTGGCCACTCAGAGCAGTCCAGAGTGCCTGCAGCACCTCTGTTTCCAAGATGGCAGAGGTCTGGAGCACACTGGAGGAGCTCTGGGCACCTCCCCTAGGAGGTGCAGGTCAGGGGAGTGATCACTCCCCTTTCCTTTGTCCAGTTTCACGCCAGAGCAGGGCTGGGGGATCCCTGAACCGGTGTAGACTGGCTTATGCAGAGATGGGCACCATCTGTGCCCATCAAAGCATTTCCAGAGGCTGGGGGAGGCTACTCCTCCCAAGCCCTGACACCTTTTTCCAAAGGGAGAGGGTGTAACACCCTCTCTCTGAGGAAGTCCTTTGTTCTGCCTTCCTGGGCCAAGCCTGGCTGGACCCCAGGAGGGCAGAAACCTGTCTGAGGGGTTGGCAGCAGCTGCAGTGAAACCCCGGGAAAGGTAGTTTGGCAGTACCCGGGTCTGTGCTAGAGACTCGGGGGATCATGGAATTGTCTCCCCAATGCCAGAATGGCATTGGGGTGACAATTCCATGATCTTAGACATGTTACATGGCCATGTTCGGAGTTACCATTGTGACGCTATACTTAAGTAGTGACCTATGTATAGTGCACGCGTGTAATGGTGTCCCCACACTCACAAAGTCCGGGGAATTTGCCCTGAACGATGTGGGGACACCTTGGCTAGTGCCAGGGTGCCCACACACTAAGTAACTTAGCACCCAACCTTTACCAGGTAAAGGTTAGACATATAGGTGACTTATAAGTTACTTAAGTGCAGTGGTAAATGGCTGTGAAATAACGTGGACGTTATTTCACTCAGGCTGCAGTGGCAGGCCTGTGTAAGAATTGTCAGAGCTCCCTATGGGTGGCAAAAGAAATGCTGCAGCCCATAGGGATCTCCTGGAACCCCAATACCCTGGGTACCTCAGTACCATATACTAGGGAATTATAAGGGTGTTCCAGTATGCCAATGTGAATTGGTGAAATTGGTCACTAGCCTGTTAGTGACAATTTGGAAAGCAAAGAGAGAGCATAACCACTGAGGTTCTGGTTAGCAGAGCCATCTGTGAGACCGTTAGTCATCACACAGGGAACACATACAGGGCACACTTATGAGCACTGGGGCCCTGGCTGGCAGGGTCCCAGTGACACATACACTAAAACAACATATATACAGTGAAATATGGGGGTAACATGCCAAGCAAGATGGTACTTTCCTACACACCCCCCCCCCCCCACAAACAAAGGACAATAAGACTAGCCATGACCTGATGAGTCTTCATTGTCTAAGTGGAAATATCTGGAGAGTCCATCTGCATTGGAGTGGGAACTCCCAGGTCTATGTTCCACTGTATAGTCCATTCCCTGTAGAGATATGGACCACCTCAACAATTTAGGGTTCAGGCCTCAACTTCTTCAGTGCCCAGACCACAGCAAAGGCCTCCCTCTCTATGGCAGACCAACGCTTTTCTCTAGGGGTCAACCTCCTGCTGATAAAAGCAACAGGTTGATCCTGGCCCTCAGAAGTGAGTTGTGATAAGACTGCCCCTACCCCTAATTCAGATGCATCAGTTTGAACAATGAATTTCTTGGAGTAACATGGGCTTTTTAGGACAGGTGCAGTGCACATGGCCTGTTTCAGCTCCTCAAAAGCTTTCTGACAGCTAGCTGTCCACAATACCTTTTTAGGCATTTTTTTAGAAGTGAGGTCATTAAGAGGGGCTGCTATGGAGCCATAGTTCTTTATGAACCTCCTGTAATACCCAGTGAGGCCTAAGAAGGCTCTCACTTGAGTCTGAGTTGTAAGGGGAACCCAATCTATGATAGTTTGGATTTTCCCCTGAAGTGGTGCAATCTGTTCTCCACCTACAAGGTGTCCCAGATAAACCACTTTCCCCTGCCCTATCTGGCACTGTGAAGCCTTGATAGTGAGGCCTGCCTTTTGCAGGGCCTCCAAAACTTTCCATAGGTGGACCAGGTGATCATCCCAGGTGGAGCTAAAGACAGCTATATCATCTAGATAAGCTGCACTAAAAGCCTCCAACCCTTGCAGGACTGTATTCACCAACCTCTGAAAAGTCGCAGGTGCATTTTTCAAACCAAAGGGCATTACTGTGAATTGGTAGTGCCCTCCAATAGTCATAAATGCAGTTTTTGCTTTAGCATCCTCTGATAACTTGATCTGCCAATACCCTGCAGTCAAATCAAAGGTGCTTAGATACTTGGCAGATGTCAGTGTATCTATGAGCTCATCTGCCCTGGGTATAGGGTGAGCATCAGTTTTAGTTACCTGGTTGAGACCTCTGTAATCTACACAAAACCTAATCTCTCTTTTCCCATCTTTAGAGTGAGGCTTTGGTACAAGCACCACAGGAGAGGCCCATGGACTTTCAGAGTGCTCAACCACTCCCAGTTCAAGCATTTTCTGAACCTCTTGTTTTATGCAGTCCCTGACATGGTCAAGCTGCCTATAGATCTTACTTTTGACAGGCATGCTGTCTCCAGTATCTATAGTGTGCTCACACCAAGAAGTGGTGCCTGGCACAGTAGAAAAGAGTTCAGAAAACTGACCCAGGAGATTTATGCAGTGGTCTTTCTGCTCAGCAGTAAGACAATCTGCTAAAACTACACCTTCCACTAGAGCATCTTGTTCTGTGGAAGAGAAGAGATCAGGGAGAGGGTCACTTTCTTCTTCCTGTCCTTCATCTGTTGCCATGAGCAGGGTGAGATCAGCCCTGTCATAGTAGGGTTTTAGGCGATTGACATGGAGCACCCTAAGGGGACTCCTGGCAGTGCCCAAGTCAACCAAGTAGGTGACTTTGCCCTTCTTTTCAACAATAATGTGGGGTCCACTCCATTTGTCTTGGAGTGCTCTTGGGACCACAGGCTCCAAGACCCACACTTTCTGCCCTGGTTGGTACTGAATCAGAACAGCCTTCTGGTCATGCCATTGCTTTTGGAGCTCTTGGCTGGCCTGAAGGTTTTTACTGGCCTTTTTCATATACTCAGCCATTCTGTATCTTAGGCCAAGTACATAGCCCACTATGTCTTGCTTAGGAGCTTTTAAAGGTTGTTCCCAACCCTCCTTTACAAGTGTTAGAGGACCTCTTACAGGGTGTCCAAATAGGAGTTCAAAGGGGCTGAAGCCCACTCCTTTTTGGGGTACCTCCCTGTAAGCAAAAAGGAGGCAAGGTAACAGGACATCCCATCTCCTCCTGCGTTTTTCAGGGAGTCCCATTATCATTCCTTTGAGAGTTTTGTTAAACCTCTCAACCAGTCCATTTGTTTGTGGATGATAAGGTGTGGTGAATTTGTATGTTACACCACATTCCTTCCACATGGCCTTCAAGTATGCAGACATAAAGTTGCTACCCCTGTCTGATACCACCTCTTTTGGGAAACCCACCCTGGAAAAGATTCCCAGGAGGGCTTTTGCCACTGCAGGAGCTGTAGTTGTCCTTAGAGGAATTGCTTCAGGATATCTTGTGGCATGGTCCACTACCACCAAGATAAACCTATTGCCTGAAGCAGTAGCAGGGTCAAGGGGGCCAACTATGTCAACCCCTACCCTTTCAAAGGGAACCTCAACCACAGGTTGTGGAATAAGGGGAGCCTTTGGGGTGCCACCAGTCTTGCCACTGGCTTGACAGGTGACGCAGGACTTACAAAAATCTTTTGTGTACTCTGACATCCTAGGCCAATGAAACAGGGGGACAAGCCTTTCCCATGTTTTAATTTGCCCTAGATGTCCAGGCAAGGGAATGTCATGGGCTAGAGTTAGGAGGAACTCTCTGTATTGCAGGGGAATGACCAATCTCCTGGCTGCTCCAGGTTTAGGGTCCCTTGCTTCTGTATATAAGAGGTTGTCCTCCCAGTAAACTCTATGTGAGTCACTGACATCCCCATTTTGCTGTTTGACAGCTTGCTGTCTTAGACCCTCTAATGTGGGACAGGTTTGCTGTGCCACACTCAGCTCCTCCCTGGCAGGCCCCCCTCCACCCAAAAGCTCAGCAGTGTCTGCTTCCAGCTCCTCTGGTGAAGGTTCTGCACAGGGGGGAAATTCTTCTTCCTCAGAAGTTGAATCATCTGTAGAGGGAGGGATAGTAGGTAGGGATTTACCTTTACTAACCCTAGCTTTAGGGAGCACTTGGTCCATTGTTCCAGGATCCAAGTCACCCTGTCCTTTTTGCTTTTTGGCCTGAGCCCTGGTTAAAGCAAAAATATGCCCAGGAATGCCCAGCATTGCTGCATGAGCCTCCAACTCCACTTCTGCCCAAGCTGATGTCTCTAAATCGTTCCCTAGTAGACAGTCTACAGGTAAATCTGAGGCAACCACAACTTTCTTTGCACCAGTACCCCCCCCCCAGTTGAGAGTTACAACAGCCATGGGGTGGCTAAGAGTGTTGTTATGAGCATCAGTCACTTGGTACTGGTGACCAAGTAGGTGTTGTTCAGGGTGTACCAGTTTCTCTATTACCATGGTAACACTGGCACCTGTGTCCCTGTAGGCCTGAACCTCAACACCATTTATTAGGGGAAGTTGGTTGTACTTAGCCATATTAAGGGGACAAGCAACCAAGGTGGCCAAATCAATGGCACCTGCAGAGACTAACACAGCCTCTGTGGTCTCCCTAACAAGACCAACCCCAACTAAATTACCAAAAGTGAGCCCAGCTACTCCCTTGGTTTGGCTATTAGTAGGTTTTCTCCCACCACCACTGCTATTACTAGGGGCACTAGGTGTAGCAGTAGGGGTTGTGGTAGTGGGAGGCTTGGTGCTTTTCTTTGGACAACTGGCATCAATTGTCCAATGTCCTTTTACTTTACATAAATAGCACCATGGTTTCTTTACTTGATTAGAAGAGGATTTGGACCCACCACCCCCACCAGAGTTTTTTTGTGGGCGTGATGAAGACTCATTTTTAGATTTGTCCCCACCCTTGTCTGAAGACTTACCATCCTTCTTCTTGCCATCCTTGTCACCCCCTGTATGAACTTTTCTGTTCACTCTTGTTCTGACCCATTTGTCTGCCTTCTTTCCCAATTCTTGGGGAGAGGTCAGATCTGAGTCCACTAGATATTGGTGTAACAAATCAGACACACAGTTATTCAGAATATGCTCTCTCAGGATCAGATTATACAGGCTTTCATAGTCAGAAACTTTACTGCCATGTAACCACCCCTCCAAGGCCTTCACTGAATAGTCAACAAAGTCTACCCAGTCTTGTGAGGGCTCTTTTCTGGTTTCTCTGAACTTAATCCTGTATTGTTCAGTGGTTAAGTCAAATCCATCCAAGAGTGCATTCTTCAAAACTGTAAAATTATTGGCATCACTTTCCTTAACAGTAAGGAGCCTATCCCTACCCTTTCCACTGAAAGATAGCCATAGGATAGCAGCCCACTGCCTTTGAGGGACCCCCTGTACAACACAGGCCCTCTCAAGTGCAGCAAACCACCTGTTAATGTCATCCCCCTCCTTGTAAGGGGGAACTATCTTATGCAGATTCCTAGAATCATGCTCTTTCACAGGATTACTATCTGTAATACTGCTGCTGCCACCCTGGGGTCTTAACCCCAACCTCTGTCTTTCTTTTTCTAAGTCTAAAGATTCCCTGTCTAGAGCCAGCTGTTGCTGTCTAAGCTTCAGTCTGGACTCTTCCACTCTCAATCTATTGAGCTCCCTTTCTAACATTCTGTCATCAGGGTGGGTGGGTTGGGCATGCTTTGACACAGAAGAATGATGTGAATGAACAGAGGGTGAATTGTCCCTAACAGTTGGCACTCTAACAACCTGGCCTGCATGAATGACATCCCTACTGTGATGAGAGCTCACATTAGTACCAGTTATACTAGGTGGCCTGCTAAGGGGCAGGTTGGGAAGGATACCATCTAACATTCTTACTGGGGGTGCCCCAGAATCAGAGTGTGAACCATCTCCTAACCTCTCAACTGATGTGCCAGCTAAGGCCTTATCATTTTCAATGAGCATGTTAATTAACAATTCTCTAGAGGGATTCTTCCCTACCCCTAAACCTCTATCAATGCAGAGACTCCTTACACCTTTCCAGCTAAGGTGGTCATAAGCTGTGCTGACCAGATCAAGAGTAGGACCTGTACCAGACATGATAGAAAAGGTTTAGGGACAGATAAAAGAAAGAAAAAAGTTTCTGGACTTTTTAAGGAACCAGAAAAAAAAAAAAACTTTTTCAACTTTTTAGAAACTTTTGGAAAGTTTAGAGGTACTTTTCAGCACTTAGCAAATAGAGTAAGAGAAGAAAAGCAAAACTTTTTGGTTAGGTGTACATACACTGAACTTGTTTTGTATATTTTTCTCTTATGAAAAGTACAAAATGACAAAGTGGTAAGTAGCTGCAAGTACTTATCCCACCGCTGCACAACCAATGTAGGAGGCTGGCCTGGCTTGTAGTGGGTACCAAGGGGTACTTACACTCTGTACCAGGTCCAGTTATCCCTTATTAGTGTAGAAGAGGTGTTTCTAGCAGCTTAGGCTGATAGAAGGTAGCTATAGCAGAGCGGCTTAGGCTGAACTAGGAGACATGCAAAGCTCCTACTATACCACTGGTGTCATATGCACAATATCATAAGAAAACACAATACATAGATATACTAAAAATAAAGGTACTTTATTTTTATGACAAAATGCCAAAAGTATCTCAGTGAGTACCCTCAGTATGAGGATGCCAAATATACACAAGATATATGTACACAATACCAAAAATATGCAGTAATAGCAAAAGGAAGTAATGCAAGCAGTGTATAGTCACAATAGATTGCAATAGGAGCACATAGGTATAGGGGAAACACAAACCATATACTCTAAAAGTGGAATGCGAATAACGTATGGACCCCAAACCTATGTGAGCTCGTAGAGGGTCGCTGGGACTGTAAGAAAACACTGAGGATTAGAAAAATAGCCCACCCCAAGACCCTAAAAAGTAGGTGTAAAGTGCACCTATAATCCCCAGAGAGCACAGAAGTCGTGATAGGGGAATTCTGCAAGGAAGAACAACACCAGCAATGCAACCAAAGTGGATTTCCGGACGAGAGTACCTGTGGAACAAGGGGACCAAGTCCAAGAGTTGCGACAAAGTCGAGAGTGGGCAGATGCCCAGTAAATGCCAGCTGAGGGTGCAAAGAAGCTGCCACTGGATGGTAGAAGGTGTAGATTCTGCAAGAACGAAGAGGGCTAGAAACTTCCCCTTTGCAGGATGGATGTCCCACGTCGTGAAGAAGCTTGCAGAGGTATTCCCATGCAGAAAGACCGCAAACAAGCCTTGCTAGCTGCAAGGGTTGCGTTTAGGGTTTTTGGATGCTTCTGTGGCCCAGGAGGGACCAGGATGTCGTCAATTGCGTGAGGAGACAGAGGGGGCACCCAGCAAGATAGGGAGCCCTCACAGAAGCAGGCAGCACCCACAGAAGTGCCGGAATAGGCACTACAAAGAGGAGTGAACCTGAGCTCACCCAAAGTCACCAAAGGAGATCCCACGACGCCGGAGGACAACTCAGGAGGTTGTGCACTGCAGGTCAGAGTGTCGGGGACCCAGGCTTCGCTGTGCACAAAGGAAATCCTGGAATAGTGCACAGGAGCCGGAGCAGTTGCAAATCACGCGGTACCCAGCAATGCAGTCTAGTGTGGGGATGCAAGGACTTACCTCACCAAACTTGGACTGAAGAGTCACTGGACTGTGGGAATCACTTGGACAGAGTTGCTGAGTTCCAGAGACCACGCTCGTAGGGCTGAGAGAGGACCCAGAGGACCGGTGATGCAGTTCTTTTGGTGACTGCGGTTGCAGGGGGAAGATTCCGTCGACCCACGGGAGATGTCTTCAGAGCTCCTAGAGCAGAGAGGAGGCAGGCTACCCCCACAGCATGCACCACCAGGAAAACAGTTGAGAAGGCGGCAGGATCAGCGATACAAGGTTGCAGTAGTCGTCTTTGCTACTTTGTTGCGGTTTTGCAGGCGTCCTGAGCAGTCAGCGGTCGATCCTTTGGCAGAAGGTGAAGAGAGAGATGCAGAGGAACTCTGATGAGCTCTTGCATTCGTTATCTAAAGAATTCCCCAAAGCAGAGACCCTAAATAGCCAGAAAAGGAGGTTTGGCTACCTAGGAAGGAGGATAGGCTAGCAACACAGGTAAGAGCCTATCAGGAGGAGTCTCTGACGTCACCTGTTGGCACTGGCCACTCAGAGCAGCCCAGTGTGCCAGCAGCACCTCTGTTTCCAAGATGGCAGAGGTCTGGAGCACACTGGAGGAGCTCTGGGCACCTCCCCTAGGAGGTGCAGGTCAGGGGAGTGGTCACTCCCCTTTCCTTTGTCCAGTTTCGCGCCAGAGCAGGGCTGGGGGATCCCTGAACCGGTGTAGACTGGCTTATGCAGAGATGGGCACCATCTGTGCCCATCAAAGCATTTCCAGAGGCTGGGGGAGGCTACTCCTCCCAAGCCCTGACACTTTTTTCCAAAGGGAGAGGGTGTAACACCCTCTCTCTGAGGAAGTCCTTTGTTCTGCCTTCCTGGGCCAAGCCTGGCTGGACCCCAAGAGGGCAGAAACCTGTCTGAGGGGTTGGCAGCAGCAGCAGCTGCAGTGATACCCCGGGAAAGGTAGTTTGGCAGTACCCGGGTCTGTGCTAGAGACTCAGGGGATCATGGAATTGTCTCCCCAATGCCAGAATGGCATTGGGGTGACAATTCCATGATCTTAGACATGTTACATGGCCATGTTCGGAGTTACCATTGTGACGCTATACATAAGTAGTGACCTATGTATAGTGCACGCGTGTAATGGTGTCCCCGCACTCACAAAGTCTGGGGAATTTGCCCTGAACGATGTGGGGGCACCTTGGCTTGTGCCAGGGTGCCCACACACTAAGGGCCTGATTCTAACTTTGGAGGACGGTGTTAAACCGTCCCAAAAGTGGCGGATATACCACCTACCGTATTACGAGTTCCATAGGATATAATGGACTCGTAATACGGTAGGTGGTATATCCGCCACTTTTGGGACGGTTTAACACCGTCCTCCAAAGTTAGAATCAGGCCCTAAGTAACTTAGCACCCATCCTTTACCAGGTAAAGGTTAGACATATAGGTGACTTATAAGTTACTTAAGTGCAGTGGTAAATGGCTGTGAAATAACGTGGACGTTATTTCACTCAGGCTGCAGTGGCAGGCCTGTGTAAGAATTGTCAGAGCTCCCTATGGGTGGCAAAAGAAATTCTGCAGCCCATAGGGATCTCCTGGAACCCCAATACCCTGGGTACCTCAGTATCATATACTAGGGAATTATAAGGGTGTTCCAGTATGCCAATGTTAATTGGTGAAATTGGTCACTAGCCTGTTAGTGACAATTTGGAAAGCAAAGAGAGAGCATAACCACTGAGGTTCTGGTTAGCAGAGCCTCAGTGAGACAGTTAGTCATCACACAGGGAACACATACAGGGCACACTTATGAGCACTGGGGCCCTGGCTGGCAGGGTCCCAGTGACACATACACTAAAACAACATATATACAGTGAAATATGGGGGTAACATGCCAAGCAAGATGGTACTTTCCTACAATGACCCCCTGTTCTTCTGTGTCCCAATTTCAAGAAAAGATTTATATTCCAAACGGATGCCTCCGGTCAAGGTCTAGGGGTGGTATTATCTCAGTTTGAGTCTTCCAGCCACTTCCACCCTTGGATCTATATTAGCAGTAATCTTCTGGCCCATGAAACCTACTATCCCACGATAGAAAAAGAGTGCCTGTCAATCAAATGGGCAGTGGAGGCCCTTCAAGACTATGGCCCTCATTACGACCCTGGCGGTATAGAACCGCCAGGGCCGCGGCACGCAGGAGCACCGCCGACAGGCCGGCGGTGCCCCGCGGGGCATTCTGACCGCGGCGGCTTAGCCGCGGTCAGAGAAGGGAAACCGGCGGTCTCCCGCTGGTTTCCCGCTGCCCCCAAGGAATCCTCCAAGCCGGCGCAGCTTGCTGCGCCGGCTTGGGGATTCCGACTCCCCCTCCCGCCATCCAGTTCCTGGCGGTTCTCCCGCCGGGAACCGGATGGCGGGAGGGGGAGTCGCGGGGGCCCCTGGGGGCCCCTGCAGTGCCCATTCCAATGGCATGGGCACTGTAGGGGCCCCCATAAGAGGGCCCCAAAATGTATTTCACTGTCTGCATAGCAGACAGTGAAATACGTGACGGGTGCAGTAGCACCCGTCGCACCTTCCCACTCCGCCGGCTCGATTATGAGCCGGCATCCTCGTGGGAAGGGAGTTTTTCCCTGGGCTGGTGGGCGGTCTTTTGGAGACCGCCCGCCAGCCCAGGGAAAAACTCATAATACCCTCCGCGGTCTTTTGACCGCGGAGCGGTATTATGGAGGGCTGAATTCTGGCGGGCGGCCTCCGCCGCCCGCCAGAATCAGAATGAGGGCCTATGTGCTAAGGAGATCATTTACCTTGCTAACTGACAATGCTCCACTAACTTGGCTAGCGTGACATAAAGATACTAATGCCCAAATATTCTGCTGGTTCTTAGCCCTCCAACCTTTTGCCATTCAGACTTTTTATCTCCCTGGCCGTAGTCACACCACTGATGATTTCCTCTCTCAGGCACCGATGTCTACATGGCCCGATTGGCCACGCCTGGTTAGGCATGCACTGTAGCAGAGCGTCCATGGAAAAAACAGGAAATTAGTGTGGCATCACTGAGGAGACAGAGAATATCACCTCTGGGTGCCCCGGGGGCACAATTGATTGGGCTGCTGGTACTACAGCTGATTCCCAGGACACACCCTCCAACCTTGTCGTGATGACTCATAGGAGGAGTGAGCAAATCCTTGAGGCACACAAAGGGAAGACAAGAAGTAGAGGATGTGGTGAAGGTAAATCGTGAGGGAGCAGCAAGAGAAGGCAAGGATAGAAGAAGTGTGTATAATGAGAGTGCAGTGCCACAAGGCCACCAACACCGCGAGGCACCCTACCATGTTCCTGGAGGAACACGGCTGGATCAGGCACATGTTCCAGGAGGTGGTCAAGGAGATCCAGGGAACTAAAGGAAAAGAAGGAAACAAAAGGATAATCAAACCTTGATGCAGAGCAAAACCCATAACACCTCATTCATTTGTTATATGACAATAAAAGAGAAGTAAACATATGTGGGCAACAGTCTGATTCAGTCACATACTGACTCTCATACTCTTTAGTGAACTGAATCCATCCCCAGGCCCTGTCACACCTCCATTAGCCTTGATTTACAAGGTTCTATATCTAGCCTAAATGATATATTGTCTGAGGATAATAACATAAAGGAAGCATCAGACATACATTCATGCTTCTTTAAACATATTGGCCCTCATTACAACCCTGGCGGTCAGTGGTAAAGCGGCGGTAAGACCGCCAACAGGCCGGCGGTAAAAAAAACTTGAATTATGACTGTGGCGGAAACCGCCAACTTAGACAGCCACTTTAACACTCCGACCGCCACGGCGGTACAAACAAACGGCATGGCAGACACTGCCAAAAGACAGGCAGAAGACAATGTACCGCCCACACCATTATGAGAGGCCAATCCGCCACCTTTTCCCGGGGTGAATTCAAAGTGAACAAAAACACAGCAGAAACAGGACTTGGAAGGAAAAAGGCTCACCTCTACACACCCAACGAGGAACCAGGACGCCATGGAGCCGGAACTTCAAATTCTACCTGCCATTCTCTTCCTTCTCCTCTACCAGGAGCACGACCGACGGCGGCGACCACCACGGTGAGTACTGCACCTACAACACATGGGAGGGGGGAGGGAAAAGAGAGTGACACACACACACAACACGCAACATCCCCACCCCCACCCTCACACACAAAAACACACACACAAATACATATTGAAACATTACATTTACACCCCTCTACCCCCCCTGGAAGAACAAAAGGACAAAAGGAAATTATTTGAACGATTGAAATGAGTAAAAATCCAGTAGTCAAAAATATATCTACACTGTTAACAAATATGTACACCAAGATTTCAAGGCCATGTACTGCACCTACATAGTCCGTGGACCACTGGGCCCAAAATGCATGGGCGAGGCCCACACAAGATACTCGATCCAAACGGAGAGAACACTGCTGGGGCATCAGATCAAAATAAAACAGGCACCTCAGGAGGAAGGAAAGGGGGGCACCTCAGCCGGATGAGTGCACGATGCCAGCTCCACGAGGGGGCTCCATGCCCACTGCTTTATCCTGGGGAGTTCAAAGCCACAGCCTCTCAAGTCTTTCCAGTGGGTGGTTTGCCCACTGCATTATCCTGGGGAGTGCAAAGCCACAGTCTCTCAAGTCTTTCCAGTGGGTGGGTTGCCCACTGCTTTATCCTGGGGAGTGCAAAGCCACAGTCTCTCAAGTCTTTCCAGTGGTTGGTTTGCCCACTGCTGCATCCTGGAGAGTGCAAAGCCACAGTCTCTCAAGTCTTTTCAGTGGGTGGGTTGCCCACTGCTGCATCCAGGGGAGTGCAAAGCCACAGTCTCTCAAGTCTTTCCAGTGGGTGGGTTGCCCACTGCTTTATCAATGGGAGTGCAAAGCCACTGTCTCTCTCAAGTGGATAACAGTCTCCACTGGTTCTGGAGGGGGCTTTGTGCCCAGAGTGCTTCATTCTGCCAAGGACAGTGGTAGTGGATGTCATTCTCCACTGGTTCTGGAGGGGGCTTTGTGCCCAGAGCGCTTCATCCTGCCAAGGACAGAGGTAGTGGATGACATTCTCCACTGGTTCTGGAGGGGGCTTTGTGCCCAGAGTGCTTCATCCTGCCAAGGACAGAGGTAGTGGATCTGATACTCCACTGATGGTGGGCCAACATGGAAGCTGTCCAAGCCCCTGGAACTGACCACCAGCCACATACGACTGACCACTGGGGATGGCAGCCAGGTCTGTGGTGGTGCCACTGGCACAGGATGTGGCGTGGCCGCTGGCGGTGCTGGCGGCGGCCTCAGTAGCGGCGGTGCTTGCGGCGCTCATTGGGCAGCGGTGCTGGTGGGTGGCTCAGTGAGTGTGCTGCTGGCGGCGGTGTCCTGGGCGGCGGTGCTGGTGGGTGGCTCAGTGAGTGTGCTGCTGGCAGCGGTGTCCTGGGCGGCGGTGCTGGTGGGTGGCTCAGTGGGCGTGTTGCTGGCGGCGGTGTCCTGGGCAGCGGTGCTGGTGGGTGGCTCAGTGAGTGTGCTGCTGGCGACGGTGTCCTGGGCAGCGGTGCCCGTGGCAGCGGTGCATATGGCGGTGCCGGTGGCGGTGCCGGTGGCGGTCTTGTCCGCCGTGCAGGTTGGCGGCGACTTCCCTTTCTTCCTCTGGCCATTCCCCACCTTGGATGGTGGCGCAGCTGTGTTGCCACTCACAACTGTAGTCCTGGGAGAGCCCTTCGTGGCAGGTGTTTTGGCCTTCTCCCTCTGGGCTGTGGCCAACTTCTTTAGTTTTTGAGGTGGGGGAATGTCCTTGGCCTGGCTCCTTGGCACACTGGCTGCCCTGCTGCTTGGCGCACTCCAGAAGCCGGTTACTGCTGGCATGACTGTTCCCGGTGATGTGGTGGTTGAGGTGCTTGGTTGGGACCTGGACAGGCAAGCCCTAGGGGATGGAAGGGGTGGGGGAGGTGTAGGGCAGAGTTCAAGTTTGACAGGAAAAGTTTTTTAGATACACTGGGATGGGAAGATGGAGGGGGTTTGGGAGTGGAGGAAGAGGTAGTGGTTGTAGGAGGTGTACGTTTGCTGACTTTGGGTGAAGGTGCATGGGCTGGAGGCTGTCGCGAGGTGGATGGCTGTTGGGTGGGTGTGTGACTGTGTTTGTGTAGTTTGGGAGGCAGGCTCACAGACACACTGGTAGAGGACACCGGGGATGTGTGAATGGTAGTGGGGGTGGTGAGTGGTGATGGGCATGCTGGTAATGGAGATAGTGGCTGAAGATGTAGTGCATGCAGGTGTGAGTGGAGACGTGACAGGGAGGGAGGAGGGAGACGTGGAGGAGGGGGACTCAGTGGAGGCAGTGGATGTTGGTCTGTCTGCATGGGTATGATGCTTGTGTGAGTGCCTGTGGGATATGTGGTGCTTACGTTTGCCAGAGCTACCCTTGTGTGTTGCGGTGTGTACATGCTGGTCTGATGGTGTGCTTGGGATAGGCTGAGGTACTGGGGATTGGGTCTGGGTGGAGGATGTTGGAGGGGGGAGGCTGGACACAGGGACTATGGCTGCCATCACTGCTGAGGCCAGAGTCTGAAAAGCTTGCTGTTGGGCTGCCTGACCAGAATGAATACCCTCCAGGTATACGTTTGTCTGTTGCAACTGCCTCTCTAACCCTGGATGGCATTCAGAATGGTAGACTTCTCAACAGTGAGGGATCTGAGGAGGTCAATGGCCTCCTCACTGAGGGCAGCAGGGCTGACAGGGGCAGGGGCTGAGGTGCCTGGGGCGAAGGAGATGCCCACCCTCCAGGGTGAGCGGCCACGGGACACACGCTGAGGGGCTGCTGGGAGGGCTGTGCTGGTAGGGGGGTGGCGGCTTTACCTGTAGATGCAGTGGGCACAGAGGGGCCCGCCACCGCAAGGGAGCTCCCATCAGAGGAGGAGTCGGTGTCGCTGGTCTCAGCGCCAGTCCCCGCCGTGGAGCTCTCCTCGCCCTCGTCCCACTGGTGAATTCGGAGTCCATAGTCTCGCCCTCCAGGGCCATGTGAGGTGCAGATCCCTCCTGCACCGGTGGCACTGCTCCTCCGCCTGATGATGCTAATGTACACAAGAACAGGGAGACCACAAAAAGGGGGGGGGGAGAAAGTAGAAAGACATGTTCAGTGCATGCAATACCGCTACCGTTGGCGGACACTACAGACATAGCAGCCCTCTGCGCTACGCCATGCACTTACAGTTCCCTAATTAATCACAGGGCCATGGGGTACAAGGCCTATTCCCGATTGCTGCACACATGGAAGTCACAGGAGCCTGACTAGGGGTAGATGGCTCTTAACACTGGTGGGGTGGGGTGCCACTTAGCCTGCCTCACGAAGGGACCTTGCTTGCAAAACCCGCCCTGGCCTAGGGTAACCTACTGCCCACCTTCCCCACCCAGACACCTCCCAGGCGCGCTGAATCAGCTGAATGAGAGTGTACTCACCCCCTTGTGGCTGCTGTGATGCCCCCAAGCACCCATCCAACTCTGGATACGCCACCGCCAGGATCGGAACATCAGGGGGGTCATGGTGCGACGGGCACACCTCCCACGTTGGGAGGCCATCCCCAGCTGGACCTCTGCCGTCTTCTTGCTCCAGCAGCGAATTTCCTCCCATCTTTTCCGGCAGTGGATGCTCCGTCGGTGGTGGACCCCCAGGGCCCAGACTTCCTTGGCAGTGGCACGCCAAATATCCTTCTTCTGGTGGGCGCTGACCTAGATGAATAGTACAGGGGAAAAGGAGAAAATATAACTGTCTGGACCGTCACATTCATTGGCCAACGTTCCCACCCTTGCCCTGACGCACATACATTCACTGTTGTTTCATGAACGCCTCATCCCCCCATCTCACATCCACACCACTCCAAACAGGCATTGCCCATACAGCATGCTCACAGTGTACTCACCTGTTTTTCTGGAGGACCGTAGAGTAGCATGTACTGGGGGATGACCCCATCCACTAGTTTGTCCAACTCCTCCGATGTGAATGCAGGGGCCCTTTCCCCAGACAGTGTAGCCATTGTCGCTTCCAGACTGAGGTCACAGCAGCACTTACAGAGTAGGTCCTCTCCCGTCGAAGATCAGGTATCAAGTGAGTAAACAGACAGAAAATGGCGGTCACGTCCACGGCGGTGCGTACCGTCACCGCCGGTGTACATCATCATTGGCTCCTGGGACCCATAGGGTCCTATGTTAACCAATGCAGGATTGTGCCGCCTATTGCGACGGTGTACAACGCCAGCGCAGTTACCTCACATCCCATTGTCCCACCTTACAGGTCAGGCAGCCGCCATTTCAGGGCCCACATGGCATTAATTTTAAATGCGTCACACATATCTAGGCCTTGCATACACACTAAGACAAGCACATAGTGGATTGACAAATGTGTGCAATAAAGTTGTGTTTTCGTACCTTAGTGTTGGCTGACCCTCTGCTCGCTGTTCTCATCCATAGAGCACGTCCGCTGGGGCAGGTGAGGAGATGGCGGCATCCTCCGGTGTACAGACCGCTGGTGGACCTGTCAACAATGGAAGAGCGACATGTAATAGTGACCTACAGACTTGATCGTGTCACAATCCAGGAACTGTGTGCCCAGTTGGAGCCAGACCTGATGTCAGCTATCCGCCATCCCACATGTATCCCCCCTCGAGTGCAGGTCCTGTCAGTACTCCATTTCCTGGCGAGTGGGACTTCTCAAACTACAGTGGCCATAGCATCAGGGATGTCCCAGCCTATGCTCTCCAACGTGTTGTCGAGAGTGTTGTCTGCCCTGCTGAAACACATGCGCAGCTACATCGTTTTCCCTCAGGTGGAGGATTTGCCTACAGTGAAAGGTGACTTCTATGCTCTGGGACATATCCCCAACATCATAGGTGCCATTGATGGGACACATGTGGCCTTGCCCTCCCCGCAGGAGTGAACAGGTGTACAGAAACCAGAAGAGTTATCATTCCATGAATGTGCAGATGGTGTGTTTGGCTGACCAGTACATCTCCCATGTGAATGCCAAGTTTCCTTGCTCAGTGCATGAAGCTTACATTCTGAGGAATAGCAGCAACCCTTATGTGATGGGGCAACTCCAGAGGCACCGTGTGTGGCTATTAGGTGAGGACATGGACCCTATACAGTGTGAATATTTGTTTGGGTCTGGGGTTGTCCCTAAGTGTTAGTGTGTGTCTAGCAGTTGTCCCTCAACATTTTCAGGTGACTCTGGCTACCCCAACCTGTCATGGATACTGACCCCAGTGAGGAATCCCAGGACAAGGGCAGAGGAACGCTACAATGAGGCACATGGCCGAACTAGGAGGGTTACAGAGAGGACCTTCGGCCTCCTGAAGGCCATGTTCAGGTGCCACCATATGACAGGTGGTTCCCTATTCTACTCACCAAAGAAGGTGTGCCAGATCATGATGGCCTGCTGTATTCTGCACAACTTGGCTTTGCGACGACAGGTGCCTTTTCTGCAGGAGGATGGTCCTGAAGGAGGTGTTGTGGCAGCTGTGGAGCCTGTGGACAGTGAAGAAGAGGAGGCAGTAGAAGAGGACATAGACAACAGAAACACAGTGATTCATCAATACTTCCAGTGAGACACAGGTAAGAAGACATCACTGCCTCCTCCATCTGATACACTTGTTCTACCTCTCATCTGGCTGTCACTTTCACCCAGTGTATGGACCCTGATTGTCACTTTCCCTTTCGATTTCACAGATGTGGGTCCCACTGTGTGACCTCTGCTATGTTTCCTCATGGACTGGAGCTGTGTGACATAGGTATGTTGACAATACAATAGACATTGCTATTTCCATCAATTATTGCAAATACACATTTGTGAAAGCACAGACTGGCTCAAGATTGTTTTGTGATTTAAGGGTGTTTATTTAAGTGCTAAATAGTGGAGGGTGTTGTAAAATGGTCAGGGGTGATGGCGGAGGAATGTCCATGGCAGAGTCCAGTCTATTAGTCTCACAGGTGCATTGTCCAAAGGGCCATAGGAAGTGGAGCTGGGGAGGTTAAAGGATCGACAGGGTGACAAAGTGGGACAGAAGGATGACAATCAGGGTGGTCTAATTGCTTGGCGGGGGTCTTGGCATTATTCTCTGTCTTTGTCCTGGATCTCAGGGACCGCTTGCGGGGTGGTTCTCCATCTGCAGGGGGTGGGGTGCTGGTGTTGTGGTCCTGTGGTGGTGCCTCCTGTCCACTAGCACCGGCAGAGGTGGTGGGCAGTTCATCGTCCAGGCTAGTGTCAGGGGCCACTTGTTGTGCCACAGTGTCCCTCCTGGTGTTCACAAGTTCCTTCAGCACCCCTACAATGGTGCCCAGGGTGGTATTGATGGATTTGAGTTCCTCCCTGAACCCCAAATACTGTTCCTCCTGCAGCCGCTGGGTCTCCTGAAACTTGGCCAGTACCGTTGCCATCGTCTCCTGGGAATGATGGTAGGCTCCCATGATGTTGGAGAGGGCCTCGTGGAGAGTGGGTTCCCTGTGCCTGTCCTCCCTCTGTCGCACAGCACCCCTCCCAGTTCCCCTGTGTTCCTGGGCCTCTGTCCCCTGAACCGTGTGCCCCCTACCACTGCCCCCAGGTCCCTGCTGTTGTTGGGGTGGTAGGTTAGCCTGGGTTCCCTGTAGTGGGGGACACACTGCTGCTTGACGTGTCATGGGGACATAGGTATGGGCCCGCTGGGTGGGTGCTGTACTGGTGTTTCCAGAGGGGGAGGCTCTGTGGTGGCTTGTGCCAGTGTGAGGGGAACTGACTGTCCTGAGGTCCCAGATGGGCCGGGCTGGTCACCTAGATCAAGTTGGACAGAGCTGCTGTCATCACTGTGGGCCTCTTCTGTGGGTGGAGTGGACATATCTGGAACCTCCTGTCTGGTGACGATGGGTGGGGGTCCTGCAGGGGTGTAAAGGCATGATTATTGCGTCTGTGTGTGCCATGCAGTGCAATGGGTGATTGACCCTGTACCCCAGTGCTTACATTCATGTGTGGGACCTTTTGTGCTAATTGTTTATGGGTCTGTGTGGGTATGTGTGGTGGCCATGCATTGGTGATGGGTGTCCATGCTTTGTTGTTGCATGCAGGGCCTGGTGTTGGGATGTGTGCTTTGTGATGGTCGGACATATGTGAGGAGTTGGAGTGATGGGGGTGAGGGCGGGGTATGTGATAGAATGCAGGTCTGGTGGGGGATGTAGTAGTTAAGATATGACTTACCAGAGTCCATTCCTGCTGCTACTCCTGCAAGGCCCTCAGGATGCAGTACAGCCAAGACCTGCTCCTCCCATGTTGTTGTTAGTTGTGGGGGAGGAAGTGGGGGTCCGCCGCCAGTCCTCTGAACCGCGATGTGGTGTCTTGAGACCACGGAACGCACCTTCCCCCGAAGGTCGTTCCATCTCTTCCTGATGTCATCCTGTGTTCTTGGGTGCTGTCCCACTGCGTTGACCCTGTCCACGATTCTGCGCCATAGCTCCATCTTCCTAGCTATGGTGGTGTGCTGCACCTGTGATCCGAAAAGCTGTGGCTCTACCCGGATGATTTCCTCCACCATGACCCTGAGCTCCTCCTCAGAAAACCTGGGGTCTCTTTGCGGTGCCATGGGGTGGTGTGGGTGATGTGTGAGGTGGTGTGTGTTGTGATGTGTGGGGTGATGTTTAGGGGTGTGTGGTGTTTTGTGCGTGGATGTGTATGTGTGATGGTGTTGTTTGCCTCTGTATGCTGGTGTGGTCTTTGCTGTGCTGTCTCTCTGGCCTTCGTCAACATTTTTGGTAGTAAGGGGTTTTGGGTAATGTTGGTGTGTGTTTTATATTGTATTGGGTGTGTGGGAGTGGTGTGTGTATGTGTATCAGGTGTGTGTATTTGGAATTGTCCAATGTGGTTGTGTTTTGTAAATGTGTGTGTATTTTGAGCGTGGCGGTGTGTACCGCCAATGGAATACTGCGGTTGAAAGACCACTGCGTGGATTCGTGGGTCGTGATAGTGTGGGCGTATTCCTGTTGGCGTGACGGTGGAGGTTTTGTTATTGCCAGTTTATCACTGACCTTTGGTGTGGTGGACTTGTGTGGGTGTCTAGATTTTGGCAGGTTCTGAGCTGTGGGTCGTAATAGCTGTGGTGGAATTCCGCAGCCGCGGCGGTGTGTTGCCGGTCTTCTGCACGGCGGTGAGCGGAATTTACCACCAATGTTGTAATGAGGGCCATTGTGTTGTATTTTATAGCTCCTGCCTCATGCTCTAAACGGAGCACTCAAAACACCAAAACATTGTTAAATAATTGTAGTCAGCTAACCTTAGCCAAAAGATCAAAGGACCTGGTCCAAATAAGTGTGTTAAAAAAGACATACAAGCAAGTTCAAAATAACGCAAAAAGGGATTGGAATGAAAAATGATGGATGGACTCTAAATCCTCATGCTCTGATAAAGGTTCAAGCAAATTTTGTGCCCTGATCATTTCGAGGGGAGGATGCTACTGCATCGCAACCTAACAACCATATCTCGCCTTTTGATTGGTTAAATCATTTAAAAGTGTTATACACTGATTAATTTACTAGTCCCTGAACAAGACATCCTATATCCATTTAAAGCCCTGAGGAAAGATGACCTGGTATTCAGGCCAAGTGACTTTGTAACTGCTGTAGACACCACTGTCCGTGGCAAGGCCACAGAACCAGATAGTATACCAGGGGTATTTTTAGCTAGACAAAGATAACTGGTCTAAATACCTTTAAGCCCTGACTAACAAAATCACAAGGGAAACCTAAAGGAGCTGAGGTGGTACACATCTCTTTGAAGGAAGACAGAAACCTTTGCATAAACTACAGACCAATTAGTTTAATTGACTCCTTCCAGAATATCTTTTGTCGGGTGGTAATCCAGGGCAGGATTGATGATAAATAGAGAGCAGATAAGGGTGAAAATATAGTTGTTATGAATCGCAAGGATTATGAGCAGGAGATATATACACAATTGAGTGATACTAACTGTTATGAGAAGTTGGCACATAACCCAATAGTGGCTCTAACAAGAGAGATAAACAGTTTGTTGAAAAGTTGGTGGGATAAAGAGTTACTGGATGAGGATGAATATCTTTATTTACAGGTATATCGCCCTAAATTTCCATGTCTTTATACGCTACTAAAAATACATAAACAGGCAGCATTCCCTCCTGGGAGACCTATAGTTTCAGGTATTGTGAGGCCCCACAGAGAGACTTTTAGAGTTTGTAGATATATTCCTGCAACCTTTTGTTTGTAATTTACCCTCCTACATCAAGGATACAAAACACATACTTGGGCCCTCATTCTGACCTTGGCGGTCGGCGGAGAGGCGGCGGTCGGACCGCGAACAGACCGGCGGTCAAAAAAATGGCATTCTGACCGCGGCGGTCACCGCCGCGATCGACCGCCACTTCCCCACTCCGACAGCCACGGCGGTCATGACCGACGGGCTGGAGTCTGCGCACTCCGGTCCGGCGGTCGACCCAAGACCGCCAACGGTATCATGACCCTGCTTACCGCCGCGGTTTCTGGCGGTCGGGAACCGCCATGCGAACCATGGCGGTAGGCACTATCGGGGCCAGGGAATTCCTTCCCTGGCACTGATAGGGGTCTCCCCCACCCACCACTGCCCCCCCGAGTCCTCCCCCCACACCCTCCACCCCCCTGCCACCCCCCAGAGGTGGTACGAACCCCCTCCCCACCACCACCCCGACATGCACATACACGCACCCCGACATGCACACACCCCCAACATGCACATATACACACCCCCTACACACACACATACACAACGGGGACACATACCGGCACACATACATGCCGACATGCGCACCCGCCGAACTACACACATTGCCCATAGGCACAGCAGCACTCCCCACCCGCATGCACGCACTCACACACCCCCTCTACACACTCACACGCACACCCCCATGCACGCACACATCACACAACACCCCCCCACCCCCTCCCCTCACGGACGATCAACTTACCTTGTGCGTTGGTCCTCCGGGAGGCGACAGGAGCCATGGGGAGGTGACCGCCAACAGAAGACCGCCACACAGAAATGTGGGTCGTAATTCTGTGGGCGGTGTTCTGCTGGCGTGGCAGTGGAGGTTGACCAGTCTCCACCTTCCCGCCGACCGCCAGTGTGGCTGCTGGCGGTTTTCCGGCGGAACGCTCCCAGCGGTCGGAATGCGCACAGCGGCATACCGCCGCGGTCGGCGGTCTTCACCGCGGCGGTAACTCGGCGGTCTTGCGAAAAGACCGCCAAGGTCAGAATGACCCCCTTAGTGTATTATCAGATATACAATGGGAAGCAGGCATGATCATGGTAACTTTGGACGTGGTGGCATTGTATACTAGTATACAACACAAATATGGGATGAAAGAGATTGAGCATTTTTTAAATAGAAGATCAGCAAGCCTATTAGAACACACGCAGAGGATATTAAACATGATTGATTTTATATTGAATAACAACTATTTTCTCTTTAAGAGTGATTGGTACAAACAGAAACAGGGTGTGGCAATGGGCTCAAAATTTTCCCCCTCATACGCGAATATGTTTATGGGGTGGTTTGAAGAAACCTGGATATGGGGCCCGAGTGCAGCAAGATGTCATACACATATTTTATATTGGGGGCGATACATCGATGACTGTTTTATGCTATGGACAGGAGATGAATCGACATTAGAAGAATTCTGTAAGTATCTTAATAATAATGATGTGAATATTAAATTCACACATAAATTTAGTGAGACTCACCTAGAATTTCTTGATGTGGAACTATATGTTGAGGATAACAAAATGGAGAGTAGACTGTATCGCAAGCCGACTTCTTCTAATACTCTATTGCACGCTACTAGTGCTCATCCGCAACATCAGATAGAGGCCATACCATTAGGAGAGATGATTAGGGCAAGGAGAAATTGTAGTAAGAACAACGATTTTCATGAGGTGATTAAGGACATGGGACAGAGAGTCTTAGCTAGGGGCTACCCAGAGAAAATCATACGGAAATCACAACGCAAGGTGTGGAATATACCTCGCACACAGACATTAGGTTTAGGTGTACGTAAGTGTAATATAGGTAAGAAGTACAGTGACTATAAGATTAGAATCATTTTAGACTATATGGAAAATTCTCAGAAATTATTAAGGATTATGAATAAACATTGGTCTATATTAACTCTTGACGAGATACTTAAGAAATTTATTGGCAATAGACCAGAGGTTGTATTCAGAAGAGGCAATACCCTTAGTAATATTTTAAGTCCCAGTTATCTATTGGATAAAACCAAATCAGACTGGCTTAGTAAGCGTAATTTGGGTTTCTATAAATGTGGATCATGTGCAGTGTGTAAATGGGCGTGGCAGCCTAAAAAGGAACTGTATGATATGAGTGGTAACAAAGTGCTTATAAAATCACATATAGATTGTAATACTAAGTTTGTGACTTATATGCTGGTTTGTAAATGCGAAAAAATAAATGTGGGCAGTACGATACGCCTTTTGAAAGTAAGGATTTCCGAACATTGGAGGGCGATTAGTCAAGAAGATGAACGTTATCCCATAGCATCTCATGTGAAGGTATGTAGTGCACACGGTGTTCCTAAGATATTTAAATTCTTTGGTTTTGACTATTGTGAAGTGAATCCACGAGGTGGTAACAGAGAATTAGCTCTACGGAGAAGGGAATCCAGATGGATTTTGAGATTAAGAGCTGTTGAGCGGGGTCTTAATACTGATTATGAAATGGAATACTTTTTGGGTGATAAGTAGTTAAGTAGCCAGGATTGAGTATTTAGGGATTTGGAATTAAAGTGAATAAAGGGTCTTTTTAGCATCACAGTATGGAGGAATAACAGGTATAAATAATTTGTATGAATTGAGTATAGAGTGTATAGGTGAGAAAATTCTACATAGGTTATTTCTTGGTGTACTATATAGGTCAGTTTATTAATATGTATGGTTGTACTAATTGTTAGAGATGAGTTACCAATTAGAATAGATCCATAAAGGCATATTTATATTTTTGATAGTACAGTTTAGAGGGCATATATCTAATGCCCTTCATTAGTTTAATACTATAGAGTGATACACGTGGAATATTTAAGATAGGTTCCTCCTTGACTGTGCACACTCAAGATTTGTGTTTAATAAGCTTATTCCGCCCATTTTTTACAATCCTGGCCGGGGCTTTAGGTGAAGATAGAAATGTGGAGCCCCGGCGGTGGAAAAATGTAGTCCGCTTTCGATTTTTATGATGTCGGGAATACGGCCGCTAGTTTATTTAGTCCGTTTTTTGTTTTGTTTGAAATAGGGGCGTTTAAATAGATCTTAGCCACAGAGCCTCAGCTTTTACATTCGAGAGCACACTCGCTCGGTTTACATGACCCGCATTAGCTGGTAAGTCCATATTCAGACACCGAATCTCCAGTATTACGTTTTTGGTATTATGTTGCAGTTTGAGGATTATATTAAGAGACAAGATTGCCTAATTTGATATTTCTGAATGTTCATCATAGGAAAAGAGCGGTTACTAATACTTACCTGAATGCAAGTTAAAGAAACTGATAACTGGTGAGTTAATTGATTGGCATATATGACCATAATACCCTGAAGAAGGGCATTGAGGGAATCTAATATTTATGAATATTTACCTGTGTTTCAGCTGGGTACATAGAAGGTTCTTGGAATTTCAGGGAGGAGTAATAAGTGTATAGACAACTTGATTCTATTTGGAAGGTATGGTTTATTTGACACATTCATCACATATTTAGGTTTTTGATGGAGATTACATATGGGTGTTTGGGAATATATCACAGTTGTGGTGATCTGTTCTCAGAATGTGCATGTTTAAACACACAGTATGAAATAACTACAAATTAGTTTCTGTATTTTCTCTGGATCGCCAATATGGTGTATTTCATGAACAATGGTATTACAATAGTATCATTAGAAAACAGTTTGGTATGGTTCCCACAGTCTATTAGTGTACTTTAATTATAATTTATATTAATTAAATCAGGAATGTAATTCATTAGTTGTATACTGAAGTAGTATTTATGGAGATATTATTTTAGGAGGTCCTGAGGAAATCCAGGGGCACTCCCCGGATGAAACACGTGTTGACGAAGGATGGACTAACAAGTGGCAACCTTTGGGATGAATCAATTTTGACAGGACTATTTGGATTTGTGGAATAAGTTTGGATCATCAAGTGGAACTTGCAGCTGACATGAGTTACGTTGGAACATAGACTATATAACTTGGAACTCTATTATTAGGAGGACATAAATTTTGTAATTTTTGTGTTTTTGGTTTACTGTATCATTGTGTTGTTTGGATTTAAGAATTGTTACTATTGTGGATATAAATATCAGATTTGAGCAACTTACTGCTATTACACTTATCAGAATTTAATTTGATCACATGTGCGAATACTTATTGTGGAATTTTGGTAACATTATGTTATCGTGTTGGGGGATTTAGAGTGTGTAACCCCAGTATTTTGCACCGTGTATTACAAGATAATATGAGCTATTTGGTATGAGAATAGGAGTGCCTATTACTCATTAATCACCCCCCTTCAGGTATTCAGGATTGATGATAAAGAAATATTAACTCCACTGCAAGCTGTATTTAGGAGGAAAACCACTAATATAGACCAGGTTTTTTGATTCTTGCTTCTCTACTGGAAATGTTTGTTAATCGACAGAGGTCACCTTTACATGGCTTTTGTTGATCAGAAAGTGCACTTTTGATTTGGTACCACACCATAAGTTGTGGCATGCACTATGGGGCATGGGAATTCCGCCTAACTACTTATATATTGTCATCTGTCTCCCTGAGGGCAATTTTGCCAAAGTACAATGGGGCAACTAGGGACAACTTACTGACCAAGTTCCTGTCAAAAAGGTTGTTCGACAGGGGTACATAATAGCCCCTACTTTGTTCTCCATATATCTGAATGACATGGTGCACTTTCTTTCCTTGTATCCCACCAATGCTCCCTCTTTGGCCAAGATAAAGCTACCCATCCTATAATTTGCTGACAACACTTTGTTAGTATCTCAAATCCCAAGCAGGATCCAACACCTACTGAACCATTTTGAAGAATTTTGTTTTATACCCGACCTGAAAGTTAACACAGCAAAGACTAAATACATAATCATCAACAAACATAAATCATTTGGGGGAAGGTTGACCTTGGGGGAAGTCAAATTATAAAGAGTGGATGCCTTTGACTACTTAGGAATCAAGCTAATTACTAATATGTCATGGAAGTTGCATGTTGACAAAATGACTGTGAAACAAAGACAGACTGAGGGTGCTATTCTGAAAAAGCATCCTCTGTCATGGAGCAAACCAGTGACACAGGCATTGCAGATTTACAGTTCAAAGGCCATGGGCATGACGGTGAATGGAACAACATTTTGGGGATTCCATAATCTATCAGACAAGACCAGATCTGAGTATAGATTTTTGGGAAATGTAGTTTTCCTTCCACCTAGTACACCAACATATCCCTTGAAGAAATTGATCCAATACAGAGCTAGATTAACATAATTTCTATTCTGGAGGAGATTAATGACCATCCCTGAACTAGCTCCTTCTACCAAAGCATTGCAAGAATAAATCAAACAGGAGAAATTCCACAAAATACCTTGCTTACTAACATCAAAAAGCTGCTATACTCTCTGGGCCGGCAAGAGGCATGGGATTCTGCTACACCAGAGTCCATTCCCTCCGAAGACCAATTAAAACAATACACTGGCTGTGGGCAGCACAGAATGATGTTTAAAGTGAGTGCTAGTAGAGGCACAGTATCAAAAGAATTTGCTGATTTTAAGTCCCTCTGTATTTTTGAACACAATAACAGAACCAATTGACAGAAAATTATACATCCAACTTAAGGTTGGATCTTTACCTCTTAAAGCATTTACAGCCAAATTGTCAAGGACATCAGCAACATCTTTATTATGCCGAGCTTGTAAAGCTTCCAATGAAACCATAAACTATGTTTATGTTGCCTGTGTATCTTATTTTCTCTAAGATCCACTTGGATTAAGCTTGTTTACAGGCAGATTTACATACAGAACTATGTGGCAACCTTGAATATATTATGATCCAATCCTAGACCCCTTTATGCTTGTTACCTTGCCAAAATACTCGGTAGGATGTGGATTATAAGGAGGAAAGCCATACTAACTTAAATGTAGAGATAATTGATAATAGCATTTAGTTGACACTCTTAAGGGAGGTAGTATCTCCTCCAAGCATGACTTTGCCTTTGACTTAATAGAAACGTAATTCACTTTTTAGGCATTATTTTTAGCATTTTTTTATGAATTACTTGGCACATTGCACATATTGCACAGAGGCTCCCTACCGTCTTTTTCTACACCTTTTCACAGACTTTGCATATAGCACTTTATATTATTATCAAGGATGTATCAATGTACCCTAGTGATAATGCAATATGCATTTCTCTTGATTATCTCCATTACTGTACCACCTGAACCTGTTTTCTTTGCATCACCTCAGAAGGATTTGTTAATGGATTAACGATTATAATATTATTGCATAGTGGCACTCTAGCCTTGTACCTCACATTCCTTTTCTTAGAAACTGCACTGTAGCACCATAACACTTTACAATATTTACAAGGCTGCACAGCTATGACAAATTGCTAATGAAATATTCTTGTTTTGAGTATCCCCTCTGCTGTACTTTATGAATTTGTCCTGTTGGCAATATCTCGGAATGGAGGTTAAAACTATGTCAATATCCAAATAAGATATCATGTATTGCACTTTGAACAATTAACCTGTACCCATGATAAACAAACTTTTTACTGATGACTGATCTTTTTCTTTATATCATATTGCAACAAAAGCGCTTCACTAGATTTATGTTTTGTTGTTTTAATACATTTAAAATCTCATTTAATTGTATTTTATATGTGCAACTTTTATGGAATGTGTAGCTGAAATAAAGGTATTTATGATGATTGAAAAAGGGGTCCCAAAATGCATTTAGGCACCAATGCATATCCCAATGCATATCCCATAGACTTTGTACTCATGTGTAGCATGATAATGTTTGTACAGATTTGAATGTAACTTGGCAGGATTACACATTATGTTATGGTGCATAGATAACCCTTCTGGATACTACAGGTGAGAAAGGGGATAATTTTTTAAGTTATAAGCTATTTTAACAACATTTCACAGTACTTCGCTGGAGTACTGCGGTGCATAGTAATGATAAGTCATTATGTGAATGGTTATTGACTGGCTTTACAAAAGTTAAAAGCAGTCATGTTGTTTTTAGGTGCACTTTTGCTGTGTCCTGTGTTACTTCTTCAGATATAGATAAGTATTAAGCAGAGAATTAGGCATGGATGTCAATTCATAAAAATGTCAGGGGTAGCAGAAGAGACATCACATGCCCTTTGACCTCCACTTTCACTCACAGAGACATACTTACACAGGCACACATAATCATACTTACATACGCTGTCTCTCACATAAACGCACTCTCACCCGCAAGCACAGATACAACATACACTTAAAAACATCTTTCATGGAAAGGCATATTTCAGCTAATTGTAGTTTATTTTTATGACCTACCAGTGAATAATATATTATTATTGTTCACTATTAGTGTAATTAAAGTTGACAGAAATCAAAAGGAATGGAACCCCAACTGACGTCCAGAAGGATGCACTGCCACTAAGTTCCTGACACTAAATATGCCACCTTTGAGACCAGGGGTCTCAAAGACAGTGTCAGATGTTGCAAAAGGCAAGCCTGGGGTCGCAGCTGCACCCCCTGGAGTCCCCTAAATGACATCCACGGTATTAGGTTTGATATTTAAAGTGGAATTAAACTGGTCATAGATAGGGAAAAATATTTGTAATTTTCTATATATTTTTTTAAAATAGACACCATGTAACAGCACTGAGAGTAAGGCAGTCCAAAATATGTTAAAAAATTACAAATACATTGTAATATCCTGTATTTTACAAATATAGGTGGTCATAACAACCTCGGCGGTCTTTTTGACAGACCGCCGGCGAACCGCTGTGCTGAAGACCGCCAGTGCAGGCGGTTTTCCGCTCTGCAAATTATGACTGCTGGCAGCCCTCCGTCCTTTTTCGGACGGAGAGTCGCCAGCAGCCATACTGGCGGTCAGCGGGGAAGTGGAGGTTGCTCCACTTCCACCGCCCCGTCATTAGAACACCGCCCACCGAATCACGTTCCGTGATTCGGCTTGGTGGTGTTCTGGTGACGGGGTGCTGGCGGAAGAGCAGGCTCCATGGATCCCGTCCCCTTCCTGAAGATCAACGGAAGAGGGGGTGTGTTGCAATGTTCGGGGTAGGGGTGAGGAGGGGGGTCCTGCCACCTTTGGGGGGTGGCAGGATGTAGTGGGTGGGGGGAGGACTCGGCGGTGGGAGAGGGGAGTGTGGGAGACCCCTATCAGTGCCAGGCAAGGAATTCCCTGGCACTGATAGTGCCTACCACCTTGGATCTCATGGCAGTTCCAAACCACCTCAAATCCATGGCAGTCAGCAGGGTCGTAATACCGCCGGTGGTCTTGTGATGGCCACTGGGCTGGAGACCCAAGTCTCCAGCCCAGCGGTCGTCTCCGCCCTGGCGGTTGGAATGGAGAAGTGGCGGATGACCATGGCGGTAACCGCCATGGTCATAATTCCATTTTTTTTCTGCCAGCCTGTTGGTGGTAATACCGCCACTTGCCCACCGACCGCCAGGGTCACAATGAGGGCCATAGTGTACTTCAGTGTATTTTCTATTTTTAACACGTTTAAATATGCACACAAGAGTCTACTTAGTACTGCAGTAATACACAGAAAATACTGCGCTATCTAAACATAATTTTTTAAAAATTGGCAGTTTTCCCTAAACTGCAGGAAAAATATATAGACATTTTTAAATACATTTCTCTAGCTATTCCTTTAATAAAGTGGTAATAGGTAATTAACAACAATAAAGCCTACTACTTACCTATACCTAACACCATAACCCAGAATGTAGCGAAACATACAATGCAGCCAAATTGTGCTAAAAACTACATGGCTGCCTTTTTTCTTTGGTAAACCCACCAGTTAGCCAATTACATATTGCATGTTCCGCAGTATACCGCGAACGTACCACAGTATACTGCAGCACAATATATAACTACATTTTTTTAAACGGATAACTTTAACACTACTTACACTTTTCACACACACTACCAAAAATGTATATTTTCACCTCACAGTGTATATTCCAGACACATTAGATATACATCTCTTCACACATTTTCACACTATAGGCTGCATTATGAGTTTGGCGGTCCCGTGACCACTATGTTGGCGATGGCCGTCTGACCACCAGCACGCTGGGGAAGCAGACTACCAAATTATGAGTCTGGCGGTGGTGCACACAGCGGCGGTTATCTGGAGGCACAAATAGTCCGGTGGAGACCATGTTTTCACTGGACTTATTTGAAGGTAGCACACCACCAATGTGACCGCCGTGGTCCAACCACAACTCAGAAACACAGAGTATGGAAGAAGACACTCACCTCCAGGAAGCCATACACGTCTGGAGTCACCATGGAACCTGAACTAGATGTCATCCCGCTGCTCCTGCTCGCTGAAAGACAACAGAATCATAGCCGATGAGAACGACAACAACCATAAGTACAAACACTCACCTGTTATATTTGTAAAATGTATACATTTGTACAGTTACATAACTTACCATAGGGAGGGGTGTGCGTAGGGCTATATTCACACGTAACAGCATAGTGACACACAAAACTCACATACTGCATTAATGACACCCACACATACACATCACACACACTTCAGCCAGCACACACACACACACCACATGTCAATACCACACATTTATGCACAGCAACACAGCACAGGCCCAGGTGCAGAGGCTCCCATACAACATACAAACTCATAATAACAATGCAACAACTGCACATACGCACACCCAACACTGGCCATGGACCGGATACACATACAACACACATGTACATCCATGTACAATGGAACACACACAACAACACCATCAAACAACCCAGTAAATGACACACACATCACACACAGCACATCAAACCTATTATGCCATGCACAATACAGGCAGAAACAAACAGTCAAAACACACAAAGCGACACATCACAACAACACTGGCACAGCAGCGATCGGAGCAGCTAAACCATACATGGAAGGAGGGCGTACTGGGACACATCTCATGTTGAACAAGGCCCACAAAAACATGCCCACGTAAAGAGGCCCCATTCAGATGTAAGGGACAACCAATACCAACAACAAATGTAATGCACACATACACATATGGGGGAAGGGCAAGGCTATAAAGCATACACTACTCCAAACACAATACAAGACACCAGCCAGCTCTGAGGAACATACACCAAAATAGTCACATGCACACAAAAGCAAAGCTCACTTGCACAACTCAACACACTTCATGTCTGCACTGAAAAAACACCACAACACACACCACATGTACACAATAGCCACATCAGGGGACAACGTATACACCATACAGGACTACATCACTACTACAAACACCTATCACTACAAACACAACACAATACCATGACACCAATATGTCAGCTGCAAACATATACCTATGACAAAACACACACCCTACCCCTGGGGGACAGTAGCACTGCACATAACCTCACATACTGCTAAAAAACTACATGAAGCAGTAAGCAACACACACAACAAAATATTGGCACACAACCAATGTCAGCCAGGAACAACTCAATCCTAGGAAAGGAAATGCAGGAAAAAGATGTAACCAAAAAAACAGCTGGTTGGCTTCAATAAATAGCTTGAGCAAAATATATGAAAGTCCAAGGCCATTGGCTAGTCCATAAGTATAAAAATACAGTCACAAAGGCACTAAATGGTGCCCCAACTTGACTCCTGACTGCCATGTAACCTCCCCAGGTAGGGGCATCAAGGGGGCAGGTAGGCACTTCAGAGAGTATTGAGGGGTGATGGGGAGGGGGGAGTTTGGGCTTGGGCTTGAGATTGGGCTTGGGAGGAGAGGGGGGATTTGGCTTTGGTTTGGGAGGGGGGACCTTCTTGGGAAGGCTGCACCACTTCTTGCTAGGGGAGGGGTATGCGTGCTGACAGGAGGGATAGGTGAGGCCTTCGAGGTGGAAGGGATGGCCTTGGGGAGGGAAACAGATCTTTTGGGGGTGTCACAGGGGTGAGTAAGGAAAAGGTTAAGGTTAGTAAGGAAAACGTTTTTAGACAAATGGGTATGATGGAGAGTGAGGGTCTGATGTTTAGGTGTGGATGCCTTGGGTGCATGTTTGTGGGAGATGTGCTTGTGCGGGGTGGGTATCTTTTGGGTGGGGGAGTGAGGGCATTTATGTGTCTTGGACTGAGGGCCACTAGAGGAGGACTCAGATGAAGATGTTGCAGATCCGGTCTCCCCGTGTCACTCCCCTCACCCTACGGGACACTAGGGCCCTCATTATGACATTGATGGTAAATTCAGAATTCCGCCGTGGTGACTGCCACCAACATACTGCAGCGGAGACGAACATCTGTCTGCCAGATTATGAGACACACACACAAAACTGACAGAAAACAGCCACAACCACAAATCCGCCAAACCCACTGAATGTGATAAACTGACAGAACTACCACCCATACCGTAACACTGCCAATCGTACCCCCTCCAAATAATGACCTACGAATCACCACAGCGGACATTCAATGACAGTAAACCATTGGTGGTGAACATCGCTGCGGTGGATATGGCCACACAAATAGAAAACAAGACGACATTGGGCAGAACAAAAAACCCACACCTGACACAAATACACCCACCCCACACACCCACCAACAGCACTATAAAACAAACCCCCACATCATCCACAAATCTCTGCAAACACAACAAGACGGCTACATTTTGCAAGGAAAATCCAAAAGTGAACTGCACACATATCACAACTACCAATTCAGCTGACACGCACCACACACCACACACCCCACCACATCACAAATCACCCCTGCACAACCTACACACACCACAAAACCCATGTCCCCATAAAGGCACCCCTGTTTTACCGATGAGGAGTTGCGGATCATGGTTGAGGAAATAGTCAGGGTAGAGCCACGGCTTTGGAGCACAGGGACAGCAGATATCCATTGCCAGGAAGATGGAGCTATGGTGGAGGATCGTGGATAGGGTGAACACCGTGGGCCTACATCCACGCACAAGGGATGACATAAGGAAGAGGTGGAATAACCTATGGGGAAATGTATGTTCCATTGCAGCAAGGCACCAGCTCTCTATCCAGAGGACTGGCAGTGGACCCCCACCTCCTCCCACACAGCTGACAGCATGGGAGGAGCAAGTCTTGGCAGTGCTGCATCCTGAGGGACTCACTAGGGTTGCCGGAGGACTGGACACTGGTGAGTCAACATTTACTACCTATAACCCCCAATACCTGCATGCCATCTCGAACCCCACCCTGACTCCCATCCCTCCATTCCATCCCACACAGTGCACCACCACAATCAACAAACCTAAATGCCAAGCCCTGCATGCCATACCCACTGCATGCACATCCCTTCCAGCCCTACATGTACACCCACCACCAATGCATGCACAGCATGGAGAACTAACAATCCCACAATCCAACACCATACACAAAAAAAGGTGGCAGGGCAACAGCAATAATATAGGGGAAGCTAGGGATGCAGAATATGTCACATATGTTACACCACTTATGTCCCCACAGGTGCCCCAGCCAACCTCAGCAGCGAGGAGGTGCCAGGGCTACCCAGTCACCCACCAGAAGATGCCGCCAGTGATGCCAGCAATTCTGGAGTTTAGGATCTGGATGAACTCCCTGGCCCATCAGGGACCAATAGTCAGTTGGCTACCTCAGCCCACACAGCCAGTCCACCACAGAGCCTCCCCCTCAGTATCCAACACCCCAGTAACCACCCAACATCCCCAGACCTCTGTCCCAAGGACACGTCAATCAGCAGTGGGCCCACCTATACAGGGACCCCAGTCCACACCTCACAGGAAAGACAATGAGGGTCCAGTGGTCAGTGGCAGTGGGCACACCAATCAGGGAACACAGGCACAGGAGGCCAGGGACAGTCAGAGGACAGCTGTGCGCCACAGAGAGGACAGGCCCAAGGAACTGACTGCCCAGGAGGCACTCACTAATGTCCTTGGGGCATATCAACAATCCCAGGACAAGATGGGTCAGATGATAAACATCATGCAGGAAAACCAGCGGCTACAGGGGAAACGCCACCACAAGATCAAACAAGAATTGTAGGCCGTGAACACCACCAAAGTCTCCATTGCAGGGGTGCTGTGTGGTATGGCCAACATCATGAGGGACTACACAGCACACCAGTGGTCCCCTTCCACTGACCAGACCTCCTCATTTACTGCAGCTAGTGGACAGGAGGCCCTGCCACAGGACCCACAGGCCACCAGCACTCTTCCCCCTGCAGAAGGTGAACCACCCCGAAAACTGTCCCTGCGACCCAGACAGACACCAGAGACACTTGCCAAGACAAAGACCACTGCCAGGAAATGAGGCCCTCCTGAATGTGCCCCTCATTTCTCACCCTGTCACCTTGTCAACTTTGAACTGCCATTGCTCCCCTTCCTATGGCCCCTTGGACACTACAATACTACAATGTATTGATCTGTAATGAACTGCATGATCCTGTGTAAATATGCAGTAACATGGTGATCCATCCTACAAATGTGTCTCAGCAGTCTGTGCACATCACAGCAGTACACTGTTGGAACAACACCAACATCTACAATAAGGGAAGGCATAGGTGAGAGTCAGGTGAGAGTCAGGTGGGATACAAAGGTAATGACTTGCATTATGCTACAGTCACACAGCACAACACTAAAATTTAGAAATGTTTAGTTCAACAGTCTTCCCTGAGTGTCATTGGAAGTACTGCAAGGTCATATGTGACATGTTGTCCACATCCTCCTTCTCCTCTTCCTCCTCCTCACTGTCCTCCTCAGTGTCCACTGCTGCCACCGCTGCATTGTCATCCCCTCCTCCTGCAGATAGGGCACATGCTGTCTGAGGGCCAAATTGTTCATCATGCAGCACACAACAACAATTCTGCAGACCTTCTCAGGGGAGTAGCATAGGGATCCACCTGTCAGATGGAGGCACCTGAACCTAGCCTTCAGGAGACCAAAGGTCCTTTCAACAGTCCTCTGGGTACGTCCATGAGCATCACTGTACCTATTTTCAGCCCCTGTTCTAGGATTTCTAACAGGGGTCAGGAGCCAGGACAGGTTTGGGTAGCCGGAATCACCTGCAAGAAGTAAGGGACACATATTAGCCCTACACAATGGCATGGGCTATGACTCCCGAAGGCATTAACTGATATACATTGGGTGAGGACTCAGGCTCACCCATTAGCCATACTCTGTGCCTCTGTAGTTGTGCCATCAGCTGTGGGACACTGCTATTCCTCAGGACAAAGGCATTATGCTCCGATTCTGGATACTTGGCAGTGACATGGGAGATGTTCTGGTCAGCAAGGCACACCATCTGGACATTGAGTGAGTGGAAACTCTTCCAATTCCTGTACACTTGTTCATTGGCCCTAGGGGTGAATAAGGCAATATGGCTCCAATTACATGTGGTATATGTCCCATTGCATAGAATCCAGCTTTCCCAGTGGGTAAATCATCTACCTGGGGGAATGTGATGTAGCTGCACATGTCTTTGAGCAAGGCAACCAAAATCCTTGCAAGCACAATAGAGAACATTGGCTGTGACATTCCTTCAGCCAAAAGAGGCAGTTGACAGGAAATGGAGCACTGAGAGTATCTGCACAAGAGGGGGTATTACTGAGGTGCAAAGGATAGCTGGTAGCAGGTCAGGCTCCAATTGTGCACACAGCTCTGAGACTGTGGCCCTGGTCAGACGATAGTTGAGTATGATGTGCCTATCCTCCAGTGTAACCCCATCCATAAGGTGTCTGTACATCTGTGCTTGCCTCCTCCTCCTATTTCTCCACAGTGGTTGGTACCTAAGGGACCCAAAAGTAAGAAGGGAGTGACAACAGGAACAATGCACACACTAAAGGAGTGTACACAGAGCATGCTTGTATGTTGGACACTGGAATTGTATAGGTGAGTACATTTGACTACAATGACCCACTTATCAATCTGTATATGTGTACCAGAATTAGAAAATGGCACACGCCTGTCCTGTTTTCAGGGACAGGTGGAAGTGACCTGACTTCTCCGGCGTTCGCATCATGGTGGCAGGCAATCTGCACCACAGTGCAATTCCTCATTGGCTAACATAGCCCTTTATGGAGTATTGGAACCAATGATGTTCACCGCTGTGGATGTGGCCATTTTATTCCTACTACTTCACTTGATTCCTGACTTTCAACAGGACAGCATCTCCACTGTATGTGCTGCTGTGACCTGTGTCTGGAACCTGCCATGGCTCGTGTAAGAGGAGAAAGGGCCCCAGCCTTCACTTCGGAGGAGGTAGAGAGGCTCGTGGATGGGGTCCTACCCCTGTATAGGCAGTTGTATGGGTCTCCAGATCAGTCGGTGAGTACACCATGGGTTTGTTGCATGCAACATGGCTGCATGGAGATGTGTGTGTATGCTGGCAGTGTGTTATATGGGGGGTATGGCTGGTGGCAGCACTAATGCAGGGATATGGGTCATGTGTGTGCCTGATGAGGGGATAATGCATTTTGTAGGCCATATGTGTGACAGGCTGGATTGTCTGGTTAATGTTGTCCTACTATTTGTGTTTCCTCTGCAGGTCAGTGGACATCAGAAGAAGGGGTTGTGGTGTGCCATTGCTAAGGACGTGCAGACCCTGGGGGTCTAAGGCAGGCAGAGCACCCACTGCAGGAAACAGTGGAGGGACCTGAGACGCTGGGCCCGGAAGACTCTGGAGGCCCAGCTGGGTACAGCCTCCCAACAAGCGAGGGGTACCCATCAGAACGTGACCCCCCCCTGATGGCCCGCATACTGGCAGTGGCCTACCCAGAGCTGGATGGGCGCTTGAGGGCATCACTGCAGCCACAAGGGGGTAAGTACAGTGTCCTCTGCTACTCTGTGCCTTCTACCTCCCATCACCTATTGAACTCTACTCACCTGGGGGGATTTCACATATATGCATTGACCCTGTGCTCCCTTTCTTTCTCCCCCCTCTCTCCTTATGTCATGCTGTCCATGTGTGCATTAGCATCATCTGACGAAGGAGCAAGGGCACCAGCAAGTGAGGGAGTTGCAGCCCACAGGACCCAGGAGGCACAGTCCACTGATTCTGAGCGGACCAGTGGGATGGAGGGCGAGAGAAGCACCACAGCAGGGACAGGAGGTGATACCACTGACTCTGATTCCTCCTCTGATGGGAGCTCCCTGGTGGTGGCGGACCCTTCTGGGACCACCCCAGCTGCAGGTTCTACTGCCACCCCCGTACCATCACCGCCCTCCCAATAGCCCCCCACTGAGTTGCCCGTGCCTGCTCACCCAGGAGGGTGGACATCTCCTTTACCCCAGGCACTTCAATCCCTGCCACAGTCAGCCCTGCTACCCTCAGTGATGAGGCTATTTACCTCCTGAGATCCATCTCTGTAGGCCAGTCAACCATTGTGAATGCCATCCATGGGCTGTCATCCCTGATGCAGCAATGCAGTGCCTTCCTGGAGGGCATTCACAGTGAATTGGCTGCCCTTCAGAGATCGTTTCAGGCTCTGGCCTCTTCACTGATGGCAGCCAGTGTCCCTGTTTCATCTGTCCCCCTTCCAACTACTACTTCCGAGTCCACTATCCTCACTCCAACCCATCCCACGCACACATTCTGACAAGCATGCACCCAAAACAACACACAAGACTCGCAGAGACAAACATAGGCAGCACACTTCAGTCCACAAGCACTCACACAGCCAGCACCCAGATGCACACACAACATCATCTATGGACTCCACTGTCTCCCTCTCCTTCTCCTCCCTCACAGTCACATCCTCACTCCCACCTGTATGCACTGCATCAACAGTCCAAGAACCTGACACCTGCACAGCCTTGCCCACAGTCACAACAGCAGATCCACAGACATGCACCCCACACACCACATGCGCAGTCACCACTACCACAATCACCACCTCATCCAGCACACCCACCTCACTTGCAGACTCCACCACAGCATCCATCCACACATCATGTTTGTCCTCCCCCAACTTGTCTGACCACCCTCCACAGACACACAAACGCTCGCACTCAGACCCCCAACAGCCATCCACCTCACACATGCACACTGTCCATGTATCAGCACACTTCCTCCTCTTACAACCACTACCTCTACCTCCACTCCCATCCCTCCTCCCACACCCCGCCCCATTGGCCCTAAGAAGATTTTCCTTGCCCGCCTTGACCTCTTCCCCCACTCCACCGTCCTGCCCCTAAGAGGAAGGTCCCACCCCCCCAGCAGAGTACCTCAAGCACTCAGCCTGATACTGCTTCACCCACAAAGTCTCCAGCTGCCACTAAGGGGCACATGAGTGTGACGCCGTCCTCCTGCCCCAAAGGATACTCCTCCCCCCCAAAACAGAGAGCATGGAGCCACCTCCAAAACATAGGGCCAAGGAAGTCCCACCCAGATCCAAAGCCAAGGAGGCCACCCAAATCCAAGGCCAAGGAGGCCCCACCCAAATTCAAGGCCAAGGAGGACCCACTGAAACAGGGCCCAAGGAGGCCCCACCCAAAACCAAGGACATGCAGGCCCCACCCAAAACTGATCCCGAGGAGGCCTCACCCAAAACCAAGGACAAGGAGGCCCCTCAAAAAACTGTGCCCAAGGAACCCCATCCCAAACCAGAGGCCAAGGAGCCCCCTCTATCACCAGAGGGCAAGGTGCCCCTTCCAGAACCAGTGGGCAAGGAACCCCCTCCAGAACCAGTGGGCAAGGAGCACCCACCTAATGAGATACTTTCCCACCACCCCAGGCCCTAGGTGCCTCCCCATTTCAAACATGATGCCCCAGAACAGTGGAGTCCCGATGTTGTCAGGAGTCAAGTTGGGGCTTGGACTTTGCCCTGTGGGCATTTGTGACTTTGTACTGACCTTTGGGCCTGCATATATATAAATATGCAGTTGTGTATGTTTTTGCATTTTGAATATTCATCCAAAAGGAATACAGTGGTTGGAACAGTGCATGTGTCCTGGCTTTCTTTGTTCTCAGGTTCTGTTACTGTTGTTTTACTCTGCAGATGGTTCTGGGTGTGTGGTGTGTGTGTATGATGTGTGCTGTGTATGTGTGTGTCACTCTCTCCTCCCTCCCTTGTGTGTTGGGTGGCTGTACTCACCGTCATCATCTTCATCGGCATTGGTGCTCCAGGACAGGCATGGCGTGGTACAGCATCAGGAAGACTTGCAGTTCGGGTTCCATGGCGGCCGCCGACTCCTGTGTGTCCCTGAAGGTGAGTGTCGCCTTTTATATGATGTGTTTCCGCCAGAGTCTTGGTGTTGTTGCTACCACCCTGGAAATCCTGGAGGGGTGCTACGTCATAATATGGTGGGCGGATCCTTGTCTTCTGCCTGCCTGTAGGTGGCTACCGCCATGTTCAGTGTTCGTACTGCACTGGCGGTTGATGTGGTACATTGGTTGTCTATGGGAGGGTCCCCCGCCATGGACATTATTTGGCAGTCATTACCGCCAGCCTTTCGGCTGTGATAACGTCACGTTAACCCTGGCAGTCAGAAGACCGCTAAGGTCATAATGACCACCCTAGGTCTCTTGATGTCTGTTGAGTCACGAATGGAGGTCCACTGGCCAGAAGTTTCCCCACTCGACTGTGCCCCATCGCCTTCCCCTGCCGGTGCTGATTCTGAAAATAGATAGTGAAACAGGGTCATAATATACACATGATAACATTTCCATCACAAATCAGTAAGAAATTACATACCATCATGCCAACTGACCCCCCGAACTAAGTGCCAGCAAAATGCTAACATCATACAACAACACTAAAAAATGCATGTCCCTCAATTTTACAAGTGTAACACACCAGCAAGGCAAGCTAACAGAAAACTAAAATACCAGGAATGAAAGGAATGAAGTCAACCTATCACACTGACCATACCATGGCTAGGTGAGGAATCCACAAAGTACAGATGCCATAATCAGAACAACATAGTCAAGAAGTCGACAAGCAATGGATTCCCAGTGTAATGTAGTTAGCCAATTACACAGACCCAATCATTACCACGCAAATAGCTTGCCCTGATGTCATGTACCAGGCAATAACATATGTTGCCAAGCAAAGGTAGGCAACCCTGGTACAAACAAGCCATATCTTCACCAAGCGACATAGATCCAACCATATCACTAGGGGTACATACCATCATATGACACATCAATATGTCACACCTGTCAAATGTTTT
This sequence comes from Pleurodeles waltl, assembly GCF_031143425.1. Lineage (NCBI taxonomy): Eukaryota > Metazoa > Chordata > Amphibia > Caudata > Salamandridae > Pleurodeles > Pleurodeles waltl. Next base: position 946,092,188 of record NC_090440.1, read on the forward strand.
TCATGGAGGTAGTACACGTCACACACACATGCACCAATTGTGATGTAGCAAGAGTGACAATGGTCTCAGGTCCAAAATATCTAGGATAAACGTCTCCAGAGGATAAACAATATAAGTCATGTAAGGACCAGGTAAACTCACACCAATGTCGCACACACATATAGAAGTTTACTAATTTGTGTATGTAACAAATAGGCTACTGTACTGTGCAGGAAGGAGGAAAACAGACCATGCAAATGCTAACATGTGTAAACTAATGTGTCACTTAGTGAGAAGCAACATCACTACCCACACATCAGACATGGCAACCATGGAGTCTGCCTGTGGAGGATTTCCAGAGGCAAAACATAAGTGATGCCAACATAACTGGTACACCAACCATTATGCAAGGCAACAGTCAGGTCACACTTACCAACCTACACACAAGTGTTAATGAACTGCCACAACAGCACCAAATACGTTTATCTTCAAACATGAAGTTCCCAAACACCTTGCCCTCATGTGTCACATCCTTCATAGCTAAAGCAGGTACACATAATAAATTCCAACAGTGTGCCATGATTTTTGTTTTCAGAATACACATAATGTTGACAAAGTACTGTCTGGCCCATCTCTGTGAGTGGACAACCATTGCCTATGTATCATACCTACATAAGTATACCATAGACAAAACATGTGACACTTTTCTGCTATCAGGACATCAGCATAGCAATCACATTCCTACACTGGTAACGAAACGAACATGCATATTTTCAACTCTGATGAGACAACCCACATGTCAATGTGCATTCCTCAATTACCAAGGGGAATTACCTTGCAACAGGTGTGAAGATGTTAGCTATGTATGTCATGTGACATGGATGATAGACATCATTGCATCACATGGTGCAGTGACACATCAGAAACCAACAAACACTAGAGATGACTTGCCACTGCTAGACTTAAAATTAAACATAGACATACCCCCTGATACATAGCGGAGGGCAGGGGGCAAGAACCTACCTACATTTCTACAGTGGCATAAGGGATCAGTGATCTGTTGTGTGTACTAACACCCACCAGGATAGCAAAAGCAGATTACAGGAACATAAAACACAGGAACATGTGCTCTATTCTGTGCTTTGGGCCACAGAGTTCCCCATAGTTGAGTACCATGTCACAAACCAAAATGAATGTGCACACCTATTGCCAATACATGACCCTTGTCCACCAATGTGAGCTCAAAAGATCTGTAACACATGACACTTCCCACTCTGTCAGAGCTAGCATTTCTGTCCCTCACTCAATCATCAGGGGCAAACATGAGTTAAGTCTTGTTAGAAATGGGGTCTTTGGTTGACAGTCAGGGTACCCCCTGGTCAAGCAAGGACCCTCACTTTAGTCAGGGTAAAAGAGAATCACCCTCAGCTAACCCCTGCTCACCCTCTTGGTAGCTTGGCATGAGCAGTAGGCTTAACTACAGAGTGCTAGGTGTAAAGTATTTGCACCAACACACACAGTAACGTAATGAAAACACTACAAAATGACACAACACAGGTTTTGAAAAATTGGAAATATTAATCTAAACAAAACAAGACCAAAATTACAAAAATCCACAATACACAAGTTAAGTTATCAATTAAAAAGCAAAAAGAGTATTTAGGTAGTTTAAGACACACACGAACAGTGTTAGCGTGAAAATGTACCTTGAGTGCGTCAAAAATAACACTGCACGGACGAGAGAGTGTCAAAAGGGCTTGCGATGCATTGATTTCACTCACGAACGATACCTTGCGCCATTTTTCCTTTCATTGGGTCAGGGTGCATCATTTCTTCTCTCTGCAGGAGAGTGATGCATCGATCTGGTCGGCACTCTCGGGTACGGGCAGGCCTAGTGTTGTTTTTAAACGCTCAGTGGTGCTTGTGTCAGAAATCCAGCCGCACGATGATCCGAAAACCACGCAGGGCTGGTTGCGATCTCCCAGCCTCCATCAGCAATGCTGCATGTCGTTTCTCCAGCTCCATGCATCAATTCTTTGGTTGCGTTTCAGGCAAGCGTCGATTTTCTGCCACGGAGCCGGCGGCGTGTCGTTTCTTCAGCCGCAAATTGGAGTTGGGTCAATCTCTTCCCCGCACGGCGCTCTGTGCATGGATTTCCTCCTCTGAGGCTGCCAGCTTCTCCTTTCAGGGTCCCAGGAACTGGATGGGCACCACAGGGCAGAGCAGGAGTCTCTCCAGGGACTCCAGGTGCTGGCAGAGAGAAGTCTTTGCTGTCCCTGAGACTTCAAACAACAGGAGGCAAGCTCTAAATCAAGCCCTTGGAGAGTTCTTCTCAAGATGGAAGGCACACAAAGTCCAGTCTATGCCCTCTTACTCTGGCAGAAGCAACAACTGCAGGATAGCTCCACAAAGCACAGTCACAGTCAGGGCAGCTATTTTTTCCTCAGCTCTTCAGCTCTTCTCCAGGCAGAGGTTTGTCTTGGTTTCCAGAAGTGTTCTAAAGTCTGTGGTTTTGGGTGCCCTTCTTATACCCAATTTCTCCTATGAAGTAGGCCTACTTCAAAGTAAAGTCTCTTTTGAGTGTGAAATGCTGCCTTGCCCAGGCCAGGCCCCAGACATTCACCAGGGAGTTGGAGACTGCATTGTGTGAGAGCAGGCACAGCCCTGTCAGGTGTGAGTGACCAAATTCTCCCCTCCCTCCTAGCACAGATGGCTCATCAGGAAATGCAGACTACACCCCAGCTCCCTTTGTGTCACTGTCTAGTGTGAGGTGCAACCAGCCCAGCTGTCAAACGGACCCAGACAGGGAATCCACAGACAGGCAGAGTCACAGAAATGGTATAAGCAAGAAAATGCTCACTTTCTAAAAGTGGCATTTTCAAACACACAATCTTAAAATCATTTTTACTAAAAGATGTATTTTTAAATTGTTAGCTCAGAGACCCCAAACTCCACATTTCCATCTGCTCCCAAAGGGAATCTACACTTTAATCAGATTTAAAGGTAGCCCCCATGTTAGCCTATGAGAGGGACAGGCCGTGCAACAGTAAAAAACGAATTTAGCAATATTTCAGTCAGGACATATAAAACACATTACTATGGGGGTCATTACAACATTGGCAGTAAAAGCCGCTGACTGCTGTGCAGAAGACCGCCAACACACCGCCGCGGCCACACGCCACAGCTATTACGACCCACATCTCGAAATCCCACAAAATTCAGACACCCACACAAGTCCGCCACACCAAAGGTCAGTGATAAACTGGGGAAAACAAAACCTCCAACTTCACGCCAACAGGAATACGCCCATGCTATCACGACCCACGAATCCACGCGGCGGTCTTTCAACCGCGGTATTCCATTGGTGGTACACACCGCCGCGCTCAAAATACACACACTCTTACAAAACACAGCCACATTGGACAATTCAAAATACACACACCTAATACACATACACACACACCACTCCCACACACCCAATACAAAATAAAATACACACCCACATCACCCACAAACCCCTACGACCAAAAATTCCAAAAGAAGGCCAGAGAGAGACACCACCATCCACAAACTAGCAGCCACAGGCACTTAACACCATCACCCACACTACTTCCACGCACAAAACACCACATACCACTACATATCACCACACTTATCACCACATACACCACCCCACACATCACCTACACCACCCCATGGCACGGCAAAGACACCCCAGGTTCTCGGAGGAGGAGCTCAGGGTCATGGTGGAGGAAATCGTCCAGGTAGAGCCACAGCTATTTGGATCACAGGTGCAGCACACCTCCATAGCTAGGAAGATGGAGCTATGGCGAAGAATAGTCGACAGGGTCAACGCAGTAGGACAGCACCCAAGAAATCGGGATGACAACAGGAAGAGGTGGAACAACCTACGGGGGAAGGTGCGTTACGTGGTCTCAAGACACCACATTGCGGTACAGCGGACTGGCGGCGGACCCCCACCTCCTCCCCCACAACTAACAACATGGGAGGAGCAGGTCTTGACTATTATGCATCCTGAGGGCCTCGCAGGAGTCGGTGGAGGAATGGACTCTGGTAAGTCAAATCTTAACTATCATATCCCCCACCCTACATGCATGCTATCACAGATCCCCACCCTCGCCCCCTCCCCTATCACTCCAACTCCTCACTAATGTACTAATAACACAAACCACCCATCCCAACACCAAGCCCTGCATGACACAACAAAGCATGGACACCCATCACTAAAGCATGCCCACTGCACATACCCATAACACCCCCCTCAACCATCATCACATAAGCCCCCACACAGGAATGCTAGCACTGGGGTACACAGTCACCCACCCATTGCACACCATGACACATACAGATGCAATAATCATGCTTTTACACCCCTGCAGGACCACTACCCAACGTCACCAGACAGGTGGGTCCAGACATCTCCACCCCACCCACAGAAGAGGCCCACAGTGATGACAGCAGCTCTGTCCAACTGGATCCAGATGACCAGCCCGGTCCATCGTGGGCCTTGGGACAGTCGGTTCCCCAGACCCAGTCACAGGCCACACAGAGCTTCCACCCTCTGGTAACACCAGCACAGCACCCACCCAGCGGGCCCATACCTCCGTCCCCAGGACACGTCAATCAGCTGTGTGTCCACCACTACAGGGAACCCAGGATAACCCACCACCCCAACAACAACAGGGACCTGGGGGCAGTGGTAGTGGGCACACGGTCCAGGGGACGGAGGCCCAGGAACACAGGGGAACTGGGAGGGCTGCTGTGCGACAGGGGGCAGACAGGCCTAGGGAACCCACTCTCCACGAGGCCCTCTCCTCCATCATGGGAGCATACCACCACTCCCCGGAGACGATGGCAATGGTTCTGGCCAAGTTTCAGGAGACCCAGCGGCTGCAGGAGGAACAGTATTTGGGGTTCAGGGAGGAACTCAGAACCATCAGCTCCGCCCTGGGCACCATCTTAGGGGTGCTGAAGGAAATACTTAACACCAGGAGGGACACTGTGGCACTCCAAGGGGCCCCTCACACTAGCATGGATGATGAACTGCCCACCACCTCCGCCGGCGCTAGTGGACAGGATGCCCCGCCACAGGACCACCACACCAGCACCCCACCCCCTGCGGATGGAGAACCACCCCGCAAACGGTCCCTGAGATCCAGGAACAAGACAGAGCACGATGCCAAGACCCCCGCCAAGAAATGAGACCACCCTGATTGTCATCCTACTGTCCCACTTTGTTACCCTGTCCCTATTGGAACTGCCCCAGCTCCACTTCCTATGCCCATATGGGCAATGCACCTGTGAGACTATTAGACTGGACTCTGCCATGGACATTCCTCCACCATCACCCCTCACCATTTTACAACCCCCCTCCAATATTTCGCACTTCAATAAACACCCTTGAAGCACAAAACAATCTGGAGTCAGTCTGTGATTTCGAAATAGTGTATTAGCAATGACAGTGACAAAATGCGTTTTCAAATGTAATGTCAACATACCTATGTCACACATCTCAAGTCCATGAGGAATCTAAGCAGATGACACACGTTGGAAACCACACCTGTGAAATCGTAAGGGAAATGTACAACTCAGTTACCATATACTGGTTGAAATCGACAGACAGGATAGAGGTAGAAGTGTGAAAGTACTTGTAGTAGGCAGGAATGTGTTCTCACCTGTGTGTCACTGGAAATATTGCTGGATAACTGAGTCCCTGTTGTCAATGTGTTCTTCCTCTGCGTCCTCCTCATCACTGTCCACAGGCTCCACAGCTGCCACAACACCATCATCTGGACCATCCTCCTGCAGAAAAGGCACCTGTCGTCGCAAAGCCAAGTTGTGAAGCATACAGCAGGCCACGATGATCTGGCACACCTTCCTTGGTGAGTAGAATAGGGAACCACCTGTCATATGGAGGCACCTGAACCTGGCCTTCAGGAGGCCGAAGGTGCATTCGATCACCCTCCTAGTCTGCCCATGGGCCTCATTGTAGCGTTCCTCTTCCCTGGTCCTGGGATTCCTCATTGCGGTCAATAGCCATGACAGGTTGGGGTAACCAGAGTCCCCTAATAGCCACACCCGGTGCCTCTGGAGTTGACCCCTCACATAAGGGATGCTGCTATTCCGCTGGATGTAGGCGTCATGCACAGAGCCAGGGAACATAGCATTTACCTGGGAGATGTACTGGTCTGCCAAACATACCATCTGTACATTCATCGAATGATAACTCTTCCGGTTCCTGTACACCTGTTCACTCCTGTGGGGGGGACCAGAGCTACATTTGTCCCATCAATGGCACCTATGATGTTGGGGATATGTCCAAGGGCATAGAATTCACCTTTAACTGTAGGCAAATCCTCCACCTGAGGGAAAACGATGTAGCTCCGCACGTGTTTCAGCAGAGCAGACAACACTCTGGACAACACGTTGGAAAACATAGGCTGGGACATCCCTGATGCCGTGGCCATTGTTGTTTGAAATTACCCACTTACAAGGAAATGGAGCACTGATAGCACCTGCACTTGAGGGGGGATCCCTGTGGGATGGCGGATTGCTGACATCAGGTCTGGCTCCAACTGGGCACACAGATCCTGGATTGTGGCACGGTCAAACCTGTAGGTGATGATGAAATGTCTTTCCTCCATTGTCGACAGGTCCACCAGCGGTCGGTACACCGGAGGATTCCGCCATCTCCTCACATGTCCCAGCGGACGGTGCCTAGGAATGACAACAGCGACCACAGAGTCAAACAACTCAGAGGTATGTACCCACAGTCTACACAGAACACCATTCATACACAAAATCTGGCCTGTATTTGTGTTGTGCGACAAGGCCTGGGTCTGTGTGACGCAGTTGGTAATTAGGCCATGTGGGCCCCTGAAATGGCGGCTGCCTGACCTCTAAAGTGGGACAATGGGATGTGAGGTAACTGCACTGGCGTTGTACACTGTCGCGGTAGGCGGTCGAAGACCGCAGCGCAATGCTGCATTGGTTAACATTGGACCCTATGGGTCCCAGGAGCCAATGACGATGTACGCCGGCGGTGATGGTATGCACCGCCGCGGACTTGACCGCCATTTTCTATCTGTTCAATCACTCGATATCTGATCTTCGACAGCAGAGGACCTACACTGCAAGTGCTGCTGTGACCTCGGTCTGGAAGAGACAATGGCTCGTGCGTCTTGGAAAAGGGCCCCTGCCTTCATTGCAGAGGAGTTGGAGAAGCTTGTGGACGGGGTCCTCCCCCAGTACACGCTACTCTACGGTCCTCCAGACCAACAGGTAAGTACATAGGGAGCACGTTGTATGGGCTATGCCTGTGTGGAGAGGGCTGGTTGTAAGAAGGAAGGGGGCACAGTTCTGCGTGCATGAAGGACTGTGAATGCATGTGCCACATGGCAAGGGTAGGGATGTGGGCAACTCACTTCGACGGAGCAGTTGGTAATGACTTCTCTTCTACCCCTGTATATGTCATGTAGGTCAGCGCCCACCAGAAGAAGGATATTTGGCGTGCCATCGCCAACGACGTCCGGACCCTGGGGGTCCACCACAGACGGAGCACCCACTGACATTCGCCGCTGGATCAAGAAGACGGCGGAGGCTCAGCTGGGGATGGCCTCCCAACGTGGGAGGGGTGCCCGTCGAACCATGACCCCCCTGATGTTCCGGATCCTGGCGGTGGCCTACCCTGAGTTGGATGGGCGCTTGAGGGCATCACAGCAGACACAAGGGGGTGAGTACAACATCATTCAGCGGACTTTGCACCCAGTGAAGGTGTCTGGGTGGGGGAGGAGGGCTGTGGGTTTCCCTAGGCCAGGGCGAGTTCCGTAGGCTAGGCCCCTCCGTAATGCAGGCCATGTGGCACCCCACCTCTGTAGAGTGCCAAGTACAGGTTTTCATGCCCCTGTGTCATCTATGTGTGCAGATGTCGACCATAGCCATGTAGGCCATATCCCAGGAATTGCACCTGTAGAGCCCAACAGCGGGACGTAGTGCAGGGGGCTGCTGTGTCTGTATTGTCCGCCAACGGTAGCTGTAAGCCATGCACTCAACCTGTCTTTCTTCTGTCGTCCCCCCCTTTTTGTGGTCTCCCTGTTCTTGTGTGCATCAGCATCATCAGGCGGAGGTACAGTGGCACCGGAGCACGAGGGAGCTGCATCCCACATGGCCATGGAGGGTCACACCACGGACTCAGAATACACCAGTGGGACGGAGGGGGAGGGGAGCACCACGGCGGTCACAGGATCTGCAACCAGCGACACGGACTCGTCCTCCGATGGGAGCTCCCTTGTGGTGGCGGCAAAATCTGTGCCCCCCACTTCTACAGGTACAGCCGCCACCCCCCCTACCAGCACTGCCCTCCCAACAGCCCTTCAGCCTTCGCCACGTGCTCGCCCACCCAGGAGGGTGGGCATCACCTTCGCCCCAGGCACCTCAGCCCCTGCCCCTGTCAACTCTGCTGCCCTCAGTGAGGAGGCCATTGACCTCCTCAGGTCCCTCACTGTTGGGCAGTCTACCATTTTGATTGCCATCCAGGGTGTAGAAAGGGAATTGCAACACACAAATGAAATCCTTGAGGGCATTCATTCTGGTCAGGCTGCCCTTCATCGAACTCTGCATACTCTGGCCTCAGGACTGATGGCAGCCATTGTCCCTGTGTCAAGCCTCCCCCCTCCAACTTCCTCCACCCAGACCCAATCCCCTGTACCCAGCCTATCCCAAGCACACCATCAGACCAGCCTGCACACACCTCACCACACAAGAGAAGCTCAGGCAAACATAAGCACCACACATCCCACAGGCACTCACGCAAGCATCACACACATACAGACACACCAACATCCACTGCCTCCACTGTGTCCCCCTCCTCCTTGTCTCCCTCCTCCTTCCCAGTCTCGTCTACACTCACACCTGCATTCACTACCAATAAAGCCACTACGTCCTGCACCAGCACACCCACCACCACACCCCGCTCACGTGCACTCACCACCCCCACTCCCATTTACACGTCCCCTGTGTCCTCTCCCAGTGTGTCTGTGACACCCCCTCCGAAGATACACAATTGCAGGCACACACCCACCCAACAGCCATCCACCTCACGACAGCCTCCAGCCCATGCACCTTCACCCAAAGTCACCAAACGTACACCTCCTACAACCACTACCTCTTCCTCCACTCCCAAACCCCCTCCAGCTACCCGTCCCAGTGTTCCTAAGAAACTTTTCCTGGCCAACCTTGACCTCTTTCCCACCAACCCCCCCTTCCAACTCATAGGTCCCGTACTAGCACCTCAGCCAAAAAATCTCCGGGTCCAGTGGTGCCTGTTACAGGTATGTGGAGTACACCGGCCACCAGGACAGCCAGTGTGGCACGGAGCCACAGCACAGCCTGTCACCCCCTGTGAAGCATCAGAAGTTGGACAGTGCCCGGCGGGAGAGGGGGAAGACTCCAGCCTGCAAAGCCGCTCAAAAGGGTCCGGGGGGGAGTGTCGACTCAACTGTGACTCCTCCCAAGATGGGGAAGGGGCAGAAGAAATCTCCAAAGTCTGGGAGGAGCAGCACGGCGGAGAAGACCGCCATCATCCCCGCTGCCCAGGAGGCCACCGCCAGCCCCATTGTCACTGGCCAGGAGGCTACTGCCAGAGTCACTGCCCAGGAGGCCAGCCCCATAGTCACTGGCCAGGAGGCCACCGCCAGAGTCACTGGTCAGGAGGCCACCGCCAGAGTCACTGCCCAGGAGGCCAGCCCCATCGTCACTGCCCAGGAGACCACCGCCAGAGTCACTGCCCAGGAGGCCAGCCCCATCGTCACTGGCCAGGAGGCCACCGCCAGAGTCACTGGCCAGGAGGCCAGCCCCATCGTCACTGCCAAGGAGGCCACCGCCAGCCCCAGAGTCACTGGCCAGGAGGGCCCCGCAAGCCACAGCCCAGCTGACCCATGAAGGACCGCCAGCCACAGACCTGCTGGGCAATGAAGGACCGCCTTGGCAAGCACCGCTGAACAGGCCAGGGACCGCTAAACAAGGCAAAGACCGCCATGGAATGCACCGCTGAACAGGTCTGATCCTGGCAGTGCAAGCACCGCTGAACAGGCCAGGGACCGATGAACAAGGCAAAGACCGCCATGGAATGCACCGCTGAACAGGGCAAGCACTGCTGAACAGGTCAGAAACTGCCAACTCAAGCACCGCTGAACAGGGCAAGGACCGCCTTGGCAAGCACTGCTGAACAGGGCATGCACTGCTGAACAGGTCAGAAACTGCCAACTCAAGCACCACTGAACAGGCCAGGGACAGCTGAACAAGGCAAAGACCGCCATGGAATGCACCGCTGAACAGGGCAAGCACCGCTGAACAGGTCAGAAACTGCCAACTCAAGCACCGCTGAACAGGGAAAAGACCGCCATGGCAAGCACCGCTGAACAGGCCAAGCACCGCTGAACAGGTCAGAAACTGCCAACTCAAGCACCGCTGTCCTGCACAGGAGGAAGCACTCTGGGCACCAGTTCCCCTCCAGAACCAGTGGAGACATGCATCCACTTGAGAGACTGTGGCTTTGCACTCCCCAGGATGGTACAGTGGGCAACCCACCCACTGGAGAGACTTGAGAGACTGTGGCTGTGCATTCCCCAGGATGGTACAGTGGGCAACCCACCCACTGTAGAGACTTGAGAGACTGTGGCTTTGCACTCCCCAGGATGGTACAGTGGGCAACCCACCCACTGTAGAGACTTGAGAGACTGTGGCTTTGCACTCCCCAGGATTGAACAGTGGGCAACCCACCCACTGCAGAGACTTGAGAGACTGTGGCTTTGCACTCTCCAGGAGTGCACAGTGGGCAAGCCACCCACTGTAGAGACTTGAGAGACTGTGGCTTTGCACTTACAAGGATTGAACAGTGGGAAAACCACCCACTGTAGAGACTTGAGAGACTGTGGCTTTGCACTCCCCTGGATACATCAATGGGCATGGAGCTCCCTCGTGGATCTGGCGTGGTGCACTCATCTGGCTGAGGTGCCCCCCCTTCCCTTCCCCCTGAGGTGCCTGTTGTATTTCTATCTGATGCCCCTGCAGTGTTCTCTCCATTTTGATCAGGTATCTAGTGTGGGCCTCGCCCATGCATTTTGGGCCCAGTGGTCCACGGACAATGAATGGTGCATTACCTGCACTACTAATCGTGGTGTATATTTTGTTTAATGTGTATATATATATATATATATATATATGTATATATTTGGTTACTGTATTTTGGTATAGTACAATGGTTCAACTCATTTCCTTTTCTCTTTGCATTCTTCCGGGGGGGTTGGGGGTTGTTACTGTAATGTTTGGATATACATTGGTGTGTGTGTTGTAGTGGGTGAGGGCCGGGGCGGGCCGGGGTGGGGGTTGGGATGTTGGTTGTGTGTTTCCCTGTGTTTTTGCCTCCCCCCTCCCCTATGTCGTAAGTGCAGTACTCACTGTGGTCTTCGCCGCCGGCGTTGATGATCCTCGTATAGGAGCAGGAAGACTATTGCTGGCAGAATATGGGAGTTCAGGCTCCATGGTGTCATTGTTCCTCATGGAGTGTGTCGAGGTGAGCGTTTTCCCTTTGAAATAGCTTTTACTGCCGTGTTTTTATCCGCGGTGAATCCCCCCCGGAAAAGGTGGCGGATTGGTAGGTTGTGATACTGTGGGTGGTACATTGTCCTCCGCCTGTCTGTTGGCGGTGATCGCCGCGCTGTTTGTCTGTACCGCTGTGGTGGTCGGAGTGTTAAAGTGGCTGCCTTTGTTGGCGGTTTCCGCCACGGTCATAATTCCAATTTTTTTACCGCCGGCCTGTTGCCCGTTTTACCGCCGCTTTAACACCGACCGCCAGGGTTGTAATGACCACCTATATGTCCTACCTTAACCATACACTGCACTCTGCCCTTGGGGCTACCTAGGGCCTACCTTAGGGGTGTCTTACATGTAAGAAAAAGGAAGGTTTAAGCCTGGCAAGTGGGTACACTTGCCAAGTCGAATGTACAGTTAAAACTGCACACAGAGACACTGCAGTGGCAGGTCTGAGACATGATTACAGAGCTACTTATGTGGGTGGCACAACTAGTGCTGCAGGCCCACTAGTAGCATTTAAATTACTGGCCCTGGCACATCTAGTGCGCTCTACTAGAGACTTACTAGTAAATCAAATATGACAATCATGGATAAGCCAATTACATACACATTTTGTAAAGAAGCACTTGCACTTTAGCACTGATTAGCAGTGATAAAGTGCCCGGAGCAACAAAAACACCAAAACCAGAGTCCAGGACACCTCAACAACCTGGGAAACAGAGCCAAAAAGTTAAGGGAGACCACGCCAAGGATGAAATGTCTAACAGGTCTGTACTTATCCTCTTATGGCTGCTGTGTTTCCTTCAAATGCCCATTTAACTCAGGGTAGGCCACCGCCAAAATGCAGGCCATTAGAGGGGTTATGGTCTGAGAAGCACTCCGTTCTCATTGGAAGGACAGCCCAAGCTGGGCCTCCGTGATCTTCTGGGCCCAACATCTCTCTCAGTTTCTCCCACCTCTTTCGACAGTAGGTGCTTCATCCGGCTTAGACCCCTAGGGCCTGCACCTTCCTGGAGATGGCACGCCAAATCCCCTCCTTCTGATGGGCGTTGACCTGCACAGATGCCAAAGATAACACAGAAAATAATTTCCACAAGTCCCACACAAGTTAAGGCAGAGTAAACTACAAGTCAGTCCAGCAAGGTGACCATTCTGTTCACCTATGGCACATAGCAGACACTGGATAGGAGGACATTACTGCTAATACTCCCCACAAGGTTATCCATCACAACCACTAGCTCAGCCCCTGCACTGATCAGTTAGTAGACCAGTGTGTTTTGTGTGACATGAGCAACCCACATTACATTGACCAGGAACATGATATAACATATCACACAAAATAGCAATTGACCAAAAGGCAAACATTGCACACATACATCCACAACCCCTTATGATCACAAGCTGTATATGGTCTTCACAGGTCACATCCAGGCTACATACATGCTCATATTGCCAGGACAACATACAAGGGAGTCACATGTTGTACATACAAAGATGCAAACCTCTATATGTGAGAAACAGAGTTTGTATGGCCCACCTCTCTCATCCTTTAGAATGCCCTTTCCAATCCACTTGTGGGTTATCCAATGGGTGTGGACCAATTTGCCCCAAATCAAAATCTTTGGACTCTTTTCTCGAATGTTTTCAACTTTCTGGCCCAATGGGCATTAATAAATATTTTTGGATTCACCGTCTTGATCCAATGTACTAATTCTACATGACAAATCATTACAAGTCACAAGCTTGGAATCTTACACTTGGCTATAATGTGGGTTCCTAACTCTCCATAACCCTCTCCATGTGTGCACCTATGTACATACACTTACACCTACATGCTACGTTAGGATGTGGGGCTGCATGTGTCAGTAAACAAAATGTGAAATTTATTTCCAAATCATTTATGCACATACACAACATGTCAAAGTAAGATACACCAAGCCTTTCATTTAACATGTCCCACCTTATGTCCCCAACAGTGGGTTAAGTATCATGAACATCAGTGCACAACACACTGTTTGCAGAAGTTAATTGCCCAAATAATTAGCAGCATCCACATTATGCATCAGAGCTGGATTAAGGACCCAACTGGGCAATGTGATCATGGGTCCTGTCAAAGATATGTGACACAAATGGTCAGAGGTTTGGTGAACACATCTGTCACAGCTCTCCACCATGCACCAAATTCCATAACAATGGTAACATAGGCTCAAGTTGATGAAGCTTAATAGTGTGGCATCATCTTTTGAGCTTCACATGCTTTTTATGGATACTGGCTCCCACTGGCAGTGCAAAAACCATTCAATAACAATCCAGTTGGCAATATTCACTGAAAGTGGCAATTGAAAAAGCAACCTTCTCTGCAGGCAGGCCACCAACATCCACACATAATACCATGTCCCAAAAGGTTAGATGCAAAATAATACTTCATATATCCCATAGCCAATTGGCAAGGGATGTCAGTGTGCAGAGCTTAGGGCCATAGAGTGTCATTAGCTGGCTTCAGTACAATACTACAACAATGCCAGATGTGGCCACAAATGTATGTGCAGATACAGAAAGGGAACAAGTATGGTGAGAATGCGGCAAACAACCTGCATCAACACCTCTTGCTGTCATGTTAGCACATATGACCTCACACTAAGCACATTTGATGATGGGATTTACCTGGTGATAGCTGTCATGGCATCTCAGCTAACCATGTGCAACAATCACAAGGTGAGTCAGGGAACACTCATTACACACTCTACACAATGCCCCAGGACTCTAAACCTGTCACTTCACATGGGTACGTGCCCAGGGACTCAACCATTTAAGCACACTGATGACACCTACAAGGCTTTAAGGACACATTCTGATATATTGCCCATAAGCCTAAGCTAACTAAATCATAACTCAGCTGAGATACAAAATATATGTGCACTTTGTGCTCTTACCTGCTCCCATGGTGCACCATAGAGCTGTTCATACAGGGGTAGGACCTCCTCCACAAGCTTGTGCAGCTCTTCTGGTGAGAACGCAGGGGCCTTATCACCTGTAGGATGCAGCATGATTGCTCCCAGAGGTAGTACACAGCATCTCAGGTTGTGGAGGTCTTGCTTGCAGCAGTGTCAGGAGTCAAGTGAGAGAAGAAGCAGGAGATGGCAGTCACGTCCACTACATAAGTGACCATCACCTCCACCGGCCATTGACCCAAGACCACCACAGGCAGCAATGTAATCCATGGCAATGTTCGCCACGGTAGCATCCGCCTACTGTTATGACGACTTCCGCCGGCAGTCACAGTTGTTTCCTATTGTCCAGTGTTGTAGGTCAGGCAGTAGCCATATTAAAGCCTTTCAATGGTCAGAAAAGTCAATTTTGGATGCGTCACAATGTGGAAAACATTTCTATGGCATAAACGTCTGTGCTGGCATTGTCTGAAGATGTATATTTGTCCTGATTGAATGATCATGTTGTCATGTTGTCCTGCTAAATTTCAGGAATCATTGGTGGCACGCTCACCACCCTCTCAGCCATTTGCAAATTTGTATTTGGGCCTTTCAATCAGAGGCATTATTTGAAGTAAGTATCTCATAGCCTCGCTGACGTATCTGTTAATATATACATATTTTAATTGAGGCAAGGAGATGACATGTAACTAATGTGCCACTTTTGCCATTGGTATGTGCTGTATATCATGGTTTCACTGGGAATGTCACAGTTTTTCTGTGACATATGGCATTTCACTTACAAGGCTTACAAAGCACTACCGAGATCACTGCTGCATGGGACTCACTGAACTTTGCCTGAGCGACTATACTTCCCAGACTGCTCTTGGCCCCTGGAGGAATCCATCCTACCTGCACAGCTGCTCACACTTGCACCAACGACCAGCACTATAAAGCGCTATTGAGACCACTGCTGCACGAGATGCGCTGAACTTTGCTGGGTGGACTACACATCCCACACTGCTCTTGGCCCCTGGAGATGGCCATCATACCTGCCCAGCTGCTCTCACTTGCACCAACAATGAATGCTATAAAGTGCAAACAGAGATGCCATGTGCGGGCTGCTCCTGGGCAAAGCCTGGGGCAAGGCCGGGCCCATCCACACCTGTTGGAGTCTGAGGGCCTCATTCCGGCCCTGGCGGTCATGGACCGCCAGGGCCGGGGACGGAGGAAGCACCACCAACAGGCTGGCGGTGCTTCTGGGGCAATTCTGACCGCGGCGGTAAAGCCGCGGTCAGAAAAGGGGAACCAGCGGTTTCCCGCCGGTTTTCCCCTGCCCCAGGGAATCCTCCACGGCGGCGCTGCATGCAGCGCCGCCATGGGGATTCCGATCCCCTTCCCGCCAGCCTGTTCCTGGCGGTTTACACCGCCAGGAAGAGGCTGGCGGGAACGGGTGTCGTGGGGCCCCTGGGGGCCCCTGCAGTGCCCATGCCACTGGCATGGGCACTGCAGGGGCCCCATAACAGGGCCCCATCAAGATTTTCAGTGTCTGCAAAGCAGACACTGAAAATCGCGACGGGTGCAACTGCACCCGTCGCACCCCAGCAAATCCGCCGGCTCCTTTCGGAGCCGGCTTCATCTTTGCTGGGGCTTTCCCGCTGGGCCGGCGGGCGATCTTTTGAAGATCGCCCGCCGGCCCAGCAGGAAAGTTAGAATGCTCCCCGCTGTCATTTGACTGCGGGGCGGTGTTTGGGTGGTTTCCGCCCGGCGGGCGCCGCCCGCCGGGGTCAGAATGTCCCCCTGAGTCTTGTCCTGGGTCATTGACATTTTGCCTTGTTAACTCTTTTCTGCTCATACTTCCCTTGGTCCACTTGAACAAGTCACTGCACTTCTGAAGTGATGGGTAAAAGAGAGGTGACTCAAGGAGGCCCGGGTTTTGGGGGGAAGAAGTATAGGAAAACCATCAAAAAGCCAGGCAATAACGATGTGCTTGAACGCATTGACAATTTCCCAGGATCTCAGCCAGCACTTGTTTCAAGGGTTGTCTTGAATCTGCAGGCATGCCAGTTGGAATCACCCCCAGCTACCAGTGTAGCAAAGGCCATAGCACTTTACATTCTGTATCTAGGGATGGCCTACATTTTTGTAGGCCATTGTATTGCCACTCTTTTCCCTCAAAAGTTTTTTTATGATAAATGTTCCTAAGCTTAACTCGCGGGGTTGACAGGAGGGGAAGACTCACTGATAAATAAGGTTACACACTGGATTCGTCACAGCAGAGGATGTCTCTCTGTAATCAAACAAGACATTCTGAGGGCCAAATGGTACAGTCCCCTGCGCTCCCTGTTTGACTGAATTGAACTCCTCTTAGCGAATAGGCAGCTAGTCGAAGATTCAGTGGCCTTGGACCAAAGAACTAATCCCCAATGGGTCCTTTATCTTGTTTAAATTTGACCTGCCTCTCACCTTCCATGTGTTGGCCCTCTGACGTGCCCTTGATAATGGTTCTGTCTGTTCTAAGCTAGACTGACATCAGACGGCTGAGGCACAGGCACCCCCAGGCAGCTTTACAGGCTTTGAGAGATCTGTCACCTGTCGTAGGCCATCTAGGGGGTCTGGGCCATCGCAGCGGCAGGAAGGTTACTACTATTCCATCCAAGGTAGTCCTGTCTATACCAATTGATGCTTGTAGTTCATCGGCAGCTTGATCAGACTCCCCAGTCAATTCTTTTTCCACGCCAAATCCATGAGTACTCGACTGAAGGTAAATATTGTCTCCTGGAGCGAGGCAGGACTTAAGTCCAAATTACTGTTGCCCCACTGGAGCGCCTCTATGAACTCTTTTTACATATGCATTTTGCAGGAAATCTAGCTTATCGAACCAGTCTTTAAACCAGGCTATGCAACTTACCATCTCCCTGCTATTCCCAGCAAAGTGGGCCATCCTTCAAGGAGGCTTTTAGTACGGGTGAAAATTGCACCACAGTGTTCTGTGAATCGGTTGCATACGGACAGCCCTGATATTTTAGGCATTAGCCTCAAGGGGCCTAGGACAACTGTCTTTCACATATTTGACATCTATGCCAGGGGGACAAAGGGGGCTAACTACTCTGCCACCCTTCGGTCTCTTGAGAACTTGTTGGGTGAGAGATCCCCCAACCATGCCCTTATCGTAGCGTTCAAACCCCTTGGTTTGAGCGATATGGGTGACTACCTGGAAAAAGAGGATACCTGGCACATACCTAGGTTTGAGCTCCCCTCATGAAGAAGTGATACCAGGCTGTTTTGCAGCTGAAGACTTTGTCCCTTGGTTTAGGTCTTAGGGCAGTCAACCAAAGGACAAAATCTGATACGTACGCTGCCTTTATGTTTAGTGGCCCACAGGGAAGAGCTGTATTGACTATATCCTGATTGACCTTAAACATTGGTTTTTAGTGGACATATGATAGTCCGGAATCAAACCAATAGCGATTACAACCCCTTTTGCTTTAGCCTTGAGTCTTCAAGGAAAATGGCGCAATCTGTGCCCCTTCCCAGCCAAGTAACAAGGGAAGTGCAATCATCAAACAATAGACGTTGTATAAAATGGTCCAAGGTTGCCCTCCAGGATGATATCCTCCGCAGTATTAGCCAGGATTTGGGCCCTCATTACAGCTGTGGTGGTAAATGCCGCCTACTGCTGTGCTGACGGCCGCCAACATACCGTGCCCGTGGCGGTATTCCGCTACAAGTA
Source organism: Pleurodeles waltl (assembly GCF_031143425.1). NCBI lineage: Eukaryota > Metazoa > Chordata > Amphibia > Caudata > Salamandridae > Pleurodeles > Pleurodeles waltl. The sequence goes on from NC_090440.1 coordinate 946,110,440, forward strand.
TTATGACCCACACTGAGAATTCCGCCACAATACAGACACCCACACAAGTCAACCAGCCCAAAGGTCAGTGATAAGCAGGTGATAGCCAAACCCACACTGTTACGCCAACAGGAATACACCCACAGTATCACGACCCACGAATAACCGCAGCGGTCCTTCAATCGCGGTAAACCATTGGCGGTACATACCGCTGCGCTCAAAATACACACACCACCAGATTGGACAATTCAAACTACACACACCACACGCAAACACTCACACCACTATAAAACACCAACCCACATTACCCACAACCCTTTCAACAAAAAAAAGATTGCCAACAGAGAGAGACACAAGCCAGGAGCACACACTCATCAGAGCCACAGAACACCATCACCCATCCACCATCCACGCACATCACAGCATACATCCCAACACATCACCCCACACATCACCCCACACATCCTCACACATATCACACACACCACATCAATGGCACCCCAAAGACACCCCAGGTTTTCTGAGGAGGAGCTAAGAGTCATGGTGGAGGAAATCATCCGAGTAGAGCCACAGCTATTCGGATCACAGGTGCAGCAGACGTCCATTGCAAGGAAGATGGAGCTATGGTGGAGAATCGTGGACAGGATCAACGCTGTGGGACAGCACCCAAGAACCAGGGATGATATCAGGAAGAGGTGAAACGACCTACGGGGGAAGGTGCGTCCCGTGGTTGCAAGACACCAGATAGCAGTACAGAGGACTGGAGGTGGACCCCCACCTCCTCCCCTACAACTAACAACATGGGAGGAGCAAGTCTTGGCAATTATGCATCCTGAGGGCCTCGCAGGAGTAGCAGGAGGACTGGACTCTGTTAAGTCAAATCTTTACTACTTTATGCCCCCACACTACCTGCATGCGATCACAAACTCCTACCCAAACCCTCACACCCATCACTCCAACACCTCACATATACCCCACTATCACAACCCACCCATCCCAATACCAAGCCCTGCATGCAACACCAAAGCATGGACCCCCAACACAGACTTGCATGGACACCCATCACCACAGCATGCCCAGTAGAGAGACTCACCCAGCCCACAAAATCACCACTCACACAAGGCCAGGCTGACAGAAAAATCACAACCATACAGGGAAACACATCCATGTAGAAGATGGCACACACAGATACATTAACACTGCATTTTCATCCCCACAGGACCCATACTCAACGTCACCGGAGAGGAGGTGCCAGCTACATCCAGTCCCCCTTTGAAGAGGCCCACAGTGATGACAGCAGCTCTGCAAGCTTGGATCACGATGACCAACCTGGCCCATTAGGGACCTCTGGACAGTCGGGTACCCTGCCACAGTCCCAACCCACCACAGAGCCTCCCCCCTCAGGAAACAGCAGCACAGCACCCACCCATTGGGCCCATGCCACTGTCCCCAGGACACGTCAATCAGCAGTGTGTCCACAATTACAGGGACCCCAGGCAACCCCACAAACACAGGACGATCGGGGACCTGAGGTCAGTGGCAGTGGGCACACGGTTCAGGGGACAGAGGCACAGGACAACAGGGAAGCTGGGAGGACTGCTGTGCAACAGGGGGAGGACAGGCACAGAGAACCCACTCTCCACGAGGCACTCTCCAACATCCTGGGAGCATACCACCATTCCCAGGAGACGATGGGCCAGATACTGGCCAAGTTGCAGGAGACCTAGCGGCTGCAGGAGGGGCAGTACCTGGGGATCACGGATGACCTAACAAACATCTACACCATCCATGTCACCATTGCAGGGGTGCTGGCTGACATGGCCAACACCATTAGGGAGTCAGTGGCACAACAACGGGCACCTGACACTAGCCAAACCAATGAACAACCTTCCACCTCCGCAGGCGCTAGTGGACAGGAGTCCCCGCCACAGGAACAATAGGCCACCAGCACCCCACCCCCTGCTGAAGGAGAACCACCCTGCAAACGGTCCCTGCGATCCAGGCAGAAGCCAGAGAACATTGCCAAGACCCCGCCAGGAAATAAGACTCTCCTGATTGTAACCCTTCTGTCCCACTCTGTCACCCTGTCCACCTTGAACTGCCATTACTCCCCTTTCTATGCCCCATTGGACAATGCACCTGTGATACAAAGAGACTGGACTCTACCCTGGACTTTCCTCCACCATCAGCCCAGCCCATTGCACATCCCCTTCTACTCATGAGCACCTAAGTAAACACCCTTAGAACAAATACTAATCTGGAGTTTGTCAAATGATTCACAAATGTATTAGTACAACATTATCAAAGCATTGCAACTCAAATGTACAGTGAAATATACTTTGGAATGACCTTTGGTGGGTAGAAGTACACATAGCAGGAGCCAGAGTGGGGCACAGAGATCTGAAAATATAGATGCCAAAGGGTACAGTCAGTGGCCATAGACATAGGGTAAGAGGCTGCCTTGTACATGTCCAACAGATAACTGAAATGTAACGTGAACTTACAGTGTCTTACCTGTGTTTCACTGGAAGTACTGCTGAACCATATTGATTCTGTTGTCAACATCTTCTTCCTCTGCCTTCTCTTCCTCACTGTCAACAGCCTTCACCGCTGCCACAAGACCATCTCCAGGCACATCCACCTGCAGGAAAGGCACCTGGCGTCTCAAGGCCAGGTTGTGCAACATGCAACATGCAACGATGATCTGGCACACCTTCTTGGGCGAGTAGTACAGGGAGCCACCTGTCAGATGGAGGCACCGGAAGCTGGCCTTCAGGAGGCCGAAGGTCCTTTCAATAATCCTCCTTGTACACCCATGTGCTTCATTGTAACGTTCCTCTGCCCTTTTCCTGGCATTCCTCACAGGGGTCAGTAGCCATGAGAGGTTGGGATAATCAGAGTCACCTGCAAATATCGTGGAACAAGTGTTAGACACACACTAACCCTTAGGGACAACCCCACACCCAGACACCTACTCATAGTGTGTGGAGACCTTTGGCTCACCTATTAGCCACACCCGGTGCCTCTGGAGTTGGCCCATCACGTATGGAATGCTGCTATTCCTCAAGAGAAAGGCGTCATGCACAGAGCCAGGATATTTGACATTCACATGGGAGATGTACTGGTCCGCCAAACACACCATCTGCACATTCATAGAGTGATAGATTTTTCTATTCCTGAAAACTTGTTCATTTCTTCGGGGGGGGGGGACATGATGTAGCTGCACATGTGTTTCAGCAGGGCAGACAACACTCTGGTCAACATGTTGGAGAACATTGTCTAAGACATCCCAGATGCCATGGCCACTATTGTTTGGAAGGAACCATTTGCCAGGAAATGGAGCCCTGACATGATTTACACTAGATGAGGGATACCTGTGGGCTGGCGGATAGCTGACATCAGGTCTGGCTCCAATTGGGCACAGAGTTCTTGGAATGTGGCCCGATCAAGTCTGCATGTAATGATAATGTGTCTGTCCTCCATTGTCGCAAGGTCCACCAGTGGTCTGCACACCAGTGGAGGATGCCGCCATCTCATATTCAGCCTCAGCGGTTGAAGCCTATAGAAGAGAACGGTGAGCAGAGGGTCATATTCCCACATCTATTGCACTAGTGATGATTTTCTTACTTTACAGAAACAAAATGTGAACCTGACAATCAATTGCCGTGCCAATGTCTGCTGTGACGCAGTTAGGTGCCATGGCCTGTGCCCCCCTGAAATGGAGGCTGCCTGACCTGTGAGGAGGGAAAAGTGGAAATGATGTAATTGCGCTGGCGTTGTGGTCCGTCGCGGTAGGCGGTCAATGACCGCCGCGCAACTTCGCATTGGTTATCATTGGGCCCTATGGGTTCCAGGAGAACAATGGCAATGTACGCCAGCGGTGACGGTACGCACCGCTGCGGACATCGCTGTCATTTTCTATCTATCCACTCACTTGCTACCTGACCTTCAACAGGAGAGGACCTACACTGCAAGTGCTGCTGTGACCTGTGTCTGGAAGCGACAATGGCGCTTGCTTCTGGGGAAAGGGCCCCTGCCTTCACTGGAAAGGAGTTGGAGAAACTGGTGGATGGGGTCCTACTCAAGTACACGTTACTCTATAGTCCTCCTGACAAACACTGTGAGCATGAGGCGTGGGCCATGAATGTATGGAGTGCTGTGTATGTAAGCCACATGTAGGAGGGGCAGAGGCGTCCTGGCCAGAGTGTAGTATATAAGGTGGACAATGTATGTGCGTCAGGGAATGGGAGGGATCTGGTGGGCCATGAGTCTGACGGTCCAGACGGTTGACTAATTCCCTTTTCTGCAGTCTTTCCCCTGCAGGTCAGTGCTCACCAGAAAAAGGGTGTTTGGCGTGCCATCGCCAAGGAAGTGTGGACCCTGGGGGGCTTTGACAGGCGGAGCACCCACTGCCGCAAGAGGTGGGAGGACCTGCGCTGCTGGGCAAGAAGACGGCGGAGGCCCAGCTGGGGCTGGCCTCTCAACGAGGATGGGGGGCCCGTCGCACCATGAACCCCTGATGTTACGCATCCTGGCGGTGGCCTATCCGGAGTTGGATGGGCGTTTGAAGGCATCACAGCAGCGACAAGGGGGTGAGTACAGAATCTGACTCCTGACTTTGCGCATGTTAAGAGGTACCTGGGTGGGGGATTTGGGCTATGGGTGCCCCTAGGCAAGGCGAAGATGTCAGGGTAGGTCCCTTGTTGGGCAGGCTCTGAAGCACTCCTACGCCAATAGTGTTAGTGGGCATCTACTACTCAGCAGGGTCCTGTGGGTTTCTGGTGTGCAGCTGATGGCGTTAGGCATTGTACCCCATGGGCTGGTGACTATCTTAGTAACTGGTTGGGCATCGCCTAGTGCATAGGGCTGATCCCTTTGTGTTGTGTACGCCAATGGTAGTGGTGTTGCTGGCATTGACCAAGTGTATCCTCTGTCTCTCCCCCCCTTTTTGTTTTGTCACCTTGTCCTTATGTGCATTAGCATCATCTGGCGGAGGAGCAGAGGCACCGGTGACGGAGGGAGCTGCATCCCACATGGCCCTGAGGCCGAATCCACCGACGGTGAGGGCACCAGTGGGACAGAGGGCGAGGGGAGCACCACGACATGGACAGTAGGGGGGACCACAGACAGTGACTCCTCCTCTGAGGGAAGCTCCCTGGCGGTGGCGGACACCTCTGTGCCCACCCCAACAACAGGTACAGCCGCCACCCCACCTACCAGCACCGCCCTCCCAGCAGCCCCTCAGCGTGTTTCCCGTGCCCGCTCACCTAGGAGAGTGGGCATCTCCTTCGCCCCATGCACCTCAGGCCCTGTCCCAGTCAGCCCTGCTGCCCTCAGTGAGGAGGCTAGTGACCTCCTGAGATCCCTCACTGTTGGGCAGTCAACCATTCTGAATGCCATCAAGGGTAATGAGAGGCATTTGCAACAAACAAATTCATACCTAGAGGGCATTCACTCTGGCGTGGCGGCCCAACAGAGAGCATTTCAGGCTCTGGCCAACTCCCTGATGGCAGCCCTTGTCCCTGTGTCTAGCCTCCCCCTCCAACTTCCTCTTCCCAGTCCGAAACCCCTCAAGCAGCAGACCAGCATTCATCCAAATCAACACACAGAAGTGGTTCAGGCAAACACAAGCACCACACATCATCCCACAGGCACTCACACAAGCACCATACCCATGCAGACAACCCAACATCCACTGCCTCCACTGTGTCCCACCCCTCCTCCTCCTCATCCACCTCCCTCCCAGTATTGTCTCCACTCACACCTGCATGCACTACATCCTCATCCACTACCTCCATCACCATCACACCCATCACTACTCACCCCTCACTGGCAGTCACCACCCCTACATCCATGCACACGTCCCCTGTGACCTCTCCCAGTGTGTCTGTGAACCCTCTTCCCAAAGTACACAAACGCAAGCACCCATCCACCCAACAGCCATCCACCTCACAACAGCATCCAGCACATGCACCTTCACCCAAACTCAGCAGACAGACATCACCTACCACAATTGCCTCTTCATCCACTCCCAAGCCCTCTCCTTCTTCACGAACCAGTGTGTCTAAAAAGATTTTCCTGGCAAACATTAACTTGTTCCCTACCCCTCTCCCCATCCTTCCCCTCAGGCCAGGGTGTCCAGAACCCAGGCCAGCACCTGAGCCACCAAGTCGCCGTCCGCTGTGGTACCTGCAACTCCCAGAGGCTCCAAGGGGGCACCCGTCAGGCCAGCCAGTGTGCCACCAACCCCTGCAAAGCACAAAACTATTCTGCCACCTGCCAAGGTGAAGAAGGGGACAACATGCATCAAGGGCAAGGAGCACGACCCACCCAGCAAGGCCTCCTCCAAAACTCCAGCTGCCAGAGCCAAGGTCACAAGAGTATCTACCTAGGTGAGGAAGGGGCAGAAAACCCAAGGCAAGGCACTTCAGCCGTCGGAGGCTGCAGGTGAAGGCCTGGTGCCCACCAGCAGAACCGCCAGCCCCACCACCTGCACCGCGGGCAGCACCGCCAGCAACCCCCCCGCTGGCACCACTGCAAGCACCGCCACCTGCACCACCGCTGCCACCACTACTGTCAGCACCAGCATCCCCAGTGGGCAGTTGTCCGAGGCTGCAGGAGAAGGGCTGGGGCCTACCTCCACCAATGGCGGCATCGGCACCTGCACCACGGCCAGCACCGCCAGCAGCCCGCTGCAGGCACCGCCGCAAGCACCGCCACCTGCACCGTTGACAGTATGACCACTACCAGCACCAGCATCACCAGTGGGGGCGGCCATCTGAGACTGCAGGAGAAGGGCTGGAGCCTCCCACCACCACTGGCAGCACCCTCACCACCACCGGCACTACCAGCAGTTTGCAGCCTTATGGTCCCTGCAAATCTCGTGCTTCAGACACCCAGGTGAGGGAATGTGACCTGCCACACTCCAAGTGCTGCATCACTTGCACAAGGCCCCCAAAAGAACCAATGGAGAAATGCTTCCATTCAGTCCCTCCTTGGCAGGATGAAGCACACTGGGCACCAAACCCCCTCCAGAACCAGTGGAGAAAGGCATCCACTCACCCTATCCTTGGCAGGATGAAGCACACTGGGCACCAAACTCCCTCCAGAACCAGTGGAAGAAGCCACCCACTTGAGAGACATCGGCCTTGCACTCCCCAGGACCAAGCAGTGGGCAAACCACCCACTTGAGAGACTGTGGCTTTGCACTCCCCAGAACCAAGCAGTGGGCAGACCACCCACTTTAGAGACTGTGGCCCTGCACTCCCCAGGACCAAGCAGTGGGCAAACCACCCACTTGAAAGACTGTGGCTTTGCACTCCCCAGGTCCAAGCAGTGGGCAGACTTCCCAGTTGAGAGACTGTGGCCTTGCACTCCCCAGGACCAAGCAGTGGGCAGACCACCCACTTGAGAGACTATGGCCTTGCACTCCCCAGGACATCACTGTGGGCATTGAGCTCTCTCGAGGAGCAGTGGCGTTATTCCATCCTCTAGCTGAGGTGCCTCCCCTTCCCCGTCCCCCTTGAGGTGCCTTTGTGTTTTCGACCTGATGCCCCTGCAGTGTTCTCACCGTATTGAGGCAGGAGTCAAGTGTGTGTTTGGCCCATGATTTTTGTCCCAGTGACCCACGGACATTTGGAAAGGACAATGTAGGTCATTATGTAAATATTGTATATTTTTGTAAATACTGTTTTTATAATCGTTACATATATCTGCCTATTTCTAAAACATCAATGATTTAACTCTATTCCTTTTGTCCTTGCGTTCTTCCAGGGGGTAACGGGGTGTAAATGTAATGTTGCTGCATATGTTTGTGTGTGTTGTGTTCGGGGTGGGGGTGGGGGTGTTGCGTGTTGTGTATGTGTGTCACTCTCTTTTTCCTCCCCCCTCCCGTGTGTACTAGGTGCAGTACTCACCGTGGTCGTCGCCGCCGCCTTTGGTATTCCTGGTAGATGAGGAGGTAGACCAGCATGGGCAGGACCTGTAACTCGGGCTCCATGGCGTCCTGGTTCTTTGTTGAGTGTCAAGAGGTGAGTGGTTTCCCTTCCAAACACAGTTTCTGCCATGCTTTTGATGGCGTTGGTACCGCCCCGGAAAAGTTTGCGGAATGGTGTGTTGTGATGGGGTGGGTGGTACATTGTCTTCCATCTGGCTGTTGGTGGTGACCGCCGTGGTATTTGTTGCTTCCGCCGTGGCGGTCAGAGTGTTAAAGTGGCTGTCTGTGTTGGGGGTTTGCGCCGTGGTTGTGACTCCATTTTCTTTACTGCCGGCCTGTTGGCAGTATTACCGCCGCTTTAACACCGACCGCCAGGGTTGTAATAAGGTCCTTGATGTCTTGTGTGACACTGCTGACTAAGCTGGAAGAGGAGGATGGGAGTTGCTCCTCCCTCCTTGACATTCACACTGGGTTCTTTAAAAGATTGGTGAAGTAATTTGCCATGCCAACTCCGCAACTTCCTCATAGATTACCACCTAGGGGTGGAGCTCAGTGGTTCAATTGAGATTGTAGGTTGGCCCAGGCTAACCTAGTTAGGGCAATTGAGCAGAAAGACGTTCCCCTTGATAGGATCCTGAGGAAAAAGTATAAATTGACGCAGAGCAAGGCCAGGCGGGATTGGTATTAGGAGAGATGGAGGTGTATCAAGGATGTCTGTGAATGCAAAGATTCCAGATCCTTTTGATCCCTGGTAAACATTGGTAGCCACAGGGGAGACACCACCTCTTGCAATAATATCCAGCCTTTGGACTGGTTCCTATATTTTAAATCTCTCTATAATGTAGATAGTCAATCTCTGACCAACCATGTTCCTTCCTTCTCTACGTAGTTGGGTTCCAGCTACTGCGATGACCTGTTCAATCTGAGCGATATACGCAACACTATCAATAACATAGTTCATTCCAAAGCTTCTGGCCCTGATGGCATCCTGGGTGATCTTTTTCTACATAATAAAGACAATTGGTCTGAGTATACCTTACTGCTATCTAATGCAATTGCTAGGGGAGCACCGATTCCCGAGTCGTGGGGGGGCGCTGAGGTAATACCTACCTATAAGAAAGGTGATAGGTCCTCACTGGGTACCTATAGGCCCATAAGCCTCATAGATACAATCCAATAGGTTTTCTGTTGCACACTTTTATTCAAAATCCATGACTGGATCACTGATAACAATATCTTGTCACCATACCAGACTAGCTTTAGATCCAAAACGAGCACTATCTACCAGGTGTTCTGTTTCATGCTTCTGTATTGGAAAGTTGTTGTGATAGGGAGGGGGAGTCTCTATGTAGCTTTCATAGACATGAAATTCACATTCAACCTGGTTCCCAGAGGCAAACTCTGGGAGGTGCTCAGCGATATGAGAATGCCCCCAGCGATCCTGGCCCTAATCATTTGTCTCCATGAAGGCAATTTTGCGAGAGTGCGTTGGGGGAAGCAAGGTGAGCTCACTGATCCAATAAGGGTAGTCAGGGGCGTACGGCAGAGATGTGTACTGGCTCCAATCATTTTCTCACTATACCTAATCCAGGTTGTCCAGCATCTCACTTCCGAGTCCTCAGATACTCCAGCCTTAGGTATGGATAAAATTGTGACACTTTTGTTTTCTGATGACACCTTGATAGTATCTAAAACCCCAAGGGGCCTCCAACTAGTACTGAATCATTTGAAGATTTTTGCTCCCTGAGAGGGTTAGAAATAAACACATCCAAAACCAAGTTTATGGTGATCAACCAGAATAGATTGTATAGAGGGTATCCCTCCCTGGGTGGTTCGAACCTAGAACAAGTCAAAACCTTTGATTACCTTGGGATTATATTATTGGACAAAATGTCCTGGAAAACACACATCAACTCTACTTCCCTGAAGTGTAGCCAACTGGGTGGGGTCCTTTTAAGGGGGCAACTCATATCTACTACCAGACCTAGAGCTGCAGCCCTCCAGATCTATGACATGAAGTCTGTTAGTGCAGCACTTTACGGGGTGGAACTTTGGGAATCTGAGATAAATGATCTCACTCGTACCGAACACATGTTCTTGAGGAAGCTTGTGTCCCTGCCCTCAAGTACCCCCCTCCTTCCCCTGTTCTTGGATTTGGTTTGCAAACCATTAGCAGCAACAGCTAAACTTTGACCACTGCTGTTCAGGAGGAGAATCATAGCCACTCCGGAACTTTCTTCCTATGCCACCGCCTTTATGGAAGTCTGTCTGTTGCATACTTCTAAAAAGATCAAGTGGATTGATTCATTGAAATCATCCTTGATTGCCATTGGGCTGGTAGATTTTTGGAACTGCCTCCCCTCGGAGCCTTTACCTTCCAAAGAAAGGGTGACGTCCTGGTATTGGGAATGTGTAGCACAGTCCGTGCCTCTCACTTTTGTTACAGGATGACAAACCACTGAGTTCTTGGACTTCAAATCCACTAGGTTGTTGGAACACTATGTCGATGGCATCACAGAGGCGAGCGATAGGAAGCTCTTTATGCAATTTCGATTTGGCTGCCTTCCCCTTAATAGATTCACTTCCAGAAGGCAGAACAGGGCTTCCCCTAACCCGCAATGCCCCAGTTGTAATCTACGCCCGGAGTCTACTGCACACGTTTTCTTTGCATGCCCTTCATATGCTTACCCACATAGGAAATGGCTTGTCCCAACATGAAAACATTTGGGGACTCTTGATCATGCCGTAGCTATGAGGATTCTAAGATCAGATCCCAGCCTACCTATTGCTCTTGCAGTTGCTAAGTTCTTTGGAGGCATGTGGAGTATCAGAAGGAAGCTGGTCAAGACTCCTTGTCCCTTTAAATTCCATCCTGCAGATGCATCCGCACTTTCTACTTTTTATCTCGTAATTTATGAATTGTATACCATACTGTATTATTGTCTTTGTCACGTTTTTATACTATTCTATTGTTATGTTTTTATGAAGTCTGCTATTTATTGTTGTGTTGTGTGACTTTTATGGCACTGGAGTCTGAAAAAAAGTATTGAGTTGACTTGACACTTACAAAGCACACAATGAGTGATAGACATACCTTCTTATTTTCTCTCCCACAGTTACCCTGGAATGAGAAGGGTGAGTCAACCTCCTGTGTACCATCCACTAGCAGACTTGCAGACCATGGAGAATAGACATGTCATACAAATGTACTGCCTGGATAAGCAAAGAATCAAGGATCTCTGTCATCAGTTACAGCCAGATCTAATGCCTGCCATCAGTCATCCAGATAGTAGATCGCCCATTGTTTAAGTCATGTCAGTGCTGCTCTTCCTGGCCGCAGGCTCCTTCCAAAATATAGTGGCCCTAACTGAAGGGATGGCCCAACCTATCTTCAATCTGGTCTTGAAATATGAACCCTCTGCAATGTTGAAAAACCTGGACAACTACGTCTAATTTTCACAATGTGAATATTTTGCCCATGTGAAAGCAGAGTTCTATGGTTTGGCACACATCCCACATGTCGTGGGAGCCATTGATGGTACCCATATAGCCTTGGGTCCCCACATGCCAATGAGCAGGTCTATCGGAACAAGTACAACTACCACTCTATAAATGTACAAGTAGTTTATTTGGTGGACCTTTACATTTGCCAAGTATGTGCACGGTACCCAGATTTAGTCCATGATGCCTTCATCATGCGGATCAGCACTATCCCACAGCTGATGACATGAAAGTACCCAGAGAGGGCCTGGCTGGTTGGTATGTTATATATATCATGTGTGTTTGTATGCTATGTCTGCTGCCAAATGTGATGATGCCCTGGACTCTTGTTTGAACACGTCACAATTCCTTACAGGGGACTCTGTCTACCCAAACCGTCCCTGGTTGCTGACACCAGTGAGGAACCCAACCATGCGAGGAAAAGTCTGCTTCAATGAGGCCCAAGGAAGGACACTGTGTGTCGTGGAGCGGGCTTTTGGGCTCCATTCCGCAACATTGATAAGTCTGGTCGGGACCTCCTCTACTCACCCGCTAAAGTGTGTCAGATCATTGTGACCTGCTGCATGCTCCACAACCTTGCCCTGAGGTGACAGATCCAATACATCCCAGATGAGGGTGAGCTAGCAGTTCCACTGGATAAGAATGCAGAAATGCCGAGTGAGGATGACAGTGATAAGGATGAAGGTGGAGACATGCAGGCAGATCACAACAATCAGTACTTCACCTGAGTGTAAGTATATGATGTTCTGTAATTTCACTGACTACGTGGGGTACTCGGGGGGTCAGGATTGGTTGAGAAGGGTCTCTGTGTGACCATGAGACAGGTCAATTGATGCTTTGATCCATACAGCGCAGGTTGTCTGGCAAGTTTGTACTTGGAATTGTGACTTTCATGAGATTCTCCTTCCTTTGGGGCAGGCAAAATGCACAATCTGAAAAAGAACAATATTTGGAACAGATTTGTCTAGCTCATGTAAGCCTTTACCTGTCTAAACTCCTTGTTTACCACTTTTTCCTTCCACGTCTCTTCCCAATGCTATCCTCATGTGGGCATTTCTAGGTTGTGTCAATGGCTGGTGTCTGTAGTTGGTCTGACATTTGAAGTGGACATGGGTTGATCAAGGTACTGTGTTACATAATTTAGGGCTGTATGAGTCCCATGCCCAGGCTGTCAGGACAGTGGGATGGCAGAGTTCTGTGCTACACAATAGACTTGTTTGCCATTGGTATGTGGGTCCAATGGTGTCATGTGTGTGATCAGGTGCCTTTGACACGTCAACCTGTGCAATCCAATCAATCAACCTTCACATTGTATTGACAATGATCCTGTTTGACTTATATATAGCTGTCATTATTTCCTCAGTGCAGGCCACTGTGCATGTGTGTCAACACTGATATAGGCGAGTGACATGGCAACAGATATCTGATCATTATAAGTGTAAGGTTCTCTGACTAAGGTCTGTTTTACTATCCTCTCTGTATTATGGGGTATGTTGATTTGGTTGGTATGGTATAGATTGGTGATGAGGGTTTAGCTGATGACAATTTCCACCAGCCTGTAAGGCTATTCAGAGTGACACATTCTGACATGTCCCTACCTTCAGTGGTCAGTGGGATGTTACTTACTGACACCTAGGCAGAAGCAATAAATGTTTAGACATACTTGACTACGACAGTCCTGTCATTTGGTCACCCTATGCACTGCACATTGTAATAAATATAGATTGGTGAGTGTCCACTTGTGCCATTGTGTTGGTAGTGATCCCCTGGATGACACTAACTTCTTATGAGTTCATCATGATCATGAAATATATACCTGTTTCTATTCATATAGGTGAACAATGACTATCACACATAGATAGTGTATTACTTGTGTTTATTTTCATGTGCACAGGAGAATAAAATGAATGTGAGCAAATAAATAATGTTCATACAGTGAAGGGATCAGTCATGGTGGATGTTATCCTTTAAGTAGCAGCCACAACAGTAGAAGTCCCAAGTGCAGTGTCCTACTGTTCTGGAAAATAGGAAAGTTGGTGTAGAAAATTCAACAGGGGGCATCTGAGTCACACAAAAGGGATTCAATCAGTTGGGGGTTACTTTCTGGCAGTGGTTGCTGTCTTCCCATCTGGAACACCTGGTTGTTTGGGTGGACGTTCACACGTGTGTGGGGGTTCTTCAGCTACAGAGGCACGGCTGCCTGAGGCATGTCCTTCCCCTGGCAGGGCCCACATTCCACCGGCTGCCACAGATGTTGAAGGGTCTGGTGTAACTTGGTCAATGGAAGGGGTCTGGTTTTTGTGGACATTCCCTGCTGAGGGTAATGTTGACATCTGTCAGCACCTGTCAAAGCCCAGCTCACCTGAGTTCTTGTTCAGTTCTGATGGAGGTTGAAGACAATCCGACCCCACCCTGAAACTGCTTGTTCCAGCACACTAGTTTTTAAAACAGTGCACTAAGAACAGAAGCTCAAGGGAAGGGGGGAAGTGGATAAAATAAAAAAGAGAGACAACACCGTTCTTGCGTTTCCACTGTTGAAGTGCTGCACAAATCTGCGGCCCTTTCTGACTTCTGTAGAAACTGGTGCCTAATGAAACATAAACAAAGAACAGATAAGTGCAACCTATTCCTAAATGGGTTCCTGACTATCCCTTTATTTATTAGAAATTCTCTTCTAAAAGTACCTCTTGGATCCTGGTCTCTAGTTTCCAGGTTTGGAATGTGTTACTGCTCTGGGATGTGTTTTCTATTACTGTAAAGCTTCTAAAACATTAAACAAATACCGTTATCAGAATTACCAATATCAAACATTCATCATCATATAACTAAAGCCTAAATTCCCAATAGCAGACTCACTTTTCCCATATTTCCAGAATCTTTTATAAAACAAATACTGTACTTTTACATCAAAATACAGCATGTAATTTGTGTAAGTCCTTGATTTACTGTTTGCCTTGCTGTTAATGGTTTCCACTGTTCGATTCTTAAAAGTTCCATGAGAAAAAACAATGTTTGCTTCACAAAGTTCTGCAAAATATTCTTGTAACAAAGAGTTTGAATCACAATGTTCGTGGAAGGTATTTCGTTTCGAATTGTCTATACACGAATCCAGAAATTGTTGTCAAAGTTCTTTCAGGTAGTAAAAAGTTTTGCACTTACTTGTTGCTGGCAAGAGATACTGATCAGTCTAACCTTGTCTTCTTTCTCTTTTGCAGGTTACTCATAGGAGAGAGGCTGAAGCAAGGAGGAACCGGAAACCGGAAGAAGGAAGAGCCAGAAGCTGCGCCCATTGAAGTCAATGAAAGTCTGTAAAGAGCAGGAGTGCCAGCGCCGAGGGATCTGTTCTCAGGTAAGCGGGAGGTAGACGAGCACAAGCACTGGGTGAGGCTCGGGGGATGCCTTTTATAGACAGGGCTGGGTGTGGTTTGAAGGGCTGGGTGTGGTCCTCACATGCTGCACATGTTCTTGGAAGGTGTGCAGAGCTGGGTGTGGTTTGAAGAGCTGGGTGTGGTCCTCACATGCTGCACATGTTCTTGAAAGGTGTGCAGAGTTTCAGTTATTATGCAAATGAGTTGGATTAACACATGGCCTAGGGAGGAGTGTTTTAAAGAAGCCTTGGTAAAAGCAAGGCCCAATGTGTAAACAAAACAGCACATTAAACAACATACACAGAAGCCAAGGGGGGGGGGAAGGTGAGATAACAAGAAAGGCTTTCAATAGTAAGTTTAAAAGGGAGCTATTACAGAACCCACTAGTGCAGTGAGAGGGGACATGCTCTTTGCTGTGTACAAACCCTAACAGTTGCCCCCCTCAAAGGCCCTCCTACAGGACGGGGTTTTCCTGGATTTTTTAAATAAAACCGTCTAATCAGCTGTGGGGCATGTACATATGATGCTGGTTCCCATGAATTCTCAGATTCATCATATCCTTTCCATTCTACTAAATAAAACAGACGTCCACTAATTCTTTTTGAGTCTTTTATGCTTTTCACTTCATATTCCAGATTTCCCTTAATTGGTATGGGTGGAGGTGGTGGTTCAGGTCGGGTTTTTGAGTTGTACGGCTTAAGCAAGGACACATGGAATGTAGTATGTACTGGATATTCTTTTGGTAAATCTAATTTTACTGTTACCGGGTTTACTATGGCAGTTATACTAAAGGGTCCAATGAAACGTGGTTGCAGCTTTCGGGATCCCTCTATGTTTAGGTTCTTTGTGGAGAGCCATACCTTGTCACCAAGTTTATACATTGGGGCCTCAGACCTGTTTTTGTCTGCTTGTCTTTTCATGCTTTCCTTGTACTTTAATAAATGTTTCCTGGCTTTGTCTTGTATGTCACCTAACCTCGTTAGTCTGTCCGTTACTGTAGGCAACAGGGAATCTTCTAACAAAATGCGTATAGCTCTTGGATGATACCCCTGCAAGAAATAGAATGGTGAGCAAAGTAGAGCTGAATGCTCAGTATTATTATAAACAAACTCTGCTACAGGGAGAGCTTCCAACCATTCACTAGAATAATCAGCCAATAAACAACGTAGCGTTTGAAGTAAGGTTTGGTTCAGTCGTTCAGTCTGTCCATCTGTCTCTGGGTGGAAAGCAGTGGATAAGGCCACATCTATTTTCAGTTTTTCACATAATTTTTTCCAAAATCTGGAGTTGAACTGGTTCCCTCGGTCTGACACCACTTTGCTTGGCAAACCATGTAAACGCACAATTTCCCTTATAAAAATATCGGCAAATTCTGCCGCCGTGGGTAATTTACGTAATGGTACAAAATGTGCCATTTTAGATAAAAAATCCACTATAACCAACACTGTTGTGAAGGATTTTACAGGTGGTAAACCTACAATACAGTCTACGCTCACAGTGTGCCAAGGTTGTTTGGGTGTTGGCATTGGTATTAACAAGCCGTCAGGGGCCTTATGAGAAGATTTATGTCTTGCACAAATTGGACAGGTAGTGACAAATTGCTTAATGTCCTTTCTTATAGTGTCCCACCAAAAGTGTTTTTGCACATTTTCCAGGGTTTTTACCCAACCAGGATGACCTGCCAACGGTGAGGCGTGATGCCAAATTATCACCTGTGTTTGTAATTCAGAGGTGGGCACTAACAGCATGTTGTCGTGATACAATAAACCTCGTTGTATTGTGTTATGGGAATCCTTTAACCAATCCTGAGGTGCTATTTGCATGTGTGCATTATATAGATCTGTGATGAAATCCTTCTGTTGTACTGGTGCCAACAACTTTTGGGGAGGAATAATGGGTTCTCCTATTTTATCTTGTTTCATGTCTGAGGTATGTCCGTATCTAGATAACACATCAGATTGAATTTGTTGTGCACCTGGTCTATAGGTTATAACAAAGTCAAATGTGCAAAAAAAATTTAACCAGCGCATCTGACGTGGTGTTAGTGCTTTAAGTGATCCAAAAAACTGTAGGTTCTTATGGTCAGAAAAGATTGTAACTGGGTACTTGGCTCCCATTAAATGGTGCCTCCATTCTGAAAAGGCTACTTTGATAGCTAGTAGTTCCCTTTCAGCCACAGTGTAATTTTGTTCAGCTGGCAATAACTTTTTGGAATAGAAGGCTATAGGATGTAACTGGCCATCTACTGCATCTCGTTGAGAGAGAACTCCTCCTAAAGCTACTTGTGAAGCATCCGCTTCAACAAAAAAGGGCAAGTCAGGATCAGGATGTTTCAGAATTGGGGCTGAAGTGAACTTTTGTTTTAGGAGTTGAAAGGCGTGTGCCGCCTCATCAGTCCAAAGAAATCGTTGCCCTTTCCGCACTAAGGTAGTTATTGGGGCCGCAATGTCTGCAAAATGTGCAATAAACCTCCTATAAAAATTGGCGAAACCCAGAAATTTCTGAATATCTTTTACAGAGGATGGTTCTGGCCAATCAGCAATAGCACTGATTTTCTTTACATCCATAGTTATTCCTTGAGGTGACAGGCAGTATCCTAAAAAGTCCACCTTGTTGACATTAAAAGTTCACTTTTCTAACTTAGCAAAAAGATGATTTTCTTTTAACTTTGATAATACTGCACGAATATGTTGGGTATGTTCTTCTGAGTTCTTAGAGTAAATGAGGATGTCGTCTATGTATACTATGACACAAACGTCCAGGAATTCGTGTAGGACCTCATTTATAAAGAACTGAAAGGCCGCAGGGGCATTACATAACCCAAAGGGCATTACTGTGTACTCAAATAAACCAAACTTTGTCTTGAAAGCTGTCTTCCACTCATCCCCCTCTTTTATTCGGACCAGGTGGTAAGCTCCCCGCAGATCTAGTTTAGTGTATACAGTAGAATGTCTTAATTGATCCAACAACACAGGTATTAGAGGAAGAGGATATTTATTCTTTATTGTAGCCTTATTTAGTCCTCTATAATCGATACACGCGCGCAGGGATTTATCCGGCTTCGGGATAAAAAAGAGTGGAGATGACACCGGAGATGTGGAATGACGGATGAACCCAGACTGTAGTAGGTCATCTAGGTAGGTTCTTAAGTATTTGGTTTCTTCGTCAGTCAAAGCATATACTCTGTTATTAGGTAAAGGGGCCCCTGGGATAAGATCTATACGGCAGTCATAAGACCGATGTGGGGGCAGCACACTAGCCTTTACTGGATCAAAGACGTCTTTAAAGTCAGAATATTCAGGAGGGAGACTTGGTTCATCTTGTGTAACACTAGCACAGTGTAATACTGTGCTCTGTTCTGTACCTGCTTCTTGATAGCAATTGGTTCTACAGAAAGAGGAATCCAAAGTAACAGTTATATTCACCCAATCAATTTTTGGGTTATGAGTTGTTAACCAGGGTACCCCGAGAATCAAACCAAAATTAGGAGTATCTATCAGATCAAAGCTAATCACCTCTGTGTGCCCGTTCTGACAGACCATAACAAGTGGACTTGTTTGTTTTGTGATTAATCCAGAGGTCAATTCTGACCCATCCACTGCACATACTGCTTCTGGACAAGGCTTTAGGCACATAGGAAGTCCTAAGATTTCAGCTAACTTATTATCCACAAAATTTCCTGTCGCGCCTGAGTCCAGTAGGACAGGGAGAGAATGCCTCACTTGGGTAGTAACAATTAAAACGACCTGAATTATGAAATGTCTAGGTATGTGCGGTACCCTGAAGGCTGCAGCATTAGAGGTTTGATTAAGATGTTTTCTCGAACAAGTAACCTCTCCCCTTGTCGAGCTTAATCGTTTCCCGATTCAGTTGAGGAGGTGGAGGAAACAGCACCCTTTCGTGGAGTTTTAGGCTGTACTGGACATTCTCTGGCAAAGTGACCTGCCCTGCCACAATATAAACATAATTGAAATTTTCTCCTTCTTTCTTTTTCCTCTGATGTGAGTGGACCTATGAGTGTCCCTATTTGCATAGGCTCTGGTTCAGGGAGTTTATTATCTGTGTCTTTCTTCTTGTGTCTAATAAAAGTTAACCGTGATTCCAGTTTGTATTTATCTCCCTTTCTTTCTCCTAGTCTATGTTCTAATTTCACAACTAAATCTACAAAGTCCGAATAGTCTTTTGGCAAATCAACGATATGAGCCAGCGCGTCTTTTAACTCGTCTCTCAAACCTTTATAAAAAAGGGAGACACGCTTTTCTTCTGGCCACTGTGTCTCGGTGAGTAAACGATTAAAACTAGTGAGATAGGTCAATAAATCCTTATTACCTTGTTTAAGATTTAAAAGCTCATTATCACTTGCCTGCATGAAAGTGTGTTTTGCAAAAAGGCTGGTCATGGTACGTTTAAATTGATTCCAATTATGGAGGATGGGATCATCTCTATCCACGAAAGGAATTGACCAATTGGCTGCTGTGCCACCCAAATAAGACAAGACGAATGCCACTTTCGTATCATCAGTAGGGAACTGTTGTGGCTTACAAATGAAGTGTAATTGACATTGATTGATAAAAACATGGAATTTGTTACTATCTCCATGAAAACGTTCAGGTGCTGCTAAGGGCACAACATTAGGAACATTAACAGTAACCTCAACTGGGGAAGGCAAAGTTGTACGTTTTGATGGCGCC
Organism: Pleurodeles waltl; assembly: GCF_031143425.1. Taxonomy (NCBI): domain Eukaryota; kingdom Metazoa; phylum Chordata; class Amphibia; order Caudata; family Salamandridae; genus Pleurodeles; species Pleurodeles waltl. The sequence continues at coordinate 946,129,915 of NC_090440.1, forward strand.
CCTGTCTCTGAGGAGGTTTTAAACAAAGGCGTAGAAGCTGTGTTCCACTGAGATCCCCTAAATTTATACCTGCTTAAATCCTGTTTTAAAGAGGTATTCTCCATCTTTAATCTCTCTATTTCCTCTTGCATATGTTGCAAGATGCCAGACACTGATTCCTTATGAGCCAAGTCCTCATTTAGGGCCTGCGCCATATCCGTGACGTCAATGCCCTCTATTTCTTCCCCGGTATTCATCGTCCACCAGAACTGACATTTTTTTGAGTGCTTGTGCTTCTGTCAAAGCCCAGCTCACCTGAGTTCTTGTTCAGTTCTGATGGAGGTTGAAGACAATCCGACCCCACCCTGAAACTGCTTGTTCCAGCACACTAGTTTTTAAAACAGTGCACTAAGAACAGAAGCTCAAGGGAAGGGGGGAAGTGGATAAAATAAAAAAGAGAGACAACACCGTTCTTGCGTTTCCACTGTTGAAGTGCTGCACAAATCTGCGGCCCTTTCTGACTTCTGTAGAAACTGGTGCCTAATGAAACATAAACAAAGAACAGATAAGTGCAACCTATTCCTAAATGGGTTCCTGACTATCCCTTTATTTATTAGAAATTCTCTTCTAAAAGTACCTCTTGGATCCTGGTCTCTAGTTTCCAGGTTTGGAATGTGTTACTGCTCTGGGATGTGTTTTCTATTACTGTAAAGCTTCTAAAACATTAAACAAATACCGTTATCAGAATTACCAATATCAAACATTCATCATCATATAACTAAAGCCTAAATTCCCAATAGCAGACTCACTTTTCCCATATTTCCAGAATCTTTTATAAAACAAATACTGTACTTTTACATCAAAATACAGCATGTAATTTGTGTAAGTCCTTGATTTACTGTTTGCCTTGCTGTTAATGGTTTCCACTGTTCGATTCTTAAAAGTTCCATGAGAAAAAACAATGTTTGCTTCACAAAGTTCTGCAAAATATTCTTGTAACAAAGAGTTTGAATCACAATGTTCGTGGAAGGTATTTCGTTTCGAATTGTCTATACACGAATCCAGAAATTGTTGTCAAAGTTCTTTCAGGTAGTAAAAAGTTTTGCACTTACTTGTTGCTGGCAAGAGATACTGATCAGTCTAACCTTGTCTTCTTTCTCTTTTGCAGGTTACTCATAGGAGAGAGGCTGAAGCAAGAAGGAACCGGAAACCGGAAGAAGGAAGAGCCAGAAGCTGCGCCCATTGAAGTCAATGAAAGTCTGTAAAGAGCAGGAGTGCCAGCGCCGAGGGATCTGTTCTCAGGTAAGCGGGAGGTAGACGAGCACAAGCACTGGGTGAGGCTCGGGGGATGCCTTTTATAGACAGGGCTGGGTGTGGTTTGAAGGGCTGGGTGTGGTCCTCACATGCTGCACATGTTCTTGGAAGGTGTGCAGAGCTGGGTGTGGTTTGAAGAGCTGGGTGTGGTCCTCACATGCTGCACATGTTCTTGAAAGGTGTGCAGAGTTTCAGTTATTATGCAAATGAGTTGGATTAACACATGGCCTAGGGAGGAGTGTTTTAAAGAAGCCTTGGTAAAAGCAAGGCCCAATGTGTAAACAAAACAGCACATTAAACAACATACACAGAAGCAAAGGGGGGGGGGAAGGTGAGATAACAAGAAAGGCTTTCAATAGTAAGTTTAAAAGGGAGCTATTACAGAACCCACTAGTGCAGTGAGAGGGGACATGCTCTTTGCTGTGTACAAACCCTAACAGCACCCCTGTTAGGGAGATCATGTGGGCATTGTGGGCCTCGAACTGTTTCATGACTTCCTGGTGGTTGTTTCTCTGCAGCTTCTTGATCTTCCCCAGCACGACAGGTACCTGGCCCATCATGCCTTGGGATTGTTGGCAGGCTACCAAGACTTGGGAGATGGTGTGCTGGCCAGAAATATACCTAGCAGCTTCATGCAGCTGGCCCACAACATCCCTCCCACGCACCCTACCCCACGTGCCTGAACCCTTGGCGCAGTTTACCCACTGCCACTGGTGCCAGGTCCATCATTGTCTGGGTTTTCAAATTGTGACTCCGATACCTGGACTGGGGGGCACATGATGGTTGTTACTGTCCTTGGAACACAGGTCTGGGGGTGACTGGTTGCCTAAGATGTAGAAGCAATAGGGTTGGGAAGAGACAATGTGGGCTGGGTGAGGCTGACAGATGTCACCTGACCAGGTCACTCAGATGTGCCAGAGCTGTCCCCAACGTCCACACATCCAAGAGGGCTCTCCTCACTGAGTGGTTCATCTAGGGGGGGGAAGTGGCTGTCTCAGGTGTGTTTTCCATGGTCACAGTGGCAGGTAGTCCTGTTGAAGATGTGAAACAAACAGTTACAGGTTGTATTGTGACACGTAGCACCAATTTTAACCTGTAAATATGCTTTGGGGCATATACAGATTGACTTTGCTTGATCCCCTTTTGTGACAGTGACACCTGCTTTCAATTGTGGAGAGCTGAAATTTGGGATACAAACATTTCCTTTTTTTGTCATCTTGCTACAGGATGTCAGACTATCTTGGCAAATGTATGCCTGTTAATTGACTCATATATTGTCAGCAGTGTAGCATAATATGTTTTATGATACCTCCCAATTAGCAATATTTCATGTTTGAGTTAACAGACAGCTGCACAATATCAGGTGCACACTGCCCTGTCCATCAGATTTGGAGTAACCATTATACCTGACCATATGTGACAGGTTACACCAAATACAGCACAATTCATATGTGTCCGTGGCAGCTGTTCTTGGCATTCATGTCAACAGGTGTCATATGCCAACATACTACACAATTGTTACCCCCACTACGTGAGTACAGTTCTATAGATGATGGGAGATGGAGTGGACAGAGTAGCAGACAACACAGTTGTAACTGTGTGTTAGTGGTATTGTACTTGCAAATGTCCATAGCAATGCTGCCATTGCCACAAACTATAAAGTATGGACCATTCAGGTGAGTATACTCCATTATTTAGTTTACATGCAAGACTAGTTTCAGTTTGGTACACTGGTCTGGTTTTCTTAATGGTAGAATAGTGCCTGCTAGCAGTTGTAATGCTGTCAGTCCCTGTATTACCCACACCATACTAAGATACTCTGTCCCCAGGTGAGTTAACTTCACATGTGTGTTGCTAGACAGGGGTGTTTGGCAGTTGGACACAGGGATGGTGAGTGGGTAGACTGTTAAGGTGGCAAAAGGCGATCAGTGAGCATGCATGACAATGCATTTTGGTGGCATTACAAATGTAGTGACTTAACTGACTCGACTCCCCCAGGTATTCCTGTCAAGCCTTCAGGATGCAGAACGGTCAAGACCTTCTCCTCCCATGATGTGAACTGTGGGAAAGGAGGTGGGGGACCACCACCAGTTTTGAGGACTGCCAGCTGGCACCTGCATGCCATGGAATGCACCTTTCTCCTGAGGTTCTTCCACCTCTTCCTGATGTCCATTGTGATCGGATAGCTCCCTACAGAATTCACCCTGTCAACTATTCTTTGCCACATTTCCATTTTCCTAGCAATTGTAGTCCGTTGGACTTGGGCTCCAAATAAGTGTGGTTCTGCTCTGATAATGTCATCCACCATGACTCTTAACTCGTTGTCTGTGAAAAGGGGATGTTTTTGTGGTGACATGGTGGTGTTAGTAAATACAAAAATAGGATGCTGGGGTGTAGGTTCTGTGTGGTGATGGGGTGACGGTTAGTAGATGATGTGAAGAGATGTTATTTTGTGTGGTATGTGTGTTGTGCAGGTGTGGGGTACTTACTATGTGAAAGTTGGAGGGGGGCCTGATCTATTGTGCTGAGACTCTGATTTTGGGCTTTGGCTTCTGTGTGGTGTTGTTGATGCAAAGGATTGTGGTGTGTGAAGGGGTGTGTTTATACTGCAGTTTGTATGTGTGTTGGGTGTGCGTCAGCTGTGTGGAATTTGAGTCCATCCAATGTGGTGCTGTGTATTACTGTGGTGACCGCTGATCGTCGCGGTTCGCACCGCCATTGCAAAACCACCATGGAAGAACCGCCATTGTGATTTGTGATTCATATTAGGTTTGGTGGTTGTTTGACAGGCTGGCGGTGCTGGTGGTTGGACCCCTCTTTCCCGCTCTCCAGAGTCCTGGCGGTGTCAGGATATTGGCTTTCTTTTGTCGGTCCTAGCTGTGTAACTCGTAATACGGCGGTCTGTATGGCTGCCAGCATGGGGGTCTTTTGGCAGCTGCCACTGTGGTGGTCTGGCAGTCAGACCCCCAAACTCATAATGAGGTCCTATGTCTGTTTCAATCATCACACTCCACTCTAAGGCACTTCATTCTATGCCACTCCATTCTATGCCATTCCTCTTTATGCTATTACAGTTTACATCACTCCACTCCATGTCTCTCCACTCTATGCCAGTCCACTCTACACTTTCTTTACCACTCCATTCTATCACCCTCCAGTCTACACCACTCCACTGTATGCCCGTCCATTCTACACTACTTCTCTGTCTGCTATTCCATTGGTCACAACTCCACTCTACAACAGTACATTCTATGCTAGCTAATGTTCTCTATGCCACTCCACTCTATACCACTCCACTATGCACCACTCCACTATATAACAATCCACAGTACAGTACTCCGATCTAAGCCATTCCACTCTACACCACTCTGCTCTACATGACTACACTCTATGCTATTCCACTGTACAATACTCCACTGTATGCCACTCTACTCCATGCTACTCCACTGTACCACTTCACTCTAGGTCACTACACTGTATACCAGTAAACTTTGCATTATGCCACCCTACACCAGTCCACTGTACATAACTCTAAGGCATTCCAATAAACTCTACGCCACTACACTCTATGCTGTTCTACTGCATGCCACTTCACTGTACTTCACTTTACTGTACGCCAGTCTACTCTACACCACTACATTCTACACCATTCCACTGTATACAAGTCCATTGTACCACACTCAACTGTATACTACTGCACTGTACACCACTCCACTGTACGCTATTCCACTGTAAGCTGCCCTATTGGCCAACACTCCAGTTTACTCCTCTACATTGTACACAACTACTGTTGCACACACTGCACCTTTGGCGTAGTTCTACAAAGTTTACTTTCCCTCACACAGAAGACACAAGTGAACTTATTTCAATTAATCAGCCCAGAATGTGAAAAACAGGGTATTGTAGCCCACAAAACCCTATTCAATGCATTGATAAAATAGAGGTATTGCTTTTGGGTTCCTAGCAATCCATATAAGGGGATCAGGGACATCGTAGTAACAGTCACAAACTAGGCCCAAGCAAAAAATCAAATTCCCTTCCCAGATTTGGCGGAATCTGGTAACTCCTCATTATGCATGTAAAACTGAGTTGCTGCCAAATTCTGCCAAATCAGCACATGGTGGAATTAGTCTTCTGTTGGTGCCTTGTGGTGCTCAAATGCATGTGATATTTACTGCATGCTAGCTCAATTTCTGGTTGCCACGGAGCCTTCCAGTAACATTTTGTGATTGTGAGTGGCCATGGCTGCTTCTTGAGTAGAGTTCTGACTTGAGAAGCAGATAAACTCAAAAAACGGACTACTCAGGTTGTTTTTTAGTGTGAACAGCATTTTATTACTTTTTTTCCAACAGGAAGGAAAGGCACAGGGATTTAAAGTTCCTTTTTCTGTCCAGAAGGCTCCCACCCGCCTTGTCCACCTCCTTGTCACTTTTCATTTAGATTTTGAGGGGAAAGGATAACTCATTTTGTCTGAAATTCTTGCTACACATACACTATTGCATTTTATTATGGATTTTGTTTTTGTGAGGTCGCAGATAAGTTAAACTTTTGGATGAGGTCATTGTTAGATAGAAGGTGGGCACCACCATATATTTGCACTTTTATTGATTTTTTTAAAATTGATTGTGTTTGTGGTGGGTGGCCTGGAGCTGCAATAGGTGCCTATAATTTTTTACATGTAATATGTTAGCTTTTATAAGGGAAACAAGATTGCACAAAAATGTACATTTTCTCCATGTTTGTTAAATTTGCATTATTTCATTTATATTACCATGTGAATTCATCTGTCCATGAGCCATTCAGACAATATTAGTTATTGGATATATGGAACAACTGTTTCTGTGGTATATGTTGTTTAATATATCTATAAATACAGCCAGGGATGGCTTTAGACTAAATCATGCAAAATGCGTTTTTAATTTATATTTCACTTTTTTCCTGCAAAATGTGTAACCCCCTCTGGAAGAACGCAATGACAAAAGGAAATGAGTTGAACGATTGTAATCAATAAAAATCCATTAGTCAAAACTTGAAATACAGTATAAACAATTATGTACACCAACTATACAAGTCTGGATAGTGCACCATTCATAGTCCGTGGACCACTGGGCCCAAAATGCATGGGCGAGGCCCACCCTCGATACCAGACTCCAAACGGAGAGAACACTGTTGGGGCATCAGATTGAAATGAAACAGGCACCTCAGGGGGAAGGGAAGGGGGGCACCTCAGCTGGATGAGTGCACAATGCCAGCTCCACGAGGGGGCTCCATGCCCATTGATGTATCCTGGGGAGTGCAAAGCCACAGTCTCTCAAGTCTCTCCAGTGGGTGGGTTGCCCACTGCTTTATCCTGGGGAGTGCAAAGCCACAGTCTCTCAAGTCTCTCCAGTGAGTGGTTTGCCCACTGCTGCATCCTGGGGAGTCCAAAGCCACAGGCTCTCAAGTCTCTCCAGTGGGTGGTTTGCCCACTGCGTTATCCTGGGGAGTGCAAAGCCACAGTCTCTCAAGTCTCTCCAGTGGGTGGGTTGCCCACTGCTTTCTCCTGGGGAGTGCAAAGCCTCAGTCTCTCAAGTCTCACCAGTGGGTGGTTTGCCCACTACTTTATCCTGGGGAGTGCAAAACCACAGTCTCTCAAGTCTCTCCAGTGGGTGCTTTGACCACTGCTTTATCCTGGGGAGTGCAAAGCCACAGTCTCTCAAGTGGATAACAGTCTCCAATGGTTCTGGAGTGGGCTTTGTGCCCAGAGTGCTTCATCCTGCCAACAACTGAGGTAGTGGATGCCTTTCTCCACTGGTTCTGGAGGGGGCTTTGTGCCCAGAGTGCTTCATCCTGCCAAGGACTGAGGTAGTGGATGTGATACTCCACTGGTTCTGGAGGGGGCTTTGTGCCCAGAGTGCTTCATCCTGCCAAGGACTAAGGTAGTGGATGTGACACTCCATTGACGGTGGTGCAACATGCAAGCTGCCCAGGATTCTGGAACTGACCACCAGCCTCGGACGACTGACCACTGGGGATGGCAGCCATGTCTGCGGTGGTGCCACTGGCTCAGGATGTCGAGGGGCCACTGGCGGTGCTGGCGGCGGTGTCAGTCGCGGCAGTGCTTGCAGCTGCCTCAGTGGCATCGGTGCTGGTGGTGGTGTCAGTAGCGGCGGTGCTTGCGGCGGACTCTGTGGCATTGGTGCTGGCGGCGGGCTCTGTGGCATCAGTGCTGGTGGCGTCTTTGTGGCGGCGGTGCTGGTGGCGGGTTCAGTGACTGCGGTGCTGGTGGCGGGCTCAGTGACTGCGTTGCTGGTGGCAGCCCCAGTGTCTGCGGTGCTGGCGGTGGTCTCTGTGGCGGCGGTGCAGGTGGCGGTGCTGGTGGAGGTCTTGTCCGCTGTGCAGGTTGGCGTCGACGTGGACCTGCCCTTGATTTTCTGGCCCTTCCCCACCTTGGATGGTGGCGCAGCTGTCTTGCCACTTTCCACTTTTGTTTTGCCTGAGCCCTTGGTGGCAGGTGTTTTCGCCTTCTCCCTCTGGGATGTAGGCAACTTTTTTACTTTTGGAGGTGGCGGAATGTTCTTGCCCTTGCTCCATGGGACTGTTGCTTAGCTCGCACTCCAAAATCCCGCTATTGCTGGCACCACTGTGCCCGGTGATGTGGTGGCTGAGGTGCTGGGTTGGGACCTGGAATGGCTGGCCCTAGGGGACGGACGGGGGGAGGTGTAGGGAAGAGGTCAATGTTTGGTAGGAAAAGCTTTTTAGACACACTGGGACGGGTAGATGGAGGGGGTTTGGGAGTGGATGAAGAGGTAGTGGATGTAGGAGATGTATGTTTGCTGACTTTGGGTGAAGGTGCATGGGCTGGAGGCTGTTGTGAGGTGGATGGCTGTTAGGTGGGTGTGTGGCTGCGTTTGTGTACTTTGGGAGGAGGGCTCACAGACACACTGGTAGAGGACACTGGGGATGTGTGAATGGTAGTGGGGGTGGTGAATGCATGTGAGCGGTGTGTAGTGATGGGCGTGCTGGTGATGGAGGTAGTGGCTGAAGATGTAGTGCATGTAGGTGTGAGTGGAGACGAGACAGGGAGGGAGGAGGGAGACGTGGGGGAGGGGGACACAGTGGAGGCAGTGGATGTTGGTATGTGTGCATGGGTATGATGCTTGTGTGAGTGCCTGTGGGATGTGTGGTGCTTATGTTTGCCAGAGCCACCCTTGTGTGTTGAGGTGTGTGCATGCCGGTCTGATGGTGTGTTTGGGATAGGCTGAGGTACAGGGGATTGGGTATGGGTGGAGGAAGTTGGAGGGGGAGGTGGACACAGGGACAATGGCTGCCATCAGTGCAGAGGCCAGAGCCCGAAATGATCACTGTTGGTTCTGCCTGGTCAGAATGAATGCCCTCCAGGTATGCATTTGTTTGTTGCAACTGCCTCTCTACACCCTGGATGGCATTCAGAATGGTAGACTGCCCAACAGTGAGGGATCTCAGGAGGTCAATAGCCTCCTCACTGAGGGCATCAGGGCTGACTGGGGCAGGGCCTGAGGTGCCTGGGGTGAAGGAGAGGCCCACCCTCCTGTGTGAGCGGCCATGGGACACATGCTGAGGGGCTGCTGGGAGGGCGGTGCTGGTGGGGGGGTGGCAGCTGTACCTGTTGATGCCGGGGACGCAGAGGGACCCACCCCCATAAGGGAGCTCCCATCAGAGGAGGAGTCGCTGTTGCTGATGTCACCTCCTGTCCCCGCCGTGGAGCTCCCCTCGCCCTCTGTCCCACTAGTGGCTTCAGACTCTGTTGTCTCGCCCTCCAGGGCCATGTGGTATGCAGCTCCCTCCTGCTCCGGTGGCACTGCCCCTCGCCTGATGATGCTAATGCACACAAGAACAGGGAGACCACAAAAAGTGGGGTGGGGGAGACAGAAGAAAGACATGTTCAATGCTTGTAATACCACTACCGTTGGCGGACACTACAGACACAGCAGCCCTCTGCACTACGCCATGCACTTAGAGTTCCCTAATTAATCAAAGGGACATGGGGTACAAGGCCTATGCCCGATTGCTGCACACATGGAAGTCACAGAAGCCTGACTAGGTGTAGATGGCTCTTACCACTGGTGGGGTTGGGGTGCCACATAGCCTGCCTCACGAAGGGACCTTGCCTACAAAACTCACCCTGGCCTAGGGGAACCCACAGCCCACCTCCCCCACCCAGACACCTCGTAATGCACGCAGAGTCAGATGGATGTGAATGTACCTACCCCATTGTGGCTGCTGTGATACCCTCAAGCGCCAATCCAACTCCGGATACGCCACCGCCAGGATCCGGAACATCAGGGGGGTCATGGTGCGATGGGCACCTCTCGCACGTTGGGAGGCCATCCCCAGCTGGGCCTCCGCCGTCTTCTTGCTCCAGCGGCGAATGTCCTCCCATCTTTTCCGGCAGAGCGTGCTCCGTCTGTGGTGGACCCCAGAGGCTGGACGTCCTTGGCGATGGCCTGCCAAATATCCTTCTTCTGGTGGGCGCTGACCTAGATGAATAGTACAGGGGAAAAGGATAATCTTTAACCGTCTGGACCGTCACAGTAATTGACCCACGTTCCCACCCTTGCCCTGACGCACATACACTCACCGTCTGCTCATGCAGGCCTCAGTCCCTCCGTATCTTCCATCCACACCACTCCAAACAGGCATTGCCCATACAGCATGCTCACAGTGTAGTCACCTGTTTGTCTGGAGGACCGTAGAGTAGTGTGTACTGGGGGAGGACCCCATCCACTAACTTCTCCAACTCCTCCGAAGTGAAGGCAGGGGCCCTTTCCCCAGACACATGAGCCATCGTCACTTCCAGACTGAGGTCACAGCAGCACTTGCAGTGTAGGTCCTCTCCTGTCGAAGGTCAGGTATCAAGTGAGTGAACAGAGAGAAAATGGTGGTCACGTCCGCGGGCGTACATCCTCATTGGCTCCTGGGACCTATACGGTGAATGTTAACCAATGCAGTATTGCGCCGCGGTCTTCGACCGCCTACCGCAACAGTGTACAACGCCTGCGCAGTTACCTCATATCCCCTTGTCCCACATTACAGGTCAGGTAGCCGCCATTTCAGGGGACCACATGGCATTAATTTTAAATGCGTCACACCTATCTAGGCCTTGCATACACACAGTGACAGGCACATTGTGGATTGACAAATGTGAGCAATAAATTCTTTTTTTAATACCTCATTGTTGGCTTACTCTGTGCTCGCTGTTCTCGTCCATAGGGCACATCCGCTGGAGCAGGTGAGGAGATGGCAGCATCCTCCGGTGTATAGACCGCTGGTGGACCTGTCGACAATGGAAGACAGACCATCATTATCACTTACAGACTTGATCGTGCCACAATCCAGGAACTGTGTGCCCAGTTGGAGCCAGACCTGTTTTTAGCTATTCGCCATCCCTCAGGAATCCCCCATCTAGTGCAGGTCCTGTTAGTACTCCATTTCCTGGCAAGTGGGTCTTTTCAAACAACAGTGGCCATTGCATCAGGGATGTCCCAGCCTATGTTCTCAAACGTGTTGTCCAGAGTGTTGTCTGTCCTGCTGAAACACAGGCACAGCTACATCGTTTTCCCTCAGGTGGAGGATTTGCCCACAGTGAAAGGTGATTTCTATGCCCTGGAGCATATCCCCAACATCATAGGTGCCATTGATGGGACACATGTGGCATTGGTACCCCCGCAGGGGTGAACAGGTGTACAGAAACAGGAAGAGCTACCATTCAATGAATGTGCAAATGGTGTGTTTGGCCGACCAGTACATCTCCCATGTGAATGCCATGTTTCCAGGCTCAGTGCATGATGCTTACATTTTGAGGAATAGCAGCATCCTGTATGTGATGGGGCAACTCCAGAGGCACCGTGTGTGGCTAATCGGTGAGGACAAGGACCCTATACCATGTGAATGATTGTCTGGGGTTGTCCCTAAGGGTTAGTGTGTGTCTAACAGTTGTCCCTCGACATTTGCAGGTGACTCTGGTTACCCCAACCTGTCATGGTTACTGACCCCAGTGAGAAATCCCAGGACAAGGGCAGAGGAACACTACAATGAGGCACATCAGCAAACTAGGAGAGTGATCGAAAGGACCTTCGGTCTCCTGAAGGCCAGATTCCGGTGCCTCCATATGACAGGTGGTTCTCTCTACTACTCACCAAAGAAGGTGTGCCAGATCATCGTGACCTGCTGTATGCTGCACAACCTGCACGACAGGTGCATTTTCTGCAGGAGGATGGTCCAGAAAGAGGTCTTGTGGCAGCTTTGGAGTCTGTGGACAGTGAAGAAGAGGAGGCAGAAGAAGAGGATATTGACAACAGAAACAACGTTATCCAGCAATACTTCCAGTGAGACACATGTAAGAAGACATCACTGCCTCCTACATCTCATACAATTGTTAGACCTATCATATGTCTGTTACTTTCACCCAGTGTATGGACCCTGACTTGTCACTTTGCATTTCCATTTCACAGATGTGGGTCCCACTGTGTGACCTCTGCTATATTACCTCATGGACTAGAGCTGTGTGACATAGGTATGTTGACAATACAATGGACATTGTTATTTTCCTCAGTTATTGCAAATACACGTTTGTGAAAGCACAGACTGACTCCAGATTGTTTTGTGATTCAAGGGTGTTTATTTAAGTGCAAAATAGTGGAGGGGGTTGTAAAATGGTCAGGGGTGATGGTGGAGGAATGCCCAAGGCAGAGTCCAGTTATTTGTCTCACAGGTGCATTTTCCAAAGGGGCATAGGAAGTGGAGCTAGGGCAGTTTAAGGATGGACAGGGTGAGGAAGTAGGACAGAAGGATGACATTCAAGGTGGTCTGTTTGCAGGGTGGTTCTCCATCTGCAGGGGGTGGGGTGCTGGTGTTGTGGTCCTGTGGTGGTGCCTCCGGTCCATTAGCGCCAGCGGAGGTGGTGGGCAGTTCATCGTCCCGGCTAGTGTCAGGGCCTCTTGTTGTGCCACAGTGTCCCTCCAGGTGTTCACAAGGTCCTTCAGCACCCCTACAATGGTGACCAGGGTGGTGTTGTTGGACTTGAGTTCCTCCCTGAACCCCAAATACTGTTCCTCCTGCAGCCGCTGGGTCTCCTGAAACTTGGCCAGTACCGTTGCCATCGTCTCCTGGGAATGATGGTATGCTCCCATGATGTTGGAGAGGGCCTCGTGGAGAGTGGGTTCCCTGGGCCTGTCCTCCCCCTGTCGCACAGCAGACCTCCCAGTTCCCCATATTTCCTGTGCCTCTGTCGCCTGAAGCGTGTTCCCACTGCCACTTCCCCCAGGTCCCTGCTGTTCTTGGGTTGGTGGGTTTGCCTGGGTTCCCTGTAGTGGTGGACACACTGCTGCTTGACATGTCATGGGGACAGAGGTATGGGCCCGCTGGGTGGGTGCTGTGCTGGTGTTTCCTGAGGGGGGAGGCTCTGTGGTGGCTTGTGACTGTGCCAGGGGAACCGACTGTCCCGAGGTCCCAGATGGGCCGGGCTGGTCATCTAGATCCAGTTGGACAGAGCTGCTGTCATCACTGTGGGCCTCTTCTGTGGGGAGGTGGACATGTCTGGAACCTCTTGTCCGGTGACGTTGGGTAGGGGTCTTGCAGGGGTATAAAGGCATGATTATTGCATCTGTGTGTGCCATCATGTGCAATGGGTGGGTGACCCTGTACCCGAGTGCTTACATTCTTGTGAAGGACCTTGTGTGATAATTGTTTTGGGTCTGTGTGGGTATCTGTAGTGGACATGCTTTGGTGATGGGTGTCCATGCTTTGTTGTTGCATGCAGGGCTTGGTGTTGGGATGGGTGGTTTGTGATAGTGGGACATATGTGAGGTGTTGGAGTGATGGGGGTGAGGGTGGGGGTATGTGATAGCATGCCGGTAGGGTGGTGGATATGGTAGTTAAGATTTATCTTACCAGAGTCCATTCCTCCAGCTACTCCAGCGAGGCCCTCAGGATGCAGTATAGCTAAGACCTGCTCCTCCCATGTTGTTAGTTGTGGGGGAGGAGGTGGGGGTCTGCCGCCAGTCCTCTGAACTGAAATCTGGTGTCTTGAGACCACGAAACGCACCTTCCCCCGTAGGTCGTTTCACCTCTTCCTGATGTCATCCCGTGTTCTTGGATGCTGTCCCACTGCGTTGACCCTGTCCACGATTCTGCGCCATAGCTCCCTCTTCCTAGCTATGGAGGTGTGCTGCACCTGTGATCCGAATAGCTGTGGCTCTACCCGGATGATTTCCTCCACCATGACCCTGAGCTCCTCCTCAGAAAACCTGGGGTGTCTTTGCAGTGCTATGAGGTGGTGTGGGTGAAGTGTGAAGTGGTGTGTGTTGTGATGTGTGAGGGGATGTGTTTGTTTGTGTTGTGTGAGATGCGTGGATGTTGTGTGAGTGATGGTGTTGAGTGCCTGTGGATGCTAGTTTGTTGATGATGGTGTCTCTCTCTGGCCTTCTGTCGCAATTCTGGTCGTAAGGGTTTGTGGGTGATGTGGGTGTGTGTTTTATATTGTACTGGGTGTGTGGGAGTGCTGTGTGTATGTGTATCAGGTGTGTGTATTTCGAATTGTCCAATGTGGTTGTGTTTTGTAAGTGTGTGTGTATTTTGAGCGCGGCGGTGTGTACCGCCAATAGAATACCGCGGTTGAAAGACCGCGCATGAATTTGTGGGTCGTGATAGTGTGGGCGTATTCCTGTTGGCGTGACAGTGGAGGTTTTGTTATCGCCATTTTATCACTGACCTTTGGTGTGGCGGACTTGTGTGGGTGTCTGGATTTTGCCGGATTCCGAGCTGTGAGTCGTAATAGCTGTAGCGGAATTCCGCAGCCGCAGCGGTGTGTTGGTGGTCTTCTGCACGGCGGTAAGCGGCTTTTACTGCCAATGTTGTAATGAGGGCCTATATATTTAAATAAATCGCATGGAGTACCATGGTATTACCTCTGGACTACTGAAGTACTTAAAATCATTTTTTTTTAAATGTAAAAAAAATAGAAATACACTGTAATACACTATATTTTACAAATATAGGGGGTCATTCCGAAACCGCCAAAAGACCGCACCGCGGTCAAATGACCGCGGCGGTCATTATAACTTTCCCGCTGGGCCGGCGGGCGATCTCCAAAAGATCGCCCGCCGGCCCAGCGGGAAAGCCCCTGCAAAGAGGAAGCCGGCTCCGAATAGAGCCGGCGGATTTGCAGGGGTGCGACGGGTGCAGTGGCACCCGTCGCGATTTTCAGTGTCTGCAAAGCAGACACTGAAAATCTTTGTGGGGCCCTGTTGGGGGGCCCCTTCACTGCCCATGCCAGTGGCATGGGCAGTGCAGGGGCCCACAGGGGCCCCATGACACCCGTTCCCGCCAGCCTGGTTCTGGTGGTGTAAACCGCCAGAAACAGGCTGGCGGGAAGGGGGTCGGAATCCCCATGGCGGCGCTGCAAGCAGCGCCGCCATGGAGGATTCCCTGGGCCAGGGGTAAACCGGCGGGAAAACGCCGGTTCCCCTTTTCTGACCGCGGCTTTACCGCCGTGGTAAGAATGGCCCGGGAAGCACCGCCAGCCTGTTGGCGGTGCTTCCTCTGCCCTCCACCCTGGCGGTTTCAAACCGCCAGGGTCGGAATGAGGGCCATAGTGTACTACAATGTATTTTCCACTTTTAACATATTTACATAACAAAATAGTATATGCACTACTGTGGTAAAACCTACAAATTACAGTGCTACTTAGAAAAATGTTTTCGAAATGTGCGGTTCTCCCTAAACTGCTGGAAAAATATATAGCCATTTATGATACATTTTGCTACCTGTTACCACTTTAGTAAAGTGGTTAATGGTAGTGAACAACAATAAATCTTTCTACTTACCTGTATCTAAGACCATAGTCCAGAACACAATGAAACAGAGAAGGCAGTCAAACTGTGCTAAAAACAACATGCCTGCTTTACAGCTTTGGTAAACCAGCCATTAGCCAATCACATACTGACTTCTCATACACATGCATTGCAGTGTACCACAAACTTTTTGTGGTATACTGTGACACAATATATAATTAATTTTTTTAACATATAACTTTAACACTATTTACACAATTCTCACATACTACAAAAAGCTGCCATTTCATTTACCCTCACTATGTATATTCTGCATACATTACATCTACATCCATTCACACACATACTACAAAAAGCTGCCATTTCATTTACCCCTCACAAAGTATATTCTGCACACATTACATCCATAGCCGTTCACACACTTTCACACTATGGGTCTCATTATGAGTTTGGCGTGCGGCGGAGGCTGTCCGCCAAACTCTTTCCGCCATCAGGCCGCCTGTGCAGCCTGAACCCCATCAGCCCTATTAGGAGTTCACCGCCTTGCGGTAAACAGGGCCTTAACATTGCAGCGGGCTCCTAGTGGAGCCCGCTGCAATGTGGCTTTGCGGTGGGTGCAGCAGCACCCGTCACATATTCCACTGCCCGTAATTTGGGCAGTAGAATTCACAACACAGCTGTGCATGGGGGCCCCTGCACTGCCCACACCAAGTGCATGGGCAGTGCAGGTCCCCCATTCCACCAGCCTTTCCATGGTGGTGTAAACCGCCATGGACAGGCTGGTGGATGGGGACTCGTAATCGCCAGGGCAGTCCTGACCTGGCGGATGACAACCCCCAGGACCGCCAGGCTACAGGCAGGTGGCAGCCTGACGGTGTCGTCGGTTGGACTGTGGCGGCTCCACAACGGTCATAATGTCTTCTGTCCAACACTCCAGTGGACCCCACTCAACTGTACGCTATTTCATTGGATAGAACTCCACTGTAAGCTAATCCACTGTATGCTGCTGCAGTCTACACCACTCCACTCTATGCCACTCCATTATATGGCACTACACTATATGCTGTTCTACTCTATATCACTAGACTCAATGCTGTTCTACTCTATGCTATTACACTGTACCTCATTGCACTGTATGCCACTACATTCTACACCACTGAACTCTATGATACGTCACTCCATGCTAAACACTCCACCACATGCCATTGCTTGCAACTTCACTCTTTGCCTCTCAACTGTATGCTATTCTAATGTACGCCACTCTAATCTACCCCACTACACTGTATAACACTTCACTATACTCAATTTGACTCTACATGACTCCCCTGTATACCAATGCACTCTACATCACTCCTCTGTACCCCCTGCAGTCTACAGCACTCCATTATATACTATTCCCCTGTATGCAACTGCAGTCTACGCCACTCTGCTCTACCCTAGTCAACTGTATGTCACCCCACTCTATGCCAGTCCACAATATGTCTCTCCACTGTATGCTATTCCAAAGTATGCTACTCCATTGGACCCCACT
Organism: Pleurodeles waltl; assembly: GCF_031143425.1. Taxonomy (NCBI): domain Eukaryota; kingdom Metazoa; phylum Chordata; class Amphibia; order Caudata; family Salamandridae; genus Pleurodeles; species Pleurodeles waltl. The sequence goes on from NC_090440.1 coordinate 946,146,550, forward strand.
GTGGTGTATGTCACTCCACTGTACACTATTCCAGACAATGCCACTCCACTGTACTCTACACCACTGTGCATTATTTCAGTGTATGGTAGCTTACTGTATGCTATTCTACTACATGCTGCCCCACTTTACACCACGCCCCTTTACATCACTCACATGTAGGTCATTCTGCTGTACATCACTCCACTCTACCACAAGCCACTCTACTATACAACACTCCCTTGTGCGCATCTCCACCTTTTCTATTCAACAGTACAGCACTCCACTTTTCATCACTCCACTGTATGCAAATTCACTATACACCACTCCAGTCTACGATACTTCACTGTATACTACTCCACTCTACACCAGTCTACTCTATGCTATTGCACTGTATGCAACTCAACTCTATGCTGCTTCACTCTAAGCTATTTTACTCTACCCTACTCTCCTGTATGCCACTACAGTATATATCACTACAGAGTAAGCCACTCAACTGTACGTTTGTCAGCTGTACTCTATTCCACTCTGGGGCAGTGCGCTGTGTGCCACTCCAATCTGTGCTATTCCACTATATGCCACTCCAGTCTACACCACTCCACCATTCGCTATGCCACTTTATGGCACTCCAGTGTACTCTTCTCCACTTAACCCCACTCCACTGTATACTATTCTCCTCTACTCCACTACGCAGTTCACCAATAAAGTCAATGACACTCCACTATAAGCAACTCAACTGTATAATATTTGGATGGGTGGGCTCACAAGAGTCACTGAGATGGGGGAAGTGGCCAAGCAACATGGCAGACAGGACATGAGCCTCTGAGCTCACGGCCGGCATGTGATAAAATCCTGACTAATCCTGTGTAATCCCAATCCGTCAGAGCACCGAAAATACCTCAATCTTGATAGTGGTGTTGTTGGGAGGGATCAATTCCATGACTGGCTGTCTAGTGCTGCTTGGAGAATGCAGCAACTTGAAAGGCTCGGCTGATGTGAGGTATGGGCCTCTGAGAGAATAGACGAAAGCTAACCTCCCTTGCCTAGTGGATGCGGAGTATGGCTGTGTAAGGAGACTGGACATTGCCGGCACCTTTCGGGCTGAGCTGACCTCTAGGGGTGGCGAAGCAGAGGCCAGATACCAAGGGACACTTGGTGCTGGATGAGGCAAAACTACCCGTGGCTGTGGGACTAACATTGCCCGGGATGGAGTTGCACTGTGCTCCTGGCTGTGGCTCAAAGGTGTGCAGGGATTCTTGTTCACCTAGAGAAGGTGAGTACTGTTGGTGGTATGATGGCTGGGGGCCTTGATTGTTACAGCTGTCCCCCAGCCTGAAAGGTGTGGATGAGGAGACCTGGTGAATGTGGTGAATGCAACATGTGGCATGGTGACAGGGGGAACTTGAGGTCGAACTCCGCACTGGGATGGACACCTGATTGAGATGCTTGGGCCCGGTGCTGCACCCTTGTTCTCCAGGGACCTGAAAACAGTTGCAGCTTCCCCCCTCCACAGTTGGCACTCCATTCTGGGCCCTGCCCTTTGAAGCACAACATAGTGGAGGCAACCGGGACTCGACCCCGGTTTGGGCCCCTTTAATACCTGGCATATGGCTGAGAGGGCAGAAGATAAATACAATTCCCTTGGGGCCGGGAATAGTGGCCCTGTGGTTGGCATCCCCTGTATGAGGAACTGTGAAACTCCCTGTGCAGTGCACTGTAAGTACTGGGGGAACTGAGATGGCAGCTACCTAGTAGAGATTGGGGAGGTGAAACCTGACTTCATGCCTGCATGGGCCAGGTGTTGCTGTGGGTGCAGCAGTGTGGCTCAGGGACCCAAGTGACTCACGCTGGAATCCTATGCGTAGACAACTCGGTGCTCATGCCTACACCCATGCAGCCTACACAAAAAGTAAATGTGCACAGTGTTCCTTCCATGGTGGCAGGGCCCTGGGGGAGACTTCTACGAGTAGCATCTCTTTAATTCAAGAAGACTCATCTGTAAGACCACACGACCAAATCTGTCTTTGACAACAGACCACTGAAGAGGGGCATCAGCCCCTGAAAGAGCTGAGCAGTGCCTGCCATGGAGGAGAGCAGCAGATATGCAGGCATGCCTGGTGCCTGAGTACCTGATAGACTGTAACTCTGGGAAGAGTTCAGGGACAGTACTGCAGGACTCAGGCACCCAAGGTATGTTTGGTGAATGAGTGAGTGAGTGAGTGAGGGGTGAGGATACCAGGAACAACACTTGCTACTTCATATATGGCCATCTATGCGCCTGGAGAGACAGTAGTCTTCTACTACTCAAGGAATGGAGAACGGTATTCTGAAAGCCTTAGACTCCTGAATTCTTTCTGCAATAATTGGTTGGACGTGCATGAGGGCTGCTCTCAGCAACTCCCCTTTAGTGAACCCTCACTTGTGGGCTGACCATTTGAGACGCAAGCCACCATCATTGCAAGGACCAGGAGTCTGGGGTCAAAACAACTATGAAGGATCACGGTGGAGTGAACACCTGGAAGTCCAGGTCTGGTCACCATGGTGAAAGATAGGGGGCCACGGGAGGCCAAGTCCAATGAATTTGTGAACTACTCACAGATGAGTCCCTCCAATGGAAAAAACTGGTGAGAGATCATTGAATGACCAGGGAGCACAGATCAATGAGCAGTCTAGCCCTGCCCTTCCACTGGCAGACCAGAAGGAGGCCATCAAGGGTACCCCCATGGAGCTGGCCACCAAGATAGACTCAGTGGCCCTAATGTCAATCTCCTCAGAGTGGATCTCCGAGTTGTCGCTGACTGCCTGACAACCACGGACACAAATGTAGGAGAGCTGCAACAGGAAGTGGCCACCCTACGAGACATTTATATTCTCACTACAATAACTGACAGTGAGGACTGAGGAATGGATGGAAGACTTAGAAAAAAGGTCCAGAAGAAATAACCTGTGATTTATGGGTTTCCCTGAGAGAGCAGAAGGCCCATCCTTGGAGCTTTTCTTGGAAGATTGGGTCATTAAAAGTATGTGCCTACCACAATTATTATAAATCTTCACAATCAAGAGGAGGCATCAGGCGCCGGTCCCAATACTGAATCCTGGTGCCCCACCCCGTGCCATGAACACCAGTCTCTAGGGACCACAACACAATTGTTCAGCACATCCATATTAAAGGCACACTGGCTTTTGAGGGGCGACAAGTATCAATCTTTCTGGACTTTTCCCAGAAGGTTCAAAACCAATGCAAAACATATATGGATGTTAGGAAAAGGCTATGCAACCTTAATCTGCGTTACAGCCTGATATTTCCAGCAAAACTCTGTGTTGTGCATAATGGTAAGGTACATTTCTTTTTTGCAGCTGCTAAGGCCAGTGACTGGATGGATACATTGTCCTGGTAATGGAACACCTTCCTCAATAGTGCAGAATCACTAGGCATAATTAAAGAAATTAAAAAATGGAGGGAAGTCCTCCGGGGATGAAGGCCCTTTGGGCCGAATTGTGGTGTGTTCAGATGGCACCCTCTGAGACACTGAGACGGTGCTGGACCCCCGGATGTCCTTCCAGGATCAACAACGAAACCCTGGATTAGGCACAGACAGCACAGACAGCACAGACGGCGGTCCACCGTGATACCTATAGAACTAATTGAACTATCCTTGAATGATTGCTTGTTGGCTCTTATTTTTGCCACTGGGTCATATCATTGTTAATACAAGGGGATGGGCTGTGGGGGGGAGAGGTTTATGATTGACCTGTTTTATATTATATCAGGTAGGCAGAACAATCGTTTTTGAGGGGCACAGGTGCTGGCAGGGCTGAATGAGAACCACTGCCTTGCAGCCCCAATGGCATACCGACTCCTTACGCAGAATATACTTCTGTGATTTTTTTGAATGTCTATCTTTTTGAGCTAATTGTAGTACCAGGGGGAGTGGGGGTGGGAAATGTTAGTTTCTGCACTGTCTTGGTGTAGGCAGTGTGCGTTTGCTTTATTGCCCAGGGGGTGGGGTAAGTTGGGAGGGGAAGTTGAATTCAGTTATACTGGACACATGCTGCTTATATGGATGGGAACACTGTAACCTCATGTTGCAGGGCCAGGGGGAGAGGTTTGGGGACATCAAATCTGGGCAGGCTAGTGAAGATAAGGTGCTAAAATGTGATGAGGATGGCGGATGAATTTCTAGCATGGAATGTCAGGGGACGCACCCAACTGGTGAAATGTGGAAGGTTAATGTGTAACTAAAGTGCTATGGGGCCTCCGTGGCATTCCTGCAGGAGATGCATGTGTGGGAAGATTGTAATCTTAGCCTCTGTAAGCCCTGGTGAGTACAATTGTATGCATATTCTGGGTATGGCCAAGGCTCACTAATATGGGTGGCTTCTAGGGTACCCTTTCATTACAGGAGACACATTATGGATCTGGATGGCTGGCACGTGACTTGGAGGCGCGTGACTTGGATGGGCATGAGTTGTGCATGTTGAATATGTATGCTCCCAATAATGAAAGTGAGACATTTTACACAGGGGTAGCAACGGTGGCTGCACCATGCTTGTCAGCAGATATAGGGGCTCATTAAATTCTTGGCGGTTCAGACCGCCATGCCGGCTGTGGCAAAAAAGACCGCCACCGGCATGTCGGTCTGAACTGCCATATTATTAACACGGGGAGGGCCACGCCAGGCTACTGCTGACAGGCAACCTGACGATGGCAGATTATATTATCCAACAGGGCAGCCTGCAAGCAGCGCTGCCCTCTAGATAATGTACCCTGTTTCCCCCACCCTTTCCCTGGTGGGTTCCAGGGAAAGGCTGGTGGAAAGGGTGCTCTGGGGCCTCTCTGGGGGCCCCTGCACTGCCCATGCACTTGGCATGGGCAGTGCATGGGCCCCTGTGCAGTGCCCCATCACGATCTACGAGACGGGTGCTGCTGCACCCGCCGCACTGAGGCATTAACGGTGGCTCCATGTGGAGCCATCGGCAATGTCCCAGACCTTCATTCTGCTGGGCTGACGGGAGGAAAAACTGTTTCTGCCCGCCGGCCCAGCAGAAAGTTCTTTATGCGGCCAGCAGGGTCTCAAGGGGGCTGGCGGTTTATAGAAAGAGCGCCAGCATGAACACAGCGGTGTTTACCGGCAAGTTCATAATGAGGGCCGTAGTGTTAGGGGGAGACTGCAGTTGTGTCCTTGATGGGATGCTTGACCAAGAGTCACCACTGGGAAGCATGAAACCACATAATACAGGACAACTGAGGGGTCTATTGCAGGAGTGAAACCTACTGGATATCTGGCGAGTGAGACATCCGGACTCAAGGGTATTCTCATGTTGCAGGGATGCATAGCCACCTGGACTACTGCTAATATCAACTGGTGTGACACAGAGAGTGAAAGAGGTTACTTATTTGGCATGCTACCTCTCAGACCACTCTCCATTGTTGATGAGCCTGAAGAAGGGTTGTGTATGCCCCGCGGTCCCCTTGTGGTGATTACCTGTGAAGGCATTTTCAGACCCACCATTTACCACCACAATCCATGAGAGTCTATCTCATTATTTCTGTGAAAACTTGGGCACTTCCAGAAGTAGGGGTCATGACTGGGAGGGGATAAAAGTGGTAATCAGAGGGATTTGCCTTAAGACCTTATATGGTGATAGACGACAGTTAGAACAGGACCTATCCCAGAAGGAGCTCAAGGCACTAGACATAGAAAAAACACTCTATGTCAAACCACAGCACCTTGGGGAATGGCAGCAAACCCATAAAGACTTTTTAAATGACTCGTGTAGACTAGAGAAACACATTCACACAGCATACCAACACCGATTGCACGCAGAGGGAGACAAAACTGAGGCGATGTTAGCACAACTGCTTAAACAGCTGAAGTCCCAGGATCCAGTGTTTTCTCTGCGAGATCAGTTTGGAACATTTGTTTACTCCCAAACTATGAGTAATGAAGTGTTTCGTGCCCACCTCTCTACTACCTATGGAGGAGGTGTGTAACCGGGCGATTATGGGAGAGAGTTCCTTGATGGAATTGGCCTTCCCAGATTGAGGGATGAGGATGGAACTGCCATGGATATTCCCATTACTAGGGAGGAAATATGGGCTGCGTTGAAGAAACTAAAACCCTCTAAAACTCCGGGAGGTGACGGTCTCCTGATCCAATTGTATCAAAAGTATGCAGATGGGATTGTAGAAAAATTGTTTGGAGGTCTATCACAGAGCACTACAATGGGGACAATTGCCCTCCACTATGTGCGAGGCCCTGGTGGTTTTAGTACTGAAGCACAGTAAAGACCCGGAGATTGCGTCATCTTACCACCCAATTTCGCTTTTAAATGTAGACATTAAAATATTGAGTGGTGTATTGGCAGCACAGTTGCTCCCACATTTAAACTTATTGATTCAAATGGATCAGTGTGGGTTTATACCACAGAGAAGGACAATGCACAGGCTTCACAGGCTGTTTCAAAATCCTTCATGCCCCACACCTATGAGAGGGTCACTATGCTTTGTCCCTCTGGGACATCGAGCAGGTGTTTGATTTCATTGATTGGAAGTACTTATGGCCCATCCTGGAGAAAATGGGACTTGGTCCCAAATATATAGCATGGTTCAAATTGTTATATATTGACCCATGTGCCAGGGTACGGACGGGTGGTATTGTGTCTGAAAGATTTGCACTGTACAGGGGTACCCATCAGGGTTGCCCCTTGACCCCCTTACTTTTCACCCTGGCTATGAAACCTGTGGTGGCTTTGCTGCGCCGTGAGCTGGGTCCCTGGGGAACTGCAGTAGTGGACATCATGCATGATGTGTCCCTGTATGCTGATAATGCTCTGATATATATGGCCTACCTGGTGGCCTCTGTCCCTGTGATACTGCATGTGTTGCAAACCTTCAGAAAGGTGTACGATCTCTTGTTAATGTTCACAAATCTTAGCTGCTATTGATTGGTAGCTTAGCAGGGTTGTGGATGGAGTCACCCCCAATGCTGGGACTCCTGTGGGGTAGGGAGGGTGTGCGATATCTTGAGGTCTGGATCACCCGCACAAAACAAACATTTCTTGATCTTAACATTGGCAGAGTGCTGGATGGTTTAAGGGCATCAGTCAACTCCATTTATCACTGATGTGTAAACGGTCATCGCTAAAATAGTGGTGCTTCTCAGATGTGAATACACACTACAAAACACAATGTATGAGATACCCCAGAAATATTTTGTGGAGATAGATAGTTTGATTATGTAATTGCTGTGGGTTCATTAACGGAAAAGCATAGGGCTCTCTATGCTCAAACAGACATGGGCGGGGGAGGACTTGAATGCCTCAATGTGGTGTTTTACTACTTTGCAACTCATTTACAACACGTGGTCCAGTGGCTCGACGAAGGTGACAACTAGGAAAAAAAGCTTCTGAAAGGCTCCTATGCAGACTTGACACTTCTGGATCTGCTATTTGCGGCTCCCGATACCTGTGAAGACTCCCCAACTGGATGCTGAATCAGTACAAGGACCTATTTTAAGAAACTAGGCAACAAAAAACTCACATTCAAATCGGAGATGTTAAAGCACCAAATAAGCAAGTGAATATATTAGAGGTAATTTTCGACCAGTGACTTACTACAGAGGAGTACAATTATATTATAAAAGAAATTGTAGTGTTTATTGTAGCTGCCGGGTTTGTGAATGGGCAGTTATGAGCCATATGATGTGCATCATATGAGCGAAATATGGCACTCTGGGTGCTACAACCATTAGCAAAATACCTGAGATGATATCTGTGCAACGTTGGAGAGTTGGCGGCTGCAGATTCCTAGGAGATTTATATCTCGGTAGTCAATTTATCACATGGGTAGACACAGGAGGATTATTTACGTTAGGTCCCAGGCAATAACTGCAATATGTTAAGATACTGGCAACAGCACAAGAGATATGGCCTTGTTTCCCTGAGGAACCAATGCCCTCACAGACATTGGGTGGGCTGCTCACATCGGGTAGGGCTCGAGACTGATCTCACATCTTTATCGCACACTGAGACCAGACTTGCCAAAAATCGTGCCCAAGGCACAGGAGAAATGGCAACACATACTGGGCGAGTCACTCACCATCCGAGAATGGGAACAGGTTCATGAAGGGGCCCACACAGTGGAATCTATTGCATGCTTTAAGCTGATACAGTACAACTTTAGACACCAGGCATACTTTGCACCTACTACCGTACAAAAGATATATGCCACTTGCTCATCTCGATGTGTTTGATGTGATTCTCCTTGGGCAGACTTTGTGTATGTGGTGTGCAGTGTTCTGTGATTGTACCATACTGGACAATAGTGTTGGAAACTTTAAATAAGGTGATTTGATGGGAGGTTCCCCGTTCTCCACAAATGGTACTGCTGGGACTCATCCAGACCCCAGTGAAAAAGAAACTCACCCACTAGTTCCTTCTGTTCGGTCTGCTGTTGGCAAAAAGGCTCATCACCATTAAATGGATGAGTATACACCCTCCCCCCCAGCTACGATGATTGGCTTAGAGATATGTTTCAATGGGCAACGGGAGAGGTATTTAGAATGAAGCATGTAAGGAAAGATGAGCGATTGGAAGATGATTTAGCCGCCTTGGCACTGATGGTGACAGAGCTATGAGATGGGCAAAGGGCAGGAGTGGCTGAGAGGGACCTTGAGGAAGGAATGAGTGCAGAATTCTAAGAGGAACAGATAATGTTATAGAGATGATACATGATTGCCAGTTCCAGATTATTAATTCACCTTGACTGCGAACCAATGACCATACATTCTTCGATTGCTCACGCACCTCTCAGTTGATGTCCCAATTGTTTCTTCGTGAGTAATAAGATTACAACACAAAAATGTATTCTGCAACAACTAAGCAGCATGAGGGAGTGAGGAATAAATAAGGATTCGTTTGTTGTTCAAGTATTGTGGTAACTCTTGCTTGTAGTGTTTCAATGGAGTTTTGATGTGGAATATTCCTCCTATGAAGCCAATAAAGAAACTTGGAAAAAAAGAGTCACAGAGACTCTCGCGAGATCACCAATTTAAAAATAGATCAGAAATAAAATGATAAAAATGACTGCGATCCCAAAAGACTCTTGTAGAAAAAACCGTCAGTCAGGTACCATTTCTATATGCTAAAAGCCCCAGGGAGCCTAAACCCAGGGTGAAAAACAATTTATTTGTGAGGGTGACACACTCCCCTCTCACTGACCCATTAGAGGCCCCGGGAAGCCCTCCCACAGGGCTGACTTTTTTTTGGGAGGGTTGTAGTACCAGGGGCCAAAAGCAGTCCAGGGAGGGGGTTCGCATGCCTCCCCGCATTGAATATTATGCTGAGCCCTGGGGGATAGAGTCCCCACAGCTGAAATAGGCCCAGAGACGGGGCTGTCTACCCTCTGCCCCCTTCAAAATGGCACTAGGTGGGCCCTGGGGGGGTGGGGCCCCAGGGACAAAATTGTCCCAGGAAGGGGGGCACTTGCCACCTGCCCTTTAATTTAAATAAGTGGCCCTGGGGTATGGAATTCCCAGGGCCAGGCCATATTGCCAACCACCCACTGTGCATTGGCAAATGCTATATGCAGTATGGGGTTGGCTGCATGGGGAGTGCTGGCTGCAGTCAACCTCCCACCACACATGGCAAAAGACTGTGCACAGCAGGGGGATGCTTTCAGGTATGGTAATTCATTATTACTTATCATTGTTAAAAAAAATTTAGCAATTCACTAAAAAAAAAAAAAAAAAAAAAAGGATTGTTAAAGTTAGGTGTAATGAAAATGGATGTTTTTGGTTGCACCTTAGAAATTCACTGAAAAAAACAAAGATTAAAGTAACATTAGAGTTAGGTGACTGCCTCAGTGACAACTGTAACGTTTTGAACTGAGAAATCACAGAAATTTGCCAATGATAGTTAGCAGCACTAACTATAACTTCTGCCTCAGCCATGCACTGCTTATGTCCTCACATATGACATCACTTATGGCATGTTCTGTGACATCATTTATGACATCACTGATAGCATCTCAAATGACATAATTGATTACATCACTGATGACACCACTAACCATTAAAAATATAAACATTTCAATAGCAAAAAAACAAAAAATGTATTAATTTACTAACTAAATAAAATGTAAAATATTTTTAAAAAACACATTTACTAAAACACTATAAACATAAAAAACACTTAAAAATAAAAACAAATATTATAAAATGTATTAGTTAATGCTAAATAATGATTAACCAATAGCAAGAATACTATTGATGTCTAAGAATATTTAATATACTGTTCCCACCACAATAGTAGGTAGGCAAAGTGTTGGACTTCAGACTGGTAAAATAACTATTTCTACTCCACTCACTGAAACAGTATTGAAAGTGTTTGACTTCAGAAGTATAAAATGTACTCTTCTCCCTTGGGTCTAAATAACAGTAGGGACAGTGTTGTACTTTGGAGGGGTTAAATGTACAGTTCCAATTCCAAACAATTTGGGTTAAATGTACTGTTTCCACTCCAAACTATTTAACAGTAGAGAAAGCGTTGGGTAAAATTTACTATTCCACTCAAGTCTCTGCATTAGTAGGGAAATCACTGGATTTTTGAAGAGAGAAATTCCCTGTTCCCACTCCAGTCAGTGCAACAGTAGAGAAAGTGTTCTTCTTTGGAGGGGTAAAATGTACTATTCCCTCTCCAGTCTGTGCAACAGTAGGGAAAGCATTGAATTTTGGAGAGGTCAAATTTACTATTCTCACTCCAGTCAGCGCACAGTAGTGGAAGTGTTGGACTTTAGAGAGGTATAATGTACTATTCCCAATGCAGCTTCTGCAACAATATGGAAAGCACTGTATTTCAAGAGGGAGAAATGTACTATTCTGATACCAAACAGTGCAACAATAGGAATTGTTGAACTACAAAGAGGTTAATTTTACTATTCCTACTGCAGTCTAAGAAAAGAGTAGGAAACGGACTTCAGTTCAAACACATTACATATATTAGTAATCACATGAATGTAGAAAAAATATTAATTAACATAAACCATATATTACCTACTGGCAGTCACCAGTAGGTAGTTATAGTTAGGATCTAGTTTCCATAGAAAAAGTGTTTTTTGGATTTCCTATATCTTTGGCACTGTTTGCCCAATCTTCATAAATGTTTTTTTTTAAAGTGCCCTTTATGGTCTTGTTGAACATGGAAAGTTCTACAATGATCCGTCCAGTGCGGGCTGAGAAAAAGGGGTGGGGGGATATGAAAGTATGTTTCCTAGTTAATTTCCATAGACTCTTTGGACATGCCTGCAGGCCAAACCGCTGGACGGAATAACACCAAATGTCGTAAAAAGGTAGATTTTGGTCTGCAGATCATGGTTTTTGTTATCTGGTGAAATGCCAGTTGTGGAAACAATGGTACATTTTAGGTGAAAGAACACTGGTGCTGGGGCCTGGTTAGCATGGTCCCAGCACACTTCTCAGTCAAGTCAACATCAGTATCAGGCAAAAAGTGGGGGGTAACTACAACAGGGAGCCATTTTCCTACAGTCACCCAAATAAATACCTTTATTTTGGTAACACTGAGTATTGTCTTTACTTGTGTATAAGTACTGTGTAACTATAAGTGATAACGCATGAGCTTTGCATGTCTCCTAGTTCAGCCTAAGCTGTTCTGCTATAGCTACCTCTCTCTGCCTAAGCTTCTAGAACACTACTACATTTCACTGATAAGGGATAAATGGACATATTATAAGGTGTAAGTACCCAAGGTACCCACCACAAACCAAGCCAGCCTCCTACAGCCACTGGTGGCTGGTTCAGAGAAAATGCATCCTTCATTAATTCAGGTTCACCCAGCAGGCTCATAGTGGAAAATTGTCATTATAAAGTCAGGGAAGCTTGGCACAGCACTAAACTTTACACCCAGATCAAGAGGTTCCTCCTACACGAGGATCATCCCAGCTTTCAAATAGATCAAAATTGCATTTATCCTGAAGCACAGAACAAGTTATATGCTACATTTAGGCTTAGGGTATCGCCCACAAACTCAAATGTATATGGTTAGATGCACAGCTGGCAAGGTTTGTGATGATCCGATGTGACTGTACAATGGGGATACAGAAATTGTTAGGTACTGTAAGCCATTTTGCACTAAATCAGCAATCCCTCGTTGGGAACGGCTTGCATTTTACTCAAAGTATACACATTTATGGATCATCTTGATAATTTCATAGGAATGATCAAGCAGTGATCTAAAATGCCACTTATATTTGGCTTGTTTGGAATGTTTTTGTAGTTATAGAACACATTTGTAAAGGCATTGTTATCATTTTGAACGAATGTAAATGCTCCTTAGACTCTTGAAATGCATAAATAACTTTTTGATATATGTCACTTTTAATTTGTTTATATTTTAATTTTCTGATATAGCATAATTTACGTTTTTAGTGAATGTATTTTTAAGTTTTGTAGAGTGAACATTAAATAAATAATATAAAAATAAATCAGCTAAGGACCATGTGAAATTCTCAGATACGCTTTAAATCTTTTCTGTATCAGCCTGCTTTTTCAATAATGGACCACTAAGGAATGTAAATCTCACATTAAATAAAGGCCCATTTCTCTTTTTGACCATACACCATTGAGTGTGTGCATCTATACTATGTTTAGGTCTAATAGATGACGTAACTGAAATGTCAGTCCCTTTTTGCAACAAGGTAAAGCCTTTAAAGGGGAGTCTACAATATTTTTATCTTCAGTCTTGGAAGGTTTAGTAATGGATCCATAGCATGGTTTGAGCTCAAAACCCTAATGAAAAGAACTACTTTTGTCTATGAAGCATTCACTAAGCAGCAGGAAAGAACGAGGTTCAAAAGGTTGAGAAAGAAGTTAAATTAAAAAAATGTGTGGAAATCTGTTCAATGACCTCTGAAAACAGACAGGAAAATTTCAGTACACCATAAACTCAATTCACAGAAAAAACTAGGTCTCTCCTTTCCTTCAATGACACAATTATTGGGGTATGGGGAGAATAGTGGCCTCTAAGTGTTTTGGAGTTTTTTTTTATTCTGCTGTAGCTAGAATTCAAAGATACATTGGTGCAGTGACCTTTAGGTACAATCACCAAGGTTACCCCATTCCTCTACCGCCACCATCATCCACGAATAGTTGAACTTTTGTTCCCTTGTGTCTTTGTATTGCAGGCAATATGGTGTTTGTTCTGTTTTCTTTGTACATACTCAAATTGCGTCACACAAGCTCCCAACCATTCGCTGATTCCAATGTACACTCAATGTTCAGTGACAACCTTATTTTTTCTCTACTCCGTGATTCATATTACCTAGCTTGCTTGAACAAAGATTTAAAAAATTGTTACTGTACTTCCTTTTGTGACAATTTTATTTTTTCATAGGCTGCAGATTTATGTTAGCCTAACCTGCTCACACAATTATAAATACTTTTGTACTCAATCGATGGAAAACGTCATCACAAGACAGTCTGTTCAGCATTTTTATAATTTCACATATGCAGTTTACCTGTTTCCTGCAGCGTCCTTGAATGAGCATCACTCCATAGTATATGAATGTCGAACTTGTGTTTTATTCATTTCCTATGTTATGCTCTCACAAATCAGCACTGAAACTTGAATCTCATACACATTGAATTAAGATCTAGCTGCGCTTGAATCATGCAAAAACCGAGTCCATGATTTAACCTTTGTAATTGACAATATGTACAATGCCATCCTGTCATATTCTCAATTTGCATATATTCAAAGTTTAAAGATATAATTAAAGTTTGGTGTTTGTTGTTCTTTACTGTGTGAGTATTTATTTTGCATGCTTTTCATGAAGGGTTTGCCAGTTTTTGAGTAGTTTAGCATTTACAATGGCAATTATGAATTCTTCGATTTCAGAAATCATTTAGCTTTGATTTTTTAACATTTATTATTTTCTTTATTGACAATTTTTTAGTAGTGGAAGGGCACTTCAGGAAAAGTATACTCAAGTTGTGCCATTATTGTACAAGATTAAAATGACAGTATTTGTTATAGAACAAATAACATGTACTTGATGTGGGAACAATAGAATCTCTGGGGCGTATTTATTAGATTAGTAGCACAGGGTAGGGCAGCAAGTGACCTTGCTGAGCTGCCCTGCGCCACAGGGTAAGGGGAGAATTTCCCCGTATTTATCAAACACTACACTTTTCTGTCCTGCCCTCCTTCACTGACAACCTTTTGGCTGCCTAGTGACAATGCAGGCACACTTGTACCATGCTGCAATGTTATGTGCGTTGCATGCAGAATTGTTTTTTTGCTGCATGGGGCACCTACCTGCATAAAAATAATCCATGGAGGTGTTTTCCTCTTTCTATGTGTGCTGCCGAAAACACAGGGAGACATAAAGATATTTCTCCTTGTTACGCCTCCCCTGATTAGGTGTGCTGTTTTGACGCATTCTCAGGTTTACACATCCTTGTAAATCTGGAAATGTGCCAACACCTCGGTGTTGCATGAGAAAACCCATTGCAATGCCCATGAAATCCCCCTGATGCAGAGTACGTCAGCGCTGTGACTGACGCTGCCTTGCCTTACTTCATATCTATCAGGCCATGGAAAGCCATGCAAAGTGGCTTAGCAAAAATCTCATAGATATGGGTCAGCACTCTGCACCGTCGAAGTGTCACCATAAATGACAATCCAGCAGCATTTTGGGGTTGTAAATATGCCCCTCTGTGGGCCATTTGAAAGGCTCTGGTCCTCAGCAACTTGCTAAGGAACAGGATTCCGGAAAGGACTGTATTTTTAGAAACAAAGGTAATATGCTCTATATAAGCAATGAGCAGATAGTGGCAGTATAAAGGCAGAGTAATAAGTCCACCTAAGACACTCTAAAGTAAAATAGGGACATGCAGAAGTACCCACACAGCAGTCTCACCATTAGTGAAGTTAATTTCTGCACCAGTAACTCTGTTCAAGTGACTGTTGCAATTTTCACTGGAGTTATTGAACCTATTTTCTTCGGGATCATGAAACAAAACATTCACCACTTCATCCAATATCCAAAAGACACAACATAGTTGACCTCTATGAAAACTGATTCAATGCCCTGTTTTATTTCTTCTTGTGGAGGGCACCACTAATTGCATGTACATAGGCATTGGAAAGGAGAGCCTGTTTTGTAGCAGATAAACGACAAGCAGTTTGAATTTGCAAATTATTTCTGAGACAGACTTAGGGCCTGATTTAGAACTCGATGGATGGTTTACTTCATCACAACGGTGACAGATATCCCATCCGCTGAAATCAAGATCCCATAGGTCCTAATGGGATTTAGAGTTTGGTGGACAGATTTTCCATTACAATAGTGATGGAGTAATCTGTCTTCCGAGCTCTAAATCAGGTTCTTAATCATCACACTGTTCTACACCAATTTTCGAGGGTCCTGCCATGACTCATATATCCTAAGTTGCACTTGTATTCCATGCATTAAGATAGACAAGCAGTCAGAGAGTTAATGCTTTAACATAAGTTCTGAGTGTTTTGCCTTCTTATGAAAATATAAATCTGTCTAAAATGTTTTTGACCCCTTGATTCATTTACTGAATCATGTTAAAATTCCTCAATTTCATCTTTGTTTAGCAAGAATTACTAGTCCTTCCCATATAGGTGACTACATCTACCCATTAAAGTCATGGCTGTTGACTCATATACTGAATCCACAGAGCCATGAATAGAAGAACTAGAACACATAACATTAGGAACATAATTAAAATCACTATTAGGCTGCTAAAATGTATATTTAGTTGTGTACCTGTCCTGGGCGGGGATCTCACATTCTCTCTGGAAAGATTCTGTTGTATCATTGTGCTGTGCTGGATGTTACAATCAGATCAAATTTAACTCTAATAATATATGAACCACTGACTGAACAAAAAGGTGTTAATGAAAGAGAGGAACTGCAACTAGAGGAAGGGCGTTTGGAAACCACAGAAGTATTCAACCGACATATTACAAATTTAACTTAATATTATTTTGTAAGTATTTGTATACAATTTGACCACACCAATTAAGGCTTGGGTAGGGGGACTGGTTACCCAAAACCTGGCTCCTTACGTTCCATTAAAAAAAAAAATCAGAACAGGGACTACGTTCCTGATATAGATGTTGGTGCTGCTGTTGATTTTCTGTCGGATTTCCTGTCCATCTCCCTGGCAGTTCGCCTGCTCAATTTAGAAGCTGGTGGGTTCATAGATGAAAGACTGCCAACGAACCAATGTCACTGGCATGAATCACCACCCGCATCAATGGAGCCATAGGCAAAGCGGCTGGCGACATGACTCTAGCCAGTTTTAGAGATGAGCCAATCATGGTGTGCCTTCC
The DNA here is from genome assembly GCF_031143425.1 of Pleurodeles waltl. Classification (NCBI taxonomy): domain Eukaryota; kingdom Metazoa; phylum Chordata; class Amphibia; order Caudata; family Salamandridae; genus Pleurodeles; species Pleurodeles waltl. The sequence goes on from NC_090440.1 coordinate 946,162,909, forward strand.
TGCTGATGCAACTGTGACAGCTAAACATCCCCACCTGAGTTGATGGATTAGGAGGGCTAAAATGACAAAACTTAGCTTTTTCCAAGGTTTTCCACCACCATGAACTCGGTCATAGAATCCCTGCCATTGTTGTTACTCCTGGACCAAGATGAAAATCAACCCTAATGTCGTCGGAATAGAAGGTAAGTCACTGTATTGCCTGTCATCCTCGGAATTGTCGGTGTACAGTAGCACAGGACTCGTGCATGTTAAAAAAGAACTTGCAAGTAATATCACAATGATGTGCAATATATATGTCTGTAAAGTTGTAATAAGAAAAAAATTTCAAAAGACACCCAGATATATCAGACATACCCATCACTCTGGTGCAAACTGCCCTCATGGCAATGGACAACTACACAAAAAAGTAATATCAATCCCAAATCGAAATGTGTCCATACAGGAGTGTGCAATCATTTTCTCTAAACTATCATATCATACACTTAAACAGTATACCCAATAGGAACTACATAAATCCATGGTAAGGTCCCAATTGCCTTATAAAATGCTGAAGTGAGTGAACACAGAATGCACAACCAATGTTAGCTCTAAACTGCAAACATGTCAGAGATGTATGAAAGTCACATGTCCCCTTGGTTTGTGCAATTAAAGACACACATTAGATGTCATTTAACTTTAACGTGTTAGGTTCCCTAGTGTAATGCATATGTGTATATTAGAGATATATCTTGCTGAAATATACCACACATAAAAACACATATCCTTTTGGTGTAATTGTCCAGTAACATGCTGAATGCTTGCACCAAACGTAACATGACCCTCACACATGTACACTAATGTATGCATTCCAAATATATCTAAAAATAACAGCCTCTGCTTTCACTGTCGCAAAGTACAGAAAGTGCATGGCTGTGAGAGAGGCTTCTTTTGCATGGATAGCCCTCCACTTTGTGCTTGCTAAGTGCCGTGGACCACTGCTAAACAGGTTCCTCGGGCCAGATCTTTCCCCAAAACTGCACTAGCACTTCAATTACCCTTTTAAGCCCCCATTAAATAGTACCCCTGGGTCTGAGGGCATGGTGCTGAAGAGGCCCCCCCAGAGCTGCAGCACCAATTGTGCCTCCCTGAGAGGGATCACACCAGCCTCATGCAGACTGCCATTGCAAGTGCATGACAAGGTGTGTTTAAAAGTTGCAAACTCGGTATGGCACTCACCAAGAGTGCCCTGTCCACTGACACTGCATGCTCTATAGGTAAGTCCCCCCTCTGGCAGGCCTTACACCCTAAGACAGAGTGCACTATAATGCATGTGAGGGCATATAGATACATGAGCAAATATGCCCACACTGTGTCTTTACAAAACCTTAAGGCATAGAAAGTGTGCAGGGGAGCCATATCAAGTACATGTGCTGGACACTGGTCATTACGAGTTTCCCAGCTACATGAAGGCTACTCTGAACACTGGGTTGTTTGGTATCAAACAACTCAGATTAATGAATCCTCACTGCTACCAATGTTGGGTTTATTATAAAATGTACACAGGGCTGCATTGGAAGTGCCCCTGCAAAACTAGCCCCGCCCTGGCAAGGTTGCTGGCTAGTTCAAACCAGCATGCCGGCACCAGACAGGAGTCTGGATCCCTGGGAAAGGCACCTCTTCTCTCTGGGACCAGAAAACAAAGGCATTCCTGGGCAGAGATGTTACAGCTCCTCATCCAGGAATGTGCACTGCCCAGGCCAGTGAGCTTCAAAGGGGTTGCGGCCCTTGAAACACAACCCCCAGCCTTGCTGCTAGCAACAGATGGCCACCTCCATTACAAACCTCACTTTTGGTGGGAGAAACAGCTGGAAAATGCACAAAGACTAGGAGGAGTGGCGACCATCAGCCTGCACCACCCCTTAGTTGTGGCAGATGAGGTGACCACTCCATTTACTTTTTCTCTACCTTGGATGGCAGGAAAATAGCCTGTCAGGGTTAGGGATGTGATCCCTCTCCACAGGAAGTGGTCACATATTAGGTTTAGCCACCCAAAGGTAAGCAGGCCATTAGGCACTAACAGGTACTTCCCTAAATGCCCACTAAATGCAGTATTTAGTGGGCATCCCTAGACCTGCAGATTAGATTCGATGGATACAAGAAGGCCTATGACAAAGAGGACCCAAGGCTTGAGAACAGAAGACCTGCTGCACAAAAAAATGGTGCCAAACCTTGCTTGCTGTACCTAAGACTCAACAATCGCTGCTGAGGGGTCAACTGGACATCTGCATCCGACAGACTCTAAGAAACTCCAGAGGACCTCCACTCTTCCGAACATTGCCAAGAACCTCCCTCTAGAGTGAAGGTAGGACTCCCTGCAACCAGCAGGCAAGACCCAGTGAAGTCCAGTTCACTGACCAGCCTCTAACCAATGAACCAGACACAGCAGCCAGTCCAAATTTCACCTTACAAACCCGTAGGACAAACCCCTACAAGTGTGCCAGGTTGGGTGGCACTGCGAGCTCCAGTGGCTGAACCGTGCAAAAGCCAGGGATACTGGACCCCCAACATCAGACACCCAGAAGAAAAGTCCACTCCATACTCTCCAAGGTCCAGGAGCAAGCACCAGTCAAGTGACTTCAGGACACCCAAGAACCACCCCCCAGATTTGCCCTGCTGACTTGCAAACTGCCCTCTAAATGACCTGTACCTCCCTCAAAAGGCTCCCTGACACACAACCCTTGTCCCCCTGTGCAGTGGATTTCGAATTGGTCCCCTTTCCTGTGACGCACCAGCTCCAAGACTTTCAGCCACTAGTCCCACCAGAGCCGGGACCCACACTGTAGGAAAGTCCTCTTTTTTCCCTAGTCCCCCCCAAACTATTTGGACAGATACTGGTGATTACTGACTCTTGGCCATGCCCTGGGTACTGATTACCAGTCCCAGGGCCAGTGCTCTGTGTAAAGTGGATATGCAAATTAGGCTAATTATAATTGGCAGTATTAACCTACCTGTAAGTCCCTAGTATATGGTAAGGCATGTAGATTTAGGGACCCCAGCATAGGTAGTGTTCGCATAGGTGCACTGCTGAGGTGCCCAGTGTCATTTTAAAGGCAGGCTTGCCTTGCTCGCTGCTTTTAAACTAAAGTTATATGCAAATTCAACTTTGGAATTAAAAGTACTTCCAAAGTCTTAAAATACTTTATTTTTACATACAAGCCACCTCTAAGGTGTGCCCTAAGTGCCCCTGGGGTTGGGTGCTATGTAACTATAAGCAAGACCTTATAAAAGTTGTTTTATAAGCCCTGGTGAGATAAAATAGACACATTTATGTTTCCTTCACTGTAGTGGTGAATGGCCTCCATAGGCTAAAATGGGGATACTTTATTTTAATTATTAAAGTCCCCATAGGACGCAGATATTTTGAGTTTGGTAACAAATTAATTGTTATAATAAATCACACAACTTGCCATTGTTGGATGTAATATAACTAGTTCAGGTATAGAGATTTAAAACTAAACCTGAACGTTGCCAACTTCAGCTTTGTAGTGCCCTTCTCTGATTGGCCAGCCTCTGGCAGCCTGGTGGGCTGTCTTGATGAGATGTGAAGTGTCTTGGGCTGAACATAAAGGGTGTGTCTGGGGGAGGAGATCTGCCTCAGCAGATGGTGAAACAGGATGGGGGAAAAGCAGCCAAACCTGTCTTCAAAGGAGGGAAGGACATTTGGAGCAGCTCAGGACCTCTCCCTTTTCCTGCACCCCATACAATTAGATGCCCTCTTCGTTAGATTAGGAGAGGGCAGGAGAGGGGTGTGTTTAGGATTTTTGCCACACCAGTGGGTGGGCTCAGCCAGACCTAACCTCCGAAATTCCGTTTCAGCCATGTTGTTTTTTTTAAGAGAATGTCGCTCTCTGGGATTGATTTTTGCCACACTTTCCAGGAAGTGTTCCTCCAAGGGGAAATTGTCTGCCTGTGATTGGACAGTCACCTGCCCTGCTTTTCACCCCAGGAGCAAGGATAAATATGGCAGAGCTGCACCCATGCCTCAGATCCCTACAAGGAACAACATCAGAAGAAGAAGGAGTGCCCTGCTTGTCCCCTGACCTGCACCTGGACACTGCACTCTGAAGGACTGCACCAGCTGCACACTTGGCTTCACCACTAAAAGTACTTTGCCTGGCTTCAACTGGTTCAAAAAGGGACTCCCTGCTTGCTACAGGTAAAGAATAGCTAACCTGAGCCCCATGCATCAACTCCTGAAGAAACTGACCAGCTTACCACTGTCCAGTGGGTATTTTGGAGTTTGAGCCAGGTGCATTCTGGGAGTTGGAGTCCTAACCCTCAAGGAGTAACTCAGAGCTTCTGGAAGCTTGGGGTGAACTGTGGGTTCCTAAATGATCTTCCAAGACCTTCTGAAAGAAGATCCCAAAGTTTGTAGAAGGTTGGAGAACTTTTGGTAAAAAGCTTCATAAAGGGATCGACCCGCCGTTGAGCCAAGCCCGCTTACGTCGACCGCAACTGGGCCTGACTTGTAGGTTCATCCTGCTGAAAAGCTCCACAGCACCAGGCTTCCAGGATTTCACCAGGGGCTCCTGGAAAGGCAATCTGACAAAGTTGACACAAAATCAGCTTGCTGTGGAGGGTCATCCGACATCAGAGAGAAAAAGCTCTAAAAAAGTGTCTAAGTCTGAAGGTAAAAAGTTGAACGGGCCTTGCCAAGCAGCATATCTGAGGAGGTCTCCATGGTCATTGAATAGAGATTCAGCTTTGGCCTGGATGAAGTCCGAACATAGAATTCTTCGCTGAGGTCTCCTGCAACTTGGATTCGAAGAGGGCTCCAGGGAGGTCAAATCGGATTGTGACTTCGTCCCTCTGAAGAAGATCTTTAAGAAAAAGACTAAGGCCCATATTTATTATTTAGCGCCACATTTGTGTTATTTTTTTGTGCAAAAGCGGCGAAAACTTACAAAATACAATTGTATTTTGTAAGTTTGCACTGCTTTTGCATCAAAAAGCAGTGCAAATGAGGTGCTAAAAAAGAGTAAATACGGGCCGAGTATCTCTGGTGGAGATTCACCTGCTTCCTGAAACAACACCCTAGACTCTTATAGCTAACTTTCTTTGCTGATTTTGTTAGTTTTACCACATCACGCATGCCATGCACCTTAAAGATCAACTCCAAGAAATCCTACTAAAAAATGATATTGTATCATAATAGTATTTGAGATTTGGAAGTGGCAAACTGCACTTCTCCAATTCCTTATAGAAAGTGCTTAGTGCTACTCAGGCAGTTTTATTTTGTCAGATAAAAGATATAAACATAGACTCCACTTTCCTAAAAAAGGATGTGGTTAAAACACATGGGGTAGCTGAGAACAAATAGTTAAATGGCAGAATAGACATTTTGATCAAAGCACTTCTTCCTAAAATAGTTAAAGAAAGCAGTCTCCGCTGTGCAGACATAGCCTGTACTTTAAAAAGCAAAGGAGTAAAATTAAGATCATATAAATCCTCAACTTTTGAGGAATATCTAATCCCCAAATATCTTTTGGGCTGTGAGTTTACACAAGACACAATTTCAGGGAGTAATCTATCCGAGCTGCATCCGCAAAGAATAATTTTTTATTTTTTATTATTGATTTTTTAGCCCCCCACTTGCTCACATTGAGAGAATGTCTCAAAGGCTTTTCCCTGTGCACTTTCCTTGATGTAGAGAATCAACATAATATCATCGACATATAATTTTCCTAATATAATCTTCCCAATCTACAAAATGGGAGACTGAATCTCAGTATTTTCTCTTACTGCTAATGGCTCAAAGAAAAAGCAGACAAAATTGGTTAGGGTGGGCAGCCCTGCTGAGTCCCTCAGCAAACTTGCATTTTATCCACCACTGTGGCGTTTATTACAATATTGGCTTCAGCATTCCCATACATCCTGTGCACCAACGCTGTGATCTGGGAAGGCATCCCAAAATTTGCTAAGATGTCAAATAGCATTTTCCAGAACACAATGTCAACTGTCTTTTCTGCATCCAGAAAAAGAACCGGCGACTTGCAATAAAACAATTCTGGTCACAATAGATTAATTTAGCTGCTATCATGTTAAATGGATTGGCAAGAAACTTCATAATTATTTTTATAATCAGAGTTTAATAAAGTAATTAGGCGGTACAAGTTAGGATCTTCCCCATCTTTTCCTTTTTTCACAAAGCTGAGCACATTCCCTGCATGGAACGATATCCAAATAGTGCCTCCCTTCAGCATTGTGTTGGCTACCAGTAAAAAGTAATCTGCTAATACATCAAGGAAGGATTTTAAAAATTCCATTGGGAGGCCATCAGGGCCACATACCTTACCATTTGAGAGGCTCAATCTTGCTAGCCCCGCTTTAGTCAAGGGGCTCTTGCAGATGGAAGCTCGCAATACACTAAGACCGGTCTCTGACATATTTTTTAGAGAAAGCTTGCCTGTTTTGGGTCATAAGAACTTGTCCCCCTGTCCACCTAGGGCTATGCCAATTCCTTGTAATGTCCCTGTTTCTGTTGCCCCCCCCTGGTTTGTTGCCTTTCCCTGGTGATGGGGCTGCTATGGTTTGCAACATCAAAGGTGTGAACATTCGAGACCCCGTTTGCCCAGGGGACACATCAGATGTGGATTGACTACGCCATTCTATCTCTGGCAAATATAGTGTTCCATACCAACAGGAAGTGCCACTTCCAAGATCTCCTCTTGGCATGGGTGATAACACTATAGGGGCCTCATCTTGTATCACTAATTTGATCTCCAATTTAGTTGTTGATGCTGTCTCGCCCAAGCCAGATTGTAGCACCACACCAGGGAAATTATTGTCTTGGAACGTGGCTGGCATTAAGAACAAATTATCTGATCCAGAGTGGGGGTCTTATGTTGATTCTTTTTCCATATGCATGCTTCAGGAAACCTGGTCTAAGGACTGTGTGTATAGGCAAGGGTATTGCTGTTTTACTAAAAAGGCAATTCAGTCCACTAGGGGGAGGGCGATTGAGGGTCTATGCACTTGGTTCAAGTTGATTGAGGTGGGCAGGGTAAAGGAAATTGCTGTTGATTCTTGCGATATTCTAGCAATAGCAATTTGGCCAAGTTCAGGTGTTCCTGTGTTATGCATTAAAATCTACAACAGACCAGGTCCCTCTAATCTTCAGTCTGACACTATCCATCTGCTGCACAACCTCCTATCTGAACTTCATTTTAAATATCATGTTATTATCGCAGGCGATTTTAATGCCCAAATTGAATTTGACTCAGCTTTCGCTGAATCTATCCAGGCCGAAGATGAAGTGTGGAATATTCCCGCGCTTTTAATTCAACCAGCATCACGTATTTCTCCCCCCAGGGCACTGCAGATAATAGATCTTGCAGTAACATACGGCCTCCATTTTGGAAATGGTCGATTTCCAAACGACAATCCTGCCAAACCTACTTTTTTTAGAGGTTCTTATAGTAGTATCCTGGATTACGCCATCTTTGATCTACGAGTCTGGCATTCTATAATCAATGTAGAGGTGGGATCCCGGTGTACTAGTGACCATGCCCCTCTCCAAATTGTATATAATGCAACTCTTTTTAAAGGGCACGCTCTACCTTATGCCTTGGATGCTTCCAAAGATCTGCTGGAACTATCCAGCAATAGGCGCGTGGTGAGATGGTCTTCGTTTTTTAAATCAAACTTGCTTAATGACAAGTTTCGCGCCTTAGTTTCCTGCCACCAGCTCTTTGATGGGTCTACTGTATTTTCTCCCTTAGAAGTCATTTCTTCTCATGTGGCTCTTTTTTGCAGATCTCAAGGAGCTTTTTTCTAAATCTCCTATAATTCACAAGAACTCTCCTGCATTCAATTGCAAATGGTTTGACAAGGAGTGTCGGGAGGCTAAGAGCCTTTTGTCCAAAGCTCTAAAGCTAAAGATCCGGGATGCCATTGTACAGGCAAGACGAAACTACGTTTCTACGTGCAAGTTATCTAAACTTAAATATGAGGAAAATTTATGAAAGTGTTTGGCGGAGGCGGCCAGTGCTCGCGATGCCAAATTATTTTGGTCTCTGGAGTAAAGATCCTGCCCTTTCTTCTATTCCTGAGTGTCACATTGATGCAGAAACCTGGCTCTCTCACTTTGGGGATCTGTACGGATCTGGACAACACTCCTACTGACTCTTTATTGTGTTCTCCTGCTGTCCCGCCTTTTACATTAAAAGAAACAGAGCTGGCAATTTGTGACCAAAAAATAGGGAAGGCTCCTGGTGCAGATGGTATCCCTTCGGATTTGTACAAATCGGACTTATCCGTATGGACCCGGTACATGAATAGGGTATAGAATAGTGGTTTGTCAACACGATCTTACCCGGACTCGTGGAAGGTGGCAATTATTGTCCCCATCCACAAAAAAGGAGATAAGAGCTCCCCAGGGAACTATAGACCTATTAGTCTATTAGACAACTTGCAAAAAATATTTTCTTTCCAGCTCCTATCCAGATTAAAAAACTGGATAATGAAAAATCAGGTCTTAAGTCATCTCCAGGCTGGATTTAGGGACAAGGTCAGTACCATCGATCAGGTCTTCCGATATTCTGGGGGGGGGGGGCCCTATACGATGCTGAACTCTGGGGCCATTGTAATTTGGTGAACTTGGCAAGGGCAGAAAAACAATTCTTGAAAATGTTGCTAAAAGTCCCCTCCAGTACTCCATCTCTGCCCATCCGAATGGATCTAAACCTTTTATCTATTTCGCAGATTGCTGCCTTAAGGCCCTTGTTATTCTGGATCCGGCTTTGGTTAACAGACGGCCTCTCTCCATTTCGTTGCAGGCTTCTTAACTCGGTGGGCCGTAACATCATCACTAAAACCAAATGGTGTGTTTATGTCAAACAGTCTTTAACTCACCTCAGTCTGGGGTCCTATTGGCTGGACCCATCTTCTATTCCTAAAAATGCTGTACAGGTACTGAAGGATGCTTTTTGGCTCAACGTCCAGACTAGGCAATTTGCTAAGATTGTCCCACTGTCTATGTCTGACAGTTATTTATCATCTAAATGTCATTATGAATTTGAGCCCTTCATGGACATTGCATTATCTCCATTTGCACGAGCTCTTTTTGTCAGACTTAGAGCAGGGTCTCTCCCTTTATGCACTACAGTATAACGCACAAATGGCCTAGTTCTACCAATAGATCCAAGTTTTGCCCGTTGGGTTGTAAAAGTGAAGAGTCTGTCTCACATGTTTTTTTCTATTGCCATGCATATCACAAACAAAGAGCCCTTTGGATCACTCCGCTTTGTAAATCTATAGGTGTTAGGTCTTATCTTCATGCTGAGAGAATTTTAACATCTGATTCATCTGTCCAGGTAGTTTTACCAGTGGCAAAATTTCTCGAAGCAATATGGCGTTTTAGACTAGCTATTTTAAAGAATAAGATTGGGTAGTTAACTTTTAGATTTATTTATGTATATTTATTGATTCCTGATGATTGATTCCAACACTCTTGCTTTTAGCATAAAGATATTGTCTCATCATACTATTGAGTATTTATGGACCCTGGGAATTGGTCCCTTGTTGAGGGGCCCCCTTTATTGTCAAGAGACTCGCCTTCTGATATTCTGTTTGGATCTTAATCTTTTTTTACTATTACATTTTTTATTGTGTCGTATTTTTAGTGTTCCTTAATTTTAAATGTTATTCTCTGTACTGTACTTTTATGGTATGTTTCTACTTACCGAAATATAGTTGAATGTATGAATGAGAGGCTTTTAACCACCTCCACCAGTTCATCCTTGGTTAAAGGATGGTCAATACTTTTCATATCTTAGGTAAAGTAGGAATAGTTTCCCACACTTTCCTTTGTTCCATACCCTTTACCCCAGAGACTGGGCATTTCAAAGCATGAATCTTATTGTAAGCAGCCTGCTCATGTGCCTGCCATGCTAAGAATATCTCCCCTTTAAAATTACTTTACTCATCAAATTTCTGCATGTAGGTGGGATTCACCACCTCACACCTAGTATAATACAGTTCACTTAATGCCTGGTTGGCCTGGTCTAGCTCGTTCTTATTTGCTCTGAAACGATGCCTTAAAAATGTATCTAAACTATCAATTCCGCTTTTGTTGTTTTATGCTCCTGATTTTAGCAGCATCTTTTGCTATCATGATCCCCCAATGTATGCTTTTAGAGTATCCTACACTACACTAGTAGGAGCTGACCCATGATTCCTGCTTAGAAACTCTCTAATCTCCTCTTCACATATCTGAACCCATCCTTCTTCCAGTAGGTACTGCTTTTTAAAGATCCACTCCTAGCTTGGCCATACCTCTCTCCACCAATACCTCCAAAGCAAGTATTGTGTGGTCTGAAACGCCATTACGAAGCGTTTGCTGGCCCCTAAAAATCAGGGTTTTTGAAAGTAAAGAGAAATCAATCCAAGACAAGCTAAAGAATTGACTGTACAAACAAGTATATTCTATTGTAGTCAGAAATTAGGCCCTCCATGGGTCAATAAGTGCCAAGGTTCTTTGATACTTCTGCAAAACATTCAGAACTCTAGGTTTTAGCTGTTTTTCCTTTTTACTGACGAGTCTATACTGGGGTCCGGGAGAAAGTTGAAGTTCCCTCCCATAATAATTTCACCTGGAGCTTGTAAGAAAGGCTAAAAAAGCTCCTCGTAAGAACCCAGGTTACCTTTTAAGGGGGAGTAAAAGCGTACCAACGAAAGTCTTCTAGAAAGCACCAAACAATTCACCCAGCACAAACTTCCATTTGTATCACTAGTAAAATCCAGCACTTAGGCTCCTTGCCTTTTGGCCAGAGGTGCCACGATGCACCACTTGGGCAGTAGAGAACCCTTTGTAATCTGACCAATTTTTAAACATAGAGAATTCCAAAAGCTTCTTGGCTGAAATATGAGTCTCTTGCAATAAAACTACTGAATGACCCTCAGCTCTAACCCATGCTTCTTTTCCACACCTCTTTTTAGTATTATTTAGGCTGTTGGCATTCAAAGAGACCACCTTAAATATTCAATTAGACATTGACATCAAACAATAAGACATTACAATTGATCATTGCCCTTACTTTAGCCTCTTAGAGGAGCAAAAATAGTCCAAAGAAAGCGCAATCATGCTTGTAAGTGCCAAATCTGCATAAAGTGGTCACCAAACAAAAGTGCAAACCTATGGTCCATACTTGACCAATGTTTAAAGTGCAATTGTTGAATAAAATGCCGCCTAAGCTGTCCATTGCCGTGGACCTCCATTTCCCAATACAACATAAAGTGCATAAATGCTGAACCTGCCCCATGGCTGACGAGATGTTAAATTGTTTATAGTGCCCCACACCCATCTACATCCTACAGCTTATACCTTTTCTGCCAATGATTTATCCCACACATCCCACACGCAATCAACTTACCCCCCAACATTCAAGTTCAATCAATAAAGGTATTCCTGCTTCCCAGCTTTTGATACAAGTACATATGTCCCACTTTTGATGGGCTTTGACCTGTATGGATGAGGAAAAAAATTAAAATAAAAGAGACTGTGAATGATTTTGTTTGTCTGTAGTGGTGTGATACAATTTTATTGTATCTCTCACATGCATTCACAAAACAGTCAGTACAGATTTCTTGACTATGAAATTTATTAGGAAATACTAATTGGCAGTGATCTGTTGAGTAGCCTCTACACTTTCTATCTCCTTCAATCGAGGTCACAAACATTATCTAGGCCTGGGCTAGGAAACTTGTCCTATAGTGAGAGCCAATCCTGATTAGTCCAACTCATTGTGAGACACTAAGGGGCACATTTATACTCTGTTTGCACCGAATGTGCGTCACAAATTTTGATGCACATTCGGCGCAAACCTTGCTCCTTATTTAAACTTTGACGCCTGAGCCCGCGGACGTCAAAATTCCTCTGTGTGCATAATTTTTTGGATGCAGGAAACTGACTTGTGTTAACGACATGCAAGGTAGGCGTTCCTGTCCAAAAAATTACTTTAAGGCCTGTGCACCTTATTTCTACTCCAGTGTCATTCTGACGCACAGGAGGAGGCGGGCCTTAAAAAACGGCGCACAGCCTGATGTGCGCTGTTTTTTAACGACTGGGTGAGGGCAGGCGTTATGGGACCTGTGGGCTCACTTCCATGGTCTCTGACCATAGAAGGAGTCCAGAGGTGCCCTTCCGTGCCCCCAGGGACTCCCCCTGCCACCCTCGCTCACCCCTCGAGGACACCCATGGATGGGGGGACCCATCCCAGGTAAGTATAGGTAGGTTGAGGTAAGTATTTTTTGAATTTTTTTTTAGTGGCATAGGGGGGCCTAATTTGGGCCCCCCTGCATGCCACTGTGCCCAATGACCATGCCCAGGGGACAGAAGTCCCTTGGGCATGGCCATTGGGCAAGGGGGCATGACTCCTGTCTTTGCTAAGACAGGAGTGGCATGACTCCTGTCTTTGCTAAGACAGGAGTCATTTCAATGGGGGTTGTGCGTCAAAAAATGGTGCAAGTCCGGTTTGAGGAATGATTTTCGCCTCAAACCTGACTTGCACCATTTTTTGACGCACAACCCCCATTTTCCCCTACACCGGCACTGCCTGTTTTTTTTTTATTCTTACCAGTCCGCAGCGCCGGCTAATGTCATTCCTTAAATAAGGCGCCTGCATGGTGCGTAGGAATGGCGTTAGCTGGCGGTAACATTTTTGACGCAAGGTGCTGGTTTGCGTCAAAAAGTGTAAATATGGGCCTAAAAGTCAAACAACCTGTACACTATTTGCACATAACCCCATGCACAGCTATATTGTCTTCATGCCTAATCTTCTAAGAGCCAGATGCTATGGTCTACACCACATATAGGGGGTCATTCTGACCCCGGCGGTCTGCCAGGGTCGGCGGGAGCACCGCCGACAGGCCGGCGGTGCCCCGCAGGGCATTCTGACCGCGGCGGTTCGGCCACGGTCAGATGCGGAAAACCGGCGGTCTCCTGCCGGTTTTCCGCTGCCCGTGTGAATCCTTCATGGCGGCGGAGCGCGCTCCGCCGCCATGGGGATTCTGACACCCCCTACCGCCATCCTGTTCCAGGGGGTGCCGCGGGGCCCCTGGGGGCCCCTGCAGTGCCCATGCCAATGGCATGGGCACTGCAGGGGCCCCCGTAAGAGGGCCCCACTATGTATTTCAGTGTCTGCTATGCAGACACTGAAATACGCGACGGGTGCCACTGCACCCGTCGCACATACCCACTCCGCCGGCTCCATTCGGAGCCGGCTTCCTCGTGGGGAGGGGTTTCCCGCTGGGCTGGCGGGCGGCCTTCTGGCGGTCGCCCGCCAGCCCAGCGGGAAAGCCTGAATGGCCTCCGCGGTCTTTCGACCGCGGAGCGGCCATATGGCGGTTCCTGCGAGGCGGGCGGCGGTCTCAGAATCAGGCCCATAGTGACTAAGGGCAGTATGGAGGGCTGCCATTTGTCAGTGAGAACATTGTGTTTGGTGATGTATGAACAAGTGAGTGTAGTTATGGGACATACTTGTATAGATGATTGAGAGCCAGTGTAATTTAGACTTGCAGCACATGAAATAGCTTTCTCCATATGTGGCACCATTACATGTTTGTACAGATAATCTAAGATTTCTAACTATGGGATGTAATTTCACTTCAGCATCAGACAACTCCACACCTTTGAAGATTTTGCTTGCATTTTACATTTCACTTTTTTCGACATTGGTTGTATGTTTTCACTTATACTACTGGTGCAGTGTCTACTGGTCCCTGGAAGTAAGGAGCCTGCAGTTTGTCTAATTAAATCTGGAATTGTGAGTAACATGAACTGAAAATGTAGGTTATTTCTTCAGGTATCTTCATTTCAATGTGCAGACATTCCTGTCATTGTCAAACAACATTCTCTACCCTGCAAAATCAATCTGTTCACTACACTCCAATAAAAACACTTTACTTATGAACAAAAGGGGACAAATTAGACTGTGTAGGAAGGAGAAACAAATTACATTGTCAAGCATTTCCCACTCAAACATGTACCTGTTCCTCTGGGTTCCCATATGTCTGGCTTGACATAAACAGAAACAGAAACTCCTTGATAGGGATTTCCAGCTCTTCAGGGGAGAAGACAGGGGCCCTGTTACCTACTTTGCCTAGCATCCTGGCTCCCAGAGGTGGGTAACAGCAGCAAAGGTCGAGGAGGTATTGCTGGCTACAGTGTTAGAAGGCAGTGAGCTTTTTTTCCTGATGCCGCATACAAGTACATGGGGTACACGCTCTGTGGCAGGGACAGACAGAGCCATTGGCTTTCGTGCATAGCTGTCACACATGTTAGCCTAAGGCAGTGTCTGTCACGGAGTGTTCCACCTACTACACCATCAACTTACACCGACAGCCATTGTGTAGTCAATGTCCTGATGGCAAGGTCAGGCACCTACCATTTTAGAACATCAAGCTGTATGTTTTTAAAATATTTGTGTGTCACCAGCACTCAAATTGGTGAGTACTTTGTATACAAATCTCACATATGTAGAACACCGTTTTGCCAAAATATGACACATAAAACAGTGAACTGTTACTGTGTTTTACATTGATAGTGCTGCAGCATGTTCTACTTTCTTTGATGGTAATTGTAAAAATATAAATAAATAATAATGTGCAAATATATTTCAAATGTACTATTCACTCATTATTTGTAAAACAAAAGTAAGACATGTAGCAAAAGTATCTCAAAATAATGGAAACATATATGACACAATAAGATCACTAATCTACCCAGAGCAATGACGTAACCTATGAGGGTAGCACATGCATGTTGGCACCGCTTCATACATCTTAAGGGCCAATACATCTCATACTCACCTGAGATCTCCATTTGGGATATACCTGGGATAGCAAAAAAGACACGTCCTATAGATCAAGACAGATGGATTGAAGCAGGGATCACCCGGTGGGAGATTTATACTCGGATTGCACACTTATGTCATATCAAGGCATCACTGTCAGATATAGTATTGTCCCTGGGCAATTTCTCACTTACTATGTTTTATTGCGAGCCATGCATGTCTTCTGGGGCACGGTGGATGCAGAACCACCCACATCACAGGCATTATACACTATACTGTTGACCAGGGGAGCACACCACGCTATTACCACTTTATATACAGCGCTCCACATACCCAGATCAAATCTCATGCAGATGGCACGTGTGAAGTGGAATACAGTGCTGCCGCAACCACTGACTGACACAGAATGGAGTGGGGCTCTACAGACCATAAAGGGGATATCTCGAAATGCTAGGCTTAGATTCACACAGTTTAACTATATACATCAGGCCTATCTGGACCCCCATCGCATTCAAACCTATGTTTCTCGCACTCAACCCGGGCTGCCTATGCTGTACCTTACCTTCAGCAGGGTTTTATCGCATGGTATGGGACTGTCCAGTTTTACAAATCACTTGGGGCACAGTTACTGAAATAGTATTGGAATTGACCACGCATCATTGATCTGGCTTTTGTGCTATTTAAACATAGGATAGCCATGGCATGGAAATCCCCGGCCCCTCCGGACATTCCCCAGTGCCTAGACAATATAGTTTAAATCATGTATTTCAAAATCTGTGTGTGTTTAGACTGGTAGGGGAAGGGTGACAAGCTGAGACAGGGGTGAAACATAGTGTGGTGTGTAGGCATGCACACAGGGCCGGAACAGAAACCTTGTTTTAATTAGCACAGCACCTCTGCTTGCAATGTGTGTGGCTGAGGAGATGTACCTCTGACACACTCCTTGCAGAGTTGTCATCCACAAGTGATGATGTGAAGTTGCATACAGCTTCCTCATAAACTGGGTAAATAATGTCCTCTTAATTGGTCTCCTGGAAAGATTTTGGCTACTCCTCTGTGGATTTACTCTACACTGGTGTGTTTGGCACATCTGAGGGAGGGCGTACTACAGTATCAACATCAAATTTAGTTTCACATTTGATATCCTTTCTTAGAGGGGTCTGTGTCCAACCTAATTTGTGTCCCATTGTATTCTACATCCACACTGGTTGCAGGTTCTGTGTCAGTGTCTTCTGTATTGTTTCCTGTTGAGGAGCAGATATGAAAATAAATTAAAACTTTCTATTGTCATTGCCCTGTGCCCTTCACTAGGGTCATTGTTTTGAAATCTTGACATACTACAATTAGTACATATAAGTACAGCACCTGCGTAATTGAAGGAAACAATACCGTGCATGTACATCATAAAACAACTGCTAAAACTGTTCTTATGCACAACACCTGTGTAATCTTCACAAACGTCCAAGTTCTGATGACTGTGATATTGAGATTGATTTGGGAGCTACCAAATAATAATTCAATAAATATAATTTTACACCCAATATCTTCTTCTTATCCCTTTTAGAATGTTTAATGTGCCCAGCACTACCATAACAGTGCAAGGGACATGAAGGGGCATATTTATACTCTGTTTGCGCCGAATATGCATCAAAAATGTTGACGCACAATCGACGCAAACCGTGCACCATATTTAAACTTTGATGCCTGTCTTATCCAGGTGACTGGTGGACTCCTGTTCGGTATAAGTCAAGAAGGAAGCTCAATGAAGGACCACACGCCAATTATGATTACAATTTAGCTTTACTAGAATTTCAGGTGAATATGTGTATTTAGCACATCAACAATAGTAAAATAAGAATAGCAATGAAAAAGCATCTATTTATATATGAGTACACTACAAAGAGCATCTATGCATATATATATATATACATATATACATATATATATATATATATATATATATACAAAGAGTTCATTGACAGATATAAGCTTTCATTAACTGTATACCAAAATGCATCACACTACGATGTTCAGGAAGCAAAATATAAACGAGTTGAATACTTCAGATAAGCTTTGATTTACTACACACCAAAATGCATGTTTCAATTACTGCAGCAGGCTCACACTACGATGTTCAGAACGCAAAATATAAACAAGCTGAATACTTCAGATTAGCTTTGATTAACTGCATACCAAAATGCATGTTTCAATTACTGCAGCAAACTCACACTACGATGTTCAAAAAAGCAAAATATAAACGAGCTGAATACTTCAGATTATAAACACAGTACAAGCAAATCATAATAATAGAGCAGAGAAACAAAGGCCTTTCATCCCTGTGTGGAACTTAACTTAGTTCATGAAATGCTAGGAAGCCCTCTACCGCCAGCTTGGACCTCTCCCCCCCTCAAGCGTCACGGTCCCTGAACAGCAAAACAGGGAGGCAGCGCTGGGCCATTGCAGCTTTCACAACCCCATCTGCGAGCTTCAAATCCCTCACCCGCACTTCAGTGATTAAATAACTCGAAACTTGGATTCTATCTCTTTCTGGCATTTTCTAGCTATGTTATCAGCACTTGGCTGCTCTGCCCTTCCCCATCCTTTGTTTTTATTCCATCTTGTCCCTGTACTCTCGTTCTCAAGGTTGAGACGGAGTCTTCTACACAAACAAGCTTGAAAATAATATCATGAACTTTTCCACGTTATTCGGAGGTTTCAGCAGGCATTACGCTCATCTACACTGCTCAAGCTAATTAACCCTTCGCGTCACAATGTCTTCCGCACATTTCCCTATACTGATCACTCCACCCATTAGATGAGCGCGATGCATGCGAAACAGATATCATTTACTTTGACATTCCGCTAGCTAGGTTGCTACTAATACTTGTCAGCGTTATTCTAAGCGCCTGCATCTTAGTATAAAGCTGTTTTGTGCATACATATAGTCTACATAGTATAGTCATTAGTGTAACACAAACAATCAATAACCAAATTAGCTGTTGTAACACTATATTTAGCGTCTTCATAGCTCCTAGTGCCCAGCCTAAGAAGATGTCATACCAATGATGCTCAGTCATTTGCTGGATGCATGAAGCAGTGTGCATAAGCTGTTTAGTGTTTATGGTCATTAGTATGGCTGTATCCTTGGTGTATTTAGCTGCCATATCAAATTTAGCAAAGGTAACTTGTGCATAGTGCCTGATTGCCTCTAATCTGGATAGCTTAACAAGATGTTCCACTCTATCTGCGCACGCATTTGCATCTGTAATGTGGTTATGGTGAACTTAGTCGGTCGGTACAAGATGTGAGTGCTTATGTCAATAATGTTGGTAATATTGCGTATACACATTACTTGCTCTCCGGTGGTTTGTATAAATCCGTTAATAAGTTAAGGATGATTAATGACATAACATATGCTCTCTGTCCCTATCTGATATAAGTCTGTGCCATTTAATAGGATAAGGTAATCATTCTCCCGGTATTGTGTGAAGGCATGGATCTAGCACCCGTCCAGTGTGGGTACATACCGACCCCTTAGACCAATCTGCACATTTAGCGGGATCTACAGTGTGATTTGTTTAATCAAGCCACTTTTTGTCAGTGTGAGGTATCCACCATTCTTTTACTTATCACTACGGGGAGCAATATAAAGGGGCACCATATGTCAGGAAGAAGATCAATTCTTGCTATATCAAAAAGAGCATGCCACATTTCTTCCTCACAGTGAAACTGTATGGGCTTTACCCATATTTCTTCAGGCAAATGCAATTGTTGTCTCCAATATTCACCCTGAAGCTGTCCCCATTCTGCTTTAAAGTCTGAATAATATTGATTAACAATACTTTGCCATAGTATGCACTGGATGCCCTTGGACACTGCTTGTGTGTTTTAAAAGCTTTTTTTCCGAATTGTTCATAAGTGAAATTCTGACATTGCCAATCGCGATACAACCCACGCAGGTCTTTTCATACTTCTTGTGAGTGTGTGTGGGTTCCCATTGAGAAATTACGTTTATGGCTTCTCCTGTACTATATCCTGTAGAAGATAGCTTATTCCTAATGGCTTCAACATCAAAAGAATTCAGGGACCCTACCCCGATTCCGGTGGCCCCAGCTATCAAGGACCCTAGATCTCTTCTAATGCGTAACTTTGGCAAGGGCCATAACTGTGGTGTCCATGGTGCACATAATGGATCATACTTTGAGACATTCCCCTTGGCAATATTTATCTGTAACACAATACGATTAATTATACTTGCATGCAGAGATTGCTTACATCCTATTCTATATCGGACTATAGAAACGTTGCTTAAGTTGCTAATCATGCGTCTTTCGGTTACATAAAACATGAAGGCTGGTGGTTTGGAGTATCGAACTCCTTTGGTTCCATTGTTCATTGTAACAACCACCATATGTCCTGGTATCACAATATTTACATATCATGTTTAGCGTATAATTCAAAGCCTGTACTGTTGCTGGCGTCCCCTGCAACTCGTTCAGTCCGTTGGCATGTCAGATTTGCTGTCCAGTTACCTTCCAGGTCACAGGTCACAACTTTGGCAGCCATCCACTTGCCTCCAGGTACCTTCACGTTGCAAAGTGAAACATATCTCTGGTCATCAGTTACATTAGCGGCTTGAGATGTACAAGTGAAAGAGGGTCCGTAATGATATTCTCTGCTATATTCGGTCTGACCGCAAACAGGAACCACGTCATCGATGCAGATGTCATTATTTATGACCGTGGGGTAAGTCTCACTACAGGTACAAATACAGGTACATTAGAGTTCTTTAAAAGTACAATATACGTACTCCCCACCCCTTGACTCAATATCTCTCCTGCCTCTGGCTTTTTCCCTGGATGGTTCACCCATACCTTTCTTCCTGTGCTTCCAAATCCTCCCTCACCTCTCATGGGTGTTATCGGGGACAGATCTTTCTTCAATGTGGGGGGTGTACACTTGTTCACAAATCAATTGTGCAAGTCTGTCATGTGCTGATAACTGTTTTAGCTGTTCTTTCACCAGTCCGTTACATCTCTTAATCATGCCTGAAGCTTGTGGATAATAACTAAGGTTCACAATCCACCAAATTCCCTGTTCCTGCGCCCAGCCCTGCACTGTTTTCCCTGAAATGTGTGTGCCCCTATCTATTTGGATCTCATCAGGTGCCCCGTAATGTTTTATCAGGTAGTTTAGCCCTCGCAAAGTGACTTTGGATCTGCAGACTGACAGGGCATACCCAACATAAGGCCAGAGTAGGTGTCCACCATGGTCAATACCTAGCTTTTTCCTCCTTTCTTTGGTAGCAGCCCGATATAGTCCAATTGCCACACCGTAGCAGCTGCAGTTCCTCTTCTGATATGCCCGCTAGGCTTCTTTTGCAGGGGCATTTGTCTAATCTGGTTGCATGTGGGGCACTCCTCTAATGCTTGTTCTTTAGTAACTGGAATTTGTCGTGGCTGTGCCCATGCATAAGTGCTATTCTCTCCTAGATGTCCGGATGTTGCATGGGCCCTGTTTGCTAAAGCAGCTTCAGCTTCCTCCTTGATGACTACCGTTCGTGTTTTGGCCATTTGATCTGCGGTGTTGTTGAATAGAGATGCAAGTGAGGTATCCGATGGGCAATGGGCATCCACATGTCCCACATAGATTTGACATTTTTGCCCTTTCTCCCACATCTCTTCCCATAGCTGCTCGCCTCCCGAAATGGGAGTGCCTTTAATTTTCCATCCATCCTTGCGCCAGGTCGGGGCCCAGCTTACTAGTCCTAGGTAAGTGGCCCGACTGTCAGTGTACACAAATGTTTTCTCTCCAATGGGGGCTTGTTCGATCACTGCTGGTACCCCCTGCAGTTCTGCAACCTGGCTTGATTCATTATCCCCTCCTCACAGCAACATTGTTTCTGTAGCAGGCTGGAATGCAACTGTTTGCCATTGTCTTTTTCCTTGATAGTACCGGGCGGTACCATCTGTGAACCATGCATTTTGCTGTTCTTCTTCGGTGAGTCGTTCAAAAGGCGGGCTGTCTTAAATGGTGAGGATTCTATTTCAGAGGGCTCTGGCACAGGGGCCATTGCCTGCAAGTCCACTGCCCCTAGCTTATCTTCTTGTAACTTCGACACTCCTGCTGGTCCCGGTTTTGCCCTCTGCTGCAGATACCATTTCCACTTCACAATGGCAAACTCCTGCGCTCTGCCTACTTTATTGCCAACCCCTCCTTCTCTTGTCCAACCTAGTAAGGGGACCCATGTTTTTAAGGTGACCGGCCGATCATCAGTTATGCGTTCTGTTTCCACTAAGGCCCAATCTTGTGGCACCCTCTTTTTTCTCTGCCTCTGCCATAAGCTCCACATCACTACATCATCTACATCCTCCTGTACTATCATTTCCAGCTCAAACGGGTCTCCTTCTGTGATGGGACCTAACATAAAAGGATTCTGTAATGCATCTTTTGCTTCAGTGTCCCACAATCTCACCAACCATTTAAACAAAGGCTCTGCAGGCATCTGCCTAAACATACGAGTTATCTCCAATGACTCACTCTGTGTATAATCTCCTACCAAACGAGAATTCTGTATTTGCCCACCATTCACTCCCTTTTCACCTTCAATTTTACCTACACGTCCTTCTCCACTTTCAACTTCACCTAGTTCTGTTACACGTACTTCCACCTCATCCTCCCAATTCCAGTCATCATTGTCTGAGACTGTTCCATCTCAAGTATATGGATCCCAATTTTCTTTGCGTACCAATTCCCTCACTTGCACAGTTGAGGGTATTTTAGGCTTCTGCGTACTCTTCTGTTTGCATACCAGTACCCTCACTTGCACAGTTGAGGGCATTTTAGGCTTCTGCCTACTCTTCTGTTTGCGTACCAGTGCCCTCACTTGCACAGTTGAGGGCATTTTAGGCTTCTGCCTACTCTTCTGTTTTGCTACTCATACTGCTAATGCAGTGCACCTTGCCTCCATTTGATCACCCCGAGTCACTGCACTTTCTATGATCTCTTTCATAAGTAACTGCCTTTCCTGCAAGTCTGCAACCTCATCCCACAGTTTTCTTATCTCTGCATCTTGTGTTAATGTTTTCCTGTATACCGTACTGAGCGCAGACTGGAAAAGCCATCCCACTTGCCCTGCTACTTTCAGCTCCAGCTTCGCCCCTCTTAGCTTCACACTCTCAACCGCATCTTCCACTAAGAGAGGACTCACTTTCTCATCTAATGCCTCCCATAACACCGGTGCTGCCCACCGGTTCAGGCGTCCTGCCACACCAGAGAACGGGTCAGTTGCTAACCACCCGGTAATGGATCTGGCTTCTGCCCCATGCTGCCTTCCGCTCTCTGCCTCACTTTTCTTAAATCCCCAAAGAGGCATTATTGACTTTTACCCCACTCCTGGTACCAAAATGTCTTATCCAGGTGACTGGTTGAATCATGTTTGGTATAAGTCAATAAGGACGCTCAATGAAGGACCACACGCCAAATATGATTACAATTTAGCTTTACTAGAATTTCAGGTGAATATATGTATTTAGCACATCAGCAATAGTAGAATAAGATTAGCAATGAAAAAGCATCTATTTATATATGAGTCCACTACAAAGAGCATCTATGCATATATATATATATATGTATATATATATATATATATATATATATATATATATATACAAAGAGTTCACAGATATGAGCTTTGATTAACTGTATACCAAAATGCATCACACTATGATGTTCAGGAAGCAAAATATAAACGAGTTGAATACTTCAGATAAGCTTTGATTTACTACACACCAAAATGCATGTTTCAATTACTGCAGCAGGCTCACACTACGATATTCAGAACGCAAAATATAAACAAGCTGAATACTTCAGATTAGCTTTGATTAACTGCATACCAAAATGCATGTTTCAATTACTGCAGCAAGCTCACACAACGATGTTCAAAAAAGCAAAATATAAACAAGCTGAATACTTCAGATTATAAACACAGTACAAGCAAATCATAATAATAGAGCAGAGAAACAAAGGCCTTTCATCCCTGTGTGGAACTTAACTTAGTTCACGAAATGCTGGGAAGCCCTCTACCGCCTGCTTGGACCTCTCTCCCCCTCAAGCGTCACGGTCCCTGAACAGCAAAACAGGGAGGCAGCGCTGGGCCATGGCAGCTTTCACAACCCCATCTGCGAGCTTCAAATCCCTCACCCGCACTTCAGTGCTTAAATAACTTGAAGCTTGGATTCTATCTCTTTCTGGCATTTTCTAGCTATGTTATCAGCACTTGGCTGCTCTGCCCTTCCCCAGCCTTTGTTTTCATTCCATCTTCTCCCTGTACTCTCGTTCTCAAGGTTCAGACGGAGTCTTCTACACAAACAAGCTTGAAAATAATATCATGAACTTTTCCATGTTATTCGGAGGTTTCAGCAGGCATCATGCTCATCTACACTGCTCAAGCTAATTAACCCTTCGCGTCACAATGTCTTCCGCACCTTTCCCCACACTGATCAATGCCCGAGCCCGTGAACTCCAAAATCCCACTGTGCGTGTCAATTTCTGGATTGCGTTAATGACATGTAAGGTAGGCGTTCCCGTCCAAAAAATTACTTAAACACCCGTGCGCCTCATTTATGCTACTGTGCAAAAATGACACACGGCTGGGTGGTGGAGGCGGAAAATGACGCACAACCCGATTTGCGTCAGAAAATAACGCCTGGGTCAGGGCAGGCGTTAAAATGGGGCAAACACACCTGTATTTAATGAAAACACACGGAAGCAACAGCAGAGCTCCAGAAGTAAGACATGGAGGTGCTTTTCATCCAGCATGTACGCAGACGCAGAGCACAGGACCAACAACAGCAGCTTCCACAACAACAGCAGCGACCCCAAAGGCAATACAGAAGGCAGGAGAGGATATTCTGCACCAGGACAACCCTTATGGGACTCCGCCAACAAGACATCATTCAGAGGTACAGGCTTAACTGATTAGCCATTCAGCAGCTGCTGCACAACATTGAGCCACAGTTGGCACCCAGCTTGCAGATACCCCGCACCATTCCACCAGAAACCAAGCTGCTAGCTGTACTACACATGTTGGCAAGTGGCTCCTTTCAAACCACTGGCGCCCTGGTTGCTGGGATCTCACAGCCATCATTCTCCGCCTTCCTCCCCAAGGTACTGGATGCCATCATGTCCCTCACACCCACCACATCAGCTTGCCCAACACACAGCAGAAGCAGCAGGAGACCAAAGAGGGTTTTACCCAAATTAATAGCTTCCCACACGTCCTTGGTGCCATTGACTGCACACATGCACGCATTGTGCCACCTGCTGCAACCGAACGTCTATACCGCAACAGGAAGCACACACACTCCATCAATGTGCAGGCCATTGTCGATCACCGGGGTTTGATCACCAACATCGTGGCAAAGTATCCTGGGAGTATACATGATTCATTCATCTTCCGTCACTGCACCATCAATCAACACTTCCAGGATGGACGATATGGAATTTGCCTACTTGTTGGTAAGTACAGAAACCTACTTATATACACACTGCACAGCAACCCTCTAGGACACACATACACCACAACATCGACACGTGAACAGGAACACACTGAGGTTGTGACACCGCTAGGCATGTTTGATATCCTCACCCAATGGGAGACACACCTAGGGACAAACAACCGTTTCAAATAACAACTGATGCCACTTCACAGACACAAGGGAAAAATGTAAAACAACAAAATGACAAACACATGGCCCCAACTGGCAGTACATCTGGGAAGATTAAACTTTCAATATCACATTAATAACACTCAATCCAACACCCTTCAAACCAATAGGTACTGTGTAAGGGGTGTTGAATGTTTTTTGCTTCAGGTCAAACACCATGACACACATAGCATGATGAGGACTACAATGAAGGTCACGTGCAATCATTGAGGCGGTACCAATATCTCACATCACTGCTGCTCTCACATTGTCCACTACCAAGAAGCAAGTGGACTGTGCGAAGAACACATCTTGATGGGACAATATTGAAAGTGCACATTCATACACATACGCATTGCGACAAATTAACACACACACACAACCGATGTACTGCCATACGGACCTCCTGAAACTCTAAATGGCAACCTCACAAACAAGTTAACCATCGGAACCTGAACATTTTCAGTAGTATAGGAACACGTTACAACCTGAGTCGACTTGGCAAGGGCAGAGAAATAGGTCTGCAGTGAACTTGTCACACATGTGAAATTAGTGCATAGTCAATTGTTAACACATCAGTGCTCACAACGTATGGAGATGTTTTGCACATTGTCAGTTTGCCAAATCTAAGGGTCTCACTGATGCCTAAATTAATCTATTGCCTATTACAAATTGTATGGGATGTCTAGGGTACATAGATGCAATCATGTTACCACCACTGTTGAATTGATTCTGTGTATGGAAGTATCATCTCACCCCCAGTTAAGACACAGGGACACCTGTTTCACAAGTCACAATGCAAGGGAGTACACACTGTATTGCAACTCTCCAAAAATACTGCGGACATCAGGTCAACAGCCAAACACCCGTTCAGATAAGGAAACAACCCAATGCTGATGGTACATCCTGGAAGCCTAGGAATCCACACAATAACACAAACACCAATGAGTCACAGACAACACAAGATAACCACTGCCATGCAAAGTGATATTTATGGGGCAAGCAACATCAACATGTTCTCACTCATTTTCTCTTTCAGCTGATCAGGGTTATGGGATCCAGCCATGGATTATGACCCCATTTGCAAACCCAAGCACTGCAGCAGAGCGTGCCTATAATGAGGCACATAGGAGGACACGCACCATAGTCGAGAGGACCTTTGGCATCCTGAAGTCAAGATTCAGGTGCCTCAACATCACCGGAGGCAGCCTCCTATACTGACCTGAAATGGTGTGCAAATAATTTTGAGCTGTGCCATTCTGCACAACATTTGTGCAAGAAGGAACATTCCCCTATATGAACCGGACCCACAAATGCCTGAAGAGAAGGAAGGGGAGGATGAAGGCCATCAACATGAGGGGGACCATCCAAACACGGATGCAGGATTGCGTCGGAGACAACATATTGCCCAAAATTTCTTTTAACTCTACTCACCCATCACCAGTGTCTTACCATATGTAAATAAACACCTATACTAATCACCCTATCATGGTCTGGATAATCATTTGTGCATAACATTATCTCTAACTATCAGAATCAGAGTGTAGCCTCATGGAGCATTGCTGAAATACCGATTAGGACACGGAACATTCCTAAACTTGTTTGATGCATATGAATGTACAACCACATTCACTCACACTGTAAATGACATATATCCTGTACATGTCACATTTCAAGGGCAATAGCAGAGGACAACACCTATTTTACACATACATGTTGGAAACATGGTTCATTGCAGCATATGGCACACAACTAAGACACCATCAGTCAATAATGGAAAAAAATGCCTCATACATGAGGCAGTGGATGTGCTATTGAATTAGTAACAGGAATGTATGAATCAGTCCCTTGACAGCAGTAAGTATTACATCACCTATCTTTGCAAGGACTATGTGTGACTAGATTTCCATATAAGCCGCAAAATCATAGCACAAGTGCCCCAGGTATGACTAGCATTGCTCACATCACATCCCCTCCACATGGCAGCCCATGTCCTAAGTCCTGACACACACATGTTCCCGGCCTCACCCCACCCTTTGTCAGAGGTTCCTGGAATGGTAATATGTGTCCCCAGATAATCCCTCCTCTACACACTCCCAGACTCACAATGTAAATCCAGTGTGCTACCCTCTTTAGTATGGTATGCCATAGTCATTGTACTTCTGTCTGCATGGACGTCAGGTTAAATAATGCACTGGCTTGTAGTCTCTAAGCCCTGTTATCACCTGTACATTGCTTCCCATGTGAAAGGTACTGTTGGCCATTTGAACTTGAATCTCACCTACAGGACTTGTGAGAGACGGATGCTGCACACACCTGTGAGCACCTCCATGGATACCAGCCATTTGAACATGCACTGCCCTTGCAGCTGCTTGGAACAGCATATAACCTCCCATTTCATCCATAACACTGTTATGCCTTCCAGTATAAATCAGCTGTATAACACAGCCCTTGGGTTAATGTGTTACTTTCCAACACACAGGACAAACACACTTTTCCATTTCCACTGCCTTGTTCCTCCTTTGACCACTCTCAGTCTGAACACTGTGGGCCATATTTATACTTTTTGACGCTAAACTGCGCTAACGCAGTTTAGCGTCAAAAGATTTTGCGCCGTCTAACGCCATTCTGAAGCGCCATGCGGGCGCCGTATTTATGGAATGGCGTTAGCCGGCGCAAGCGGACCGGCGCTGCCTGGTGTGCGTGGAAAAAAACCACGTAGACCAGGCAGCGCCGGCGTAGGGGGAAAATGGCGTTAGGGCGTCTTAAAATGGGGCAAGTCAGGTTACGTCGAAAAAATCGTCGTAACCCGACTTGCGCCATGTTTTTTCGACGCCCATCCCCCATCAACATGACTCCTATCATTGTAAAGATAGGAGTCATGCCCCCTTGCCCAATGGCCATGCCCAGGGGACTTCTGTCCCCTGGGCATGGTCATTGGGCATAGTGGCATGTAGGGGGGCACAAATCAGGCCCCCCTATGCCACAAAATTTTTTAAAAAAAATACTTACCTGAACTTACCTTAATGTCCATGGGATGGGTCCCTCCGTCCTTGGGTGTCCTCCTGGGGTGGGCAAGGGTGGCAGGGGGGGTCCCTGGGGGCAGGGGAGGGCACTCTGGGCTCATTTTGAGCCCACTTGTCCCTTAACGCCATGCCTGACCCAGGCGTTAAAAAGCGGCGCAAAAGCGCCGTTTTTGGTCACGCCCACTCCCGGGCGTCATTTTTGCCCGGGAGTATAAATACCACGTAAAGGCCTGGGAGTCATTTTTTAAGACGGGAACGCCTCCCTTGCATCTCATTAACGCAAGGAAGGGGTTCACGCTAAAAAATGACGCACTCTCCGGGCACTTTGGCGCCCGAAGCGTCTAACGCCATAGTATAAATATGGCGTTAGTTGGCGTTAGTTTAGCGTCGAATTTGCGTCGAAAAAAACGACGCTAATTCGGCGCAAACGGAGTATAAATATGGCCCTGTGTATTTACCTTGTGAATTTTTTGAACCTGATTGACCCTGCATCCTGTGAGCCTGACTGGCTCCTGTCTTAGCATTACCCTAAAGGTTCCTTAGGCCTACATTTGTATCATAGTTGCTTTCCCAACCCTCATATTCCACCTGGGGTATTGCATACTCAAATACATTGTATGGCATAATCAGTTTACTTATTTCACCATGGGGGGGACTTGTCTCCAAATAGCCGAATCATGGCCTATCTCTTGTCTGGGTCTCATGTATGCATGAGTGAGAAATTGTGACAGTGTACCATGGCCATATGCATGGATTGGGTATGGTGCCTCCAGCACAACAAACAACGTCAGATATTGTGCATGAAATGTCTACACATGTTAGAACCCTGACAGTCCTACGCCAATTCACATTGCTCCCAACATATTGATGGGGCTTGTGTGGTGAATAGCTGTGAGAGTAATCAGCACAGAGGCACTCATGTTCCCAGATGCTGTGGGAATTTTGAAGGCTAACCTGTGTACAAATTTTGTCAGGAAACCTGCGGTATAAGATTCCTGAGACATTAACTTTGTCAGCACTCCAAGGTTGCCCTGTTGACAGTCTCATAACACGTCTGCAGTGACAGGGTTGGACCATCCCCATGTGTGTTCTCAAATCCCAGACTCATGACTAGACCTGCACGTAACTGTGACAACATAGACCCCAATAATTATACAGGCTAAACATTGGCCCACACACATGAACCACACATGAACCAGACACCTCTGTGCATTTTACCACTGGAAATATGTGACCATGTGCTGCTTGGTCTGCTGGTCCTCCACTGCCACGGGAGAGACGTTGCTCATTTATATGACTCCAACTGTGGCGTAATATTACAATTGTGTATTATATTAGTGACTCCGTGTCACAAACACGGTACCCACATAGTATGATCTCATGCCTGACTCATGGTGGGTTAGCAAACAAGTGCCTAGGAAGTAGTATCCAACATTCCAGGACATGTGATGGCAAAGTTTTGGAACATTGACATGAACAACCGTCTTCTATCTATCCAGTGCATGCTTTGTCATTGGTGGTGTTTATGTTGCAAAAAAGCTAGGAAGTACACACAGCAGTTCTTGCTATGTGTATGACAAACACATGTCCTCTCTCATTTCCACACTGACTTGCATCTGAGGGTTGGCCACATTGACTCCATGTGCATACCAGCAGATTAGCAAAAATGCATCTTGTGATGTTCACACAGTGGGTCAACAACAATAGTAGTAGCCAAATCTCACACATTGACCCATAGGGATTGAGATATTGTAGTGAGTAGCATCGCCTTGCTATCCTCTCTTGACGCAAAACATGCCCAAACTGGGTAAAACATAATTTTATCCCACACGTTTGGCCATTTATTGCGTCAGTGATCCGTGAAAATCCAGTACACCAAGTAGACGATCATGGTCCGCAGTAGTATGATCTGTCACATTTGCCCATACACCGTAATGCCCAATTTGGGTGCAATCAGCCTATCTCTGCATTTTCACAACTGTCATGTCCCATTCAAAATGAGAAATGACCCAAACCCTGTTAATGACAGAAATTTTTACGCATATGCATCAAAAAAGCTGCACATGCGTCTAAAAATGATGCATATGCGTTGAAATATGACGCACAATGCCCTGAAACATCCCTTTGCCCTGAGCGGTAATTCCCATACTGTCCCCTGGGAAATTGGTTAAGTATAACACATATTTAACAATATGGATGCAGGGTTATTTCTTCTCATGTGCGTCAAAAGAATGACGCACAGACTATAAGCGTCATTATATTTTGACGCATACCAAGAAAAACGCACCGCATTTGAGGCAGAAAGTGATGTAATAGGATATCCTGTTTACAGAATTGGTACAGTGGGTGTACTTTCACTTTCACTTTCACTTTGCAGTCTGTGATATTTCCTGACTGTGTGGCTGTGTATAGACCTGTCTCTTTGTGCATTTTGTGATTTTGTCTCCAGTGTGGTCTTTAAATTGTCTTTTTGTGTATAATAACTGTCTGTGGTATCCTGTCTGAGTGTTTTTGTGGTCAGTTGTGTTGTCAACATTTGTCTTTGTTGTGTTGGGAGTCTGTTTTGGGTAGTGGTAGTTTGGGTATAGTTGGGCTGTGTTTGTAGTTTTTTTTAATTTTCCTGTCCTACTTTCCCTCTATTCTCCTTTGTTCCCATTTATCCCCTCTTTATTTTTTGGTACAATAATGTTGGGTAGGTCTCGTCTTAGCAGGATGGGAGAGGAGGAGCTGGGTGGGTTTATTTGGCTGGTGTGCCACTTCCTACCCCTGATGATAGAGGCAGGTGGTCGTGTGATCCAAGGCTATCACACAGAGGCAAGGAGGCTCCGGTGAGCAAAGGTGTTCTACCATCTGCAGAGAATATACAACACACCGCGCTACCATCTGCAGAGAATATACAACACACCGCGAAATGACCACCAGCTGGAGCACCGCTGGGCTATCCTTGTTGCCAGGGAGCAAGATCTGCTGGACCACCTGGGGATTGTAATTGGTGGCCCTGTTGGTGAGTACAAATCAGAATAATGTGCACGTTTAAATGCTCTGTAGTGACAGTAACTGATTTGTTCATATTCTGGCGGCAATGTTTTTGAACATATGGAATGCTAGTGAAACATTCAGGGCCATATTTCTACTTTGTTAGCACCGCAACTGTGACCTGTTTGGAAGCAAGAGCGGTGCAAACTTACAAAATACAATTGTATTTTGGAAGTTTGCGCCGCCTTTGTGTCAAACAGCAACACAAATGCGGTGCAAATTAGGTAAAGATATGAGCCACAGTTGCCTGCGAGTTATACAACTTTCCTACACATTACCATCATTTGTTGACGCAACAGATATACTAACTTTCTAAACACAACAGGAGCCTGAAAATTAGTGCTGGCTTCACGTCAATTGATGATGGCAAGGTGGCTCAAACATATGTTTCAGTTGTGATTGGTGAGTGTATCAGGAAACATATATGGAAATCCAGAATTTTTTCATAAATATTGTGTCCCTCAATTGTTTTCAGATACATGTCTGAACTGGATTCTGACACATACGTAACAAGTTATAGCTTACCTCAGGTAACATCTTAGACTGATATTTTGAGTTTGTAGTGCCACTTTTCAATTAGGGATGGCTGGCAAAAGGTATGCACACGGGTTCCTATCTCTATGGTTGGTGCAACTCACCATAGCTGTGGCACAAAAAATGAAGAAAATGATACAAATTGAGGGCTAACAACTGTCCCTGGCCCTCTGTACATTGTACCTGTGTGTCTAAAATTGGTCTTAGTCACATTGTCTGGCTGACTGGTATTGCAGTCCTCATGGAAAGTGGCTTTGGATGTCTCTCATGGATACACATGATGAGAGGAATACACTCCATGATTTTGTCTGCTCACCAATGAAGGAGCATGTTTGCCACCACATGATAGTTAGGGCCACTGCATGTGTGCGGATATGTGTGTATCACTCACTGGAGTCCCCGGGTCTTTACATGTTTGCAGTGGTATGTAGGATGCAGTATCATCATGTCTGAGAGGCTTTACTTTCTGAGTTAATATTACACATAGTATTTGTATTTTGAAGTGTTGTAAAGTGAACAGATATTGAGCATATTTCTTTCTTCCATGCCTTACAGGTGGACCTGCACACTACACTATTGGAGAGGTGGCTCTATTTGCGGACCCAGACATCTCCAGTGAGTGTTGATATTTCTGTTCTGTGTTGTGTTTGCTATTGATGTGTGATTGACTCCTGTGTGTTGGACACAGCAAGGTGTGATGCGCTAGTCAATCATATGTTTTGTTCCTTGAGTGGAGTATCATTATATCACCATCTTTGAGTTGGGCAATCCTTATCCTATTGGCATATTTTGGGATCCTAGGTCAGTCCTGTAGGCACGGCAATGTGAATAGGGATGAGTTATGTAGATAAAACTTGAAATCAGAAAATGTAGCAGTGTACAATATTAGATAATTAGTCAGCAAGTCAGACCCTGATTGTCACAGAATAGAGATGCCAAAGTCTTACCCACAGACTTCAGCTTCCATAATCACTAATGAACATGTTGGACAGTATGTTTAACTTCCTAGCAGCATGTAGCGCCACATGTTGTGCTACGAGTATGAGGCACTTGAGTACAATGGCCCAGGTGTGCACGCAGCTCATGCTTGCATCTATCTGTTTATTGTAAGTCATGGCTTACTGGTAGGCAATAATGTAGACAATGGTCTGCATTTCCAAAGATAATTGTTCATGGGATTGTCCAACATTTTGGTGTATCCTATTTGGAGTTCCTCCGTATCTGTGGTGTGTTGGCCAAACCCATGTACAGCTTTCCAAAGCTTCCTGGGTGTCCTTGTTGTTAGAAATTATTAGTTGCATGTCCACCCCCCCCAGACACAGGCGTAGGGTTGTGAATAGTGTACCTAGAACTGATGATCTAAGTTTGGTACACAGACATGTAAATCAGTAAATAACTTGTCCCAACCTAGGATGCCCAATCGCGATTAGCACATGCATTCTATACTGGCAAGTCCATTTAAAACTTGCATATCTTGTGGCCCTAGATTGCCATCCAGAACATAGAAATTTGTTGGCCTGTCAGTGGTGGAGGATATGCAGCATGATTGGTACCTGACAACTCGCAGAACTATGATGCCAAAGTCATTCCAGTTGTTACCCATCTTGTAGGGTTTGGATGTGCTATTTGATGATAGGACATTTGTAGGCTGGCTTGCCTTGTATTTACTCAGGGACTATCAGTGATCTGTATGATGATATGGGCTGTTACAGGTACATTAGATGTATTGTCTGATTTACTTTTTGAGCCATTTCACACAATGCAGTACCTAATGTTTGGTTTTCTATTTGTCTTAACAGCAGCCAATATGACTCCCATCCAGTTTCGAGAGTTTCAATGCAGGGTAATGCGTTACTGCCACATTCTGGATGTGGAGTCTGGGTACCGCTACATGGCAAGATGATATCGCCATGAGAGAGCCTCCGGAGTGTGGAGGGCATTTGCACATGGGGGCCCTTCCGTGTCCACCACAGCCACCACCACCAATACCACCCAGGTGGCCCTAACAGCAGCTGGGACCTTTGCTGGACCATCTACATCAACAGCTCCAGGACCAGTCACAGCACCACCTGCACCTCAGCCTACGGACATGGCACTGACAAGAGCCCGTACTCCATCAACTGGCACCCAGACCACCCCTGCTGCAGCCATAGACCCTGCAGATTTTGCCCAGATGCAACGGAACTTGGACCGTGTCCTACGGAAAATGACCAGACTGCAGCAGGAGGTGGCACAAGTCAACCGGAGGGTGCGTGCCATTAAAAAGACCCTGAGGAGGGCCAACTTGTAGGCTTCGACTCCGACATGATTCCCTCTCCTCCCTCCTCTTTCCTGGTTCTTTAACTTAGTGGGTTTAGGGGGCTTAGTGTTAGGTTAGTATATGCTGTTAGTTTAGTTAGTGGTAGTGGGTGGGGTGTGGGGGGCAATGGTGGGGTTTTAGTGTTTTAAAAAATGAAAAAAAATATATAAAAAAATAAATTAAAAAAATATATATATATATATACATCATTGTTTAGTAGAAGATAGTATGTGTTTAGGTTAGTATCTGTTGTCATCATGTGTCCCGTCTTATAAGGGGGGTGGGGGGCTGATGTTTAGATCGTTTTGTTAAATGTGATAAGTAAGTTTAGCTTAGGTTAGTTAGGGACAGTTGTGGGTAATGTGTAGTTAGAGTAGAATAGGTTAGGTTAGGTGTTTCCCCTGGTTTTAGCTTCTGTTTCTACTGTTTAATAAATGTCTAGGTAACCCTTTACAGTATGTGTTACATGCTTGTAGATCAGGGCCTTGCCATGAGTGAACAGTGTCTCTTTTGTATTTGCTTTTGTGTCCCATGCTGCAACCATATCCCAACTGAGCTGTTACATTGGCAGCTACACCAAAGCTACTTAGCTAAGATTGGGCCATCCATTGCACCCACCACTCACGGTTACTATGGATCCCAAAGTGTTTTTTTTTTGTGATGTATGTTTTCAAGGTCGCATACTTTTCTACCACATTTGGTATTGGGGACGCTGTGTAAAGTCTGCCTGCAGGTTGATGTCCCAGCAAATCCTAATAAGGTGAGTGGTAGTATGCTCTCAAGTAGTATGGTATACATAACTCACACCTATCATTTGTTACAATGTTCAGCACGGTTACTTATTTGTATGGAAACTCATACATATCCCTTCATGCTGTTTGGTTTGTGTTAGGTAAAATTTGGCAAATATGTCACATATGTAAGTTTTGACTTTCAGTAACAATTGAAGGGACTTTTTTCTGGCTTAGACATCCCTTATTCTGTACAACACAGTATTTTGGTGCATAGTTTCTATTTTGCTATGAAATAACCCTCAGGAAGGGCAGATGATGGTACAATCCAGGCCACTGTGCATAGTTATCAGTCAAGAATCGTTCATGTCAGGTGTCTAGACAATCAATGCTCATTGATCTCAGGTTAACATCACTGATGGCCATCACAGTTGATGTGTCACATTACACAGAGACAAATTTGTTGTGTAAGTGCTATTTATTTAAAAGTGCTGTAGTGCTATATGTACATTGTCCATGATTATGAGTCCATTAGTGTGACATCTTCCATTGTGATGCTACATAAGTGCAAAAGGACATGTCATTGGACATGCTGGGGTGAAGTTTCAGACAGTGCAGAGGGACAGGATTTGCCAATCAGTTAGTGAGAGACATTCACAGGGCAGGCTGATAAGATAAACAGTGGGTTGAAGAACAGTGCTTGAGTACAGTTGTTGCAAGACTGGCATGTTACAAAGCAAAGGACCTTTGTAATAGGTGGCCATGTGGCAGGGACTACGGCTACCAGGTACTCTTACGGGTGAAGGTGATCTGCTCCACGTCTTCATCTTCTGATGTGTGTGTTGTCTCCTCTGCCCTTGGTGGAGGTGGTTGTGAAGGGGCAACACACACCTCAGTGTTTGAAGACGTGGAGTAAGACATCCCAGTAGATGCTAACTGTGGGGGTCCTAAGGGCAGTAATGCAGCAAGGAGGAGCTGCTGGTTCTTAAGAATAGCAGCCACATCATGTTGGCAGGCAGCCAAGTCGGCCCTGAGGGGTTCAATATTGCATTTGTGCACTCGTTGACAGGATTGTTGTTGTAGGTGTTGGGTCAACTCTATTACAGCTGTGCTGATTTCCTTCAACCTTTTTTCAACTTCCACCATGACTGTTGTTCGCCCTTGCATAGCTGCTGCCTGTTCTTCAGTTGACATCATGCACGAACACACCCCCTCTAGGCTGGCTGCCATAGTTTGCATCCCCACCCGCACCTCCTTGGCCAGCTCCCGCTGTACTCCAACTACAGTTCGCTCAAAGCTGGTGCCAGGGTCGTCAGAGTCCTCAGCTGGGTTGGAGCTGGCAGGTTGTACAATTGGGGTGGTGGGTGGGTCCTCTGTGATGGCTGCTTTATCTGTGCTCCTTCTTGTGACTGAAGGTGGGCTCTGGAGGGTTTCAAGGACATCTTGGAGGGTCTGGTGGCTGATGTTTGTCAGCTCGTCATCCATGTCATCAGGGAAGTTCATGACAGGCATATCTGCAGGAGAGCCATCGTCCTCTGCAATGAGATACAGTACAATTAGGGTGTCTGTGTTGTGGGGTTTGTAATGTGACATGCCTGCCTTCCAATTATTTTAACATTGTGTTCTTGGTTCCTGTTCATTGTTCCTGTCTTTCATATTAGCATTCTCCCAGGCCTATGCCCCGCCTGCATGTCGCATGTATTGTGGTCAGTTTGTAGACTTGTCTGCATCACATACTCTAGGTGTTGGTTCTGGCCAGATTATGAATTGTCACCTTCTTGCCCTACTCAACCCTCCGTCTACTACTATTCTCATGGTAAGGCTTTCACTGGCTGTGGGTGTTCTGATGGCACTTGCACCACACTTAACACTCTGGAACTAACCCAGTCTCAGATATTTAACATCCACCTATATGTTGCTGAGACCTAGCATATCCTATGTATTGCATTGGCATGGCACGATACGGGTGTCAGCATTGGCAGTGTGTACTGCTGATGTTGGGAAATGTGTGCTACATTGGATTGCACTGATGGTCCTAGCAGTGTTCCATTTCCTCCTCTGACTGTGCGGGTGTATTTCACTAGCCAGCTACATATGTCCTCTTCTCAATGCTGTTGTCTGAGCAGTATGACATTTGGGATGTTGCATGGGGTCATTGAAGCTATTGTGACCCAGGCATAGGGTGGACCGTGACATATGCAGCATGGGTATGACATTAGTGCTGTGTACCTCATAATCTTTATGACAATGGCTGATGTTTGTAGCAACTATGGACAATCACATTTGACAGGATTGGAACATTTGTATTGATTTCAGGGGATTGATAATGTTGTCATCCCGAACCCTCTAATTTGGGTGTGTTTGATCCATGGGGATGTTACTGCCAAAAGCTACTTGACCTGCACACACAGCTGAGGTGCTAGTGGCAACTGTTGCCAATGTTAAATTCCACTTGCAGATATGGCCTAAGATTGTTAATTGGGCCCTAGTTCATGTAGGGAGAATACTGGCTGATGTGTGACAGCAGGCCAGTTTAACGTTGTACCCTACACTCCTGGCCTGGCTTTACCTTTCCATCATCCTTGGCATGGCAGCATACCCCCATGCAAAGGTTGTTGGTGTAGTGTAGTACTGTGCCCCAGGTTTCCTCTGAATGGGCCATGCCCCCGTGCCGTGCCCCTTTACCGATGCCACTCCCTGAATATAATGACTTACATGCATTGTGTAGTAGGTATGTCACCCCCGGTTGCAGTTAACAATTAGGCATTTTAGTTCCCCATGCGACTTACCCTGCATGTGTGTTGTCTCCTGTAGTCTGCGCTGTACTGTCTTTGAATCCCTGTGACGATATTCTCAGGGATGATGGCTGCGACCATCTCCTCCATGTGGTCCAGGGCCTCCTGCGGTGCTGGACTCCCAACTCCAGTCTGCAGTGCTGCCTTCCTGTTCCTGGCCATCTTTTTCTTGGTCCTGCGCTTGCAGTCATGCCAGCGTTTCTTGCACTCGATGACTGTTCTCCATACTTCTGCCACACTGTTGATCTTGTCAACATTTTGTTGCATATTGCCTCTCTCCTACTAATTGGCAACTTTGAGGTGACAAACTGTTGGTGCTGGTGTTCCGTCACCTCTTTCACCAGAATTTCCTGCTCCTCTGCACTGAAGCGACACTTTCTTTTCTTCTTCTCCCTGTCCTGGGTCTTGTGTGGGTTCTCCTGGCTAGTTCCTGGTCTGTTGTCTTCTTCCTGAGGTCTGTGCAAGCATCTGGGATCCATTTTGGCTCTCCTATGCACATTTTGCAGTGTTTGCGGTGCTTTTTGATGCAATTGTGTCAAAAAACAGCACGTATCCGGTTTGCGGCATCATAAACCAACTCAGTCATTTTCGCTGTGTTAACATCATTTTCCTTTACAACGTGACACAGTGATTTGAGTAAAAAAAATGACTCACACCAGTGGTTTGCGCTGCCGTGAGTCAAAGTATAAATTTGATGCCTGCGCTGCACAAATAATTGGCGTTAGCCAGCGGTAATAAGTATAGATATGGGCCAAAATGTTTGTCCACCATAGAAGAAAATATTTTTGATGCAACCAGCAGAAGGAATTTCTATCTGGTAAAACGACATTAGCATATTAAGGATGAGATTCCCTCATGCCCTTAAGTACTTTTACAAGAATTTTTAAAGTACTTTTAGGATTACAAGAGGGAGAATGACATCTATTTGTGGATCAAGGGGTATGAGTCTGCTCTCCACATGAACATGGTCGCTGGAGCAGATTGGGGGGTGGGTCTGTGGAAGCTCTTCTAGGTGGAGGGGAGGGACTCTCTGACATCTTTAGGGGATCATCAGGGACTCACTTACTCTATAATGAAGGATGCCCTACTCACAAGATATAGGCCCTCATTACAACATTGGCGGTAAATGCCGCTTACCGACATGCTGACTGCCGCCAACATACCGTGACAGCGGCGGTATACCGATATGGGTATTATGAACCACACATAGAAATCCGCCACTTTACAGACACCCACACAAGTCCGCTAGCCCAAAGGTCAGTGATAAAATGGCAGTATAAAAACCCACACCGTTACACCAACAGAAATACACCCACAGCATCATGACCCACGAATCACTGCAGCAGACATTCAACCCTTGGCGGTAAACCATTGGCGGTACAGACTGCTGCGCTCAAAATACACAAGCACATACAAAACAACACCACATTGGACAGTTCAAACTACACACACCTGAGTTACATACACATACCACACCCACACACCCACAACACTATAAAACAAACACCCACAATACCCACAACCTTTTCCGACCCAACACTTTTGGCAAATGAGAGAGAGACAAGATAGGAGCACCCACTGAATCTGAGCCACAAAAAACATCACCCATACACCATACACACACCTCACAGCACACACCCCAACACATCATCCCAAACACCCTCACACATACCACTCACAATACACTCATGACACCACAAAGACACCTCAGGTTCTCAGAGGAGGAGCTAAGGGTCATGGTGGAGGAAATCATCCGGGTAGATCCACAGCTATTTGTGTCACAGGTGCAGCAGACATCTATTGCAAGGAAGATGGAGCTATGGCAGAGAGTCGTGGACAGGGTCAACGCTGTGGGACAGCACCCAAGAACAAGGGATGACATCAGGAAGAGGTGGAATGACCTACGGGGGAAGGTACGTTCTGTGGTAGCAAGACACTAGATAGCAGTACAGAGGACTGGCAGTGGGACCCCCTCCTCCTCCCACACAACTAACAACATAGGAGGAGCAATTCTTGGCTATCAGCAGGCAGGTCGCTCCTCGCGCCGCCGCCCCACGCCACCTCCTTCTCCGTCTGTTTCTTTGTCTTTCAAATCCCCTGCTGCTGTGTCCCCGCGGCCCCACCCCCTTCCCCCACCTCCTTCTCCGTCCGTTTCTTTTTCTTTCAAATCCCCTGCTGCTGCGTCCCCGCGGCCCCTCCCCTCTCCCCCCACCTCCTTCTCTGTCCGTTTTCCTTTCTTCAAATCCCCTGCCGCTGCGTCCCTACGGCCCCTCCCCCACCTCCTTCTCCGTCCGTTTCTTTTTCTTTCAAATCCCCTGCTGCTGCGTTCCTGCGTTCCCTCCCTCCTCCCCATCTCCTTCTCCGTCCGTTTTCCTTTCTTCAAATCCCCTGCCACTGCGTCCCCGTGGCCCCTCCCCCACCTCCTTCTCCGTCGGTTCCTTTTTCTTTCAAATCCCCTGCCGCTGCGTCCCCGCGGCCCCTCCCCCACCTCCTTCTCCGTCCATTTTCCTTTCTTCAAATCCCCTGCCGCTGCTAATCCCTGTGGCCCCACCCTCCCAGCATTCCCATTCGCCCAGCCCTCCCTACTCCCAGCTGCCACTCCCTCCCTCCTCCCCATTTATGGCAGCCACGGCGCGGTAACAAGGAGCAGCCCTTGACCCTGCTTCCAGCAGGCAGGTCGCTCCTCGCACCGCTGTGCCGCGCCACCTCCTTCTACGTCTGTTTCTTTTTCTTTCAAATCCCCTGCCGCTGCATCCCCGCGGCCCCTCCCCCCTCACCCCACCTCCTTCTCCGTCTGTTTTCCTTTCTTCGAATCCCCTGCCGCTGCGTCCCCTCCCGCTTCCCCCCACCTCCTTCTCCGTCCGTTTCTTTTTCTTTTAAATCCCCTGCCACTGCGTCCCCGCGGCCCCTCCCCCCACCTCCTTCCCCATCTGTTTTCCTTTCTTCAGATCCCCTGCCGCTGCTAATCCCTGCAGCCCCAACCCCCCAGCATTCCCATTCACCCAGCCCCCCTCCTCCCAGCTGCCACTCCCTCCCTCCTCCCCATTTATGGCAGCCGCACCGCGGTAACAAGGAGCAGCCCTTGACCCTGCTTCCAGCAGGCAGGTCGCTCCTCGTGCCGCCGCCCCTCCTCCTTCTCCGTCCGTTTCTTTTTCTTTCAAATCCTCTGCCGCTGCATCCCCACGGCCCCTCCCCCACCTCCTTCTCCGTCCGTTTTCCTTTCTTCAAATCCCCTGCCGGTGCTAATCCCTGCAGCCCCACCCCCCCAGCCTTCCCATTCGCCCAGCCCTCCCTCCTCCCAGCTGCCACTCCTTCCGTCCTCCCCATTTATGGCAGCCGCGGAACGGTAACAAGGAGCAACCCTTGACCCTGCGTCCAGCAGGCAGGTCGCTCCTCATGCCGCCGCCCCGCGCCGCCTCCTTCTCCGTCCGTTTCTTTTTCTTTCAAATCCCCTGCCGCTGCATCCCCGTGGCCTCTCCCCCCTCCCCCACCTCCTTCTCTGTCCGTTTTCCTTTCTTCAAATCCCCTGCAGCTGCTTCCCCGCTGCCCCTCCCCCACCTCCTTCTCCGTCCGTTTCTTTTTCTTTCAAATCCCCTGCTGCTGCGTCCCCGTGGCCCCTCCCCCACCTCCTTCTCCGTCCATTTTCCTTTCTTCAATTCCCCTGCCGCTGCTAATTCCTGCGACCCCACCCCCTCAGCCTTCCCATTCGCCCAGCCCTCCCTCCTCCCAGCTGCCACTCACTCCCCATTTATGGCAGCCGCGGCACGGACACACAGCCCGTCTGTGCCCGTCTGTGCCAAGACCGTGCCCAGCGCCAGTCCCCCTGGTCCCCTCAGACAAATCTACTCCCCCCTCACCCTCCACTCACTCAACCCAGGCCCTCGCCCAACCTGCACCCTTTCCAGCCCCACACACACTCATGGCCCCTTCACCTGCTACACCTGTCATTTCTCCTGCTCCTCATCCCTCACACAACACACCAACCATAGCGAAACCCCCAATGCAATACTCACATGCTCTGCCCCCACCCCCACCAACCAGCCCCGCCGCACACCACCCCACAACCAGAACACACCCCGCAACAACATCCTCATGCACCACACCAACACCACCCACCACAACCACCTCAACTGCCTGCTCCTCAACACCCGCTCCCTTCACAAACATGCCATAGAACTCTGGGACCTCATCACATCACACTCACCTGACATCGCCTTCCTCACGGAAACCTGGACCAACCCCTCCTCGGAACACGACATAGCCATCGCCACCCCCAAGGAATACAAACTCCAACGCAAAGACCGCCTCAACAGGCCAGGTGGTGGCATCGCCATCCTACACAGGGACACCAACAAAGTCACCACCAGCTCCCAACACACTATCAACAACACAGAACACATGCACTTCCTAATCCACATTAACAACATCTCCACCCTCAGTGGTACACTAATCTACACACCACCAGGACTACGCCCTGCCTTCTGCGACACCATCGCCGACACCATCAGCTCGCACACCCTCACCTCCACAGACTACATCCTCCTCTGTGATTTCAACTTTCACTTGGAGAACCTTCAAGACCACAACTCAACCTCCCTCATAGACAACCTCACACTCAAACAACTGGTCACCGCACCCACCCACTCAGCAGGACACACGCTCGACTAAATTTTCACCTCAAGCCAACACATAGCCTACACCCACACCACCGAACTCCACTGGACTGACCACCACTGCGTCCACTTCTCCTTCACCAAACCCCCCATACACCACCATCAACACACCACAGAACGCCTGAAATCCCAACTGGCTCACAACTTCGCCCCCACACCAACGACCCCAACACAGGAGCACACAACCTCTCTAAATGGATCACTACCTGCGCAGACACACTAGCCCCCCTCAGAAAACAGATTGCCACCCGCAACATCAAGAATGCCCCATGGCTCACCCCTGAACTCCAAGACTCCAAGCGCAAATGCCACCAAGCGGAGAAAATATGGCGACAAGAACCCTCTACAACCAACTTCTCCACCCTCAAAGCCACCATTCGCACCCATCACCAATTCATATGCACCGCCAAAAGAGATCACTACAAGACACGGCTTGACAACAACTCTCAAAACAGCAAATAACTCTTCACCATCATTAAAGAGCTAGCCAAACCCAAAGCCAGCAACATAGATCCCACACACACACACAGCCCCTATGTGACGCCCTCTCCAACCACTTTCACCACAAAATCCTGGACATCCACAACAACTTCATACCACACACACCCACCACACACACCCCTCACTCACCCAACTCAAGCCCCACTCATGACCCCCCACCACACTCACCACCTGGGCCCCCACCACACATGAAAAAAACGAAAAAACCATGAACTCCATCCACTCCGGATCCCCCTCCGACCCCTGTCCTCATCGCATCTACAACAAAGCCAGCCCAACCATCGCCCCCATACTCCACGATTACCTGGGTGGGGGATGTGGGCTGTGGGTGCCCCTAGACCAGGGCAAACACAGCAGGGTATGTTCAATAATGGGCAAGATCAGATGCACTCCAACTCCAATAGTGTTAGTTGACATCTACTATTGGGCAGGGTCCTGTGGGTTTCAGGTGTGCAGCTAATGGTGGTAGGCATTTTACCCCATGGGCTGGTGACTAGCAGTGTAACTGGTAGTGCATGGCCTAGTGCATAGGGCTGTTCCCTGTGTGTTGTGTACACCAATGATAGTGTTGTTGCTGGCATTGATGAAGTGTATCCTCTGTCTCTCCCCTCCTTTTGTTTTGTCACCCTGTCCTTGTGCGCATTAGCATCATCTGGTGGAGGAGCAGAGGCACCGGTGACTGAGGGAGGTGCATCCCACATGGGCCTGGAGGCCGAATCCACCGATGGTGAGGGCACCAGTGGGACGGAGGGTGAGGGGAGCACAACGATGGAGACAGGATTGGACACTACGGACAGCGAGTCCTCCTCCGATGGAAGCTCCCTGGCGGACTCCTCTGTGGCCACCCCAACTACAGGTACAGCCGCCACCCCCGTACCAGCACCACCCTCCCAGCAGCCCCTCAGCTTGTTTCCAGTGCCCGCTCACCCAGGAGGGAGGG
The DNA here is from genome assembly GCF_031143425.1 of Pleurodeles waltl. Taxonomy (NCBI): domain Eukaryota; kingdom Metazoa; phylum Chordata; class Amphibia; order Caudata; family Salamandridae; genus Pleurodeles; species Pleurodeles waltl. The sequence goes on from NC_090440.1 coordinate 946,205,982, forward strand.
CATCTCCTTCGCCCCAGGCACCTCAGGCCCTGCCCCAATCAGCCCTGCAGCCCTCAGTGAGGAGGCTATTGACCTCCTGAGATCCCTCTCTGTTGGGCGGTAAACCATACTGAGTGCCATCCAGAGTGTAGCAGGGCATTTGCAACAAACAAATGCATACCTGGAGGGCATTCACTCTGGCGTGGAGGCCCAACAGAGAGCATTCCAGGCCAACACACTGATGGCAGCCATTGTCCCTGTCTCCAGCCTCCCCCTCCAACTTCCTCCACCCAGTCCCAGTCCCAATCCCCTCAACCCCAGCCTATCCCAAGCACACCTTCAGGCCAGCAATCACCCAAATCAACACACAGAAGTGGCTCAGGCAAACACAAGCACCACGCTTCATCTCACAGGCACTCACACAAGCACCATCCACATGCAGACATACCAACATCCACTGCCGCCACTGTGTCCCCCTCCCCCTCATTGTCCACTTCCCTCCGAGTAGCATCTCCACTCACACCTGCATGCACTACATCCTCATCCACTACCTCCATCACTGGCACACCTCTCACTACACTCCCCTCACTGGCAGTCACCACCCCCACATCCATGCACACATCCCCTGTGTCCTCTCCCACTGTGTCTGAGACCCCTCCTCCCAAAGTATACAAACGCAAGCACACAGACAGCCATCCACCTCACAACAGCATCCAGCCCATGCACCTGCACCCAAACACAGCAGACTGACACCTTATACAACCACTCTCTCTTCCTCCACTTCAAAACCTTCACCCTCTTTCTGCCCCAGTGTTCCTAAGAAGCTTTTCGATGCCAACATTGACCTATTCCCTACCCCTTCCCCCCCCATCCTTCACTTTGGGTCAAGGTAGCCACAACCCAGCCCAGCACCTCAGCCGCCCAGTCCTCGGCCACTGTGGTGTCTGCAGCTACTGCAAGTGTGAGAGGCTCCAAGGAGGCACCTGTCAGTCCATCCAGTGTGCCAGTACCACCTGCCAAGGCAAAGAAGGGTCCGCCACCTAGCAAGGGCAAGAAGGGGACACCAGCCAGCAAGGGGAAGGAGACACCACCAGCCAGCAAGGGCATGAAAAAGACACCAGCTGGCAGAATCAAGGAGGCACCACCATCTGCCAAGGGCAGGAAGGGGCACACAACACCAGGCATGTCACTTTAGCCATCCGAGGCTGTAGGTGAAGGCCTGGCGGCTACCACCACCACTGCCAGCACTGCCACCTGCACTGCAGCCAACACCGCCACCTGCACGGCAGCCAGCACCGCCACCTGCACCGCGGCCAGCACCACCACATGCACCGCCACCAGCAGCACCACTGCCAGAAGCAGCAGCCCCAGTGGACAGCCATCCGAGGCTGCAGGTGAAGGCCTGGAGGCTACCAGCACCACCACCTGGAGCGCAACTGCGAGCAGTGTGTAGTGCCGAACACATGGGCTGCAGTGCGTCCTGGCCCCTGCAACACCTGTCGGTGTGACACACATGTGAGAGACTGTGATCTTGTCCCATCCAGGTTGAAGCACACTGGGCACTGTGCCCCCTCCAGAACCAGTGGAAGAAGCCATCCACTCACTGCATCCTTGGCAGGATGAAGCACACTGGGCACAAGGCCCCCTCCAGAACCAGTGGAAGAAGCCATCCACTCACCGCATCCTTGGCAGGATGAAGCACACTGGGCACAAGGCCCCCTCCAGAACCAGTGGAAGAAGGCATCCACTTGAGAGACTGTGGCCTTGCACTCCCCAGTACCAAGCAGTGGGAAAACCACCCACTTGATAGACTGTGGCCTTACACTCCCCAGGACCAAGCAGTGGGCAAACCACCCACTAGAGAGACTGTGGCTTCGCACTTCCCAGGACCAAGCAGTGGGCAAACCACCCACTTGAGAGACTGTGACCTTGCACTCCCCAGGACCAAGCAGTGGGCATGGAGCCCCCTCCAGGCCAGTGGCGTTGTACCATCTTCCGGCTGAGGTGCCCCCCCCAACACCCGTCCCCCTAAGGTGCCTGCGTGTTTTCAACCTGATGCCCCTGCAGTGTTCTCTCCGTATTGAGGCAGGAGTCAAGTGTGGCCTTGGCCTATGTATTTTGGCCCAGTGGGCCACAGACATTTTGGAGTGGGCATTGTCCCTCCTTTTGTATATATTGTATATATGGTACATACTGTTTCTTGCTTTAAGAATGTATTTCTCAAAATTACTAATATTACACTCATTTTACTTTATTCCTTTTGTCCTTGCGTTATTCCTGAGGGTTACAGGGTGTATATGTAATGTTGTTGCATGTGTTTGTGTGTATGGTGTTAGGGGTGAGGGTGGGGGTGTTGCGTGTTAAGTGTGTGTGTCTATCTCTTCCCCCCCCTCCCTTGTGTGCTAGGTGCAGTACTCACCGTGGTCATCTTCGCTGGCATTCATGTTCCTGGTGTATGAGAAGATAGACCAGCATGGGCAACACCTGCAGTTTGGGCTCCATGGCGTCGTGGTTCTTTCTTGAGTGTCAAGAGGTGAGTCGTTTCCCTTCAGAGTATTGTTTCCGCTGTGCTTTTGATGGCATTGGTACCGCCCCAGAAAAGCTGGTGGATAGGCATGTTGTAATGCAGTGGGCGGTACATTGTCTTCCGCCTGGCTTTTGGCGGTTACTGCTGCGGTGTTTATTGCTACCGCCATGGTGGTCGGTGTGTTAAAGTGGCTGTTTGTGTTGGCGGCTTCCGCTGTGGTCATGAATCCAATTTTTGTACCGCCGGTCTGTTGGCGCTATTACCGCCGCTTTATCACTGACCGCCAGGGTTGCAATGAGGGCCATAGTGTCACCCCTGAGCAGTACAAGGACAAGTTTAGGTCCTACAAAAATAAGGAATCCCAAACCTGGTTAGAATTTGTTGACTATTTTTGCAGGTCACTGGATGTTTGGGTGAAGGGCAGTAAGGTGATAACTTATGAGGGGCTGTACAAATTGATTGCATGGGAGCACTTGTATAGTCTTTGTTTTCTAAAGCTGCACCAGCACCTAATTGACAGCAAGCTGATTGACCCCAGGAAACTTGCTCCAGAAGCAGAGTGGTGGGAAAGCACCAGGGTCCAGAAAAGGAATGGGTGAGACTTTGCCGAGGGTGGGCAGGATCCCCATCAGGAGAAGTGGAGGGTAAGGGTCACCAAGGGAAGTTCTCTAAAGAGCCCCAACCTAGTTTCCTGGTAAAGATTTCCATCCCCTAGTTGAAAAGAAACCGTGGGTCTCTATGGGGAAACCTGCAGAGAGGGATCCCTGCAAGTGCTATGCATGTGCTCAGGTGGGTCACATGAGGGGGAGATCCTAAATGTCCCAAGGGAACATAGGTAACCACTGGTGCTCAGTTACAGGGTTTGGCCAGTGTAGCTCTTCTGGTGAAGTTGGTTACAGGTGGGTGGGAGCCAGCTAAGATGACCCTAATCTCACTAGGGGACAGTAAGATGGTCCAGATGATCCTCATGCCTAAGAACCCTAAGAAGTATAGGCAGTGGGTGACCATCAATAGGCAGGGTTTGGGGGCTCTGAGACACACAGGAACCAGTGTGACTACTGTGAAAAGTCTCCTGGTGTCAGAAGAGCAAGTAGTTCCCATGCACTTCACCAAGTATTTGTGTTAGATAAATCAGAGTTCCTGTGCAGAGTGTCGCAGGTTCCCTTTGAATGGGGGGTCTCAGATGCCTTTAGAGTACCTGTGAGTACAACCATGTTTGTAGATAGTCTGCTTGGCAAGGACCTGGAGGATTCCCCTTGGATGGAGGTGAAACACAGGGCTCACTTCGAGATGTTGGGTCTGCCTGGGTGGGTGGGTGTGGGTGTGGGTGTGTCAACCCAGTTAATGGCAGCCTGTCAGGGTGATCAGGAAGCCCTAGAGCCTGAAAGAGTAGCCCAGGTGTCTGCCAGAAGGGCAAGGGGTGAGGGAAACCCACCCTAGACGTTCTTAGGGTCTGGGAGGAGGCTGAACTTGAGGGTGATGCCCCAGAGCCCACAGGGGAAAATGTGGCTGAACTGGGGGTGGTACCGAGGTGACTCAGAGGCAGCAGGACAAGACCTTTAAATGGCTTGTCACCCACTTTTACTTGCCCCAAATGTGCAGGCACTCTGATGTGCATTATAGGTCTTGCCAGTCTTGTCAGGGAAGTGGCAAGAGTAGTGTGAAATGTAAGGCTCCCTTCCAACCTTTTTCTGTAGGCAGCACCCCCTTTGAAAAGGTTGGCATTGACATTGTGGAGTCTCTTGATCCCAAGACAGCCATGGGCAACATGTGTATCCTGGTCTTGGTGGACCATTCCACCCAGCACCCAGAAGCTATAACTCTGAGGTCAATCACAGCCCCTTTGGTGGGACGTGCATTGATGGGGATTTTTACCCTCATTGGGTTCCCCAGGGAGGTGGTATCTGACAGGGGTACCAACTTCATATCCACATATATGAAGTCTCTGTGGAAGGAGTGTAGGTGACCTACAAGTTCAGCACTCTGACACCTCGCAACCAACACCGCCTCACCTCCATCGCTCTGCAGTAGGGACCCGATGCCTCGTCGCAATGCCTCTGCTCCTCAGCCCGCAGCACCAGAACCGACGCTGCCTCGGATCCAGCAAAGCCTCACTTCCCGACTCTGTGCACCGGTCTGTTTTCCTCACTTTTTGCTAAGGTACTGAACCTGGGCTCCGTGTGATTCAGTAAACTGCACCAATGGTGTTGCATTGTGGGAAACGACTCATCACAACACCGCGTGACATCAAATTGCAGTATTGGTTCTTCTCTGCACTATTTTTGTGTTTTTAATTACTAAAGTCTTATTTTGAACTGTGTATTGTGAATTTTTATCATATTTGGGGGGTCATTCCAAGTCTGGCGGGCGGCGGAGGCCGCCCGCCAGACTTCCCCCCTCCGAAATACCGCTCCGCGGTCGAAAGACCACGGAGGGTATTCTAAGTTTTTCCCTGGGCTGGCGGGCGGTCGCCAAAATACCGCCAGCCCAGGGAAAAACTCCCTTCCCACGAGGATGCCGGCTCGTAATCGAGCCGGCGGAGTGGGAAGGTGCGACGGGTGCTGTTGCACCCGTCGCGTATTTCACTGTCTGCCAAGCAGACAGTGAAATACTTGTAGGGGCCCTCTTACTCACCTGACATCACCTTCCTCACGGAAACCTGGACCAACCCCTCCTCGGAACACGACATAGCCATCGCCACCCCCAAGGAATACAAACTCCAACGCAAAGACCGCCTCAACAGGCCAGGTGGTGGCATCGCCATCCTACACAGGGACACCAACAAAGTCACCACCAGCTCCCAACACACTATCGACAACACAGAACACATGCACTTCCTAATCCACATTAACAACATCTCCACCCTCAGTGGTACACTAATCTACACACCACCAGGACTACGCCCTGCCTTCTGCGACACCATCGCCGACACCATCAGCTCGCACACCCTCACCTCCACAGACTACATCCTCCTCTGTGATTTCAACTTTCACTTGGAGAACCTTCATGACCACAACTCAACCTCCCTCATAGACAACCTCACACTCAAACAACTGGTCACCGCACCCACCCACTCAGCAGGACACACGCTCGACTAAATTTTCACCTCAAGCCAACACATAGCCTACACCCACACCACCGAACTCCACTGGACTGACCACCACTGCGTCCACTTCTCCTTCACCAAACCCCCCATACACCACCATCAACACACCACAGAACGCCTGAAATCCCAACTGGCTCACAACTTCCCCCCCACACCAACGACCCCAACACAGGAGCACACAACCTCTCTAAATGGATCACTACCTGCGCAGACACACTAGCCCCCCTCAGAAAACAGATTGCCACCCGCAACATCAAGAATGCCCCATGGTTCACCCCTGAACTCCAAGACTCCAAGCGCAAATGCCACCAAGCGGAGAAAATATGGCGACAAGAACCCTCTACAACCAACTTCTCCACCCTCAAAGCCACCATTCGCACCCATCACCAACTCATATGCACCGCCAAAAGAGATCACTACAAGACACGGCTTGACAACAACTCTCAAAACAGCAAAGAACTCTTCACCATCATTAAAGAGCTAGCCAAACCCAAAGCCAGCAACATAGATCCCACACACACACACAGCCCCTATGTGACGCCCTCTCCAACCACTTTCACCACAAAATCCTGGACATCCACAACAACTTCATACCACACACACCCACCACACACACCCCTCACTCACCCAACTCAACCCCCACTCATGACCCCCCACCACACTCACCACCTGGGCCCCCACCACACATGAAAAAAACTAAAAAAACATGAACTCCATCCACTCCGGATCCCCCTCCGACCCCTGTCCTCATCGCATCTACAACAAAGCCAGCCCAACCATCGCCCCCATACTCCACGATTACCTGGGTGGGGGATGTGGGCTGTGGGTGCCCCTAGACCAGGGCAAACACAGCAGGGTATGTTCAATAATGGGCAAGATCAGATGCACTCCAACTCCAATAGTGTTAGTTGACATCTACTATTGGGCAGGGTCCTGTGGGTTTCAGGTGTGCAGCTAATGGTGGTAGGCATTTTACCCCATGGGCTGGTAACTAGCAGTGTAACTGGTAGTGCATGGCCTAGTGCATAGGGCTGTTCCCTGTGTGTTGTGTACACCAATGATAGTGTTGTTGCTGGCATTGATGAAGTGTATCCTCTGTCTCTCCCCTCCTTTTGTTTTGTCACCCTGTCCTTGTGCGCATTAGCATCATCTGGTGGAGGAGCAGAGGCACCGGTGACTTAGGGAGGTGCATCCCACATGGGCCTGGAGGCCGAATCCACCGATGGTGAGGGCACCAGTGGGACGGAGGGTGAGGGGAGCACAACGATGGAGACAGGATTGGACACTACCGACAGCGAGTCCTCCTCCGATGGAAGCTCCCTGGCGGACTCCTCTGTGGCCACCCCAACTACAGGTACAGCCGCCACCCCCGTACCAGCACCACCCTCCCAGCAGCCCCTCAGCTTGTTTCCAGTGCCCGCTCACCCAGGAGGGAGGGCATCTCCTTCGCCCCAGGCACCTCAGGCCCTGCCCCAATCCGCCCTGCAGCCCTCAGTGAGGAGGCTATTGACCTCCTGAGATCCCTCTCTGTTGGGCGGTAAACCATACTGAGTGCCATCCAGAGTGTAGCAGGGCATTTGCAACAAACAAATGCATACCTGGAGGGCATTCACTCTGGCGTGGAGGCCCAACAGAGAGCATTCCAGGCCAACACACTGATGGCAGCCATTGTCCCTGTCTCCAGCCTCCCCCTCCAACTTCCTCCACCCAGTCCCAATCCCCTCAACCCCAGCCTATCCCAAGCACACCTTCAGGCCAGCAATCACCCAAATCAACACACAGAAGTGGCTCAGGCAAACACAAGCACCACGCTTCATCTCACAGGCACTCACACAAGCACCATCCACATGCAGACATACCAACATCCACTGCCGCCACTGTGTCCCCCTCCCCCTCATTGTCCACTTCCCTCCGAGTAGCATCTCCACTCACACCTGCATGCACTACATCCTCATCCACTACCTCCATCACTGGCACACCTCTCACTACACTCCCCTCACTGGCAGTCACCACCCCCACATCCATGCACACATCCCCTGTGTCCTCTCCCACTGTGTCTGAGACCCCTCCTCCCAAAGTATACAAACGCAAGCACACAGACAGCCATCCACCTCACAACAGCATCCAGCCCATGCACCTGCACCCAAACACAGCAGACTGACACCTTATACAACCACTCTCTCTTCCTCCACTTCAAAACCTTCACCCTCTTTCTGCCCCAGTGTTCCTAAGAAGCTTTTCGATGCCAACATTGACCTATTCCCTACCCCTTCCCCCCCCATCCTTCACTTTGGGTCAAGGTAGCCACAACCCAGCCCAGCACCTCAGCCGCCCAGTCCTCGGCCACTGTGGTGTCTGCAGCTACTGCAAGTATGAGAGGCTCCAAGGAGGCACCCGTCAGTCCATCCAGTGTGCCAGTACCACCTGCCAAGGCCAAGAAGGGTCCGCCACCTAGCAAGGGCAAGAAGGGGACACCAGCCAGCAAGGGGAAGGAGACACCACCAGCCAGCAAGGGCAAGAGAAAGACACCAGCTGGCAGAATCAAGGAGGCACCACCATCTGCCAAGGGCAGGAAGGGGCACACAACACCAGGCATGTCACTTTAGCCATCCGAGGCTGTAGGTGAAGGCCTGGCGGCTACCACCACCACTGCCAGCACTGCCACCTGCACTGCAGCCAACACCGCCACCTGCACGGCAGCCAGCACCGCCACCTGCACCGCGGCCAGCACCACCACATGCACCGCCACCAGCAGCACCACTGCCAGAAGCAGCAGCCCCAGTGGACAGCCATCCGAGGCTGCAGGTGAAGGCCTGGAGGCTACCAGCACCACCACCTGGAGCGCAACTGCGAGCAGTGTGTAGTGCCGAACACATGGGCTGCAGTGCGTCCTGGCCCCTGCAACACCTGTCGGTGTGACACACATGTGAGAGACTGTGATCTTGTCCCATCCAGGTTGAAGCACACTGGGCACTGTGCCCCCTCCAGAACCAGTGGAAGAAGCCATCCACTCACTGCATCCTTGGCAGGATGAAGCACACTGGGCACAAGGCCCCCTCCAGAACCAGTGGAAGAAGCCATCCACTCACCGCATCCTTGGCAGGATGAAGCACACTGGGCACAAGGCCCCCTCCAGAACCAGTGGAAGAAGGCATCCACTTGAGAGACTGTGGCCTTGCACTCCCCAGTACCAAGCAGTGGGAAAACCACCCACTTGATAGACTGTGGCCTTACACTCCCCAGGACCAAGCAGTGGTCAAACCACCCACTAGAGAGACTGTGGCTTCGCACTTCCCAGGACCAAGCAGTGGGCAAACCACCCACTTAAGAGACTGTGACCTTGCACTCCCCAGGACCAAGCAGTGGGCATGGAGCCCCCTCCAGGCCAGTGGCGTTGTACCATCTTCCGGCTGAGGTGCCCCCCCCCCAACACCCGTCCCCCTAAGGTGCCTGCGTGTTTTCAACCTGATGCCCCTGCAGTGTTCTCTCCGTATTGAGGCAGGAGTCAAGTGTGGCCTTGGCCTATGTATTTTGGCCCAGTGGGCCACAGACATTTTGGAGTGGGCATTGTCCCTCCTTTTGTATATATTGTATATATGGTACATACTGTTTCTTGCTTTAAGAATGTATTTCTCAAAATTACTAATATTACACTCATTTTACTTTATTCCTTTTGTCCTTGCGTTATTCCTGAGGGTTACAGGGTGTATATGTAATGTTGTTGCATGTGTTTGTGTGTATGGTGTTAGGGGTGAGGGTGGGGGTGTTGCGTGTTAAGTGTGTGTGTCTATCTCTTCCCCCCCCTCCCTTGTGTGCTAGGTGCAGTACTCACCGTGGTCATCTTCGCTGGCATTCATGTTCCTGGTGTATGAGAAGATAGACCAGCATGGGCAACACCTGCAGTTCGGGCTCCATGGCGTCGTGGCTCTTTCTTGAGTGTCAAGAGGTGAGTCGTTTCCCTTCAGAGTATTGTTTCCGCCGTGCTTTTGATGGCATTGGTACCGCCCCAGAAAAGCTGGTGGATAGGCATGTTGTAATGCAGTGGGCGGTACATTGTCTTCCGCCTGGCTTTTGGCGGTTACTGCTGCGGTGTTTATTGCTACCGCCATGGTGGTCGGTGTGTTAAAGTGGCTGTTTGTGTTGGCGGCTTCCGCTGTGGTCATGAATCCAATTTTTGTACCGCCGGTCTGTTGGCGCTATTACCGCCGCTTTATCACCGACCGCCAGGGTTGCAATGAGGGCCATAGTGTCACCCCTGAGCAGTACAAGGACAAGTTTAGGTCCTACAAAAATAAGGAATCCCAAACCTGGTTAGAATTTGTTGACTATTTTTGCAGGTCACTGGATGTTTGGGTGAAGGGCAGTAAGGTGATAACTTATGAGGGGCTGTACAAATTGATTGCATGGGAGCACTTGTATAGTCTTTGTTTTCTAAAGCTGCACCAGCACCTAATTGACAGCAAGCTGATTGACCCCAGGAAACTTGCTCCAGAAGCAGAGTGGTGGGAAAGCACCAGGGTCCAGAAAAGGAATGGGTGAGACTTTGCCGAGGGTGGGCAGGATCCCCATCAGGAGAAGTGGAGGGTAAGGGTCACCAGGGGAAGTTCTCTAAAGAGCCCCAACCTAGTTTCCTGGTAAAGATTTCCATCCCCTAGTTGAAAAGAAACCGTGGGTCTCTATGGGGAAACCTGCAGAGAGGGATCCCTGCAAGTGCTATGCATGTGCTCAGGTGGGTCACATGAGGGGGAGATCCTAAATGTCCCAAGGGAACATAGGTAACCACTGGTGCTCAGTTACAGGGTTTGGCCAGTGTAGCTCTTCTGGTGAAGTTGGTTACAGGTGGGTGGGAGCCAGCTAAGATGACCCTAATCTCACTAGGGGACAGTAAGATGGTCCAGATGATCCTCCTGCCTAAGAACCCTAAGAAGTATAGGCAGTGGGTGACCATCAATAGGCAGGGTTTGGGGGCTCTGAGACACACAGGAACCAGTGTGACTACTGTCTCCTGGTGTCAGAAGAGCAAGTAGTTCCCATGCACTTCACCAAGTATTTGTGTTAGATAAATCAGAGTTCCTGTGCAGAGTGTCGCAGGTTCCCTTTGAATGGGGGGTCTCAGATGCCTTTAGAGTACCTGTGAGTACAACCATGTTTGTAGATAGTCTGCTTGGCAAGGACCTGGAGGATTCCCCTTGGATGGAGGTGAAACACAGGGCTCACTTCGAGATGTTGGGTCTGCCTGGGTGGGTGGGTGTGGGTGTGGGTGTGTCAACCCAGTTAATGGCAGCCTGTCAGGGTGATCAGGAAGCCCTAGAGCCTGAAAGAGTAGCCCAGGTGTCTGCCAGAAGGGCAAGGGGTGAGGGAAACCCACCCTAGACGTTCTTAGGGTCTGGGAGGAGGCTGAACTTGAGGGTGATGCCCCAGAGCCCACAGGGGAAAATGTGGCTGAACTGGGGGTGGTACCGAGGTGACTCAGAGGCAGCAGGACAAGACCTTTAAATGACTTGTCACCCACTTTTACTTGCCCCAAATGTGCAGGCACTCTGATGTGCATTATAGGTCTTGCCAGTCTTGTCAGGGAAGTGGCAAGAGTAGTGTGAAATGTAAGGCTCCCTTCCAACCTTTTTCTGTAGGCAGCACCCCCTTTGAAAAGGTTGGCATTGACATTGTGGAGTCTCTTGATCCCAAGACAGCCATGGGCAACATGTGTATCCTGGTCTTGGTGGACCATTCCACCCAGCACCCAGAAGCTATAACTCTGAGGTCAATCACAGCCCCTTTGGTGGGACGTGCATTGATGGGGATTTTTACCCTCATTGGGTTCCCCAGGGAGGTGGTATCTGATAGGGGTACCAACTTCATATCCACATATATGAAGTCTCTGTGGAAGGAGTGTAGGTGACCTACAAGTTCAGCACTCTGACACCTCGCAACCAACACCGCCTCACCTCCATCGCTCTGCAGTAGGGACCCGATGCCTCATCGCAATGCCTCTGCTCCTCAGCCCGCAGCACCAGAACCGACGCTGCCTCGGATCCAGCAAAGCCTCACTTCCCGACTCTGTGCACCGGTCTGTTTTCCTCACTTTTTGCTAAGGTACTGAACCTGGGCTCCGTGTGATTCAGTAAACTGCACCAATGGTGTTGCATTGTGGGAAACGACTCATCACAACACCGCGTGACATCAAATTGCAGTATTGGTTCTTCTCTGCACTATTTTTGTGTTTTTAATTACTAAAGTCTTATTTTGAACTGTGTATTGTGAATTTTTATCATATTTGGGGGGTCATTCCAAGTCTGGCGGGCGGCGGAGGCCGCCCGCCAGACTTCCCCCCTCCGAAATACCGCTCCGCGGTCGAAAGACCGCGGAGGGTATTCTAAGTTTTTCCCTGGGCTGGCGGGCGGTCGCCAAAAGACCGCCCGCCAGCCCAGGGAAAAACTCCCTTCCCACGAGGATGCCGGCTCGTAATCGAGCCGGCGGAGTGGGAAGGTGCGACGGGTGCTGTTGCACCCGTCGCGTATTTCACTGTCTGCCAAGCAGACAGTGAAATACTTGTAGGGGCCCTCTTACGGGGGCCCCTGCAGTGCCCATGCCAGTGGCATGGGCACTGCAGGGGCCCCCAGGGGCCCCGCGACCCCCCCCTACCGCCATCCGGTTCCCGGCGGGCGGACCGCCGGGAACTGGATGGCGGTAGGGGGGGTCGGAATCCCCTCGGCGGCGCAGCTAGCTGCGCCGCCTTGGAGGATTCCAAAGGGCGGCGGTACACTGGCGGGAGACCGCCAGTGTTGCCGGTCCGACCGCGGCTTTACCGCCGCAGTCGGAATGCCCTTGGGAGCACCGCCGGCCTGTCGGCGGTGCTCCCGCGGTCCTCCAACCCGGCGGTCATTGACCGCCAGGGTTGGAATGACCCCCTTGGTCTTGTTTATTTAGATAAAATAGTTACTATTTTTCTAAACCAATGTGGTGTTACTTTTGTAGTGTTTCACAGTATTACTGTGTGTGTTGGTACAAATATTTTACACATTGATTCTGGGTTAAGCTTTCTGCTCATGCCAAGCTACCAAGAGGTTGAGGGGGGGTTAACCAGGTGTGTTCCGCCTTTGCCCTGACTAGAGTGAGGGTTCTTGCTTGGACAGGGGGTAACCTAACTGCCAGCCAAAGACCCCCTTTCTAACAGCAGAGGTTCCTCTTGGTTCCAGGAGTGATCCAAAAGTCTGGGGCTTTGTGTCCACTACTTATACCCCTTTCTGCCTTTGAAGTAGGCAAACTTTAAAGGAAAGTCTCTGTTGCTTACAGGGTCCTGCCTTGCCAGATGAGGCCCAAGACACACACCAGGGGGTTAGAGATCACATTGTGTGAGAGCAGGAACAGCCCATTCAGATGTAAGTGACAACTCCTCCCTCCACTCCAGCCCAGATGGCTCATTAGGATATACAGGCTACACCCCAGCTCCCTTTGTGTCACTGTCTAGATGAGATTCACAAACAGCCCAACTGTCAGTCTGACCCAGACAGGGAATCCATAAACAGGCAGAGTCACAGAATGGTTAAAGGAAGAAAAGAGCCAGATGTAGCAAAGGGTTTTACCCATTCTGTGTCTATGGGAAAATGTGTTCGTACATATGGCCCAAAATGCCTACTTTTTAAAAGTGGCATTTTCAAACTAACAATCTAAAAAAACAACTTCACTAACAGATGTATGTTTTTTAAAATGTGAGTTCAGAGACCCCAAACTCCAAATTTCTATCTGCTCTCAAAGGGGAACTGCAATATAAGGATATTTAAAGACAGTCCCCGTGTTAACCTATGAGAGAGATAGGCCTTGCAACAGTGAAACCCTAATTTGGCAGTATTTCAGTGTTAGGATATGTAAAACACATTACTACAAGTCCCACCCTTAACATATACTGCACCCTACCCATGGGCCTACCTAAAGCCTACCTTAGGGGTACCTTGCATGTAGAAAGAGGGAAGGTTTGGGCCTGGCAGGTGGGTACACTTGCTAAGTCGAATTGGCAGTGATAAAACCGCACACATAGACATGGCTGTGGCAGGTCTGAGCCATGCTTACAGTGCTATTCATGTAGGTGGCAAAATCAGTGCTGCAGGTGCACTAGTAGCATTTGAATTACAGGCCCTAGGCACCTCTAGTGCACTTTACTAGGGACTTACTAGTAAATCAGATATGCCAATCATGGAAAACCAATTACATATACAATTTCATATAGGGAGCACTTGCACTTTAGCACTGGTCAGCAGTGGTAAAGTGCCCAGAGTATCAAAAATAGCAAAAACAGAGTCCAGCGCACATCAACAACCTAGGAAGTAGAGGCAAAAAGTGAGGGGAGACCACACCAAGGATGCAGGTCTAACAGCTATAGTTATCTGAAGAAACCATAACTTGGGCTTGAAAGCAACTTTAGGCAAGGAGTTAAAGGTTCTTAATATAACAAAAACTACAGTATAACCATAACTGTTGAAATTCGATGGTTTTGTATAGATGAAACATCAACTTCAATATGATGTCCCTGTAATCTTAGTTTTTTTGGTGAATATACTATATATATATTCACTCAAAAACCAAACGTTACAGACATTATATTTACATTCAGATTTTACACACATAAACCATAGAAATTCAGCAGCTATAGAGTTATCTCAAGTAACTATAACTTGGGCTCTTCCAACAGCAAATAAAAACACCAACAATGAGATTAGATTTATCACGACTTACAGCAATGGCTATAGAAGAATCTATAACAGCTTACATAAACATTGGGATGTTTTAACCTTGGATCCTGATCTCAAAAGCCTGTTACCAACTAAACCTAAAATAGCATGTAGAAAGCCACACACCCATTATTTAGCCCTAGTGACACTATTAATTACAACCCCAGGAATACTAAAACAAGCTGGCTTATGTGACTACCTAAAGGGTCCTTCAAATGTGGGAGCTGCATATGTTGCAAACATGTATCTGATGTCAAGATATTTGTAAATGTAACTGAAGAGTATCAATTGTGTATTGCTTCACTCATCTGTTGTAACACTTCCAACAGTATCTATATGTTTGTGTTTGTGGTAAACAATACACTGGATCCACCATGCGCAAATTGAAAACTAGATGGAAGGAGCATCTCAGGGCCATTAAGAATTTGGACAAGTACCCAATGGTGATGCATTTCAGGTTGTCACACTCACTTGCTCAACTAGAGGATATAAAATTCATTGGTATGAAGGAAGTAAAAAAAACTCAGGAGTGGTGGGGATTTAGAAAAGAAGAAAAAAGCCAGGAAAACATTTTTCATCAACAAATTTTAAATTATTTAATTAAGTTTTTGTTCTGCAGAGTAAACAAAAGCCCATGTAGAGTGAGGCAACTTCCTATGATTAGTAATAGGTTAAGCTCAGGGGTCGAGACTTGTTTGGGCTGCTTTGAATGATTTTTCTTTCTGACTGTTAGTGTTAAAGGGTTCATGTACTCAAAACTGCTGCGTAATGTTTCTTGGGTTAGCTTCCAATTTTAATGAAGGCTTTCCTTCTAAAGGACAAATATAAAGCCATATAGAGTAGAGGCACCTTCATGTGACTAGTTACAGCTCAAGCTTTGGGCCAATTTCACGCCATTTCGGCTGTTTTCCTTAATTAACTTTTATGTTCTGTTAGCTAGCCCATTGTTAATACTTTTATTTATGGTGTCGTTTCTCACACTTTTTTAGTTTTCAATTGACAATAGTAGTTGGCGCTCTTTCTGTTTATAAATTTGCTCAAAAGTATTTTCTCCTTCTCTATAGGTGGCCATGCTCCCTCTCACAGATGCAATTCATTAACTAAGGTATATATATCAGGTGGTTACCAGCTCACCCTTCTTGTCGATTTGAGCTGCGGCTGTTTGCGTCTTTCTTGAGGTAACTTAATAATTTATAATTTTAGATGGAAGGCGTTTAAATAGATGTATTATTACGTACAACTTATCCTGATCTATGTCATGGCTATCTTTGGTTAATATTGTTTTGGACACGGGTTACTTGGACGTCTGTACTGTATTTAAGGTATATGGGGGTCATTCTCTTTTTTTGTACAAGCTTCCTTCTAGAGCGTATTTAACTCTTTCTAGGTCCGTAAAATGTTGCGTTAATAGGTATTCTAGTGCATTAGTGCCAGCGAGACTATCACAATGCTCCGAAAGTTGTGACTGATTAGCACAGTGGGTTCGTTGGGCCTCGCGTACAGCATGGGTTGTGACGGGCACATCTGTGTTTGATATTTCCTTTCATTTTTTCTTTAAACTTATTTTTTCCAGGAAAAGTGTCATCACTTATCGGTAATGCTATACTACTTCTCAACCCTTTTGTTCTTGCGCGTTTGCGTGCTATATAGTGAAGGCGCTAGTGGGGATGGCCGTATTGGCTTTTTTTTTTATTGCTTTTGTCTCCCGTTGCACCTTTTCACCTCAACAACCTGCTGTGTGGGATACACAACGTCATTGGAAAAAAATAATGACTGAGATAATGGTCACAACCTTTTTAAGTCTAATTAGAACTCTGCTTTCTGTTTGCAGTTGCATGTAACTACTTTATGAATCATTTAAACAGCACGATTACGATTTTAAGTGTTTCACCCCGTTTGTGATGACCCTTTCATAGTACAGTACAGAAGGAAACATGTATTTTGACAGCTTTGTTTCACTTCTTTTGGGGGAGGATCTTTTAGAAATTGCATGTAGGATGCTGTTAAAAACTATTAGTGGTTTAATTTTATTTACACGGAAGTGGGACCTTCTTGGTCCAAGACCAGTGCAACTATGTTTGAGTGACCTGATAGGGGTTCGATCCTGAGGGGATTAGACTGTATAATTTCCAATTTTGACTTGTAATAAATATGTAATTTACTGTGGAATTAACCTTTCGGCTTAAGCTTTGAAGGGAAGTATTGATCGATCAGATCTTTAAGGTATAAGATAGCAAAATAGATAGGTAAGATTTTTTTTTTTCCTCATCTCGTGTGTGCTGCTGCTTGAGATGCAACCTTTGTTTGGTCGAGTGTTCCTATTTTTCAACAATTATGCCTCTGTTATAGAGAGAATATAATTACTTTATTGTTCTAGATTCAAGAGTGAAACGGGTACTGTTACAATGTAATTACTATTGAACTGCTCAGCGGCCTAACCAAACTTGAGACCCCCTGCACAGTACAGGAAGCCCCTCCTCCCTATTAGAGGGAAATCTGTTAATAAAATAAGACAGATCAATTTGACACAATAATATAGGTTTAATCGATTTTCAGCTGGGAACAACAGGCAGTCTCAACAGAGGCCATGACTGAAGTTCAAAGTTCTGGTTCAAACACCAGTAGCATTTATACTGTAAAATCCACAAAAAACTGTGGTGAAGAGTTCACCATTGACGTAAGCAACTACAAGCAGTACAGATAAGATAATGAGGTGCCTCTGGAAAGAAGCACATGCACTTGTTGGCCTCATGGGTGGGTAAGTTACACTGACGTCATTCACCATATCTATCTTTCTGCACAACAAGAGATTATGGCCCTCATTCTAAGTATGGCTGGCAGCAGGTGCCGCCAGCCAAACGGGAACCGCCAAATGGCCGCTCTGCGGTCAGAAGACCGCGGATGCCATTCTGGCTTTCCCGCTGGGCCGGCGGGCGACCACCAAAAGGGCGCCCGCCGGCCCAGCGGGAAAGACCCTGCAACAAGGAAGCCGGCTCCGAATGGAGCCGGGGGAGTTGCAGGGGTGCGACGGGTGCAGTGGCACCCGTCGCGATTTTCACTGTCTGCAAAGCAGACAGTGAAAATCTTTATGGGGCCCTGTTAGGGGGCCCCTGCACTGCCCATGCCAGTGGCATGGGCAGTGCAGGGGCCCCCAGGGGCCGCACGACACCCGTTCCCGCCATCCTGTTTCTGGCGGTGAAAACCGCCAGAAACAGGCTGGCGGGAAGGGGTTCGGAATCCCCATGGCGGCGCTGTAAGCAGCGCCGCCATGGAGGATTCCCTGAGCCAGGGGAAAACCGGCGGGAAACTGCTGGTTCCCCTTTTCTGACCGCGGCTTTACCGCCGCGGTCAGAATGGCCCTGGAAGCACCGCCAGCCTGTTGGCGGTGCTTCCATGGTCCCCGGCCCTGGCGGTCATGGACCGCCAGGGTCGGAATGACCCCCTATATGTTGCGTGCTGCTCATGGTAGCCCTGCCATGCAAATACTTATCTGGCCCTTTACACAGTTCCCCTTAACACGATATGAATGACTCGTGGTTTTTAGGACCCCTGTGCTAAGGAAGGATACACCCTTCTGTTCCACCCTGTTCATGCTAAGTGAACATTTTGAAAGCAACAGTTGGTGCAGCTTTAAAGAAAAACTCTCATTCTACTGTGGCTTGGGCCTCTTGTGTGCTTCAGCACAGCTAACTTAACAATGCAGCATGTATATATGTTTCCTAACTAATAAGTGTTTTTTGTCCTAAGTATGGCCTGCCTTTTCTATTGAACCCACAGTCTGTCTTTTTTAACATGTCGTGTATTAAGCCTTTCACTACTTACATTGGTTTACAACTATCAAGCCTAAAATGCTTGTATTGGGATTTGGGAACTTATGTTTGTTTGTATGTGATGTATTCCTATTCTTCCTACATCATTCCCCCCTCTAGTTGATTATTCAACTACTTTTCCTACCTTCCCATCTACTAATGAAATTAGGGGAATCATCACATACCCACTACTCTGTCCCTACCAATTTAGTTGTCATCCTTTTGCAACAAGCTATTACCTGAAAAATAAGACACATCAAAATCAACAACACAATCAAAGGCAACAAGGCCTTGAACAACCCCGACATCCAGGACGGCACCCATTCGAACCAGCCCTCAAACCACCTATCAGCGGCACCCCCCTCATCGATCATTTTCTTTTGTAGATCATGCAATGTCTGAATGGCCTGAGTTAATGTCCCATTGTCCGCATCATTGGCCGGCACATAAGTACAACAGGCCGATCCAATCTTCTTACACACCCCTCCTTCCATGGCCGTCATTAAATCAAGTACATATCTGTGTTGCATTACCATCAGCCTAAGTGCTTGAAGTTCTTCCTTGATGGCATTGAACCCATCTTCAGTTGCATTTATGCTCTCCATCAATTCAAAGCGCGTGATCTGCAGCCAGCGTGCAGTTGCCTTCGCCTGAATGAATGGTAGGATGCTACCAAAAAAGATTTGGGCATCATTAAATAGTCTGTGTTCCTGTAGTCCTGTGATCTTTCCACACTTCAGTACCAAGAAACTCAGCAGCTCGTTTTGTCCGGTAATGGTGAAGCAAGGTTGTTGGACAGCTCATGGGATGGTCATGTAACTGAGAGATGTCCACACCTGGTATTACCAGGGAGGGGGTGTGCAAAGTCACTAGGGAGCAGAGGCCATTCCAGTTCGGGGGTAGTTGCATGTGGAGCCGGGCCCCACACATCCAGTAGTGATCCATCAGGCTGGAGGTGCCGCTCTGCATATCAGCGTTGTAGGAAGTGATGTTGCAGTTGAGGTTACTCCCTCTGTGCATGTGCTGATACCACACATTGTCAAACAAAGCAATATGGAGAGGGTGATGGTCAGTATCATTATCAACAGTTCTACGCATGCGTGCAATAATTGATATAGGATCAAAAAAATTAAAATATCCAAGGGCTAAAAGCAGCAATATCAGTGCAACGAGGAGGAAAAACAAACATAAAACACATAACTGAAAAGAAGAATTGTCTAAGATTGAAGCTTTAGAGGGAGGCTTTACTCCGGTTGCTTCTCCTGTTCTCCCCCCTCTTTTTCCTGCTCGGTGTCCAAAGGCATGGATGGCATGGTTGGGGCCAGGCGGATATCCTGGAGATGGTACCATGGTTTGTGGCCTTGGACTTTCACTGCTGTAGTTGTGCTGTCTGTCACTGGGAAGGGTCCATTGAATTTGCAGTCCTTCCACTTTCTGACAAAATTGCGAATATATACTAAAGTTCCCAAAGGTAAAGGTGTTTGTTGATCCTTTGCAGGAGATGCGTTGGCACGCTTCTTGGCTGCACGTGTTACCTGTTTAGAGAAGAACTTTGCAACTTTGGTTAGCTCAGACATATATTCATTCATTTCAGTTTGTACAACTTCAGGTGCACTCTCAGTCTCCAATTTATGTCTAGTTGATGGCACAAATGTGCTCATTGTTCTACCTGTCACTATTTGATGCGGAGTTAAATGATGATCTGATCCTGGGGTATTTCTCAAAGCAAAGAGTGCCACAGGGAGGCAGTATAGCCATTTCTTCTTCAATGTCACAAATAGTTTACTTATTCTGTTCTTGAGGAGGCCATTAAAGCGCTCCACAATTCCATTGCTTTGCGGATGATAAGCTGAGGACAATTTATGTGTTATTCCTAACAAGGTGGTGAGGTGAGAAAAAATATTATTGACAAAATGGGTGCCATTGTCTGATCTGATCCCCTCAGGGACACCCCATCGCGGTATTACCTCACGGATCAAAAAATTAGCAGCAGATTTTGATCACAGTCAGCACAATGTCCTGCTTCAATCCACCTTGAGAATGGGCAGACTACAACTATCAGATAGCGATAATGATTACATCTGTCAATCATATCAATGTAGTCAATGTGCAGTTCCTTAAAGGGACCTTGTGGGCGAGGTATTGTGGAAGCTATTACCTTAGAGGTGGGATTTGGTGAATATTGCTGGCACACTGTGCAGGTCTGTATGTACATTGTAATCATCTCATGTAAGTTAGGGACAAACCAATCCTGACGTATTTGGAGGGACATATTGTCTCTAGCAGTATGTGAAGGAAGATGTAGCTGGTTTAGAGCTATCAGTAGCAATGCTTGGGGCATGACAGGCTTCCCTGTTGATATTTGTCTGTATATTAAATCTGTTCCTCTCTGTGTGCATCCATTGCCTTCCCACAACTGTTTCTCATGTTCTGGTGCATTTTCTTGTATCTCTCTTATATGCAGGTGAGCTGTCTCTGTGTAATGTCTGGATGAATTCATAGAGTCTGAAGATGTCAATGTTTCACTAGCTAACAAAACCGTGGTATGTGTATCACTAAGAGGGCGTGTTGCTGCATCTTTGGCTGCCCAATCAGCCAGGGCATTTCCACGGGACACAAAATCCTGAGCATTAGTGTGGGCTGCGCATTTCACTCCTGCAACTGCATGTGGCAGTGTTAAAGCTTGTATCAAGTCCTCTAAAAGGGAGTGGTGCATGACAGGGCTTCCATCAGACTTGAGAAATCCCCGTCTATTCCACCGCATAATGCTGGAATGCACTGTTGTAGTAACATAGGCTGAATCAGAGTATACTGTTATTGTTTCTCCTTCGTTTCTCCTTCCCCTTGTTTGAGGGCTGCCACTAAAGCTACTAATTCAGCAGCCTGGGCTGAATATTGAGATGGCAAAGTTATCTGTTCAGTTATCTGCAGTGTGTCTGAAGAGTTGTGCTGCATCGCTCTGACCACTGCAGCACCTGTATGTCATACCCCTGTGTCCTGATCTATTGTGGAAGATCCATCCACAAAATACACAACACTACCTGGAATGGGGTCTTCTGTTGCTTGGCTACACTCATCTGGAGTATATGTGGCACAATCATGGGCATCATCATCAGTGTCTGAAATGGGGTGTGCAAAGAAGGTAGCAGGATTGACTGTGTGGCATTTAACCACCTTCAAGGATGGTAATGATGATATTATCTCATAGCCTGATACTCTCTGTGTTAGTGTTGTTTTAGCTTTCTGAATTATTGCAAACACAGCATGTTCAGCATACAGCGTCAAGGGTGCACCCATGACAATCAAAGCACTTTTCTCTACTGCAAAGGCTGCTGTGGCTAGTGCTTGTTCACAAGGGTAATGACCTTTCATGACAGAATCAAGTAGGCCACTAAAATATGCAATTGGTTTGTGGCCTAAAGGATACTTTTGGGTGAGGACAGCCGTCATCACCTGGCCATTAGTGGCAAAAAAGAAAAAACTCTGTTAAAGAGTGGTGTTCCTAACACTGGTGCATTTGTTATCTCTGTTTTTATCTTACTGAAGGTTTGTTTCATCTCTGTGGTCCGTTATCCTGTCTTTCTGTGTTTTTGCCTGTTTGATAGATGCAAGCAGTGGGGATATTAAAGTACTGTAGTCAAAAACCCATTGTCTGACATAATTACATAAGCCTAGGAACTTAACTTCTTCCTGGCAGTACTGTAATTTGTCCCTGTCTACCTTGTAACCTCTTTGAGCAAGGGTGCACAACAGGGACACAGTGTCCTTTCTACACTGCTCTTCTGCTGGACTACAGATCAGTAGGTCATCAACATACTGCAACACTCTGCTGTCACATTGAAAATTGGCGAGGTCATTCTTGACTGTCCTGTTAAAGACACTAGGGGACTCACAGTACCCTTGAGGTAATCTGGAATACAGGTACTGTGAACCACGATAGGAAAATGCAGTCAAATAATGACTGTCTTGGTGCAGGGGAATGCTGAAAAATGCATTCTTCAAGTCTATGACTGTAAAGTACCTAGGCCCATATTTATACTTTTTGACGCTAAACTGCGCTAACGCAGTTTAGCGTCAAAAAATTTAGCGCCGTCTAACGCCATTCTGAAGCGCCATGCGGGCGCCGTATTTATGGAATGGCGTTAGCCGGCGCTAGCAGACCGGCGCTGCCTGGTGTGCGTGGAAAAAAACCACGTAGACCAGGCAGCGCCGGCGTAGGGGGAAAATGGCGTTAGGGCGTCTTAAAATGGGGCAAGTCAGGTTGAGGCAAAAAAATCGCCTCAACCCGATTTGCGCCATTATTTTCGACGCCCAGACGCCATTTAAATGACTCCTGTCTTAGTAAAGACAGGAGTCATGCCCCCTTGCCCAATGGCCATGCCCAGGGGACTTATGTCCCCTGGGCATGGTCATTGGGCATAGTGGCATGTAGGGGGGCACAAATAAGGCCCCCCTATGCCACCAAAAAAAATTAAAAAATATAAAAAATTATACTTACCTGAACTTACCTGAATGTCCCTGGGGTGGGTCCCTCCATCCTTGGGTGTCCTCCTGGGGTGGGCAGGGGTGGCAGGAGGGGTCCCTGGGGGCAGGGGAGGGCACCTGTGGGCTCATTTTGAGCCCACAGGCCCCTTAACGCCTACCCTGACCCAGGCGTTAAAAAGTGGCGCAAATGCGGGGTTTTTTGACCCGACCACTCCCGGGCGTGAATTTTGCCCGGGAGTATAAATACGACGCATTTGCGTCGTCGTCATTTTTTTAGACGGGAACGCCTTCCTTGCATCTCATTAACGCAAGGAAGGCGTTCACGCAAAAAAATGACGCTATTTGCCCATACTATGGCGCTAGACGCGTCTAACGCCAAAGTATAAATATGGCGTTAGTTTTGCGCCGAATTTGCGTCGAAAAAAACTACGCTAATTCGGCGCAAACGGAGTATAAATACGGGCCCTAGCATCTTGGGGTATGTTGGTTAGGATGATGGAAGGATCAGGTACTACAGGGATTTCTGGTATCACTGTCATTAAGGGGGCGCAGGTCTTGAATCATGCGCCACAAATTTCCCTTGGCCTTCTTTATAGGGTAAATTGGGGTGTTGCAGGGGGATACACCTGGGTATATGACTTCCTGCTCCACCAATGCCTGTATAACAGGTGCAATGCCCTCCTCTGCTTCTTTGGAAAGAGGATATTGTCTCACTCTTGGCAGTATTGCTCCTTCCTTCAAAGTTATTCTGAATGGTACTGCTGTGCAGACGAGGCCTACATCATAAGGGCCTTTTGTCCATAAGTTAGAGGGTACCTGTGTAAGGTCATTATCTTTTATAGGACTGGAGACATTTATTGGTATCACAGGCCTTGTCTCAAGTGTGGTTGGTAAAGGTACACTGTTTTGAAAAATAATCTCTGTCCTAAAGTCATCAGCAAACAACTCGTCATCTGATATGTCGCCCACCTGCATGTTGGGATCATAAAAGATGACACATGCCCACATCACACCAGTGTGGTCACTTGCCATCAGGGTCCCATAGATGGGGGACACTTCTAGAGCCTCTATTTCCAGAATGAGGTTTTTGTCTAATGTTTCAAAACAGGGGCCCTGTCGTCTAAAGAGAAAGTTTTTGGGTAATTCAACTAGTTTCCCTGTCAGTTCTGGTGTTTCTGCTATGATGGTGTACACTGCTCTAGTAAAGGCTAAAATGTCTATAGGTCTGGCTCTAACTTGGTTACCGTCTGGGGGTGTGTGTAACCATTGTCATGATGCGTGTACTAGATACTCCAGGTGTTGAACAGATCATAGTCCCATCCTCTTCAAAGTGAATAGTCATGTTTAATTTTGCCATGAGATCACGTCCTAGCAGATTAGCTGGTGCATTTGGGGAGAATAAGAAACATCCATCAACATACCTCCCCCCTATTTCCATCTCCACAGGTTTAGTAAATGGAACCCTCATCACAGCCCGAGAGAACCTCTGTGTGTCCATTGATAAATTTGACAATGGCAGTCCCTTCTCACGGATACAGGACCTAGTGGCCCCAGTGTCGATGACAAAGGTGTATTCCTTGTCATTTATGGCTACCATCACAGTGGGTTCCTCATCTGGCCTGTGGGTTACCGATAAGACTGGACACATGAGACTTCTCCTTGGGCACCTTCATTGGGCATATCCTCCCATGTAGTTTTGTTGGAATGGGTTCCCTACTCTGACAGTTACCCCTCCTTGTAAGTTCTGGTGCTGCAAGGTGGGCTGCACTGTCTGCTGTGGCCCATACTGTATTTGGGGCACTGATTGCTGTAACTGTTGAGGCTGTATCTGTAGTTGAGGCTGCATTTGTATTTGGGGCTGTGGGAGATATATCACTTGGGGACTCGTGGCAGGTTGTGCTACAATGCCACCAGGCTGTACCATTTGTTGGCCATAATTTGCCCTTGTCCGATTGCTAAGTTCATCTTCCTTTTTAAACCTACAGTCTCTAATGAAATTTCCTGTCATATTGCAATAGTGGCATGTCTGTCCACTCTGGAATGTGTTTACTCTATTTCCCCCAAACCTTCCTTGCCCTCCTCTTCCATTATTCCTGTTATTGATTCTCTGGGCATACTGGTAGGGTTGCATTGGGGTGCCCGAAGGAGGCATTCCCAGGGACACTGCAGCTAACTGGGTGGTGGCAGTGGCAATTCCTTCCTCTTTTTTCTTGGATAGTTACTGCTGGACCAATTTAGCTGCTGCTTTCTCTATTTTATCTTTCTCACTCTTTTCCTTTTCTTGTCTCTTCTTACAAAAATGTATTATGTGTGCTTGTATCTCTGTCCATGGTTTGGCCTCCAAGGCCACTATGTTATCTAATTTATCCTGCACTTCAACTGGCAGACCCTTTTTCACTATATTGAAAAATATTATTGCATTCTGTCCAGTGACATCCCAACTCTCCCCCACTTCCTGTGTCCATTTTTCCTTCATTCTGCTAAGGAATTGGGCTGGGTCCTCATTTGGCTGCATTGTTTGTGCCATAAGGGACCCAATGTCTGGCCTGTCTGGATACATTTTCCTCAGTTGTTTCCAAACAATTCCCCTTACTCTATTAAAGGGTGCCCCATCACATTTTGGGTTAGTCAATGTCACATCTTTTACTCCTGCCTTTGTGAACAGTGTGTCTGTCTCATCTCCTATAAGGGAACTTAGTAAACTCTTAGGCCCATATTTATACTTTTTGACGCTAAACTGCGCTAACGCAGTTTAGCGTCAAAAAGTTTTGCGCCGTCTAACGCCATTCTGAAGCGCCATGCGGGCGCCGTATTTATGGAATGGCGTTAGACGGCGCAATCAGACCGGCGCTGCCTGGTTTGCGTGGGAAAAAACCACGTAGACCAGACAGCGCCGGCGTAGGGGGAAAATGGCGCATGGGCGTCTTAAAATGGGGCAAGTCAGGTTACGTCGAAAAAATCGTCTTAACCCGACTTGCGCCATTTATTTTCGACGCCCATCCCCCATCAACATGACTCCTATCATTGTAAAGATAGGAGTCATGCCCCCTTGCCCAATGGCCATGCCCAGGGGACTTCTGTCCCCTGGGCATGGTCATTGTGCATAGTGGCATGTAGGGGGGCACAAATAAGGCCCCCCTATGCCACCAAAAAAAAATATAAAAAATAAAAAATTATACTTACCTGAACTTACCTGAATGTCCCTGGGGTGGGTCCCTCCATCCTTGGGGGTCCTCCTGGGGTGGGCAAGGGTGGCAGGGGGGGTCCCTGGGGGCATGGGAGGGCACCTGTGGGCTCATTTTGAGCCCACAGGCCCCTTAACGCCTGCCCTGAGCAGGCGTTAAAAAGTGGCGCAAATGCGCCGTTTTTTGCCACGCCAACTCCCGGGCGTCTCTTTTGCCCGGGAGTATAAATACCACGTAAAGGCCTGGGAGTCATTTTTTAGACGGGAACGCCTCCCTTGCATATCATTAACGCAAGGAAGGGGTTCACGCTAAAAAATGACGCACATTCCGGGAACTTTGGCGCTATTCGCCTCTAACGCCATAGTATAAATATGGCGTTAGTTGGCGTTAGTTTTGCGTCGAAATTGCGTCAAAAAAAACGACGCAATTTCGGCGCAAACGGAGTATAAATATGGCCCTTAATGTCCCCTATTGCAAGAGTAATCCCTGCAGTATGTTTTTCCAGAGCTGCTATCCATTTCCCAGCACCCTCAGCAAGTTGTGGCAACTGTTTTTAAAGATTTTCTTTGTCCATCTGGGGGCATGGTATATATTGAGGCGCCCCTGGGCCCTTGAATATCAAGGGCAGTTGTGACAGGACTGTAGTCCTATTGCCAGTAGGGTGACGTGAGTCATACTTACAAGCATATCTCTGCCACACTCTTAAACTTTTCTGCATATAGGGATAATCCCAATACGGATCCCCTGCACCCTGAAAAATGCACATTTCTGCATTAGCCATGTCTCGGGGTTCAAAGGAACCCTCTCGCGGCCATGGTGTCATCTGTGATGCCAATCCTTCTGTCCAACCTGCTAGGTTGTCAGTAAAAGGGACAACATTATACCAACTATTTTCATACTGAGCTACTATTTCATTGGGTGTCAAATTATTGCCAGGACATACAGGGAATGCACGTGCCATGTCTTTCCTCAGTGTCATTTTTCCTGCCATATCAAATGTTCCCTTTCTCTCATATGGGCGTGCATGCGCCCCACCAAATACTGATCTCTGTAATTCTCTTGGCTTCTTTTGTAAAGTCTGTCCTGTCTTACTGTTTTCGTCTCCCTCACAGGCATATTGTGACTGTTCCTTGTTATGATCCTCAAGAAGGGACATTCTTTTAACTTGTTCAGTGATGTCATCTAATGCCCCCTCTGATCCTTTGAAAGATTTTTCTAAACCCATATCTTCTTTACCTAAGCTGCTATGTGTGGAGACTGTGGGGGTCATTCTGACCTCGGCGGTAAAAGGCGCTTACCGCCGGTCAGAAGATCGCCATAACACCGCTGCGTTCGCGGTAAACTGCCACGGTCATTCTGACCCGCAACTGGCAAACTGCCAAAAACCCGACATCAACAAAAGTCCGCCACAGCAACGGCCAGCGAAAAACTGGCGATGACCAAACCTCCACCGTCACGCCAACAGAAATACACCCATGCCATTCCGGCCCACAAATCCCCACAGCTGTCTTTCAACCGCGGTATTCCATTGGCGGTACACACCGCTGCGGTCAAAATACACACACCTTTACAGAACACTACCACATTGGACAATTCAAAATACACACACCTGAGACACATACACACACCACTCCCACACACCCAATTAAATATAAAACACACACCAACATCACCCACAAACCCTTACGACCACAATTGTGACTGAAGGACAGAGAGAGACAGCACAGCATAGAGTAGACCATCACACAGAGGCAAATCACAACAACACCCACACAATTTCCACGCACAAAACACCATACACCACCACACTCACCACACTCTACAACACATACACCACCCCTCACCCCATCCACACCACCCCATGGCACCCCAAAGACACCCCAGGTTCTCTGACGCAGAACTCAGGGTCATGGTGGAGGAAATAGTTCGGGTAGAGCCCCAGCTCTTCGGGGCACAAGTGCAGCACACCACCATTGCCAGGAAAATGGAGCTATGGAGCAGAATAGTGGAAAGGGTCAACGCTGTGGGACAGCATCCACGAAATCGGGACGACATCAGGAAGCGGTGGAACAACCTACGGGGGAAGGTGCGTTCCATGGTATCAAGGCACAACATCGCGGTACAGCGGACTGGCGGCGGACCCCCACCTACTCCCCCAGAATTCACAGCATGGGAGGAGGAAGTCTTGCACATCCTGCATCCTGAGGGCCTCGCAGGAGTAGGCGGAGGAATGGACTCTGGTAAGGCAAATCTTCACTACTTTATTCCCCCCCACCCCACCCGCATGCCAAATCATACCCCCACCCTCACCCCCACCCCCATCACACCAACTCCTTGCAAATGGCTCACCATCACAACCCACCCATCCCAAAACCTAGCCCTGCATGCCTCCCCAAAGCATGGACACCCATCACCAAAGCATGCCCACTGCACATACCCATCTCCCCCACAAGCCACCGTAACAAAATCCCCCACAAGGGAATGCCAGCACTGGGGTACACGGCCACCCACCCATTACACGAAATGGCACACACAGAAGCAATAACCATACTCTTATACCCCTGCAGGACCTGAACGCCACCACACCGTCCAGGAGGGTCCAGAGATGTCCATCCCACCCACAGAAGAGGCCCCCAGTGATGACAGCAGCTCTGTCTCCCTGGACCCAGATGACCAGCCCGGCCCATCGGGGACCTCGGGACAGTCGGTTCCCCACAGACAGCCACAGGCTACAGCAGACCTAACCCCCTCTGGGAACACCAGCACAGCTCCCACCCAGCAGGCCCATGCCTCTGTCTCCAGGACACATCAATCAGCGATGTGTCCACCACTACAGGGCACCCAGGTTGACCCACCACCCCAACAACAACAGGGACCTGGGGGCAGTGGTAGTGGGCATACGGTCCAGGGGACAGAGGCCCAGGGAAACAGGGGAACTGGGAGGGCTGCTGTGCAACAGGGGGGGGGACAGTCCCAGGGAACTGACTCTCCAAGAGGCCCTCTCCTCCATCATGGGAGCATACCACAGCTCCCAGGAGACGATGGCTATGGTACTGGCCAGGTTCCAGGAGATCCAGGTACTGCAGGAGGAACAGTACATGGGGTTCAGAGAGGAACTGAGAAACATTAGTTCCGCAATGGGGACCATCGTCGTGGCCCTTAACCAGATAGTCACCACATTGCGGGACCATGTGGCACCACAAAGGGCCCCTGTCACTAGCATGGACCAGGAACAGCCTACCACCTCCGCCGGCGCTAGTGGACAGGAGGCCCCCACACAACGACATGCCACCAGAACCCCACCTCCTGCAGAAGAAGAACCACCTTGCAAGCGGTACCTGAGATCTCACAAGAAGACAGAGTAGGATGCCAAGACCCCTGCCAGCAAACGATACCCCCTAAAGTCATCCCACTGTCCCACATTGTCACCTTGTCCAAACTTAAACTGCCCCTGCTCCATCCTTCCACAGGCATATGGACAATGCACCTGTGAGACTGAAAACTGGACTCTGCCATGGACATTACTCCACCATCACCCATCACCGTTTTACAATCATGTCCCTAAATTTAGCACTTTAATAAAATCACTTATTGCACTTAAAAAATCTGGAGTCTGCTTGTATTTTGAACAAATGTATTAGACATAACGTTGCCAAAATGTTCAGTTACATTGTGATGACAACATACCACTATCACACAGCTGTAGTCCATGGGCAAACAAAGCAGAGGTCACGCAGTGGGGCCCACAGCTCTGAAAACGGAAGGGAAAGTCACAACTCAGTTAACAGGAACTGGGGGGAAACACAGACAGTAGAGAGGCAGGAGACTTTAAGTAAATGTAAAATGGCAGGGTTGATTCGTACCTCTGTGCTACTGAAAATACTGTTGTATCACTGTGTCCCTGTTGTCTGTGTCGTCCCCGTCGTCTTCCTCCTCTTCACTCTCCACAGGCTCCACAGCTGCTACAACACCACCATCTGGACCATCCTCCTGCAGGAAAGGCACCTGGCGTCGCAAAGCCAGGTTGTGAAGCATACAGCAGGCCACGATGATCTGGCGCACCTTCTTTGGTGAGTAGAATAGGGATCCACCTGTCATATGGAGGCACCTAAACCTGGCCTTCAGGAGGCCAAAGGTTCGCTCGATCACCCTCCTAGTCCGCCCATGTGCCTCATTGTACCGTTCCTCTGCCCTTGTCCTGGGATTCCTCACTGGGGTCAGTAGCCACGACAGGTTGGGGTAACCAGAGTCACCAATTAGCCACACATGGTGTCTCTGTAGCTGTTCCATCACGTAAGGGATGCTGCTATTTCGCATGATGTACGCGTCATGCACTGACCCAGGGAACTTTGCATTTACATGGGAGATGTACTGGTCAGCCAAACAGACCACCTGGACATTCATCGAATGATAACTTTTTCTGTTCCTGTACACCTGCTCACTTCCACTGGGGGGAACCAAAGCCACATGGGTCCCATCAATGGCACCAATGATGTTGGGGATATGGCCAAGGGCATAGAAATCACCCTTCACTGTAGCCAAATCGCCCACCTCAGGGAAAACAATGTATCTCCGCATGTATTTCATCAGGGCAGACAACACTCTGGACAAAACCTTAGAAAACATAGGCTGAGACATCCCTGATGATATGGCCACTGTTGTTTGGAATGATCCACTTGCCAAAAAATGGAGTACTGACAGAACCTGCACCAGAGGGGGAATCCCTGTGGGTTGGCGAATGGGGGACATCAGGTCTGGCTCCAGCTGGGCACAGTTCCTGTATAGTGGCTCGGTCAAGTCTGTATGTCAGTATGACATGTCTTTCTTCCATTGTCGACAGGTCCACCAGCGGTCTGTACACGGGAACATTCCTCCATCTCCTCGCAAGTCCCAGCGGACGGTGCCTAGGAAGGACAACATGGAGCACAGAGTCAAGCAACCCACAGGTACGTAACCACAGCTTGCACAGAACACGATTCGCTATGCATTGAATGGCTTGTATGAGTGACAATGCAAGGCCTAGGCTTGTGTGACGCAGTACAAATTAAGCCATGTGGGCCCTTGAAATGGCGGCTGCCTGACCTGTGAAGTGTGACAATGGGATGTGAGGTCAATGCGCTGGCGTGGCACACCGTGGCGGTAGGCGGTCGAAGACCGCGGCGCAAAGCAGCATTGGTTAACATTGAACCCTATGGGTCTCAGGAGCCAATGACGATGTGCGCCGGCGGTCGCGGTACGCACCGCCGCGGGCGTGACCGCCATCTTCTATCTGCTTAATCACTCGAGACCTGATCATCCACAGGAGAGGACCTATACTGCAAGTGCTGCTGTGACCTCTGTCTGGAAGATACAATGGCTGCTGCGACTGGGGAAAGGGCCCCTGCCTTCACATCTGAGGAATTGGAGAAACTTGTTGATGGGGTCCTCCCCCAGTATGCTCTACTCTACGGTCCTCCAGACCAACAGGTAAGTACACTGGGACCATGCTTTGTGGGCAATGCCTGTGTTGAGTGGGGTGGATGAAAGATGGTGGGGAGGGGAGCAAATGAGGCATGCATCACACGACAGAGGAGAGCATGTGCCATATGGCAAAGTTGGGGAGGGGGCCACTCACATCGACCATGCAGAAAATGATGATATTTTTTTTTCCACCCTGTCCATGCCACATAGGTCAGCGCCCATCAGAAGATCGACATTTGGCGTGCCATCGCCAAGGACGTCCGGACCCTGGGGGTCCACAACAGACGGGGCACCCACTGCCGCAAGAGGTGGGAGGACATCTGCCGCGGGAGCAGGAAGACCGCAGAGGCTCTGCTGGGGATGGCCTCCCAACGTAGGAGGGGTGGCTCCCGTCAATTGACCCCCCTGATGTCCCGGATCCTGGCGGTGGCCTACCCCGATTTGAATGGGCGCGTGAGGACATCACAGCAGACACAAGGGGGTGAGTACCAGCACATTCTGCTATGTTAGCGCACAGTGGAGGTGTCTGGGTGGGGGAGAAGGGCTGTGGGTATCTCTAGGCCAGGGCGACTTCTGTAGGCTGGTCCCCTCCGTAAGGCATGGCCCTGTGCCCCCGCCCCCCACCTCTGTAGGGTGCTAAGTACAGCTATCCATGGCCCTGGGTCACCTATGTGTGCAGTTGTCGTCCATAGGCTTGTAGGCCAAGTCACAATAATTGAGTAGTGTACACCGAGTGCGCGGCGTAGTGCAGGGGGCTTCTGTGTCTCTCCTCTCCGCCAACGGTGTCGCCAAAGCATGCACTCAACATGTCATTTTTTCTCCCCCCCCCCTTATTTGTGGTCTTCCTGTTCATGTGTGCATTAGCATCATCAGGCGGAGGAGAAGTGGCATCGGAGCACGAGGGAGCTGCATCTCACATGGCCCCGGAGGGCCATGCAACCGACTCTGAGTTCACCAGTGAGACGGAGGGCGAGGGGAGCTCCACAACGGGGACCCGTGGAGACGTCAGCGACACAGACACGTCCTCGGAAGGGAGCTCCCTTGTGGTGGTGGCAACATCGGTGCCCACCGCTACAACAGGTACAGCCGCCACCCCGCGCACCAGCTCCGCCCTCCAAGCAGCCCCTCAGCGTTCGCCCCGTGCCCGCTCGGCCAGGAAAGCGGGCATCTCCTTCGCCCCAGGCACCTCAGGCCCTGCCCCAGTTACCCCTGCTGCCCTCAGTGTGGAGATCATTGACCTCCTCCAGGCGCTCATTGTTGGGCAGTCTACCCTTTTGAATGCCATCCAGGGTGTAGAAAGGGAGGTGCACCGGAGCAATGCATACCTGGAGGGCATTCATTCGGGTCAGGCTGCCCATCAGCGATCGTTCAACGCTCTGGCCTCAGCACTGACGGCAGCCATTGTCCCTGTCTCCTGCCTCCCTCCTCCAACTTCCTCAACCCAGTCCCACTCCCCTGTTCCTCTGCCTATCCCAGCCACACCTACAGACCAGCATGCACACACATCAACACCCAAGGGCAGCTCATCCAGACATAAGCACCACAGATCACACAAGCATTCACACATGCAACATCCACATGCAGATATGCCAACAGCCACTGCCTCCTCTGTGTCCCCCTCCTCCTCGTCTCCCTCCTCCCTCCCTGTGACGTCTCCACTCACACCTGCATGCACACCACCATCAGCCAGTACGTCCATCACCAGCACACCCACCAGAACACTCCGCACACATACAGTCACCACCCCCACTGCCATTTACACGTCCCCTGTGTCCTCTCCCAGTGTGTCTGTCACCCCCTCTTCCAAACCACACAAACGCAGGCAGCCACCCACCCAACAGCCATCCACCTCAGGACAGCCTCCGTCACAAGCACCTGCACCCAAAGACACCACACTTGACTCTCCTACAACCACATCCTCTTCCTCCACTCCCATACCCACTGCACCTACCCTTCCCACTGCTCCTAAAAAGTTTTTCTTCTCCAAAATTAACCTCTTTGCATCACCTGACCCACCCCCTCCATCTTGTAAGAGTCCAAACAGCACCTCAGCCACCACAAGCCCTGCACCTACAAGGACCATACTCCAGGGCTATTGGAGTCCACCAGCTTCTAGGGCAGCAACATCGGCCAGCAGCAAGGGGACAGCCAGCCCATCCCCTGGGAAAAAAACTAAAAAAGGGAAGGGTCGGCGCGAGAGGCCAGAGACGGCAGCCCCCAAAGGCAATACCCTGGCACGGTCACCTGGCACATCCACAAAGGGAGGCAAGGGCCCCAGAGAATTGGCGAAGGAGGGCAAGGGCAGCAGGGCGGACATTTCCGGCAGCAGGCGAGCTGCCCAGGAGGGCCCCACCAGCCCCATTTCGGGTGTGAAGGAGGACACCCACGGGCCCAGGACTCCAGCACAGGAGGGCCCCCCAAGCGAAACGTCGGATGGCGACTGAGCGGAAAATATTGGCCCGATCTGGTTCCCTGGGAACACATGTCAAGGACCGCTGAACAGGGCCCCGCCGTGACAAGCACCGCTGAACAGGGCCCCGCCGTGACAAGCACCGCTGAACAGGGCCCCGCCGTGGCAAGCACCGCTGAACAGGGCCCCGCCGTGGCAAGCACCGCTGAACAGGGCGCCGCCGTGACAAGCACCGCTGAACAGGGTGCCGCCGTGACAAGCACCGCTGAACAGGGCGCCGCCGTGACAAGCACCTCTGAACAGGGCGCCGCCGTGACAAGCACCGCTGAACAGGGCGCCGCCGTGACAAGCACCGCTGAACAGGGCCCCGCCGCGACAAGCACCGCCGAACAGGGCCCCGCCGCGGCAAGCACCGCCGAACAGGGCCCCGCCGCGACAAGCACCGCCGAACAGGGCCCCGCCGTGACAAGCACCGCCGAACAGGGCCCCGCCGTGACAAGCACCGCCGAACTGGGCCCCGCCGTGGCAAGCACCACCGAACTGGGCCCCGCCGTGACAAGCACCACTGAACAGGGCCCCGCCGTGACAAGCACCGCTCCGCTGGGCACTTCCTGTCAAGCACCGCTCCGCTGGGCACTTCCTGTCAAGCACCGCTCCGCTGGGCCCTTCATCTCAAGCACCGCTCATCTGGGCACTTCCTGTCAAGCACCGCTCCGCTGGGCCCTTCCTGTCAAGCACTGCTCCGCTGGGCCCTTCCTGTCAAGCACCGCTCCGCTGGGCCCTTCCTGTCAAGCACCGCTCCGCTGGGCCCTTCATCTCAAGCACCGCTGGCCCATTGGCAGGGCCGGATCTGTGTCGGCCAGGGCTTCACGAAGCACTCTGGGCACCATGCCTCCTCCAGAACCAGTGGAGTCTGTAATCCACTTGATGGACTGTGGCTTTGCACTCCCCAGGATGGTACAGTGGGCAACCCACCCACTGTAGAGACTTGTGAGACTGTGGCTTTACACTCCCCAGGATGGTACAGTGGCCATGGAGGCCCCTCGTGGATCTGGCGTCGTGGACTGAACTGGCTGAGGTGCCCCCCCTTCCCTTCCCCCTGAGGTGCCTGTAGTTTTACTATCTGATGCCCCTGCAGTGTTCTCTCCAATGGAATCGGGTCTCGTGTGTGGGCTTTGCCCATGTGTTTAGGCCCATTGGCCCACGAACAATGGATGATAGCCAATATGGGCCGGACTTTTGACCTATGTATATATTGTTCCTGATGTAATATATTTTATTTATATTTTCATATTTCACTTAACTTCAATTATGCTATAATATACTTCATTTTTAATGATCATTTTATTTTGTCTTTGCATTCTTCCGGGGGGGTTGGGGGGTGTCACTCTGACTTGTTGCTCTGCATTGATGTGTGTGTTGTAGTGGGTGAGGGTGGGGGTGGGGGTGTGGCGTATGTGTGTCCCCGTAATTTTTTGCCTCCCCTGTGTCGTAGGTGCAGTACTCACCGTTGTCTTCTGCGCCGGCGTTCGTGCTCCTGGTAGAGGAGCAGGTAGACAATAGCTGGTAGGATGTGTAGTTCGGGTTCCATGCTGTCCAGATTCCTCATGGGGTGTATGGAGGTGAGTCTGTTTCCGCCGTGTTTTTATCGGCGGGGCTCCCGCCCCGGAAAAGGTGGCGGATTGGTGAGTTGTGATAGGGTGGGCGGTACATTGTCTGCCGCCTGTCTGTTGGCGGTGACCGCCGCGCTGCTTGTCTGTACCACCGTGGCGGTCGGAGTGGTAAAGTGGCGGGCTGTGTTGGCGGTTCCCGCCAGGGTTGGAATTCCATTTTTTTGGCCGCCTGCCTGTTTGCGGGTTGGCCGCTGCTTTTACACCGACCGCCAGGGTTGGAATGACCCCCTGTGTCATCTAGTCCTTCTTGTTCAATTATTTGTTGCCTAGTGAGGGCCCTTGACTGCCTCAGGGGCCCTTCCTCCTTTTCCCAAGTCGCTCTTTTGTCTACCCGTCCATCTTCCTGCTCTGTGACCCACTTGCCCACACTATTCTATTCTGCTCCTGAGTGCATGAACCTCCAGCACTCTGTGGGAGGACTTTCTGGTGTGAAAGCTAACCCTCTTGTCTCATTTTTAATATTGGTACTCGGTTTTTTCAAAACACCTTCCTTTTTTCTAGCCCCCTCCATTCTCTGTACCCCTCTTGATCCCTCATTAGGTATACCTTCATTCTTTCTAGTGGGGGACATCTCGTCCTCTAAATGAAGTGTAAATGTAGCATATACTGTCCCTATATATTTAGTACTGTCCCACCTTGCATTTCCTGTGGTGTACTGGCCATTTGAGGACATGGAGATGGGTGAACATGTTCTCTGTTTAGAAAAAGATTCTAATGGTGGGCTATACTCTGGGTCTGTATATCCCACAGCAGGGGGATGTGAAGAGATAGGGAATGAGTGTGGGGCACCAGGTTGCAATGTATACATGCCCTGTACCTTTGCACTGCCTAACCTTAATGGCATCTCTTGATAGAGGGGTGGAGGAGCCGAAGGGAGGGTTTGAGGCTTTGTATTTGACTCATTCATATTTGTTTCACAAAAGACCCTCCATTGGTCTAGTGTGATTTTCCTTTTCTCTAGTTTATTTCCCTTGTATTTACTCTGTAGGAAGGTGCCCATGTGTTCTATTATTGTATTATCAAGTGTGCCCTCTTTGGGCCATGCATGTGCAAGTTTTAATATTGCTTTGTGCCATTCCTTACAGTATTTTCCTATCCTGTCCCTGTCTCCTGAGAACACTTTAACCATGTGTTCTAAAGGAGACCCCATGTCTGTTTAGTGAACTTAGGGGGTCATTCTGACTTCCGCCGCCCGCCAAAGTAACCCCGTCAAAAGACCGTGGGGGTCATTTCGACTTTCCCGCTGGGCCGGCGGGAGACCGCCAAAAGGGCGCCCGCCGGCCCAGCGGGAAAGACCCTGCAACAATGAAGCCGGCTCCGAATGGAGCCGGCGGAGTTGCAGGGGTGCGATGGGTGCAGTTGCACCCGTCGCGATTTTCACTGTCTGCAAAGCAGACAGTGAAAATCTTTATGGGGCCCTGTTAGGGGGCCCCTGCACTGCCCATGCCAGTGGCCCCACGACACCCGTTCCCGCCATCCTGTTTCTGGCGGTGTAAACCGCCAGAAACAGGCTGGCGGGAAGGGGGTCGGAATTCCCAAGCAAGCAGCGCCGCCATGGAGGATTCTCCGGGCCAGGGGAAATCCGGCGGGAAACCGCTGGATCCCCTTTTCTGACCGCGGCTTTACCGCCGCGGTCAGAATGGCCCTGGAAGCACCGCCAGCCTGTTGGCGGTACTTCCGTGTCCCTCCACCCTGGTGGTCCATGACCGCCAGGGTTGGAATGAGGGCCTTAATCTTTTGTACTATGTTTTTCACTCTAAATGGACTTCTATTCACTTCCTAGGGTATTTCCAAACTTCACATGAACTATTATTAGGGTGTGAAGGTGAACATCAGATATACATATATATATATATATCCCTAATCTCTTTAACAACTTTGTTCATTTACATATATATTGGGTGGGTGCATTTGTGTGGCCTAAGTGGTTTGTTTGCCTGACACAACAAACAATAATGTTATTGTGATATATACATGTTTATAAATTACTCATATCCTAAATTCCATACTGGGAGGTCCCTAATAAATGCATACAGTAGGAGGTCTAATACTAAATATGAGTGTTATTATTGCAGGGAATTCACATGACTGTTGCCCATGGTTCCACTGAAAGATTGCAGTAACTTCAATATATTCACTTTCCTGCCACAAGGTGGCACCAGTGTCACACATGAAAACAAATTTAAAACTTTACTCTTGGAAAGACAACTGCAACAGGTTTTGTAGATTTCAAAATAAACTCTTTTGTTCTAATTATGTGAAGATCCTGTTCACACCTATCTGAAAGGTAGTTAAATATATTTGTATGTATAGTAGCTGATAATTCTCCTTCTATTTGTATATCTTCAATATATGTGTGTATGTCCCAGTCTGTACTATTTGATATTTCATCTAGCCTCCAATCTTGAGGCTCTATAGTTTCATAATGGGGATAATAGCTAGTAGTGTCAATATTTGTTATGGGGTTCATAAGGCTACTACACTACTTTTAACTTGGAGGATAATGTCCTTGTATTAGTTCTTTGAATAATTTTTTATAATTGTCTAATAGGCATTTCTCTTATGTCAATGTAGGTTGTTTTTAGGCCTAGGGGTGATATACTATAAATACTTAGGCATTCCTAAACTTCTGACTTAAAAAATGATTCTATGTTATTGATATTGCTGATCTACTAAGGTCAGTTCTGTTGCAGAGGGCGATAGCCTGACTGTTATAAAAATGAATAATTAATTCAGGGATGTGGAATTAATTAGTTGACTTTTTTGGGGTTTTTTTTTGGGACATTACTTCACTTTTGAGTATACTGTTATAACTTAACCTTCATAAGAATAGGAGGTCTGATACTTATTCCTAAATTATAAACTAAACAACATAAACTTATATATTGACATTATTATGTGGCCACATTTCTATCTATACATGCATATACGTGCATATACATACACAGTAATTCTCAATTTTATACTAGGGCAAACAAAATACTACTGGTCACTTCCCTCTGGATTCATAGAGAGGACAACTTTTTACTATTTGCAACTGACTTCCAGACATAATGTCTGGGTTAGGTTGACATGAGTGTCCTTTAGAACATACACTAATTGCTCAGCCCCAAGTCCACCACTACTCTTGACCACTTTTGACTTACTTAGTCAAGCTCACTGTATCTTCCGGATTTACCACCGGGATCCCTTAATATTATCTCAATTCATACACAATCATGCATGCAAACACAAAAATGACATACATTACAGTGTCAAAATTGTAACTGTCTTTATAAAATAAAAGGAACAGACCTCGTACTTTGTCCACTTTACTACCTTCCACTTAGACCCATCTGTCCCCACGAAATCAGAGATTTTTACATAAATGTTGGCATCTCCCTTACCTCTTTAAAAAGTGCCCAAATCACCTCGTGGAGACAGGCAGGGCCCCCAGTCCAGCAGTTGGTGAGATCAAAGTAGAGCTCCTGGCTTAGCTGGCCAATATGTTAGAGGGAAATCTGTTAATAAAATAAGACAGATCAATTTGACACAATAATATAGGTTTAATCGATTTTCAGCTGGGAACAGGCAGTCTCAACATAGAGGCCATGACTGAAGTTAAAAGTTCTGGTTCAAACACCAGTAGCATTTATACTGTAAAATCCACAAAAAACTGTGGTGAAGAGTTCACCATTGACGTAAGCAACTACAAGCAGTACAGATAAGATAATGAGGTGCCTCTGGAAAGAAGCACATCCACTTGTTGGCCTCATGGGTGGGTAAGTTACACTGACGTCATTCACCATATCTATCTTTCTGCACAACAAGAGATTATGGCGGTCATTTCTACCTTGGCGGTCGCCGCCCGCCTGGCGGGACCCGCCAGAAGACCGTACCGCGGTCAAAAGACTGCGGCGGTCATTCTGTCTTTCCCGCTGGGCTGGTGGGCGACCGCCAAAAGGCCGCCTGCCCGCCCAGCGGGAAAGCACCAGCAACGAGGAAGCCGGCTCCGAATGGAGCCGGCGGAGTTGCAGGTATGCGACGGGTGCAGTTGCACCCGTCGCGATTTTCAGTGTCTGCCAAGCAGACACTGAAAATCAATGTGGGGCCCTGTTAGGGGGCCCCTGCAGTGCCTGTGCCAGTGGCATGGGCACTGCAGGGGCCCCCAGGGGCCCCACGACACCCATTCCCGCCACCCAGGTTCTGGCGGTGAAAACCGCCAGAACCAGGCTGGCGGGAAGGGGGTCGGAATTCCCATGGCGGCGCTGCTTGCAGCGCCGCCGTGGAGGATTCACAGGGGCAGCGGGAAGCCGGCGGGAAACCGCCGGCTTCCCTTTTCTGACCGCGGCTTTACCGCCGCGGTCAGAATAGCCCCAGAAGCACCGCCAGCCTGTTGGCGGTGCTTCCTCCGTCCCCTACCCTGGCGGTCTCGGACCGCCAGGGTAGGAATGACCCCCTATATGTTGCGTGCTGCTCATGGTAGCCCTGCCTTGCAAATACTTATCTGACCCATTACACAGTTACCCTTAACATGATATGAATGACTTGTGGTTTTTAGGACCCATGTGCTAAGGAAGGATACACCCTTCTGTTCCACCCTGTTCATGCTAAGTGAACATTTTGAAAGCAACAGTTGGTGCAGCTTTAAAGAAAAACTCTCATTCTAATGTGGCTTGGGCCTCTTGTGTGTTTCAGCACAGCTAACTTAACAATGCAGCATGTATATATGTTTCCTAACTAATAAGTGTTTGTTTGTCCTAAGTATGGTCTGCCTTTTCTATTGAACCCACAGTCTGTCTTTTTTAACATGTCATGTATTAAGCCTTTCACTACTTACATTGGTTTACAACTATCTTACCTAAAATGCTTGTATTGGGATTTGGGAACTTATGTTTGTTTGTATGTGATGTATTCCTATTCTTCCTACATCATCCCCCAATCCCGGGATTTAGTCAGGGTTACTTAGTCCAGAGCACTGTGCTGAGGTGACACTCTGCAGCTCGCCCCCGCACCGTGGGGGCCTTTGTTACAACACTGGAACTGCTATTGTCTAACCTTTAACTGTTCATTATGTTTGTATTTTAGCATAAGAACAGTTATTTTATCTATACATGTTTGTATTCAGTATGAAATGTTAAATGTTTTATGTAGAATATTTGTGTACCAGTGTCTATACAGTGTCTGTTTTGTTAAACAGCCCTTAAGAGACTGTCTCAAAACACGTTGACTATTTTGCATTGACACAATATATTGAAGAAAATAGAGGATTTTGAAACATGTATGAGATGGAATTCATTTTCAGACCAATAATATATATATATATATATATATATATATATATATATATATATACACACATTACCATCCTTGTGGGGACTGTGTGGGTACCTACCTTGTGGGGACTAACCTTTCCCAATGGCCTTAAAATATAATAATTACAGAAAAATGTCAAGAAAAAATTAAGATATGGGATCCTGATACAAATTTACAAATAAAGCTATGTTAGAGCACATGTACAGAACCATTCTTATGGGAACTTGAACATGGGTTACTAACCTTGTGAGGACTTACTACAAAGTTTCATTTGTGATTGAGTACAGTCATGAAAAAATTGCTAAATGCTATTTTTCAGTGCTATACCTAAATTACATCAGTTTGTTCCTATAGGAACACTATGGCCCTCATTCCAACAGGCAGGCGGTGCTTCCAGGGCCATTCTGACCGCGGCAGTAAAGCCACGGTCAGAAAAGGGGATCCGGCGGTTTCCCGCCGGATTTCCCCTGGCCCGGAGAATCCTCCATGGCGGCGCTGCTTGCAGTGCCGCCATGGGGATTCCGACCCCCTTCCCGCCAGCCTGTTTCTGGCGGTTTATACCGCCAGAAACAGGATGGCGGGAACGGGTGTCATGGGGCCAGTGGCATGGGCAGTGCAGGGGCCCCCTAACAGGGCCCCATAAAGATTTTCAGACAGTGAAAACAGCAACTGCACCCGTCGCACCCCTGCAACTCCGCCGGCTCCATTCGGAGCCGGCTTCATTGTTGCAGGGTCTTTCCCGCTGGGCCGGCGGGCGCCCTTTTGGCGGTCGCCCGCCCGGCCAACGGGAAAGTCGAAATGACCCCCGTGGTCTTTTGACCGCGGAGCGGTCTTTCAACGGGGTTACTTTGGCGGGCGGCAGAATGACCCCCTATGTCTCAAAGGAACACACACAGATTGAGTTTTAATGATGCATTTTTCAGGAGAAAACAATAGCATATTGAGTCCATGTTTAGCCTATTGCTGAGTGCTCACACCTTAACCCCTTTGCTGCCAGGCCTTCCCCCTTCCTTTGCCAAGCCTTTTTTGCGGCTTTTTGGGGCAGTTCGTGCTTAGGCCCTCATAACTTTTTGTCCACATAAGCTACCCAAGCCAAATGTGCGTCTTTTTTTCCAACATCCTAGGGATTCTAGAGGTACCCAGAGTTTGTGGGTTCCTCTGGAGGAGACTAAGGGGGTCATTCTGACCCTGGCGGTCACCGACCGCCAGGGCCAACGACCACAGAAGCACCGCCAACAGGCTGGCGGTGCTTCCTGGGCCATTCTGACCGCGGCGGTAAAGCCGCAGTCAGAAAAGGGGAACCAACGGTTTCCCGCCGGTTTACCCCTGGCCCAGGGAATCCTCCATGGTGGTGCTGCTTGCAGTGCCGCCATGGGGATTCCGACCCCCTTCCCGCCATCCTGTTCCTGGTGGTTTTTACCGCCAGGAACAGGATGGCGGGAACGGGTGTCGTTGGGCCCCTGGGGGCCCCTGCACTGCCCATGCCACTGGCATGGGCAGTGC
This sequence comes from Pleurodeles waltl, assembly GCF_031143425.1. Lineage (NCBI taxonomy): Eukaryota > Metazoa > Chordata > Amphibia > Caudata > Salamandridae > Pleurodeles > Pleurodeles waltl. The sequence continues at coordinate 946,248,140 of NC_090440.1, forward strand.
AGGTGCCCCCTGACAGGGCCCCACAAAGATTTTAAGCAGACACTGAAAATCGCAACGGGTGCCACTGCACCCGTCGCACCCCTGCAAATCCGCCAGCTCCATTCGGAGCCGGCTTCATCTTTGCAGGGGCTTTCCCGCTGGGCCGGCGGGCGATCTTTTGGAGATCGCCCACCAGCCCAGCGGGAAAGTTAGAATGACCGCCGCGGTCATTTGACCGCGGTGCGGTCTTTTGGCGGTTTCCGCCTGGCGGGCGGCGCCCGCCGCCCGCTGGGGTCGGAATGACCCCCTAAGACATTAGACAAAATACCTTGTGGGGACTAACCTTTCCCAATGGCCTTAAAATATAATAATTACAGAAAAATGTCAAGAAAAAATAAAGATATGGGATCCTGATACAAATTTACAAATAAAGCTTTGTTAGAGCACATGTACAGAACCATTCTTATGGGAACTTGAACATGGGTTACTAACCTTGTGAGGACTTACTGCAAAGTTTCATTTGTGATTGAGTACAGTAATGAACAAATTGCTAAATGCTATTTTTCAGTGCTATACCTAAATTACATCAGTTTGTTCCTATAGGAACACTATGGCCCTCATTCCAACCCTGGCGGTCATGGACCGTCAGGGCGGAGGGACACGGAAGCACCGCCAACAGGCTGGCGATGCTTCCAGGGCCATTCTGACCGCGGTGGTAAAGCCGCGGTCAGAAAAGGGGACCCGGCGGTTTCCCGCCGGATTTCCCCTGGCCCGGAGAATCCTCCATGGCGGCGCTGCTTGCAGTGCCGCCGTGGGGATTCCGACCCCCTTCCCGCCAGCCTGTTTCTGGCGGTTTACACCGCCAGAAACAGGATGGCCGGAACGGGTGTCATGGGGCCCCTGGGGGCCCCTGCACTGCCCATGCCACTGGCATGGGCAGTGCAGGGGCCCCCTAACAGGGCCCCATAAAGATTTTCACTATCTGCTTTGCAGACAGTGAAAATCGCGACGGGTGCAACTGCACCCGTCGCACCCCTGCAACTCCGCCGGCTCCATTCGGAGCCGGCTTCATTGTTGCAGGGTCTTTCCCGCTGGGCCGGCGGGCGCCCTATTGGCGGTCGCCCGCCGGGCCAACGGGAAAGTCGAAATGACCCCGGCGGTCTTTTGACCGCGGAGCGGTCTTTCGACGGGGTTACTTTGGCGGGCGGCAGAATGACCCCCTATGTGTCAAAGGAACACACACAGATTGAGTTTTAATGATGCATTTTTCAGGAGAAAACAATAGCATATTGAGTCCATGTTTAGCCTATTGCTGAGTGCTCACACCTTAACTCCTTTGCTGCCAGGCCTTCCCCCTTCCTTTGCCAAGCCTTTTTTACGGCTTTTTGGGGCAGTTCGTGCTTAGGCCCTCATAACTTTTTGTCCACATAAGCTACCCAAGCCAAATGTGCGTCTTTTTTTCCAACATCCTAGGGATTCTAGAGGTACCCAGAGTTTGTGGGTTCCTCTGGAGGAGACTAAGACATTAGACAAAGTACAAGTAAAATAAAAAAAAAAGGGAGAAAGGGCTGCAGAAGAAAGCTTGTGTCCCCCTCCCTCCCCCCTGAAAATGGCATCAACAAAGGGTTTGCTGTTCTAAAATCACTATCTTCCCAGCTTTCAGGAACACAGACTTGAATCACGAAACCCCATTTTTTCAACACAATTTTGGCATTTTACTGGGACATATTCCATTTTTTGTCTGCTTTCAGCCTCCTTCCAGTTAGTGACAGAAATGGGTGTGAAACCAATACTTGATTCAGGATAGCTAAACATTTCTGAAAAGTAGACAATTCTGAAATCAGAAGGGGGGGAAGTTGTGTAGATCCTTCAAGGTTTTCCTACAGAAAGTAACAGATAAAATAAAATAAAAATTGAAATTAAGGTGAAAAAAGCCATTTCTGTTCACATTTTCTATAAGTTTTTCCAGCTAATGCAGATTTTTGAAAGCAATATATTAAGTCTGCTGGATTCTTCTGGTTGTGGGGACATATACAACTTGTAGGTTCATCGAACTATAGTTAGCCAGAGCCAATAACTGAGCTGCACCTTGCAATGGGTATTTATTGTATACTGTGTATACAGCAATTCATTTAGTGAAATATAAAGAGTGAAAAATAGGTATAAAGAAAACCTTTGTGTTTCCAAAATGGGCACAAAATAAGGTGTGGAGAACCAGCAGTTATTTGCACATCTCTGATTTCTGGGGTCCCCATATTAGCATGTGAATTACAGGACATTACTCAAAGACTTCTTTTTTCACACGGTCTTGCATTTGGGAGGACAAATATAGAGAAAGACAAGGGGTAATAACACATGTTATGTTTTTGTGTTCCAAGTCTCCCAATAAAAATGGTACCTCACTTGTGTGGGTAGGCCTAGTGCCCACAACAGGAAATGCCCCAAAACACAACATGAACTCATCACATTTTCCCAAAGAAAACTGACCTGTTTCTTGTAAAGTGCTTGGCTGTGGATTTTGGTCTCTAGCTCAGTTGGCACCTAGGAAAACCTATCAAACCTGTGTATTTATGAAAACTAGAAACCCAGGGGAACCCAGGATGACTTGTGGTGCTCTTACCAGGTTCTGTTACCCAGAATCCTTTGCAAACCTCAACATTTGGCCAAGAAAACACTTTTTCCTCACATTTTGTTGCTGAAAAGTTCTGGAATCAGAGGGGAGCCACAAACTTCCATCCACCCAGAATTCCCCCAGGTCTCACAATAAAAATCGTAGCTCACTTGTGTGGGTAGGATTAGTGCCTGCCACAGGAAATGCCCCAAAACACTACCTTGACACATCAAAATCATCAAATAAAAAACCACCTGTTTTTTGTGGGGGGGGCACCTAACTTTTTTTGGTCGTGGGCTCGGCAGCCATCAAGGGAAACCTACCAAACCCAGACATTTCTGATAACTAGACACCCGAGGGAGTCAAGGGAGGTGTGACTTGCATGGATTCCACAGTGTCTTCTTACCCCAAATCCATAGAAAACTTTATTTCGCAAAAAAATCCCACATTTGTGTGGGATCCCTGCACTGGCACAAATTTCCTACCACCCGTTCCCTTCAGTCTTTTGATACAAATAATACCTCATTTATGTAGGTGGGCCAAGTGCATGTGACAGCTAAGAGCCAAAAACATGTTGAAATTGAGGGGGACCAAAGTGGGTTCAAAAGGGCAGTTTGGGGGGGTGGGGACCTTTTTAGGCTGACAAGTGGGGCAGAATTTTTATTGGTATATATGTGACAATACTGGGTGGTAGGAATTTTGTGGGTTCCTGCAGATTCAGGAAGGTTCCATCACAAATGTGGGGAAAATGTGATTTCAAGCAAAGTTGAGGTTTGCAGGGCATTGTGGGTAAGAAAATGGTGTGGCATGTGAAGCACACCACCCTGGACTCACCCAGATGTTTAGTTTTCAGTTGTGTCTAGGTCTTAGATTTTTCTACATGGCAGCATCCCAAAGTCCAAAAAGTGCAGCCCTTACCATTCCCAGTGGGAGAGGAGCTCTCATGGCCAAAACGTAAAAACAAAACCCAAAATAATCAAATGTCCTCTTGCTTGTTGTTGGGATAAGATCTAGTGTGGGGGGAGACTCTTACCCCTTCAGTTGGGGTGGGGGCATAACTATGCCCATAGTGGTTGGTAGCCACCAGCCCACTATTTTTTTCTTTGAATTCCCTGGCATCTAGTAGGCTTCCTCAACCCCTCTGCCCCCAGGAGTGGATCAGGGGTAACTGCCCCATCTACCCACCAGTGGCTATACCCCACCCTCTTTAAAAAAAAAAAAATAATAATAATAATTCTTCTCTGGTGGGCTTTCCTCTCCCCCGGGGGGTAGATGGGCCTTAGAAAATAGGCCGATCTACCCCCAAGGGGACAGAAATTGCCAACAGTAATGTATTCCCATGGGGAGTGACCCTTGCCCAATGGGCTGCCCCACCAAACAAAACACACACAAGCCCTGGTGTCTGAGTGGTTTCTGCTCCCCCCCCGGGGGGGGCAGAATTGGTGTAAAATGAATTTACCCCTCCCTCCCCCCCCCGGGGAGCGACCCTTGCCAAAGGTGTTGCTTCCTTTTATTGTAAACAAAAAAAACTCCCTGGTGTCTAGTGGGCGTTTCTACAGCCCAACCACTTTACTATCAGGCTGCGGAAATGCTCAGACATGGCTGAGGCATGCCTGTACCTGCCCCCACCCTCCAATTGGAAGAGAAATGCAATCCAATCGTGCTGGAAGATTGGGGCGGCCTGTGATGAGGTTAGTGCACAATCACACGCTGACATAATCGGATTTCAGTGTTTGGGGTGGAAGGGGAAGCAATTCCCCTTACATCCCTGCCCAGGTGAGAGGGGTGGAAGGCCCACCAGGGGAGCACTAGTGCTCCCCTGTGGGCCAGGTCCAGAACGTAACTGGTAAGTCCTTGGCTTCCGAGTGGTGTTGCTAAGGATGTAACCATTACGTCCTTGGCAGACGCATGGGGAGACTTTATTTTAATTTCTAACGTCCCCTTAAGTATCAGATACCTTACGTTTGGCATTAAATTCATTGTTATAATAAATCTCACAACTTATAATTGTTGGATTTAATATAACTTGTTCGGGGAAAGGGTTTTTAATTTTCCTGAAAAGTTGCCAACTTTAGCCCTGAAGTGTTTTGCTGCTTTGCTCTGATTGACCAGCCTCTGGCAGCCTGGCCAGGCTGCCTTGATGAGGTGTGGAGTGGCCTGGCTCAACACAGATGTGCCTGGGGGAGGAGATCCTCCTTCAGCAGATAGGGAAGCAGGAAGGGGGGGGAGCGCTGCTAAACTGTTCTTCAAGTGCAGGTAAGGATATTTAGAGCAACCCAGCACCTCCCTCACATCCTGCAAACCCAGACAATTAGGGGCCCCTCCGATTAGATTAGGAGAGGGCAGTAGAAGGGTGTGTTTAGGGATTTTAGCCACACCAGTGGGTGGGCTCAGCCAGATGTAACCTCCAAAAATCACTTTCAGCCATGATAGATTTTTGAGGAATGTTGCTTACTGAGATTGATTTTTGCCACACTTCCCAGGATGTTGTCATCACAGGGGGGAGGACCCTGCACCTGATTGGAGAACCAGGACCCCCTGTTTTTCACCCAGGAGCAAGGATAAAACTGCACCCACACCTCAGATTCCCACAAGGAAGAACTACAGAAGGACTGCCCTGCTGAACCCCTGACCTGCACCTGGACAATACACTCTGGAGAACTGCACCAGCTGCACACTAAAGCTCCACCACAAGAAGGACTTTGCCTGGCTTCGACTGGTTCAAGGAGGGACTCCCTGTTTGCTACAGGTGAGAACTTGCTAACCAAAATCCCCTGCACCAACTCCTGAACAAGCTCACCAGCTGACCACTGTCATGTGGCCAAAAAGGAGTTTGTGCCAGGTGCATTCTGGGAGTTGTAGTCCACACCTTCAAGGAGCATCTCAGTTTCTGCAACCTAGGGTTGAGCTGTGGACCTCAAAAGAACCTTAAAGGAACATCTGAAAGAAGATCCAGCCCGACTTGTAGGTTCGTCCCGGTGAAGTAAATCTCCGACTACGTCTGAACGTGGGAAGTTGACCTGGACCTCCAGGGCAGTGTATCTGAAGAGGGCGCCAAGGATGTCAGATCAGGATTCAGGTTTGCCCTGGGCAAAGGATTTTCATCTCGAAAAAATGACTAAGTCGGAAGGTAAAAATCTCCACTGAGGGCTACTGCAACACATATATGAGGAAGAGTTCCAGGAGGTCGCATTGGAATAGCGACTTGGTCCCGCTGAAGAAAATCTTCAAGAAAATGACTGAGTCCGAAGGTAAACTTTTGACTGAGACCTCCCACGAGCTGTAGCCAAGCAGGGCTCCATTGTGTTCAGCCTCAAACTTTGTCTTTGCCCCAGTCGATGTGGGACCAGATTGGCGCTATTCGTTTTTAAGTGCTTAAAAGCATTAATTCTTTAAAAATTCATATCTCCGGTTCCCCTTAACTGATTTTAAATTGTTTTGGTTTCATTTTAAAGATAAAATATAATCCCTTTTTATAAATTGGTGCTGGATTTTTATTGTTTTGTTACTTATTTACTGATTTAGGATTTTTAAATGCTTTACACATGTCTCCTAAGTTAAGCCTTGTTGCTCGTTGCCAAGCTACCAAGGGTTGAGCTGGGTTTAATTTATTGGGACCTAATTGGACCTAAGTGGAGGTTAGTGGACTATTGCTAAGTGTAGGTACAAACCTGCCCTTACCAATAACCCATTTTCCAACATAGGGAAACATGAATTTGGCTGTTCTACCTCACCAGGGCTTATAAAAATATTTTTATAAGGCCCCTGCTTATAGTTACATGGCACCCAGCCCTAGGGGCACATAGGGCACACCTTAGGGGCGACTTGTATGTAAAAATATGGTAGTTTAAGACTTTGGAACTAATTTTAATTACAAAGTCGAATTTGTATGTAACTTTAATTTAAAATCAGCTAGCAAGGCAGGCCTGCCTTTAAAATGACACTGGGCACCTAAACAGTGTACCTATGGGGGCACCACATATGCTGGGTTCCCTAAACCTACATGCCCTACCATATACTAGGGACTTATAGGTAGGTTGACTTACCCAATCATAATTAGCCTAATTTCCATACTCTTTTTATACAGAGCACCAGCCCTGGGACTGGTTAGCAGTACCCAGGGCACCACCAGAGTCAAGAAAACACCAGAAAAATGTGAAAAATGGGGACAAAAATTCAGGGGGCCTCTGCAATCAGCCATGTTTTCCCACAGATAGTGTTTGATGATAGTCACATTCAAGTCTCTACAGCAATGTCTGCAATGATAGATATATTGAAGACCCTATTAGTCTGCTGTCTCAGTAAACTAATGTTTTCACTTGACGGATCTGTTTGACCTCCTACTGACACGTTTGAATCCTGGTTCTTTCACTCAGCCTTTTATCCTTCCAAGTTTGTTCAATGTGTTCAATTGTGTTGGATAACAGTAAACATCTAATATTCAGCACCAAAATATCCTCAGGCATGAATATGCACTTTATAAATACACATGACAGAATGCAGTGTAACCCTACAAAGGAGCTAGACTTGAATTATCCTGTTCATTTAAAAATCCCATATCAAATTCAGCATTAACTGACATAAACTGTGTTCATGCAGGAAGGTCCACACTTTAATACCAGAGTTCTCATTTTCTTTTCTAGTCACCACCTTTATGAACATGTCTCCATAAGAAAAATACAGCTGTATTAATGATTACAACAAACTTCCCATGCGGTTTCTTTCGGAGACTATTGGTAGAGAACCTGGAAAGACTTTCCTTTGAAGTTTATCCACTTAAAAGGCAGCAATGTGTATGTATTGGACTGCTGACACCACAATTTTAGAACACTTTATGAATCAAGAGGGAACTGTGAGGAGTACTGCACCTTTGCTGTGTGTGCTTTGTTGGGTTAGCCTGCTGTTGATGTTTCTTTCACAGAGAAGACAGACTGAACTTTGCTATATATCCTGATGAAGTTTCTCCAAGGGCTTGGACTGAGTATGCCTTCTGCTAAGAAGTCTAAGGGACATCAAAGACTTCATCTGCCAGCACCTGGGCTCTGTTGCTGAGACCCCGACTTGGCAAATCAGTGGGAAGGAGAAGCTGGTGAACCTGACTGAATCCATGCAATGAACCCAAGTGGCAGAAAAAGTGACACAGCACCCACCTTGTGGCTGTAAAATGGATGCAGTGCCTGTTTTGTGGCTTTAAAAATCAGCACATCACCAGCTTAGCGTGACTTCGTTGCAGTGTCTGGATTTTCCACACATTGTCACTGGGTGTCATAACTTCAAAATCACTGCAAAGACGTGAGGCTGCCTGCCTGGAAATCAATGCATTCGTTCCCTGTGAGGAAAGAATTGACGCATTGCTTACCTGATTTAGAAAGAATCGATTCATGGTTTTTCTTGTGAGTAAGAAATAGATGCATCAATTGCTTTTCTGATGGACTTTTTTTTAATTTTATTTAATGCATACCAGGCACTTTGTGTTAAAGCAACACATCCATTGCTTCTCATGGATTAAGACTCTTACTTAAAAATGTGGTATCTTAATTGTATAAGTTGGATTTTTCTCTTTTTTGGTTTTGTGTGTTTAAGATAAATATTAGTTATTTTTCTGAACTGGTGTGGAATACATTTGTGGCTTTCATGGTGTTATTGTATGTGTTTGCCTAAGCACTTCACGCATTGCCTCTGAGATGATCCTGCCTGCTTGTGCTAAGATACCAATGGGGTGATAAAGGGTTAACTGAGCTGTGTATTTTCCTTTCACAGGTTAGAGTGAGGGGCCCTACTTGGACAGGGTGTAAACTGACTGCCAACTAGAGACTCTATTTCTAAGATGTAAATCAGTGTAGGAGGGTTTGGCTATGCTTGAAAACCTGTCTCCTAGTCACATTCCTGTTGGACATAGTTGTGGAAAACAGCAAGCTTCTAAACATTCCTCCCACAGTCAACGGAGATCCTTTCACATGTTTCAACTAATGCTGATCAATAGCATCTCCCATTCCCCCCCATCTCCTCCCACTTAGACTTAGTTGTGGAAAACAACAAGCCTCTGAACCTTCATGCCACACACTCACTGGAGTACCTCTTGCATGTTTCATCTGACGGAGATATGTTCTCCCCGTCGGACATGGTTGTGGGAGATAGCGAGCCTTCAAAACTTAATCCTACGCCCTCAGTGGATGTCATTTCCCCATCTGACATAGTTGTGGAAGATAATGAACCTCAACCTTTACCCCACACACTTTAGTATTACTTTTACATGCTTAAACCGAGCACAGATAAGTTACTCATATCTTCCCATCCATATCTCCATCTCGATAGACATATATCCCCTGCTCTCCCCATCTTATTACAGTTACACATGGTTGTGGAAGTTAGTGATCCTCTGAACCTTTATGCAACACTCAGTTCCTTTCAAATGTTTCAATGCAGGTCCATCTCGTCGTCTACCCACAGTTATCCACGGATGTGGATTGGAGTTCATGAATTCATACCCCACACAGTCACTCATCGGAGTTACAACCCCATGTCCCCATCTCATTCCAGTTACACAGGGTTGTGGATTGGAGTTCATGAATTCATAAACCCACACAGTCACTCATTGGAGTTGCAAACCCATCTCCCCATATCCCCATGTCCCCCCAGTTACATAGGGTTGTGGATTGGAGTTCATGAATTCATACTCCACGCAGTCACTCATCGGAGTTGCAAACCCATCTCCCCATAGTTACCCAGGGTTGTGGATTGGAGTTCATGAATTCATACCCCACGCAGTCACTCATCGGAGTTCAAAACCCATCTCACCTTCTCCCCATCTCCACATAGTTATACAGGGTTGTGGATTGGAGTTCATGAATTCATACCCCAAGCAGTCACTCATCGGAGTTGCAAACCCATCTCCCCATCGTTACACAGGGTTGTGGATTGGAGTTCATGAATTCATACCCCACGCAGTCACTCATCGGAGTTGCAAACCCATCTCCCCATGTCCCCATCTTCCCCCAGTTACCCAGGGTTGTGGATTGGAGTTCATGAATTCATACCCCATGCAGTCACTCATTGGAGTTGCAAAACCAGCTCCCCATCGGGTTGTCGATTGGAGTTCATGAATTCATACCCCACGCAGTCACTCATTGGAGTTGCAAACCCATGTCTCCATGTCCCCATCATTACACAGGGTTGTGGATTGGAGTTCATGAATTCATACCCCACGCAGTCACTCATCGGAGTTTGCGTACCCATCTCCCCACAGTTACACAGGGTTGTGGATTGGAGTTCATGAATTCATACCCCATGCAGTCACTCATTGGAGTTGCAAAACCAGTTCCCCATCGGGTTGTCGATTGGAGTTCATGAATTCATACCCCACGCAGTCACTCATCGGAGTTGCAAACCCATGTCTCCATGTCCCCATCATTTCACAGGGTTGTGGATTGGAGTTCATGAATTCATACCCCACGCAGTCACTCATTGGAGTTGCAAACCCATCTCCCCATATCCCCATGTCCCCCCAGTTACACAGGGTTGTGGATTGGAGTGCATGAATTCATACCCCACGACGTCACTCATCGGATTTCCAAACCCATGTCCCCATCGTTACACAGGGTTGTGGATTGGAGTTCATGAATTCATGCCCCACGCAGTCACTCATCGGAGTTGCAAACCCATCTCTCCATGTCCACATCTCCCCCCAGTTACAGAGGGTTGTGGATTAGAGTTCATGAATTCATACCCCACGCAGTCACTCATCTGAGTTGCAAACCCATCTCCCCACAGTGTTGTGGATTGGAATTCATGAATTCATACCCCACGCAGTCACTCATCTGAGTTGCAAACCCATCTCCCCATCTCACCATCTCATTCCAGGTACACAGGGTTGTGGATTGGAATTCATGAATTCATACCCCACAGTCTCTCATCGGAGTTGCAAACCCATGTCCCGATGTCCCCATCTCATTCCAGTTACACAGGGTTGTGGGTTGGAGTACATGAATTCATACCCGACACAGTCACTCATTGGAGTTGCAAACCCATGACCCCATCTCCCCGTGTCCCCATCTCCCCCACCGCCATTCCAGTTACACAGGGTTGTGGATTGGAGTTCATGAATTCATACACCACACAGTCACTCATCGGAGTTGTAAACCCATGTCCGCATGTCCCCATCTCATTCACACAGGGTTGTGGATTGGAGTACATGAATTCATACCCCACGCACTCACTCATCGGAGTTGCAAACCCATGTCCCCATCTCATTCCAGTTACACAGGGTTGTGGATTGGAATTCATGAATTCATACCCCACGCAGCCACTCATCGGAGTTGCAAACCCATGTCCCCATCTCATTCCAGTTACACAGGGTTGTGGATTGGAGTTCATGAATTCATACCCCACGCAGTCACTCATTGGAGTTGCAAACCCATCTCCCCATCTCCCCATGTCCCCATGTCATTGCAGTTACACAGGGTTGTGGATTGGAGGTCATGAATTCATACCCCACACAGTCACTCATCAGAGTCGCAAACCCATGACCCCATGTCTCCATCTCATTCCAGTTACACAGGGTTGTGGATTGGAGGTCATTAATTCATACCCCACAGTCACTCATCGGAGTTACAAACCCATGTCCCGATCTCATTCCAGTTACACAGGGCTGTGGATTGGAGTTCATGAATTCATACACCACACAGTCACACATCAGATTTGCAAACCCATTTCCCCATCTCCCCTCCTCTCCATCTCATTCCAGTTACACAGGGCTGTGGAGTGGAGGTCATGAATTCCTACCCCATGCAGTCATCATCAGTCAGTCATCATCATCATCATAGCTTTATTTTGGTAAAACACAGATACCATAAAAGCACATCACAAAAAATGACAATTGTACCAAAATATAATATAGATAAAAAGTCCTTGTGTAAAAGTCCTTGAATGTAAACCATTTTCCCTTTAAGAACAAACCATATAAAATCGTGATAAAATAAATATTACATTTTCCATAATAAGTATCATGACACAAATATATTCCTAATTTAAAAACGAGAGATGGGTTAAATGAGAATACAAGTCATTCCCAATATAAACTCCTGTTAATGGGACGATTTTAACATTTCTATTCTAACACACCAAATTTCATCTAAATAGCTTGCTAAGGCAAATGCCACCGTGCCCTCCGTATTAGACCTAAAAATTCTGAGGGCAGTAAAATGGTTCTGAAAACCCATAATTCTACAAAGAGGGACGATCCACTTTTTTCGTTGTCTATCGTAAGCAGGACAATGGAACAGTACATGAGCACTACATTCAGGAAGGGAGCAGCCCATCGGACATAGATTGGCATAAGAATCATCTTTAGACCAATTACAGGTAAAAGAATGTAGCGGAAGGGAGCCTAGCCTGAATCTGATGTAAAGGGCGCGGGCTCGAGGGAATTTAATCAAATCCATATATGATTCAAACTCGTAGTGACATTTGACTGATGTAAACTTGTCCGTCAAACTACCTAGAGGGACCTCTGTTAAATTCCCCACTTTTAGCCACCGCCAATATCCATCCTTTACAACTTGTGCCACATTTTTGGGTAAATTATTAGGAGCCATCCAATGCAGTCACTCATCGGACTTCCAAACCCAGGTCCCATGTCCCCATCGTCCCATGTCCTCCATCTCATTCCAGTTACACAGGGTTGTGGACTGGAGTTCATGAATTCATACCCCACGCAGTCACTCATCGGAGTTGCAAACCCATCTCTCCATGTGCCCATCTCATTCCAGTTCCACAGCTTTGTGGATTGGAGTTCATTAATTCATACCCCATGCAGTCACTCATCGGAGCTGCAAACCCATCTCCCCATCTCCCCCCATCGTCATTCCAGTTACACAGGGTTGTGGATTGAAGTTCATGAATTCATACCCGCGCAGTCACTCATCTGAGTTGCAAACCCATGTCCCCATCTCATTCCAGTTACACAGGGTTGTGGATTGGAGTTCATGAATTCATACCCCACGCAGTTACTCATTGGAGTTGCAAACCCATGTCCCCATCTCATTCCAGTTACACAGGGTTGTGGATTGGAGTTCATGAATTCATACCCCACGCAGTCACTCATCGGCGTTGCAAACCCATGTCCCCATCTCCCAATTTCATTCCAGTTACACAGGGTTGTGGATTGGAGTTCATGAATTCATACCCCACGCAGTCACTCATCGGAGTTGCAAACCCATGTCCACATCTCCCCATCTCATTCCAGTTGCACAGGGTTGTGGATTGGATTTCATGAATTCATACCCCACGCAGTCACTCATCAGAGTTGCAAACCCATGTCCCCATCTCATTCCAGTTACAGAGTTGTGGATTGGATTTCATGAATTCATACACCACATCTCCCCATGTCCCCCATCTCATTCCAGTTACACAGGGTTGTGGATTGGAGTTCATGAATTCATATACCACACAGTCACTCATCTGAGTTGCAAACCCATTTTCCCATGTCCCCATCTCATTTCAGTTGCACAGGGTTGTGGATATGGAGGTAATGAATTCATTCCCCACGATACTCATCGGAGTTGCAAACCCATGTCCCCATCTCTTCCCCCCCCCCCCAATCGTCATTCCAGTTACACAGGGTTGTGGATTGGAGTTCATGAATTCATACCCCACGCAGTCACTCATTGGAGTTGCAAACCAGTCACCACATCTCATTCCAGTTACACAGGGTTGTGGATTGCAGGTCTTGAATTCATACCCCACACAGTCACTCATCAGATTTGCAAACTCATGTCCCCATCTCCCCTCCTCCCCATCTCATTCCAGTTACACAGGGCTGTGGAGTGGAGGTCATGAATTCATACCCCACGCAGTCACTAATCGGAATTGCAAACCCATGTCCCCCCATTGTCATTCCAGTTACACAGGGCTGTGGATTGGAGTTCATGAATTCATACCCCACACAGTCACTCATTGGAGTTGCAAACCCATCTCCCCATCTCCCCATGTCCCCATCTCATTTCAGTAACACAGGGTTGTGGATTAGAGTTCATGAATTCCTACTTCACGCAGTCACTCATCTGAGTTGCAAACCCGTCTCCCCATCTCATTCCTGTTTCACAGGGTTGTGGATTGTTGTTTATGAATTCATACCCATGCAGTCACTCATCGGCCTTGCAAACCCATGTACCATGTCCCCATCTTCCCATGTCCCCATGTCCTTCCAGTTACACAAGGTTGTGGATTGGAGTTCATGAATTCATACCCCATGCAGTCACTCATCGGACTTGCAAACCCATGTCCCCATGTCCTTCCAGTTACACAGGGTTGTGGATTGGAGTTCATGAATCCATACCCCACGCAGTCACTCATCGGAGTTTGTGTCCCCATCTCCCAACAGTTACACAGGGTTGTGGATTGGAGTTCATGAATGCATACCCCACGCAGTCACTCATTGGAGTTGCAAACCCATCTCCCCATATCCCTTTGTCCCCCCAGTTACACAGGGTTGTGGATTGGAGTTCATGAATTCATGCCCCACGCAATCACTCATCTGAGTTGCAAACCCATCTCTCCATGTCCACTTCTCCCCCCGTTACAGAGGGTTGTGGATTGGAGTTAATGAATTCATACCCCACGCAGTCAATCATCAGATTTGCAAACCCATGTCCCCACAGTTACACAGGGTTGTGGATTGGAGTTCATGAATTCATGCCCCACGCAATCACTCATCGGAGTTGCAAACCCATCTCTCCATGTCCACTTCTCCCCCCGTTACAGAGGGTTGTGGATTGGAGTTAATGAATTCATACCCCACGCAGTCACTCATTGGAGTTGCAAACCCATGTCCCCATGTCATTCCAGTTTCACAGGGTTTTGGATTGGAGTTCATGAATTCATACCCCACGCAGTCACTCATCGGAGTTGCAAACCCATGTCCCCGTCTCAATCCAGTTACACAGGGTTGTGGATTGGAGTTCATGAATTCATACCCCACGCAGTCACTCATCGGATTTGCAAACCCATGTCCCCATCTCATTCCAGTTAGACAGGTTTGTGGATTGGAGTTCATGAATTCATACCCCATGCAGTCACTCATCGGAGTTGCAAACCCATGTCCCCATGTCATTCCAGTTACACAGGGTTGTGGATTGGAGTTAAAGAATTCATACCCCACGCAGTCACTCATCGGAGTTGCAAACCCATGTCATTCCAGTTACACAGGGTTGTGGATTGGAGTTCATGAGTTCACACCACACGCAGTACTCATCGGCGTTGCAAACCCATCTCCCCACAGGGTTGTGGATTGGAGTTCATGAATTCATACCCCACGCAGTCACTCATTGGAGTTGTAAACCCATGTCCCCATCTCATTCCAGTTACACACGGTTGTGGATCGGTGTTCATGAATTCATACACCAGTCACTCATCGGAGTTGTAAAACCATGTCCCCATCTCATTCCAGTTACACAGGGTTGTGGATTGGAGTTTATGAATTCATACCCCATTCAGTCACTCATCGGACTTGCAAACCCATGTCCCATGTCCCCATCTTCCCATGTCCCCATGTCCTTCCAGTTACACAGGGTTGTGGATTTGAGGTCATGAATTCATACCCCACAGTCACTCATCGGAGTTGCAAACCCATGACCCCATGTCTCCATCTCATTCCAGTTACACAGGGCTGTGGATTGGAGGTCATGAATTCATACCCCACACAGTCACTCATCGGAGTTGCAAAGCCACGTCCCCATCTCCTCATCTCATTCCAGATACACAGGGTTGTGGATTGGAGGTCATTAATTCATACCTCACACAGACACTCATCGGAGTTGCAAACCCATGACCCCATGTCTCCATCTCATTCCAGTTACACAGGGTTGTGGATTTGAGGTCATGAATTCATACCCCACACAGTCACTCATCGGAGATGCAAACCCATGTCCCCATCTCCCCATGTCCCCATCTCATTCCAGTTACACAGGGTTGTGGATTGAAGTTCATGAATTCATACCCCACGCAGTCACTCATCGGAGTTGCAAACCCATGTCTCCATCTCATTCCAGTTACACAGGGTTGTGGATTGGAGTTGCAAACCCATGTCCCCATCTCCCCCCAGTTACACTGGGTTGTGGATTGGAGTTCATGAATTCATACCCCACACTGTTGCTCATCGGAGTTGCAAACCAATCTCCCCATGTACCCCCATTTACACAAGGTTGTGGATTGGTATTCATGAATTCATACCCCATGCAGTCACTCATTGGATTTGCAAACCCATCTCCCCATCCCCCATCTCATTCCAGTTACACAGGGTTGTGGATTGGGTGTTGCAAACCCATTTCCCCTCTCCCCATCTCATTCCAGTTACACAGGGTTGTGGATTGGAGTTCATGAATTCATACCCCACGCAGTCACTCATCAGATTTGCAAACCCATGTCCCCATCTCATTCCAGTTAGACAGGTGTGTGGATTGGAGTTCATGAATTCATACCCCATGCAGTCACTCATCGGAGTTGCAAACCCATGTCCCCATGTCATTCCAGTTACACAGGGTTGTGGAGTGGAGGTCATGAATTCATACCCCACGCAGTCACTCATCGGAATTGCAAACCCATGTCCCCCCAGTGTCATTCCAGTTACACAGGGCTGTGGTTTGGAGTTCATGAATTCATACCCCACACAGTCACTCATTGGAGTTGCAAACCCATCTCCCCATCTCCCCATGTCCCCATCTCATTTCAGTTACACAGGGTTGTGGATTGGAGTTCATGAATTCCTACTTCACGCAGTCACTCATCTGAGTTGCAAACCCGTCTCCCCATCTCATTCCTGTTACACAGGGTTGTGGATTGTTGTTTATGAATTCATACCCATGCAGTCACTCATCGGCCTTGCAAACCCATGTACCATGTCCCCATCTTCCCATTTCCCCATGTCCTTCCAGTTACACAAGGTTGTGGATTGGAGTTCATGAATTCATACCCCATGCAGTCACTCATCGGACTTGCAAACCCATGTCCCCATCTTCCGATGTCCCCATGTCCTTCCAGTTACACAGGGTTGTGGATTGGAGTTCATGAATCCATACCCCACGCAGTCACTCATCGGAGTTTGTGTCCCCATCTCCCAACAGTTACACAGGGTTGTGGATTGGAGTTCATGAATTCATACCCCACGCAGTCACTCATTGGAGTTGCAAACCCATCTCCCCATATCCCCTTGTCCCCCCAGTTACACAGGGTTGTGGATTGGAGTTCATGAATTCATACCCCACGCAGTCAATCATCGGATTTGCAAACCCATGTCCCCACAGTTACACAGGGTTGTGGATTGGAGTTCATGAATTCATACCCCACGCAGTCACTCATCGGAGTTGCAAACCCATGTCCCCGTCTCAATCCAGTTACACAGGGTTGTGGATTCAAGTTCATGAATTCATGCCCCACGCAATCACTCATCTGAGTTGCAAACCCATCTCTCCATGTCCACTTCTCCCCCCAGTTACAGAGGGTTGTGGATTGAAGTTAATGAATTCATACCCCACGCAGTCACTCATTGGAGTTGCAAACCCATGTCCCCATGTCATTCCAGTTCCACAGGGTTGTGGATTGGAGTTCATGAATTCATACCCCACGCAGTCACTCATCGGAGTTGCAAATCCATGTCCCCATCTCAATTCAGTTACACAGGGTTGTGGATTGGAGTTCATGAATTCATACCCCACGCAGTCACTCATCGGATTTGCAAACCCATGTCCCCATCTCATTCCAGTTAGACAGGTTTGTGGATTGGAGTTCATGAATTCATACCCCATGCAGTCACTCATCGGAGTTGCAAACCCATGTCATTCCAGTTACATAGGGTTGTGGATTGGAGTTCATGAGTTCACACCACACGCAGTACTCATCGGTATTGCAAACCCATCTCCCCACAGTGTTGTGGATTGGAGGTCATGAATTCATACCCCACGCAGTCACTCATCGGAGTTGCAAACCCATCTTTCCCATCTCATTCCAGTTACACAGGGTTGTGCTTTGGAGTTCATGAATTCATAACCCACGCAGTCACTCATTGGGGTTGTAAACCCATGTCCCTATCTCCCTCCAGTTACACATGGTTGTGGATCGGTGTTCATGAATTCATACACCAGTCACTCATCGGAGTTGTAAAACCATGTCCCCATCTCATTCCAGTTACACAGGGTTGTGGATTGGAGTTTATGAATTCATACCCCATTCAGTCACTCATCGAACTTGTAAACCCATGTCCCATGTCCCCATCTTCCCATGTCCCCATGTCCTTCCAGTTACACAGGGTTGTGGATTTGAGGTCATGAATTCATACCCCACAGTCACTCATCGGAGTTGCAAACCCATGACCCCATGTCTCCATCTCATTCCAGTTACACAGGGCTGTGGATTGGAGGTCATGAATTCATACCCCACACAGTCACTCATCGGAGTTGCAAACCCACGTCCCCATCTCCTCATCTCATTCCAGTTACACAGGGTTGTGGATTGGAGGTCATGAATTCATACCCCACGCAGTCACTCATCAGATTTGCAAACCCATGTCCCCATCTCATTCCAGTTAGACAGGTGTGTGGATTGGAGTTCATGAATTCATACCCCATGCAGTCACTCATCGGAGTTGCAAACCCATGTCCCCATGTCATTCCAGTTACACAGGGTTGTGGAGTGGAGGTCATGAATTCATACCCCACGCAGTCACTCATCGGAATTGCAAACCCATGTCCCCCCAGTGTCATTCCAGTTACACAGGGCTGTGGTTTGGAGTTCATGAATTCATACCCCACACAGTCACTCATTGGAGTTGCAAACCCATCTCCCCATCTCCCCATGTCCCCATCTCATTTCAGTTACACAGGGTTGTGGATTGGAGTTCATGAATTCCTACTTCACGCAGTCACTCATCTGAGTTGCAAACCCGTCTCCCCATCTCATTCCTGTTACACAGGGTTGTGGATTGTTGTTTATGAATTCATACCCATGCAGTCACTCATCGGCCTTGCAAACCCATGTACCATGTCCCCATCTTCCCATGTCCCCATGTCCTTCCAGTTACACAAGGTTGTGGATTGGAGTTCATGAATTCATACCCCATGCAGTCACTCATCGGACTTGCAAACCCATGTCCCCATCTTCCGATGTCCCCATGTCCTTCCAGTTACACAGGGTTGTGGATTGGAGTTCATGAATCCATACCCCACGCAGTCACTCATCGGAGTTTGTGTCCCCATCTCCCAACAGTTACACAGGGTTGTGGATTGGAGTTCATGAATTCATACCCCACGCAGTCACTCATTGGAGTTGCAAACCCATCTCCCCATATCCCCTTGTCCCCCCAGTTACACAGGGTTGTGGATTGGAGTTCATGAATTCATACCCCACGCAGTCAATCATCGGATTTGCAAACCCATGTCCCCACAGTTACACAGGGTTGTGGATTGGAGTTCATGAATTCATACCCCACGCAGTCACTCATCGGAGTTGCAAACCCATGTCCCCGTCTCAATCCAGTTACACAGGGTTGTGGATTCAAGTTCATGAATTCATGCCCCACGCAATCACTCATCTGAGTTGCAAACCCATCTCTCCATGTCCACTTCTCCCCCCAGTTACAGAGGGTTGTGGATTGAAGTTAATGAATTCATACCCCACGCAGTCACTCATTGGAGTTGCAAACCCATGTCCCCATGTCATTCCAGTTCCACAGGGTTGTGGATTGGAGTTCATGAATTCATACCCCACGCAGTCACTCATCGGAGTTGCAAATCCATGTCCCCATCTCAATTCAGTTACACAGGGTTGTGGATTGGAGTTCATGAATTCATACCCCACGCAGTCACTCATCGGATTTGCAAACCCATGTCCCCATCTCATTCCAGTTAGACAGGTTTGTGGATTGGAGTTCATGAATTCATACCCCATGCAGTCACTCATCGGAGTTGCAAACCCATGTCATTCCAGTTACATAGGGTTGTGGATTGGAGTTCATGAGTTCACACCACACGCAGTACTCATCGGTGTTGCAAACCCATCTCCCCACAGTGTTGTGGATTGGAGGTCATGAATTCATACCCCACGCAGTCACTCATCGGAGTTGCAAACCCATCTTTCCCATCTCATTCCAGTTACACAGGGTTGTGCTTTGGAGTTCATGAATTCATAACCCACGCAGTCACTCATTGGGGTTGTAAACCCATGTCCCTATCTCTCTCCAGTTACACATGGTTGTGGATCGGTGTTCATGAATTCATACACCAGTCACTCATCGGAGTTGTAAAACAATGTCCCCATCTAATTCCAGTTACACAGGGTTGTGGATTGGAGTTTATGAATTCATACCCCATTCAGTCACTCATCGAACTTGTAAACCCATGTCCCATGTCCCCATCTTCCCATGTCCCCATGTCCTTCCAGTTACACAGGGTTGTGGATTTGAGGTCATGAATTCATACCCCACAGTCACTCATCGGAGTTGCAAACCCATGACCCCATGTCTCCATCTCATTCCAGTTACACAGGGCTGTGGATTGGAGGTCATGAATTCATACCCCACACAGTCACTCATCGGAGTTGCAAACCCACGTCCCCATCTCCTCATCTCATTCCAGTTACACAGGGTTGTGGATTGGAGGTCATGAATTCATTCCTCACACAGTCACTCATCGGAGTTGCAAACCCATGACCCCATGTCTCCATCTCATTCCAGTTACACAGGGTTGTGAATTTGAGGTCATGAATTCATACCCCACACAGTCACTCATCGGAGTTGCAAACCCATGTCCCCATCTCCCCATGTCCCCATCTCATTCCAGTTACACAGGGTTGTGGATTGGAGTTCATGAATTCATACCCCACACAGTCACTCATCGGAGTTGCAAACCCATGTCCCCATCTCCCCATGTCCCCATCTCATTCCAGTTACACAGGGTTGTGGATTGGAGTTCATGAATTCATACCCCACGCAGTCACTCATCGGAGTTGCAAACCCATGTCCCCATCTCATTCCAGTTACACAGGGTTGTGGATTGGAGTTGCAAACCCATGTCCCCATCTCCCCCCAGTTACACAGGGTTGTGGATTGGAGTTGCAAACCCATGTCCCCATCTCCCGCCAGTTACACTGGGTTGTGGATTGGAGTTCATGAATTCATGCCCCACACTGTTGCTCATCGGAGTTGCAAACCAATCTCCCCATGTACCCCCAGTTACACAAGGTTGTGGATTGGTATTCATGAATTCATACCCCATGCAGTCACTCATTGGATTTGCAAACCCATCTCCGCATCCCCCATCTCATTCCAGTTACACAGGGTTGTGGATTGGGTGTTGCAAACCCATTTCCCCTCTCCCCATCTCATTCCAGTTACACAGGGTTGTGGATTGGAGTTCATGAATTCATACCCCATACAGTCACTCATTGGAGTTGCAAACCCGTGTCCCCATGTCATTCCAGTTAAACAGGGTTGTGGATTGGAGTTCATAAATTCATACCCCACGCAGTCACTCATCTGAGTTGCAAACCCATCTCCCCACAGTGTTGTGGATTGGAGTTCATGAATTCATACCCCATGCAGTCACTCATTGGAGTTGCAAACCCATGTCCACATGTCCCCATCTGACCATCTCATTCTAGTTACACAGGGCTGTGGATTGGAGTTCATGAATTCGTACCCCACACTGCAACTCATCGGAGTTGCAAACCCATGTCCCCATGTCATGCCAGTTATACAGGGTTGTGGATTGGAGTTCATGGATTCATACCCCACAGTCACTCATCGGAGTTCAAACCCATGTCCCCATTTCATTCCAGTTACACAGGGTTGTGGATTGGAGTTCATGAATTCATACCCCACACAGTCATTCATCGGAGTTGCAAACCCATTTCCCCATGTCCCCACAGTTACACAGGGTTGTGGATTGGAGTTCATGAATTCATACCCCACACTGCAATTCATTGGAGTTGCAAACCCATGTCCACATGTCCCCATCTGACCATCTGATTCCAGTTACACAGGGCTGTGGATTGGAGTTCATGAATTCGTACCCCACACTGCAACTCATCAGAGTTGCAAACCCATGTCCACATGTCCCCATCTGACCATCTCATTCCAGTTACACAGGG
The DNA here is from genome assembly GCF_031143425.1 of Pleurodeles waltl. NCBI lineage: Eukaryota > Metazoa > Chordata > Amphibia > Caudata > Salamandridae > Pleurodeles > Pleurodeles waltl. Next base: position 946,269,864 of record NC_090440.1, read on the forward strand.
CTGTGGATTGGAGTTCATGAATTCGTACCCCACACTGCAACTCGTCGGAGTTGCAAACCCATGTCCCCATGTCATGCCAGTTACACAGGGTTGTGGATTGGAGTTCATGGATTCATACCCCACAGTCACTCATCGGAGTTCAAACCCATGTCCCCATCTCATTCCAGTTACACAGGGTTGTGGATTGGAGTTCATGAATTCATACCCCATGCAGTCACTCATCGGACTTGCAAACCCATGTCCCCATCTTCCCATGTCCTTCCAGTTACACAGGGTTGTGGATTGGAGTTCATGAATTCATACCCCATGCAGTCACTCATCGGACTTGCAAACCCATGTCCCCATCTTCCCATGTCCCCATGTCCTTCCAGTTACACTGGGTTGTGGATTGGAGTTCATTAATCCATACCCCACACAGTAACTCATCGGAGTTGCAAACCCATGTGCCCATCTCCCCATCACACCATCTCATGCCAGTTACACAGGGTTGAGAATTGGAGTTCATGAATTCATAACCCACACAGTCATTCATTGGAGTTGCAAACCCATGTTCCCATTTTCCCATCTCATGCCAGTTAGACATGGGTAAGAATTTATGAACTTCATTCCACAACCCTCAGTCACTCATTGGAGTTACAAACTCATGTCCCCATCTCATTCCACTTAAACATGGTTGTGGAATGAAGTTCATGAATCATTACCCCACACAGTAACTCACTGTAGTTACTTACTCATGTGTCATCTCCCCATCTACCATCTCATTCCAGTTAGACAGTTTGTAGATGTTCATGAATCTTTATCCCACAGAGTCACTCATTGGAGTTATTTTCTCATGCCATCTCCCCATCTCCTTCCAGTTAGACATGGTTGTGGAAGTTCACAAATATTTATCCCACATACACAAGAGCCGGCTTCCTTCTTCTCTGTGACTCGGCCAGGGCTCAGGAATGGATGTCTGCTTGTGCCCTGGGGCACTCCTCAGTACGCCGCATGAGGGGAACCACAAGGTGCGCACCTGTTCCCACCTTTGTCTTTCCCGTGACCCGGGGACATGTCAAAGAGTGCATTTATGAATGCACTGTGTGAATTCAGGCTGCGACGGTGATTTCTGCACTCTGATTGTCACACCCAATCCGGCGCTCCTTGTGCGCTGCACCTTCAAAAAAAACAAAAGCGCTTTCTTTGTGCTTCAAGCTCCCTCAGCAATAAGAGAAGTGCTCTCCAGGTGCTAAACCAATAAAGGACCGAGTGTTCTCCAAGCGCTTCTGTCCCAGCACAGGAGCCTCAAACACAGCGCTGTCTTTGAGCTAGGAAACCTTTGGTTGCAGATTGCATTGGCCACAGCACCCAGCCTCTGGGAACACAAGTGAAGCACAGGGTGGCAGGGACCAACAGGCCAGCACAAGGAGGATGCAGTCAGTGGCTGTTTCTCCTAGTGACCCAGGAGGTCACAGATCAGCACAGCAGCAGCAGTCCAAGGCGGTTCCTGTTGAGTCCCTCCAATAGCATTCTGTGTCCATTACGTCAAGAATGTTTCTTGTGCGTTTTGCATGTGGAAAATCTCCTGTATAAAGCAATTTCAAAAAAGGGGGAGAAGTTTCAAACAGTTAAAACTGGTTTTAGGAGTGTCCCCTCTTTCCTCCAGCACAGGCTCCAGATATCAGTTGGGGGTAAAAGAGCCCTTTGTGTAAGGCCAGGGCACAGCTTTTACAAATGCTGGTGTGCCTCCACTTCTCTCAGCCCAGGAAGACCATTCAAAATGCAGGTGCACCTCTGTGACACCTCCACCCTCCCTGTGTACAAGCTGTCTGCAAGGTATGCACAGACCCCAGCTGTCATCCTGCCCTAGACGTGGATTGGAGTCAAGCTGCAAAACACCAGCCATAAGCACAGAGAAATGCTTACATTCTAGAAGTGGCATTTCTATTATGGTAATAAAAAATCCATCTACACCAGAAAGCAGTATTTTTCACTACCATTTCAACCATGACTTCGCTACCCCTTATAAATCAGAGAATACTCCCTAGTCATAAGGCAGGGCATTTCCAATACAATCCTATGAGAAAGCAACACTCGCAGCAGTGAGAAACCAAATACAGTGTCACTATCGGGACAGGCCACACAACCAGGCACATGTTCTGCCTTCTACATACATAGCATCCTGCCCATAGGGCAAACTAGGGTCTACCTTAGGGATGGCTTACATGTAGTAAAAGGGGAGCTCTGGTCCTGGCAAGTAAATTTAGATGTCAGTTCCCTGTCTCAATAAACTGCGTATGCAGGCCCTGCACTAGCAGGCCCGAGACAGGTTTGAAAGGCTACTTCTGTGGGTGGCGCAAGCAGCGCTGCAGGCCCACTACTAGCACTTAATTTACAGGCCCTTGGTATGGTGATACTATTGTACAAGGGACTTACAGGTAAATTAAATATGCCAATTAGGTGTAAGCCAATCGTACCAAGTTTAGAAGGGTGCGCACCTGCACTTTAGCACTTATCAGCAGGTATAAAGTGCTCAGAGTCCTAGAGCAAACAAAAGGTCAGAAAAAATAGGAGGAAGGAGGCAAAATGTTTGGGGCTGACCCTGCAAAAAGGGCCAGGTCCAACACACAGGAGTGTCAGGGACAGTGATGCTTTGTTTGTGAGTGGGTCTACATTATCTGAGACTGTGTGATTGATTGATCATAGATGTTTGTCAGTTGCTCTGATCTACCAATAGGATGATTTGCGCACTCAGCCTGACAAGTTGACAGTGAACAATGTAGTCCATTAACTGATATGTACAAATTACCTTAAGCAATGTTTTCCATTCATGTCTTGCAGGTAGACCTCCGCCCTACACCGTAGTTGGGGAGCCCTGATTTGAAGACCCCAAAGCAGCCAGTAAGTGTCATTTTGTGCATCATGTGTGCCAATCCAGGGTTTGGTGTGAGTCAGTCTGAAGTGTGGAATGCTATGAAATATTGTTTTGCCTGACCAATTATGTCATTGGGGAATGGATGGTGACATCATGTCTGTTGGAATGTTGTGCAATGTGAATAGCTTTTTTTGTAGCACATGGGGCAACATGTGCTGGCATGGAATTGTGTGTAATAGAAATTGTAATGGCTAGCCATATATTCATTTGATGTCTCCCATGATAGGTGTCAGGGCAGCTGTTAATGTATATAGCATGTCTGTTGATAACCACTTTGTCACAGCACTATTGTCAACACTGTGCCACACATAGCTTACACTTACTGACAAGATGGTGTAGATGTGGGTTATAATTTCAGACATCTCTAGGGGGCTTATGTAGGAGACACATGCACCACAGGTGCCTCAGAACCCTTCAGACATATTAAGGCTGTAGTACTGCAAGGACCCAAATTATTCTGCACAACAGTCAATAGTGTACACAATCAGTAGACAACTCAGCTCCAGATGGTTGTGGGGAAAGTATGATTCATCCCACGCCAGGTCTCAGCAGTTTTCACAACATGGTCCTGCCACCTTGATATTTGTGAGTGATGTAGGTCACATCACATATGCATATGGTGTGACTAATGTGTGCGTACCTGATACTTTGATGATGCCTGACATGCATTTGCAAATGATGTACAATGTCTCAGGATAGTGTTGCAGCACCCAGTGCAGTCTCAAACTCACCGTGGCCCTAAGGGCACCCATACAACCACCATGCATGTGCCATTTAACACATTTAGCACAACATAGCACATGGTAGGGGACTTCAGTTCTGTAATGTGAAGACAGATTTGATGTGCAGGTCAGTCTTTGGCCAAATGTTCTGGGGACATTGCATCAGTTGTACATGTAGGCATATCATGGGCAATGGTGTCCCCCCCCCCCCTTGAAACATATGCTCAGGCCAGGCCTTACACCAGGACACATGAATGATGATTTTCCAAACCTTAGAATATCGGTTGGAAGTTCCCAGACCCCCTATCATATGGTCCCCACTTTGCATCCATGATGACTGGGCATGCCGTGAAGTTTCAAAAGGGGTGTTGAGGTTATGGATTGCATACACAGCTACCATTTATGTACCGGCACACAGCAAATCCAGCCTTTTTGGGGTAAGTGATCATCAGTTTGATACAAAAGTTGATCATGGACAATTTTGTCCAATCAGCTCTCGGCCCTGTTGGTTAACAATGGATTGCCATCATCCCAGTGACATGTACATGATACTGTAGATGGCTGGTAGTAAATAGTCATAGAAGAAGAATAAGTCATTGTTGAGGAATGTGTTATCTGCAGTTGCAGTGTACATAAGATGTACGTACAACCTCTACCCAATGCTGTAACTGATGTGTGTTTGTCCTCTTATTTCCACTGCCAATATGACACCAGGCCAGAGGCATGTTTTTTCATAAGAGGGCTGAAGACTACTGGCACATAATGGAGGTGGAAGCAGGATACTGCCAAATGGGAAGGAGGTTCCACAGGGAGAATGCATCTGGAGAACGACGGGTGTTTGCACATGGTGGACCTCCACAGCAGCCACACAAGGACACTGTAGGAAAAAAATTAGGGGTGCAGGGGGCCACAGTCAGACCAAGGCCCTCCACATCAGCTACACAAGCTAGGAACCAGTTCATCCACCTGCTACAGTTGTTGCTAGCCAAATTGAGCTAGACATGAGATGGGACATGGCCAAGATTTTAGCCAGACTTAAAAAAATTGGAGGAGGAGCACGCTGAGAACCGGAGGATGTTGCCTTAAGTCAAAAAGAAACTGAAGAAATAAAGAATTGAACTTGTATTGTTCTACAATCTCCCAGTTCCTTTCCCTCCCTTTTACTGTTTTACATTGGGTTTTAGATGGGTAGTATTAGGTTAGTGTAGGTTAGGCATATGTTAGGTTTAGTATACTGGAGTGGTTTTTTTTCTTCTTTTTTTATTGGTGGGGGTTGGGTGTGGGTCATGCTGGGATTTGTGTATAAACAAAATACCCCAAAAATATATATTTGTTTATGCCATAAGTTAGATTAGTACATGTTTAGTCATAGTTTGTTGTCCTAAGTGTATCTTGTCTCTTAAGCGGGTGGGGGCCCAATGTTTAGATTTTGGTATTACATGTGTAAGAGAAGTTTAGAATAGGTTAGATAGGTGTAGTTAAGTTAGTATAGGTTAGTTTAGCATACAGTAGTTTTTAGGTTAGTCTTATGTATATGGTTTAACAGTAAACCCTGTTTTTCTTTGCCTAATAATTTTGTAAGTTGATTGAATGCTTGGGGGTTCTCATGAGTGCACTGGCCCAGTTGGACAAATGGCCCAGCGTATTCTTACTGTCTTGATTTCCCAGGTTGACCATGTGCATCCCCTGTAACCAAAGAGTTCTCAGATTGGCTGTTACATACCGTCTACTAGTGCATACATTTGCCATCCAGTGTTCCAGCTATTCACTATGTGTATGTATACTTTATCTTGAACAGGTAAATATGATACTTCATCTGTCATTGATGGGGTCCTGCAATTTAATTTGGGAAGTGTGCCACTACTGACAACAGGAAAATTTGAAACTTTGTACTGTAACACTGACAGGTGGTCATCACTGATAATGTTAGCTTCTCCTATATCCCACAAATAAGTTGTACTGGTACTCCCATCTGAGTAAATTACCATTGACTTGGTTCAGAGTGTTAGGATCCTAGTGTGTGGCTTTGTGTCTGACAGTCATGAACTCTTGTGCTGATATTCTGTACACATTGACATGGATTGATACAATGCTACCTTTTAGCTGAGTAGATGGATCACAGTAAACGTAGAAATTCTACATGTGTAGAAGATACTTTATTTACAGGTGCAATTGTATTTGTGAATTCTATAGAATGTCCAGTTCACAGACCCCATAAGTGAACGTTAGCCATATGTAGCACAATCGGGTTAGGAGTAGTGTGCATTAGTGAGAGATATTAATTTGCCAATTGGTGTAAAAGAGACAATGACAGTACATAGGCAAATCAACAGTGGTTAGGTGAAGAGGGCACATTTCCTTCTGTCCCAACACTGGCATGATCTTAAGACCAGAACTAAGGAGAAACTGTCCATGTGGTACAGACTGGTGCTACCAGGTGCTTTTCCTTGTGAATTTTATTCCTGCCGCTTCATCCTCTGATGTGTGTGGTGCCTCCTGTGCCCTGGCTGATGCAGTTGTAGCGGTAGAGGGAGCCACACACACTTCAGGGGATGGAGATGTGGATTCAAAGGTCCAGGCAGCAGGCCATTTGTTGGCAACACTTAAGGCATCACTGCAGCAAGGAGAAACTGCTGATTTTTCAACACCGCAGTAACATCATGGTGGTAGGCAGCCATGTTTTCCCTGAGGGAGGCCACTTCCTGCTGTATGGACTACCGGGTATTCTGCACAGCCCCCAGCCTGTTGTCTTATGTTGCTGCCAGTTTGGGAGGAAATTTGTGGTAGATGGTTTCATGCCAGCAGCTATGTTAGCCAGAGACTGCTGGAGTCCAAGTAGCAGGGAGTGGGTGCCTCTGATGGCAGCTGAGTTCTCGTTATTTTGACTGAGGCACGTGCACACTCCCTCTGGGCTGCCTACCATGGTCTCCATCCACCCCCATCTGCTTGGCCAGCTCCCCTCTCAGCTCTTACCACTGTCCTATGAAAGCTGATCTCTGGGTCCTCTGAGTCCAGGGCTGTGTGAGTACTGGCTGGTGGTATGTGTTGGTAGCTTGATGGTTCATGTGGAGACCCCACAATGCTCTGTGTCCTCCCTGCAACTGTAGGTGGTGTCTGGAGTGATCCTAGGGAATCCTAGAGTGTCTGTTCATTAATTGTTGACATCTGGTCATCCATGTCATCTGCAAAATCCAGGACAGGCAAGTCAGCAGGAGGTAAGCCATCATCCTCTGCAATGAGATAACATAAAATCAATATTCTATTGTTTTGGCTATTGACATGGGACATTTATTTGCCACTGGAGGCCCAGTGACATGTTTCTGACCCAAGGTTCTGGTTGTACTTATGTGTAGCATTGTGTATCACATAGGTCAAGCGCACTAGGCATTTTGGGGCATATGTAGGTGCCCCAAGTGCCATCTGAGTGTGCCTTTTGATTAGGCTTAGGTGGCGCAATGCCATGCCCCATATGTACAAGGTGGCATGAAGCCACTTTTTGTGCCTTGATGCCACCTTGAATATATGGCCCCATCACACCTAGCACTTTGCGTGGAAGGTGTGTGCAATGGCTGTTGCTATGGGTGTACCACGGCTACACCCATTGTGTTTTGACACTGCCTCAGATTTTGGACTATTTGTATACCGGATGCTGGCCCAGCCCAAGGGTGGATTTAGCATTGCAAAATCTAGGAATAATGCTCACATTTCTACTGGATTTTGTGCTTTGTGTGCTGCATTCTGCAGCAAACATAGTCACAGCAAATTGCCCTTTAAGTTTGTTGTTGTGCAGAAAGATCTTCCTTCCTGCAAAAACAAACTCGCCCTCAATGCAGCCATCCTTGCACTATGGTCAAAGGGTGGTTGTGTTGGCGCACAACAGCTAATTACCTCTTGCGCAGAAGTGTGCACAGGGATACAATGTTTCCCTATGTATATGGCGCATCCCTGCATTTTGAAACTGACGGTGCATGATTCTGCCTAATTTGGCACAGCAGCACTCACCATAATTTCCTGTTTGATCTAGTACTGTATCTTGTCAGGTGGTGAGATTGCAGCTACTTGTACAGCTGCACACATGATGTTCCCACACATGCACAATGTGTTGTATGTATTATATTTTGTGGCTATTACCATATGATGCATATGGTTGTCTGAGTTGTTGCGAGTTCATCCAGTATGGGTTGTGTTACACAGGTTGCAAGCTTCAGGGCAGAATTTTCTCATGTGGCATGGCTCATGGCAGCTGCAATGTGTTGCAGTACACTGCAGTAGTTTAAATATGCAGGGATGTACCATATTTACTTGCATACAGTACAGCCCTGCAATTCCCCATGCTCCTGCACAGATTTGTTCTCCCTGTACCAACACAGGCATTGTTGCAGCATGATGACGGGGTACCTGCCTTGAAGGGATGATTTGTTCATGTGAAAACAGGTGTCCCTTCCATCACATGTACAAGCTTTTTTGCTGAGATGGCATTTCAACGTATGCAGCACACATGAGTTAAGGCAATGCGACAATGAGGAAGGGAAGCATTTTGGCCAGGGACACTAGCCTGACACCACACCTGAGGTGGTATTGACATCCTGCCTAGTCTTATGTCTACATTGTGTTGGTACAGCAGGGGCTTTGACAATATGCAATGGGTGTTATAATGGCACAGCCACACTATTTGCACATGCCTACCAGGCAATATGGTGCATATTTACATGGTGGAGTATAGCCATAGTGAGTGGCCTATGTTAATGTTGTGTATATGTTGGAGTGCATAGCACAACCAAAGCAACAGTACATGTGTGGATGGTGTATCTTGATTCAGGGCCTATATGTCCCGATGCAACCCTTTAGCATGCATTGAGTGAGTCTTATGTGCCTCCCCCTTCGGCCACTAGTGGAGCTCCGGATATCCCCCTTGCAACTTAACCAGCATTTGTGGTCATTCCTGGTAGTCTGCGCTGTCCTGTCCTGCAATCCCAGCTCCTCTAGGATCACTGCTGCTACCATCTCCTCCAGCTCATCCAGGTCCACCTGGGGTGCATGACTCCCACCTCCAGTCTGCAGTGCTGCCTCACGGTTTCTGGCGAGCTTCTCATTAGTCCTGTACTTGCAATCATACCATCGCTTTTCTGGACCCGCCTGGCTGGTTCCTGGGTGTTGGGGGTCTCCCTGGCCTGTTGATTACATCTTCTCTTGCAATTGCACTCTTTCATGCTTGTGCATTTTGTTTTGATGCTTATAGCATGTCACAGACGTTAGCATCATTATTTTTAATGCTAACCATTCCTTAGCGCCATCCTATGTCATTTCATAAATATGGCGCACAGGTGGTGCTAAGAAATGACGCTAGCTTGTGTTAAAAAAAGTGTGTAATTTTTCATAAATGTGCCCCTAAATTCCAGATGAAGTGATGTGATTGGAGTGAAGTCAACTCAATAATTTGTCTGTGAACAAAATTATGTTTAACAATGTTTTTAAATGTCTGTAAATTGAAATGAAAACGTATCCTGATGATTCAAGTAACTGTTCTTTTCAATTTACTCACATTCCAACTTTTTCCAATTACAAACTGCATGTCCCCTACTTCCAGGGGCCAGTAGAAACAGTTTCATAAGTGTAAAATACAACCAAATGTTGAAATTAGAGAAATGTAAAACATGTGCTGCACCCTGCCTCACCCCGCCCCTAATGGCCCGCATACTTGCAATCCACTATCTTGAGCTTGATGGGAAGTTGGGAGCCCAACAGCTGCATAAAGATGATGGGTTATTTTTGGAGTTCTATTGTCATAACGTCTTTTGGTTACAGCAACAAATTATCTGTCAACATAAAGATTGGCACACGTCCAAAGCACAAAGTTCTGGAAGGTGTAAGTTTTGCACAAGGTGTATGATGATGTGTTTTGTATATTGATTTGTGCAAAATGTTACCACTAGATTTCTGATAACTACCAAGGCATGCATGACTGCCTAAAAAAAGATGTACCTGGATTTTGCCTGCTATGAAAGACAGTTGTACCAAACAGTCCACAATTCATGATTGTGTCAGATGTGAAGCTCCATCACAATTGTGAGAAGGTTATAATGACCCTATTAGAGGTGACATCGCATACAATGCACTTATGGTACAGTGGATGTTCCAAACTTCACATGGGTGAGTTGGTGTAAGAGGTTACCTCAAATACTTACTGGGTGCCATATACTGTATGGCATTTTCTCCCCTCAGGAATTCATCTCCATAGGAAAGTGCAGGCAGCTGGATTGGACAGATTATAACCTGATCCCTTTTGAAGTAAAATACAGGAGAGGAAAGGAATCCAAGCAGACTCTCACTACTCCCAGTATAGAACTGGAGCCGTATTGAGGGAAGTCTTGGCCCGCTAGTGGCAGTCTTTTACTCCTGGGTTAGAGAAGCAATCAATATGGTGGCCCCTATGAGGGAAATCATTCCTAAATCTGGGAAAAAGGTTTTAGCCCCATGGTATACCGAAGAGCTTGAGGTTCTCCAGAGGTCATGCAGAAGACAGGAAAGAAAATGGAAACTTGACCCGGACCACTAGAAAGAATGAAACTCAGAGAAACATAGGGAACATGCAAAAGCGCTATAAAATGTGCTAAGTCGTGCTATTTGTCCCAGTAAATTAGAAGCACAGGCAATGCCCCGAAAGAGCTGTTTAAAGTAGTAAAGGCCTTAGCCGCCCCATCCCCTATCAGGAGTTGCAAAATTTGCAGAATGTCTGACAGTGTAGCTATTTTCTTCAAACATAAGATCATGAAGATATCTGCTGACTTTTCAGCCCCCCCATCCCATTCAAGGAGAACAGGTCACTAAGTCCAATGATGAAATAGCTGGAGGCGCGACCATGGCTAAATTTACACCCTTAACAGCTAACAAAGTCAACTCCCTTCTATACAGGATTCACTCGGGATCCTCAAATGATCCCTGCCCCCCAGAGTACTGCAAATGGTCAGCAAATTTCTAGCAGCACCATTAGAAAAGATCTATGCAGAAGTTACAGAATCAGGAAAGTTTCCTACCACTTGGAAAGAGACTGTTATCATGCCCATTAAAAAAAACCAAAAAAAAAACCAGGAGGAGATCTTAAGAATTTACGTCCAATTGCTCTCCTACAGATGCTGGCTAAATTGGTGGTTAGAAAAGCATATTAATGAAGAACTTGTTACCTGTCTGCTGGCACATGATCAATTGGATGTCTACCAACCTGGATTCCGGAAACATCATAGTATGGAGTCCACCTCACTGGCCACCACAGATATTATAAGAAAGCAGGTGGATCAGGAAGGGGGCACTATTCTAGTCCTACTAGATCTTTTGGCTGCATTTGATATCTCGCCCCAAATACTGATGCACACCCACTATACCAGGCAGGTCTGAGGGGTTCTGCTTTGAGTATACTGGTGACGTTTCTCCAAGAGAGAATATTTTTAGTCAAGTGCGGGCACTTCCGCTCAGACCCTTACCAGATCCCCTGTGGGGTTCCCCAGGGATCATCTTTGAGTCTGACCCTCTTTAATCTTTATGTTGCCCCTCTGTCTAAACTGATTCCGTCTTTTGACTTCCAGGTGTCCTCATATGCTGACAACACCCAAATTATTGTTATCATTCAAGACAACATTCACATTACACCTGACAGGTTTCAAACATGTATGAGAGAAGTCAATAAGGAGATGCACCAAAAGTGTTTAAACATGAATGGGGCCAAAACCGAAGTTATTGTCTTCGGTGCGAATACCACCATTTGGAATCATGACTGGTGGACTGAGACGTGTACATTAGCTATATTAATACCCACGGTCAGGAATCTCGGGGTTATATGCGACTCAGCATTAACTTTTGATGCTCAGGTAAATAAAGTTACTAACACATGCTCCTGGCTAATTAAAATTCTTAATGTCCTGCCATTTGTCCCACTGGAACTCAGAGTGATGTAACCTTGGCTCTTGTGTCCATATTGGACTACCGTAATGCCCTATACCGTATTAACCAACTATATTTGAACAGGCTTCGACTTGTTCAAAACTGAGCCAACCGACTGGTGCTCAGGTTATCCAGATTCTCTTCCATTAAGGAGGGCATGAGAAAGCTGCACTGGCTTCCAATTAGGAAACATATTACCTTTAAGACACTGGGGCATACTTATAATGTCCTAGTGCCACCTTGCACAACATTAATGTCACTATTTTTTTACGTTAAGGTGGCCCAAAAAGGCCAAAATCCCTGCGCCGTATTTACAGGGTGGCACAATGCATGCATTGTTCCACTCTGTAACCCTTTGTGCTACATTATGCCAGCACCAGGCATAATGTATGCAAATGGGGTGTTCCCCCATTAGGGGAGCCAGAAAATGGCATAAGGAAATGTGAGATTTCCTTGTACCATTTTTTATGGCACTTAACGCCTGCTCAAGAGAAGACGTTAAAAGGGGGCTTCCATTCTTTAGAATGGGGCCCTATGTACTCTGCAGGAGTAGCGCCAATATTCTGGTGCTACTCCTGCAGAGTACATCAATAATGTCATGAGGAATGACGCTATTGCCCCCTACCCTGCACCATGGTGTGCCGTATTTTAAATACAGCGCACACATGGTGGCAGTAGGGCGGTGTTAAGGGGCGCAGGGAAAGTGACACTGCACTCAGTGCAGCGCCACTTTCCATAAATCTGCCACTGTGTTTGGCGCATAAAGCTCTTCATTCCCAGGGTACAGAATACTTACAAACCGCAATCAATTGGTATACACCTACTTGCTCGCTTAGATCACTAAGGGGGTCATTCTAAGTTTGGCGGGCGGCGGTCGCCGCCCGCCAAACTTACGCCGCCAAATGACCGCTCCGTGTTCAAAAGACCGCGGGGGCCATTCAGACTTTCCCGCTGGGCCGGCGGGCGCCCACCAAGGGAGCGCCCGCCAGCCCAGCGGGAAAGGCCCTGCAACACAGAAGCCGGCTCCGAATGGAGCCGGCGGTGTTGCAGGGGTGCGACGGGTGCAGTTGCACCCGTCGTGATTTTCACTGTCTGCTATGCAGACAGTGAAAATCATGCTGGGGCCCTGTTAGGGGGCCCCTGCACTGCCCATGCCAGTGGCATGGGCAGTGCAGGGGCCCCCAGGGGCCCCACGACACCCGTTCCCGCCATCCTGTTTCTGGTGGTGAAAAGCGCCAGAAACAGGCTGGCGGAAAGGGGGTCGGAATCCCCATGGCGGATTCTCCCAGCCGGAGCTAATCCGGCGGGAAACCGCCGGACCCGGCTGGGCGACCGCGGCTGTACCACATGAAGCACTGCCAGCAGGATGGCGGTGCTTCCGTGGACAGCCACCCTGGCGGTCTATGTCTGCCAGGGTTGGAATGAGGGCCTAAATGTTAAAATGGAAAGGATCCCGAGGAGCAAAAAAAGTAAAATGGGGGGATAGGGCTTTCTCATTAGCAGCTGCTAAGTTGTGGAATTCTCTTCCAATTGAGATCAGAGGAATCTCATCCTTTCTTCCATTTTGTAAGCAGCTCAAAACTTGGCTTTTTTCCCCCAAGATCTTGGAATAGCTTCGGCCTACTTACCTGTTTCAACACTTCAATACCACTATATGTATTTATGTTTTTTGTAAAAGTGCATTCAGACTAAACAAACAATAGTGAGCATATGCTCCAAAATGACTAGGAAAAGGAGAATGTTAGACCTGTTGCCTGTTTTCCATGTTTTGACTGTATGCTGGACTCCGTTTTTGCTGTTTTTGGTACTCTGTGCACTTTACAACTGCTGACCATTGCTAAAGTGCAAGTGCTTCCTGTGTAAATTGCATGTGTAATTGGCTCTTCCATGACTGGCACAATTTATTTACTAGTAAGTCCCTAGTAAACTAGACTAGAGGTGCACAAGGTCTGTAAATTGTGTGTGTGTGTGTGTGTGTGTGTGTATATATATATATATATCTATATCAGCATGATTCATGGACCATTGCCGATTTAAACCGGGCTGTGCACAGATCCTCAGATCCACAAAGATGAAAAAATTGGTTTCAGGGCACTTTTCTGCCAATCAGGGGTCCCTCACAAACCCCTATACTGCACCCAAGTGGTCAGGGTACCACTACCCTGACCCATTCTATTATATTTTATTTCAAATGTTGCACCCTGGGGACCACTTACCAATATCTAAATTGACAGATGAAACTTTTCAGCCAGGTTGAGGCCAATCAATCACAGCATTGCTAGTGATGCGTGGATCCACGGATCTACCATGGTGGATCTGCAGACCTAGAAAGCTATTTCTTTTTTCTTTATCTCCAAAAATACTGAACAGTTTTACACCAAATTACAAAAATCATGCTTTCTGGGCCATGATTTTGCTTTCTTGTGTAATTCCATACAGTGGTAGTTGCGTATGAAGTCCCTATGGGAAATTGAACTGGGACCCCTCTTTTTCTTGACCCGCTTGAAGAATCACCCCAAAACTTGTAAGATTGCTGTTAAAAAGAGCGGCGTAATATTTTTGAAAAATTTGTGAAGATTCATCAATTGGCGCCAAAGTTATTAACAAAACAAAAAGCACTTTCCTATGGAAACTAGTTCATAACTATAGCTAGCTACTGAAAACTATAACTACCTACTGACAACCACCAGTAATATATGAAAACAAGACCCTTTCAGGGTTAGAGTGGCACATAAATTACACAAAACACAAGAGAACTCTGGGTAGTTCCTAAATTTAGGTGGAGAGCAGCTCCAGTAAGGAGCACTCCACAATACCAGCAACTCTCTGGATTTGCTCACTTCAAATGTCTGTTTATCTAGCAATTATCTATTCAGACCCCCTTCCCGCCACCCTGTTCCAGGCACAGGATGGCGGGAACGGGTGTCGTGGGGCCCCCTAACAGGGCCCCATAATGATTTTCAGTGTCTGCTTTGCAGACACTGAAAATCGCGACGGGTGCCACTGCACCCGTTGCACCCCTACAACTCCGCCGGCTCCATTCGGAGCCGGCTTCATTGTTGAGGGGGGTTTCCCGCTGGGCCGGCGGGCGGCCTTCTGGCGGTTGCCCGCCGGCCCAGCGGGAAAGCCAGAATGGCCGCCGCGGTCTTTTGACCGCGGTGCGGTCATTCGGCGGTTCCTTCCAGGCGGGCGGCTCCCGCCGCCCGCCGGGGTCAGAATGACCCCCAAAGTCTTTTACCATTTGAGCAAATCTAGTGTGTCGCTGGTGTTGCAGGGTGCTTCTTACTAGAGCAGCTCTCCACCTAAAATTGGGAACTTCCCAGAGTTTTCCTTTGTTTTTTGCATATATATATATATATATATATATATATATATATATATATATATATATATATATATATACACACACACCTTAGAGATTCACTGAAAAAAACAAAGGTTAAAGGGACGTTATGGTTAAGCTCAGATTTAACTCATACAAAACCAGTGAAATGCAGCAGGTATAGTTACCAGAGCTAACTATAATGTATTCCCTCGCAGTGCACTACTTATGACCTCACGTAGTACATCACTCATGACATGCTTAGGGGCATTGATAACGGCATCATCTTGTGAGTGCAAGTGTTGTGTAAAAGATTTAAAGATTTATACTGAGAAACTACATAAGTGAAATTACTAATTTTTTTCTACTACTGAGTGATACTGTTTCTAATCAGTCATCTGACTGGCACTGGAACTGTATCAGTGTGGGAGTTGGTTTATGAGTAGCTGTAAAGGTGAGTGACTGTGAGGGGCTGTTTGGGTGGGTTAGTGTGTGTGTGTGTGTGTGTGGCTGTATAGGTGACTATGGTGGCTGTGTGTGGCTCTATGGGTGGATGAGTGTGTAAATGGCTCTATGAGTAACTGAGTTGCTATGAATGGCTGTGGGTGAGTGATTGGGTGTGTAAGTGGCTGTATGGGTAAGTGAGTGGTTTATGGGTAAGGGAGTGCATGTGTGAGTGGCTGTGTTGCACAGTAATGGTATGAGTGGCTGTATAGATGTATGAGTGATTGCATTTATGTGTGGAAAGGTATGTAAGTGGTTTCGTGGTGAGTGAATGGGTGTGAGTGGCTGTATGGGTGAGTGAGTAGCTGTGTGAGTGGCTGTATGAGTGAGTGACTGGTTATGTTTCGTGGATGCACAGATGTGAGTAGCTGTATGGGTGTGAGTGGTTGTGTGAGCGGCTGTATAAGCGAGTGAGTGTGTCAGTAGGTATAAGGGTCTGTGAATGGGACATGAGTGGTTTTGTGAGTGTATGAGAGGTTGTATTGGGGTATGAGTGGGTGTGTGAGTAGTTCTGTGGATGATGACTTCGGTGACATCCTTTGAGATGTAATCAATAATGTCACGGAGCATGTCATGAGTGATGTAAAAAGTGAGGTCATAACTAGTGCAATGCGGGGGCGTAAGCTATAGTTAGCTCAGGTAGCTATAGCTGCTGAATTTCAATGGTTTTGTATGAGTTATATTTGGGGCCTAAATATAACATCCTTGTAACCTTTAGTTTTTTCAGTGAATTTTAATTTAAATTTTTTTATTTTGTAACTTTTTTTTTTAACTGACATTAAAAGAATTTATGATGGTTCTGAAGTGTTTATATTAACATGTTAAAATATATCAATTTTTTCAAATATATTTTGTGGAGTCCCATACCCATCATGACTAATCGAGTGGAAGATGCGACTCCACCATATTTTTAATACTCCTAAAACATTTATATATATATATATATATATATATATATCATAGGTTTAGATTACATAAAGAGATTCATTTATAAAGTATTAAGAGACAAATTTGCACAGACACTTTATTTTACCATTGGTTCCATGCACGACCCCTGCTGTGATGTTTTTCCGGAGTTTGGGTGGAGACACGGCTCTATTGTATTGTTTACACTATCAAGTTGTGTATGAAGGCCGTTTTAAAATATAATTTATCGTATGAGGTTTTCTAATAAAATACTAAAGCCCAGAATTGTGGTGGCCTAGCTCCATTCCAATGCCACATTAGTATCAAACATACTGCAGCATATTTACAAAGTTGCACAATTTTTGCATTGCGCCACTTTGTAACCCCTTGTGCTACATTATGCCTGCGTCAGGCATAATGTATGCAAGGGGGCATTCCGGTGCTATGGGGCAGGCATTAAAATGAGACTCCCATTGTATGCAATGTGCCTCTATGTACTTTGCTATATTAGCAACATAATTTTTTTACGCTAATCCTGCAAAGCGGCGGACTAGCATCAAAAAATGTACACCAGTCCCACTGACTTGCGCATGGTGCGCTGTATTTTAAATACAGTGCACACATGCTGGCATTAGGGGGCACTAACGGGCGCAAAGAAAGTGGCACTGGACTAGGTGCAGCACCACTTTTCATAAATCTGCCCCTAAAAGTGGTTTAAATGCAGACAAATGTTTTAAAGCTAGTTTTCATTAAATTTCACAAGTAAGCGACGGATACCATATGTGACTCACACAAAGCAGTATTTGATTGGTTGAACACCTTTCCATTATTTTCAGAGGAATGCCCCACCCATTTTACTCACCCTCTGGTGTTTCACTGGGAACAGTCCTGTTTATCTATAGCATTTTTGTTTTTGTTGTTTCACTGTTGTTGGCAAATCTAGACCGTCAGCTGCTTCAGTACAGAATAAAGACATTCAAATCAATCATTCTGACAAAGAGGATGCACCAAAAAAGAGGAAGGAAAGTATAGTGGGTACCTTTTTTAAAATCCCTGAGAAAACAAGGTGAATGCACGGAAGGTGACGTACACATTGTGCAAAAAAGTACTGTTTCGGGTACCTAAGAGAAAATATTCCTGTGGAACTTCATTCATAATGGAGCATCTCTAAACAATCAACAGTGGATGCTTTGCCAAAACACAGAGGAAAAAGGAACTCTCCCCCTGGAACATCCAAGGAACATTATTTGCAGCCAGGCACATCATATGGCTCTGTGCTAGCTACAGATCCACCAGTCACTGTTCCTGAATTAGCTGCTGTGGGATAATACTGCTTAAAATGTAAGGCTACTTTGAGTGTTGGGGGAGCAATCAATCCCGACCATCATTATCAGCATCAACACTCATAAGTGTTAGTTTTTTTTTTTCTTCTTCTATTCTTCAAGGAGGATTTGTGCTATTTGTTAAGGAGCACTATGTTTTAAAGTTTTTTTTTTTTTTCCCCCACAAAAAAAAAAAAAAAAATCATTAGAAAACACAAAATTTAAAAAAGTTGAAAACAAGTTTTTTTTTTATATAAAGAATCACCCATTCTGGTTTAAAAAGAATAAGGATATGCAATAGTTGTAAACTCTGAATGCATGTTCTTTGTTTTGTGCTTGTATGACTTTGTGCATGAGTTATTTACTATGTTCTTCAGCTGTGCATGGGTGAATCACCGAGTGTATGGGTGTGTATGTGTGAGTCAGTGCCTGAGTCCTGTATGGATGACTGAGTGAGTATATGAGTATCCATATGTAATGGAGTGTATGAGTGGTGTAAGGATGAAAGAACTAGTGCATGAGCAGTGTACGGGTGATTGTATGAATAGTCATTGGGTGACTGAGTGAGTGCATGAGTAAAGAGTGATTACATGAGTGGTGTATAGATGATTGAGTGTATGACTGCATCTATTTGTAAGTGACTGTATGAATGGTATATGGGTAACTCAGTGCATAAGTAGTATATGGGTGATTAACTGAGTGTATGAGTGCCTGTATGTGCAAGTAAGTGAGTGCTTGAGTCCTGTATGAGTGATTCAGTGAGTGCATGAGTGTGCCCATAGGTGAGTGAATGTATGAGTGCTTTATAAGGGAGTGAGCGCATGAGTTTCCATGGATGAGTGGGTGAGTGCATGAGTGGTCCATGGACGAGTGGCTTAGTGCATGAGTAGTGTATGGATGATTGGATGACTGTATGAGTGGTGTGTGGGTGATTGAGTATATAAGTGGTGTATGGGTGTGTGAGTGGCGTATGAATTAGTGCATGACTACTATATGGGTGATTGGGTACATGAGTTGTGTGTGGGTGAGTGTATGAGTGGTTTGTATGTATGTCTGTGGGAATGAGTGAGTTAGTGAGGATATAAGTGGTAGATGTACAGATGTGTAATTACTTACAAGGGAGAGTGACTGAGTGTGTGTGAAGTACTGTATGGGTGAGTGTTAAAAAACAAACTGGTGGCAAAGCACTTCATATCTGTAACTATCTGAATTACATATTTCTCTGCCACTGCTAGTATCTTGATACGTTTGATAACATATCTCTCCAAAAACTGTTGAAAAAAAAAATGAACATAAATATGTTAGTATTCTGTTTAGAATAGTTCTGAAACAAAACTGTATACATTGCATATGCTATGACACTATTACATTATAAGTAAACATTTTAATTTCCCACTTTTTCTGTTTCCAGGCTTTATACTAGTACATAAAAAGAGTATTGTATAACTTTTGAACACTTGGGAAAGCACGATCATATAGATTGGAGAAAATACATAAGTCCACATTATTTCACTACAAATAAGTGATACTGTGAAATGCACTCACTACAGTTTCTAAATTATTTAATTAAGCTAGTTACTACACTAAGCAAAAAACCATATGAATCAAATATTTGGTTTATTATACCCAGTACAATACTACTAACAGATATAGGCCCATATTTATACTTTTTTTGCGCCGCATTTGCCTCACTTTTTAATGCAAAAACAGCTCAAACTTACAAAGTACAATTGTATTGCAAGTTTGCGCCGCTTTTGCATCGAAGTGACGCAAATGCAGCACAAAAAAAGTATAAATATGGGCCATAATGCACAGTTGAATTTTGCACATTTGTTTGTAGACCTCACCCCTGATGGGCCCAATGATGTCTCAAGCAGTAATGACTCACAGAGACCGAAGGCTATCTCATATTTGTTTCCAAAAATCCTCCTTAGAACTTTGGTTGAAGAAACCATAGGTATCAATTAGGAAATTTGAAAGGTAGGTTGTTTTTTAATTAGACTGTCATTAAATTCTGTCCATTCAGTTTGAGTCTTTAAATATGCAGTAGAATGTCCAGATGTAATATTAAGGCCTTTATGGAAGATGATAGCTAAGGTAAGGTATGTTCTCCCAAAAGTTCATATTTGACCAGCTTTGAAGTTTATAATTTGGGTGTCCAATTTTGAGACATCTGCTCTGCATCGTTGAAACAGTGCCTTAATGTATTTATCACTTCTCGGCATAAGCAATGTAGACAATACAGTTGATTTACAATTTGGATAGGTCATGCTTTGGTCACTATTCTTTATTAGTTTATCAAAAGACACATTTTAGAATCCAGCATTTAAGTAGAGAAATCTCTTCGATTGGATTTCAGTGGCAGATGAGAGAGCAATCTTCACACTCATGGTTCCATGTGAGTCAAAATATGTCCTCAATATTTACATTTTCTTTTAAAACACCAAGGATCACCATTATGAATTCCTGTGCATCTTGTTGAGCAGTTAGCGTAAGTACTATAGATCCACTATGTGTCTACTAGTTCTCGAATCACTGAAGCAGAATGGATTACAGTTCTTTCATTAAGTAAGCGTTGAAGACAATAAAACATTGCTGTACACAATGTGTTCTGTGGTTTTTCTTGAATTGCATTTACAATATATAGTAGGTGGAAGAGAACATTGAGAACAACATTAGCATAGTAGTTTACACCATTAGTGTTCTCCATCTGGTAACCTACAATATCTCTATCATTTTCCAACTTTTTTTCTAAGCATCTTTTTGTTTCTCCTTGTGTACTGTCTTTTTAAAGAAATTCATAGATTCTTTTGTAAGTTTCCACTTAGGTCATAATATCATTTTTTTTTATAAACAGGATACTGTCCTAAATAAGGAACATATTTACTTCTTAGTCTGGTGTATCCTCTGACACACCTTGCATCTGCACTAAGCTTCTTATCAAAATCAACCAGAAACAAACCCAACAATGGTCAAAATAGTGACAATGCTACATTTGACTATCTTCTTTAAATACTGTACATCTAATATTAACAAATACAGAATCTGCATCTAAACCTTGTGATTTATGGATAGTTATAGAATACGCAAGATAGACTGGGAACTACTTCCTCCAGACATACAAGTCTTTTACATATAAAAAGAGTACAACACATTGTCTAATTTGCCTTATGCCATCAACCTTATCAAACATTATAGCTAAGAATTCAACCTTATCACCGTTAGGGAATCAGTACCTTTACCACAGTGCTGCTGTGCCGAGGACGTAACCACTACGTCCTCGGCACACAGCCCAGAGGGAGTGCTCTCGCTCCCTCTGTGTGCTTCCCCCCACCCCGCCAAAGTCAGGGATGGAAGGGGAAGCCCTTCCCCTCCCACCCCCGACACCCCCAACCCCCCCTGTGACGTCAGCGCATGAGCGCGCGCTGATTAGTCACAGGGTCTCCCCCACCAGCGCGATTGAAAGAGAAATGCTTTTGCTATTATTAGGCCGATCTGCCCCCAGGGGGGGCAGAAACCTCTAGGCACCAGGGAGCTTTTATTTTTTTTAATTTTTTTTTTGTGATGTTTTCTTTTTTTTTTTGGTGGGGAGCGACCCCTTAGGCAAGGGTCGCTCCCCTAGGGGGCAATATATATTTAGGCCATTTCTGCCCCCCTTGGGGGCAGATTGGCCTATTTTGATGAGGCCAATCTGCCCCCAAGGGGGGCAGAAACCATTAGACATCAGGGAGTTTTTTTTCCCCGCGAATTTCACGCAACGGGAGCGACCCCTTGGGCAAGGGTCGCTCCCAGGGGGGGCATTTTTTTGGGAAGGCCTTTTCTGCCCCCCCTGGGGGCAGATCGGCCTATTATTAGGCCGATCTGCCCCCACGGGGGGCAGAAACCTCTAGGCACCAGGGATCATTTCTTTTTTTTTCTTTTTGTTATGTTTTCTTTTTTTTTTAGGTGGGGAGCGACCCCTTAGGCAAGGGTCGCTCCCCTAGGGGGCAAATTATATTTAGGCCATTTCTGCCCCCCTTGGGGACAGAAACCATTAGACGCCAGGGAGTTTTTTTTTTTGCGTGAATTTCACGCAAGGGGAGCGACCCCTTAGGCAAGGGTCGCTCCCTGGGGGGGGGATTATTTTAGGCCATTTCTGCCCCCTGGGGGGTAGATCAGCCTATTTTGATTTGGCTGTGGGGGCAGAAACCACTAGGCACCAGGGATTTTTTTGTTTTTTTGTTTTACAGATGGGGAGCGACCCCTTGGACAAGGGTCGCTCCCCTGGAGGGGCAAAATGTATTTAGGCCATTTCTGCCCGCTTTGGGGGCAGATCGTCCGATTTTAGGTCAATCTGCCCCCAAGGGGGGCAGAAACCACTAGGCACCAGGGATCTTTTTTTTGTGCCGTCACGCAAGGGGAGCGACCTTGTAGGCAAGGGTCGCTCCCTGGGGGGGGGGGGAGGTGGGGGGGGCAACATTATTTTAGGCCATCTCTGCCCCCTCTGGGGGCAGATCGGCCTATTGGTATTAGGCCGATCTACCCCCAGGGGGGGGCAGAAACCTCTAGGTGCCAGGGCAAATTTTTTTAGTGTGTTTTTTTTTGCATGTTTGTTTTTTTAGAGATGGGGAGCGACCCATCAGGCAAGGGTCGCTCCCCTGGGGGGCAAACTGTATTTAGACCATTTCTGCCCCCCTTGGGGGCAGATTGGTCGATTTTAGGTCAATCTGCCCCCAAGGGGGCAGAAACCACTAGGCACTGGTGATTTGTTTTTTGGCGCCA
This sequence comes from Pleurodeles waltl, assembly GCF_031143425.1. NCBI lineage: Eukaryota > Metazoa > Chordata > Amphibia > Caudata > Salamandridae > Pleurodeles > Pleurodeles waltl. The sequence continues at coordinate 946,292,250 of NC_090440.1, forward strand.
ATGTCACGCAGGGGGAGCGACCCCGTAGGCGAGGGTCGCTCCTGGTGGGGGGGTGGGGGTTGGGGATGCAAATTTATTTTAGGGCATTTCCCCCCCCCTGGGGCCGGCTGAGCTAGAGGCCAAAATCCACAGGTAGGCACTTTGCAAAAAACAGCTCTGTTTTCTGTGAAAAAATATGTTGTGTCCACGTTGTGTTTTGGGCCATTTCCTTTCGTGGGCGCTAGGCCTACCCACACAAGTGAGGTACCATTTTTATGGAGAGACTTAGGGGAACGCTGGGTGGAAGTAAATGTGTGGCTCCTCTCAGATACCAGAACTTTCTGTCACCGAAATGAGAGGAAAAAGTGTTTTTTGGCCAAATTCTGATGTTTGCAAAGGATTCTGGGTAACAGAACCTGGTCAGAGCCCCGCAAATCACCCCATCTTGGATTCCCCTAGGTCTCTAGTTTTCAAAAATGCGCTGGTTTGCTAGGTTTCCCCAGGTGCCGGCTGAGCTAGAGGCCAAAATCCACAGGTAGGCACTGTTTTCTATGAAAAAATGTGATGTGTCCACGTTGTGTTTTGGGCCATTTCCTGTCGCGAGCGCTAGGCCTACCCACACAAGTGAGGTATCATTTTTTTCGGGAGACGTGGGGGAACGCTGGGTGGAAGGAAATTTGTGGCTCCTCTCAGATTCCAGAACTTTCTGCCACAGAAATGTGAGGAACATGTGTTTTTTTAGTCAAATTTTGAGGTTTGCAAAGGATTCTGGGTAACAGAACCTGGTCCGAGCCACACAAGTCACCCCATCTTGGATTCCCCTAGGTCTCTAGTTTTCAGAAATGCACAGGTTTGGTAGGTTTCCCTAGGTGGCGGCTGAGCTACAGGCCAAAATCTACAGGTAGGCACTTTGCAAAAAACACCTCTGTTTTCCTTCAAAAATTTGGCTGTGTCCACGTTGCGCTTTGGGGCGTTTCCTGTCGCGAGGTCGCTAGGCCTACCCACACAAGTGAGGTATCATTTTTATCGGGAGACGTGGGGGAACGCTGGGTGGAAGGAAATTTGTGACTCCTCTCAGATTCCAGAACTTTCTGCCACAGAAATGTGAGGAACATGTGTTTTTTTAGCCAAATTCTGAGGTTTGCAAAGGATTCTGGGTAACAGAACCTGATCCGAGCCACACAAGTCACCCCATCTTGGATTCCCCTAGGTCTCTAGTTTTCAGAAATGCACAGGTATGGTAGGTTTCCCTAGGTGGCGGCTGAGCTAGAGGCCAAAATCTACAGGTAGGCACTTTGCTAAAAACAGATCTGTTTTCTGTGATGTGTCCACGTTGTGTTTTGGGGCATATCCTGTCGCGGGCGCTAGGCCTACCCACACAAGTGAGGAACCATTTTTATCGGGAGACGTGGGGGAACCCTGGGTGGAACAAAATTTGTGGCTCCTCTCAGATTCCAGAACTTTCTGCCACAGAAATGTGAGGAACATGTGTTTTTTTAGTCAAATTTTGAGGTTTGCAAAGGATTCTGGGTAACAGAACCTGGTCCGAGCCACACAAGTCACCCCATCTTGGATTCCCCTAGGTCTCTAGTTTTCAGAAATGTGCAGCTTTGGTAGGTTTCCCTAGGTGGCGGCTGAGCTACAGGCCAAAATCTACAGGTAGGAACTTTGCAAAAAACACCTCTGTTTTCCTTCAAAAATTTGGCAGTGTCCACGTTGCGCTTTGGGGCATTTCCTGTCGCGGGCGCTAGGCCTACCCACACAAGTGAGGTATCATTTTTATCGGGAGACGTGGGGGAACGCTGGGTGGAAGGAAATTTGTGTCTCCTCTCAGATTCCAGAACTTTCTGCCACAGAAATGTGAGGAACATGTGTTTTTTTAGCCACATTTTGAGGTTTGCAAAGGATTCTGGGTAACAGAACCTGGTCCGAGCCACACAAGTCACCCCATCTTGGATTCCCCTAGGTCTCTAGTTTTCAGAAATGTGCAGCTTTGGTAGGTTTCCCTAGGTGGCGGCTGAGCTACAGGCCAAAATCTACAGGTAGGAACTTTGCAAAAAACACCTCTGTTTTCCTTCAAAAATGTGTCTGTGTCCACGTTGCGCTTTGGGGCGTTTCCTGTCGTGGGCGCTAGGCCTACCCACACAAGTGAGGTATCATTTTTATCGGGAGACGTGGGGGAACGCTGGGTGGAAGGAAATTTGTGGCTCCTCTCAGATTCCAGAACTGTCTGCCACAGAAATGTGAGGAACATGTGTTTTTTTAGCCAAATTTTGAGGTTTGCAAAGGATTCTGGGTAACAGAACCTGGTCCGAGCCACACAAGTCACCCCATCTTGGATTCCCCTAGGTCTCTAGTTTTCAGAAATGCACAGATTTGGTAGGTTTCCCTAGGTGGCGGCTGAGCTACAGGCCAAAATCTACAGGTAGGCACGTTGCAAAAAACACCTCTGTTTTCCTTCAAAAATTTGGCTGTGTCCACGTTGCGCTTTGGGGAGTTTCCTGTCGCGGGCGCTAGGCCTACCCACACAAGTGAGGTATCATTTTTATCGGGAGACTTGGGGGAACGCTGGGTGGAAGGAAATGTGTGGCTCCTCTCAGATTCCAGAACTTTCTGCCACAGACATGTGAGGAACATGTGTTGTTTTAGCCAAATTCTGATGTTTGCAAAGGATTCTGGGTAACAGAACCTGGTCAGAGCCCCGCAAATCACCCCATCTTGGATTCCCCTAGGTCTCTAGTTTTCAAAAATGCGCTGGTTTGCTAGGTTTCCCCAGGTGCCGGCTGAGCTAGAGGCCAAAATCCACAGGTAGGCACTGTTTTCTATGAAAAAATGTGATGTGTCCACGTTGTGTTTTGGGCCATTTCCTGTCGCGAGCGCTAGGCCTACCCACACAAGTGAGGTATCATTTTTATCGGGAGACGTGGGGGAACGCTGGGTGGAAGGAAATTTGTGGCTCCTCTCAGATTCCAGAACTTTCTGCCACAGAAATGTGAGGAACATGTGTTTTTTTAGTCAAATTTTGAGGTTTGCAAAGGATTCTGGGTAACAGAACCTGGTCCGAGCCACACAAGTCACCCCATCTTGGATTCCCCTAGGTCTCTAGTTTTCAGAAATGCACAGGTTTGGTAGGTTTCCCTAGGTGGCGGCTGAGCTACAGGCCAAAATCTACAGGTAGGCACTTTGCAAAAAACACCTCTGTTTTCCTTAAAAAATTTGGCTGTGTCCACGTTGCGCTTTGGGGCGTTTCCTGTCGCGAGGTCGCTAGGCCTACCCACACAAGTGAGGTATCATTTTTATCGGGAGACGTGGGGGAACGCTGGGTGGAAGGAAATTTGTGACTCCTCTCAGATTCCAGAACTTTCTGCCACAGAAATGTGAGGAACATGTGTTTTTTTAGCCAAATTCTGAGGTTTGCAAAGGATTCTGGGTAACAGAACCTGATCCGAGCCACACAAGTCACCCCATCTTGGATTCCCCTAGGTCTCTAGTTTTCAGAAATGCACAGGTTTGGTAGGTTTCCCTAGGTGGCGGCTGAGCTAGAGGCCAAAATCTACAGGTAGGCACTTTGCTAAAAACAGGTCTGTTTTCTGTGATGTGTCCACGTTGTGTTTTGGGGCATATCCTGTCGCGGGCGCTAGGCCTACCCACACAAGTGAGGAACCATTTTTATCGGGAGACGTGGGGGAACCCTGGGTGGAACAAAATTTGTGGCTCCTCTCAGATTCCAGAACTTTCTGCCACAGAAATGTGAGGAACATGTGTTTTTTTAGTCAAATTTTGAGGTTTGCAAAGGATTCTGGGTAACAGAACCTGGTCCGAGCCACACAAGTCACCCCATCTTGGATTCCCCTAGGTCTCTAGTTTTCAGAAATGTGCAGCTTTGGTAGGTTTCCCTAGGTGGCGGCTGAGCTACAGGCCAAAATCTACAGGTAGGAACTTTGCAAAAAACACCTCTGTTTTCCTTCAAAAATTTGGCAGTGTCCACGTTGCGCTTTGGGGCATTTCCTGTCGCGGGCGCTAGGCCTACCCACACAAGTGAGGTATCATTTTTATCGGGAGACGTGGGGGAACGCTGGGTGGAAGGAAATTTGTGTCTCCTCTCAGATTCCAGAACTTTCTGCCACAGAAATGTGAGGAACATGTGTTTTTTTAGCCACATTTTGAGGTTTGCAAAGGATTCTGGGTAACAGAACCTGGTCCGAGCCACACAAGTCACCCCATCTTGGATTCCCCTAGGTCTCTAGTTTTCAGAAATGTGCAGCTTTGGTAGGTTTCCCTAGGTGGCGGCTGAGCTACAGGCCAAAATCTACAGGTAGGAACTTTGCAAAAAACACCTCTGTTTTCCTTCAAAAATGTGTCTGTGTCCACGTTGCGCTTTGGGGCGTTTCCTGTCGCGGGCGCTAGGCCTACCCACACAAGTGAGGTATCATTTTTATCGGGAGACGTGGGGGAACGCTGGGTGGAAGGAAATTTGTGGCTCCTCTCAGATTCCAGAACTGTCTGCCACAGAAATGTGAGGAACATGTGTTTTTTTAGCCAAATTTTGAGGTTTGCAAAGGATTCTGGGAAACAGAACCTGGTCCGAGCCACACAAGTCACCCCATCTTGGATTCCCCTAGGTCTCTAGTTTTCAGAAATGCACAGATTTAGTAGGTTTCCCTAGGTGGCGGCTGAGCTACAGGCCAAAATCTACAGGTAGGCACGTTGCAAAAAACACCTCTGTTTTCCTTCAAAAATTTGGCTGTGTCCACGTTGCGCTTTGGGGAGTTTCCTGTCGCGGGCGCTAGGCCTACCCACACAAGTGAGGTATCATTTTTATCGGGAGACGTGGGGGAACGCTGGGTGGAAGGAATTTTGTAGCTCCTCTCAGATTCCAGAACTTTCTGCCACAGAAATGTGAGGAACATGTGTTTTTTTAGCCAAATTTTGAGGTTTGCAAAGGATTCTGGGTAAAGGAACCTGGTCCGAGCCACACAAGTCACCCCATCTTGGATTCCCCTAGGTCTCTAGTTTTCAGAAATGCGCAGCTTTGGTGGGTTTCCCTAGGTGGCGGCTGAGCTACAGGCCAAAATCTACAGGTAGGCACTTTGCAAAAAACACCTCTGTTTTCCTTCAAAAATTTGTCTGTGTCCACGTTGCGCTTTGGGGCGTTTCCTGTCGCGGGCGCTAGGCCTACCCACACAAGTGAGGTATCATTTTTATCGGGAGACGTGGGGGAACGCTGGGTGGAAGGAAATTTGTGGCTCCTCTCAGATTCCAGAACTTTCTGCCACAGAAATATGAGGAACATGTGTTTTTTAGCCAAATTTTGAGGTTTGCAAACGATTCTGGGTAACATAACCTGGTCCGAGCCACACAAGTCACCCCATCTTGGATTCCCCTAGGTCTCTAGTTTTCAGAAATGCACAGGTTTGGTAGGTTTCCCTAGGTGGCGGCTGAGCTACAGGCCAAAATCTACATGTAGGCACTTTGCAAAAAACACCTCTGTTTTCCTTCAAAAATTTGGCTGTGTCCACGTTGCGCTTTGGGGCGTTTCCTGTCGCGGGCGCTAGGCCTGCCCACACAAGTGAGGTATCATTTTTATCGGGAGACGTGGGGGAACGCTGGGTGGAAGGCATTTGTGGCTCCTCTCAGATTCCAGAACTTTCTGCCACAGAAATGTGAGGAACATGTGTTTTTTTTAGCCAAATTTTGAGGTTTGCAAAGGATTCTGGGTAACAGAACCTGGTCCGAGCCACACAAGTCACCTCATCTTGGATTCCCCTAGGTCTCTAGTTGTCAGAAATGCACAGGTTTGGTAGGTTTCCCTAGGTGGCGGCTGAGCTACAGGCCAAAATCTACAGGTAGGCACTTTGCAAAAAACACCTCTGTTTTCCTTCAAAAATTTGGCTGTGTCCACGTTGCACTTTGGGGCGTTTCCTGTCGCGGGCGCTAGGCCTACCCACACAAGTGAGGTATCATTTTTATCGGGAGACGTGGGGGAACGCTGGGTGGAAGGAAATTTGTGGCTCCCCTCAGATTCCAGAACTTTCTGCCGCAGAAATGTGAGGAACATGTGTTTTTTTAGCCAAATTTTGAGGTTTGCAAAGGATTCTTGGATTCCCCTAGGTCTCTAGTTTTCAGAAATGCACAGGTTTGGTAGGTTTCCCTAGGTGGCGGCTGAGCTAGAGGCCAAAATCTACAGGTAGTCACTTTGCTAAAAACAGGTCTGTTTTCTGTGATGTGTCCACGTTGTGTTTTGGGGCATATCCTGTTGCGGGCGCTAGGCCTACCCACACAAGTGAGGTATCATTTTTATCGGGAGACTTGAGGGAACATAGAATAGCAAAACAAGTGTTATTGCCCCTTGTCTTTCTCTACATTTTTCCCTTCCAAATGTAAGACAGTGTGTCAAAAAGACGTCTATTTGAGAAATGCCCTGTAATTCACATGCTCGTATGGGCACCCCGGAATTCAGAGATGTGCAAATAACCACTGCTTCTCAACACCTTATCTTGTGCCCATTTTGGAAATACAAAGGTTTTCTTGATAGCTATTTTTTGCTCTTTATATTTCAGCAAATGAATTGCTGTATACCCAGCATAGAATGAAAACCCACTGCAGGGTGCAGGTCATTTATTGGCTCTGGGTACCTAGAGTTCTTGATTAACCTACAAGCCCTATATATCCCTGCAACCAGAAGAGTCCAGAAGACGTAACGGTATATTGCTTTCGAAAATCTGACATTGCAGGAAAAAGTTACAGAGTAAAACTTAGAGAAAAATTGATGTTTTTTTCACCTCAATTTCAATATTTTTCTTTTTCAGTTGTTATTTTCTGTAGGAAATCCTTGTAGGATCTACACAAATTACCCCTTGCTGAATTCAGAATTTTGTCTACTTTTCAGAAATGTTGCGGTTTCTGGGATCCAGCATTGGTTTCATGCCCATTTCTGTCACTGACTGGAAGGAAGCTGAAAGCACAAAAAATCATAAAAATGGGGTATGTCCCAGTAAAATGCCAAAATTGTGTTTAAAAATTGGGTTTTCTGATTCAAGTCTGCCTGTTCCTGAAAGCTGGGAAGCTGGTGATTTTATCACCGCAAACCCTTTGTTGATGCCCTTTTCAGGGAAAAAACCACAAGCCTTCTTCTGCAACCCACAAAGTCTGGGTACCTCTAGAATCCCTAGGATGTTGGAAAAAAAGGGCGCAAATTTGGCGTGGGTAGCTTACGTGAACAAAATGTTATGAGGGCCTAAGCGCGAACTGCTCCAAATAGCCAAAAAAAGGCTCGGCACAGGAGGGGGAAAAGGCCTGGCAGCGAAGGGGTGAAAGGAAAACAGCTTCTTGCTAAGTTGACTTCCCAAGGTACATTTTCCCTCCTCTGTCAGAACACCTACTCTAATGTCTTTAAAAATATTTCTCTATTCCATGTCAGAGGCTTGACACGTATTTTGATGTGTTGCTGGTATTTGAAGTATTGCCAAATATTTGGATTTCCAATACTTCCCAATGAGTTTCAGGTTTCTTCATGCAAAAAAGTCTTGAAAACAGGTTATTCTTTTACAGGAGTTAGTTGCAGTGGGTCAACAAAAACAATGCAATGCTTTCCTCCAAACAAGATGTTGTATTCTTTGTTTAAAATCTGTTGCATTCTCAAGTGAACAAAGGCAAGCATTAAATTGTCAACTTCATGACAAGCTTCACCAGAGAACGTCTGGTATTCCAGTTCATTGCCATGTTCAACCGGTAACATAAGTCGTCTATGTAAAGTTATTCCTTTGATATTTTGTGCAGCTAATCAAGTATGTGCTATTACTAAAAACAATGTTTGATTCTGTAGCCTTATATAGGTAAGTGGAGATTCACTTTAATTAAAAAGCTTTTCCTGGTACCAGCTTGACCACTAATATATAATAGTATGGGATTGAATGATGATCAATTGCATGGTTTCTTCATATGAAGAAATCCACGTTCTATTTTGCATTTTACTTTAATATAAATGTCTTTCTCTTCATTGTTGAGTTGTGCAACAAACTGTTCCAGATCTTCATATTCATGTCTTGCTTGCTCCATTGCAGTTTCCACTTCATTCATAGCTATTACAGCTTCATTTTCAATAATAGGTTGTCCAAGAGGATCCTGACTCAGTGGTACTGAACTATGGCTGTTTTGAGAACTATCCTTAGCTACCTCAGCAGCAATCATTTCTTCTGTTGTTTTCATCATTTAACATTTGTAAATAATTTGTGAAAATTGAACACTGAATAGTATTTTTGACAGCATTGAAAGAATCTTCGTAGCAGTTCTAGTCTCCAAGTAATTCTACTTTACTACAGTCTTGAACATTTGAAGAGCCAAATGAAAAACTCTCATTTTACAGCTAAGTTTTCAGTGATTAATTAGATTTCCTTTTACGTGTACTACTAAACAACTGACACATCCAAGTACTGCATATTTCCTTTCTATTTTTTCACTTACATTGCTTCTATACCTGTAGTTTTGAATAATTTAATAAAACACTTGTCTTCTGAATTTGAGCATCTTCTTCGATAGAATGTATCCAACATATTTGACTTCATAATGTCTGTACTTTGCTGGCCAAACTCTGATAGATTCTGCTTTTCTTGGAAATACTTTAACACTCTTTTTCATGTATTAGTGAGGCCTAGACTTACTGTTAGACCTGGCATCCTTGGTGTGGTTTCCCCTGTCATTTTGCCTGTGCTTCCTGTGTTTTGACTGTGTGCTGGACTTTGTTTTCACTGGTTTTGGTACTCTGGGCACTTTAACACTGCTGACCAGTGCTAAAGTGCAAGTGTTCCCTGTGTAAACTGTATGTATAATTGGCTTTTCTATGATTGACATATTTGATTTACTAATAAGGCCCTAGTAAAGTGCACCAGAGGTGCCCTGGGCCTGTAAATCAAATGCTACTAGTGGCCTGCACCACTAATTGTGCCATCCACATGAGTAAGAGTGTAAACATGGCTCAGGCCTGCCACTGCAGTGTGTGTGTGTGTGTGTGTGTGTGTGTGTGTATGGGCAGGATGCAGTGTATGTTAAAGGTAGGACATGTACTGATATGTTATACATGTCCTGAAATATTACCAAATTTGTGTTTCTATATTGCAAGTCCTATCTTTCTCATAGGGACTGCTTTAAATATCTTTTATGTGCAGTTTCGCATTCGGAGCAGATACAGATTTGGGGTCTGGGTGCTCTGAACTCACAATTAAAAAATACATCTTTTGGTAAAGTTGGTTTTTAGATTGTCAGTATGAAAATGCCACTTTTAGAAAGTGGGCATTTTCTTGCTTAACCATTCTCTGCACCTGCCTGCCTGTGAAGTCCACTTCTGGGTCAGACTGATGTTGAACTGTTTGTAACTTCCCTCTAGACAGTGACACAAAGGCAGCTGGGATATAACCTGAATATCCTAATAAGTCTCCTGGATTAGAGTGGGGAGGTAGGAGCTGACACACCTGAAAGGGCTCTGCATGTCTTCACACAATGCAGTCTCCAACCCCTGGTGTGTGCCTCAGGCCAGGTCTGGGAAAGGGAGGATCTTGTCAACAGAGTTTCCATTGAAGTTTGCCTACTTCAAAGGCAGAAAGGGCTATAAGTAGTGGACCTAAAACCCCAGACCTTTAGATTACTTCTGGATCAAGAGGAATCTCTGCCAAGGAGAAGAGCTGCAGAGCAGGAGGAGGAGTACTGCTCCTTCGCCTGTGACTGTGCTTTACTGGGTTGGCCTGCAGTTGCTGCTTCTGCCTTTGAGAGGACAACAACTGGACTTTGCTGTGTTTTCCTGCTTATAAAGTGTCTCCAGGGGCTTGGACTCAGATTGCCCCCTGTTCTGAAGACTCCGGGCCACCAAAGACTTCCTCTGCCAGCACCTGGAATCTACTGCAGAAACTCTTACCCTGCCAAGTCGTGCCTAATCCAGTCTCTGCGCCCTTGAAAGGTGAATCTGGTGGAACCAAAACTGTGATAGGGATGTGACTTCTTTCCACAGGAAGTGGTCCCATAGTGGGTGTAGCCACCCTAAGGTAGGTGGCCCATTGGCCACTACTAGGTACTCTCCTAAACACCTACTAAATGCAGTATTTAGTGGGCATCTCTAGGCTTACAGATCAGGTTTCATGGACACAAGAACAAAGAAGACCCAAGGCACGAAAACAGAAGTTCTGCTTCACAAAGAAAAAGGGTCAAAACTCTGACTGCTCCTCCTAGACTGGACAATCGCCGCTGAGGTGCTGCCTGGAAACCTGAAGAACTCTACAAACCCAGAGCACCTTCAGCCTTCTGAAAGTCACCAAGAACCTCCCTCAGAGTGAAAGTAGCACTCTCCTGCAACCTACAAGCAAGGAACCAGTGCGTCCAGTTCACTGACTGGACATTGACCAATGAACCGGATCTAGCAGCCTGACTAAAATCCACATGACAAGCCAAATGGAAAAACCTTACCAATTTGCTAGGTTTTGTGGCACAGACTTCTAGGGCCCGAGATGACCCACCAATGTCAAACAACCAGAAGCAAAATCAAATCCAGACTCTCTAAAGCCCAGATGCAAGCATTAGTCAAGGGACTTGAGGACACCCAAGAACCAATCCCCAGAGTGGCCCTGGTGACCAGTAATCTACCCTCCAAGTGACTTGCTCCTGGTTCATAGGACTCCCTGACACGTGACCCTTGGCTGACCTAGCTGCACTGCACCTGGCCTCGCTGGCCACTGCAATGCCAAGCCAGCTGTGCTTTAGGGGTCCCAAATCCCATTCTACCCCTACCCTCCAAGAGGGCACACTGGACTTACCTTTAAGTCCATCTGTGCAGTGTGTTTCCAAGCGATACCCTTCTCTGTTGTGCACCAGCTCCACAATTTTCATACAGTGCTCACGTCTGAACCATCTGCAATTTTCCAGGTGATCCACAGGACATCTCAATGACCTCGACCTAAAAATAGAAGGTGATATTTGTGTAAGCATTGCCTGATTTTAAATGCATTTTTAAAGATTTTCCCATTCATTCCTAAAGTGTGTAATTACAAAAACAGAACATTTTCTAAACTTTGAAAAATCATAACTAAAGAACCACTTACACAAACTTGATGATCTTAGTCTTTAAAATGTTATAAAAATCTGAAGTATTTTTGTAAATTGGTCTCAAGTTATTCTTTCAAGTGTGTGTCCACATTTATTGATATTGTGAGTACAACAAATGCTTAGCACAGCTCCAAGATAACCCTAACTGCTTGCCAACACTACCACAAAAACAGAACAGTAGGTGGTCTGCTTTTTACCTCTGGATACTAAAGTGAGGTTGCTTGGACTCTATATGGTGTACGAAAAAGATGTGCACTGTGCAGAAAAAGCCAGCCTCCTACATTTGTTGGATCAGCAGTGGGATTCGGGACTTTGCATTTACTGATACCACTTTGTCACTGTCTGTAGCCTAGTGGTATTTTGCAATTTGACTTTTTCTTAATTTTAAAATGAATTGCTAGGGCCCTGGTTATGTCTCAAAAACCGTGATTAGAAACTAAGGGGTTGTGTAAGATTTTGAAGGGCACAAGACCGCCAGACTCGCAGTGGCATTTGGACCGCCGTGGCTGCACCGGTCTGATCACCACATTACAAGGTTGGTGGGCAGACCTGCCGACCTACAGCCATGCCCCCAGGATCAAAGCTCTTGAGGGGATGACAACAGTGCTGGTTGTAATCAGCCAGGGCAGCTATGAACTCGACTCTGCCCTGCTGATTACAACCTTGTGCTCTACCAGCCTTCTCATGGCGGTTTCATCCCCATGAAAAGGCTGGTGAAGGAAAAACTGGAAGGGTGGGGGCATGGGCAGTGCAGGTGTCCCGATGCCCAGCACCCTTGAAATGCGTCTGCTGTGCAGACAGTGCTCATTTCAAGAGTGCTGGTGCACCCTGCGTGCAACAGCATTGCCGCAGGCTCAATCATGAGCGGAGAGCAATGCTGCCACACCTTTACCACTGGGCTGACCAGCAAAAATCTTGGTTTCCACTGGTCAACCTAGTGGGAAAGTTGTAATGGGCCTGGTGGGGTGATCACCAGCACTGCAGCAGTCTCCTTGTAGGGAGTTCAGAGGATGGATGTTTCTATCTGACAAACTCTGAAGGACCCCCTAAATGTCTTTACTATAGTTAGGCTTTAGAAAAAGTTTCCAAAAGTTAGATGTTTCAACTTTAGTTGGAAAAATGTCTGATGCAAAGATCCAGGCTAAGGAGCTGCACTTGGCCCCTTGGATGGCTTTCAGATACCCCCAACTAAGGGCTCTCTGCAAATGTTACCAAATTAACACTGGTGCTCATGCTACCACAGAAAAGCTTAGACAGCTCTTGAGACAATATGAGATTGCCCACCAAGTGGTTGAAGGGGTACCCTCAAAAAGAAAATCAAGAGCACTCCAATTAAGCAGAGGATGATGAGGTAGCATCCTTCATCTCAGCAGTAGGAGCCCCTCAGAGGAAGACTTAGCTTAAGAACGGTTCACCAAAAGACTGGATTTAGCTGCCCAGCTTTTGGAGATAGAAGTTAAAAGAAGAGATTTGGGCTAGAACCCATCTCCTGTGGCAACATTCAAATAACTAGGGAGAAGGAGAAGTCTCTCAACCTAAAACTCCCCAAAGTAGTTGTCCCACTGTTAGAAATAGGGTCTCTGGTTGGAAGTCAGTTTGCATTCTGTCCAAGCAGGGACCCTCACTCTAGTCAGGCTAAGGGAGTCAGACTTCTGTGACAACCCCTGCTCACTCCCTTGGTAACTTGGCACAAGCAGTCAAGCATATCACAAAGGCAATATGTAAAGTATTTGTACCACAACACACAGTCACATGTTGAAACCACTACAAAATGGACACCACACCAGTTTAGAAAAATATGCAATATTTATCTAAGTCAAACAAGACCAAAATGACACATTCATTATACATAAGTCAAGTTATGAATTTTTAAAGTAAAAAGTCTTGCTCCATAGAAAACAATGGAAACATTGCTTTTACACAAAGGACCTGGGTTACGTCAAAAATAAAGCCGCACGGGCATCGGAAAAGTCAACTATACGTTGTTTCCTTACTCTCAACTGAGGCCATGCATCGGTTCTTCTCTGGTCGGGTAGGCAATGCATCACTTTTTTCTCCCGCAGGATAGCGATGCATCGATTTCCTCAGATCCACGCAGGTTCACAATGATTTCGGCATCCATCAATAATGCATGAGAAATCTGGCCACACTGTGTTGGACAACCACGCTACGTGGGGTTTGCGTAGTTATCAGCAACTGCAAATTAGTGTTGCGTCATTTGTCCTGTCGCGATGTGTTGATCCCCCAGCCGCGATGCAGGTGAAGCTTTGCTTTTAGCCACAAAGTGGGTGGCACGTCGTTTTTCAGCCTTGTGCAGGTAGTGGGTCGAAGCGAGGATTTCAGTCCTTGTTCTTCCAACTTCACCTCTGAAGGGCCCAGTAACGGGATAGGGTATCACTTTGCAGGGCAGGAGTCTCAGCAGAGAGTCCAGGTGCTTGCAGAGGATGGCCCTATGACTTCAAAAGAGGAGGCAAGCTCAATCTAAGCCCTTGGAGATTCTTCACAAGCAGAAATATACCACAAAGTCCAGTCTTTGTCCTCTCTCAGGCAGAAGCAGCAACTGCAGGCCAACCCAGGAAAGCACAGTCACAGGGAAAGGGCCTGTACTCCTCCTCCAGCACTTCAGCTCTTCTCCTTGCAGATGTTCCTCCTGAATCCAGAAGTAATCTAGAAATCTGGGGTTTTGGGTGCACTACTTTATACCCCTTTCTGCCATTGAGGTAGGCAAACTTCAAAGGAAAGTCTCTGTTGTTGACAGGATTCTGCCTTGCCCAGGCCTGGTCCCAGACACACATTATGGGGTTGGAGACTGCATTGTGTGAGGACAGGCAAAGGCCATTCAGGTGTAAGTGACCACTCCTCCCTCCACTGTAGCTCAGATCGCTCATCAGGATATGCAGGCTACACCTCAGCTCCTATTTGTCTCACAGTCTAGAGCAGAGGTCTTCAAACTGGGGTGCGGGCCCCCCTAGGGGGGCCTAAAGTGGTCCCGGGGGGACACCAAACTCTGGCCAAAAGAAGCATTATACAGAGAACAGGCCTTTGTTTTCAACAAAAGCATGTTATTGCATTTTAAAAAAAGGTGACAGTACCTAACTGCAATGTTTAAATAGATCTGGACATAGTTAAACATTGCCATCTTCATAAAATATTTGTGAAAAATTCTGAGGGGGGGCCTATAGATTTTTATTTTTCGACTGGGGGGGCACGGCATTCAGAAGTTTGGAGACCACTGGTCTAGAGGGTATTCACAAACAGCCCAACTGTCAGTCTGACCCAGACAGGGGGTCCACAAACAGGCAGAGTCACAGAATGGTTTATACAAGAAAATGCACACTTTCTAAAAGTGGCATTTTCACACTGACAATTTAAAAACAAACTTTACCAAAAGATATATTTTTAAATTGTAAGTTCAGAGACACCCAACACAATGGGGTTGATTCTAACCCTGGAGGTCGGTGTTAAAGCGGCGGCCAACCCGCCAACAGGCTGGCGGTAAAAAATATGGAATTCTGACCCTGGCGGGAACCGCCAACACAGACAGCCACTTTAACACTCCGCCCGCCACGGCGGTACAAACAAACAGCGTGGCGGTCACCGCCAACAGCCAGGCGGCAGACAATGTACCGCCCACACTATCACAACTCACCAATCCGCCACCTTTTCCGGGGCGGGAGCACCGCCGATAAAAACACGGCGGAAACAGACTACGAACGGGAAAACGCTCACCACTACGCACTCCAGGAGGAAGGAGGACAGCATGGAACCCGAATTAAACATCCTACCTGCTCTCGTCTACCTTCTCATCTACCACGAGTACGAAGTCCGGCGCAGACGACAACGGTGAGTACTGCACCTACGACACACAGGAGGGGGGAGGACGAAAGGTTACGGGCACACACATATGCGACCCCCCCCCCCCCAACTATGTACACACCAATGCAGAGCAACAAGTCACAGTGACACCACCCAAACACCCCTGAAAAATGCTAGGACATCATAAAATTTGGAATAAATATTTATGTACCAAAAAGCTCCTGAAAATTATCGTACAACCATGAAAGATATTCACAAGAAAACAAATGACATACACATCAGTGTATAACTGAAGTAACAAGTCCTGCACATCCTACGAATTCATCATGTCCGTGGGCCAAAGTTTTGAGAAACAAGGGCAAAGCCCACACAGGAGACCTGAGTCCTTTGGAGAGAACACTGCAGGGGCATCAGATGTAAAAACTACAGGCACCTCAGGGGGAAGGGAAGGGGGGAGCACCACAGCCACATGAGTCCACGACGCCAGATCCACGAGGAGCCACCATGCCCACTGTACCATCCTGGGGAGTGCAAAGCCACAGTCTCTCAATGTCTCTACAGTGGGTGAGCTGCCCACTGTACCATCCTGGGGAGTGCAAAGCCACAGTCTCTCAATGTCTCTACAGTGGGTGGGCTGCCCACTGTACCATCCTGGGGAGTGCAAAGCCACAGTCCATTAGGTGGATGACAGTCTCCACTGGTCAAGGAGGAGGCATGGTGGGCATAGTGAACCATAAACAGTGATTGAGACGGCGGTGCCCAGCGGAGCGGTGTTTGAGAAGAAGGGCCCAGCGGAGCGGTGCTTGAGATGAAGGGCCCAGCGGAGCGGTGCTTGAGATGAAGGGCCCAGCGGAGCGGTGCTTGAGAAGAAGGGCCCAGCGGAGCGGTGCTTGAGATGAAGGGCCCAGCGGAGCGGTGCTTGACAGGAAGGGCCCAGCGGAGCGGTGCTTGAGATGGCGGGGCCCAGCGGAGCGGTGCTTGAGAAGAAGGGCCCAGCGGAGCGGTGCTTGAGATGAAGGGCCCAGCGGAGCGGTGCTTGAGATGAAGGGCCCAGCGGAGCGGTGCTTGAGATGAAGGGCCCAGCGGAGCGGTGCTTGAGACGGCGGGGCCCAGCGGAGCGGTGCTTGAGAAGAAGGGCCCAGCGGAGCGGTGCTTGAGATGAAAGGCCCAGCGGAGCGGTGCTTGAGATGAAGGGCCCAGCGGAGCGGTGCTTGAGATGGCGGGGCCCAGCGGAGCAGTGCTTGAGATGAAGGGCCCAGCGGAGCGGTGCTTGAGACGGCGGGGCCCAGCGGAGCGGTGCTTGAGACGGCGGGGCCCAGCAGAGCGGTGCTTGAGACGGCGGGGCCCTCTTCAGCGGTGCCTATCCTCACGGCGGGGCCCTGTTCAGCGGTGCTCTTCTCCACGGCGGGCCCTGTTCAGCGGTGCTCCTCTCCACGGCGGGCCCTGTTCAGCGGTGCTCTTCTGCACCGCGGGCCCTGTTCAGCGGTGCTCTTCTCCACGGCGGGCCCTGTTCAGCGGTGCTCTTCTGCACGGCGGGCCCTGTTCAGCGGTGCTCTTCTCCACGGCGGGCCCTGTTCAGCGGTGCTCTTCTGCACGGCGGGCCCTGTTCAGCGGTACTCTTCTCCACGGCGGGCCCTGTTCAGCGGTGCTCTTCTCCACGGCGGGCCCTGTTCAGCAGTGCTCTTCTCCACGGCGGGCCCTGTTCAGCGGTGCTCTTCTCCACGGCGGGCCCTGTTCAGCGGTGCTCTTCTCCACGGCGGGCCCTGTTCAGCGGTGCTCTTCTCCACGGCGGGCCCTGTTCAGCGGTGCTCTTCTGCACCGCGGGCCCTGTTCAGCGGTGCTCCTCTCCACGGCGGGCCCTGTTCAGCGGTGCTCTTCTCCACGGCGGGCCCTGTTCAGCGGTGCTCATCCAGCAGGTCAAGGGAGCCAGACCTGGCCTGGACTCCCTGCTCAGTCGCCCTCGGACCGTGATGTTTCTGGACCCTTCGGGGACGGACTCCTGGCCTCCTTAGTGTCCTTCTTCCCAGCTGGGATGTGACATGTGGGGTCCACCTTCTCCGCGCTCCTGCTGCCCTTCCGCTCCTTTGATGGGGCTCTCGGGCCCTTGCCTCCCCTAGATGGTGTGGCTGGTGAAGTGGCCGCACATTGCTCCTTGGGGGCAGCCCTGTCGGTCCTCGCACGGCGGCCCTTGTTTTTGCGGGTCCTCTTGCCGGGGGGAGGGGGCTGGACGTGTCCTTGCTGCTGATCGATGTGTCACTGCTGGCAAAGGGTGGGCTCCAGAACCCATGCACAACAGTGACACCCGAAGCTGGGCTGGTGGTGGCTGCGGTGCTCTTGGGACTCTTTGCAGATGGTGGGGGGAGCTCATCGGAGGGAAAGAGGTCAAGATTAGCCATGAAAAGTTTTTTAGGGCCAAGGTAAAGGGTAGGAGAAGTGGAGATGGAAGTGGAGGAAGAGGAGGTGGTTGTAGGAGAGTCAGGTGTGCTGTCATTGGGTGAAGGTGCTGGTGCTGTAGGCTGTCGTGAGGTGGATGTCTGTTGGGTGGGTGGCTGCCTGCGTTTATGTGTCTTGGAAGAGGGGGTGACAGACACAGTGGGAGAGGACACAGGGGACGTGTAAATGGCAGTGGGGGTGGTGACTGCACGAGTGTGGACTGTACTGGAGGGTGAGGTGGTGATGGAAGCACTGGCTGATGTTGGGGTGCATGCAGGTGTGAGTGTAGATGTCACAGGGAGGGAGGAGGGAGACGAGGAGGAGGGGGACACAGAGGTGGTTGTGACTGTTGGAATGTCTGCATCTGGGTGTTGCTTGGGTGAGTGTTTGTGGGATCTGTGGTGCTTGTGTTTGGATGAGCTGCTCTTGGGTGTTGAGGTGTGTGCAGGCTGGTCTGATGGTGTGGATGGGATAGGCTGAGGAACAGGAGACAGAGAAAGGCTGGAGGCAGTAAGAAGAGGGAGGCTGGAAACAGGGACAATCGCTGCCGTCAGTGCTGAGGCCAGAGCAGTGAACGCTCGTTGATGGGCAGCCTGACCCGAATGAATGCCCTCCAGGTACGCATTGCTCTGTTGCACCTCCCTTTGCACACCCTGGATGGCATTCAAAAGGGTCGTCTGCCCAACAATGAGCGTCCTTACCAGGTCAATGAGCTCCGCACTGAGGGCAGCAGGGGCAACAGGGGCAGGGGCTGAGGTGCCTGGGGCGAAGGAGACGCGCGCCTTCCTGGGCGAACCGGCACGGAGCGAAGACTGAGGGGCTGCTGGGAGGGCGGGGCTGGTGCGCTGGGTGGCGGCTGTACCTGTAGAGGCGGGGGGCACGGATGTTGCCGCCACCGCTAGGGAGCTCCCATCCGAGGACGTGTCGCTGTCGCTGCTCTCACCAGCCGTCCCCGTCGTGGTGCTCCCCTCGCCCTCCGGATCACTGGTGCCCTCGGTGTCTGTTCCTGGGCCCACCGGGGCCTTGTGTCCTGCAGCTCCCTCGTGCTCCGATGCCAAATCTCCTCCGCCTGATGATGCTAATGCACACATGCACAAGAAGATGAAGAGAAAGGGTGGGGGGAGAAAAAAGAAGACCAGGTTGAGTGCATGCAATGTCAACACCGTTGGCGGAGAGGACAGACACAGGAGCCTAATGCACTAAGCCACGCATTCGGGGTACACTACTCAGTACTACTGACTAGGACAACAGGCCAAGAGACGTCAAACGCGCACATGGGAGATTCTGGACCTTCAATGGCTGTACTTGTCACCCTACAGAGGTGGGGGCCGGGGGCACAGGGCCATGCCTAAGGGAGAGGACTACACTACAGAAAGCGCCCTGGCTTAATGTCACCCACAGCCCTCCTCCCCCACCCAGACGCCTCCACTGCGCAGAAAGATAGGAGAATGTGCTGATACTCACCCCCTTGTGTCTGCTGTGATGTCTTAAAGCGCCCATCCAATTCAGGGTAGGCCACCGCCAGGATCCGGGACATCAGGGGGGTCATGGTGCGACTGGCACCCCTCCTAGGTTGGGAGGCCATCCCCAGCAGTGTTTCTGCAGTCTTCCTTGTTCCGCGGCGGATGTCCTCCCACCTCTTGCGGCAGTGGGTGCCCCGTCTGTTGTGGACCCCCAAGTTCCGGACTTCCTTGGCGATGGCACGCCAAATCTCGATCTTCTGATGGGCGCTGACCTATTTGACATGTACAGGGTGGAAAGGAGGAAATCATCAATGACCTGCATGTTAGATGTGATTGGCCCCCCCCACCAACTTTGCCATATGGCACATGCTCTCATCTGTCGGGCGTTGCACTCCTCATTCGCCCCCCACCCCACCAACTTACATCCACCCCAATCCACACAGGCATAGCCCATTCCATGTGCACCCGGTGTACTCACTTGTTGGTCTGGAGGACCGTAGAGTAGCGCATACTGGGGGAGGACCCCATCCACGAGCTTCTCCAACTCTTCAGACTTGAAGGCAGGGGCCCTTTCCCCAGTCGCAGCAGCCATTGTATCTTCCAGACCGAGGTCACAGCAGCACTTGCAGTATAGGTCCTCTCCTGTGGATGATCAGGTCTCGAGTGATTAATCAGATAGAAAATGGCAGTCACGCCCGCGGCGGTGCGTACCGCAGCGGTGCGTACCGCGACCGCCGGCGCACATCGTCATTGGCTCCTGAAACCCATAGGGTTCAATGTTAACCAATGCGGCTTTGCGCCGCGGTCTTCGACCGCCTACCGCCACGGTGTGCCCCGCCAGCGCATTGACCTCACATCCCATTGTCCCACTTCACAGGTCAGGCAGCCGCCATTTCAAGGGCCTACATGGCTTAATTTTGACTGCGACACACAGGCCTAGGCCTTGCATTGCCACACATACACGCCTTTCAACCCATTGCCATTCTTTAACTGTGCAAGCTGTCTGTACGTACCTGTGGTTTGCCTGACTCTGTGCTCCATGTTGTCCTTCCCAGGCACCGTCCGCTGGGACTTGCGAGGAGAAGGACGAATCCTCGCGTGTACCGACCGCTGGTGGACCTGTCGACAATGGAAGAACGCCATATAATACTTCGATACAGACTTGACCGTGCCACTATCCATGAACTGTGTGCCCAGCTGGAGCCAGCCCTGATGTCCCCCATCCGCCAACCCACAGGGATCCCCCCTCTGGTGCAGGTTTTGTCAGTCCTCCATTTTTTGGCAACTGGGTCATTCCATACCACAGTGGCCATGTCATCTGGAATGTCTCAGCCTATGTTTTCAAAGATTTTGAGCAGAGTGTTGTCTGCCCTGATGAAACTCATGCGGAGCTACATCATTTTCCCAGAGGAGGGTGACTTGCCTACAGTGAAGGGTGATTTCTATGCCCTTGGACATATCCCCAACATCAATGGTGCCATTGATGGGACCCATGTGGCTTTGGTACCCCCAAAAGACGATGAGCAGGTGTACAGAAACAGAAAAAGTTATCATTCGATGAATGTCCAGGTGGTCTGTTTGGCTGACCAGTACATCTCTCATGTAAATGCCAAGTTCCCAGGGTCAGTGCATGACGCGTATGTGATGCGAAATAGCAGCATCCCCTATGTGATGGAGCAGCTACAGAGACAACGTGTGTGGCTAATAGGTGACTCTGGTTACCCCAACCTGCCTTGGCTACTGACCCCAGTGAGGAATCCCCGGACCAGGGCAGAGGAACGGTACAATGAGGCCCATGGGCGAACTAGGAGGATCATCGAAAGGACCTTTGGCCTCCTGAAGGCCAGGTTTAGGTGCCTGCATATGACTGGGGGATCCCTGATGTACTCACCAAAGAAGGTGTGCCACATCATCGTGGCCTGCTGTATGCTTCACAATCTGGCATTGCGACGTCAGATTCCTTTCCTGCAGGAGGATGGTGCAGATGGTGGTGTTGAAGCAGCTGTGGAGCCTGCGGAGAGTGAAGAGGAGGAAGACTCAGAGGACGACACAGACAACAGGGACAGAGTAATAGAACAGTATTTCCAGTAGCACACAGGTAATAATCACCCATGCCATTTTACATTTCCTGAAAGCCTCCTGCATCTCAACTTTGTCGATTTCCCCCCAGACCTATAAACATGATGTTTGATTTTCCCTTCCCTTTTCTGTGCTGTATGAGCCACTGCGTGACCTCGGCTTGGTTGGCCCATGGACTAATGCTAAGTTACCTCGGTATGTGTAATTCACAATGTTAATAATACGTAATTGATATGTAATGTGTCATACATTTGTAAATAAGACAGGCTGAGTCCTGATTGATTTCAGTGCAATGTGTGATTTATTATTAGTGCATAGATATTGGTACATGATAGTGAAACAGTGATGGGTGGGGGTGGAGTAATGTCCATGGCGGAGTCCAGTTCTCAGTCTCACAGGTGCATTGTCCATATACCTGTGGCAGTATGGAGCAGGGGCAGTTCAAGGTTTGACAGGGTGGCAATGTGGAACAGTGGGAGGACTTCAGGGGGTATGTGATGCTGGCGGGGGACTTGACATCCTACTCTGTCGTTTTTTTTTATCTCAGGCTCCTTTTGCGGGGCGGTTGTTGTTCAGCAGGAGGTGGGGTTCTGGTGGGCTGTCGTTGTGGTGGGGCCTCCTGTCCACTAGCGCCGGCGGAGGTGGTAGGCTGTTCCTGTTCCTGGCTAGTGACAGGGGCCCTGTGTGATGCCACATGGTCCCGAAACGTGTCCTCTATACGGTTCAGGGCCTGGACTATGCTCCCCATAGCGGTTGAGATGTTGCTGAGTTGGTCGCTGAACCCCATGTAGCGTTGCTCCTGCTGTGCCTGGATCTCCTGGAACCTGGCCAGTACCGTCGCCATCGTCT
Organism: Pleurodeles waltl; assembly: GCF_031143425.1. Taxonomy (NCBI): domain Eukaryota; kingdom Metazoa; phylum Chordata; class Amphibia; order Caudata; family Salamandridae; genus Pleurodeles; species Pleurodeles waltl. The sequence goes on from NC_090440.1 coordinate 946,313,957, forward strand.
CTTGTGAGTGGTGGTAGGCTGCCATGATGGTGGTGAGGGCCTCTTGGAGAGTGGGTTCCCTGGGCCTCTCCTCCCCCCCCTGTCGCACAGCAGCCCTCCGAGTTGCCCTGTTTCCCTGGGCCTCTGTCCCCTGGACGGTGTGCCCACTCCGACTGCCCCCAGGTCCCTGTTGTTGTTGGGTTGGTGGGTTACCCTGGGGGCCCTGTAGTGGTAGACACACCGCTGCTTGACCTGTCCTAGAGACAGAGGCATGGGCCCGCTGGGTGGGAGCTGTGCTGTTGTTCCCAGAGGGGGTTGGGTCTGCAGTGGCCTGTGTCTGGGTGAGGGGAACCGACTGCCCAGAGGTCCCCGATGGTCCGGGCTGGTCGTCAGGTTCCAGGTCGACAGAGCTGCTGTCATCACTAGGGGCCTGTTCCGGGGGTGGGATGGACATTTCTGGTCCCTCCTGACCGGTGTGTTGTCGTTCAGGTTCTGCATGGGGTAAGAGGGTATGGTTATTGTTTCTGTGTGTGCATTAGCTTGCGTTTTATGGGTGCCCTTGTCCCCCAGTGCTGGCATTCCCTTGGGGGAGGTGTTGTGAGGGTGTTTTGTGGGGGGGGGATGGGTATGTGCAGTGGTCATGCTTAGGTGATGGGTGTCCATAGTTTGGGGGTGGCATGCAGGGGTTGGTGTTGGGTGGGTTGTGCTGGGGAGACATTCTCAGGGAGGATGTGTGCTGGGGGGTTGGGGGTGAGGGTGGGGGTTAGCATGCTGGGGGGGGGGGTGAAGTGGTTGGCCTTGTACTTACCAGAGTGCATTCCTCCGTGTACTCCAGCGAGGCCATCAGGATGCAGGATGTTTAGTACCTCTTGCTCCCATGTTGTGAATTCGGGTGGAGTGGGTGGGGGTCCCCCGCCAGTCTTCTGCACTGCGATGTTGTGTCGCGAGACCATCGAGCGCACCTTCCCCCGTAGGTCGTTCCATCGTTTGCGGATGTCTTCTCGATTTCTGGGATGCTGTCCCACCGCGTTGACCCTGTACACGATCCGCTGCCAGAGCTCCGCCTTCCTTGCTATGGTGGTGTGCTGGACCTGTGAGCCGAAGAGCTGGGGTTCCACTCTTATGATCTCCTCCACCATGACCCGGAGTTCTTGGTCCGAAAAGCGTGGGTGCCTTTGTGGTGCCATGGGGTGGTGTGTATGAGGTGTGGGGTGGTGTATGTGATGATGTGTGTGTTGGTGTGTGGTGCTTTGTGCTTCTATGTGGTGTGTGTGATGTTGTGGTGTGCCTCTGTGTGTCTGGCTCTCTATTCTCTGATGTGTCTCTCTCTCATTCGTCTCTGGTTTTTGTTCTTAGGGGTTTGTGGGTGATGTGGGTGTGTGTTTTATATGGTATTGGATGTGTGGGAGTGGTGTGTGTATGTGTTTCAGGTGTGTGCCTTTCAAATTGTCCAATGTGGTAGGGGTTTGTAAAGGTGTGTGTATTTTGACCGCGGCGGTGTGTACCGCCAATGGAATACCGCGGTTGAATGACCGCCACGTCGATTTGCGGGTCATAATGGGATGGGCGTATTTCTGTTGGCGTGGCGGTGGAGGTTTGGTCTTCTCCAGTTTACCGCTGGCCGCTGATGTGGCGGACTGCAGTGGAGGGCGGATTTTCGGAGGTTTTGCAGTTGTGGGTCAGAATGTCCGTGGCGGCTGACCGCGGCCGCGGCGGTATTGTGGCGGCCTTCTGACCGGCGGTAAGCGGCTTTTACCGCCGAGGTCAGAATGACCCCCAATATTTCTATCTGCTCCCAAAGGGAAACTGAACTTGAAATATATTTAAAGGCATCCCCCATGTTAATCTACGAGAGAGATAGGCCTTACAACAGTGAAAACTGAATTTGGCAGTAGTTCATTGTTAGGACATGTAAAACACATCAGTACATGTACCCCCTTTAACAGACATTGCACCCTGCCCATTGGGCTACCTAGGGCCTAGCTTAAGGGTGCCTCACACGTGTAAAAAGGGAAGGTTTGGGCCTGTCAAGTCGGTACATTTGCCAGGTCGAATTGGCAGGTTAAAACTGCACACACATACACTGCAGTGGCAGGTCTGAGCCATGTTTACAGGGCTACTCATGTGGGTGGCACAAACAGTGCTGCAGGTCCACTAGTAGCATTTGATTTACAGTCCCTGGGCACCTCTAATACACTATACTAGGGACTTACTAGTACATCAAATGTGCCAACTATGGAAAAGCCAACTTCACATACAGTTTTCACAGGAAGCACTTGCACTTAAGCACTGGTCAGCATTGGTAAAGGGCCCAGAGTACCAAAAACAGGAAAAACAGAGTCCAGCACACAGTCAAGACATGGAAAGCAGAGGCAAAAATAGATAGGTGAGATGCCAAGGATGCCAGGTCTATCACCAATACAATTTATACAGTGAGCATATGCTTTTTGGGACTGGTTAGCAGTGGTGTTCCCAGAGTCCTAAAGACAACCAAAAGTGGTCAGAAAAAATAGGAGGAAGAAGGAAAAAAAATTGGAGATGACCCTGCAAAAAGGGCTAGGTACAACACCCAACTTATACAGAGGGTGATGATATCACCAAGTGTTTTTTTTTTGCCTATGAGATGGCCTGCTTAGCCAGGGATATAGATAGAAGACATTGGGCCTCTCTCTTGTGGGAACTGTTCACAGGAAAATGCAGGGATAGGCTCCTGACATTGAATGAGGCAGATGCCAGGTCCTATGACCTCATGAAGGCTACCCTGATTGAGGGCTTCTGACTTACAACTGAAGAATACAGAATTAAATTCAAGGAGACTCGAAAAAAACAAAATCTGTCCTGGGTAAAATTTGGGGACCATTCAGTAAAAATGCTGGGTGGCTGATTAGAAGGTAACAATGTATATGATTTTGATGGGCATTATAATTTAAATATAAAAGAGCATCTTTTCAGTAATTGTTACAGTGAGAAATGACTTCAGTCCCTGGTAGACCTAGGTTCACTTTCTTCTCTAGAGCTGCGGAAGAAGGCAGACCACTGAGTCAAGACAAGGGTGACCAAGACTACCACTGATGGGGGAGACTAAAAAGAAAGAGGCCATAAATCCCCCCTGATGAGGGAAAGATGGGAACCAAAATAAAAACAAAGTCTTCATCGGGCCCCTAAAACTAGCTTAGGAGATTGGGCTTGAGACTCCTCACTGCGTAAGTGTGGGTACAAAGGTAGAAACTTTGATCCTAACAAGGCTTGGTGCCATGGTTGCAACACTAAAGGGCACCAAACTGCAGACCCTAGCTGTAAAAACAAGAAAAATGCCTTAAGTCCACCTGTAGTAAATGCAGTTTCCATTCTCCAGATGGGATCACAGTTGTGGCTTAACCATGTCAGTTAACCCACAGAAGCTACAATAGTCACAGAGGGAGGGATAGACCTCTCATGTGCTGACTGGCCTACTAACATACAAAAATACAGGCAGCACCCTTTGATATATGGGACTAAGGTAGAAGTCTTGAAGGACAAAGTCACCAGTGATGACAATGTCATAAAGATCCATCCCATGGCAACGGTATCTTTGGTCTGGGTAGCAGTATTTGGACAAAAAGAAGTGGCTGTGTCCCTATCTATCCTTGTAGATTGCTCCAAACCATTTCCAAGCAGACAATGTTGCTGGGTTGAAGTTGAACTGAGGACTTGCGTAGGAGGCTGACTGTCTACATAGTGTACGAAAATAATGTGCACTGTGCAAAGAGTCCAAGCAGCCCCACTTTGGTATCCAGAGGTAAAAAACTGACCACCCAATGATCTGTGTGTCTTGAAAATGTGCTGAGTATTTGTTGTACTCGCAGTATTAAATTTGGAAACACTCAGAAGAATAGCTTGTGACCATAAGACCAAGATCATCAAAATAGGGTAAGTACTTTTTAAGGTATGATTTTTTCAAATTTAGGGAATATAGGTGGTCATTATGACATTTGCGGTGACTGTTAAAGTGGCTGTAATACCACCAACAGGCTGGCGGTAATTACCGCCAAATTAAGACCATGGCGGTGATAACTCCCATAGACAGCCAATGTACTACACCATCCGCCAGGTTGTTAACACCATGGCAGTAGCCATCAACAGATGGCAGAAGACCAGGTTCCGCCCACCATACCTGACACCGCAAACCGCCATGATTTCCATGGTGGTACCAACGCCATCAAAAGCCTGGACAAAACACATTACAGAAGACCAGAGACTCACCAACAAAGACATAGAAGATCAACGCCACCATGGAACCGGAACTGCAACTCTTCCCGATGCTCTTCTACGCCATGCTCCACCTGGTACACCAACCCCGACGAAGACGACTGTGAGTACAGCCGCCTAGCACACAAGGGAGGGAAGAGAAGAAGAGTGACACACACACTATTCACACACACAAACCATTCACACAACTAGCTGCAGACGTAAACCAATGGACCAGGACACACCGCATAATAATACAAGGACCACAGGTCGGCAGTACTGAAATTGTAATTGTAAGGCAAAAGTCACCATACGAACCAATTTTAGAACAGAGATACATAAACAATTGTCCAGAAAGGGCACTGCCCAGTCCAAAGTCCATAGGGGCCACAGGGCACAGTCCAAGCCCCAACTTAATCCTGACTAACTACAGGCAAAACTGTGCAGGGGCAACATCACGGAAATGGACAGGCACCTCAGGGGGAAGAGGGGTGGGGAGGGCACCTCAGCTGAAATCGGGACTTTGCCCACTGGTTCTAGAGGGGGCTCCAAGCCCAATTCCCAATGCTGGGGAGTGCAAGGTCAGTCTCTGAGGTGGGGAACTTGCCCACTGATCCTGGAGGGGCCTCCATGCCCATTCCTAATGCTGGGGAGTGCAAGGTCACAGTCTTTGAGGTGGGGAACTTGCTCACTGGTCCTGGAGGGGGATCCTTGTACAACAGTCCCTGGAGGGTGGCCTGCATGCCCTCTTCTGGAGGTGAGGGCTCTTGTGTCTCAGTTGGAGGTGAGGGCTCCTGTGTCTCAGCTGGAGGTGAGGGCTCCATGACCACTGGTGGTGGTACCATGCCAGCCTCTGCTGGAGGTGAGGGCTGCTGTGTCTCATCAGGGGAAGGTGCCTCCTGGGCATCCACTGCTGGAGGTGAGGGCTGCTGTGTCCTAGCTGGAGGTGAGGGTTTCTTGCCTGTCATTGGTGGTAGAGTGGGATCCCTACCCTTCCTGGCTGGTGGAGGGGGACCCTTCCCTTTCCTGGCAGGTGGAGTGGGATCCTTCCCTTTCCGGGCAGGTGGAGTGGGATCCTTCCCTTTCCTGGCAGGTGGAGTGGGATCCTTCCCTTTTCCTGGCAGGTGGAGTGGGATCCTTCCCTTTCCTGGCAGGTGGAGTGGGAGAGTGGGATCCTTCCCTTTCCTGGCAGGTGGAGTGGGAGAGTGGGATCCTTCCCTTTCCTGGCAGGTGGAGTGGGATCCATCCCTTTCCTGGCAGGTGGAGTGGGATCCATCCCTTTCCTGGCAGGTGGAGTGGGATCTATCCCTTTCCTGGCAGGTGGAGTGGGATCCATCCCTTCTCTGGCTGGTGGAGTGGGATCCTTCCCTTTACTGGCTTGTGGAGTGGGATCCTTCACTGTCTTGCCTCCACGACTAGGAGGTTCCTCCACTGTCCCTGTGGACTGTTTGGCTGAGGTGCTGGGCTGGGTCGTTGGGACCCTGCTCTCATGGGTAGGAAGGGGAGAGGGAAGAAGTCAAGATGTGCAAGGAAAAGCTTCTTAGGGCATTTGGGTGGATGTGGGAGGAGGGATGGGTGTGGAGTTTGAGGAAGTGGTTGTCGGAGGAGTAAGTCTGCAGGACTTGGGTGCAGGTGCATGGTCAGTATACTAATGTGAAGTGGATGGCTGTTGGGTGTCTTAGTGTCTGTGTTTGTGTCCTTTGGGAAGGGGTGACAGACAGGGTGGGAGAGGACACAGGGGACTCATGGATTGATGTTGTGGAGGTGTCTGCTAGTGAGGTGTGTGTGTGCTGCTTGGTATGGTGGTGGTGGTGGTTGTTGAAGCAGTGCATGCAGGTGTGAGTGTGGACTTGACTGTGAGGGAGGTGGAGACAGTGGAGGCAGTGGATGTGGATATATGTGCAACTGTCAGTTGTTTGTGTGAGAGCTTGTAGACTGAAGTGTGGTGCCTGTATTTGACTGTGCCACTCTTGTGTGATGTCTCGTGTGCATGCTCGTCTGTGGGGGTCATTATGACCCTGGCGGAAGGCGGAGAAGCGGCGGTAAGAACGCCAACAGGCTGGCGGTCTTTTTTTTTGTATTATGACCATGGCGGTAACCGCCATGGTCATCCGCCGCTTCTCCGTTCCGCCCGCCAGGTCGGAGATGACCGCCGGCGGTATTTTGACCCGGCTTACCGTCGTGGATTTCCTGCGGTTGGAACCGCATGAAATCCATGTTGGTAAGCACTATCAGTGCCAGGGAATTCCTTCCCTGGCACTGATAGGGGTCTCCCCCACCCCGACTCCCTCGCCTACCCCCCACCACCCCTGCCACCCCCCAAAGGTGGCAGGACCCCCCCTTCCCACCCCGACCCCCAACCTAACATCATTCATACACACACGATACGTACGCAGGCACCACCAACACACATACACGCACACACACCGAAATACATGCCAACATCCACACACACAGTCAGACATGCACACCCACATTCAAACATACACGCACACATCCATACAGACATACCTACACGCACTCATTCCCAAACACACAACACCCCCACAAGCATACACGCACTCACACACCCCCTCTACATACACACACGCACACCCCCATGCACGCACCCAACAAACAAGCCCCCCCCCACCCCCCTCCCCTCACGGACGATCGACTTACCTGGTCTGACGATCCTCCGGGACGGGACAGGAGCCATGGGGGCAGCTTCGCCGACACCACACCGTCAACAGAACACCGCCAGTATGGCTGTTGGCGGCTCTCCGTCCGTAAAAGGACGGAGAGCTGCCAACGGTCATAATAGGCCGAGCGGCAAACCGCCACCACTGGCGGTCTTCAGCACGGCGGTCCCTCGGCGGTCTTGGAAAAAGACCGTCGAGGTCAAAATGACCCCCTGTATGTTTGCATGGGATGGTTTGGGGTTGAGGAGACTGGGACTGGGAAGTGGTAGTTGGAGGGGGGGACGGTAGGAATAGGGACAATGGCAGCCATCAGAGAGGAGGCCAGAGCCTTAATCAATCTCTTTTGGGCCTCCAATCCACACTGGATGCCCTCCGGGTATGCATTGCATTGCTGCATCTGGGATTCACAATGGTTGACTGCCCTACAGAGATGGATCTCAGGAGGTCAATAGCTTCCTCACTCAGGGCAGCAGGCCTCACTGGGGCAGGGTCCGAGGTGCCTGGGGCAAAGGAGATGCCCACCCTCCTGGGTGAGCGGGCACAGGCAACTCGCTGAGGGGCTACTGGGAGGGCAGTGCTGGTATGGGGGTGGCAGCTGTGCCTGTAGCTGGGGTGGTCACAGAGGTGTCCACCCCCCACCGTGAGCTTCCTTCGCAGGAAGTATCTGTCAGTGTTGTTGCCTTCTGTCCCCGCCGTAGTGCTCCCCTCGCCCCCAGTCCCACTGGTTCCCTTGGCGTCAGCAGACTCTGCCTCCTGGGTCATGTGGGATGCAGCTCCCTCTGTGCCGGTGCCCCTGATCCTCCACCAGATGCTAATGCCCACATGAACAGGATGCCAGAAGGCGAAGGGGGGGGAGAGAGAAAGGGAGCACTGGGTCAATTACAGCTCCAACACCACAGTTGGCATACACAGTACCGTCACACACAGAGATCAGGAATGAGCCCTGTGCATTGCAATGGCATTCAATTGGCTAGATGCCACAGTAAGATAAGGGCCAACCACTGCCAACTGCACCCGTCCTGGGACCCACAAAGCCCTGACTGACATGGAATGCAACCAAGATAGGTTACCTGAATTTGCTAGACACCCATTACCCTTGAGCTGGATCATGGTGCAAGCTCTGACCTGGCATTAGGGGCACCCACTAACTCACACCCACCACCCGGATCCCATGCCTCCTACCAATTATTGTAGTAACACCCACTGTACTCACCCCCTTGTGGCTGCTGTGATGCCCTCAAGCTCCCATCCAGCTCTGTGTAATCCACCGCCAGAATGCTGGTCATCAGGGGGGTCACCCCCTCCCTCCATCCCTCGTTGGGAGGCCATACCCAGCTGGGCCTCCTTAGTCTTCTGTGCCCAGCGTCTCAGGTCCTACCACTGTTTGCTGCAGTGAGTGCTCCGCCTGCTGTAGATCCCCCGGGTCCGCACGTCCTTGGTGATGGAACACCACAATCCCTTCTTTTTATGGGCACTGACCTGCAGCAGTAATACAGACAGGAGGACACCATTACATATACAATCCAGCCTGTCACACATATGGCCCACAAATCCGGTTTCCAACCCCATTAGCACACACATCGCCCGGCGCCCACCATGTACACTACCAACAGACATCCCCCTCCAAATGACACGATGCCTGCACACACATGTCCATGCAACCTTCCCACATGCATCGTGCCCAAGGTGTACTCACCTGTTGGTCTGAAGGCCAATACAGCTGTCCATACTGGGTAGGACCCCATCCGTCAAGCACTCCAACTCCTCCAAAGTGAAGGCAGGGGCCCGTTCCCCGGTCACACTGGCCATTGAAGGTTCTAGACACAGGTCACAGCAGCACACGCAGTGTAGGTGTTCTCCTTTGGAAAGTCAGGAATTAAGTGAGGTTATAGACAGAAAATGGTCATTTCCACGGCGGTGTACAGTCACCACCGCCACTGTTTCCACTTGGCCACTGTACTCCATAGAGGCCCATATTAGCCAATGAGGAATTGCATGGTGGTGCAAGACAGCCTTCCGCCACGAAGCCAAACATCGGCGGAGTTACCTCACTTCAACCTGTCCCTAGATACAAGACAGGCGGTCACCATTTCATGGTGGTGGACTACATACAGATCTTCAATAACTGAGTCATTGCCGAAAATTGCACATACATTGCCATTTCCACTGTCCCATAACATTAATGCTGTATGCACACTGAGGTGGTGGTTCCATTGTTCATATTGTGGCAGCGTACTCACTCTTGTGTCCCTTAGATACCTACCACTGCGGATTAATAGAAGGAAGAGACATGCCCCTGTGTACAGATCTCTTGTGGACTTGGCTACACTGGAGGACAGGCACATTATACTCACCTATACACTGGACAGGGCCAGAATCACAGAGCTGTGTGCACAGTTGGAGACTGACCTGAAATCAGCTCTCCGTCATCCCACTGGGATCCCACCGCTCATGCAGGTTCTATCAGTGCACCATTTCCTGGCAACTGGTTCTTTCCAAGTGACAAACACTTGGCAGCAGGAATGTTACAGCTAATGTTCTCAATCATGCTGGCAAGGGTATTGTCTACCTTGGTGAAATACATGTGCAACTACATTTCTTTCCCCCAGGTGGAAGATTTGGCCACTGTGAAGGCCGAATTCTATGAAATGGGATATATACTCAATATTATTGGGGCCATTGACGGAACACATATTGGATTTTCCCCCCGCCAGAATGAACAGGTCTTCAGCAATTGGAAGAGTTTCCACTCACTGAATGTGCAAATGGTGTGCCTTGCGGACCAGTACATCTCCCACATCACTGCCAAGTATCCTGGGTCGGTGCAGAATGCCTTCGTGCTGAGAAATAGCAGCATCCCAAATTTGATGGCCCGAATACAGAGGCACAGGGTGTGACTAATAGCTGAGTCAGAGTCCTCACCCACTGTATGTCAGTGTATGCCTGCAAGTGTTATCCCCATAGGATTGTGTAAGCCTAAATTCTGTCCCTTAATATTTACAGGTGACTCTGGCTACCCCAACCTATTGTGTCTCCTGACCCCTGTGAGGAATGCCAGGACAGGGGCTATTATAATGATGCACATGAGCAAACCAGGAGAATTGAGAGGACCTTCGGCCTCCTGAAGGCCAGGGTCAGATGCCTGAATTTGACAGGTGAATCCCTCTGCTACTCACCCAAGAATGTCTGCCAGATAGTAGTGGCATGCTGCATGTTGCACAACCTGGCCATCAGACGACATGTGCCTTTTCTGCAGGAGTAGGGGACAGGAGATGATCCTGTGGCAGTGGTGGACACTGAGGACAGGGAGGATGAGGAAGTTGAGGATAAGGACAACAGAATATCAGTTTTACCTCAATACTTCCAATGACACACAGGTGAGACAGTGCAACTGACCATTACTCTGACTATTGATGTTTTCTGTGTGGCTGTATCATGAAGGCATTCACGTCCTTTGCATCTCAACTTACTGTCATTTATGGCTTGACCTTTTACAGATGTTGGTGATATGACAACAGTGTTAGCGCAGAGGAGCATGAAATACTGGTGAGAGAGGTGACGGAGCACCAGCATCAACTCTTCATCGCCTCTAAATTGCCAAATGGGAGGAGAGAGGCAATATGTCAACTGATTGTGGACAAGAGTAACAGAGTGGCAGAGGTCAGGAGAACTGTCACTGAGTGCAAGAAACGCTGGCATGACTGCAAGCGGAGGACAAAGAAAAAAATGGCAAGGAACAGGAAGGCAGCACTGCAGGCCGGAGGTGGGAGTCTAGCACTACAAGAGGACTTGGAGGAGATGGTTGCAGCCGTCATACCGGAGGAAACCGTCACTGGTATCGCAGGACAGGACAACACAGACTACCAGGAAACAAAACATATTCAGGGTAAGTTGCATGGGGGACCAAAATGCCTAAATGTCAAGTGCAAGAAGGGGGAGTCACATACCTACTACACAATGCATGTCAGCCCTGCAAATCAGGCAGTGAAAAGGGCAAAGGGGCACAGCACGGGACTCCCTCCACTGCCCATGCCAGGTGCAGGGGAATCCAGAGGCACAGCACAACACCAACAACCTTTGCATGGGAATACACCACCATGCCAAGGCCGCTGGAAATGCTGAAGCAGACCAGGAGGGTAGGGTAGAACGCAAAACTGGATTGGTGTCACAGGACAGCTGGTGTTGTCAGAGTGTAAACTAGAGGACAATGCCCAGTCTCAGGCCTTTGGCTCAAGCAGCATTCACCATTGACAACAGTTGCCACAACTACCTGTGCTGTGTGCGCTGGTCAATTATGAAATGACAGTTAGGTGCCCATGGAACAAACACACTCAAAATGAGGGTTCAGTATGACTGTGATCAATCCCCATCAATCCCTATCCAGGTGCAACCCCTGTCAACTGCTCATGTCCATAGACTCAATACCCATCAGGCATTGTCACATACATAATGATGTACACAGCAGTAATCTCATATCCATGCTGCCCATCCCTGGGTTTACCCCTGTGCCTGTCACAATAGCTGCAATGCCACCATGCAGCATCTCAGGTATCATAGTGCTAAGAAACCTGCATTGAGGAGGAGGACATATATGTGTAAGAAGGCAAACGCACCCGCACAGCCACAAGAGGAAATGGAACTCTGCCAGGTCCATCAGTGCAATGCAATGTAACACACATACGCAAACATCAACATGAGAAAATACCAAGAGTAACACCTGTATTGTTTCATGGAAATGCCATGCATGGTGTGGTGCTAGGTCTCAGCACTGCATAGGTGTATGTGAAAAATGATAGTCTGGGCCATAATGTTGTGTGGTGCTGTGACATCAGCACAAGAACAATTCTTGCAAGGCCTCACCATGCAAATTGTAGCAGAGGGAGGTTTGATGAGGCCAAGAAGGTGGCAAGCCGCAATTTGGACAGACCCCACACCTAGAAGATGTGACGCAGACAATTGCCCTAACTGCCCACACTAGATGTGACATGCAGGTTGGGCATAGGGCTGAGAGACTACAAACATTAATGACAGGAACAATGCCTGGGAACCAAGATGACAATGTACCACCAATAGGACGTCAGTGACGTCACATTACAACTTGCTCAACACAGTCACACTAATTGTAAAATCTCATTGCAGAGGATGATGGCTCTCCTGTGGATCTGCCTGTCCTGGACTACCCTGATGACCTGGATAACCAGGTGACAACTATCAGCCAGGAAACCCTCCAAGATGTCCTGGGAACCCTCCAGACACCACCTCCAGTCACAAGGAGGAGCATTCATGTAGCAGCCATCCAGGAGGATCCACCCACCACCCCAATAGTACGACCTGCCAGCTCAAACACAGCTGAGGACTCTGACACAGGGACCACCTTTGAGAGGCCAGTAGTGGGAGTACACTGGGACCTGACCAAGGAGGTGCAGGTGCAGATGCAAACTATGGCAGCTAGCCTTGAGGGCATGTGCATGATGACATCTGCGGAACAGACAGCAGCCAAACAAGTCACACAATCCCTACTGCATGGAGTCCAAACATTTGTGAGGGACCTAACCACTGCTGTGAGAGAGTTGCCACAACACCTGCCCTCCGAATCTTGCTGCTGCATGCATGACTATAAGCTGGACTCCATGCACTGGGAACTGCCCTCCTTCAGGGCAGACATGGCTGCCTACCACAGGGATGTTGCTGCCATACTTAATAATCAGCAGCTCCTCCTTGCTGCATTGATGCCGTATGCAGTTCCATAGATGGCAGCTTCCGGGAACTTGGTATCCACTTCAACCACTGAAGTTTGTGTGGCCCCCTCAAACCCACCAGTACCACCATCAAGGGCAGGGGAGACAACACACACATCAAAGGATGAAGATGTGGAACAGAGCATCTTCACCCGTAGGAGTATCTGGTAGCACAAGCCCATGCCACATGGGCACTGATTTTCCTTTGTCCTGTGCTTGACAGTGTGCCAGTGCTGCTACAGTTGGTGACATGCACTCTTCACTGACACACTGTTAACCTTTCCACTATGGACTGCAATTGTCTCTCACTACTCAATTGGCAATTCATGTTCCTCTGCACTGAACCACACTTCATCTCAGCAAGTCCAATGACATGTCCCTCAATATTACACTTGTGTTTGCCTCACAATAGAATGGTTTACACTAATGGGGTCACAAACCTGAACTATATAATTATTGTACTACAGCACTTTAAAATAAACAGCACCTACACACCCACTCTGAAACTGTGTTATGTGACACATCTACTTTGCTTTAGATTTGTGATGCGTGTAACATGTCTATGGTCACAGAGTGTCAATACCAGAGTGCAGAAATAATGTGGACAGATATCTACACACAAGGGCCCTGATTTCTACTTTTTTTGTGTGGCATTTGCGTAATTTTTTATGCAAAAGTGTGCAAACTTACAAAATATGATTGGATTTTGTACGTTTGCACCACTTTTGGGTTAAAAAATTACACAAATGCATAAATATGGGCCATGGTATCTACAAAATGAGTCAATGCTGGCCACATCCCCTAAAAGCAAGTCACTGTGTATGTGACATTAGCTTTAAAACATACATGCCTCACCCACAACATACAGCAGGAATGGCTGTGTAAGAGTGTTTGGCCAATTATGTCATCTGGGAGTACAAGTAAAACACATTGGCGTGAAATTTGTATTCTTGACCTCATCTGAAATTGGCACTACTCAATTTAGCAGTGTTCACATGAACTTCAGGCTGCAGGCAGACATCCCACAGTGCGATAACATCATGACACAGGGTCAAAACAATTACAGCTTAATAAGCACACCTACCTGTCCAATACATGTGAACCCTAGTCACGTTGAGTGGTGGGTACAATTGATGGCAGATACATTGAGATTTAGATTTGTTGTAGCTGCCAATGCGACAGCTCAGTTGGAAGTGGGAATTAACATGTCAAAAGAGGTGTGGATGCAGGACGGAATTTACAGGCCAACAGACAATTCGCACTGTACACGCATGCAAAGACCCTGAGCCCCAAGCATATGACACATGCAGTAAAGGAGTACCTACGTCTTTAATAATTATGTACGAAACAGAACTTTAAACTATGTAACACACCTATACTAAACTAATCTATCCTAAATATACATTACCCACAACTGGCCCTAACTACCCTATGTTAACCTTACTTACCACATTTAACAACTCACTCTAAACATTTGCCCCCCACCCCCCATATATGACGAGACACATGCAGGACAATATACACTAACCTAAACATATACTACCTAATACTAAACAGATATATTTTTTTTTGTATTTTTTTTCTTATTATTTATTTCAATTTTTTAAATACACAAAAGAACCAACATTAACCCCCACCCACAAAATACTTGTAATAATATGAAAAACCACCCCTCAAACCTAATTATCCTACCTAAAAAACTACCCTACTCTAACCTATCACTAAACCCCTTACACCCACTACAAAACAGGATGAGGAATGAGGAGGGAGGGGATTGAATTAGGGGTGAGGGGAGGCAAGAGTTCACAGGTTTGCCCTTCTCAGTGACTTTTTAATTGCCTTCAGCCTCCGTGTATTTTTATCCACATCCTTCTGAATGGTGTCAAGCTTCTTTAACATCTTGTTCATGTCCCTCTGGAGCTCTGCAATTGCAGCCATGTCTATTGCAGCAGGTGTGGTGGTTTGTGTTGCCAAGGTTGATGGTGCAGCAGGTGTGGTGGTCTGGGGTGCAGAAGTTGACGGTGGGGCAGATGTGACGGTGGCCGCTGTGGTACTGTGTGCAGGTGTGGTGATGGCTACAACCTTTGTGGCCAATGCCGGTCCCCCTAGGCTGAAAGCCGGCCATTCCCCTGTGGCTCGTTCTCTTTTACAGCGTCTTGCCATCCCTCGGTACCCAGACTCCACATCCAAGATGTGTCGGCATCTCATTGCCCGCTTCTGGAAAGCCCTGATTTCCGCTACATCCATGTTGGCAGCTGTAAAAATGAGACAGGCAACCATCAGTGTTGTCATTGTGTGATGCATGTACAGATGATAATCTAACTCTCTGCTTCAATTTGCACATGCAGTCCAAATCACAGTCCAGATAATACAATGTCCCTGATGAATGTAATGGCAAAGCTGTCTACCCGTCATGTCTTTTACACCACAGCAAAGCACAACAAGAGTTGGAGCAAATAAAGTGATCTGTTCATTGATGTAGTGCAATGTGTCACAATACAAAGGCAGCAACTACTTCACATGGCTGAGTATGCCCCCTTTGCCAGCATAATGGAAGGGATCATGTGTGTGTAATGATGACAATGTAGTGCTAAACATAGACTGGCCACTTTGCTGTCCTGATACAGTGAAATGTGGTATGCTGAAAGTGTCTTACCTGATCATCATTAACAGAATGGATGGGCCCAGGTGTTGTCATTGCACCTGAAATGTGTGACTAAGGGCCACATGTATAAAGATCAGGTTTTGTGAGTCACACATTCCGAGACTTAGCAACTCACAATTTGTGAGTAGGATAATCTGATGTACGACACTGTCAATGACACTGTTTGTAAATCACAAATGGGGTAGCAAATGACATAACTTGTGAATTTTAATGGGGTAGGTCTTATTTTGCAAACCCCTTGGCAATGGTGGCACTCACAGGGATGCTGGCCTGCTGGGCTCAGCAGACCACCATGTCTGTGACTGCTTTCAAATAGAGATGTATTTTAATTTTAAAAATGCAGCCTTATTTCATTAAGGGTAAACAGAAAGCATGCCAAAAACAAATATTATACGTTTAATATTTTGTTAAAAGCATACAGTGGAAACACTGCCTGCTCTGAAACATTTTTTTGGCATGCATTCACAAAGGGGAAGTTATCTCATGGGGACCCCTCCCCTTTTGCAAATGGGTTAGTACCAACTTAAAACTGGTGGTAAATGCAATTATTTAGTGACAGCATTCGTGCTCACCAAACAATCACTCAGCGGAGTGCGACTTGCAAATAGGAAGGGAACGCCCCTTTTTAAATGCCACTAGCAAACTCTGTTTTGTGATTCAGCAATGTGACTGGGTATGTGCATTGGAATAAACATTTTTTCTCTTGAGGTAAACACCTCAGGACTGCATTGTTAACATGTATAGTTATGTGGACCCCAACTCAGTACTTGGACACTAACACCTTTTTCTTCTTGCATTCAACATGGCCACAAACATTGCATGCAGCACGTCAAGACATTTGCTACTGTCACTCAGGAGCATTCAACTGTGCACATTTGTCAATGTGATACTCACCAACAGGGCCACAGATTACCACACCCAGGTGGTCCAGCAGATACTGTTTTCTGGCCACCAGGTCAGCCCAGCGATTCTTTAATATCAATATAAGTGCACTGTTCCACAAAAGAGAGAGAAGACAGGAGAACTAATTAAGTTCTATTCAGCAAAGACGAAACTATACAGGGTGTTTTAGGAGAGCCCTCAAGCACCCAGTAGAGTGACAGGTATCATCATTGGGCTTGCTCCTCGCCAGACTGGTGCTGCAATGCCTGGCGGGCCACCCAGCATTCTGGGTGGCACTCAACCGTTGTTAAATTGCTAAAAAAAGAAGGTCTGGGAAAGAGACTGACTAAGAAACGGAGAGTATGAAGAAGAGACAAAACTCTTAAAATTGGCTCTGAACCTAAACCATTAGTTTAATGTGTTAGAAACTAGGTCCAGGCCAAGATTAAAAACGGGAATATAGGAGTGTTACTGGAAATAATGTACCATTACACTCTCTAATTAGGGAAGGTAGTTTACCTAGTCCTATATGGTCAACATGTTTCGCGTCTACGATCGGTCACGAAGTGATCCTATGACGATTCTTCAGGACCCACGAAAAAAACTTGTTATTAAAATACTTCTCCTGTGTAACAACAATTAATCAAGTGTACAAAAAGTCACTTACAGAATAGAAGACAGTGTATGTCTAAGCCAGTTGGTCAGTACAGTCGCCCATCCCATATTAGAGATTGGGCTCCCTAGGTCTGCGCTAGCATCATCCAAGGAGATCGTATTGGATTGCTCCTCGATGAATCCGGAAACCTGCCCCGTGCCGCGCACCTGAAGACGATTCTTCAGCTAGTGCTCATTCCTACTCATATGGTATACATGTTTGAGGTGGTCGAGCACCTTGCCCCACTGCAGCCGCCTTGCCTCTGTGTGATACCCGTGTATCACACACCCACCCGTCTCCAGCATCAAGGGAAGGAAGTGGCACACCAGCCACACAATGCCCCCAAGCTCCTCTTCGCCCATGTGGGCCAGCCTCGCCCTTCCCGACATGTCCTTCCACAACAAATCAAAACTGAAAAAGTGTAAAAAAGAAGGAAAATAAATGTAAAAAAAGAAAACTTACAGCCCAGACCTAAGAACCTCAACTAACCCAACTAATCTAACCCCCAGACAGACACCCGATAGTACAAATACAATCTGAAAGACACTAAACTACACAAAACCACATACACAGGTAAAATAAACAAACTGAATTCACAAAAGACACAAGAGAGACACCACAAGATACAAGAAACACAATTGAGACAGCGGCAACACTGAGACACAGCCACACAGTCAAGAAAAAGCACTGTAAAGTGAAAGTGAAAGTACACCCACTGTACCATGCCTGTAAACAGGATTTCCTAATACATCCCTTCCTGTCCCCTTGGCGGCCCGTTTTCCGTCTTGCGTGTATTTTTTTGACTTATACAATGTTTGCATGAATATTTTCGACCCATAACCTACATGTATGGCAGAATACCACGCATTACCTGTAGACTTCAATTTCAATGGATAGCTGCATGCGTGTGGTGTGCAGGTGGAATTTACGCTAAGGGCCCATGTATGGATAGTTAGCGTTTGCGTGATTTTTCAACACATTTGCATCAAAATTTGCGACTCAAACTGTGATTACGTGATTTTCACATATTTAACACGCATGCAGCCTGTATCAACATGAAGATAGGATGGTATGGCCTACAGTGTGTGGTATAGTAAATGGCCACATGTGGTAGAGCATGCGACTGTGTGTTTTGCGTGTAAATGATCTGTAACAACAATATGTGTTTCTGAAGGAACAGCATGCAATACATTGGACGTAATGCTCATGTATGAAAGTGTTCCAAATGGGTATCTACATCTCATGGCAACCAGTCATGATATGTGTTTGTAATAGGTGTTGACTCATGTGATGTGGGTAGTTGTTTGACTTAGGGGACATTACATTTCACACAACAAACAAAACTCAGGGATGATTGAGGATGGCTGAGTGCTACGTCAGATATGTCATTAATTGTTGGTTATGACTTCATGGTGACTTGTGTGTGTTCTACACATATGTCGGACATGTGTACATGTTTGGTACATACTGTGTTTGAAACATTGTGCCTTCATTCCACACATAAAATGTTTGGTACACGTCAGTTTGACTCATAACAATTACCTATGTTACTTATGTTGCTGTGGTGGACCTGCTGTCCTGGCTGCATGTGGTCACATACTTTCAGATGTGCATTCCACAGAAGTGTCCAGTTCAAGTGTGTGGGCATGTGTACCCTGTGTCAGGTTTGGGCTCCATGGTGTTACGGTTTCAGGTGGGTCTTGTCAGGACTTTGTTAGGGGCACCCCTTGAGTTCACAGAGTATCTTGCAGTGTACGAAAGCAGAAGAGCAGCTAAAGGCATACAAGGGAAAAAGCCAGCTATGGTAAGGCAGAGAAAACAGAAATACGGAGGCAGAGAAACCTTAGTTTGAACAAATATGGAACGGGTCAGTAATGGACAAACACGAGGGCTCCTCACTAAGATTGTACACAGTGTAGGGCTCCGACCTTTCCACAGCAACAGGGAACATCAGTGCCTCTGTGCAGATTAATCTCACAGATAGTCACCACACAAGCCGCATAGAAAGGAGGCAGCAGAAGTGATTCTTTGTCTGGACCCTTACGGCACAAACAAGGATTGTACTTACATACACAGGACTAGCCCTTGTGGGTCAGGCTGGAGACACAGTGGCAATTCCTGGAACACAGCCATAGCACACTTTCACTGTTAGGCATTAAAGTCTACATGCAACACTAGACAAAGGATGGGGGCTGCATTTGCCTCCTAGAAACCAGGTGCCAACCCAAGTACAAAGTACCTCACTTCTACACAGGTGAGGACTGATAGGACACTTACCGTACACGATAACCCAAGAGGAAACAGAGTGAGGGATCCAACTAGGAGGCAAAGCAAGCACACGGAACAGGCTCAGGCTGACGCAAAGGCTGGAACAGGTCTGGGAAACAGAAAGCAGGATCTGGAAGAAACAAACATGAACAAGGTTGAGAAACAGGGAGCAGACTCTGACTGGAACAAGCAGGAACAGAACTGGGTAAACAGAGAGCAGGTTCAGGTTGAATTAGGACTGTAACACAATCCAACAAGGGGTCTGGAACACAAGAGTCGTACTCCATTACAGGACAAGGAGCTTCAGGGAATGGCAGCTTATAAGCAGTTCCAGGCAGCAGCAAGGCCAGGGCAGAGCTACATGGCTGGCCTGCACAAGAGAGGTCACAGGTGTGTGCAGCTTCAGTCTCTGACAAGTCCTGGAGGGGAGAATCCAATATAAAGGGACAACCAAACTATTCCCATAGGAAGCAATGGACAAAAGATTACAGATCTTACCAACTATCAGGCAGTGCATTATGGGACCTGAAGTCCACACAAACTAATGTAGCAATCCATATGGAAAAGGGAAGCAAACAGTAGTCAGAAAGGAAATCTGGGTGCGTGTTAATCATGATTCCCAGGGTACAGATAGTCAGTTTACAGCGCCCTCTAGAGATGGGAGGGCAGAGACGTAACACATGGCAGTTGAAGGATTTATTTCCAGGTATGGACTGCGCAGGGCATGTGCTGTGAACATTGCTTGTCATACCTGGGACACTCATGCTAAACATTTTCAGAAATGATGCCCCCCTTGTCACACAAGCCTTTTGCAGAGATTGCAAATGTCACACTTACTAATGTCAGAGGTCTGTTCATACATTCCTGTTTCTAGTGATATTTCACATCCACTGTCTCATGTATGGGGCGTTTATGTCAGAGTCACCAGATCCTCGGGGTCTGTGCACGTACCCAACACTTCCACCGCAAGACAGCTCCAATAATCTGATTAGATTTATCACAGAGTCTAAGAGAGTCCAAGTGGGGAAAAGGGGATTAGGACGGGAACAGCTGGGAAGGAGACCTGTAGGAAGCAAAAGGTTAAAACACAACATCAAAATTACATCTCATGAAATCAGTACCATGCTACAACTCTAAGCTTCGTCTTTTCCGAAAAAACATGAACAACCCTAGAATAGTCCTAAAACTGACTAGGCTTTAGATGACTGAATACCTGAGGAGGAAACAGGAAAAGTTAAATAGGACTTTCAGATTCAAGTACTTTCTTTAGCATGAGAATCAGGAAACACTCTGAGCAATTTCTAAACAACCATATGAATCTCCTTTTTAGAATACATATCAGGAACACACAGCATTACATCTAGAACTCTGGTATTGTTGTGTTCATCTCAGAAAAAAACATTGGAAAGGAATTGCGCACAGCACAGATTTTTATATAAGTATTAAACACCGTAAAGGATTGTGCACCATGAAATCACACAACGTAGATTCAAGGAATAAATCACGCGACGTGTCAACTTGAAATGCTACCAAGAAAATGTCTTAGAATGGTAGCGCACAGTAATTTACATTATTTATACACGAGGAAAGAATTGCGCGTCTTGCCGATTCAAATGCCACCATACAAATGCCAAGAAATGGTAGCGCACAATGAACAACATGAAAAGCACTCAGGAAAAAAATTTCGCGTCTTGTCGATTCAAATGCCACCATGCAAATGCCAAGAAATGGTAGCGCAGAATGAATAACATGAAAAAACACTCAAGGAAAGAATCGCGCGTGTTGCCGATTCGAATGCCACCATGTAAATGCCAGAAAATGGTAGCGCACAATGAACAGCATGAATTACACACGAGAAGTGAGCCACCATGTAAATGTCAAGAAAAGGTAGCTCGCAATGAACAACAAAATTAAATGCTCATGAAACGAGTTGCACGTCTTGCCAACTCGTAAAACATCATGTAAATGTCAAGAAATATCAGCGCGCAATGAACAACAATGTAATAACAAAGTCAAATCTTTATGGAATAAATTGCGCGTCCTCCCTATTTGCAAACTACCATACAAATGTCAAAAAATGGCAGCACACAAGTAATCTGTTATTCATTTAAGAATTAAAATCAAGAATATGAAAATTCTCAATTACGGTGTTGGAAAATGTCCAAACACCGTCTTACCGCCTGGAAACAGTGATCACCAATGAGAGATGAGTGCAGAAGACTGGAAAATCCAAATAGGCAGCTGGGACAGGAGCTCAGGAAGAAACTGCTGCTCTGCACCGGGACCTCTGAATAGTGAGCACTGGAAGTTGGGCTGACTCTCTTTTATAGAGTCTTGGCCCAGCCTAGAACCATGCCCAGGCATGTTGCAGGGAAAGTCTCTAGAAGGCCCTGGAAAGGGACCACACCCTAACACACCCTGAATGTCTGCAGCAATACATTGCAAATGTACAGTATTTATAAGCACCTTAAAAATGAATCTTTTGGATGGAATTCTGCAATGCAAAAGGTTAAACAATAACATATCATCACAATGCATAAATTACATTATCTTGCGAGTGTTGGTTTTTTGCATTCTAGATGCACGTAGAGCGCGCACTGTCCTGGTGTTGACAGTTTATTTACCTTATGATCGGAGATGTCATAGTTGTGTGTCATGTGCTATAGTAAACCTTGTTGGCAACGTGGATGTGTGTCATATGCTGTGGTCCATTGATTTTGTCCTTCATATGTGAAATTCAAAAGATTAGTATTTTTTATATGTGTGTGATAGTTGCTGTACAATCATACGCATTACATGTGATGTTGCATCAGAATTAGTCAGATTTGGCCTTTGTAACATGCTCCCTGAGGTTATACTTACATTTCTAAGGGACATGTGATAGAGAAAGAAGAACCCAGAGCAGGATTGTGTGATCAAGTAAGGTAGAGTGACCATTGTTTGAAAACATTTTGTGCAATTAGCTGTCTGTGGCGCATTCCTGCAGCTGTGTTTTGCTATTCCCCCTCATTTTCCCTGGCACCACACTCCTCCACCTCAGGCAGTTCTTGCTCTGGCTCATATACAGGGATATCCCTCCTCACACAAATGTTGTGCAGGATAGCACAGGTAAGTATGATTTTGCACACAATGTGTGGGGCATATAGGAGGCTGCCTCCTGTGATGTCCAGCACCTGAATCTGAACTTGAGGATGCCAAAGGTCCTTTCCACAATGGTGCAAGTCCCATGATGTGCCTCATTATAACCACGCTCTGCTACTGTGCTTGGATTGGGGAATGGGGTCATGATCCATGGCTGAATCCCGTAACCCTGATCCGCTGCAAAAGATAATAGGAGTGAGTATTTTGTTAGTGCTTGCAACAGGCATGTCATGTAGCATGGCAGTTGATATCTTGTGTTGTCTGTAACTCATATGTGTTTGTGGTATTGTGTGAGATCCTGGTCTTCTCTGAGGTTGTTTAGGCAGTGGGTTGTTTGACTTGACAACTTGTGTTTAGCTCATTGACCTGGGATCTATGATTTTGTTTCCAAACTACTGGTCAGTATGCATGTACCATGCGTTGTGTAGTGTCCAACATGTTTTAGTGTGCTTTCACTGGAGGGGACATGATACTTCCACACACACAATAGATTCTGATGTGGTGGTAACATGGTTGCACTACATGGCCTGGACATCCCATCCAATTAGACATATGTCATTGCAGATGAAATGCAACAGTGAGGCCCTTTGATTTGGCTAGATGACAATGCACAATGCATCTCCATAAGTTGGCGTCAAAGAGGTGTTCAGTATTGACAATGCACAATTGTCCCATGTGTGACTTGGTTCTAGGCAAACCTTTGTTGTTCCCTCTGCCACTGGCTCACATGCAACCACACACCTACACTATTTGTGCAGGAAGGGCCGTCTCCCTGTTCATGTGTTATTTGGATGGCCAATTGGCTCTTTCAATGTGTGCAGCAGTGTGCAGTTTGCATTAGTGCCACATCAATATGTGTTCATAGCACAGTCCACTTCCTTATTGCTATCTGGCAACGGCACCCCAGGAGTGATGTATGATGTCGGGACTGCCACAGTATTTCTGTGTCACATACATATGAGTCAGCATCTTCATGCTATGTGTATCATGGTGCTAGACCTGCAGCAACACACATTGCACACCCCTTCCATGTTACATACTCCTTGGGAGGGGGCTGGATTGACTACTTGGCTTATTGTAATTGTAAATGGTTCATCATCCAAGTTGTACTTCCATTGCAGGCCATGTCACTGTCACTGTGGACTTTGACATTATTCCCTTGTTACTCTAGAGTGGCAGCTAATGTTTGTGGCAGCCGTCATTTGGTCATAGGTGTGTATCCCATTGAGTCAGAGTGTACAACATGTCTACCAGTGTCACACCTCAGTGTCATCCTGCCCATGTGTCGATGTAGTGGTATGTTTTGTGTGTCCTACAGAATTGTTGTGCTGTGTGTGTATATTGCTATGTTTATGGACTTACCAACAAGAATGCTATTGCCATATTGTCCATCCTAGAAGTGCTGATTGATCGTGCTGTGGCGGAATATGAATGAATCATGTACACTCCCAGGATACTTGGCCAAGATTTTGGTGAACAGTCACTAGTGGCCAACTATGGCCTGCACATTGATCGAATGTGTGCACTTTCTGTTCCAGAATAGGTGCTCTGTTGCTGCAGGTGGTTCGATCCGGACATGGGTGCAGTCAGTTGCACCAAGCACATGCGGGAAGCCATGGATTTGGTAAAAGCCCTGTTTTATCTCCTGCTGCTTCTGCTGGGTGTTGGGGAAGCTGATGTGGTGGGGTATGAGGGAGATTATGGCATCTAAGACCTTGGGCAGGAAGGCCGAGAATAAGAGCTGTGATACCCCAGCGACCAGGGCACCCATTGTCTAGAAGGAGCCACTTGCCAACATATGCAGGATAGCTAGCAGCTTGGTCACCTGTGGTATATTGTATTGTGTCTGCAGGCTAGCTGTTATTTGTGGCTCATTTTGGTGCAGCAGGTGCTGAATAGCTTCCCAGTTCAGTCGATACCTCCGGATGATGTCCTGTTCCCTGGGGCCATGGAGAGTTGTCCTGTTCCTGAAGACCCTGTCCTGCCTTCTGCGTTGCCTTTGTGGGCCTCGTTGGGGTGGTGGCGGCTGCTTCTGTTGGTCCTGTGCTCGGCGTCGTCTTGCAAACTGCATCAGTTGCACCTCCATGTTGTCCTGTTGGTCTGTGATGTTGCTTGTGTGTGTTTTCCTTAAGTACTGGTGTGTTTGCCTCATTTTAATACCTGCCCTGACCCAGATATTACATTTTGACGCAAATCGGGTTTGTCGTCATTTTTCGGGTCCGCCTCTCACCAGTGCGTAATTTTTTTCCCTGTTGTATAAGTATGTCATTAAGGTGTTTGAGTCATTGTTTGGACGGGAACGCCTACCTTGCATCTCATTGGTGCAAGCCGGTTTCACGCATCCTTAAAATGACGCAAACTCCATATTTTTGATGCTAGACTGGTCTAGCATCAAAATTTAAATATGGAGTTAAGCTTGCGCTGGCTGTGTGTGAAAAAAAAAATGATGCAAATCCGGCTCAGAGTATAAATAAAAATTCCCCCTGCACCTCCTTACCTCCAAAAGGATTTCTCTTTCATAGTCCCTAGTGAGACACCATCAATTACTTTTTCTTATATTATTCCATTTTTCCATGAATCCCTAGCCTGCCATATGTTTCTTAGGGCATAGGCGCACATAAGCATTCACCTTTTTAAGGACAATTCAATTTTTCCCTGGACTGCACCCCCTGCCTGCAATTGGCTTCTTAGGCCATAGGCACACAGCAGCATTCACCGTTTTAGGGATTATTCAATTTTTTCCTGTATCCCAGATTGCCATAGGTCTCATAGGCCATAGACACACAACAGCATTCACCACTTTGGGGATTATTCAATTTTTCTCTGTTCCCCCAGGCTACCATAGGTCTGTTAGGCCATTGACGTACACTAGTATTCACTTTTTAAAGGATTATTCAATTTTTCCCCAGCCTGCACCCACAGCCTTCCATAGGTCACTTAGGCCATAGGTGCACACCAATATTCACTTTTTAAGGACCATTCAATTTTTTCCTGCACCCCATGGCTGCCGTAGGTCTCTTATGCCATAGGAGCACACCAGCATTCATCTATTTAAGGATTATTCAATTTTTTCTCCGCACCCGCCTGACTGCCACAGGTGTCACACCTTTGAGGATAATAAAGCTAACTTTTAAATCTGTATGTTGTTCTCCCGATTGAAATATTATGTTGTGGTTTACATTGGAATCGTCAGTGGAGACACTATTGTTGATAAATATTTGATATAACCTCACTAAATTATATTGTCTGTCTGAATAGTTCAAACTGCAAAAATGCCACATTTCCTGGAATGTTTTTCTTGTTTATTTGTTTTTAGGTGACCAAGAGCCATCACCTACACTACTGCCAGACAGAAGGCCAGCAAAAAGGGACACCATACCACACCACCTCAGTTCTCCTCTGCCTCCTTTTGCTTGTGCAGCTAGGTGCTAACTGACAGAGCTTGGAGTTGGCCCCAAAAAAAGATGTTCCTGCCAAAAAAGTGCCCAGAGAGAAGGAGAAAAGAAAGCAGATTGCCACCACTGGCATGCTACTGTCCACATTTTCAGGAAACGAGGGTGCCTGTCACACTTTCCTCCAGACAGCAGGCTAGGAGCTGCACTCCTGCATCAATTGCACCACCCTAACCTAAGCCAAAGGCTATGTCTCTAGTGAATGGAATCACAGCACCGAGCAGTGAGTATAAATTGGATTTGCTTCAGCGGCACGTACCCAATCATCACAGGAAACTGACAAAAGTGGGCAACTGAAGCCACACTCGGCAACAGTCCTTCTTGAAGTAGGAGCAAAACAGGAGCTTGAGTTTCCTGCTGATCAAGATGTAGCTCTTGATGAACCACTGGCTTTCCGACCTCCAAGAAGAAAAAGAAAGGCTACTCCACATCTTCTCCAAGTCCTTCTCTGATGATCTGGACATAGCCTGGATCCTGACCAGTCTGAGATTCACCATGATGGACAAGGGAAAATTAAAGTTCATGAAAGCCTTAGAATTATGGGAAGGGGCAGTGATGAGGATGAGGCAGTGAAATACCAGTATGGATGCCAGCTCAGAGGACACCTATGTTAACCCTCCATTCAACCTGCTCATAAGGATGTGGCACTGGTTCCACCACCAGCAGCTTCCATATTTGTTAGACCCCACTAAGACCTGCATCCACCAAAGCCTCAGACAAAATATGCACTGCAGAGAGGCAATTGACACACCCACCTACCTCAAGTTCTTTAGGCATTTGAAGTAGCACACTAAACAATTATCTTTCCCAGTTTGGGACTTCTTTATGATTAATAAGTAGAAGGATGAAATTGCTATATACTCCATTCTCCATGCTAGTGTTTGTTAAGGTAAGCCTAGTTCATACTTTGGTACTAGAGGCCAAATGGCCCAGATAAGAAAACATCACACATTCCGGTGGGAGGAGCACCTTAAAAAAATAGCGGGTGGTGGTAGTGGTGATGAGAGAGGGAAATCACTTCTGATCACAGTGATAGGAGGTGATGAAAAAAACAAAGGATGACAGCTTTTCACCAAGCAGCACTGCCCTAGAGGTGTGGAAGCATCACCTCCATCAGCACTCTCCAAATGTTACAAGACTCTGTTGCAGACACCACTACATACAGTGATGATTCCTCCAAGATGCACATTGAGTGTACCACCTCCTGGTTCTCTTCAGAAGTCACCTGCATCAGTGATATCACAAAATATAACAATATAGGCATAATGGGCCCTATGCATGCAACCACCCAATGGCACATTTGTACAATGGGAAGCTGACTAAAATGTGAGTGCTGGACTGCCTGACAGGAGTGACATTTTCAGATTTTGTGGGGGCCACCTGCCTGAAATGTAAGGTTCCATGCCAGAACTATTTTGCTAAAGTTGCTGTTCCAGTGCTCCATCACGATGTGTTGCAATTGGTGGACACGCTTTGCAGCAGAGCAGTGTTCAGTCTCTCTACCCTAAGACTGATATATGGACAGTTGTCAAGCAATTGATTACATGTGTATCACTGCACACTGGATCTCTTTTGTGGGGGTTAGGTAACAGCTATCTGCAGGTCTCAGTGCTGAAGAAATTTTCAAGGATATTCAGTGGCATGCAACAGTTGCAATGTTTGCGATTGTGAAACCCCATACTGTAGCAAACATCTTGGAAAACTTTAAAAGGAAGGTGTTTGAATGTTTGCGACTAAGAGGTCTTAGAATAAGATTTGTTGCCACGACAATGGCAATAATATTGTCAAGGCCATGGCAGATGGTGGATATTTCAGAGTCCTGTGTTTTGCACATCGCATCAACCTGATTGTGCAGGACTTTCTCAATAAAGAAGACATAGCGCCTGATTTAGAACTTGTCAGATTGATTACTCCATTACAACGGTGACGGATGTCCCTTCTACTGAGATCTAAATCCTATTATATCCAATGGGATTTATATTACAGCGGATAGACATCCGCCACCGTTGTTATGGAGTGACCCGTCTGCCAAGTTCTAAATTAGGGCCACAGTAAGCAGCATTCTGGTCACCTGCAGAAGAATCTGCACTCACTTCAGTCCTTCTTTTAAAGCTTAGATGCAGTTGAGGATCATTCAGTATGCTAATAGAGTACTGGTTAAGACCCTCATAAGGAAGTGCCAACACATCAGATAACAGCCCAATACATGTGGCAGTGTTTGTTTGAGCAGAACAGACTGATCACTGACTATGTCCTTCAAAGAGGCGGGGATGCAACTGGGAAAAGCATGACCAGCGAGATGTGCAAATGGGGCCTAGTCAAATGCCTGACACAAATGCTACTTCTTTTTGAGGTTTTTCCATGGGAAACAAGCATGGATAACAGAACGATGAGCCAAGCTATCCTATTGTTGCATCTGCTACAGGACCAGTTATAAGAACTGTTGCAAAGGTTTGGCGGTATGAATGAAGAAGCGTACAAGTTGGTTGAGAGCTTAATCTTCACTTGGCTTTTAATTCAAGGCTACAAAAAGAGATTGTGTCCTCTAAAGAGTACATCTGTGCTAAAATACCTGATCCACAGTAGAAAGAAATACTAGCCACTTTTGTTCCTTTTTTCAGAAGCAGGTGTTTCACTGTACAAGGCTTGGAAGTTAAGCAAGTGAGAGATGTGGAAGAAAAATGACTGGAAGTTAAAGGCCTGGCCAGACGTTCTGGCGTGCAGCCTTCAACTTCCAGAGAGTGCAATATTGTTGTTACACAGCAGCCAACACAGGCAACAACACCACCAAAAATAGAGGAATCAGACCCAACCTTTGAAATCGCCTGGTTTCAAGTGGCAGGACTTTAGTCAAGTGCAGAGGCACAGGCAACCGAGGACAAGCAAGTGATAGCACTAATGACCATTCAGAGGATGGTCCAAGACTATCTGGATGACCCAAAAGAGGTCTACATGGATCGAAATCCATTGATATCTTTTCCAGGGGTAAAGCAAAAGCTATCTAAAGGCCTTGGACCTGAAGACGTTTTTCAGAGTTTTTTTAAAAGCAATCAGCGGCATGCAACAGTAGCCACTTTTGCCACGGAGAAATCACGTACAGCTGCAAACATCTTGGATAAATTTACCAGCAAGGTGTTTGAATGACTGCAGCCCAGGGACCTCCAAATTGGATTTGTTGCCACGAACAATGACATTAACATAGTCAAGGCCATGACAGGTAGTGGCTATTTCGGGGTCCTGTGTTTGGCACACTGCATCAACCTAGTTATGCAAGACTGTCTCAAAAACAGATGCTGCTCCCTTTTGAGGTTTTCATGTGGGAAGTTAGCAAAAAGGACAGTACAATGGGCCAAGCTATCCCGTTGTTGAATCTGCTACAGGAGCAGCTAAAGAAGGTGTCTCCAAACTTTGCACTCAGAGGTGTGAATGAAAACTCTGAAGCACATGTTTTAGGTGTGAGCCTAAGCTATCACTCGACTTGCAATGCAAGGCTGCAAAATGACATTATCTCCTCTAAAGAGTACACCTGTGCCACCCTACTTGATCCACGCAACAAATAATTTCTTCCCACTTCCATTCCTTTTTCTGAAGGGGGTCTTTCAAAACAGAAGAGCTGGATTGTTGAGCAAGCCGGAGAACTGGAAGAAGAACATCTGGAACTTAGAGTCACACTTCCCAGTTCTGAGGTGCTGACTTAAACTTCCAGAGAGGGCAGTCTTGTCTCACAGCTGCCAACACCAGCAGCAAGAACACTGACAACAACAGCATCAGATCAACCGGACCCAACCTCTGTAGTGACAGGTCTTAAGTCCAGTACAGAGGCAAAGGCAAAAGTGGTTGGGCAAGTGGCAGCACCAATGACACTTCAAATGATGTTCCAGGGGTATCAGGATCACCCAAAAGAGGTTATGTGGATAAAAATCCATTAGTGTATTGGTATGGGAAGATGCGTCAATGGCCAGAGCTCAGCAGGCTAATAAAGCTCCCCGAGTGTGGACATAAAGATACTACTCGTAAATGCCATTTGTGAATTCCTAAAGTCGAAAACTCAGTTGTTTGTTCTAAGTTTAGACAAAATGTCTAGTTTACCTTTATGAATCGTGCCAAAGTATCTGGTTTGTCCTGTAGTGGGTGAGCCTGCTGAACATGTGTTCGGTGCACCTGGGGCAGTTGTTGCAGTGAGAGGGACCAATCTCTCACCTCAAAACATGGAGATATTAACCATGCTCAAAATTAACCTGCCTTTTATACCACCTGATTACACTGTTCCCGAAATACCACAGGAGGAGGAAGAGGATGATTGGTCAGAATCAAGGGTGTGTTCTGACCAACTTCTGGGTGAACCACCTGAGTTTGAGGATGAACTCTACTTCCCAGACAGAGTATGCCAGTACCACCATAGAACCTTTTAATTATTTCTTGTTGAACTTCTTTCTTTCTTTAATTCTTTGCAAAAAAAATAGCTAGTGGAGCATTGTTTGTGTCGGACTTATACTGCCCAACCATTCATAATAATAACATATATCGCCAGATTGGAGTTTGACCCTTGTGCACTAAGAAGCCCCCACATTTCCTCAGGAAATTCGAGACAATGCCTTCCTCCCTCATATGCCATTGCCTTTCCTTTTTTTTTTTTTATTGTTACATCTTTCAGCTGAGCTGCCCAGAAGATCATTGATTAAGGGACTGTTAGTGCCAATGCAAATCCAGCGTTGCTACCATCAAAGAGGAGATAGTATTTGGTATCAACCACCGTGGTTGGATTGGAAGATGTATCTACTAACTATTGGACCAAAGAGTGGTGATATATTGAGTGATTGTGAGTGATGATTGATGATGTACGTGGTGGCTGACAATAAAGGAGGGAGTTGAACAAATTTGTAAATTTGATTTTGATGATTTGCAATATTTGGAGGCTGATGGTGATACGTTTTTCCTGAAAGTGATTGGTCTTTCAAAGTAGTGAATTTTACCTGCAGGGTCCACTCCTTTTTTCTGATTCTTCAGAGACTAGACCAGTCACTTTAGTTACCAAATACAAGTCTACAAAAAATACTTCAATTCTGTTTCTCTTTTTGTTCTTCAACAGCAGTGCACTACACAGGCCTTCCTCACTCAGTTTGGGACTGGGACGGCGTTACTCAGAGTCAGGAGGAGGAGGATAGAAGGACTCAGGGCTGGTATAGGAAAGTAGCCTCCTTCTAGCATGGTTACACCCACTTTTGGCCTGTTTGTGAGTATGTGTCAGTGTGTTTTACTGTGTCACTGGGATCCTGCTAGCCAGGACCCCAGTGCTCAAAGATAAAAACCTATATGTCAATGTGTTTTGCCTGTCTCACTGGGATCTTGCTAGCCAGGACCCCAGGGCTCCTAGTTCGTGGCCTAATGTGCATGCCTGTGTAGTGCCTAACTGTGTCACTGAGGCTTTGCTAATCAGAACCTCAATGCTTATGCTCTCTCTGCTTTTAAATTTGTATCTGTAGGCCAGTGACTATATTTGCCTTTAATTGGTATACTGGACCCCGCCTTATAAGTCCGTAGTATATGGTACCTAGGTACCCAGGGCAATGGGGTTCCAGGAGATCTTTATGGGCTGCAGCATTTCTTTTGCCACCCATAGGGAGCTCGGACAAACCCTTACATTGCAGCCTGCGTGAAATAGTGCACACACTATAGTGCACACACTATTTCACAGCTATTTTCACTGCACTTAAGTAACTTATAAGTCACCTATATGTCCAACCTTCACTTGCTGAAGGTTAGGTGCAAAGTTACTAAGTGTGAGGGCACCCTTGCACTAGCAAAGGTGTCACCACATAGTTCAGGGCCATTTCCCTGGACTTTGTGAGTGCAGGGACGCCATTACACACGTGCACTACATATAGGTCAATACCTATATGTAGCTTCACAATGGTAATTCCCAATATGGGCATGTAACCTGTCTAAGATCATTGAATTGTCCCCCCATTCCAAATCTGGTATTGGGGACCAAATTCCATGCATCCTGGGGCTCCATCATGGACCCCCAGTACTACTAAACACATGGGAAGCAGAGGCAAAAAAAACAGGGGAGACCACACCAAGGATGCCAGGTCTAACATTCTCCTTTTCCTAGTCATTTTGGATCATACGCTCACTATTGTTTGTTTAGTCTGAGTGCGCTTTTACAAGAAACATAAATACATATAATAGTGGTATTGAAGTGTTGAAACAGGTAAGTAGGCTGTAGCTATTCCAAGATCTTGGGGGAAAATAGCCAAGTCTTGAGCTGCTTACAAAATGGAAGAAAGGATGAGATTCCTCTGATCTCAATTGGAAGAGAATTCCATAACTTAGCAGTTGCTATTGAGAAAGCCCTATCCCACCATTTTACTTTTTTTGCTCCTCAGGATCCTTTCCATTTTAACATTTAGTGATCTAAGCGAGCAAGTAGGTGTATATCAATTGATTGCGGTTTGTAAGTATTCTGTACCCTGGGAATGAAGAGCTTTATGCGCCAAACACAGTGGCAGATTTATGGAAAGTGGCGCTGCACTGAGTGCAGTGTCACTTTCCCTGCGCCCCTTAACACCGCCCTACTGCCACCATGTGTGCGCTGCATTTAAAATACGGCACACCATGGGGCAGGGTAGGGGGCAATAGCGTCATTCCTCATGACTTTATTGATGTACTCTGCAGGAGTAGCGCCAGAATATTGGCGCTACTCCTGCAGAGTACATAGGGCCCCATTCTAAAGAATGGAAGCCCCCTTTTAACATCTGCTCTTGAGCAGGCGTTAAAAGTGCCATAAAAAATGGTACAAGGAAATCTCACATTTCCTTATGCCATTTTCTGGCTCCCCTAATGGGGGAACACCCCCTTTGCATACATTATGCCTGGTGCTGGCATAATGTAGCGTAAAGGGTTACAGAGTGGAACAATGCATGCATTGTGCCACCCTGTAAATACGGCGCAGGGATTTTGGCCTTGTTGGGCCACCTTGACGTAAAAAATAGTGACATTAATGTTGTGCAAGGTGGCGCTAGGACATTATAAATATGCCCCACAGTGTCTTAAAGGTAATATGTTTCCTAATTGGAAGCCAGTGCAGCTTCCTCATGCCCTCCTTAATGGAAGAGAATCTGGATAACCTGAGTACCAGTCGGGTGGCTCAGTTTTGAACAAGTCGAAGCCTGTTCAAATATAGTTGGTTAATACGGCATATGGCGTTACAGTAGTCCAATATGGACACAAAAGCCAGGGTTACCATCACTCTGAGTTCCTGTGGGACAAATGGCAGGACATTAAGAATTTTAGTTAGCCAGGAGCATGTGTTAGTAACTTTATTTACCTGAGCATCAAAAGTTAATGCTGAGTCGCATATAAACCCGAGATTCCTGACCATGGGTATTAATATAGCTATTGTACACATGTCTCGGGCCACCAGTCATGATTCCAAATGGTGGTATTCGCTCCGAAGACTATAACTTCAGTTTTGGCCCCATTCATTTTTAAACACTTTTGGTGCATCTCCTTATTGACTTCTCTCATACAGGTTTGAAACCTGTCAGGTGTAATGTGAACGTTGTCTTGAATGGTAACAATAATTCGGGTGTTAGCATATGAGGACACCTGAAAGTCAAAAGACGGAATCAGTTTAGACAGAGGGGCAACATAAAGATTAAAGAGGGTCGGACTCAAAGATGATCCCTGGGGAAACTCACAGGGGATCTGGTAAGGGGCTGAGCGGAAGTGCCCGCACTTGACTAAAAATATTCTCTCTTTGAGAAACATCACCAGTATACTCAAAGCAGAACCCCTCAGACCTGCCTGGTATAGTCGGTGTATCAGTATTTGGGACACACGTATGGATGCACTTAAACAGACACATACACTCACATGCACGCACTCAAACTGACATCCCCTTCCCCCCTCTGCAGTCACACAATCATACACACAAAAAACATCCCCCTGACTCCCTCGGCAGACATGCACTCACAAACGCACACACAGACACCCCTATCACCGCATTCATACACACATGCAGACACCACACACACTCATACAAAATCCCCACCCTCCCACCCCCGCTTTGACGATCAACCTACTTACTTCAGCAAGGTGGCCGTCCAGGAAGGGATGGATCCCAGTTCTTTTAACCGCTGGAACCACACCTCCATGCAGGAAACCGCTGCGTCGTATTAGGGATTGTAATACAGCAGGCAGAGTCCTGTTGGTGTGGTGGTGCCGGATTTGGAAACCCCCTCCATTACGACGTCAGCCAGGCCGATGATGTAGAACTTCCGCCCATTATTGGGCGGAAATCGGCACAATGTCGTAACAAGGTTTAAAAAATACAGTCAAAGTCACATTGAGCACCACAGTTATGTGTATGACATTTACTTATACCCTTTACTGTCCTCCCCTCTGTAGCTATATTGGCCACTAGGGGATGACTGTTATTGCCTATTTTGCCCACAAAAACCTAGATACACAGAAACAACATCTTCAGTAGAAGTTAATCACTAACTAAACAAGCTCACTTCAATCCACTGATCTTCCCTTACCTGAATAGATGAAGCAATGGCTAATACCTCAGTCTTCTTAATGCAGGTTTTTTCCCAAGGTGGCATTTTAAGGGTGTGGTTCTAGTAGTAGCCGGCTAACATGCTAAAAGGGAAGATACAAGGTGCCACTCCGACCAATACGAACTCCAAATACTGGATTAAACAAAGGAAACAAAGTTAGTGGGTCATATATTATATCAGTAAATTATCAACACTGAGACCAGACTACCATAATGACTGCATTTGACACACAACAAAGAAGACCTGACATGATAATAAAAACCAGCAATAGCAACTTCTTATGAGCAATGGGGATCTAGTATTTACAAACTAAACATAGGAAATGAAATCCTCGAGTCAGTAGAAGTAGGCCCTGGAGTTGCCATCCTCAACCCTCTAATTTAGGTGTGTATGATCCATGGTGAAGTCACTGCCATTGGCTACTTGAGCTGCACAGAGCGGAGGTGGTAGTGGCAACTGTTGTCACTGTTACATTCCAGTTGTCGGTATGACTAGAGGTTGTTAATTGGGCCCTAGTTAATGTAGGGGGTATAGTGGCTGACGTGTGCCAGGTTGTCAGTTTGACGTTGTGCCCTTCCATCCTGGCATGGCTTTACCTTTGCTCCATCGTTGGCATGGCAGCATGCCCCCATGGGACTGTTGTTGGTGTAGTGTAATGGTGCGCCCCAGCTTCTCTCTGTGCAGGCCATGCCCCCATGCCATACCCCTTTACCCATGCCACTCCATGTATATGA
Organism: Pleurodeles waltl; assembly: GCF_031143425.1. Lineage (NCBI taxonomy): Eukaryota > Metazoa > Chordata > Amphibia > Caudata > Salamandridae > Pleurodeles > Pleurodeles waltl. Next base: position 946,348,946 of record NC_090440.1, read on the forward strand.
TGACTTCCATGCATTTTGTGGTCGGTATCCCCCCTGCTTACAGTTGACATTAGTGCATTTTAATTCCCCATGCAACTTACCGTGCATTTGTGTTGTCTCCTGGTAGTCTGCGCTGTCCTGTCCTTGAATCCCTGTGACGATCTCATCAGGGATGACGGCTGCGGCCATCTCCTCCATGTGGTCCAGGGCCTCCTGGTGTGCTGGACTCCCACCTCCAGTCTGCAGTGCTGCCTTCCTGTTCCTGGCCATCTATTCCTCTGTCCTGCGCTTGCAGTCATGCCAGCATTTCTTGCACTCGATGACTGTTCTGTGTACTTCTGCCACACTGTTAATCTTGTCAACAATTTGTTGCCATATTGCCTCTCTCCTACTGATAGGCAACTTTGAGGTGACAAACAGTTGGTGCTGGTGTTCCGTCACCTCTTTAACCAGAATTTCCTATTCCTCAGCACTGAAGCGACACTTTCTTTTATTCTTAAAAGTGTCCTGGTTCTTGTGTGGGTCGTCCTGGCTGGTTCCTGGTCTGTTGTCATCATCCTGGGGTCTGTACAGGCATCTGGGATCCATTTTGGCTCTCCTCTGCTGAAATGGCTGTGTTCGCGGGGAATTTTGACGCTACTGCATCAAAAAACGCAGCGTATCCGGTGTGCAGTGTCGTAATTCGACCCACAGTCATTTCCGCCGCATTAACGTCATTTTGCTTTATGACTTGACACTGCAGTGTGCATTCAAAAAATTACTTACACTTGTTGTTTGCACCGCCGTGCGTCAAAGTATAAATTTTACGCCCGCACGGTGCACTAAAATGGCGTTAGCCGGCGGTAATATTTTTTATGCAAAACTGCGCCGGCGCAGTTTTGCGGCAAAAAGTATAAATATGGGCCTTAGTTTTCAGATGTGTCTAAGTCTAGTCAAAGTCTAGCAGCATCTCAAAGTCTAAAAAGTGCAGCCCTCACCATTCCAAGTGGGATGATTTTGAGAGTTAGCCAAGCTCTCATCACCTGAAAGTAAAACCAAAACGCGAAATAATCAAATGTCCTCTTGCTTGCCGTGGGATAAGATGTTTTAGTGTGGGTGGGGAGAGCTGAAAGGCTGTTCCCCTCTTCAGTTGGGGTGGGGGTAAAACCATGCCCATACTGGTTGTTAGCCATTTTTTTTTTTATACCCTGGCATCTACTAGGCTTTCTGTCCCCCCACCTTGGGTGTGGATCGGGGGTAATTGCCCCACCTGCCCACTGGTGGGCAGAACAACTTTGGCCCCATTTGTTTGGGGTGGTGATTTAGCCATACCCCCACACTCTTATATTGAAAAAAAAAACTTCCCTGGTCTCTGGTGGGCTTTCTGCCCCCTTGGGGGCAGATGGGCCTTTGAAAAATAAGCCGATCTGGGGGGCAGATATGGCCAACAGTAATGTGCCCCTAATGGGGAGTGAACCTTGCCCAAGGGGCTGCCCCCCCAATACAAAACACACATACCAATTCCTGGTGCCTGAGCGATTTCTGCCCCCACTGGGGGCAGATTGGCCTAATAGAAATAGGCTGATCTGCTCCCAAGGGGGGCAGAAATGGCCTAACAACAATTGCCCCAGGGAACCACCCTTGCCTAACGGGTCGCTCCCCTTAGCAATATAAATAAATAAAAAATCCCTGGTGTCTAGTGGCTTATGCCCCCCCTGGGAGCAGATTGGCCTAATTAAAATAGCCCGATCTGCCCCCATAGGGGGCAGAAAAGGCTGAATAAAATAATTATCCCCCTGGGAGCGACCCTTGCCTTTCCTTCCCTTTTCATGTCTCTCTGTCTCCCCTGTCTCCCGTACTGAGGAGAAACTAATCAGGCCTACCCACAAATGTGAGGTACATGGCCCCCCTGCTAGCCCGGACACCACCACTTCCCAGGGCATTGAAAAAATTAGGTGTTGGGGGGGCTGCATGCCCCCCCACTGCAGCCTCAGACTACCGCCTCCCCGGGCAAATATTACAAAAAAATAGAAAGGGGGCCTGTTTTGAGGTACCTGCAGCCCTGGGGACTACCACCTCCCTGGGGCTATTCTGTGTTGAAGGGGGCCACACAGCCCCCCTCGAGAAGACACTGATGTCCCTGGGGACTGCCACCCCCTAGGACCGGCTCCTGCTATGTGTCATGGTGTCCCCCCCAGGACATAGCTGGTTTCTAGCACTTGGCCGCTGCTGCCAAGTCATATCAGACACTCCCGTCCAATGAAGAGAGAGCTGTCAAATAGCTCTCCCTTCATCGGAGAAGAGGGTTCCTCTGTTTATCTACCTGCAGAGATGCAGGGAGACAGAGGAAACAATTGCTCTCACAGCGGGCTCCCTCTCTGTAACAGCAATTCTGGCTCCCACAGGAGGTGGGGAGCCAGCTGGGATGATGGGGTAACTTCAGACTCCTCCCCCAGTTCTCAACATTGTGACTGAATGCCCTGGGGGGCACCCAGGTCAAATGGCCAGGCCCTGGGGGATGAGGTCCCCAGGTCCGAGATTGACCTGGGGATGGGAGCTGCACAGCCCCCCAAATAAAAAATAATAATTAGGCCATGCCCAGGGGGATGGGGTCCCTGAGGATGAGATCAGCCTGGAGAGGGGGGCCGTACAGTCCCTCCCCCCAAAAAAATAAAATGTTTAGGCTGGGCCAGAGGGATGGGATTCCTGAGCCTGAGATCGGCCTGGGAAGGAGGGCTGCGTGGCCCTTTACCCCCCAAGAATTAAATATTTAAGCTTGGCCCTGGGGGATGGGGTCCTTAGGCCAAGTTTGGGCAGGGGGCAGCCCAACCCCCTCCTCCCCAAAAATAATTAAATATTTAGGCTGGGCCCCAGGTGGAAGGGTACCTGGGCCCAAGATCAGCATGAGGAGGGAGGCCATGTGGGGGTTGGGTTGTTATACAGGTTGGCCACAGGTCAGGCCCTGTGGCCAACCCCTGCTGCATACGGCCTTCAGCCTTGCGCAGCACAGGCTTGGGTGACCAAAGGGGTTGGCTGCAGACTCTTCGGCCAACCATTACCACGCACAGCCACAGGCCATGCAGTGGTAATTGGATTAATGTAAAGTAATGAAAATTACTTTACGTGGAAAAAAAGTAGAAATTCACAGAAAAAATCAAAGGGTACAGGGATGTGTTTAGGAAATAGAATTTTAAAAAAACTTAAAAATTCATTGAAAAAAACAAAGATTACAGGGACATTATGGTTAGGTTCTGTATTTACCCGTACAGAACCATAGAAATTCAGCGGTTAGAGTTCTTTCAAGCAACTATAACTCATTCCGTAAGGTAACTACAACTTGCACCATTGCCTTGCATTGCTAACTACCCCATATATTACAGCACTCATGACAACTGCTATAACATCATTATTATTAATATAAATGAAACATTATCACTCAAATTTTTAAAAAACAAACTGTGCATGGTGGGGGCACGAGTTATAGTCGCTTGAAAGAATTCTAACTATAACTGCTGAATTTCTAAGGTGTTATAAGAGTAAATTAGGACCTAACTCTAACGTCCCTGTAACCTTTGTTTTTCTCAATGAAAATATAGTTAACTATAACTACATACTCTGTTACCTGTGTGTGTGCGTATATATATACATACATTTATACATATATGACAATTTCACTAAAAAAACAAATAATAAAGCAACATTATAGTTAGATGAATGTGTCTTATCTGCCAGTAATTTTTAACTTATAAAGCCACAGAAATTAATCAGTTATAGTTAGCAGCTCTAACTATAACTTGTGCCCCCGCCATGAATCTGTGTTCATCTCACAGACTAGAATTTTGCTATAATCTGGCTTGGCTCCCTTAACCTTAACTGTGATTGGACAGAGTAGCATCTCCTGTTGCATTGTTCTGGCTTTGTTCCCAAAGTATCTTCTTTGCCTTGATTCTGAAAACAGAAGTTAGGCATCTTTTTCCATATTCCCCATGGATTTTCTGAACTGATGCACATGTTACCTTTTTCCCAATAATTAAATTACATCTGTAGGACATCTGCTATATGACGTATTCTGACTCATTACTATTAATCTGAAGTGACTCATATATTCTGCACGATAGAGCTAAAACATCAGCATATTTAATCGGGAATAAGGGCCTGATTTAGGGTTTGGCAAAGGGAGTTACTTGACGGATATTCCATCCAACGTATTACAATCCGATTAAAGCCTGTGGAGATCGTAATACCGTGGATAGGATATCCGACATGCTTGTGATGGAGTAACCTGTCGTTCGAACTCTAAATCAGGCCCATAATCTCCAAATTACTTTCTCAAGCACCTTCTTAATTAAAGAACACTTTCTGCTATGCCCTAAGACCAATAACCAGCCTCTACAGTATTGCTGCAACATTTATAAATATTCATTCAGTCACTAATTAATGTGCACTGAGGTGTCAGCGCTATGCACTCAGTTACTAATCACTGTGCACTGAGATGTCAGCACTATACTTACTGAAACAATGCCCCCATTCACTGAGGTATTTTTGTTTGTTAATTTAAGTCTATGGCTAGAAAACCTTTTTATGTGCCTGCCAGGAATTCACAAAGGATTCCTGACGTGTAAATTGAGTCCAGGTGAAAATTGAAGCTTGAAAATGTTTTTTCATGACCACTGCCACTGCACAGGTCAGACTTCTCAGCCTTGTCAATTCAATGCAATTGAATTTATTTATTTATGTTTTGGAACTCACCCAAGGACCACATAAAAAAATAAACAATAAAAACACTACAACCATAAAGCATGATCACAACAATTTACACAGAAAATCAAGTAGAACACATTTAAAAATCTATTTAGTGACAAAATTCAATGAAGTGCTCAGCATTACTATTTGTAAATATGCAATAACAAAATATAGTACTCAGATATAAAGTGCAAAAACCAGAATAGTACAAATGTGGAAAAAAGAGTGATTAAGGCAAATCATGTGCAAACGCATTAGAACAATTTTAATTAATTACTCTCCAAATTGCATAAAGAGAACAAGTGCAAATATGCAGGTAGGATGGCATAGTGATGATTAGCTGAAATTAGACATACACAAGTTTGTCCTCTCAGATGATAAACGTCAAAAATACGAATGTGAAAAAAAACATGTGTTCACTCATAGCATACAGAAACTCATTTAACCTGCAATTGCAAACAAAATGTGCAGTTTTCTATAACTTCAGTGAAGTACAAAAAGCTATTGCAAAAGTCATGAAAAAAGTCAAAACACATTAAAAACAAATTCAAAATTAAAAAATGTGTAAATGCCATTTCAGAGGGAGGAGGAAATAAGCAACGTCTAGCCTCACAGCCAAAGTAATATTTCAAAAAATTGGTCTAAAAAAAAGTGGCAATGTGCAGAGTGAAGATATGACAATGCGAAGATCACATGATTTAAGTTTTGAACATGGGTAAGGCAGAGTTCACAGTACCTCTTGTCCTTTGGAAAACCTTTCCATTCTCCCATAGTAAAACATAGCGGGAATACATTTAACCTTATTAACAAGGTAATTCTACGTACACCATGCAGAAGTTTCTATAAGAGGTACGGTTAGGGCTGTTTATAGATGCTATTTCCTATTATGATGCCATTCCTTATAAGCTGTTTCCAGAGTGAGATATCCTTATTCCTGCTCACTGTAAATATTGACTTTTTTATCAAATGTTTTAACAAAGGTGTTAGGATAGGGAAAACTCTAGTCTCAACAATCTCAAACATTTCCAGACTTTTACATAGGTAGAGAAAAAGGCACTTCGTTCTTTCAAAATGTGAAAAATTTCAAATTTCAGTGCAGTTTAAATGGAGCCCATTTCACCACCCAAAAAACTATTCCACCACCTCAAAGCCACTGCAAATGCAGGCACAAGTTTGGAAGGTAACCCAATTTTGAACTGAAGAGCTGGTGGAGAAACCATATAATTCAAGTTACAGATTTGATGGCATCTACGCCCCATTTTTTTTTTTTTAAAAGCCCAAAACTGGACACCAATCACTTTACAAGCATAATGCAATCTGGGTGTAAAGTTTGACTTGTAAACCGATAAGACATGTGCAAAATGCGTCTGCCCTCAGCACTTTTGCAATCTGCGAATAACTGAGGCCTGAGATAACACCTTACTTCTGCAATGATTTCTATGATCCACTCTTAAGTAATTGCTAGAAAAAAATCCAAAGAGATTAGGATTAAACTGCACCATTTCCATCACGGAATTCCCCAAAATCCAATAAAAGTTTTTCCTGAATTTAACCCCCTTCATCTTAAATGTGTTGACTTTACTCTTAGCAATATTTATCTTTAAGAAGTGCACTTCACAATATTTTTCCTGACACAAATACGTCTTTGGAGGCCTACTGGGGTAAGATCCATCAAATAACATCATCCAAGTAGAGGAGACTACCAACATATATTGGACCACATTTAGGAGGATCTCTTTTTACCAAATCAACTCTACTTGGCAAATCATGATTATAAAGAAAAAAGAGAAGAGGTGTAAGCAGGCACCCCTGCTTTAAGCCATTTGCGTAACCACTCTCCTAGAGAAACCTTGATTCCACTCCATCAGCACATGGGTCCAAGTAGAAGAGTGCAAGGTAATGACTAACCTCAAAAGGTGAGCAGGAAACACTAATACGGATAATTTTATCCACAGCGTCCAGAGGTCTACACTATGGAATGCTGTGGAGAAATCATTAAAGGCAGAATACAAAAGCATGCCCCAATTCTTGGGATGCTTTTCTATTCAACGTTGGAGGGTGGTAATGTTATCAAGAGTACCAAAGTTCGTACGAAAACCCACCTGTTTTGCTGTTGTGAGGTTATTGCCAAATGCCCAGTCTTGAACATTGAAAAGTGAACTTTTGGCAAATAATTTGCCTGTCACATTGAGAAAGGCATTTTGTTTCTAGAACTGGCAGGGGGAGCCTTAGGATCTTTTTTTATATAAGGGTACAATGACACTACCCTTCCAAGAGGATGGAATATCACCAGACAAGTAACAGTACTGAAATAAGGGTCATAAAAATGTATCCCCTAGAGACACATCTTGTTTAATGAGAGCAATCAGAAGTTCATCAGGGCACATAGCACCTGAAGTTTCTACATCTTTATTAAATCCCTCTCCTTACAAGGGGGCGGACCAAATGACTTCATGTCCTCTAATTTGACAGTTTGAACATAGTGGTCACAGCTATTTGAGCTACTAGGATTTAAATTGGACATTTAGTGCATCTAAGCATCGTTAGAAATTGGAATTGCTGGGGCTAAAACTCGTGAGTCACAATATTTAGCTATTAAAGCCCGGTATTTACCAGAGTTATACAAAGTGGCTGATTCCCTCAGATTGTTCCATTTCTTGTCCTCCTTCTTCCTAAGTTCCACAGCCTTTAATCTAATTATTTTCTGCTTAAGGTGGTCCATTTCTCTCTGTCTAGAAGGCAAGAAAAACATAAATTGTTCCCTGACAAGGGCATTTGTTTCTTGATTTACCTTTTTCACAGCCATGGGACCTTAGTGAGAGGTTTAGATCGACTGGTACTTTCTTTACTCCCAAGTGTTTTGAAGAGGGCAAACTGCTTTTCATACCAAGAACCTGGTTCATCTAAAGACAGATCAGGAGCCCACAAACTTGCAATTTTCAAATTTTGGTCAAAGGACTTCATACTATCACAAGACCAAAAGGTGCGCCCATTGGTTTTTATGAAAGTCAACTGTGTCCTTCCTGAAATTCTATGTATAAAGGACCATGAGCTGTAAATCAAAAGACATGGAAAGAATGCTGTGATCACTTAAGTCTGTCAGCACGATCTGCAACTGAGTACAAGCACTGGACATTTGGTCCTTTAAGGACTGCCCACGAGGAGAATAAAACCTATAAGAAGTGGGGGAATCCTCAGGACATCTACCATTCAAGAACACAAATTAGTTTAATCTCAAACATTCCAAATACCCCTCCTATCAACTCAACTTTTTTAAAGATTGCATCGGGAATACACCAGGCCTCATTCATTACAGAATTACAAAAAGTTATACAAGCTGAGTTAGAACCTTAGCGTTAAAGTACCCTACTATTATTATCAAGGTAGCATGGAATTGACTAAAGAGTCCTTTGTTTTACTGAAGGGGATGCAAACATTTACCAGCGAGAATGATGACAACCCTCAACACTCTTTAAACATTGCTAGCTTTAGGAAGAGGCAAAAATTTGAGGGATGAACAAATACCTCTGAGTTTCAATTTATATTATTTTGGAGTAAAATTGCAATTCAGACGTTGCTGTGACCTTTACAGAGGGTTCTTCCATGAAGGAATAAACAAAATAATTCTCAAATAAAAAATCAGTGCAGATCCATGTTTTCTGCAAACATATAAATAATGGCATAAGGCGCTACAAATTTCAGTTTTAAATTGGATTGACCTAAGCAAGTCATGTTCCAAGAAACTAATTTACCCCATGGGTTGTCTCCGCAACATCTGGAGCTTTGCTTTGTTTCTAGTCCCATTCAATGCACCAGTTACCCAACTCCAATTAGATGACTTATCTCCCCTTTGGGGAGCACAACCACTCAGAGCTTCCATGTCCACCATGCTTATAACTCTCCACACTGCATATTTGCCGTAATATCCTTCAAATTAATGAAGCCCCCCAGAAACGGATCATGAATATTGCCCAGAGAGTTTAGAATTGAACTGACAAATTTTGACTATTTAAAACGTTCTACACAGAAGACATCAATTCTACTCTTCCTGAAGTAATTAGCATTCTCTAAAATCAGTGCTACCACAATCTTAGAACAGAATGTTACGTTGGAGCTCGGGAAAGTAGTAGATGGATTTATATAAACAACATCAATGTCTAATTGGTATAACTAGTCTCGGGGCTTCAATTTCCCATAATAAATGCTAATTAAATTGTCTATTCAAAAGACCTAATTCCTCATTGAACATATGAGAAATTGAAACTTTTCCCTTCTTGCCCTCTAGGGAATTACCAGAGATTGTCACAGGCCCAACAAGGGAGTTTGACAATAGAGGTAAAAGAGGCTGTGCCTCTCTAAAAGAGGTTGTGCCTCAAACTGCAGGCCCCTGATGAACTAGAAGTAATTATTGGCACACAGTCCCCTGTGGCACTTGAATACTGGAAAACATTCTTGGCATGGGGCATCAGTGGAACAATGCTGGTGTTAGCACTTCAGACCTTATTAGGTAAATTACAAGTATAGGCCGATGGACCTTTTGATTCACTTCAAAGTGTTCCCACCATATGTCCCGTACCAATACAGATCAATAACATCAACAATCAATAACATCGATAATCAATAAGAGTCAGTTATTTCCACTCAACATGAATTCTAGCTTTATGTAAAAGCTAGAATGTTTATTTCCCTATATTAACAATGCTAATGTCACGTGACTTAATCTCAAAATCAAATGATAAATATACAGAAACAATACTGGCTGTCCAAATCGGCAGAAGAATCAAACTCTAATCAGAGTTTGTGGCACTACACATACCACAGTTACAGTACAAATTAATAGCAAGAATAACTGTGCAAACGATATTACATACATTTAGATTCAGCAAAGAAAAGACATCAACTGTTGTTACATGTAGCAAACTTCATCAGTGAGAATCCGAGCTAACAACAGATTAGTATAGCAAGTTTGGTCTTCATGCAAAAAAGTTTCAATCACACAAGTTTGAACATCTAACTATGGCTCTATCAAAATAGCGGTTGGTACCTAGAAACAAAAGCAAATAGACATAGCAATCAGTAAAGTCATTGTATACCTGTCCTCAATATGATTCTGCAAGCTGTGACGATCTTTGTCAACAGGACATCAGTTCGGTCAGCAATACATCAGGTTTCAGCACCAAAGTTCAGAAAAAACAAAGTCTCTATAAGCAGTAAAGTTAAGCACATCTCTTCTCAAGATGGTCAAGAAAATGATGGTGGCATCTCCTCTCTGTGCAGTCTGGCTATGTTAGATTTCCTAAAACTACTTCCAATATCCTAATTCGTCAGTGGATTGCATGTTCACACTAAGTTCAATAAAACTAAAACTTCAAATCTACAATGTTGCTACTACATGATTCACATTATGATGATTGGCTCCTCTTCTCCCGCTCCCTTCATTCGGCTTATCAGGTATCAATACTGTTACAGCTTATACTCCAGTCAGTGGGTCCATTGTCTTCTCCTGGGAAGGTCAGTCTTACACACATTACATTAAACATTGTTTCACTAGCAAGCACATTGTCTTCTAGCCAGCAGTTTCTCATGAGAAAGACCTTCAGCTACGAGCACATGGACAGTACAGTGAAAAATCACAGTTTAATTTCTCTAGACAGCTGTTTTATAAAATGCCTAAGAAAACCAGCTTGACATAAGGCCGTGCACCTAGACCAAGACCTTGCTAAGTTTAAGTCTATGGTTAATTAAATGAATACACAATGCATAACCCTTAATATGACATATTACTACATTAATCAAACATAAGTTCAACATTTTGCATTAATAAGCTATCAATAAGTACACTTGGTGAATATTGGTGGCCACACTGGTGGGCGTACCTTCAAATGTGTGCATTATTGTTTTCAAAGTTAATACATTTTCTATGCAAATTCAACACTCAAAATACATGAATATTCATTAGTAAAACTCATTAAGATTCTGTGTTAACAATCCCTCCTCTGATGACTAAATATGTCATCACACTAAATATTCCCACACAGATTTTTGCATCAGCTAAAATTCTGTTATCTCTAACCCCTCGAATCTTTGTTCCTTTCTTGAATCTCCCCTATTTTAATTTCTTCCCTCCTCTGATAATTTTTCGTATTCTTCAATTTAATCATTCTATGCAATTTACATAGTCCCCATGCTCCAATTATACAAATCACAATAATCAATATCTCTTATATTATCTTCAATAATATCTCTTTCCCAATGTTGCTGAGACAATTTCCCACTGAAGCAAATCCTTTGTCAACTTGCCCCCTGTTAGACTTTTCATCCTTGGTGTGGTCTCCCTTAACTTTTTGCCTCTGTTCCCCAGGTTGTTGATGTGTGCTGGACTCTGATTTTACTGTTTTTGTTACTCTGGGCACTTTACCACTGCTAACCAGTGCTAAGGTTCAAGTGCTCCTGTTTAAAATGTGTACGTAATTGGTTCTCCATGACTGGCATATTTGTTTTACTGTTAAGTCCCTAGTAAAGTGCACTAGAGGTGCCCAGGGCCTGTAAATCAAATGTTACTAGTGGGCCTGCAGCACGGGTTGTGCCACCCACACAAGTAAGCCTGTAATCATGTCTCAGACCGGCCACTGCAGTGTCTGTGGGTGTATTTTTACACTGTAAATTTGACCTGGCAAGTGTACCCACTTGCCAGGCCTAAACCTTCCCTTTTCTTACATGTAAGGCACCCCTAAGGTAGGCCCTAGATAGCCCCAAGGGCAGGGTGCAGTGTATGGATAAGGTAGGACATATAGTAATGTGGTTTATATGTCCTAACAGTGAAATACTGCCAACTTCGTTTTTCACTGTTGCAAGGCCTGTCTCTCTCATAGGATAATATGGGGGCTACATTTAAATATGATTAAAGTGTAGATTCCCCTAGAGAGTAGATGGACATGTGGAGTTTGGGGTCCCTGAACTCACAATTTAAAAATACATCTTTTAGTAAAGTTGATTTTAAGATTGTGCGTTTGAAAATGCCACTTTTAGAAAGTGAGCATTTTCTTGCTTAAACCATTCTGTGACTCTGCCTTGTTTGTGGATTCCCTGTCTGGGTCAGTTTGACAGTTGGTTGTTTTTCACCTCACACCAGACAGTGACACAAAGGGAGCTGGGGTGTAACCTGCATTTCCTGATTAGCCATCTCTGCTAGGAGGGAGGGGTGGAGTGGTCACTCTCATCTGAAAGGACTGTGCCTGCCTCTAACAATGCCGGCTCCAACCCCCTGGTGTGTGTCTGAGGCCTTGCCTGGGCAAGGCAGGATTTCACAAGTAGGTGTGAGTCCCCTTTGAAGAAAGGTGACTTCAAAGACTAAAATGGGTATAAGAAGGGCACCCAAATCTACAGACTTGAGAAACACTTCTGGAACCAAGAGGAACCTCTACCTGGAGAAGAGCTGATAGCTGAGGAAGAAGTGCTGCCCTGCCTGTGACTGTGCTTTGTGGAGCTTTCCTGCAGTGCTGCTTCTGCCATAGTAAGAGGGCAAAGACTGGACTTTGTGTGCCTTCCATCTTGTGAAGAAATCTCCAAGGGCTTGATCTAGAGCTTGCCTCCTGTTGTTTGAAGTCTCAGGGACAGCAAAGACTTCTCTCTGCCAACACCTGGAGTCTCTGGAGAGACTCCTACTCTGCCCTGTGGTGCCCATCCAGTTCCTGGGACCCTGAAAGGAGAAGCTGGCAGCCTAAAGACAAGAAAATCCACGCACAGAGCGCCGTGCGGGGAAAAGATTGACGCAAATCCGATCTGCGGCTGAAAAAACGACGCGCCGCCGGCTCCGCAGCTGAGAAACGGCACTCGCAGGAAACGCGACCGAAAAATCGACGCACGGAGCAGGAGAAACGATGCGCAGCATCGCTGACGGAGGCTGGGAGATCACAACCTGCGCTGCGGGATTTTCAAATCATCGTGCGGCTGGATTTTTGACTCAAGTACCGCCGTGCGGAGTTATGTTTGACACACACCAGGTACATTTTCACTCTAGCAGCGCTAGTGTGTTTTTAAAACTACTTATAGACTCTTTTTGATTTTTAATTGATAACTTGACTTGTGTATGGTGGATTTTTGTCGTTTTGGTCTTGTTTTGTTTAGATAAATATTTCCTATTTTCCCAAACTGGTGTTGTGTCATTTTGTAGTGTTTTCATTAAGTTACTGTATGTGTTGGTACAAATACTTTACACCTAGCACTCTGAAGTTAAGCCTACTGCTCTGCCAAGCTACCAAGGGGGTAAGCAGGGGTTAGCTGAGGGTGATTCTCTTTTACCCTGACTAGAGTGAGGGTCCTTGCTTGAACAGGGGGTAACCTGACTGTCAAACAAAGACCCCATTTCTAACACCCCCAAACACCTGGTTCTTTCAACTCTTTCAAATCAGCACTCTCATTAGTCAGTATAGTAAGTAAACTTCTAATTTCTTTAATATTATCAGGAATGAACAAACAGCAGTGCTTTGAATTAATCATTGTGCAAACTCCGCGATCCTTTGCTGAAAGAATATCTAACGCAAGGCTGTTCTGAAGAGTCATAGCTCTTTCCGCGGCCAATTCAGTATCTATCAGGATCATGGCTCCTGAAAAATTTACCAGCAAGTTATCCACAATAGAAGACAACTTTCGAATCTTTATTGAATTCAGAACAACTCCTACTGGATGAATCATTGCTCCAAATATATCTCCCACTATACCAGAAGGAGACTCTCTCCTTTCTCTACTGTAATGTAATTCAGTCAACTTCGGTAATCTCTTTAAGTCATCCAGTTTGAAAATCGTTTCACAAATGTAATATATCCCAGGAATCGCTGGATCCTGTCCATTCAACATAAATGTCCATTTACTCTGAAACAAAAATACCTGTCTATATTCAATCGTAAGTACTAGATTTAGGCTTATAAACACAAAGCTTCCCTTCTTGTTGTGCATCTAAAGATAATTTTCCCTGTGTTTTTATTGCACTATAAGCATAATCATTCCTAAAAGTCCTTTTCTCTAAGCCCTTTTCTAATTTCTCCTTTAATGCCTTTCGCCTGTCATCTGTGTGATCTAAAAAGCTCTTTTTTAAAGGTGTAAGCAAGCATGTCAGATTATTTCTGTGTGCATAAGTTGTCCCAAAAGTTAACATAGGTTCAAATAAGCCCCTCACTAATACTGTGTCATTGTGTTTAACTACACTACTCAGATACCTAATTATAGGGACAAAGAAAACACCACATCATGTCTGGAGTAGAAATACTTAGGGCCATATTTATACTTTTTGACGCAAAACTGCACCAACGCAAATTTATACTTTGACGCACCATGGCGCAAACCACAGGTTAGAGTAATTTTTTTTTACTCTAAACATTGCCCCACGTCATAAAGCAAAACAACTTTTACGCGGAGAAAATGATTCTAATCCGGTTTATGATGTCGCAAACCAGATACATGCAATTTTTCCCCGCAATAGTGTCAAAAAGCGGCTCAAACACAGCAAACAGTGCTAAGGAGCCCCAACATGGATCCCAGAAGCCAGGAGAGACCCCAGGGAGACCCCTGTTGACTAGGAACCAGCCAGGAGGACCCATACAAGACCCAGGAGAGGGAGAAGAAGAAAAGGAAGTGTTGTTTCAGTGCAGAGGAGCAGGAAATACTGTTCAGAGAGGTGAGGGAAAACCAGCATCAACTTTTTGTCGCCTCAAAATTGCCAATTGAGAGGAGAGAGCCAATTTGGCATCAAATTGTTGACAATATAAATAGTGTGGCAGAGGTACGGAGAACAGTCACTGAGTGCAAGAAACGCTGGCATGACTGCAAGTGCAGGACCAAGGAAAAAATGGCAAGGAACAGGAAGGCAGCACTGCAGACTGGAGGTGGGAGTCCAGCACAGCAGGAGGCCCTGGACCAGATGAGGGAGATGGTGGCAGCCATCATCCCAGAGGAGATCGTCACAGGAATTCAAAGACAAGACAGTGCAGACTACCAGGAAACAACACAGATGCAGGGTAAGTTGCATGGGGGACAAAAATGCCTACATGTTAACTGCAAGCAGGGGGAGGTAAATACCTACTACACAATGCATGGCAGCCATGGCAATCAGGCAGTGGAAAGGGCAAAGGGGCATGGCAGGGGTGCATGGGCTGTGCAGAGGAAACCAGGGGCACAGCACCAACACTACATCAACAACCTTAGCAGGAGGATACTCTGCCATACAAGGGCTGTTGGAAACTCCAAGCCAGTCCAGGAGGGTAGGGTAGAATGTAAAACTCGCCTGCTGTCACAGGACAGCCGGTATTGTCACAACATGAACTAGGGCTCAATTTCCAGTCTCAGGCCATATCCGCAAGTGGCATGTACCATTGACAACGGTTGCCACTACTGCCTGTGCTGTGTGTGCTGGTCAAGTAGCAAATGGCAGTTAGGCGCATGTGGATCAAAAACACCCAAAATAGAGGATTCAGGATGACAACGTTATCAATCCCCTTTAATTCCTAGCAAATTGTAAATCTTGTCAAATGCTCATGTCTATAGGCACATTAAACATCAGGTATTGTTACTCACATTATGGCGTACACAGCAGTAATGTCATAGCCATGCTTCCCATTCCAGGGTCCACCCTGTGCCTGTGTTACAATAGCTGCAATGCCACCTTGCAACATCCCAACGGTCATACTGCTAAGACAACAGCATTGAGAGGGAGGACATATGTGTCTAGCTAGTTAAACACACCTGCACAGTCATAAGAGGAAATGGAACACTGCCAGGACCATCACTGCAATGCAATGTAGCACACATTCACAAACATCAACATGATACACTACCAATGCTGAAACCTGTATCGTGCCATGCCATGCCAATGCTATACATAGTATGTGCTTGGTCTCAGTAACGTATAGGTGTATGTGAAATATCAGAGATTGGGTCAGTCCCATTTTGTTAAGTGTGGTGCAAGAGGCATGAGAACACCCACAGGCATTGCAAGGCCTCACCATGCTAATGGAAGTAGATGGAGGGTTGAGTAGGACAAGAAGGTGGCAACACACAATTTGGACAGAACCTAAACCTAGAGGATGTGACACAGACAATTCCCCAAACTGCCCACACTACATGTGAATTGCAGGTGGGGCATAGGCCTGTGAGAATGCTAATATTAATGACGGGAACAATGAACAGGAACCAAGATTGCAATGTCTTACTAATAGAAGTCAGTGACGTCACACTACAACTGTCACAACACAGACACACTAATTGTACAATATCTCATTGCAGAGGACGATGGCTCTCCTGTGGATATGACTGTCCTTGACTTCCCCGATGACATGGATGACAAGCTAACAAACATTATCCATCAAATCCTCCAAGATGACCTTGGAACCCTCCATACCCCACCTTCAGTTGCAAGGAGGAGCACAGATGCAGCAGCCATCACAGAGGACCCACCCACCACCCCTTGGAGTATGAGCTGAGGACTCTGATGACACTAGTACCAATTTTGAGAGGACAGTAGTGGGAGTACAGCTGGAGCTGGCCAAAGAGGTGCGGGTGATGATGCAAAATATGGCAGCCAGCCTTGAGGGGATGTGCATGTGCATGATGTCATCTGCAGAACAGTCAGCAGCCATGCAAGTGCAACAATCCCTACTGCAAGGAGTACAACAATGTGTGAGGGATTTCACCACAGCAGTTAGGGAGTTGCCCCAACACCTGGCATCCCAAACATTTCACTGCATGCACAACTGCAATCATGACCCCCTCAGGGCTTACCTGGCTGCCTAGCACAGCGATGTAGCTGCTATACTCAAGAACCAGCAGCTCTGCCTTGCTGCAGTAATGCCCTTAATAGCACCACAGTTGGCAGCTATGAGGAATACTGACTCCACGTCTTCAAACACTGTTGCCCCTTGAAACCCACCACCAATAAGGGCAGAGGGGACGACACACACATCAGAAGATGAAGACGTGGAACAGATCACTTTCACACGTAGGGGTACCCGGTAGTACCAGTCCATGCCACATGGGCACCTGTGCTTGTTAACATGCCAGTCTTGCTACAGTTGGTAACATGCACTGTTCTCCAGCACACTGTTAACCTTTCCACTATGCACTGCAATTGTCTCTCACTAGCTCATTGGAAATTCATGTTCCTCTGCACTGAATGACACTTCACCACAGCATGTCCAATGACATGTCCCTCACGATTGCACTTGTGTTGCATCACAATAGAAGGCGTCACACTAATAGACTCACAATCCTGGACTATGTAAATATTGCACTACAGCACTTTAAAATAAATAGCACTTACACCACCACTTTGTCTCTGTGTAATGTGACACATCAACTGTGTAGGAGATTTGTGATGTATGTAACGTCAATGGCCACAGAATGTCAATACAACAGTGTAGAAAGAATATGGGATGATAAGTATGCACAGGGGTCTGGATTTTATCATCATCTGTGCTTCCTTAGGCTTCTATCTGAAGTGGAAAGATCTCAAACAGTATAAATGCTGTGTGGAACTGAATATGTCAGGTCCAAACTATGTACAAGATGAAACTCAATGTGGCCCACATTCCCTTCAAGACAATCATTATGTATGTGACATCTGACTCTAAACTTTAATCACACACACACACACACACACACACCATACAGCAGGAATGGATGTGTATGAGTGTATGGACAATTATGTAACCTGGGAGTACAATGTAAGAAATGACAGGTATGACTTATATATACAGAACTTCATAAGATTATGACATCACTCAGCTTATCAGGGTTCACATGAACAACAGGCTGCAGGCAGACATCCCACAGTGCCCAAGATTCCAACACAGGATTCAAACAATGACAGATTTAAAATCACACCAACCTTTACAACACATTGGGAACCATGGTTACCTTGAGTGGTGGGGGCAATGGATGGCAGATGCATAGAGAAGTAGCTTTATTGTAGCTGCCAGTGTGACAGCTCATTTGGAAGTGGGAATAACCATGTCAAGAATGGGATATGGATGCAGGATGGAACACAAATGCAAATACTAAATTGACACTACACTCATGCAAAGGCCCTGATCCCCAAGCATATGACACATACTGTAAAAGAGTACATAAAACTTTATTATATCAGTTTGAAAGGAAACTTAAACTATAGGAAACACCTAAACTAACCTAACCTACCCTAACTATACATTACCCACAGCTGGCCCTAACTACCCTAAGCTAAACGTACTTACCACATTTAGCTAAACACTCTAAACATCAACCCCCCACTCCCCTTATATGACGGGACATGTGTAGGACAACATATACTAACCTAAACACATACTAACTTATCCTAAACAAATATATTTTTTGTATTTTTTATTTTATATATATATTTTCACACATAAACCCCAACATCATCCCCCACCCACCGACCCACCAAAAAAATGTAATAATATAACACCCTCCACCCCAACCCACTTATACTAACTAAACTAACAGCCCACTCTAACCTAGCACTAAGCCCCCTAAACCCACTAAAGAAAAGAACGAGCAAAGAGGATGGAGAGGAGGGAATTATGGGTGAGGATCCAAAAGTCACAAATTGGCACTCCGCAGGATCTTCTTAATCCCCCGCAGTCTCCTGCTATTGTGGGCCACCTCCTGCTTCAGCCTGTCCATCCGGCGCAACATATATTGCATGTCACGTTTTAGTGTCTGGAATTCTGTCATGTCCAATACAGCAGCTGGGGTTGTCTGGGTACCACTTGTAAAAGCTGGTGCTGGTGCCGTGGTTGGAGGGGGAGGTGCAGAAGGTGCTGCTTGTGGGCCCTGGGCTGACAAGGTTGAGGGACCTGCTGGAGTGGCTGCCATCTCCGGGGCCACTGTGGTATGAGCTGTGGCGGTGGTGGCAATTGTGGGCTATGTTGGACCCCCCCTTGGCTAAATGCCCTTCATGCCTCTGTGGTTCTCTCATGTCGATATCTCCGTGCCATATTGCGGAACCCAGCCTCCACGTTGAGTATGTGGTGGTACCGCACTGCCCGCCTCTGAAATTCCCGTATCTACTGGGCATTCATGTTGTAAAAATAGAGACAGGTAAACATTAGAGACATCATTGTAAGGTCCAGCTACAGATGATATTCTAACACTTCATCAAAAATAGCACATAAAGTCCAAATCACAGTACAAATGATAGAATGTCCCTGAGGAATGACATACCAACACAGCCTACCCATCAACTATCTAACCTGTGTTTCGGGGGGTTGGACATGCAACACATACTTTCTAACATCAAGGACAACCACAAAGCTTTGGACAGCTGTACGTGGGTTTAGTCAGTCCACCACAGGTAAGGAGGCCTGTCAACTAGGACTGAGTCAATCATTGGACAATCACATCTACATTTATTTTTCAAATTGGGGACAATTGTCAACATCATTAGATCTCACTGACACCTTTTCAACATCAAGCACATTGATGCAAGCACCCATCTGGCCTTGACCTGCATGCATGCCTATAACATTTCACTCAAGTGCCACGTAAATGGAGTACAACATGTGGAGCTACATGCTGCGGTACAGTCACCCATATATTCCTACATGTTCGTTACTTAACAGGGATGCGCAAGTCTGTGTGTAAAACTAATGCATCACTGGTCTGTGTGAATTAGGGTATTACTTCCAAATTAATTATTGGCATACATGTAGCAACAAATCACCTTGTTCACCTGCCCATGACTATTGCACAGCACTCAACTCCCAATATATGACTATCTGCCGCCGAATGTCTAACTCTACCATGGAACATAATGTCAACCTCCAGACAAGTAGCACATCAGATCAAGTGCCAGCACATTATACCTTGCAATGAGTCCAACACACAGGAGTCAATCACACAACCGCTGCAAACACAACACAGGACAAACATATTAACACTTACTGGATACGTCTGGGTCTGCAAATTGAGCCACTTCACCAATTGTGTAGGGGGCTAGTCCACCTGTAAAACATTGAAGGGTGATATGTGCTCAATGTCTGCTCACTGCACAAAACTTGGAACAACAAATCACTGTGTGTGATTTTTTATATGATAGAGCTGCACATCAGGCATGTAGACACCTCAACAGACATACTACTGCAAACATGCATTGACACTGTCACTCCAGTGAGTGATAGACACACATATGCACACATACACTGTCGCTAACAATCATGTTGTGCCAAACATGATTACTCAATTTTGTGCTTAATTCATTCCAGAGGGTATTCCATTTCATCATTTGTAATTGTGAGACACATGCAATGCTACATTCCTGGTGCACTGGAATACCAGTGACCCAGGTATTGTGGCTTGTGCATCAAGGGACAATGAGTAACTGTGCATCAAGGGACAATGAGTAACTGTGTGATGCTCATGTGGGTCGATTTGCGTTCAGGTATTATTGTGCTTTCAGTGGTCTATGGTATGTGTGCCAATGTTGTATGTAGGTTACATATGCCACATTGGCAGTGTACCCAGAGCCATATATGTCCCCTATGACAACATGATGGCAGGGATCCTGTGTGTTACTTGATGACAATGTTACTCTAAACATGGATTGGCCACTTATCTGATTCAAAACAACAAAAAGATGTATGCTGAGAGTGTCTAATTTGATCGTCCCTCACAGACTGCATGGGCACCGGTGTAGTCATTGCACATGAAATGTGTTAATCTGGGCCCTGTGTACCTATATCACGTATTGTAATTCACACTTAAATTCATTAACTTAGAATTGGCAAGTTGGGTGATCAGTGGTAGTACAACCGAACTGGCACTGTCCGTGAATTAAAACATGGGTTAGCAAATGTCCTACTTCTGCAGTCATGATGAGGTAGGTATCTATTTGAAAGCACCTTGGGAATAGCGCACTCACAGGACTGCTGGCCTGCTGATCTTAGGCTTCATACTGTGTAGTTAATAATTGCACATATGTTGCACTGTATCAGCAGGGGTGTACCAAAAGTAAAAGAACAACCTATTTCATCACTTAAATGGTATAATGGAAGCAGTCAGTGGTCCCTTGCACAACATCATGCCAATAAATATTTTGTGACCATGCATTCACAAAGAGAAGGGATCCCATGATGAGGCATTCACTTTACAGAATTGTTAGGCTATAAAGTGACACAGATGGTAATTGCACTAGCTCAGAACCAGCAATTGTGCCCAAGCCAAAAATGTTGTTGGGCCCTGCTACTCAATGATAGGATTTCAACGCCTGCTCTGAAAAGCCACGAGATGAACCTGTTTTGTGCTTCTACAATCTGGTAGCATCCTGGCACATTTGGGTTTGGCCATGTGAAAGATTTTCTGTCCAGACGTAAACACACAGAAACAATGATCTTAGGGCCAGATGTGTCTTTTTTTGTGTTGCATTTGTTTCACTTGTTTACACTACAGCTATGGAAATTAGCAAATATATTTGATTGTAGCAAGTGTGCTATACCTTTGCATACAGAAATAATGCAAATACAGCACAGACAAAGTAGAAATATCAGTCTTAGATATTAGCAGAGGTAAGGAAGAGCTTTGAACATATGGCCATGAATACTGTTCAGACATGGTTTAAAAAAAACTGGGGACTACATTGGTTCCTTGTATTAGCATGTGAAATACATCCCATTCCTGGTATACTCACAGGCCCTGATTCATAATTTTGTTTGTGCCGCATTACCATCATCTATTGTTGCAAAAGCGGTACTAATTTACAAGATAAATTTGTCTTTTATAAGTTTGTGCAGCTTTTGCCTCAACAAATGACAGTGATGCATTGCAAAATTTTGATAAATCAGGGCCACAGTTTGTTCAACTTGCATTCCACATGTCCACAAACATTGCATGCAGCATGTCACAAAATCTGCTACTGACACTCCAGAGCATTATACTGTACACATTAGCCTAATTTGTACACACCAACATGGCCACCAATCACCACACCTAGGTGGTCCAGCAGGTCCTGCTTTCTGGCCACCAGGTCAGCCCAGCGATGGTCGTTGCGCTGGCTGTTGAATATGCGCCGCAGGTGGAACAGCACCTTTGCCCACCTGAGCCTCCTTGCCTCCGTGTGATACCCCTGTATCACCCGGTCCCCAGCCTCCAACATCAGGGGGAGGATGTGGCACACCAGCCACACAAATGCCCCTAGCTCCTCCTCACCCATTCGCCCCAGACGTGGCGTTCCCAACATATCAACAAAAATAGGAGAGAAAAGGGTAAAGAGGGAAAAACAGGGAAAGGAGGTAGGTAAAGGAAACTTAACTAACCCACAGACAGCCCAACAATACCCCAAATAACAATACCCCAAAACAGACTCCCAATAGTACAAAGACAAATCTAATCACAATAAATGACAGTAAAACACTTACACAGATTACCACAGACACTTACAAAACACCAAAATACAATAGCAATAGCACACAGGAGACAAATTCACAATATTCACAGAGACAACTCAAGACACAGCCACAGTCTAGAATAATCACAGACTGCAAAGTGAAAGTGAAAGTACACCCTCTGTACCATTTCTGTAAACAGGATATCCTATTACATCACATCCTGTCTCAATTGCGGGCCTTTTTTCTGTATTGCGTGTAATTTTATGCCGCTTACGGGGCTTGCGTCAATATTTGTTTACGCATTATGCATGAAAATTCCCCCACATTCAAGGATCAATACATTTTAAATGGATAACCGCTTTCCTGGGGTGTGGTGTTGTAATTAACGCTAGGGACCAATTGATGTATAATGTGTGTAAGCATAATTTTTTTACGTATATGCGTTATATTTTGACGCCTATGTGACTTTTTTGACACGTTTGCATGAACAAATCTGTGTTAAACTGTGTTTGTGTGATTTTTAAATTTTTTACATGCATGCAGTCTATAACTATACAAAGATAGGATGGTATGATCTGCAGTGGGTTTTCTAGTGGTTGGGCACATGTGGCAGACCATACTCCTGCGGCCCATAATACTCATGTTGTTTTGCAGGATTAGCTCTCTTAACTGATGCAACAGCAACACAAACTTTGGAAATAAGATAGGTATTTTCTAGTTTGAGCAGGTGTTGCATCAATAGAGGACATCAAGGCTACGCAACTAAACAAATAAATTCATGGCCTGTGTGTTTGTCTGTGAATTGGCTGTTCAAATTATTGTTGTGCCTCTGTGGGACGTCACAAGAAGATTTTGGTGTAATGTGCATGTATGAATGTGTTATAAACGTGTATAACCATCAGATGCCATTCACTGAGGTACATCAGTCATGCTATGTGTTTGTTATATCTTTTGCGTCTTATGCTGTGTGTACTTAATGACTTTGAGGACAAAACATTTCCCATACACAGGATGGATCGAGGACGGTTGATAATGGCTATGTCAGATATGTTATCCCTCACATGTAATGAAATGTTGGATACCACTTATTGATCACTTGTGTGTACACTACCAATGAGTCCATAATTTGAACATGCTATGTAGGTACAGTGTTTGTGACACAGAGTCTCAAATCCAATCTTAAAATTGCTATGTACACCACAGTTTTAGTCATGTAAATGACCTATGTTTCTCCTGTGGCTGTGGAGAACCAGCAGACCATGCTGCATGTGTTTACATATTTCCAGTGGTTCATTGCACAAAGGTATCCAGTTCAAGTGTGTGGCCATGTGTACCATGTGTCAGTATTGGCCTCCATGTTGTCACAGTTACGTGCAGGTCTAATCATGAGTCTGTGGAGCCAACCCTTGAATTAACAGAGTATCCTTCAAAGCAGAATTGACCAAAAGCCAAAGATCAACTAACGACACACATGGGGATAGTCCAGCTATGGCACTGTAGAACTTTTAGAAGGCTGACAAAGCAACCTTGGTGTGCTCAAATACATTATGGATCAGTAATAGGAAACAGGCAGGTTTCATCACAACATTTGTACAAAGGGTGGGCTCTAAAATTCCCACTGCAACAGGGAACATCAGTGCCTCTGTGCTGATTAATTTCACAGCTAGTCACCACGCAAGCACCTTCAAAAGGTGGCGGCAGAAGTGAATCTGTGTCTGGACCGTCATGGCACAAACATGTTTTGTCCTTACATACACATTAGCAACCCTTGTTTGTTGTGCTGTAGGCACCGTACCAATTCCATGCATATATCCATAGCGCACTGTCACTGTTTGGCACTAATGAATACATGCAAAACCAGACAAGGGATGGGGGATGGATTAGGTCATTTGAATACATGTCCCAGAACAGAATACGATAAGTAAACTGATTAAACTACACTGTACATTTGAGGATTCATCGTAGACCTGCCAGACACAATACCCCTGGAGGAAACAGAGGGCATGGATCTAACTATGAGACAAATGTAGCCACAGGGAACCTCTATGATTAACGCAAAGACTGGAACCAGTCTGGCTAACAGGATGCAGGCTCTGTCAGGAACAAACATGAACAAGGCAAATACACAGTGAGCAGACTCTGACTGGGACAAGCAGGAACAACACTGTGGGAACAAAAAACAGTTTCTGCTGTGGTCTGCACTGTTACACAATCCCCCAAGGTCTCTGGTACACAAGTGATTTGTACGCCAATGCACAACAAGGAGATTCAGAAAATGGCAGCTTCTAAGAAGTTCCAGGCAGCAGCAAGGGTAGGGCAGGCTCAAATGGCTGGTCTGCATGGAAGTGCTCACAGGTGTATGTGCACCTTCAGTCTCTCACAAGCCCTGAAGTTGAGAATCAAGTTCAAAGGGCCAACTGGACCTTTCACATGGGAAGCATGGACAGCTAATTACAGGTCTTACCGACTACTAGGCAGTGCATTATCGGACCTGAAGTCCATGCAGATTGATGAACTATGACCATGGCATGCCATACTGAAAAGGGAAGCACACAGGACTCAGAATGGGAATCTGGGCGAGTGTAAATGAAGATTCTCAGGGTACAGATAGTCCATTTACAGCACCCCCTAGAGAAGGGTGAGGAGAGACTTAAAACATGGCAGTGGCAGTACTTATTACCTGGGATGGACTGCGGAGGGCATGTCTTGTGAGCACTGCTTGTCATACCTGGGGCACTTGTGCTATCCATTTTCAGGTTTGATGCACTTCTTGTCACACATACTCCTTGCAGAGACGGCTGATGTCACACTTACTGCTGTCAAGGGTCTCGTCATACATTCCAGTTACGAATGCAATTGCACATCCACTGCCTCATGTATGAAGCACTCTTTTACCTTATGATTGATGGTGTCTTAGTTGGGTGTCATATGCTGCAAGGGACCATGTTTGCAACAAGTATGTGTCTCATAGCTGTGGTCCTCTGATATTGCCCTTCAAATGTGAAATAGACAGGATATATGTCATTAACACTGTGTGTGATGTTTGCTGTACATTCATACCCATCAAATGTGATGTGGTTTTTTCAGTACTCAAATTTGTATTTCTGCAATGTTCCATGAGGCAAAACTCTGATTATGATTCCTAGAGATCATGTGATGCCTAAATAATTACCCAGAGCATGATTGAGTGATGAAGTGAGGTGTTTAATTACATATGATAGCAAAGGGGTGATGGTGACTATAGTTAGAAAAAGTTTTGCACAATGTGTTGTCTCGGACGCAATCCTGCAGCTGTGTTTACATGTTCCTCCACATTTTCACGGACAGCATCCTCCTCTTCTTCCTCTTCAGGCATTTGTTGATCTTGTTCATAGAGGGGAATGTTCCTCCTCACATGAATGTTGTGCAGGATGGCACAGCTCAAAATGATCTTGCAGACCATTTCAGGGGAATATAGGAGGCTGCCTCCGGTGATGTCCAGGCACCTGAGCCTGGACTTCAGGATGCCAAAAGTCATTACACCTATGGTGTGTGTCCTACAATGTGCCTCATTATAGGCACGCTCTGCTGCAGTGCTTGGGTTGGCAATTGGGGTCATGATCCATGGCTGGATCCCATAACCCTGATCAACTGAAAGAGAAAAGGAGGCTAAGTATTTTGCTGTTGGTTGCACCATGATTGTCACTTTGCATGGCAGTTGTTATCTTGTGTTGTCTGTGACTCATCGGTGTTTGTGGTAATTGTGTGGGATTATAGGATTCTGTGATGTTCTTTCTGCATTGGGTTGCTTGTCTATCAAAACTGGTGTTTGGCTGATTGACATGATATCAGTAGTATATTTAGAAACTTGCTCTTCAATGTGTATCTCCCATGCGTTATGTAGTGTGAAAGAACTGTCCCTGTGCCTTCACTGGAGGTGACATGATACTTCCACACACATAATCGATTCCACTGTGGTGGTAACATAGTTGCAATATAAGGCCTGAACATCCCATCCAATTCTACATATATAACTGCAGGTGAAATGCAACAGTGAGGCCCTTTGATTTGGCTAGGTGACAATGCACAACACATCTCATAAGTTTGCAGCACTGAAGTGTTCACAATTGACAATGCACAAATACCTCATGTGTGACAAGTTCTATGCAAACCTATTTTTGTGACCTCACCGAGTTGGCTTGTGTGCAAACGTGTACCTACACTACTGAACTTGCTTCAGGTAAGCTGGCTAACTTGGTTGTGAGGGTGAAGGTTTTAGTGTAGGAAGGTCCATCTGCCTGTACATCTGTTATGTATATGGGGAATTGTCTCAATCCGTATGTGTAGCAGTGTGCACTTTGCATTAGTGTCACATCCACATGTTTTCATAGCACAGTCCACTTCCTTATTGCTAGCTGGCAATGTCACCCCAGGAGTGATGTGAGATGTTGGTAGTGCTTCAATAATTCCATGTCGCCTTCTTTAGAGTCAGCATCATCATTCTATGTGCCTCATGGTGTTTGACCAGCAGCAACACACATTACACACCCCTTACACAGGACGTATTGCTTGGAAGGGTGTGGGAGTGAGTGTTATTGATGTGATTTTGAAAGGTTCATCTTCCAAGTTGTACTGCCAGTTAAGGCCATGTCATTGTTACTGTGTGGTTTTAAATTAGTCCCATGTGGCTGTAGAGTGGCATCTCTTGTTCTTTGCATCTGTCACTTGTCCATAGTGTGTCTCCCATTGGGTCAGGATATCAAACATGACTACCAGTGTCACGCCTCAGTGTCTTCCTGGCCAAGTGTCAATGTAGTGGTTTATGTGTTGGGTGTCCTACAGGGTTGCTGTGCTGTATGTAAATTACTAGGTTTCTGTACTTACCAACAAGTAGGCCATTGCCAGATCATCCATTCTGGAAGTGCTGATTGATGGTGCTGTGGCGGAAGATGAATGAATCATGTACACTCCCAGGATACTTTGCCATGATGTTGGTGAACAATCCACAGTGATCCACAATGGCCTGCACATTGATGGAGTATGTGTGCTTCCTGTTGTGGTACAGGTGGTTGGTTGCAGCAGGTTGCACAATCCGGACATGTGTGCAGTCAATGGCACCAAGCACATGCGGGAAGCCATGAATTTGATAAAAAAAAACCTGTTTGGTCTCCTGCTGCTTCTGCTGTGTGTTGGGGAAGCTGATGTGGCGGGTGTGAGGAAGATATGGGCATCAAGTACCTTGGGAAGGAAGGAAAAGAATGAGGGCTGTGAGATCCCACCAACCAGGGCACCAGTGGTTTGAAAAGACCCACTTGCTAACATGTGCAGGACAGCTAGCAGCTTGGTCTCCGGTGGAATGATGTGGGGTGTCTGCAAGCTGGCTGACAACTGTGGCTCAATGTGGCGCAGCAGCTCCTGTATGGCTTGCCAGTTTAGTCTGTACCTCTGGATGATGTCATGTTCAATGAGGCCCTGAAGGGTTGTCCTGGTCCTGAATATCCTCTTCTGCCTTCTGAGTTGCCTTTGGGGTCCATGTTGGTGTGGTGGTAGCTGCTGCTAATGCTCCTGTGCTCTGCGTCTTCGTGCATGCTGCATGAGTATCACCTCCATGTCTTCCTTTTTGAGCAATGATGTTTCTTCTGTGAGTTTTCCTTAAGTAGTGGTGTCTTTGCCCCATTTTAACACCTGCCCTCACCCAGGCGCTAAAATTTGTCGCAAATCGTGATTTGCTCCATTTTCCGGCTCCGCCTACCAGACGTGCACCATTTTTGCGCGGCTGGATAAATATGGCGCACAGGGTGTTTAAGTCATTTTTTGGACGGGTACGCCTACCTTGCATCTCATTGACGGAAGGTGGTTTCACGCATCCAGAAAATGGCGCACACTAGGATATTTTGCCAGTAGACAGGTCTAGTGTCAAAGTATAAATATGGTGTTAACTTTGCACCGGATTAGCGTAAAAACAATGACGCCAATCTGGCGCAAAGGGAGTATAAATATGCCCCTAAATGTACTCCTGGTTAGAGAATCTTGTTAGTAACAGGCTACAACTTATCCCATAAGTAAGAGGCAAACTATGATGAAGGACTGATGAAGGAATCTGTCTACACAAAACAATTTTTTGCATCTATAGTCTCAACATACTCACTCATTAAGTGATAGAAGACATTAGAAGAAAGTTCCCCTTGAGCATTGTCTACATGCAGATACTTCTCATCTAACCTAAACTTCTCTATAGCTGTTAATGCAACAGTTGTTTCTAAAGCTGAAGTATGGTTGGCTTTAGTCTTGTCAAAAACAGTCATACCCACAATCAGTATCACACACACAATTGCCTAACCAAACTCATATTTACAGCACCTGTTTTTCCTACCCTGCTGACTAATGTTACCAGAATCAGAAAGTAGAAGAGAAAATTTAGTAACTATGCACCAAAAATCTAAAACAAAAAACAGCTTTCAGCAGTTATTTACAGCTCTCAGTTTTACTTTCAGATCCTTTTTCTCAAGATCGGTAAGTTTGTCAAAATCAGTTTAGCAGCTTGTCAAATCAGGTTATCTTGTCAAAATCAGGTTATCAAAGTCTTTTCTGGTTGCTTTCAATAGTTTTTTTTTCTCTTTGCACTTTTCTTTTGTCTCAACAGATGAAAGTTTTTCCTCCCTGTCAACATTGCTCTGCAATGTTTTCAATTCTTCCAATGTATCTATTACATGCAATGCAAAACTTTGACACGTTTCATCTTCCTCAGGTAACAATTCCCACTTATCTTTGAAGGATATACAGTTCAATGCGCAAAACCTTGCGACTTGATCCGCATATCTATTTCTCATTGATAAAAAATCTTGCAATTTCAAATGTGCAATGCATTTCACCACAGCAATCTCTTCAGGCATTTGGATAGCTTGCAACAGTTCCTTAATTCTCCCACCATTTCCCACTGGTGAACCAGAAGAGGTCATGAAACCTCTCTGTGACCACAACTGGCCAAAGTCATAGACTATTCCAAATCCATATTGACTATCCGTATAGATGGTAACTTTTAGCTGAACAGAAACATGGACCACTCTAGTAAAGGCTACCAGTTTTGCTACTTGTGCAGAATATACTCCTCGAAGCATGATACTTCCCATATTCCAGTAATTGTGCGCATTGCATATCCTGCTCTCAGTACTCCTGTATTATCCCTTAGACAGGAACCATCAACAAAGATAATTTGATCATTCTCTTCCAATCAGGTGTCTCTGATACCAGGTCTCGGTTTTGTTCACAGATCAGTTACATTCAAGACAATCATGCTCAATGTCTTCCAACTTTTAATTTCAACATTTTCATTTGGAAGTAAGGCTGCCGGGGTTCAGCACTGTCCATATTTTCAATGACACATTTGGTGACCCCAAAATACTTGTCTCATATCTGGTCAGTCTTGCACCTGTTAGGTACTGGGTCTTAGTACGGGTAAGTAAAACTTCAACTGAGCAAGGAACCATCATTGTTAGGGCGATGCTCCATCACCACGCCTTCACATGGTGTGAAGCTCTGTCCAACTGCTGCAACTGCACGCAGACAGCCTGGTAAAGCTGCTGCAACTGGGTCCAAAGTGCTGAAAAATATGCCACTGGGTGGTGTACACCTCCGTGGACCTGCGTCAAAACAGACAAAGAACACGCATCAGGCTAATAACAAAACAATGTGAAGAACTTTGTGGAGTCAGATCAGGCATACCCAAAGCCGGAGCTTTGCACAGACTCTCTCTCAAGTCAGAAAACGCTTGCATGCAAGCCTGATCTAGCAAGAGGGGATCAGTAACCTCCTTGTGGGTGAGCTTCTGCAGTGGTTTGGAAATGACTGAAACATTGGGAATCCACTGGTGACAATAGCCTACCATCCCTAGTAACATCCTGACATCTCTCTGTGTGGTTGGTTGACTCATCTGCAATATGGCTGTGACCCTTTCTCTGGATACTTTCCTTATCCCTTTCTCAATCTGGTGACCCAAGTATTTCACCTCTTTCTGACAGTTTTGCAATTTAAGTGAGAAACTTTATGACCATTCTTTCCCAAATGGTTCAAGAAGGCAATCGTGTCATACTTGCACTCGTCCCTTGTTTTGGATGCCATCAACAAGTCATCAATGTACTGTACCAAGGTTGATTGGAAAGGCAATTCCAACGACTCCAAATTATTTTTTAAGATCTGATTGAATAGGGAAGGGACTCTGAAAACCCATGAGGAATTCGACACCAACAGTAAACTTGGTCCAAGAATTTGAAACAAAAGAGAAATTGGCTGTCCTCATGAAGAGGCATAGAATAGAAGACTTGTGACAAGTCAATGACAGAGAACTACTCTGCATCACATGGAATCTGAAACAGAATCACAATATCATTTATTTTTCTCAAATCCTGGAAAATGTTAACTTTCCCACAAGGCTTTTTCAATCCCATTATCGGTGAATTACATGGTCTGCTTCACACTTCTTTGAAGACCCCTTGTTTCACAAATTCTGCAATTATTTGAGCAACCTTTATAATGATGTCCTGTGGCATTTGATACTGGGGAATCTGAGGAAAAATTGTGTTCGGCTTCACAGGAACTTTAACTGGCTCATCTCTTTCCCTGTCAGATCCCATACTTTCATTTTAACCATTCCCTGTAAATCAGGAGGAAGCTCCTTCACCACGAACACTGGAAATAAATTAATCAGGGGGTACTCCTCATTTACTGTCTCACACTTGATTTCTGGAGCTGGATCATCCTCATCATCACTATTCGTCTGTATCTCAATTACATAATTTGAGCTAGTAATCGAGCACCTGGTTTTGCACAGCAAGTCTCTTCCCAATAGGGATACCGGACTCAAATCACAGACTACGAATTTGTGCAACTCTTTAAAGTTGCCAATTTTAACCTGAACTGGTTCTGTAATTGGGCTGGTCAAATACTGATTCGCTACTCCTACAATCTGGACTGTCTTTCCTGAAAGGGGCAAGTTAAGAACTTCTGCAGTTCTCACTGTAGACCGTGTAGCTCCTATGTCTACCAAGAATGGAAATTGTGACCCATTACTTTTCTTGTCAGATATGGGCTTTTCTGATCTACTTCTAAAGAAGCTGCAAGCACACATTCCTCTTCATTCAAACTCTCGCTCACCCAATCATCTTTTATTCCATTCCCACTGTGTAACGGGAATTGGTGAACTGTGTTTTTACTCTGGTTAGTCCTCTGACCTGTTGAGGAAGCATCACCTGCTGCTGTTCCATTGGGGCTTGAGGTATTTGAATTTGCTGTCCAGGTACCATTTGAACCTGCTGTTGCATTGGCTGCAACTGCGTCATTTGTACACGTGGCATTTGAACCTGCTGCATGGGTTGGAAATTCTGCATCTGATTCATATTATTATGAAAATTCGGATTATGACCTCTTATTCTCGGTCCTCTCATATTTTGTACAAATTTATGTCACTTGTTTGCTGACCGACACCCTCCTACAACATCATTGGACACTCCTGCTTCCAATGTCCGCTCTGCAAGCATGACAAGGCAACACTGTCTTCATTCCCTGCATATCGTTCAGAACCACTACAGCATTCAAGTCAGGGCTGCGATTTCCATTACCAATTCCATCTATACCTTCTACCTCTCCTCTGGTTTTGGAACACTACATTTCCCTGCTGCTGCTGTGGAAAATTTCCCTGCATCCCTGTTTGTGCAGCTTTAATCTCCATCACCATCATCTTTTCCTTCAACTTTCTCTGCTTCAATTCAATCTCGTCACTACAGTACTTTGCATACTGCAACACTTCATTCATCGGTTTTGCTTGCCAGCAAATCAAATGACTCTTAATTATCTGGCTAATTTCAAGTCTCAATCCTTCCACAAATCTGAACACAAAATAAATCATGTCTTTTGGCTCAATGTTTCGGTCCCACTGTAATGCTTAAACGCCTGCAACAATCTCTCATAGTACGCATGTATTGACTCCTTGGCTTCCTGAGCTGTCCTGTTTATTCTTTGACAGTCAATATTTTTAGGCAAAATTCAGTTTTTCTAAAATGTAATCACTTTAGAGTAATATTTCATTACTTCAGGAGTTGTTGCACCCGTAACCTGGTCTCTCTCTGGTTCTTTTGTCAGCCAATCTATACTCCTCTTACACTCCATCCACAGATCAGCAGGAACTACTATCTCTTATAGAGTATTCAAGTCTTCCTAAAGACAATTTGCAAGTTTCACAAACATGTCTGTCTACTGGTATCATTCTACTGGCTTCTCTCTCAACCTGGGATAGTCATTTGTAAAGGACAAAGTGTCACTTCTCCTCCAAAGGACTTGAACAAAATTCCCTCGTGGAATCTCTCTCATTAGTAACATTTTCACTGGATCCTTGCCTTGCTGCACATTTGCAATCAGCTCCACAGAATCCCTTTCCCTTTTATCTCTTTTCTTTGCCTATCTACCTTTCCACTTCTCTAAGGCTCCCCATGTTTGGACATTTGGGAGTAACTCCCTAAGGTGTGCCTTCATCCCTGCAGATCTCATGTGTTCAAAGTCTTTTGCGTCAAAATCTAATCGGTAACTCCTTTTCAAATGCTTCGTTGTCTCTATTTCTGTGCCATATTTCTCTGCCAGGTCTGCTAACCTTTGATGCACATTGCTCACTTCCCTCGTAATCTTCGGGCCCAGATACCTCAACTCTGCTTCTGTGTAGGACTCTAATCTGTTCACACCCATAGTCCCTTCAACGAGCTCACCCGTTTCCATTCCTAGTCTTGTATAGTTCAAGTATTCCTCTCCCCTAGGAGCACTTTGCAGGGAATTCAGCTTGTCTAACCATTCAGTTAACTGTTGGGCAGTCAAACCTTGCAGCGAAAGGTTGCTAGCCTGGGCATGTGGCACTTGTTGTAGCATTGTAATCGAGGACTGCGGTGTCAGTATTTCAGACCCTGACTAACACTTGACCCTATCACAGTATCCAGAGGAACTCCGAATGGACTAAGGTCTAGCAATGATCTTGATCTGTCAAAGGTCTGACCCACAGGAGATACTACTCGGATATTCTTGTTAAGTCCCCCCTTCATTGAGTTCTGACTCAGGACTCCCTGTCCATCTGCACTGGTTTTCTCTTGTGCGAACAAAGGTTATCTGTACCAATGGTTACAGGTACAGATACAGCATCTGGGCTTGGTCTGATAATCAAATTCTGTGGGTGCAAGTTCCCATATTTTGCCTCATAAGTACAGACATAACTGTCTGTGTCCCTGTTATTGAAGTGTACGTTGGCATTACTTGTGGCTGCACTTGAGGCAGTAAAAGTGAAGTTTGCTCAGGCTGAACCAATATCTGTTTCGGGAAAACCTGTCCTGTAGGCACGCTTAGGTTTGTGGCAGTTTCCACTATAGGTACATCAGGGTAAATTCTCGGGACACTCGGCTGTGGCACCTGATTCTGTGCTACCGGAGTAATAGGTGCATCAAGACTGCCCTGCATTGGGTTCTGTGTCATAGTCGGATTAACCTGTACTGGACTCATTGTCATGTTAACCTGGTTTGGAGCTGATGGATTTACACTAGTGCTCAGACCACTCTCTTGTGCTGCATTTGGTATTGCCTTCATTGTTCCACTGGCAGCATTTTGTTATGAGTACTGCTTCATGACAAGTACTGCTTCATGACAAGAATAACATACAATATTCCAGTACCAGAATATTAAATTCCGTTTGCATTCTATTTGATGGTGGACGATTTCTCAATCACTGACGATTTCTCATCATCGTCTGATTCTTCCTCAAATGTCAATAGTCATCTAGACTCCCTTTGTCTCTGCTCCCTACTCTCGGAAGGGCTCTTATTTGTTTTTTG
Source organism: Pleurodeles waltl (assembly GCF_031143425.1). Taxonomy (NCBI): domain Eukaryota; kingdom Metazoa; phylum Chordata; class Amphibia; order Caudata; family Salamandridae; genus Pleurodeles; species Pleurodeles waltl. Next base: position 946,382,853 of record NC_090440.1, read on the forward strand.
GATAGCTTTCCTTCCTTCTCCCTTGCTATCTTGTGTAATCGCTGTGAATAACTTAATCCCCTGCAAAGTCTTGGTTCTCCAAAATTTCTGTTCATGGTCCCATTTAGCCTTCCCTAGTGTCTTTTCCTCCTCTTGAATTTCTGTTGCTGTTGCTGTCTAGCTACTAACTCCCAGATTGCCAATGCCTTAAACTGTGCTGGTCTCAGAAGGGGTTTCAGATCGTATAGCACCCTCCTCCGATGCTGTAAGCTCCTCAAATTAAATGTTCTGTTGGCAGGAAATGCTAAACTCCCATTTTTCTCAGTCACCTTACACCACTGTTTCAACCAAAAACATGGTGCAACACCCTTTTCTTTGATTACAATGTAAGCTGGTGTACCTTCTGGCGGTGCAATATCCCCTATACTTGTTGTAATACACGTATCTCCCCTTAGAGCACTCTTTAAAGCCTTGAAAAATGTAATTTTTGCGACCTTTATGCTATGGAAAATCAAATAAGGATATGTCTTTTAATCTCAGAATTTTCTTCACCCATCTTCTCGACCAATTGCACTTCACGGATGGCTGCCAATCCTTCCACCGCCCTTCTCACTAACCAACCTATCCCAGCACGGCTTCACTGATGTCACGCTGACATGTACTGGGGCTGACAAAGTCTTGCAGCTTGTCCTCCCAAACTCAGATTCACACTAAACAAATGCAAAATTATTGCACACACTAAACAAAATCAAAAACCCAATTTGTTCGTTTACTACAGGTAGGGTAACACAATCGCTTCAGACACTTTACGGATTTTTCACTGACGGCATTTTGCTGTAGCATCTTCTCTCTCTTTCTCAGTTTCCCTGATTCACAAGCAAAAATCGACTCACAAATTTCACTCAAGTGATCAGTGGGTCTGTCCTGGTGCACATAGGACTTGCCAGATCTCAGTCAAAAATTATTTCACTCACTTTGACTCACACTTTGACTTATTGACAGTGCCCGATTGACTTATCAAACAAGACAAATTACAGCAAAAAACACATGTCTCAGACACTTTCTCAATATACTCTGGAGTCTTAGACTACGCAGGGTCCGTATATCAACAAGCACTTGGACAATTTTTGAGAACCAAGCACCACACATGTGAAGTTCGATAACTTCCCTACTCTCACACCTCAGAGTACACACACTCCCTCTATAACTTCGTTTGAATAGCGCAAAGTCCCTAAAACCCTCACAAACATCACATTTCACCTGCGATTTGCATAAGTTGTGCAAGCACAAGACCTACTTCATTCACACTGTCACTAGAACGCCGAAAACATCCTCAAACAATCATTGGCATGCTCCAAGGAGTTTAGGTACTTAGTTAGGGGCACATTTTCTTTCCACTTTGTATCATTGAATCTAGAAAAAATCCCAAATTTCATCAATTTCACCAAATTCTGCAAATTATTTTCACCTTTTGTTGGATATCCTGCCACCATCTCTGGGAACACATATTATTTCTCGGTTACAATCTCTGGTACTAGATACTCTAAAACCTATCTCTGGATGGTATGATGAGTTCTTAAAAAGACAAACCATGTAACGGGCATCTATGATGGGCTCTTAAGGAGGCTAACCTGTACAGGGCACCTATGATGGGCTCTTAAGGAGACAAACCTTCAATCTCTGCTACAAAAGGAAGGCCATCCAAAGCAAAACGTAGACCCTGAAATCGTAAAGTACAGAAGGTGACACCTATGGCAAAATGCTGGTGCTGGCATACTGGTGGCAATTGTTTGCCTTCGAGAGGCAGCTGTGGCATATTGAGGATCATGTGGCAGGTTGGGGAAGCAAACCATGATCAAACGCGTATGAACCACCCATGGAAAGTATTAATGGCAACATTCTGGTACTGGAATATTGTATGTTATTCTTGTCATGAAGCAGTACTCATAACAAAATGCTGCCAGTGGAACAATGAAGGCAATACTTAATATATGGGGACCTCTTAGGACAAAGATGAAAAAATGGGGTGAAATTCTGGCAGGTATTATGCCCCACCACTCTCAAAGATCAGAAGCCGCCACTGAAAATACACTTTAAACCAAAAAATGTGGTTCACTGACAGCATGTACAGTCGTTGGATAGCTATTGTAAGTGGGTGAGTTTCCCCTTGTATGCTGCACGGCGGCATCCCCAAATCCTGCCAGACGATTTATCTTCTCTTCTGCCTCAGTCATACATATCAGATCTGACTATTATTCACTTTAACTGGAATCCTGGAATTACTTTTGAAAAGTGAAGAGCAGCTAAAGCTTTTATCTTTAATATCTGTAGCCTAAATGACTGCATGTTATCATATTTATTGATCACTCATGTTGACAGGTTCAGAGTTTGAAATGAGATGCCCGCTATCCTACTGGTGATGGAGCAGGACGCATGCCAAACGCAATTGACTAGAGCTAGAATAGGCCATTGTCTTTTAGGTTCATGTGTGTAAAGTAGTTTAATAGGACATTGATCACTGTGCAATATTTGTATTGCATTGTTTTCTTACCTTTAGAGCTACAGTACTTTATAAGAGGACACGCAGATAGTATGTAGTGATACTTGAGAAAAAAATACATTAAACTGGACAACAAAAATATATATTGCTCTGTAATTTTATGTTTTTAACGCACACAACTGCAATAACAACAATATTCTGGTTAACCGAGGTACAGAGATAAAGAGCACGACTTTTAAAAAAAAATAATGGAGTGGAAGTGAAAGCGGGCCCATCACAGTAATACAAATCAAATTCCTTTATTATTTTATCATTATTATTATTATTATTATTATTATTATTATTATTATTATTATTAATAATAATAACAACAACACATTCCAAATATAAGAAATTACATAGAGAATACTCATTCCCTTTAACAAAAACATATATTTTCGTGATAAAATATTGAGGTAAACGTCCCTGACGTTCTTAAATCAAGATTTTAACATTTTGATATGTCTGTACTACTCAACCCATATAAGTATTTCCTGAAGTTTCCAAAATTAGTGTGGTATATTTTTGCTGCTCTTATTCAGAAAAATGTATCTGCATTAATATCCAGATATTTATTAGACATTTTGTGTATTTTAGGGAATGCAGCGTTCTGTAAAAGTTGTTTCTTACAATACTCCTTTTCTCATTTGATAAGACCATTTTAGTTTGATTTCGACAGTATTGCAATGTGGCCTTCTGTTGTTTGTTACACCTTCAGCTGTTCTGGGTTTCTACAAGTAGAGGCACTCTGCCGTCTGAGGTTTGAGATATCATATATTTCTAATTACAAGTGTAAACTCACATATCCCAGCTTCCAAAGCGAGGATAGTATAAAAAGCTGTCGCCGTATCTAGGTGCCACACGTGACGTGAATCCATTTTTCTCGAACATGTCACTGCATGCATTGCACCTAGACTAGAAATAAAACAAGCATTTTAATTGGTGATATGCTTTTTTTCCATACAGCACGTTAAAGTTACTCTTTGGTTGTTTCAAGCATCTTTGAAAAAACATTTTTGGGGATTTTTGTCATTTTTCCATCCACGACCTTTTTTTTAAATTAGATGCACACTCGTAAAGCGTGTCTTTTTTCACTTCACAAATGTAAGCATAATAGTATCCTGGGTTTTTGCTGTTCTGTTTAATGGGTTCCAACATCTGATGAAAATTCAGGGCATCACTTAGGGCTTGCGGGGCACGACAGCTTCTACTCCTACCACCTTGTGTTTGCTACCCAACTGTGCAGAGTTCACAAGGAATGTACCAGGATGAAATCTGAATGCCATGATTATTTTCTGAAGGTTTCATCACCAGCCCCTCATCAGTCTCCTACAAAAGACAAAGGGCATAAATATGTTTTCTTTCTGCCACGTCAAAAGAAACCTAAAGAAAGGACTATGATGTAGCAATTTCGCAGTTGCATGAGAATATGTGAGCCACAGCGCTTCTTTTTATGTATGCTTTATCAGCCCCACATTCAATGCAGAAGGCAGGTGCAGTGCTCGTCGACTACTTTTCTCCAGTAGTTTACACCATTATGCACAGGATGCACAATTATGAGGAGTGCACTTTTTAGAGCTACAGTTAGCATCTGAGAACAAATCAGCCAAATATGAGTTATGCTTGGAATCTACACCCTCACATTGTTGCTCTAAACTGATCTTTCAGGATTATGTGTGTGCTTTGTGAGAATACACTGCTCTTGTGGGTCTTACATTTCCATTGTGGAGTTGCACTTGGTATGTGGGAGGGCTATCCTCTATATTGCAGAGCTGCATTTCAACATTCAAGACTTCCGACACATCATGAAGTTCTACTAGGTTTTTCAATACAAGCACCTTCCTTTATCTTACATTCTCTCAGGAGCTCCAAGCCATTATCCCCTTGTTAGGGCTCCTGCTGACCATGCAATGGTCTCTGTGAAGCTCAACTTTCCCTACTTCAAAGACTAACAAGGATCAAGAAATGGTGGTAAAACAGCCACAACTACTTCTTCTATGTGTACTCCACACCACTTTACTGTCTCTCTGTAGCCATACGATCCAGCATCATTGCACTCTGAATAGGCCAAAGAGTAATCCAAAAGAAGGGCCCATTGTTCAGCCAAGCTGTTTACTGAAGATACGCTCAGAACAGAATGCTCCTTTCTAGGCTACTACCTTGGCAAATCGCTCCCCCTGCAAGAAGAAACATAACAGTTCATTTTCCTTTCTCTGTTCACCCTGCAAAATTATAGGATTACCTTCATGCAAACTCAATAAATCTGCAATATTTTTAAGATGCCATGAAAGTATTAACAAACATTTTATCATGCACAAACTTTGAGGGATCCCACTGACCAGTAATGTGTTTTTCTGACACACAAAAGTAAACCAGAGACAATGGGGGTGATTCTAAGTCTGGCGGGCGGCGGAGGCCGCCTGCCAGACTTCCCCCCTCCAGAATACCGCACCGCGGTCGGAAGACCGCTGCGGCTATTCTGTGTTTTACACTGGGCTGGCGGGCGACCGCCAAAACGCCGCCCGCCAGCCCAGTGTAAAACTACCTTCCCACGCCGGCAGTTGCATCCGTCGCGAATTTCAGTGTCTGCAAAGCAGACACTGAAATTCTTTTTGGGGCCCTCTTACGGGGGCCCCTGCAGTGCCCATGCCATTGGCATGGGCACTGCAGGGGCCCCCAGGGGCCCCGCGACACCCCATACCGCCGTCCTGGTCCTGGTGGGAGAACCGCCAGGAACAGGATGGCGGTATGGGGTGGGCCATGGAGGATTCATTTGGGCAGCGGAAAACCGGCGGGAGACTGCCGGTTTTCCACTTCTGACCGCCGCCGAACCGCCGTGGTCAGAATGCCCAGCGGGGCACCGCCAGCCTGTTGGCGGTGCCCCCGTCATTTTAGCCCTGGCGGTCTTGGACCGCCAGGGTTAGAATGACCCCCAATATGTTTTAGGAACCATACCCACCCAAGAACCTAATCCTTTAACCCGTCAAGTATGGTAGGCCTAACTCCTGGTGAAACAATCTCTTACTCTACTTCAGCAACCCTAGTCATAAACACAGCTATACAATTGAAGTGACACAAAACGATGCTATGTCACATAGGGTCTTCTAAGACTGCCAGGGCTGCAGTGGCAGTCGGACCGTTGCCAATGTGTGGGTCTGACAGCCACATTACAACTGGGGCAGTACCACCACGGTCGGATCTCCAGCACCACCAGTTTCAGAGGGGCTGGTGGCGCTGGCGGTCCTAATCCACAGCGCTGCCCGGGGGATTATGAGTCCCTTCTCCACTGGCGATTACATGGCAGTAGCCAGGGGGGCCCCTGCACTGCCCATGCACTTGGCTTGGGCAGTGCAGGGCCTCCCCGGGTGAGCCTTGTCACGATGTTCACTATCTGCCGCAATGTATGTACTACAGTATTGTCCCCGGCTCTATTATGAGCCAGAGACAATGCTGTACGGTCTTTCCTGCTGGGCCAGCAGCCGGAAACACAGTTTAGGCCCCCTGACCCAATGGGAAACTCTTAAAGGGACCTGCGGGCTTTTCCATCCACTGAAGTTTTAATAACCCCCATATTGTGTTGCTATACTTGCCTTTAAGAAACAGTATTGGGTGTATGTCCCTACACCAGTGCATATGAGGTCTCAACGTTTGTTGACTGTGTCTTAGCACATGATGGTCGTTTTTGCGATTTTTGGGTAGGCAAGGGCATTAGGGTCTGTTACTGAACAATTAAGACTTTACGGGGGCATTTGATGGCTATGCACTGGTATCTGATGAATGCGTCTGCGTATTTGACATTGAATGAAATGGCCTCATCCCTACTATTTTTTACCTTTAATCCTGAGTATTATGGTTGAAACTTAATATGCCAAGAAAATCATCATGGGCTTGCCTTCTTATGAGGATTTTATAAAATAGCAGAATTAATTGTGAGGGTATTGTCACATCCGCATGGCTTTAATATGGTAAAAGACATTGCTCCAGTCTACAGAGACTATCCTTCTATCCACAGAGGAGTGGATAAGAGCAAAAAGCCGACATACCCCATCCAGGGGATTTTGTTGGGCTTCTCAGGCAAAATATAAACCTTAGCCCACTCCACTCGTGACCGCTGACTCATGTTTGAATCAGTCATTCGTTATATCGAACACAGTGGCTGTGTGTGAAAAGTTGCTCCTGAGAATTGGGTCGTCACCCCGTTCTCAGGGACAATGTGCATAACAGTAGAACATGGTATGTATTTAAAATTTGAGGGAACAGTAAAGAGAAGGTGCTGCCCCGTGTATATGTCTTTGAACTGTTGCATTATAAAGGACAGAAATATATAGATTTGCATGGAGTGTTGCATTGTCGACTTGTGAAAAATACATTCTTCAATGGTTAGTGCGTTCAATGGTACAGTATACGTGGGTATGCATTTCAACTAACGTTAGTGCAATCTCTTTAATCTTGAATGTTTGGTGCAAAGTATCACATTTTTATGTATGATCTGTACAGCCTGTTCCTACTGCTTTACCAGAAAATCGGGTCAGTTGAAGATTTACAGACATTGATTCCTACAAATCAGACAAGAGCCTTCAAGATCAAAGCCTTGATTTGGGGCTCCACCAACAGTAGAACACTGACTTTCCCAGTTCTAGTAACCATTCCAGACTACGAGGGACTTTGGTGAACGCTATGTCACCTTACCCACGGAAGGACATCAACGAATAAAAAGACATTTGGGCCCATATTTATTCTTTTTGACGCAAAACTGCGCTGGCTCAGTTTTGTGTCAAAAATATTACCGCCGGCTAACGCCATTTTGGTGCGCCGTGCGGGCGTCATATTTATACTTTGACACACAGCGGCGCAAACAACAGGTGGGAGTCATTATTTTTGACGCACACCGCGGCGTCAAGTCGTAAATGAAAATGACGTTAACGCAGCGGAAATGACTGTGGGTCGATTTACGACACCGCAAACCGGATATGCGCTGTTTTTTGTGACGCAATAGCGTAAAAAAAAAAACAGCGAACACAGCCATTCGTCAGAGGAGAGCCAAATTGGATCCCAGATGCCACTACAGACCCCAGGAAGATGACAGCAGACCAGGAACTAGCCAGGAGGACCCACACAAGAACCAGGACACTTTTAAGAAGAAAATAAAGTGTCGCTTTAGTGCAGAGGAGCAGGAAATTCTGTTTAAAAAGGTGACGGAACACCAGCACCAACTGTTTGTCACATCAAAGTTGCCAATCAGCAGGAGAGAGGCCATATGGCAACAAATTGTCGACAAGATTAACAGTGTGGCTGAAGTACGCAGAACAGTCATTGAGTGCAAGAAACGCTGGCATGACTGCAAGCGCAGGACCAAGGAAAAGATGGGCAGGAACAGGAAGGCAGCACTGCAGACTGGAGGTGGGAGTCCAGCACACCAGGAGGCCCTGGACTACATGGAGGAGATGGTCGCAGCCGTCATCCCTGAGGAGATCGTCACAGGGATTCAAGGACAGGACAGCGCAGACTACCAGGAGACAACGCACATGCAGGGTAAGTCGCATGGGGAATTAAAATGCAATAATGTCATCTACAACCGGGGAGGATATACCGACCACTAAATGCATGGAAGTCATCTAATACATGGAGTGGCATAGGTAAAGGGGCACGGCAGGGGGGCATGGCCCGTTCTGAGAAGACCTGGGGCCCACCATTACACAACACCAACAACAGTCCCATGGGGGCATGCTGTCATGCCAACGATGGAGCAAAGGGAAAGCCACGACAGGAGGGAAGGCCACTACGTCAAACTGACATCCTGCACACGTCAGCCAACATACTCCCTACATTAACTAGGGCCCTATTAGCAATCCTCTAGCCATACCGACAACTGGAATGTAACTGCGACAACAGTTGCCACTGCCACCTCTGCTCTGTGTGCAGCTCAAGTAGCCAATGGCAGTAACCTCCCCATGGATCATACACACCTAAATTAGGAGGTGAGGATGACAACTGCTACAATCCCCAGAAACAAGACAAAGGCCCCAGTACTCTCAAATGTCAATGCCCATAGTTGTCGCGAACATCAGCCAATGTAAACAACAATAGGAGCTACACAGAACTAAGGACACACCCATGCTTCGTATGCCAGGGTCCATCCTGTGCCTGGGTAACAAGGCAACATCCCAAATGTCATACTGCTCAGACAACAGCATTGAGGAGGGGACACATGTAACTGGTCACTGAAATACACCTGCACAGTCAGAGGAGGAAATAGGACACTGATACGACTATCAGGGCAATCCAATGTAACACACATTCCCCAACATCAGCAGGATACATTAACAATGTCAACATCCATATCGGATCATAACATTGCCATGCATAGGATATGCCACATGTCAATGACATTTAAGTGGATGTGAACGATCAGAGATTGGGGCAGGTCCAGATTGTTAAGTGTGCTGCCAGGGCCATTAGTACACCCACAGCCAGTGAAAGGCCCCACCATTAGAATGGATGTACACGGAGGGTCGAGTAGGAAAAGAAGGTGGCAATTCTCTATTTGGCATAAATCAACACCTAGAGGCGATGAGGCTGACAAGTCTGATAACTCAATAACATACATGTGACACACAGGTGGGCCATAGGCCTGGAAGAATGCCCATCTGAAGGACTGGAGAAATTAACACAAAACAAGATCACAAAGTGAATTCATCAAAAGGCAGACATGTCACATCAAAATTGTCACAACACAGACACACTAATTGTACCCTGTTTCATTGCAGAGGAAGATGGATCTCCTGCGGATATGCCTGTCCCAGATTTCCCTGATGACATGGATGACGAACCGATAAACATTCCCCAGGAGACTATCCAAAAGGTCCTTGAAACCCTCCAGACCCCACCTTCAGTCACAAGGAGGAGCACAGAACAAGCAGCCATCGCAGAGGATCCACCCACCACCCCAATTGTAAGACCTGCCAGCTCCAATACAGCTGAGGACTCTGACGACACAGGCACCAGCTTTGAGAGAACTGTAGTTAGAGTACAGCGGGAGCTGGCCAAGGAGGTGCGTTCATGCATGATGTAATCTGCAGATCAGGCAGCAGCTATGTAAGCCCTAACATCCATACTGCAAGGACTACAAGAAACTGTCAAGGAATTCACCACTGCAGTAAGGGAGTTGCCACAACACCTCGCACCCCAAACCTTCCACTGCATGCACAAATGCAATCATGACTCTCTCAGGGCCTACCTGGCTGCCTACCATTGTGATGTGGCTGCTATTCTCAAGAACCAGCAGACCCTCCTTGCTGCAGTACTGCCGTTAAGACCTTCACAGGGAGCAGCGACCGGGATGTCTGACTCCACGTCCTCTAACACTGAGGTGTGTGTACCCCCTTCACAACCACCACCACCAAGAACAGAGGAGGCAACACACAAATCAGAAGAAGAAGACATGGAACAGATCACATTCACAAGGAAAATGACCCGGAAGCACTAGTCCCTGCCACATGGCCCGCATTTACCAAGGTCCTGCACATTGTAACTTGCCAGTCTTAGAACAACTTTACCCGAGCACTGTTTTGCAAACCACTGTATATCTTGTCACCCAGCCCAGTGTTTGTCTCTCTCCTACTCATTGCCAAATCCTGTCCCTCTGCACTGTCTGAAACATCAACCCCAGCATGTCAAAAGCATTTCCGTAACCCCTTGTGTTGGATCCCAATTTAAAATGTCACTATAATGGACTCACAATCATGGACAATGTACAGATAGCACTACAGCACGTTTCAATAAATAGCACTTACACAACAAATCTGTCTCTCGGTAATGTGACATATCAACTGTGAAGTAGATAACTGAAATGTGCCTACTGTCAAATTACATGGCTTGTCAATACAACTGTCCTGATAATATGTAGTCAGAGAATTCTGCACAGTGCCCATGATTGCATCCTACTCTGCCTTTCCTGAGGGACAAATCGGATGAAGTGAGAAACCATATACCACTATGCTGTGTTGGACAGAAGAATGCTTCCTCACAGGATAACTAAGTCATCAAATAGTGGTCGCAAAATGTTGTAAACATGCAAAAATAACACAATAAACATGCCACACTAATCTAAGTAAACACTAAAAAAAACTGCACAAATGAAGGTGTCTGAGTTAACATACAAATAGGTAATCATGCCGAACTGTGTCACAAATGATGTATGAAGATCATGAAGACAAGAATACAAGATTGCCAATGAGAACTCATCTTATAAGGGTGTGCATGATCATCACACTGCAGTCAGACCTAAAACTGTTTCCCCAATATCAAGTCTGGAAGCACTGTTAGTGACTTTAAAAACACACTTATCAACAGAAACACATTGGGATCCATATTAACTGTGATTGGTGGTTGCAACACAGGGTCGACACTTTGCAAGGTAGCTCTGGGCTAGCTGCCAATCGTACAGCTCAGTTGGGATTTGTTTGTAGCATAGGACACAGATGTTATAGTACCAAATTGATGTACACTGAATCCAAACCCACGATCAAGTACCATTCAACACATACTATTAAGGGGTAACCAAATATGTATTAAATGCTAACCACAGATGAGGAAACTGAGGGAAAAATCTTACCTACCCTAATCTACCCTTACTACTCATTACCCACAACTGTTCCTAACTAACCTAAGCTACACTTACTTATCACATGTAACGAAATGTTCTAAACATCTACCCCCCCACCCCCCTTATGAGACGGGACACATGGAGGACAACACATACTAACCTAAACACATACTATACTATCCTAAAAAAATAAATATTTTTGGGTATTTTTCTTTTTAATTTTTTTTTTTTAACACACAAGAACCTCAACATAGCCATACACCCACCCACCCACACACTTAATAAGTAAAAATATAAAGAATGAGGACCCCCCACCCACCCCCACACCAACACTAACTAAACTAACAGCCTATACTAACCTAACACTAAGCCCCCTAAGCCCACTAACTGTAAGAACAAGGAAAGAGGAGGTAGGGGAGGGAATCATGTCCATCAAAAAAAGTGTCTAGAGGTTGGCCCTCCGGAGGCTCCTCTTAATGTCCTTGACCCGCCGTTTAATGTGCCGCACGTCCCGGCTCAGGTGGCTCAACTTGCGCAGCACTTTGTCCATCTTATGTTCCATTCTGTTGAAGGCTGCAGGGTCAACAGATGGAGCAGTGGCAGTCTGGGTACCGGTGGAGGAGGTCTGTGTGGGTGTGGTGCCAGGCTTAGTGGGCTGTCCTGCACCGGTGGCAATGCTGGGGCTAGGAAGTCCAGCAGATGTTGGACCAAGAATGGCAGCTGTGGGTGGGGCCACCTGGCTCTGATTGGTGATTGTGCTGGTGGTGGCTGTGGTGGGCAAAATAGGCCCACCTTGTGGGAAGGCTCGCCATGCCCCGGAGGCCCGTTCATGGCAATATCGCCGGACCATCCTCCGGAACCCCGACTCCACCAGCAGGATGTGCTGATATCGCATGGCCCGGCGCTGAAATTCACGGACCTGGCCTGGAGTCATGTTAGCAGCTGTGAAGACAAATGCAGATATTCTACATTAGTAACTGCATTGTGTGAAATGGCGCAGCAAGTTAATCAGACATTACATCTACTGTACTTGTAACAGCTCATATCACAATACAGAACATTGAATGTCCCTGAGGAAGTATATGGCAGGCCAGACTACAAAGGTCACCTCACACAAAGCACATGCATAACCTACAAGATGGGTTATAACTGGCTTTGACTTGCAATCTGAGTTCTGACAGTTATCATCTAAGAATCATGCTGCATATCCTCCGCCAAGACCTGGGCTACAAATGTCAGTGTACGGAAAGCAAAACTAAAGCCACATGGTCTGCAAGTTGTAACTGGACTTGCCAGTATAGTACCAAGTGACAAACCTGAGTGTGTATACTAGTATGCAACCAAACCGTCACTTATTCACATGTATGTGTAACATACTGGTAGCATCAGTACTAGCTACCCCATTCACAAACCCATGGCCGTGTTTGAGGGGGGCGGGAGATACACAACTATAATTTGCCAACAACATCTACACAGTGGAGAGTATAGGACACTCCACACATGTTTGTCTCTACAGACACACCACAGGTAAGGTCTATCTACAATTAGGAGTCAGCAAACCCTAGAGCACTCATAGGGTCAGACACGTCAGGAAATGCAGAACTTAGTACACAACATATACTTCCAGTGAGGCCTGACTTACATCAGACACAGAGGGCCTGATTCTAACTTTGGAGGACGGTGTTAAACCGTCCCAAAAGTGGCGGATATACCACCTACCGTATTACGAGTCCATTATATCCTATGGAACTCGTAATACGGTAGGTGGTATATCCGCCACTTTTGGGACGGTTTAACACCGTCCTCCAAAGTTAGAATCAGGCCCAGAGTTGCTAGAACACCCATGATCATGAATTGCATGCACACCTAGGCCATTGCACTCAGGTTCCACAGACTTGTTGCACTACATGTGGAAGTACATGCTGCTAGGAGGTTCTACCTACTGTTTCAAAATTACGTAGGTAAATAGGGAAGCAGATGTCTATTGGAAAGCTATTAGCTCTACCAATCTTAGAGAATGTGGGTCTGACAGGCTGACTAAATTGGGGCTGACTTCCATTGCGACTCTTGGTGATACAAGTGTCATTCACAGGACTATCCCCTGTACTCACACTGGGGCCTACAGGGATGTCCTACAATCCCTACATGATACCATTGGATATGCATTGGCAAACTCAGAACATGTGAGAACTGCATTCCCACTCATGAAACAAGAGAAAAGCTTGCCCAAAGCATCACACCTTGCTATGCGTCCAACTCACACGAGTCCATAACCAGCAAACACAACACATAACAGACACATCAACACTTACTGGAGTGGTCGGGGTCCTCAAATGTCGCCACCTCTCCCACAGTGTAGGGTGCCGGTCCACCTGTAAGGTATGGAAGGAAGAAATGTGCTCAAAATCTGTGCACAGTGCAACAATTTCATAAACATTTACAATGTGTAGGCTTATTAATGAAAAGGCAGCCATTCAGACATGATGGTACTGGATCTGATATATCACGGCCAACTTGTACATAGCATGGGTCTCCTGTGACAGTTACGCACATATCTGCACACATACATTGGCCCTAACTATCATGTGGTTGCAAACATGCCCCATAATTGGTGAGCACTAAAAAATATGGAGTGTAATCGTCTCATCATGTGCATCCAAGAGAGACATCCAAAGCCTGGTTACTTGAGGACTGCATTACCAGTCAAACATGCCTTGTGGCCATGACACATTTATTGCACATAGGCCCAATGTACAGAGGGAGGGCAGGGACTTTTGTAAACCATCCTGTTGTTACAGTATAGTCAATTGATGTGGCCCAGCTATGGTGATTTGCACCAACCATGGAGATGTGAGGCCATGTGCATACACTTGGACTGCCATCCATATTTGGATTGTGGCTCAACTAATTCCAACAAACATCTTAAGATGTTAGCTGAGGGCACCTTACACATTTTCACGATGTTTTCAAATCAAGAACTGACATGTATCCAAAAAGATCAAGGAACACAATAATCCCACACATTCATAGTACTTCTGTGAACGCTTTCCTTCCACACTCACCAGACTCACATGAGACATATGTTTGAGCCACTTTGCTATTATCAATTGACGTGAAGGCAGCACTCATTTTCAGCATCATGTAGTGATTCTAAAGTCAGTCTAGCAATTGCGTCAACATAGTTGGCCTAAATGTTGGTACATCTGTACTTCTCTGTCAATAGTACCCTATATAGACATGATTGGCTCCTATTTTGTTAGCTTTTCTGACAAAAAGGCTGCACCAATTTCCTTCATGGAAAAGTAACCTGTAAGTTTGCTGAGCACGTGCTACCTGACAGATAGCAATTGTGATCCTTGCCATAGTGCATCAATGAACCCCTTATATTTCCCCAGCATTACAGACAGTCAGCAAGTTAGCTGGCAGACATTGCACTAATCCCCTGATGTCACTACAGAGCATTTAAACGTGCACATTAACATAAGTCGTACTCACCAATAGTGCCACCAATCATGATTCCCGGGTGGTCCAAGAGATCCTGCTCCCTGGTTATGAGGTCAGCCCACAGGTGCTTCAGCTGGTGGTCACTCCTCTGGCTGGCATACACACGCTGCAGGTGATGCAGCACCTTTCCCCACCGGATTCTGCGCGCCTCTGTCAGATACCCCTGTATCACCCTGCCCGGATCATGAGCTGCAAGAAATGCATCACCAGCCAGATGAAGCCCCCCAACTCCTCTTCCCCCATCCTGCCAAGATGTGGCCTACCAGACATACTTATAAGTGATGATATGAAATAGGGGTAAAAGAAATAGAAAGGGGAAAAGGGGGAAAGTAGGGGTACAAAGACAGAAAAAAAGTAAACCTAAACACTAAAAGAGCCCAACTATCCCCAAACTAACACTACCCACAACAGACTCCCACAAACAAGAAAAACACAAGATAAATGGACAAATGTAGACAAAACACAGTACTACAGTATACACAAACAATATTTATTTCACAAATGGACTTTACAGATAGCACACAGGACAAAAACAGCACAAAATCTCAGGACAACACTCTCTACACAGCCACACAGTCTAGAAGGATCATAGACTGCAAAGTGAAAGTGAAAGTACACCCACTGTACATGATCTGTAAACAGGATATCCCATTACATCACTTCCTGTATGAAAAGTCCCGCCTTTTTCGCGTTATGCGTCATTTTTTGTTTACCAAAACTGTATTTGCGTCATTTTTTTGGCCGCACAGACGTGAATATTAACCTGCATCCACATAATGATACATGGACTGTACAAATATCTGGATGCGGGCACAATTTCACTCCTGTGCGTCAAAAGAAATGACGCAAATAGAGTTTTGGTTGTCAAAAAATGACGCACAATGCTAGGGACGTCAAAATTACAGTGCATTAACTGGTTTGGGGCATTTTTACTTGTTTTTTTGGCTATTTTACATTTGGAACACATCAGAGATTGGCTAATTAAAGACAGTATGGTGTTGATGGTGTATGTTCACATGTGTGACATCATACTGCAGCGGAACATCATCCACTACACCCTTCACTGTATTTTTACAGTTGGCTGACGCAATAGATGGTCATAAGTGTGGCCTACATATATGTGTTGCACAAATTGTGCATGTTTGGCATAAGGAGAGGATAGAAATGTGACACACATATGTACAATACCAAAATGCCTTTGGCTCAAAGTGTGTGCTTTGACAACTAATGTGTTGGTTGACCAAGTGTGTGTGTATCACATGAAGCATAATTGTACATATGGTTGTATGAATGTGACGTCAATTTGTCCAATCCTTAGATGCAAGTTAAATTGAAAATGAGCAAGGGCATGTGTTAGTCATACATGTAACAACACCGGTAAAGTGTACTTCCAAGTTTTAGGGTCACGTAGACACCACATGTGACATAGCATGCACAAGATGGATGGCAGACGCTTGTTCATGTCAATGGTCCACATTTTCTACATCCTATGTCCTAGAGTATTGGTAAGAGCTTCCTAGGCACTACTTGGAGAATCCCACAGTGAATCATACACATGCATTGAGGAAGTGGGTACCATGTTGTTTGCACAGACAGACAAGGGTGAATCTCATATGTATGATGACACCACAGTTGAGGCCATAGAAGATAGCCCCAACTATCAAGTGGCTGTGGTGGACCAGCATACAAGGCAGCATGTGTCCACTTATTTCCAGTGATCAATTGCACATAGGTGTCTTGTTCATGTGTGTGGTCCAATGATGATCCTGTAGATTGTTTGGGGTGTAATTTGTCACAGTTCAGTCCAGGACTCATCATGAGTCAGTGGCAGCTATTCCCGTATCTACTGAGTATCCTTGGTTGATCAATGTGAGTAAAGTAGATGTGGACATGTGAACCAACATGTGGATGGTCCCACCCTGTCACTAAAGACGTGTAATGAATGAGACAGTCAATAGGGCAACCTTGGTGTGCTGAGTGAGATAATGTCACAGATGTCAGGTGTCATTACAAAATTTGTACACAGGTTGGCCTCTGCACTTCCCACTGCATCTGGGAACATCATAGCCTCTGTGCTGATTATTCTCACAGCTATTCACCACACACAGTCCATCACTATGTTGTGCGCACTGTGATGCTGTGTGTGAACTGTCATGGTCCTGAAATTTGTGTATTATTCATGGACATTATCAGAGGTTGCTGGTTGTGCTGAAAGCCCCGTACCCAATCCCTGCCTACGGCCCTGGGACACTGTCACACTTTGTCATTCATGCATAAATGCAACCCAGACAAGGGATGGGCCAATAATTTTGCTTTTCCAAGAGGATGTAACTCAAATGGTACAGTTAAAAGGCAGATGATGCTATACAATGTATTTGGGTATGCATGGAAGTAGCCCATGCCCAATGCCCTCTGATGAATGGGAGGTTTGCTAACACAAGTGTGGTACATATGTAGACACAGGGATACTTTAGTGTGACGCACAGACAGTTGCCAGTCAGGCTGACAGAATGCAAGGTGAATCAGGATCCAGTTACTTGACAAGTTACGTAATAAGTGGTCTGACTGAGACTGTTTTGAGGACAAACTAGACAGTTGACATGTCAAACTGTGTAAATCCTGTGTTTTTGAAGGTGACCAATGAACCCAAGGGCTGTCTTACACGGCTTAATTAGTATCAATGGTTGACGGTGTATTTGACATAATGGCAACTCCTATGCTGTTCCAGGCATCATCGGGGGCAGTGCTTTTTTAAATGGGTGTTGTGCATGGAGGTGATCACAGGTGTGGGCTGCATCTGTTTCTCACCAGTCCTGTAGGTGAGACTTGCATTCTAAGGGCCAACAGACATTTTCACAAGGGGAAGCAATCTACATGTGCTAACAGGGCTTTGAAACTAGAAGACAGTGTATAAATTGACCTGACGTCCTTGCAGCCAGATGTTCTATGACAATGGCATACCATAGGAAAGGGTGCAGCACACTGGTTTGCTAATATTGGTCTGTGTGTGTAGAGGAGGTATTATCAGGGTACACATCTTAGTATTACAGGGACCTCTTCCGACAGGTGGGTTGTGACCAGGTGCATGGGTGTGTCATGAGTTAGGAAATGGGCTAACATGTAAATGGAATGTCATGTGCGCAATGCATGTCATATGTGTGGCACTTGTGCTGTCTATGTTCTGCTTCTAAGGAACTCTAGTCACAGATAGTCCTTGCAAATATTGGATGCAGTTGGACTTACTGCTGTCAAGGGTCTGGTCAGGCATTCCTGTTACTGATTCCAAAGCACATTGACTGCCTCATGTATGAGGCTTGTTTTCCCCTTATTGAGTGATGGTGTCATAGTTGTGTGCCATATGCTGCGTTGGACCTTGCTTTCAACATGTATGTGTGAAATAGTTGTGGTCCTCTGCTATTGGCCTTCAAAGGAGATATGTAGATGATATATGTCATTAAGAGTGTGTGTGTATGTGACCATTGTATGTTAGGTATCACATTAGCTCTGGGATGTTCCGTGTCCTACTCAGTATCTCAGCAACGCTCCATGAGGCAACACTCTTATTCTGATAAGTAGAGATGAAGGTGTGCAAAAAGGAATAGCCAGACCATGATGTGGTGATTAGAATAGGTGTTTATTTAAATTAGTTAACTAAAGTGGAGAAGGTGATCATATTCAGAAGAAATTATTTACAATCTGTTGCCGTCTGCGTATACCAGCAGCTGTGTTCTGTAGTTCCCCCTCCTGTTGCAGGCCAGCAACCTCCTCTTCCTCCTCTTCAGGCATGTGTGGCTCTGGTTCCAGGAGGGGAATGTTTCTTTTGATACAAATGTTGTGCAATATTGCACATGTGAGGATGATCCTACAGACCATCTCTGGGGAATATAGGAGGCTACCACCAGTGATGTCGAGGCAGCGGAACATTGACTTGAGGATGCCGAAGGTCCGCTCGACAATGCTGCGTGTCCTCCTATGGGCGTCGTTGTATGCACGCTCTGCAGCAGTACTTGGGTTGCCAAATGGTGTCATAATCCATGGCTGGATGTCATACCCCTGATCAGCTGCAAGAGAAAATGAATGGGATCATGTTGGTGTAGCTGGCACTGTTGAAAAGACCTTTCATGGCAGTAGTTGTGTTGTGTTGTCTGTGACTCTTTTGTGTACTAATGTGGCATCCTATGCTTGTAGGCTGTACCATCTGCATTGTGTTGTTTCCTTGACTGAACGAGTGTTTGTCTGCTAACCGTTTGTCAGCAGTATGTTTTGGGATTTGCAGTACAGTGTGCCATCCCTAGCATTGTGACTTGTGATACAGGTGTCCGTGTGTCTTCACTGGGGGTGAGATGATAGTTCCATGCACAGTTAAAATTGAAAGTGTTGTTAACACGTTCATATCAAAGTACCCTGGACATCCCATACCTTTAAACTTATGCAATGGATTAATGTAGAGGTCATTGGGACACTTACAATTTGCAAGGTGACATTTAGGCAACCACACTCATTGACGTCTTAACATTAGGCTGTACAGTAATTTCCAATGTGTGACAGGTTCAATGGTGAGTTGAGAAACATGGCAAGCGATGTCACGACCTCAGTGTGTTCCTGTTCACATGTTGCTGTTGTGGTGTATGTGTTGTGTGTCCTAGAGGGTTGCTATGCAGTGTGTATATAAGTAGGTTTTTGTACTTACCAACAAGTAGTCCATTGCCATACCGTCCATCCTGGAAGTGTTCATTGATGGTGCAGTGACGGAAGATGTATGAGTCATGGACACTCCCAGGATATTTAGCCACGATGTTGGTGATCAATCCCTGGTGATCGACTATGGCCTGCACGTTGATGGAATGTGTGTGCTTCCTGTTGCAGTAGAGGTGTTCAGTTGCAGCAGGTGGCACAAGGCGTCCATGTGTGCAGTCGATTGCACCAAGAACGTGTGGGAAGCCACTGATGAGGTAGAACCCCTGTTTTGTTTCCTGCTGCTTCTGCAGTGTGTTAGGGAAGCAGATGTGGCGGGTGTCAGTCGAATGATGGCATCCAGTACTTTGGGCAAAAAGGCAGAGAATGATGGTTGTGATATTCCGCCAACCAGGGCACCAGTTGTTTGGAAAAAGCCACTTGCCAGCATATGAAGTACGGCAAGCAGCTTTGTTTCTGTTGGGATGGTGCGGGGAGTCACCAAAGTGGGGGCCAACTGCTGTTCAATGTTTCGCAGCAGCTGCTGATTGGCCTGCCAGTTCAACCCGTACCTCTGTATGATGTCGTGTTCCCTGAGGCCCTGAAGGGTGGTTCTTGGGCGGAATATCCTCTCCTGCCTTCTGCGCTGCCTTTGGGGTCCCTGCTGGTGTTGTTGTAGCTTCTGTTGTTGCTGCTGGGCTCTGCGTCTGCGTGCACACTGGATTAGTATCACCTCCATGGCTCCCTGTTGTTGCTCTGCTGCTCTGCTGTTTGTTATGTGTGTTCTGATTAAATACAGGTGTGTTTGCCCCATTTTAACGCCTGCCCTGACCCAGGCGTTAATTTTTGACGCAAATCGGGCTGTGTGTCATTTTCTGGCTCCGCCTCCCGGCCGTGTGTCATTTTTGCCCGAAAGCATAAATACGACGCACGGCCGTTTAAGCCATTTTTTGGACGGGAACGCCTACCTTGCATATAAATAACGCAAGGCGGGTTGCTGCATCCAAAAAATGACACACACAGCGGAATTTTGTCGTCCGCGGGCTCGGGCGTCAAAGTTTAAATACGGGGCAACGTTTGCGCTGATTGCGCGTCAAAATTTTGACGCACAATCGGCGAAGACGGAGTATAAATATGCCCCTTGATTTGGAGCATCTAAAAGCACACATGATAGTTTTTTTTTAGTTCAAATATGGTAGCTGTATATTTTATTTCCAAAAGATATATTTGTCCTTCAGTTACTCCCTCGTACTTCGAAGTGAATGCTCCTCAAATGTTAGAAGACAGGAGAATGGCCTAAGCCAGTGTAGCCCCTGTTATTCTATTCTGGTGCCTCAGGAAGACCAGCCCTACCACTTCTCTATTTAAAAGTGTGATGAGCCATCCTACTCTTCGGTAAGGTGCCACATTCATAGCATTACTTCGGAAGGAGGCTTGTTTAAATCATTACTCTCTATTCCAGTCAGTCCCAGACAACTGCATTTTCTAATTGACAGGAAACAAATTTAAATGATTAAAACACCTTGCTTACTGTCACTTCACATACAGGAAGTTTGGGTGATAATGATATTAGCGGTTGCACAGTGATGTCCTTAATGATGTAATTTCAGATATCAACAGTGATGTTATCAATGATGTCATATAACATGTCATGAGTGTTGTAATATGTCAGGTCTTAAGCAGTGCATGACGAGAGCATGAGTTACGGTTATTTGAAATAACTATAACTGGTGGATTTAATTTTTTATCTTGAAATTAAACTAATCATAATGTACTTTAACCTTTGATTTGTTAATTAAACTAATCATAATGTACTTTAACCTTTGATTTTTCAGTGAACTTCTGAGATTTGTAATGCAAAGTATGATATTGTTGCTTAAACCCTTTGCTGCCAGGCCTTTTCCCCCTCCTGTGCCAGGCCTTTTTTTGCCTATTTGGAATGGTTCTCGCTTAGGCCCTCATAACTTTTTGTCCACATAAGCTACCTATGCCACATTTGCGTCCTTTTTCCAACATCCTAGGGATTCTAGAGGTACCCAGACTTTGTGAGTTCCCCTGAAGGAGGCCAAGAAATTAGCGAAAATACAGTGAAAAATTCATTTTTTTCAACAAAATGGGAAAAAGGGGCTGCAGAAGAAGGCTTGTGTTTTTTTCCCTGAAAATGGCATCAACAAAGGGTTTGTGGTGCTAAAATCACCCGCTTCCCAGCTTTCAGGAACAGGCAGACTTGAATCAGAAAACCTAATTTTTCAACACAATTTCAGCATTTTACTGAGACATACCCCATTTTTATGATTTGTTGTGCGTTCAGCCTCCTTCCAGTCAGTGACGGAAATGGGCGTTAAACCAATGCTGGATCCCAGAAACCTAAACATTTCTGAAAAGTAGATAAAATTCTGAATTCAGCAAGGGGTAATATGTGTAGTTCCTACAAGGGTTTCGTACAGAAAATAACAACTGTCAAAAAAAATATTGAAATTGAGGTGAAAAAAACAGCAATTTTTCTCTACGTTTTACTCTGTAACTTTTTCCTGCAATGTCAGATTTTTTAAACCAATATACCCTTATGTCTGCTGGACTCTTCTGGTCGCGGGGATATATAGGGCTTGTAGGTTAATCAAGAACCCTAGGTACCAAGAGCCAATAAATGAGCTGTACCCCGCAGTGGGTTTTCATTCTATACCAGGGGTACAGCACTTCATTTGCTGAAATATAAAGAGTGAAAAATAGCTATCAAGAAAACCTATGTATTTTCACAATGGGCACAAGATAAGGTGTTGAGGAGCAGTGGTTATTTGCACATCTCTGAATTCTGGGGTGCCCATACTAGCATGTGAATTACAGGGCATTTCTCAAATAGACGTCTTTTTTTACACACACTCTTATATTTGGAAGGAAAAAATGTAGAGAAAGACAAGGGGCAATAACACTTGTTTTGATATTCTATGTTCCCCCAAGTCTCCCGATAAAAATTGTACCTTACTTGTGTGGGTAGGCCTAGCGCCCGCTACAGGAAATGCCCAAAAACACAACGTGGACACAACACATTTTTCTACAGAAAACAGAGGTGTTTTTTGCAAAGTGCCTACCTGTAGATTTTGGCCTCTAGCTCAGCCAGCACCTAAGGAAACCTACCAAACCTGTGCATTTCTGAAAACTAGAAACCTAGATGAATCCAAGATGGGGTGACTTGTGGGGCTCTGACCAGGTTCTGTTAACCAGAATCCTTTGCAAACTTCAACATATGGCTGAAAAAATACTTTTTTCTCACATTTCGGTGACAGAAAGTCCTGGAATCTGAGAGGAGACACAAATTTCCTTCCACCCAGCGTTCCCCCAAGTCTCCCGATAAAAATGATGCCTCACTTTTGTGGGTAGGCCTTGCGCCCGCGACAGGAAATGCCCCAAAACACAACGTGGACACATCCCATTTTTCTACAGAAAACAGAGGTGTTTTTTTCAAAGTGCCTACCTGTAGATGTTGGCCTCTAGCTCAGCCGGCACCTAGGGAAACCTACCAAACCTGTGCATTTTTGAAAACTAGAGACCTAGGGAAATCCAAGATGGGGTGACTTGTGGGGCTCTGACCAAGTTCTGTTACCCAGAATCCTTTGCAAACCTCAAAATGTGGCTACAAAAACACGTTTTCCTCACATTTCAGTGACAGAAAGTTCTGGAATCTGAAAGGAGACACAAATTTCCTTCCACCCAGCGTTCCCCCAAGTCTCCCGATAAAAATGATACCTCACTTGTGTGGGTAGGCCTAGCGCCCGCAACAGGAAATGCCCCAAAACACAATGTGGACACATCCCATTTGTCTACAGAAAACAGAGGTGTTTTTTGCAAAGTGCCTACCTGTAGATTTTGGCCTCTAACTCAGCCAGCACCTAGGGAAACCTACCAAACATATGCATTTTTGAAAACTAGAGACCTAGGGGTATCCAAGATGGGGTGACTTGTGGGGCTCTCACCAGTCTCTGTTACCCAGACTCATCTGCAAACCTCAAAATTTGGCTAACAAAACACGTTTTCCTCACATTTCGGTGACAGAAAGTTCCTGAATCTGAGAGGAGACACAAATTTCCTTCCACCCAGCGTTCCCCCAAGTCTCCCGATAAAAATGATATCTCACTTGTGTGGGTAGGCCTAGCGCCGGTGACAGTAAATGCCCCAAAACACAACGTGGACACATCCCATTTTTCTACAGAAAACAGAGGTGTTTTTTGCAAAGTGCCTACCTGTAGATTTTAGCCTTTAGCTCAGCCGGCACCTAGGGAAACCTACCAAACCTGTGCATTTTTGAAAACTAGAGACCTAGGGGAATCCAAGATGGGGTGACTAGTGGGGCTCTCACCAGGCTCTGTTACCCAAAATCCTTTGCAAACCTCAAAATTTGGCTAAAAAAACACGTTTTCCTCATATTTCGGTGACAGAAAGTTCTGGAGTCTGAGAGGAGCCACAAATTTCCTTCCACCCGTGTTCCCCCAAGACTCCTGATAAAAATGATACCTCACTTGTGTGGGTGGGCCAGGTGTCTGCAACAGAAAAAGGCCACAAACAAGTGAGGTGTCATTTTACTTGGGAGACTGAGGGGAATGCTGGGGAGTAGGAATTTTGTGCTGGAGCAGTGATCGTACAAACCAAAGTCAGGAAAATATGCTTTTTTAACCAAATTTTGAGGTTTGCAGAGGAGTCTGGGTAAGAAAATGTTGGGGGATCCACGCAAGCCACACCTCCCTGTACTCCTTGGGGTGTCTAGTTTTAAAAAATGTCTGGGTTTGGTAGGTTTCCCTAGATGAAGGCCGCACCCAGGACCAAAAACATAGGTGCCCCCTCCCCCCCAAACACAGGTAGTGTTGTAATATATCAATTTGATGTGTCCACATACGTCTGTGATGTGCCAAACAGTAAAATTGTGAAAAGAAACGCACTTAGGTTATGTGAAAAAGACCCCTCACCCACCAAC
The DNA here is from genome assembly GCF_031143425.1 of Pleurodeles waltl. NCBI lineage: Eukaryota > Metazoa > Chordata > Amphibia > Caudata > Salamandridae > Pleurodeles > Pleurodeles waltl. The sequence continues at coordinate 946,407,120 of NC_090440.1, forward strand.
CAAGTTGGTGGCATGCTTCATCATCGGGGTCCCACCTGAGACACCTAGCGTGTCACAAGTGTGCTGCAAAGCCTAATTACAGCACAGCCGGTTTTTTAATTTTTACCACACATACTGGTTGGATGTGGCACGAGGGTGAGTGATGATTCAGTAGATCATATTTTATTAACAAGAGATTTCACAAAAGTGAAATGCACTGGTAATAACTGAAAGGCCACAAAACTGAACCAATGACTCACAGCTCGTGAGCTGTAAAGCCACGGCAAGGCACCACCCGCTTTCCAGTCCATTCACACACCTTTCATACATGACATGCACAAGACCATTCACGCTTCCAGCCACGGGCCAAGCACATTACAACACTCGCATCGACAGACAGCGCCAGTCAAGGGCCCATCACTTTCATACGCCCACATGCCTGATACAGCAATCACACCAGCTGATGAGTGTGTGGACTGGTGTTTGGCTGGCACTGCCAGCCAAGCGCCACCCCACCCATACCGCCAGCCAAGCGCCACCCCACGCACACCGCCAGCCAAGCGCCACCCCAACACACCGACAGCCAAATGCCACCCCAAGCACACTGCCAGCCAAGCGCCACACCACCCATACCGCCAGCTAAGCGCCACCCCAAGCACACCGCCATCACTTTTTTGTTGTTTATAAACAACAAAGAAACCACTAACTAATTATAAAATAAGTACAAAACTACAAACACAAAAGCTCAAACTAAATACATGACAGTAATGCCAACGTGAAACTGAACATATGAAAATATAAAATAGGCAGTTTACGCTCACGGTATTTCCCAAAACATTTTCCTGGTGGTGGTAACTTCTAAAACAGCCGGGCACACACAGCCCAGGCTTTGAAGGGCAATCGGGGCAGTATATCCGGCTCTCCCTTCGGATTGCTCTCCGGGCACATACTCTACATTTCTTTGTGGGCAAGTCTTTTTTGGGAGTGGGCGGAATGTGATCCGGAAAGTGGCGATCTTTCAATCTAGCCACTTCCTCCACCACTTCTACTCTAGGAACTCTTGCCCATTCCACCACAATAAGGATCTCTATCATTGACTCCTGAAATTTAACAAATGTCATCCTTGACTCAGTGAACAATCCTTGAACACAATAAAAGCATTAAAAGTTGCCAAATGAAATAAATGTAGGGCCAACTTTTTATACCACACGTAAGACTTACGAAGAGCAGTGTAAGGTTCCAACCTCTGATCTACTCTATCAACACCACCCATGTGCCTATTGTAGTCCAAAATGCACGCAGGTTTGCGCACTTCCGCAACCTGACCCCAAACAGTCACAGGGGAAGTACTTTCATCATGGATGGTAGATAGCATGTACACATCCCTCCTGTCTGAATATTTCAGAGCTAGCAGCTCATTATTCCGCAAAGCACTGCACTGTCCCCTCTCAAGTTTTTAACAGACAAGCTCCCTTGGATAGCCTTTCCGGTTAGAATGGATTGTGCCACAAGCAACCGTGTCCACTCTAAACAACTCCTTGAACAACTGCACTCCAGTGTAGAAATTATCTACGTACAAATGGTGACCTTTGTTAAACAGTCGTCTACCAAGTTCCCACACAATTTTTTCACTAACTCCAAAAGTGGCCGGATAACCAGGAGGGTCAATACTGGAATCCCTACCAGTGTAGACCCAGAAATTATACACATATCCTGTACTGCTGTCTGACAGCATATACAATTTAATCCCATACCGTGCCCTCTTACTAGGAATGTACTGCTTAAAAACTATACGCCCCTTGAAAAGGACCAAAGACTTGTCCACACTTATCTCTTTGTCTGGAACATAGATCTCTGAAAACCAATCTACAAAATGATCAAGGACAGGCCTCGTCTTAAAAAGAAGGTCACAATCAGGGTGATCTCGTTGCAAGGCTAAAGCATTGTCTACAAAATGCAGCATACGAAGAAGAAGCAAATAGCGATTACGTGTCATAGTTGCAGGAAACATAGCTGTTGCCATCAAGGGACTAGTAGACCAATAAGAAGCCAGTGACAGCTTCCTGATCAACCCCATCAAAAAAGTCAAACCTAAAAACCTTTTCATCTCTTCCAGATATGTGGGAACCCACTGAGTAGCTCTAGACTGAGGCCTAAGTCTGGCAGCGTTGTCCCTCAAATATTGCTCTGCATACAAATTAGTCTGCTCCACAATCTCTTCCAAAAATGCATCGTCCATAAACAAGTGAAAGAAATGGACAGGCAAAAAGTTTTCCGTATTGACTCTACACCCTGGGAGACCAGCAAATGCAGGTAACTGTGGCTGCTCCATGTTTGGGGCAATCTAGGTGTCAGGTCTTCAAATGGGAAACCCTTCAGCCCCAGGCTGCTGCACTCTTGACACATCAATGTCCTCCTCTAAAACAGGCCCTTTATCTGCACTGAGAGTAGCTTCCTCATCAGAAGAATACTCTCGGACAGAAAACTCGCTGCCAGAATCTCTCACTTCCTCCTCTGCCTCAGATGCAGAGTCAGTCTCGTAATCATGGTCTGAAGATGACTCAAAGAGCATGCTAACAACCTGCTGAGCGGTCACTCTGCGGCTAGCCATGATCCTCACTAACAACAAATGGATTGCTAACAACAACTAGCACTAAAATAAGTAATAAACAAAGTATAGCTTTATCACAAAGAGTTATGTACTAAAAAACTATACCACTCACTTGCCTGAAAAAGCTACTCACCAGCAACTACTCTGCACAGACACAGAAATCATCAATGATATCCCACTAAAAAGAAAAAAGCAAATTAGACATATGACAACACAAATATCATTGTGCTCAAATCTAAGGACAATTTCACACACAATACTGCATTTAGTACACCACCTACAAACATGTCATTCATGCATGTCAACAATACTCCTTTGTAGTAAATTGCTTTCACTTACCGAAAATATGCAACTATGCAAACCGCAGGACAACTACTGCCAAAACCGCAAGGATCCACAGCAAAGGAAACAAAAGCTTTGAACTAGAACAAAAAGAAGAAATAAACTGTTATAATCACAAATACAAATACTTCACCAGTTGACAAACACCCCGCCACCAAGAACTTAGAAATTGTCCTTGATACCTAAGTGGCTTCTGCCCCACTAGGAGGCAGAAATGGCCTAAAACCAATAGGCTGATCTGCCCCCAAGTGGGGCAGAAATGGCCAACAGCTCTGTACCCTGTTTGGGAGGGCGGGCCTTGCCAAATGGGGCAAATTGGGGTGCCCCAGCTCAAAAAAAACAAAGGGAACCAAAACAAATAATCTCTGACATCTTGGTGCATTCTGCCCCCCTTGGGGGCAGATGGGCCTAAAAAAAATAGGCTGATCTGCCTCCAAGGTGGGCAGAAATGGCCATCACTAACGTGCCCCCTTTGGGGGGCGACCCTTGCCAAAGGTGCTGCCCCCCACACAACACACACACACACAGGATCCCTAGTGCTTAAGTGGATTCTGCCCCCCTTGGGGGCAGATGGGAGTAAAAAAAATTGGCCAGTTACAGCTCTGGGCCCCCTTTAGGAGGCGACCCTTTCCAAAGGGGGCACCCGCAGCACTAAACAAAAAAAGGGGCACAAAAAAAAAATCCCTGCCGTATTGGTGGTTTCTGCCCTCCTTGGGGGCAAATGGGCCTGCAAAAATAGGCCCATCTGCCCCCAAGGGGGGCAGAGATGGCCAATACGAAATTTCTCCCCTTTGGGGGGGCGCCCATTGCCCAAGCGGTGCCCCCAAACACACAAAACACGAACACACACCACACAATCCCTGGCGCCTAGTGGGTTTCGACGAAACATATAAAAAATTATTGCCCCGGGCAGCGACCCGTGCCCAAGGGGTCGCTGGCCAAAAACAACGAAAATAATTTCCCTGGTGTCTAGTGGTTTTCGCCCCCCTCCGAAAAATTGGCCGATCTGCCCCCAGGGGGGGGCCGAAATAGGAAAAAATATTAGTCCCCAATGGGAGCGACCCTTGCCCAAGGGGTCGCTCCCAACAAACATGCCCAACATAATTTCCATGGTGTCTAGTGGTTTTTGGCCCCTCCGGGGGCAGATCGGCCGAAAAATCGTCCGATATGCCCCCAGGGGGGCCCGAAATAGGAAAAAAATAGCCCCCAATGGGAGCGACCCTTGCCCCACCTGCGATCGTGGAGAAGGAATCCACTGAAAACAGGCACAGGGGGAATGGAAAATCCCTTTCCTTTCCCCCCGTGTCTGCTTCCTCCCCCAAACCCCCAAAAAGGGAAGGACTCACCTGCTGAGTCCTCTCTCGCCGAGGCGCTGGAAGCAAATGGATTCCAGTGAGTCCCTCAGCAATACTTGATGACGTCGGCGCGCTGTGAGCGTGCTGACGTCATCAGATTGCCAGGGGGGGGTCGGGGAGGAAGGGGAAGGGATTCCCTTTCCCTCGAAGGTCTCCTGATGAAAGGCTGGGAGACCTAGAAGGCCCAAGGAAGTGGGCCTGGGTGAAGCTGACCCAGGGCTTGCGGGTCCTCCAATGGTGCACTAGGGGGAAGAGCTCATTCCCTAGAGAAGATGGGGGCTACGCTCTGTTCTTGCAGTGTAGAACAAAGGTAGAGTCTAGGTCTCTGGGGTGGGTTCCGTGTGGAGCTACCAAGATGGTGGGAGGGAATTGTGGGTTGCCTGACGAGGCACCCACAGTGCTCCTCCACCAACACTCCCAGTGCAGCAGTGAGACTGGACTGGTATCCTTTCTGGGAGCCAGGCCAGGGGTGCTTTTCTGTGAGGGAGGTGTACCGAAAGTCCAAAGTGGGCTGTTCTTCCGTGTGGGAAGGCAGTCACCCAGAAAGGGTGCAGCAAAGACCCCAGCGGTATGCTGAGGGTAAGGGTCCAATGAGTCTGCATTTTTCAGGATGTAGGGATCCAAAGGAAAGAGGGCACTGGATGGGATGAACTGCAGAAGGTAGATCAGCCAGGGGCACTGTACTCTTGTCCAAAGGAGGGGAGGGCGTAGTGTTGCACAAACCAGGGCAAGGCTAGGCCTAAGGTTACTCTGGCCATGTATGGTGATCCCGTGGATGGGTAAAGGAGGTGGTCCTAGTGATGATCAGAGTAGAGTGTCAGGTTTCGCAGACAAATGGCGAGGGAAGTGTCTGGTCAGAACCCCTCGTCACTTGTTTTCGCTGACTAGAGGAAGACTACCCATGTGTGGTGGCTACGTCTTCCCTGTGGGAATCAGCTGGGTGTGGCGTGTGTAAGAGGACGGTTCTGACCATCTGGTCCCCCCTGATTTTTTGCTTTTTGACCACCTGGTTTTTGACCTTTTGCTGTGAGGGAGCCTACTAGTCATGGACTCCCCCACAGTAAACTCACAGTAAAATGGACTGCACGTGTGACCGCTGGTGCTGCCTTGCTAAGGAAAGGCTGCTGTGTCACAGCAAGCTTAGTAGGCCTCTGGCTAGTGACTTGGGATCATGTGTGTACACACCTTTGCACCCATGTAAGCGCTGAACGGGGAGGGTTCCTAGCATGCGCAGCCCAAGAACTGCACTTCTAGCGAGCCTGGCGCAGAAGGAATTATGCACAGTAGGTGTTGACCTGGAGTAGGCCTCATGAGATGGGTGTAGCAGAGGAGGGATAGTCAGTGTGCTTACTGTATTTTTCCTCTAGGGACTCTCCAGTACATGTCAACATCGGTGTGCTTACTGTCTTTTCACTGTAGGGACACTCCATTCAATGTCAATGGAAACTGTGGCCTAGGGTATAACTCAGGTCCCCTATGGCCCACAGAAACCAGAGGCACACCAATGTACACTGTAACCTGTATGAAATGAAATGAATGATGCAATATGTTACAAAAGCATAGCTGTACAACTTATGGGTCATCAGAAATGTAATCTTTCTCTGACTCAGCTCAGGATTAGGTTCAATTACTGCTCTATCAAGCTGCCTGAGCAAAGCCTTGCATCAATCAGCCTTCAGTCAGCCCCTGCCAGGAAATTGGTGGAGAAGCCCTGAAAGGAATTTTAGGAAGGAGGGGCTGAGTTTCAGAGCACCTGGCCACAGCTCCTAGACAACAACATTTTAGGCTATCCCAGAAGACTGTGTAGGAAGGAGGGGGCAGGGGCAAGGAAGTGATGTGGCACATCTGGATTGGCCAGGGCTACATGCTTGCTGGACACTTCTCCTCCACTTAAAAGGTCCTGCCTGCACAGGGGAGAGCTACCTCTCTTGTTTGTGCTTCACTGCTGGACACCGAGACTGCAGATGGGCGTCATGGACAACTGGAAGGAAGAACCCCCTGACTGCCCCCTGGGTCAGGGACTCTGCCCTTGAAGGACTTCAGGCCCAGCAAGGCGCATGCCAGGGCCTAGTGAGCTGGCCCCCTCACTTCCCCTGAGGACTAGTTGGGGGGAAAAACTGGACTAGCGCTAGGAGAGCGTGCTGCCCAGAAGGAAAGGAAGGCACCCAGACGAAGTGCTGGCGCAGGGAGTCTGTGGGACTGGTTTGTTATGATCTGGGGCCCTTCTAGGTCAGGACCCCTATGGAGAGTACTCCTGGTGGCAAGGGCTCACCACCAGGAGTGAAACGACACCAGAACCATCCAAATCGGCCCTTGCGGGCCCAAGATACCAAAAGGATAAGGTTGTGACCTTTGCCCTACTGCTGAGCAAGCCCCGAAGTGCGTGGGGCTCTGCCGCCTGCTCCGATGAATGCCCCCGGGTTGGCCAGGACCCGGGGGCTACCCACAAACAGAAGCAAAGCTGGGGGAAGCTGTTGCAACCCCAATGCAGAGGAACTTAGAGGGTCCCGGACCCCATCCCGGGGCCCCCTGAGGGGGAAGATGGAGAGCACCGTCGCTCTCACTGTGAAAATGGCAGAAGGGGGCCCCAGATCCCCTCCTGGGGCCCTGCCAAGCAGAACAGTTGGAGGATGCTGTTGCGCCCCCCGCAAAAATGGCCACCAGCTGTAGGAGAGCCGGTGGCCAAAGACTAAGTGAAGGTGGTGCCAGGGCCCTGGACCCCATCCCGGGACCCCGATGCAGCAGGAAAGGAGGGGGAGTGCGATGCACTCCCCCAGGTGGCCCATGCGGCTGCAGGAGCAGGCAGACACCAAAGGAAAGGCTGGCTCCTGCAGCAGCACCTGGAAGTGCTGGCCAGGCGGGGAGCTGCCGGGAGTGGCCGGGGGTGGGCTCCTTGAGGCGCTCCCCAGCAGCACTTACTTGCCGGCAACTGGGGATAAGCTCCACACAATGACCTCCACCGAGGAGGCCCTATGACGGGGATGTCCGGGTGGGACCGGACACACCCTCAAATACGAGGACAGCTAGGCTTCCCGTGTTGCCCTCCAACTAAGCAGACCTTGTTACACATTGTTTTTAACTTGCTAACCAGACAACACTACCTATAACTTGCCACTCTACCATGTACTCTGCTCTCACAAATAAAAATACTCCATTGTACAGCACTACACTGTATGAGACTCTCCACCACTCTATTGTACAACACTACACTCTACATCACTACACTCTTCAACACTCTGCTATATTCTATGCCACTGTACGACACTCTCCTCGATGACACTCCAGTCCAACACACTCTATTTCGTGACGCTCCACTGTGCAACACTGAGCTCTACTGTTCGACATGCCATTACGCTGTACAACATGTCACTCCAGTCTACAATACGGCACTTCACAATATGACTTGACTCCACTCTATTCTGCTGTACAATACTGCACTCTACTACACCAGACTCTACAAAACTCTCCTTCACTATGCTGTACTACACTCCACTTTACGACACTCCACAGTGTGATTTTACACATTTGTATTAAAAAATAAAAACCATTAACATACAATGAAAAAAAACAAAGGTGAAGAATAATTTATAGTTAGAAATAGGTTGTGTATTCTTTCTTTACAAACACAACCTAAAATACACAAACATTAAAAATTGTAAAGTTATAACTATAACTTCAATTTATAATTTACACACCACCTTCAAATTACTATAAGTCAAGCACCTTCGAACACAGTATTGTCACCTCACTCGCCACACTACATTAACTATAACTCATGCCTTTTCCATGCAATGTATATACCCTTGCATGCAACATCACTTACAGCAGGTGAAATCAGGGCATTTAGAACTACACATAACTTCTCGAATGACATTATTTGTCACAACGCAGTACATGGTAGAGTGGCGAGATATAGTTAGTGTTGTCTGGTTAGCGAGCTGAAAAGACTCTGTATCGAGGTCCACTACTTATAATAATTTGGAAGGTAATCGATGTATTGTGAATGAAAGTTATAACTATAACTTTAAAAAAATGTGTTTGTGTAGTTTAACCTTACTTTTTATAGGGAAAATAAGTTTTCCTAACTATAACTAAGCATTAACCTTGATATATATTCAATTAAAAAAGCCAAAGGTTACAGGAATGTTATAGTTAGGCTCACATTTTAAATGTACCAAACCACAGAGATTCAACAGTTATAGTTAGTTATCTAAAACAACTATAACTCATGCCCTAAGGAAACTATAACTCGCGCCCCACCATGCACAGTTATCTGATCAATAATTTTACTGTAAATGTTGCATCACAAAATGACACAAATGGGGTGCTAAAATAGTATAAATCAGGTCCTGAGAGAGATAGAAAGTGAGAGGGAGAGAGATAGTGAGTTTTTTAGGCTTTGGTGAATGATATTCGTAGAATGAGATATTTCTGGACAAATTGAAAATAAAAATGTATCTATCAATTAAAAAGAATGAGATCACATTTTAGTCTGAACCTTTAACTTTTAAAGTTCTAACTAATTTAAAATAGGGAAATGACCACAGACACACTTGGAGCAGACCCCTCAACTTTCAGTGTAATAGTCCGTAACCTTAACCATTATGCCACAGGTGACTGATTATTGTTTTTTTAAATCATTGCATGGAGAGACCTGTGCAATGACCATCTGTCTCCCTCTGCTGGGTCCAAAATGGGGTGGCATGGTGAGCAACAGACCGATGGATTAAACCCAGATCTGTGACTGGGGGTGAGTGTTTGAAAAGTTTCAACACTTTGTCGATCATCCATTGGTGTTGCTAAAGTTGCCCTAAGTGGGAAGGCTGTATCCAGATGTGGGTCCTTTGCTCCACTCCCCCCCCATGCCACTGGAGTCAAGCTAGCTTGGCTGATGAAAAGTAATATCCTGAAACTAGTCCCAGGATGCTTGTTTCCAGTTCAGATAGGACCTGGCTTGGCACTTCGGACTGGACTGTTACCATAGGGCACAGGTTCAAGACTGATTTGCATATGTCTGGGCCCAAACTGGAATACCATGGCTAGCAAATAAACAATGGATTTAGGCCCAGATCTCTGTACTGCGGGTGAATGTTGACATTGTTCATCATTCGTCCATCACTTGTTCTTATATATATATATGTATATACATATAAATATCTTATTCCACATGCTCTTAGAGATCCTGCTACCATGACAGGTGGAGTATAGACCAGACGAGCAAACTGGCGAACATAATTATAGTCTTAGACCTCCATAAAACACTCGCTCAAGCATTAGAGAAGATCACAAGAACTTAATCACCTTCCAGGATGCGTTTTGGTCGAACAGTGGCCTTGTTCACACAATCACTGTGTTGCAAGAAGAGCATAAATCAACTCTATAGTATACCAAACAGTTAAAAGGGACTACTTCGATCAGTCCTATCCTTACATACATGTTAGTGGGCGCCATCTTGGAATGTCCTGAGCTCTGTAGTGGATATCATGAATTTAAGAAAAGATAAATTCATTTCTCCAACATATTCCATGGTTGTAATACACTACAGGCTATATTTATACTTTTTGACGCAAAACTGCACTGACGCAGTTTTGCGTCAAAGTTTAATGCTGGCTAACGCCATTTCTTTGCGCCACCTGGGCATCAAATTTATACTTTGACGCTCCATGGCACAAACCACAGGTTAGAGTCACTTTTTTTTACTCAAACCATTGTGCCACATCGTAAAGAAAAATGACGTTAACACGGCGAAAACGACTTTGATCCAGTTTACGACATTGCAAACCAGATACGCGCCTTTTTTCATCGCAATAGCGTCAAAAAGCAGCGTAAACACAGCAAAATGTGCAAAGGAGCCCCAAAATGGATCCAAGAAGCCATGAGACTCCTCAGGAAGACTACAACCAACCAGGAACCAGCCAGGAGGACCCAGACAAGACCCAGGAGAGGGAGACGAAGAAAAGGAAGTGCCGGTTCAGTGCAGAGGAGAATGAAATACTGGTGAATGAGGTGACGGAACACCAGCATCAACTTTTTGTCACCTCAAAATTGCCAATTGGGAGGAGAGAGGCAATTTGGCAACAAATTGTTGACAAGGTAAACAGTGTGGCAGAAGTACGGAGAACAGTCACAGAGTGCAAAAAACTCTGGCATGACTGCAAGTGCAGGACCAAGGAAAAGATGTCAAGGAACATGATGCAGAATGGAGGTGGGAGTCCAGCACCGCAGGAGGTCCTGGACCACATGGAGGAGATGGTGGCAGCCGTCATCCCTGAGGAGATTGTCACAGGGATTAAGGGACAGAACTGCGCAGACTACCAGGAAACAACACAGATGCAGGGTAAGTTGCATGGGCAACAAAAATGCCTAAATGTTAACTGTAAGCGGGGGGGGACATACCTACTGCACAATGCATGCCAGCCATGATGATCAGGTAGTGGAAAGGGAAAAGGGACACAGCACGGGTGCATGGGCTGTGCAGGGGAAACCTGGAGCACAGCACAACACTACACCAACAACCTTTGCATGGAGGTACTCTGCAGTGCCAAGGCTGTTGGAAAGGCAAAGGCAGTCCAGGAGGGTAGGGTACAACGTAAAACTGGCCTGCTGTCACACAACAGCTGGTATTGTCGATACATGAACTAGGGCTCAATTTCCAGTCTCAGGCCATATCCGCAAATGGTATTTACCATTGACAACAGTTGCCGCTACCACCTGTGCTATGTGTGCAGGTCAAGTAGCTTATGCCAGTTGCATGCCCATGTATCAAACACACCCAAAATAGAGGGTTCACAATGACGACATTACCAATCCCCTGTAATTCCTAACAAAGTGCAAATCCTGTCAAATGCTCATGTCTATAGGTGCTATAAACATCATGTATTGTTACTTACATTATGAAGCACACAGTAGTAATGTCATACCCATGCTGCACATTTCATGGTCTACCACTT